>NC_133399.1:100577063-101827063 GCF_047511655.1 Castor canadensis | reverse complement strand
TCAGAGCTTCTTCCGATGCTGGACCTGCAAACTCTACAACTAGACAACTGCAAGGCCAAGCCTGGTGCAGGGCTTCTCCACACCATTCCCCTGCCTCTTTGCCCTGCTACTCCAGCCTCCCCAGCATGGGTTCCACCACCCTCTGCCTCCCAGTCAAGTCTCAACCCCACATCACAGGGCACATGGGGAGCTGGGTGCAGAATGAGCCCAACTGCTTATGGCTTTTGGGCCTGGTCTCCAGGACAGAAGCTCAGAGCCAGGTGGAAGGAACACAAGGCAAAACAGATCCTGCCCCACAGAGGCCTCCGGTGTTCTGGGGCCTCCAGGGTCCCAGAGGCAGCCACAGGCACCCAGGGCTGGCAAAGCAAGGCAGAAGCACCAGCTCAGAGAACTGGAGAGGGTTGACTCCCGTCTCGATTTCACAACCAACGAGGCGGCATTGAAATCAGATCCCTGTCTTCTGCAGCCAAGTGCAGAGAAACCCCGGCTGCTTCCTACCATGCTTGCAGCCCACCACCTGCCAGGAAGGTGGGGGCGTGGCAGGGGGGAGGCCACCATCTCCGCTGCAGATCCGCTGACCTCCGCATGAGCCTCAGGCCTGCCTGCTGCCCTGGCTAACTTCTGCCTGCATCCCGCAGCCAGCATGCAATCTCCTGACCGCATAAACCACCACTGCCTGTCGCCTCCTCCCTTCTTGCTTCCTTGTGCCAGGAGAGAAGCTCCCAGGGACCCCAGCACCGGAAACAGGAACCTGCAGCTTTCCTGTCCTCTGGTGAAGATCATGGCCACTTTGCCGCCCCCAGCCTGCCCCTCAGGGGGCTCGGCCTCTAATCCCAAGTCCCGGGGTCTATTCACATGTCAGATGGGGATGCTTTCAATTTCCCTTTCCTGGTGGGTGGAAGATCCCGGCTGCGTGGGCACAGATGAGGAATGGCAGGCATTCCCCACCAGGCCGGCTGCTCCCAGCCCACCTCACAGCCGGCCTCATTTCTTCCCCACTCCCTCTTCACCCCACACTTTCCCCCCATCCTAGGGAGCTAGATTGGTATTGAACCTTAGGCCAGACAAGAGATGGATAGCCTCGTGGGTCGAGCTTCCATGAAGGCCTGGGTGTGGGCCCAGCCTCTCCTCCCTTCGCAGAAAATGTGAATCAAAGGTCAGCAGCTCACAGCCTGGGAGGGCAGTCACAGGCCTTCACAAAAGGAGACCCAGGTGTGCTCATTTCCACCAGGAGCAGGGAGGTGGCCCACCCTTGCCAGCCTTCTGTGGCCTCTGGCTTTGATGGAGGGTGCTGTTGTGGGAGAAGTTCTCGTAGGGAAGACCTGGTGTTCCCAAGGGCCAGATGCCACTAGCAGAGCAGTGGGATCAGTTCCCACTACAGCTGCCTCCTCCTGCACAGGACAAGTTGGCCTTGGTTCCACTGTGACACCACCCATTCCCCAAGGCTGTCACCTGATCCATGCCTGCCTTGTCCTTCTAGCTCTGCCCTTTCCCCTGCACTTGGGTTGCTGTGTCTTTTGTAGGCTGACTAGGTCCCTCCACTTAGCACTTCTGGAGAAGATGGCAGCATGGAAAGGGGTTGGGATGATGGACAAAGGTACATGTGCTGCTGAGGCCAGCAGGTATCCAGGACTGCCTGACCAACTAGCACAATGCTAAACCTATCTTGCAACTTAGAATGCACCTCACACTCACTGCTTTGTTCCTTGTGATGCCCTTTCCCAGGGAGAGGAGGTCAGCTTCAAGAGACGAGATTACAACCAGGGCAAGACAGTGCTCCCTGCTGTCTCCTGCCTATCTCATTTTTGCTCAGTCCCTGTTCCTGCAGCCTCCCAGTGCCTCCCAGATACTGGGCCATCCAAGCAGCAGGTCGCTTCTGACAAGAGAATCAGGCAGCTGCTGGGGGCCCCTTGCTCCCTTGGGGTTGAGGGAGGGACAGCATGGTAGCTTCTCAGGCCCAACACACCTGTTCCCCTGAGCCACACACCACTCAGCTGCCCAGGAAGGGAGAGGAGCTCCTGGAGCAGCTGGAGCTCCATCCCACAGCTGCCTTGGACAAAAGCAATGAGACTGGCTCCTCCCAGGGGCTTCTTGCCTTAACACTCCTCCATGGGCACCATGTCCTAATGATGTCTGGTCTCCACATCCAGTTTGCATGGCACTGAGTCAACAAAGCACTAAATCAAATACTGGTTTGATGAGTATAAATAAGAGCATGCAGCTAGGAGTCAGAGAAATTCTGAAAGTCTCAGCCCTTTAGCATTCTCAGGTAGTGAGCCTGTCATGGACACTGTTAAGTTAGAAGGATTGGTTTTAGTGACTTTGAGGATAAGCCCCTTGTTTCACCATAATCTCCCCATGTCTGTAGGCTTCATTACGGGCATTTAATGTTGGTCAAGCTTATATTCTCTATTCTCTGGCAAAAAGTATCCATTACTCTCATCTCTGATTTGTTGAGGCTTTTAAATATAAAATTCATTGTCATGTGCCTGTGAGAGGCAGACTTGAGGGTCATGCTTCCTGTGGTGTCTGAACTTCCTAAAGACATCCCGGGACTAGCCAGGTACCCTCTCCATTCCAATGTGTGTGAAAGGCTGACCTCAGCCACTGACTGGGATCCCAGTGAGAAGAATCCTGACCCCTGACTTCTTCCTGCCTGGTCTTTCATCTTCTCTGGCTTCCTCTGGCACAAGCCACCTCTTCTGGTCCTGGGTCACCAGCTCTGCCTCTCCAACCTAGGGATCAGAACCATCAAGTCAGTCCTTGCATGGCCAGGTCTCATCAGACCCCCAGGGCTCCCTGTTGGTGTGGTGGATGCCTCCTGTGGAGGACCACACCCTTCAGTGGTACCGAGGCTACCTACTGCAGCTCAGGGTTTCACATTCAAGGAACTGGCCCGATGTTCTAAGTAGACACTCTACTACTTTAGCCATTCCACCAGCCCTTGCCCTGTGTTCTGTTCATTTCTGGGAAAATCTGCTTGCAGGGTTGTTTCAGCTCCTCCACCCTCATGTCTTTCAAGGAGAATGCACATTGCTCCCTGGGATATCACTACTGCCCTTTGTGGTTAAAGATAGCACTCGGCTGAGTGCAGTGGTACATTCCTATAGTCCCAGCACTCGGGAGGCTGAGGCAGGACAATCAAGAGTTAAGATAGATAGCAAAACCCTGTTTGAAAAACACCAAAAAAAAAAAAAAGAAAGAAAAAGATGGCACTAGTCACCATGGTTATGCTCATACTGCCCAAATTCTGCACTACTGCTCTTTGAAAATACTGCTCTTTCTGAACGGTGCACTGCTGAGCAGTCCCCATCACACCATCACAGTCCCTTTTAGTCATGTGGGGTAGAAGGAGGTCCTCGAGTCACTTTCCTAAAACGGCCAGTCGTTGGTTTGCCCTTTCAGTGGTAGAACCCCAGTATTTCTGCTTTTCCCACACTGTGAAGGCAGCCTGAGCCAGGAGTAGCCATTGTTACCTGCCAGTGGCACTGGTAGAAAGGGTGCCAAAGAACTGGGAGACTCAGGTTCTCTTCTGGACTACCTCTGCCTGATTGTGACCACAGGCAGGTCTCATGTCATCTCCCTGGCCTTAGGTTCTCCCAGTTTTGTTTGTGGTACTGGGGTTTGAACTTAGGGCCTACAGCTTGAGCCACTCTACCTTTTTTGTGATGTTTTTTTTTTTTTCAGGATAGGGTCTCACGAACTATTTCCCCAGGATGGCTTTGAACTTCGATCCTCCTGATCTCTGCCTCCTCATTAGCTAGGATTACAGGCGTGAGCCACCAGTGCCCGGCCTTTCCCAGCTCTAACATGAGGATGTTGGGCAGGTGACTTCAGAGCAGTGTCCCAGCCCTGCTCTTCTCCAGTGCAGGGCTCTGTGGTACAGTGAGGCTCAGAGGGTTGGGCAGAGAGGCAGCGGGAGGACAAGTGACATCATTCGTTCACGACTCACCCGTGGTATTCAGGTTCAGTGGAGCAGCCCTCAACCCTGTCTGACTCTGCCCCGACATCATCAGCACAAGCTCCAGCACCTCATGGGGCTAGGGCTAGGTGGTAGGTGGCCCACAGACTTGAGTGAATGGTGAACCACTTGACTGCCCCGCCCCCCAATGGGCCTGCATTCACCGAGGATGTTCCCTGCAGGTTTGGCAGTGTCTTCCCGAGCCTCAACATGGCAGTGAAGCGGCGGGAACAGGCCTTGCAGGACTACAGGAGGCTGCAGGCCAAGGTGGAGAAGTATGAAGAAAAGGAAAAGACAGGACCAGTACTGGCCAAACTCCACCAGGTACTCGGGGAGAAGGGAGCAGTTGGGGCAGCCAACGGGAGGAGAAAGGGATGAACCAAAGGACCATTGCAGCAAGGGCCCCTTTGCCTGGGGACCAGCTGTCCCCACCCCCACCCATACATTTGCACCCTGCCCCCAGCACTGAGAGCCTTCACACCAGGGTCTTGTTCCCCAGGCCCGAGAAGAACTACGGCCTGTGCGGGATGACTTTGAGGCCAAGAACAAACAGCTCCTGGAAGAGATGCCACGGTTCTACGGCAGCCGCCTCGACTACTTCCAGCCCAGCTTTGAGTCGCTGATCCGAGCACAGGTGAGGCTGCCACTCCTCCTTGGGAGATAGTCTTGAGCTTAGTAGACATCCTCATGCTACCCTGTGTCCCTCTCCCCACTGCTGGAAGGGAGACTAAGCCATTCTCCACACAGCCCTGGAACTGGGCCTGTGCTGGGATGTGTTTGGCTTCCTCCTTTGCTCCTGGGTTAATCCCAGCTCTAGGGTAGACAAGGTTCCCCTTTAACTCATTCTTCACTTTTCTCCCTCTCACATTTAAGCTGGAAAAAAAAAAAGTATAGCATCTTTAGCCACCACTTTGAGCAGGATCTTGGATGGCTGGAGGATGTGGGATCCAGAGACCTGTAGGGTGAAGGCCTCTTTCTGATGACCCAACAGGAGTCTTCTTTAGCAGGAGTCCAAGGGTATTGACTTTGAACTTCTCACAGAAGGATCCAGGAGAGCCCTGATCAGGCTGTTACTTAGGCCACTAGGCATGATGCTCACCCTAATGGAAAGCCTGCAGGCCGCATGCTGGTGTCCCATTGCCACCCAGCTGTGCACTCAGGCCAGACAGCCAGAGTGGGTACAGGACCAAGTCCTATGTCTCCTGCTGCTTAGGGATATAAGGACAGAGTGCAATGGTCATAGCTCCCACCTTCCCTATCCCATTCATCTTCAGACCTTTACCTGGGACTACTCTCCACCCCCACCCCACCCCCCGCTAGCAAGGTAGGAAAAGGCTGGGGTGCCAGAGCCAGGAGCAGGGCTCCTCCATGTGGGCCCTAGTTGATTCCAGGTGCCCCACTTCAGCCTCAGGACCCCAGCACCCTTCCCACTTTTCACCACCAAGCAAAAGACTTCCTGTACCCATCCACCGCCTGCCCACTTGTTTTTGGCTAAGCGTCTGGCGCCCTCCAATGGACATCATCATTCCCTGTCACTTCCACAGTCATAGGTGCCCCCAGAAAAGCCTACCTGATTTCCCACCTCCCAGCCTGCATTCAAAGCCATGGGGCCCAGTGTTTGGCATCAAAAAGCCTGAGCAGATATATATATCTGCTCAGATAGATATATATCCCCTACACATACATGGTCTGGTGAAATGGCTCAAGCAGTAGCGTGCCCAGCAAGCTCAAAGTTCAAACCCCGGTACTGCCAAAACCCAAAAAATATCCTGAGCTGGAATTGGGATTTGAATGTGACCCAAGTCCTCAGTCCCGTGCTGTCTAGGGGGCAGTGAGAGAGCCAGCAGCAGGAGAGGGGCTTCTTCCACCCTTGCCCATGAAGGTAAGGGCTGCCCTCCAGCAGTTGCACCCTCTGCCTGGTTGTCACCATACCATTCACCCCTAGTGACCTGTGTGCTGCCTTGTATTGCCTCCCCTACACACATCAGTTGCCAGAAGGAAGCTACAGGCTGCCAGGCTGGAGCCATTCAGGAGACTAGGGGTACCCTGTAACCAAGCAGCAGGATAGCCAGGGCTGTTTACTACCTGCTCTGTGCCAGCCTCCGCCTCACCCGGCTGCCATTAGTCACTGGAGAAGTGAGCTGAGCATTCCTGGTGACTCATCAGGCAGCACCCAGTTGGGGACCACCCCCCACTCTCCCAGTGCTCAGCCCAGTCGGAACCCCCACTCTCCCAATGCTCAGTCCAATTGGAACCCTGCTGGGGTGCCTGGGAGACTTCCTAAGATGCAACTCAGTGGCAGCCCTGCCACACAGATAACCTTCTCAGTACCATCACCAAATTCCGAGGATTGAAGGAGAGTCCTCCTCTAGACAGCTTGAAGCCAGGGTGTTTGAAGAGTGTGCAACTTTTATGAGAACACATACTTTCATTTGGTCACAAAGTGGAAACTGAGGCAGAAATGGCCCTTGCCCTCCTTTGGATAAACCTGTGGTCTTCAGCCATCTGGAGGAGTTACGAACCGGTCTCCTCTAAGCTGCCCACCACCAGCCTCTCCTCCCTGTGTTTCCCCCACTCCATGGCTGGTCCCTACATAGAACCATGGACATGGGCCAGGCCTTGGAACCACTCTTCTGTCTATGCAGCTAGTGGGACAGGAGTGGAAGGCTGGAAAGGTGTCACGTCCCGCTCTCACCTTTACAACTGACTCGCAAGGCTTTGGAGCTACCACCTCTGTAGTCTGTTTCTCTGTGGACAGAAGCTCTGGGCTTCTTGCCTTAGAAAACGCAGTGAACAGGAGCCACCCCCAAATACATAGCTTCCCTGCACATACCAGCTGTTGGAGGAACCAGGGGTTCAAAGGGCAGCACCTCTACCCCCAGACCCCTGCTGCCCTGTGGTCTTGGCTATAACGTACCCTTTTCTGGGCTGCCAGGTGATTCAGGGAAATGAGGTGAGGGGAGGGAGGGGGTGGAGGAATAAGTGGGAACAGCCCCCTTCAGCCAACCTACAGGCCCAAGGGTCCAGGCCTGTCCCTGCTTATGCTCCTGGGCCTGGTGGGTGCAGCAGCTGTGCACCGACAATTCTTGCCTCCCAACCAGGTAGTATACTACTCGGAAATGCACAAGATCTTTGGAGATCTGACCCAGCAGCTGGACCAGCCAGGCCACTCAGATGAGCAGCGGGAGCGAGAGAATGAGGCCAAACTGAGCGAGCTCCGAGCCCTCTCCATCGTAGCGGATGACTAAGCTGGAAGCCCTCACAAGTCCTGGGGTGCCCTGGGGCACACACATCCTCTCATCTTTGTCCTTAGCAGGCGTGAATTCATGCTTCTTTTACCCACTGACCAGCAGGTTGGCGACAGAGGTGGCCCCTGCTCTACCTCGCCAGCCCTTTGACCGAGTGTCTCCATTTCCTGAACCTGGCACCAGGAGCCCCAAACAAGCGCCATGTCCCAACCCCAGCCCCAGGGGCTTTTTTACCGTCCAGATTATGCCATGGTCTTGGGCCAAAGCAAGCTTGAGCACTTGGAGGGGTCTGGGTTTCCTCAGTGAGTTGAAGGTCTTAAGACCTGCTTTCACCGTGGGGACTGAATCTACCTCCAACCTGGGGAGCCCTCTGGCCCCTCCGGCCTCTTGGTCCCCAGACTTGTGTTCCTGGATGAGCCAAAGACACTGCCCTGGAAGTGGCTGGAAAGCTGTGGTTCTCCAACCCCAGCAGATCTCTCACTCTAGCACCACAGGCTAGTTCTGTGCCGGTCAACCACAGGGACAAGCCCTAGGTAACTAACTGGGACTCAGTGCTCATCCTGCAACACAGAATGTCAAGGCCTCAAAGCAAGAATAGTGGATTTGTGGGTCACCTGGATGTTTGGAATTTTATTTTTTCAACTAAAGTTTCCAGTAAAATGTCTAACTAGTGTGCTGTAACTTATGGCAAAGGGAGAGCCACCGTGGCTTTGCAGGGTCTTGCCAGCTTGACAGAGGGCCTTCACTCAGTGGCAGCCAGAGGTGGCCCAGAGTGTGAAGGCTCAGACTTCCCACGGCCTGCCCACCTTCTTGAGAGAGCAGCCGGCAGACAGACGCTTGGGCGGGGACAGGCGGGCACAAGCAGCCTGGAAGAGGAGCAGGGAGAGCTACAAGGACACACTTGATTTGTTTTTGACTTTGGTTTATTTAAAAAACAAAAAGCCAAAAAAAAAAAAAAAAAAAAAAAACTTTATGTACAAAGTCAAACCGAAACCACGGATTATGGAAAGAGGCAAGAATTATAGGTAACGGGGGAAAAAAGGCTGGGCCAAAGCCAATACCACATTCTGAACACAGGAGCCGGGGAAAGGAGGTGCTGGTTTGTTCTGGCAAGCCTGGGGTGGCTGGAACACAGTATTCTTTCTGTTGGCAACCTTGACCCAACTCTGAGAGCTTTCTAGAATGGGCTCCATTCCCACAGCGGCCACCACAGCCCCCCAAGAGTCGGCACCTGGAACCTACAGGATTTGTGCATCCAGAGGAAAGGGTTTCTTAGCTCCCACGAGACTCCATGTCTCCTCCTTCAATTTATTGGCATCAGACCTTGTCACAGGCTCAAAAGGCCTTTCCCTCCCCTGTCTTACTCTAAACTGGAAGAGGACAGGAGACAGCACAAGACTACAAGGGCCCCGGGAGAAATTCCAAGGTTGAGGGCAAAATGACATTCTAGGGGTGCAATAGATGTTGTATTTAGTTGTAGCTGGGACTGTGATTCCTCACACATCCATCCACATAGCACAGACCACCCTGATGGCTTGACGTCCCCTGCAGAGGCTGAGCACAGGGCTCAGCCACCCTTGCCTGTGGCTCCCAGGCCCTGTTCCAGCTCTTTCTGGTACCAAAAGGGCTCTAACATCATCAGGCTCCATCACTGGCCTCACAGAATGGCCGCTCCTGGGTGAGACCCCTCAGTTGCTGGGTGCTGGCTCCTCCTTCTCTACCCAGCTGTCAGCCTGTTAGCAAATGTAAGAAGGATGAGGTCTCCAAGGCCATCTGAGGACAGTTCCCCTCTTCCTGCCTTGAACCTCAGAGCTGCAGTTAAGCTACTGGTGGCTAGTTCCCTAAGAAACTAGAGGATGGAGGATGAAGTGACAACCTGGGCAGGGCAAGAAGGGGGGCCAGCCTGCTGGCTACAACCCCTAAGCCATTCTCCACGTGGTGACTCACCCTCTACTGGGGCTCTTGGAGCCTCACCAAAAGGAGCTGCAGTCCCCATCACCACCACTCACCTTTTCAACCATCCGCTGCACCTCAAGCTGCAGTGGGGTCAAGCGCCTGCGGAAGTCCTGCAGCAGCCGCTGAAGCTGATTCTTCTGCCTTTCAGCTGCCCGGGCCATTTCCTCTGCCTCTGCCAGCCGGGCTCGCAGCTCCTGCATCTCTGCTGCCAGTGTCTTATTTGTCACTTCAGTAGCTGAGAAACGGTTATGGCTCTCCTCTGCAAGGTGAGGGAGGACATACCAGAAAGACTGCTGGTATGTCAAGGACAGGACCACAAGGCAAGAGCTCTCATGTCCCACCAATGCCAGGTCCTGCAGCCTCAGGCCACTCACCTAGCTTCAGTTCCAGTGTGTGAATCTTGTTTTCCAGGTAGAGCCGGCCACTGTCCTGCTGTTCTGCACGTTGCAGCAGGCTCCCCACATTGATCAGGCTGCCGTTGTGAGGCACCAGACCTTTGTGTTCCATGGGGGCAGTACCTGGCTTTGCACTCTTCCCAGAAGGAGGCAACAGGTCCAGGTTTCCTAGAACGGGCAGTGAAAAGGCCTGAAGAGGAGAAGCAGCCTACCAAAGCCCTGCCCTCCGTCAGCTGCAGAACCCAGGACATACCAATGAGCACCTCCTCAGGAAGCCCACCATCTGCCACCTCCGGACGGCTATACTGTAGGCTCCGGTACTGGCAAATGTTCTGTGTCACCACCCTGCTGACCAGCTGCTTAGCCTACAGGAAAGCCAGACACCCGTTGGTCAAGGCCTGCTCCAAGAAGAGCCAAGGACCCAGAAAGAACTCAGCGCAGGCCTGTGTCCATGTCATGACAAGCATCCAGAAAAGATGATGGGACAAGAAAGGAACTACCTGCTCAGCACTGAGCCGGATTCCCAGTGTGAGGAGGACCCTCTCCAAATCTCGCCGGTGCAAGTAGCCACACCAGTTGGCATCAAAGAACACAAAAGCCAGAAGACAGTCCAAAGGGAGCACGGCTGAGGGTTCCAGTTCCTTAGGCTGTGAAGGAAGCAGAGGAGCAGGCTTTACACAGTTCTCTAACAATCCAGGACACACACAGCCCCTTCACTGGAGCAGCTGGGCTGATAGCATCAAGCAGTCCCTATAGCTTGAGACCCTGGGCCAGGGTTTCAGGCCTCTGTGAGCACCTTCCCAGAGGAACCTAATGTGGCTCCCAGATCAACATCCCTCTCTCCAATCAACCCCGATGAAGAATGAAATGGTCTCACTGAACCAAGAACTGCATTTGGTCTCTTGTAGAGGAAAGAAATCACTGGCAAGCATCCACGGACAGAGTCATGTTTCCCACCACTGAGGTACAGCAAGAGGGCTCACCATGTCCTGAAGGGAGGAGAATTCCATCTCTGACTGATTTGAGGCAACAGACCGGACCTCTGAGTCCTCCAGCTTTGCTCCTGCTACAGAAATCCCAAACTAAACATGGATCAGGGACTATGGCAGTTCATACTTCTCCACTGCCCTAAGAGGAAACCATTACAGCCAAACCCAGAGCTGCCACCCAGTCACCACCAGACACACCAAACTCCTCTTCTCCATCATCCCTCAGAAGCAGCAACTCTGGGTCCAGGGCAATCTCACACAGGTCCTCAGCTGCCTCACCCCGGGGCTTCTCTTCCTCCTCTCCCCCAGAAGAGGGAGGTTTGGACAGAAGTCCATCTTCCTTCTAGAAAAGCAGATAGAGGTGATAAGGAGAAAGCATGGCTCTTATGATGCCAACAATCATAATGGCTAGCATTAGAGTATCAGCTGTGTGCCAGGCACTGTGTTACCCACTGCATGTTTTGTGGGTCTTTAGCCCCACAGGATTCAGAGCATGCCAGAGGCATGTCTAGACAGCTGAGGTTTGTCCAGAAGTCAATTTCAGTTCCAGAAGAAATTTTGTCTACTTGCTAGTATTCAGGCAAGAAGGAGATTCGTGTTTTAGAAATGGTTTTCTAAAAATCTGTCTAGGGCTAGAGGCGTGGCTTAAGTGGTAGAGTGCTTGCCTCACAAGCCCTGAGTTCAAAGCCCAGTACCACCAGAAAGAAAGAAAGGGAGGGAAGAGGAGGAAAGGAAGGGAAGAAGGAAAGAAAAAGAAATTTAGTTATCTAGCTAAGTACCAGGCAACCCCACACTTCTACCTCCCAAGCATTCTCACTGATTGACATTTCTGTGCTTCCTTCCACTCTTCTGGGTCAGCTTTCTTGCCCTGCGCACCCACTTCCTAGCCATGTGACCAAATGAAAGCGACTCATATCCCTGGGCCTCAGTCCATCCCTGGCTTCCATGGAGTGGGCAGCATGAGGGGAACAAGTGAGACAGGACATGGAAAGTGTGACAGTGCCTGGCACAAGTGAGGGACTCAGATCATGCTAAGCATTATTATGTGTGGTCTTCAGGCCAACCCAGGGGTGACAAAGGTACTCACCAGTGGGGTGTCTGACTCAGCAGCTGTGCCCTCATTCTGTACCTCATCCTTGGATTCCTTGGCCACCTCCTCTTTGATGGTCTCCTCCTCTTTGACTACTTCCTCCTTTGCTACTTCCTCCTTCTCAGGTTCAGGGGGGGACATGACCTTTTCAGGAAGGCTCAGCAGCATCTTATAAATCCTATAACCAAAATCCCTCTGCAGCATCTCCAAAAACAGCTCAGCCAGCACCATCACCTGTTGGAAGAAGTGGCAGGGGCCCATGAACATCAGGGAAAAAGAGTATGCCACACTCCACTGTGCCCCGAGGCCCATTCATGACCTCCTGGGGACCCCTACACCTGCCTCAAAAGATATCCTTTCTTTTGGCCTCCGATCCTCCACAATCGTATGGAGGGACAGGTTTACACAGCCAGGACGTGCCATGACAGCAGGTTCCAGAGGGGGCGGGGGGGCCTCTGGGAGATCAGTGTCCACTTCCTGCTGTGTGGTGGCCTCTGGAGCCTCAGCATTCTGTTTAGAAGTATCGGCTGCTTGCTCCACCACATCAGTGGCCTGTTCAGTAGGCTCTGCTTCCTGTGACAACAACTGAGATGTGACCCTCCAGGTCCCAGGGTCAGGGCACCTACTTTCCCCAAGTCCTCCCAAGGCTCAGCCTTACCCCTGATGCCTCCTGGGGTGGGAGAGCTGCCTCTGCGGCTTTCTGCTGGCACAGGGTCTCCCACTCCTCCAAAGTAGGCATGATGGTCCAGACGTCTGGCAGATACACCACCACCGTGTGCAACCGCCGGGGCGGCCCTGGCTGTAGGTACTGAAACTCGGCAAAGCGCCACCTGCTCACAGCAGAAGGGAAAAGGAAGTCCTAAGCCGTGACACGTTCACACAGGCACCACACACACAGAGAAGTGCCTCCGTTTCCAATGAGCACTCAATGAGTACATGCCACATGCCAAGCTGTGAGAATGCAAACATAAAAGCAAGGCCTCAAGAACCAGGCAGCAGGGAGACTCAGTAAGCAGACAGCAACTGTACGAATGCTAAGGCAACATGGAGTGCAGAGCATGGCTTGAGGGTCAGCTGGTCTTCAGCAGCCCACAGCCCTAGTCATGCTCAGGGCTCAGATGTCCATCTGTGAGCAGCTAGGGGCGGGGAGGCATGAGGTGTAACTGCGCACACAGGAGAGCTGCAGGCCAGAGGCCAGGCCTCCTGAATGCTCCCCACAGCGAGCTGGCCACACAGGGAAGGCCACTCACCACTTGGTGCAGGTGCTCAAGTCAATGCCGGTCTGGGCTTGTGCACAGCGGATGGCTGTGCGCACCAGCACCTGCGGGTCGGCCTGGGGGTCGAGGCCATCCAGAGAAGGAGACCACTCACCCCCAACCAGCACTGCCTCTTCTTCCTTCCGGCCCAACAAAAACTGCAGAAAGATTGGGGATAACAGAAGACCCACATTGCCTGCATCTCCCACAGCAAGGAGAGGCTGCCACCCATGAGGAACTACAGCACCAGGAAGCAGTGAAGACCACTACCCAGGGGCCTATGGTCATTAACACGAACCAGTCACCTGACTCATACCAAGTGAGAACATCGCTGAGCTGCACTTTCCTCCTGCATAAAATGAGGAACACTTCAGCTCTGAAATGTCATGTTGCTGTACGTTAACGTGCAGGAGCCAAACTGCTAAAGACGCAGTAGGTGCTGGGCATGAGCAATAACAGCATCTCGCCTCCTGCAGCCCAGCTCTTACCTTTAGCTGCTTCAGAGGGTGCTCTGGTGTCTCCCTTGGCTCAGCCATGTCATCCACAAAGAGCATGCAGCAACGATACAGCTCCTCCAGGCCCGGGGAGGATAGGAGCAGTACCTGCGCAGAGGCACAGGGCACTCAGCCACCCTGCTCTCCAGCAAGGCGACAGATTAGCAACTGGAACCTGACCAACTAACCTTGGAACTGTAAGCGGGGTCACTGTCTGCAGCGCTGGACTCAGCACCAGTGTCTGAAGCTGCCTCCTTCTCTGAAGAGACCTGGATCCGGCTTGGGTGATGGAGGGAAAAGGGCTGGCTCAGAGGGAAGGCTGATAGCCAGCTCAGGTGCACAGACAGAAAATCTGAGGGGACCAGGAGGCTGCGGTAACGGCGCTGGAGTTCTAAGAAGTCACAGACAGGGCTGGAGGAAGACAACAAGGGAATTCAGACTAAGCAATGACCGAAACATAAAAGAGTAAAACTGCACAAGACTAAGAAAAAGGGCACTCCGTTTTTCAGTTTGGGAAATAAAGTAAGCACCTCTCGACAGATAAAGATGGCTGATCTCACCACTGGATTTTAAACTTTCCTATGGCAAAAGAAAGTCAAAGTAGAGAGGACAAAATACATGACAGAGAAATGCTCACGGTCTCAGTAAAGGAACCCACAAATCAGTAACAGAAAGTTCAAACACTGAAAGTGACACTGACAGACAGGTTCCTAACAGAAAACAATTACAGGAGACTGAAAAGCCCATGAAAATATGCTCAGTATCACCTGTAAGTAAAGAAATGCAAGTCAGAATATTTTCCCCAATTGGATTACAAAGATGAAAAGCTCTGATAATGAAGTGTTGGCAAAGCTATGGAGAAACCAGTACTTTATGCTCTGTTGGTAAGAGAAGTGGATACAGCCTCTTGAAAGATTTTCAAGTGGCTATCAAAGTTTAAAATCAAACCCTTTGAGCCAGCTACTCCATTCTGAGGAACTGATCTTAGTTAGACACTTACACATGCACACCTAGATGTATGTACAAGGATGTTTGCTATAAAAATATTTAAGATAACCAGAGTGCAAATGGAAAACTGGTTAAATAAATTATGGTTCATCCATTCAACTGAACACTGTACAGTTCAAAAGAATGAGTCTGACCTAGTAAATGTTAATATGGAATAAATTCTAAGAAATAGAGAAAAAGCAAAAGTACTGAGCCACATGTACAGATTTCCATTGGTTGGCTGATTCTTAAAAAGGTTGCCAGGCTGGGCGCCGATGGCTCACACTGTAATCCTAGCTACTGAGGAGGAAGAGATCAGGAGGATCATGGTTAGAAGCCAACCCAGGCAAAATAATTCATGAGACCCTATCTCAAAAAAAATCCATCACAAAAATAGGGCTGGTGGAGTGGCTCAAGGTGAAGGCCGAGTTCAAACCCCAGTACCAAAAAAACAAAACAAAACAATGCCAGAACACACACTCGCACTTGGATGGACCATACCATTTGCCACAGAACCCCGTTGCCAAGTCTCTACCCCCTCAGCCTTCACTCACCTGTCCACGGTATAGGGAGTGAGATGGACCCGGTAGGGAGGCAGGTCATGCCTTGGTTTCTTAGCACCCCAAGGCTCTCCCCCAGCTCGCTGCTTGCGTTTCTTGGAGTCATAGTCATCACTGGAGGTTGATTCATCACCAGAAGTAAGAAACCACATTGTTACAGATGTATTCCATACATACTGGTCTAGAAAGAACTGGAAAATACCTGAAGCCCCAATACTAAAAACATGGACAGCTTAGTGGTAGAGCTCTTGCCTAGCATGCTCAAGGCCCTGGGTTCAATCCCCAGCACCAAATTAAAAAAAAAAAGTTAAAGAAGCCATGCTAGCAAGCTAAATGACACAATGTTACAAAACTTAAAATGGCTATCTAAACTCTTTTAGCAACATAGAAAAACAATGTTAAGCAAAAAACATAGTATACATATAGTAGACCTCAACTATGAAAATAAATGAATAAATAAAAGCTTTAAAATATTGAAAGGAAATAAAGTACTAATGGTGGATGTTTTTTACTAATATGCTTGTTAACAATTTTCTTATGTTTTTATGAACAAATATGTTTGTTTGTTTGTTTTCGCAGTACTGGGGCTTGAACTCCGGGCCTTCATCTTGAGCCACTCCACCAGCCCTATTTTTGTGAAGGGTTTTACGAGATAGGGTCTCATGAAACTATTTGCCCAGGCTGACCTCAAACCATGATCCTCCTGATATCTACCTCCTGAGTAGGTAGGGCATGAGCGACCAGCACCTGGCTAACATGTAGTTTTTTGAAATGAGAAAAAAGTATTTAACTGGTTTTTAAACAAGACACACATATGGCACCATGCCATTGTTCCATAAAGTAAATCTTATCGAGAGACAGTTCTTGCTGGGAGCTGGTGGCTCACGCATATAATCCTAGCTACTTGGGAGGCTAAGATTATGAGGATCACAGTTTGAGGTTGACCTGGACAAATGGTTCATGAGACCCCCTATCTCCAAAACAACCAGAGCAAAATGGACTGGAGGTGTGGCCCAAGAAGTACCATGCCTGCTCTGCGAGCACCTGCTTTGCAGGCATGAAGCCCTGAGTTCAAGCCCCAGTCCCACCAAAAAAAAAAGAGAGGGAAAGGCAGTTCTTGGTTAAAAAGCTCTACTCTGTGCATATTAAAGTGATAAAAATAATCAAATCCTTTGCTCCCGTAATTTCACTCTTGAAAATCTATGCCAAGGAATTCAAAATAAAGAAAAAAAAAGGGCTGGAGATGTGGCTCAAGTGGTAGAACACCTGCCTAGCAAGCACAAGACTCTGAGTTCAAACTCTAGAACTGCAAAAAAAAACAAAAAAAGATATACATAGTGGGAAATGTCAAGCAGTATAAACTGGTAAGAAAACCATACATATCCAGCAACAACCAAATTTTGATAGTAAATACAATTACCATACTGCCACTAAAACAATTATGATTATGCTACGATATAGAAAAATGGTTTGATACACAAAAATAATTTGAACTCTAAGATTAAAACTGCAAAATGTATGCATATGTATAGAAACTAGTAAAGATCATAGAAAAAAAGTGGCAGTGTTTTCTTTTTCAAAATTACTTAGTTCTTAGTTCCTTCATGTTACAAACATAATATTAAAGGGAAGGAGATAAGAACTATGCCTTTTAATATCATATAAATTTAATCTAAAACTGTATATTTTAAGTCACTTATAGTATCATTTATTATTGCATTACTTTATACATTTTCATAATCACTTATAGGAGGTACGATAAAAATAGCAGAGGAGAAAAATGCCAGAATGATGAGAAAAAAATCCCCCATGTCACATGACAGAAAGAAAACCTACTGGCAATTCTCTATGCCTAGAAAACTGAGTTGACTACGTGTGCCAGAGTTTTGTTCTTACACCTGCCTGTGTTATTTCCCTATTTGTCACACCCAAATTACTAAGCTGGTTATATTTAACCCAAAGTTTTGGGGCTTTTTTTTTTGGTAGGACTGGGTTTGAACTCTGGGCTTTCAGCTTGCAAGTCAGGTGCTCTACTGCTTGAACCAGGCCTCCAGTACACTTTGCTCTGGTTATTTTGGAGATGGAGTCTTGGGAACTACTTGCCTGGGTTGGCTTCAAGCCATGATCCTCCTGATCTCAGCCTCCCAAATTAGCTAGGATTACAGGAGTGATCCACCAGTGCCCACCTAACATAAACTTTCTGCTCTCTTGTACACACCTGGGTCACATCCCAGTTCATATATCTCCATCTCCTGAAAACAACTTCTTTCACCCTGTTTCTAACAGAAGCCCCATTCCAAATGGGTTCTGACACCTCTATTCAGCTCACTCAGGACTGAAGTTAGTTGTCAATAAATGCTGTCAACCTCTAGTTAACTGAATGTTTCACACTAGATCCTGGGGACTCAGAAGCCAGTTTCTCCCTTACTATGAATGGCAAGACCCAGTGGAAGACATATCAGTAACTGCAGCAGCAGAAGCCCAGCCTGTCTAAAGGCCTCAGCCACTCAGCAAGAGCAATCCAATGATGACACTGTACCCTGCATCCCAAAGCCAGGGATTCAACATAAATCTTTGTTTCCATGCAAAATGTGACAGAGTCCTTTTTACAAACTGATGTCTCCTCAGAGTGACTAGTTCCTGCTACCTCTCCTACTCTGCACATTCTTGCTCCTGACCTCCAAAGGATGGCAGCTCTTTCTCTAGGAGCTATGACACTAAAGTACCTTGGCCAAAGTAATATACCACAAGTGTTGTACACAGAGCCTGGCAAGTCCAAAACAATCAAGTGCAACTGACTGTACAGAAGCCTGAAGCTGAACCAAAAGCAAGCCCACAACAGTCACTGATTTCTACCCAGGCTACATTATCCACTATCCCTTGAGGTGCTTGCTAGATTCTGTAACAAAGCCTTTAATAAACTCACAGAAAGGTACGGGGGAAGGACCTAGAAACTGAAGACCAGGAAGATGCACTGGAGAGGTATGGGAGGAAGCCAAGTACACGGGCTAGTGGACTAAGAACAGAATAAAGGGCTTCAATAGTGGAGTCAGTGTGGATAACAATCCTGGACAAAGCTGTCTTCTACTTAGAATTTATAATTTACTTATCCCAAGAAACAAGTGCTAGTTTCTGCATAGGGACTTGCCTCAACTTTGTTGCAGTCATTGTAGTGATAGTGATGGTGAAATTTCTTAGGAAAGAAATATACTTTCAACAGACTGAAAGCAGATCATCTCAGAAAGGGAGGTCAAGAATAACCTCACCTCAGCCTTTTCTGTGAACTGCACCACACTCCTTTGAAGTGTTTGCACTGGTCTGCCTTGCCAGCTCAGACACATGATAATCTACAGGCATCTGGGAAAGGGGTGTTCCTTTCTCTGTACAGCTCTTATTTTAAAAAGAGAACTACAACATGAGGGAACTTTCTGCAGTAATATTACTAGAGGCATGGTTACATGGGATTTTCTATTTATCAAAAACTGTCCAGTTAAGATTTGCACATTTCAATCTATGTAAATTTAATCTTAAGTTTTTACGTTAAAAATAACAAGTAGGGGACAATGAGTAGATGAAGATAGAGGTGAAAAAGAATGGCAAATAAATTTAGGTAATGAGTACATGAGGGTATATCCTACTTACTTTGTGTGCATTGACACTGTCCACTATAAAAAAGTTAAAGCCAAAATATCTCAGGGACAGTAGAAACGTAAGGGACATGTGAACCTGAATGAGGACAGACAGCATGCTCCACATGCCCAAATCAACTATGCTTGCCTCACATGTGGCCAAGAAAACTATCTGCATGTCCAAGGGACAAGGCCTGAATTTCTGGGCAAAGTGCAACCTATACACCGCAACACCACATTTCTGGAAAATGGTAGTAGCATATTTTAAACTAAGAATTAAAACATATACTGCAATGCTACTTTTTTTTTTTTGCCACATTATTATTTACAGTAACACTTCCTAATATCTCAATTTTACTGACTAGAAATGAATGGGAAATTATACTTGGAAGATAAACTATATCAAATCCAGTTTTGCTGAGTCAGTATAGAAAGATCCAATATTTATATATGCATTTCAATGTGTCTGCCCATTTCAGAGAAGAGCAACTATGATCTAACCACAGAAAGAGAGTGTTACCATCAGCAGGTGGCAAAAAAGGGACACTGCTTCTAGAGAAAAATCTGCCTGACCATTCTCTTACCTTCGGCCCTGATCCAATCGTCCATGAGGGCCCCGAGCAGGAAATCTGTTCAGGTGGCTCAGGTGAAGTGTGTGGGATGTTTGGAAGAGACTCAGAGCTGCAGAGATAAAATGACCAGTGACTCAAAGAGTCTAGAAAGCTGTCGAACTTCCCCCTCCCTCTCTTCCATGCACAGAGTATCCACTTCAAACCTCAGAGCAGCAGCCTGAAAGTTACCAGTTCATTCATTCAGAGTACCCCATGTAGCCAGCGTAACACCCATGCCTCTGGTACTTACGTTTCTGAGGGAAGAGCGGGGGAATCCGGTGTGGCTGGAAGATCAACTGGGGCTGAGCTCCCAGGATCCCTTGCTTCTGGCCCAGGGCTGCCACATGCAGAAGGGGAGGTGCTGGGGACTTCAGTAAGGGCTGCATGACAGTAGCCAAGAAATTCAGGGGATCCACATTCACTACCTTGGAAAGATGTAGTCCCACCCCTTTGACAAAAGTAAGGTTCTTGGCAAACTGATAGGGCACACAGGCTTCCCTCCCTCCCTTTCTAGTGCACATGCTAAGAAAATTAATACCTGGTTGGAGAGCGTTTGCACCTTAACAGCATTCCAGGGCACTGCCTGACCTGGGTTGTATGCAGCCTTCACCAGCACCTTCTCACCAAGCTGGGGCAGGCGGCCCTTCACCACACTGCCAGCACACAAGGAGGCCCCATCAGGAGAAAGACCCTGAACAAGCCAACCTGACTGCTCTCATGAGGTCCTTCCCATTAAGATTTCCCATACCTTCCCCCAAAAAAAAGGAAAAAAAAAAGATTTCCCACATCTTTCATAAAAACAGCAAAGCAATGGCTTTAGAGAGGGGGCTGGTGCACAAAAGCATTTCTGGCAAGGGACTAGCCTCAAGCCTACCTTAGCTGAAAAAAGACTTCTTCATCTACCACCCCAAAGTAGTCATGCAAGCTGGTAACAATACCAGTGAAGACTCGTTGCTTCTCCCCACCCTGCAAAAGAGGGCAGGTTAAAAGTAATAGGGAACAACTTGAAGAGAATTACACTCTGCCACTAGGCCCTAAACTCTCTTCATGTGACCCCCAGTTCAGAGCACTACATTGAGATTCACATGGAAGGAAGCACATAGTGGACGCAGCCTAAGCATGAGGAAGGGGCACAAGCTGATTCTTGGCTCATAAGCTCCTTTAACCCTAAGAGGTACCTGAAAGATTACCCTGCAGTCAGAAATTAGGAACTCCTCAAAGCCAGGTGCCAGAAGCTCACGCCTATAATCCTAGCTACTCAGGAGGCAGAGATCAGGAGGATAACAGTTCAAAGTCAACCCAAGCAAACAGTTTGTGCAACCCTATCTCAAAAAAAAAAAAAAAAAAATCACAAAAAAGGGCTGGTGGAGTGGCTCATGGTTTAGGCCCTGAGTTCAAACCCCAATATCGAAAAAAAAAAAAAAAAGAAAAAGACTCTGCAGTCTTACAGGTTTCCAGGGACCCACATACCAGGACAAGAGTCAGGAACGCTGAGCACTATTAATGTAAGAAACGGATGTGCATCAGGCATCTATGCATGCTGGGGTAGTCCCAAGAGGGAAACTCAGCAGAAAGGATGCCCAACCTACCTGAAGATGCCTAGCATTTTGGGACAGGTCTGTGGCCACAGGAGGAGTAAGCAAACCAGGAGGAGGGCCCAAAAGAGATGTTGAAGCTGCGCCTAGGGAAACAGAGAAGCAATCTCCAGGAACTGCACCTACCACCTTAAGCACTAGAGATTCTCAAGTGGCTCCAACCAGCTCCTTCTCAAGGGTCCACTAGCAACCACTCTAGTCATCTCCTCAGTACCTAAGGAACACCAGCAGCAAACTGCTCTCCAAGGATACCCCAAGGATCACATTTTTGGAAACTAACACCAGAGCACATACTTCCCCGCATGAGGCCAGGTAAGAAGAAAAATGATCACCTGAGAAGTTTCGTCCCCCTGGAAGCGGATTGATCCGCTGGCGCTTAAACTGGGACATTGGGAATACTGTCCTCTTTCAGAGTCTTGGGAAAAAAACCTTCAATCAAAAAAAGAAAGAAGTTAGCAATTCCTATGGAAGAATATTAAGGATGTAAGGACCTTACGGAAAGTGAAGAGGGAGGCCCTGGGAATGAATGGAGAAATGGATAGAGAGGATATAACGAGGAACAGGAAATGAAATAGGGAATTACATTATTCCAGGCTGCCTTGGCAATAACCTAGTGGCGGGTGATACTGACATGATGCTTTACAAAAAAGGAAAGGATCTCTGAGCCATCAGGAGACGTGCCCCAGAACACAAAACCAGATAGTGACAAACTGGGACTCACACCCAGGTCTCCCAACAACTCAGCACTCTTCACGCTGTGCCACTGCCATGCCTACAGAGGTTGGCAGTGTGGGGGGCTGTTAAGAGCTCCGGTGACATTCATTCATTCAAAAACGTCCGCCAAAACGCTCCACGCAGGGCCCAGAAAAATGAAGAGGCCGGTGCCCGGCGAGGTGGTGCGGGCCCTCTCCCGGGAGCCCGACCCGTTGTTCCCACGACTGGATGATGGGGAATTCTCCAGCCGGCCCAACGCGAAGCGGCCTGCGCGCCGCCCTCCTGCTCCCGCGCTCGCTGGCCCTCGGCTCTGCCTCCAGCAGCTACAGGCACCCGGCCTCCCGGGCAGGGCCGCGGCGAGGCCACCGTGGGAGGACCAAGGCGCGCGGTTTCTCCTCCTCCCGCCCGCCCCCAGGGCCGAGGCCGTTGCCAGGGAGACGGAGCTTGCAGTCCGGAGGGGGCTCGGCCCCTTCCGTGCCCCGTGCATCTTCGCCGTCCGGCCCCCGCAGCCTCTCTACTGGGGAGAGGCGAAGAGGCAGAGGGGCGGCGGGGAGCCCCCAACCCACCTGCGGGCCAGGGCCGCGACACCGGGGGGACAAAGACACCCGGAACCACCACAGCCGCTGCCGCCGCCGCCACCGGAAACGCCTCTCCGGAAGCGCGACCACTGGTCGGAAGCTGCCACTCTCCCGGATATGGTCCCTCCCTCGTCTCTACCGACCTCTCCCTTCCCCCACGCCCGCCAGCCATCCCGCGGCAACTATGGAACGGAAGTGCGCCTTCGCGGATCGGATGTGCGTTCGAAAGCCGCGCGTAGGTGGTGTCCTCACTTAAGTGTCCCATTAGAAAAGTGGGCTTCAGAGCATTGGTTCCTGGTTCAAAGAAATCTGGAACTGAACCCCCAAATATAAGGGAGTGTCTCCCACTCTCATACCCGCCTTACTGTGGCAACCCCCGAGACTGAAGCAGCAAAAGAACCAGTCCCAACTGACTGGAGGAGTATGCCTGGTAAGTGGGTATTTCTAAAAGTCATTGTTACTCAAACCAATGTCCCTCATCACTATCTCTGCCCTTCCATTGACTGTCCCCCAGGATAACAACCCTGGAGAGTACGCAGGCGAGGAATCTTTGCCATAATTCTGAATATAAAACCTATCAGACTTCAATGAAATGACTTACTCAAAACCTTCCCAGAAGAGTGGCCATTTTGGTCCCCATTAACAATCCCAGTTCCCCCTTAATCTCTTGTCTTCCCCATCATCCCTCCAATCCAGCCTTCCTCCAGCACCCATACCCTCCCTTGTCCTAGTCACTTAACATTCATGGCATACTTTGAGAAAGTTTAATGTTACTTTATCCTCATAACAAGTTTGTGAGGTAGGTAGGGCAGGCATCATTATCCCAAGTGGGAAGCTGTGGCTCAGAAGTTAAGAGACTTTGCTATGGTCTAAAAGCTACCGTGGGCTTCTGGTTTCAGCTCTGACATGTTTATGGGCTAAACAGGCTTAGAATTGGCCTTGAAAGTTATTCTGCTGTTCCCCACATTGTCCCTGTGCAAGATTCAATATGACAGCAGCCAAAACAGCACTGTTCTGTGTTGCAGGACTGTCAATTCAAGTATGAGGAGGAAAGCAGAAATCTAGATCAGCAACTTCCCTACGTGAAATGCAGGTTGCTCCATCCTTCCACAGTTAGCTCACCCAGAAGACCAACACTTTGGATGCATGATTCCAGCAGAGATGGTTGCATTCAACCAGTTGACAATACTGTCATTCCTACAAAGATGTATATATGTCAGTAGGCATAAACATAAATCTGCAACATGCTGGGCCTGGCCAGATCACCATGCCATATGTGGATGCCTGATAAATTAGTTCACATTGTCTAAGCCCAGGGATTTCTGGCAAGGAGAAGAAGCCCCGGAGCTGCCACACCTTGGGGCCTCTCAGGAACCAGGGCTCCTCAGCCAGGCTGCTGAGAGGAGAAAGATTCTGTCCTCGACTTGGAGAGGGGTGAGCATCAATAGCTTTTCCTGGCAGTGTGGAGAAGCAGTAACAGGGCAAAGGGTGAGGAAGACTTCATAACAAATCCCCTCCATTCAGGGTCACAAGATGCACCAAGAGGTCTCAGCATACAGAAAGATTTTTTGCTCGTGACTTCTTAACCACTAATGATGGTATAAAGGTCTTCTGGGGAGGGTGGTATGGAGGCCTTTCAGAAAGGTGTCTGGATTCAATCCTGTAGAAAAAGGAAAGGAGATTAGGCTACAAGCAGGAAACAATAGCTCCAGAGTTGATAGAACATTGCTTAGCTGCTGTGGGGAAGCTGGAGATATTAAATTGGTGCTTCTTCCCCCTGGACAATTAGTCAGAATGGCCCCCTAGCATGATGGACTTTACCACAGTAAAATCCGTTGTCTGCTCCTCTACCTTGCTTCCCCACACACCCAGACAATGGTCTAAATTTCAGTGTGAAGTGGGGAGGGATTGCTGGGATGAGATGAGATTTCCATCATCTGGGCCTCACTCTGTCACTGATTCACCCTGTGGCTTGGGGAAAGCTATAGCCCTCCAACTCTGCCTAATCCCCAGCCTCCTTATCTGTAAATAGGGCATTATAACTACTTTCTGTTCCCTCTATCATCCACTCCAACACTGTCTATGTCTCTCAAATTTCATAGGGACAAAGATATTAACTGACAGAACAACTTCAACATCCCAGTTCACCAGTCTCCTCCCTCCACCCCAACCTGGACCAGGCATAGGACTCACGTGGGGGTAGAACGATCAGGAGGAGCAGGGTGCTCAGAATGTCGAGAACTCCTCCAACGGATCCGATTGAGCAAGACCTTGACCTTGTCCCAGTGGGAAAGATCCTGCTGAGCAAAATAAAAGATCACCACAGCCCCACCCCACAGGGGTAGCTGTCACCATAGCCAGGATAAGTCACTTGCTCTAAACAGAAATCCTGTCATTTCCCCACTTTCTGTCCTTCAGGGTACCCACACATCCCAAACATCCTACCCCATCCTGCCACCTGCCTCACACCTATCAACCACTACCTTGTATCCCTGGGAGGGTGAAAAGCTGTGGGTTGGTTCCATTGGGACCTCTGGCAGCCTGGGAGGATTGGCACCGAGCTTCCCAACGTTTGAGGCTGAAACTGCCTCTTCCCCTTCAGAAAGAGAATCATGTTACCCAGGCCCAGAACAGGAAGCCTCTCCACCGAGCTACAGCTCAGGGATCTGCCAGTAGGACCCTGGACAGGCACATGAGGCACAGGCAGGACACAGGATGAGTTACAATTGCCACTCACCTGTCTCCTTTGTCTGGCTTAGCAGCTCCCCTGCTTCCTGTACCCCATTGCCTGAGGCTTGCAAAGGTGAAGGTGAAGGAGCCACATCCGACCTCTCCACTTCAGGACCCTGGAACAGGAGAGATATAGCAATGAAGATCTCATTAGAAGGCTAAGACTATTCTGAAGGCAGCCACAGTTCCAGGGGTCCTGCCCCTTCCCCCCACTCACTGGCATGGTCACCCTGCTCTGAGAGTCACTCACCCCATGGGACCTCTCTGTCTGCAGCTGCAAGTAGAACTGCTGGAGCCTCGCCATCTGCTCCAACACCAGACACAGGTGTTCCAGGTATCGAAGACCCTGCCCTGGGAGGCAGGCCCAGGCTTCAGGCGCCATTCCCTCCACCTATGGGACACAGTAAGGTAGGGGAGACTTCTAGACTCAACCAGCTTCCCACCCTAGGCAGACAGGCTGTGCCGAGCCAGGAAAGGGGGACAGAGTGGGCAGACCAAGGAGCACACATGCAGCTAGCTTCCCCAGTGCCCATCTCCTTTGTGTGGGGGTGGCTACACACAACTGGGAATGAGGTGAAGCAAGAAGCAATGACACAACCATCAATTAGGGGCAAGGAATGCCCCACCCCGAGAGAGCTCCAGGGAAAAGAAGAGAGGGTGGGGGGGGTCCCCACAAACCCCATTACAGGACTGTCTCCACCCACTCTTCACTCAGCAAAGGTTGACACTCACCACCTCGGTTACTTCCAGGCCTGCCTCTAGCTTGGTTTCTGCCTCAGTGGACCCTTGTCCTCCTGCTGCACAAAAGGACACTCCACACTCAGTCTTAATCGGCAGCTGCAGGGAGTGGCGCTGTCCAGGCAGCCTGGGGAGCCTTCGGGACCGCTCCAGCACCTGCTCCAGCTTACGACTGGCCAGTAGCCGGCCTCGCTGGGCACTGAGCTCAGGGCTCCCCCTGGGCTCAAGGTTCAGAGAGTCCTGAGAAAGTCCTGGTAAGATGGCCAGGGGGCTGTCCCCAACCACCATCTCCATCCCTGAGTCCTGGGAAGCTAGTTTGAAAAGTGGCATCTGCCTCCCAAGCCTTCTCAGCTCGCCCTCTCTCTTCCGGAAGTCCAGTGAGCACCCATAAGCTGCATCCGGAATCCGTCTATAGGTGCTGGTGACTCCAGGGACTACACAGCCTGGAGCCAGATCCTTGCTGGCCCCATCTGCAAGTAGAGTCGTATCAGGCTAGGCAGGCTGCGCTCAACACCCCCAGCATTCCTAGCAGCTGGCAGCATTCCCCTGAGGAGGAGTGTCCTGGGCCAGGGAAGGGAAGACACAGGACAGCCACAACCCTGCTGAGATAGGGCTCAAACTCTGCTTGGGAGATGTTTGAATGGGGCTTCCCTTCTAACAATAACTGTCAGCAAGGAGGAACCCCTGCTTTCAGCTGTGTGTTGGGCAAAATCCTTGCAGTCATGCCCACCTGCTCCCTGGATGGTCTATGTCCTTCCCATGAGGGTCCATCCACCTAACCCTGCCAGGCCCTAAGTAGAGAGCCTCTGCCTCCTAGGCTATTCCTCAAGGGGCAGGAAGACTGGGCCAGCCTCAGGGAGCCAGGAAGGTCACAGGGTTGAAGCCTGGAGTCCACACACTACTCTCTGGAACCCCTGAGGCATCAGGATGCAAAATGAAGTTTCTCCTGGAGCTCATGGAGAGAGCGATTAAAATAAATAATAAATAAATAACAGCAACTCTAACCATTTGGGGAGCTTTTAAGTGAGAAATAGTGAAAATTTCTGTTAAATTTAAAAGAAAAAACTTAAGTGAAAGAAAGCTACATTCATCTATTGTCACCTCTTGGGTCTGGGGGTCCTACTGGAATGGGGCAGAAACTCGGGCTGCTTAGGCTGGAGACCCCCGCCCCCCACCCCGGGCCAGGAAGCCCATCCCTGTCCCGGTCCCTTGAAAAGGGAACTTTTGAGGACTTCTAGCTGGGACAGGGGGAGGTGGAGTCAAACATCTCCAGCAGAGGAATAAGGCTCCGGACCGAGGATAACAGAGGAGTTGGCCGAGAGGAAGCGGGATGGGGGAGGTGACCGGTTGACCGCCACTGGTCCCCAGCCTAGTCACTCTGCTCCTTCAAAGCAGGGAGGGGGCGCGGCCGGCGGGAGCCGGGAACGCGAGAGGCGACTCCAGCCGCAGCAGCCCGGTGGTGGGCGACTCACCCCGGCTGCCGAGCTGCTCCACCGTGAAGACGTGCCGTCGGCGCAGCATGGCGCGCTCCCGGCCCGATGCGCCCCGGCCGCTGCAACGCCCAAGCGATCCCTGAGCGTCCCCAGCCACGCTCGGGCAGCTGCCCGCCCAGCTGGGCGCGGTCCCGGGACACTCCCCGCTGGAGGCGGGGACGGGGTGGGCGCAGGTGTGCGGGTGGCGGCGGGGAACCCCCTCCGGGTTGACTGGGAGAGCTTTGCACCCCCAAGCCTGCCTGGGGCGAAGGGAAGGACCCCGATCCGCAGTCCTTGGAGGAGCACCACCCTGCTTAGGGACAGGCTCCCGGCGCGGATCGCCGCCACTGCTGCACAAGCGGCCTGTCTTCCTGCGGCCGGGTAACGGGGCCACTGAACGGAGCCCGGAAAGCTGTGGAACCCCAAGCGCTGGTAAAGCAAAAAGCACCGACCTGGACCCGGCGCTCTCAGGTCCCTCAGTTTGTGAGAAGTCTAGCAGCGTTAACAGTAAAATGGTCCCTGCACAGCGGCTGCATGGTGCTGTGTCCGGGCTACAGATGAACCCTCCTACCCGGCCCATAACTTTCTCATCCCCGAGCTGGAAGTCTTCAAGCTCTGGCAACAGGTGAGCCCTCTGCCTGGGCTGGGCTGAAGTGTAAATGCCTCCCTGGGCCACTCCTCTCTTACCCTGTAGGATTCAGTCCCCAACCTCCATCCTAAAAGGAGCCCAGGCAGCTGCTAAGGGTGAAACAGCCAGTGACCACATGGAGGCTAGAGGCTTCTAAGAAAACACCCTCTCCTGAGGAAGGCCACAGGGCTGGAAAAATCTCTGCAGGACCCAAATCCCCTAGAAGCAAATTTGCACTTGGGTCCCTGGGAAGAAGTGTCAGGGCCAGAGCTAGAGCCACAGGAGGAGGTTGCTGTCAACTGGGAAAAAGGAGACAGTCTGCCCACCCCTCTGATCCTTGCTCCTTCTTGAAACCCATCCTCAAACATTGGAGCCTTCATCAGAAAGCCACCAATGTTCAGATCAGGAAACTGAGGCCCACAGTCAAGCGTGTAAAATGAGAGCCAAGTACCTAAACTGCCATTGCCTGCTATCTCAACACCTTGATATTGGGGCCCAAGCCCTTCCCCATTAACATGTGTCCCCTGGACTGCCCAGCCCTGCCCTGTTCTTTTGAACACCCACTCCCACCCCTTTCCTCCTAATACAGAGGGAAACAGGATGCCTGACCTGGCAAAACTGCCTTCTGCAAGTCCAAGAAGACACAGGGCAGCAAACTCCTAACCAGGCTAGACCCCACACAGGCCTACCAGGTGGCTTCCTCCCTCCAAGGTGAGAGGGTGGGGAGATAAGGGAGGGAGCCTTTGCCAGATCTTGCCCTGAATTTGGAGAATGTGGGGCGGATTCCAACCAGTCTCGAGGTGACTCTGCAGCAAGAATGCATCTGGAAACAGGAAGACCAGCCAGCAGGAATGCAGTGCCTCAGCACAAAGCTTTGTGTGTGACTCAAAGAACCCCCACACACCAGATGTACACTCCCTTTCAAGCTATGGCCCAGTGCGGACACTGAGCCAGCTCTGAGCAGCCAGAGCCCTCGGGGGGACCCAGGCAGATGTTGTGAGCCGTGCTTTTTTTTTTTTTTCATTGCCTTCTGTCACCCTGACAGTGGCAGTTCCAAGATGAAAATCCTGCAAGAGGGCTCTATGGCCCTGCCATGACCTGCTACCTCCTCAGTGTCTTCTCCACACCAGAGGAGAATCATGTCCCTCTACATGAGGCTGGAAGGAATGGGAGGAGCTGCACAACCACTCCTGGCTGCCCACCTGGGAAGGTGAGCAGCTACCCTGAATTCCTAAGACAGAAGATGGCCCAAGGAGAGTCATGCCCTTGATCAGTCTACCTCCTGAGAGGAAGCCCCAGCTTCAGGGATCCCATTTCCTGCAAACTCAGCACAGAGCTAGGCTGTGGAGAAAGGCAAAGCCAAGGGCCTGAGACAGGTGCTGGTTCCATTCCTGGCCCCTCCCCTGACTAGCTAGGAGTCTTTTGACTAATATCTTAACCTCTCTGTCCTCAGTTTCTTGGTCTGTAGAACAAGGATAATAGCAATACCTGTGTCTGAGCTGTGAGAATAAAATTTAAACATTTTCAGTATTCTTAGGATATCCAAGTGCTCCCAAATGTTAGCTATTATAACCTAGCTGTGTAACTGAGAGTATCAGTTTCCCAAGCTCTGTCTGAAGGGGCTGGCATCAGATGCTCTCTTGGGCCATTTCTAAGTCAAATCTGTCATTTCTGAGCTTATTCTCCCAAATGGAGGGAAAAAAAGTACAATGTACAGTAGCATAAATGGGTCAGAGGGAGAGGGTATCCTTGGCTAGCCGGCTTGGGGTGACATAGGTCATGGGCAAAAGATCAGAGCCTGCCCCCAGCCCTGTCTACTGACAAACTGGTTTGGTTAATAACTCCACCTTTCCAAAGGAGTATGCTGCCAAGCTTAGGTTGGCTGTGTGGCCACAGAGAATTCTGAAACCAACATTCTTGGGGCCCCTGGGTGGACAGCTGGCTGCCACAGTAAAGAACAAGCGCCACACATGAATTTTAGTTGCGATCCATTCAACCTTGGCATACCCATTTCCCAGGTGTCCCCTCTCCCCACTTGTCCTCCTCCACTCCTTGTGACACCACTGGCCCACATGGCTTGTTACAGGTGGGGATCTAACCATATCAGTAGTCCAACCTATTCTTCTCAACCCGTTTCTTCTTTGCTCAATACTTTCAAAGTGTCCCCAGAACTTCAAGGTCAAGTTCAAACCACATCTGGCATTCAAGGCTCCCTTAGTCTCAGCCAGTGTTCTGAATGACTAGCTCATAGTTCACCCCATCTCTCAGCACTTCTCCTCCTGGCCATCCTTTCCCACAGATGACAACTGCTTTGAACTCAAAGGGTGCCCTTTATGTGTTCCAAAATAGCCCGTTACACTTACTGCCACCTTGCATTATTTCATTCATGCCAGCAATGATAACTGCCTTAATCTCCAGGAAAGCAAGAAAAGTGCTTTATCTTTCTGCATTCCCACTGTGCCAAAGACCAAGCTTGCAGAGTGTTTACACAGACTGCCAAGACTCCATCCCCAAAGAGTCAGATAGAACAAGGCTGCCATCAGACTGAGCCCTCTGAAATCAGCTTTGATCTCTGTGATCTCCAGGCTGACTCAGGGCAGGACTGGAGCACACAGCAGTACCCTGGGGAACTTTCTAAAATGTCCTCTGGGATTAGGACTAGGGGCAGTTGGTGAATCAGACCAAAAAAATCAGAGGTTGGCATTGGACCACTGCCTCTGCCTCCATTCAAATGCATCCCACCCAGGACAGGGACACTGAGCACTGGCTATACCCATTGGTTTTGTTTTTCAAATTAAAGAAGTCAGCAGAGTCTCCCAGGAAGGGGTGGCAGGTGAGCACAGACCACCCTAACACAGAGCCTGGGCCCATGGTGGGTGATGGTCTCTCAAGGTGAAGGCTCTGCTGGATTGTTTCAGACCCCAGCCCTTTCTTCCTGGGCAAGGTCAACCTGTAGCCCTAGTCTAAGGGGATTGCTGGTGATCATTGTTCCAGCTGGGGCAGGCAGCCTCAGGCATGTGCAGGTGCTTTCGAAGTCATACCCCTCCACTGCCCCTCTTACTGGGGCCCCCTCTTCTGCCCACCCCACTCATCTGTGTATATCAGTATCAGTCAGATTGACAGTATTCATACCAAATAGAGTGAAGACAGTGGAGAGAACCAGCCTGGTCTAGCACAAGACAACAACAAGACCTCACCACCAAGGCCTCCTGGTCCTCTGTACATACACGCACACATGCATACACACACACACACACACACACACATCCCTGTCCCTCTTCTGGGAAATCCATCCCAGGAAAACAGACATCTTTACAAGAAGGTTAGGGAAGCACACCCTAAAGAAGCAAGCCTCTGCAATGGGGCATGTCAAGTAGAGGGAACCTGACAGGTGGAGACTGAGGAGGGGAGATAAGGAACATATGAGGTAAACAGACTCTCTACTCAGGAGGGAGCAGCCCCTACCCAAGGGTGGGAAGAGGAAGGAAAGAAGGGCACACTACTTGGTTTTGTCCTTGTATATATATTTATAGAGCTCATGTGTCAAAAACTTTGCACAGTGAATACCATTAGCCTAGGCCCCACTTCTGTCCTTCTAGAAACTTCCATGCATCCCATCCTGTACCCAAAGGTATCAGACACAATAGCCACTTCAGCCTGCCATGCAGCACCTGTCCTGCAGGAGAAAGGCCAGGAAAAGGGCTGCCCTCAGCACCTGCAGCCCAAGATGAGTCACAGCCCTTGACCTCACCCAGTGAGGATTGAAGGGGCTTCGGGCCCCCAAACTTAGTTCACATAAGAACCGCCACCCACCATTGTCCCTTCCCTGCCAATTTGGTCTTGGCATGGCTGTCCCAGAAGTGCTGTGAGTGGAGATGGGCTGAGCACCCCGAGGTTCAGGCCCGAGAGCTGAGGGTAGCAGACACTGAATAGCGTTGGCGGGCGTGCTTCTCACAGTACAGCTCATCGCCCACCCAGAAGTGGCCACGCATCTTCAGGTTTAGCCCACAGTCAGCGCAGGTATAGCAGCTGGGATGGCGGTACCGCCCGTCCTGGATACGCACAGCCTGGTTCCTGTGGGGAGGGAGAGCCATCAGCTCAGGACAGAGACAAGAAGGACAGGAGGACTGAGCATGAGTCCACCATTCCTAGGGAGCTTGGTCCCAGCCAGTTAGCATCTAGACACAAAAACCTTCTCAGATTTGACTCCCAAGCCTCCTTCAAGAATCTCACTTCAGCTGGGTATCAGTGACTCATTCCTGTAATCCTAGCCACTCGGGAAGCAGAGATCAGGAGGATTGCAGTTTGAAGCCAGCCTGGGAAAATAGTCTGTGAGACCCTATTTCAAAAAAACCCATAACAAAAAAATGGCTGGTAGAGTGGCTCAAGGTGTAGGCCCTGAGTTCAAACACCAGTACAGCAAAAAAAAAAAAAACCCACAAAACCCAAACTCACTTCAGTGGTTCAAGTCGTAGAGCTCCTGCTTTGCAAACACAAAGTCCTGAGTCCAAACCCCAGTCCCACAAAAAGGAAATCTCACTTCAACAAACTCCCAACACACATATACAGACCCCCAACACATACACCCTCAACACACACCAACACGTAGACCCAACACACATATATACTCCAACACACTCCTCTAACACACATACACATCCCCTCACATACATATACCACACATGCAGACACACACCAACACACAACATACGCACTTCCAAAACATATACCTGACACCCACTCCCCCAACACACACCCAACATACATACACACACCTGACACACGTATCCCAACACATACACTCAATACCCACACACACACTCAACATATACACTCCCAATACACACTTCCCAATACACTCCCAATACACACTTCCCAATACACATACACATACACCAACACATATACACCCCACAAAGACCCCTAGTCAAGGACAAAAAGTCACTCCTCCCACACACAGACTGATAAACCCTCTTGTGTCCCCTGGGTTTTTAATGGAGCAGTGGTTTTCAAGAGTATGGCCCTAGGGACAGGACCACCGGCATGAGCATCACGGAGAGAAAAGTTGGCAGTGCATGTTCTCCGGCTGGAGAGGAGCTTAGTGGCAGAGCGTTTGCAGAGCAAGTGCAAGGCCCTAGGTTTAATCCCCAGAAGGAGGGAGGGAAGGGAGAGAAAGAGGGAGGGGGACGGAGGGTGGGAGGAGGGAGGGAGGCAGCACATTCTCAGGCCCACTGGCTCCTGAAGGAGGTCCTCAGCTGCCCAGCGATCTGTGTCTCAAAAGCCTCCTGAAACTGGGGATGTGCAGGGCAGGAGTTTGGGCATCATCCAAAACTTCAGGTGAGAAAGGTGCAGACCAGAGAGACAAATCTGAAAGCAGGTCACCTGATCTGGGGTATGGGTGGGGGAGTGTCCAATGATCTTCAGAAAAAGTGACAGCATTATAATGCCACCACTAGGTAAGCCTATTTCTGTTGACAGGGGGAGGCAGGAGGGACCAGGATTTTCCAGGAGGAGATGCCTCATCCAGAGGTAGGTTCCAGAGGCTTAGAGATTATGGAAGAAAGACCCAAAGCAGTAGCAGTTCTCATTCTCCTGGGGAGAGGGAGGAAATGGGAAGGAGAGGAGAGGAGAGGAGGTGGTGGGCAGGAAGCAGCTGGCCAGCCATTCCTTCTGAGAAGTCTGCAACAGTCCAGCATGAAGTGACTGGGCAGCACTTTGCTCCAGAGTCCCCGACTGGCTGCCTTCCCTTCCTCAGAACCTCCTGCCCTGTGCCCCACCAGGGTGCACCCTTGCCTGACCCTCCCCCACTCACGCGATGCTGGTGTTGCACTTCTCACAGGTGTGGAGCTTGGGTGGGGTGGCCAGGGCCCTGGAAGTGGGCAGGGAGGCCTGGGGATTCAGCGAGCTGGGCAGGAAGGCAGGTGTGCCACCTAGGAGGGGCAGGAGACAGACATACGAGGGTTTGTCCACCTGCAGTGATGTCCGGCTGTATTTAGTGACACCACTCTGGCTCCTCCCTGAACCACTGCCAGATTTGTTGTGGAAGGTACACTTTCATGGGCGACTCTAAAGTTCCAGTGACCATGTGAAAGGGTAAGGAGGAGAGAAGGTGGTCATGCCAAATCCATGGCTGAGGCTGGTGGATGCCCACTCAAGGCCAAGTTTACCCTTCTAAGGCAAACTGGGGACATCTACGTGGACTGGGTGACATTGAAGATGCATCCTCTGTCTTGTCATCCAGTCAAGATGATGTGACAGACAACACTAGGTCATCTAAGCACCACGACGCCTCTGCACTGCTTTCTGAACCTGTGAAAATGCTAGATGAATCAGAGGCGTTGGGCTCCCATGACGTCCCCTTGTGTCTGCTCCTCTTCCCCACCACCACCCTCCCCGTGTCCTCTCCTGTGGCTTCCAAAGACTTCAAGGCCAGGAAGGACAAAATTTGTTCCAAATCTCACTCAGCCTCACTTGACCCTACAAAAATATCCCTAGGAGTGACACATCAGTTAGAACCAGCCAGAGGGGACTGGTCATTCTGCCACTCTGACCCCTCTCCTGCCTGCCCCATGGGCTCCCTCTTCCCTCCCCTAGACAAGGTAATAATTCTTCTCCACTGAAGGCCAGGAAGTTCCAGTGCGAACAGTCTGAGTCCCACTGCAGCATCCATTTCCTGGGGAACTGGTCAGGTTGTCTGTCCCAATAAACAGGGCTCCTCAGGAGCAGAGTGGGGTGTAACCACCTTCAATCCCACTCTCTGTGCACATCTGCTCCACCGAACAGGCACATCAGTGTTTTTCAAATGAGTAACTGAGCAGCTGGCAGGAGCCTGTTGCTCAGTGAGCATCTTGCCTGGCATGATTGCCTAATGGACTCTTCTAGGGTCCATGGACTCTTCCAAGGCCCATGCCACAGCCACTTACTCTCCCTGTCACTTGTGGCCAGGCCACTATATTTTTTTTGGCAGTACTGAGATTTGAACTTAACACCTCTAGCTTGCTAGGTATGATAGGCATTCTACTACTTAAGCGACATTCCAAACTTTTTTTTTTTTTGCTTTAGTTATTTTTCAGATAGAGTCTCGAGTTTTTGCCTGGGGCCAGCCTCAGCTGATGATCCTCCTCCTACCTATGCCTCACCAATTGCTGGAATCACAAATATGCACCAGCTTGTTTGTCAGGATAAGGTTTCACCACCTCTTTGCCCGGGCTGGCCTTGAACCATGTTCCTCCTGATTGCCACCTCCCAAGGAAGTGGGATTAGACATGAGCCACAGTACCAGGCACAGGCTACCAGATTAAGGCTATTTGTTAAAAGCCTTGGTCTATCAAATACCTCTTCCTCCAAGAAGCCCTCCCTGGAAACCAGGCCTGGAACGGCCCTACCATCCACCTTTATCACTCCCTTGGCCCTTTCTGGGTGCCCACCTGGTAACTGTGCTAGAGTGTAAGCTCCTGAAGGCTAGGGACTGTGGCTTGACATGCACTTCCCCTAGTCCCTGGTCTTACGATGAACACTTGATAGGAACTTTTGAAACACTGCTTCCGGCTGGGGACAGTGGCTCACACTGTAATCCTGGCTACTTGAGAGGCTAAGAGCAGGAGGATCACAGTTTGGAGGGAGGGGAGCAGGCAAAAAAGTGAGACTCTATCTCAAAAATAACCAAGAAAAAAGGGCTGAAGGCTGAAAGGGTAGAACGCCTGCCTAGCAAGGAAACCTTGAGTTCAAACCCCAGTACTGCCAAAATAAATTTTAAAAAAAGGAACACTCCAGAAAGCAGCACTGCTTACTTAGCCTGTACAGTCACACCCAGGGGAACATCCGTCACCCTCCCCAGTCCTGAAGGCCTCACCTCTCTCCTCAGCCTCCAGGGCTTCCTGCAGGAGGCGAAAGGAGCTGGACTGCCGTGGTGCCGTCCGCCCCTCGCGGTTCTCCTGCAGCATCTTGAACACTTCCGAGTCCTCTTCCAGTTCCACGCTGGGGGATGGGGGCAGCCAAGAATGAGGGTCGCAGGTGGGGATGTTAGGACTCGCCATGGGGTAAGGGGGGGGGGGCGGAGTAGTTCTGGGGACTGGAAGAAAGCTCCCTGGGCTTAGGAGGGGCAAGGATCCCCACCCCTCCTGGGGAAGCCAGTCTCCCTCCTGTCCCCACCAGGCCCTCCAGGAGCCTTCTCAACCCTGCGGGGACTGCTAGTACCTGAACCTGGGGCTGGAGGACCTGGGCCCGGGGGAAGACGGCAGTACCAGCACAGCCGAGTCGCCAGCGCGGCCGCGGCCAGCCTGGGGACGGAGAGCACAAGGGAGGAGTCAGCCACCCCGCCCAGGCCACTGCCCGGGCCGCGCCAGATGCTGCTCCCCGGGCTGACGCCAGGGGGCGCCCGTCCCCGCTGACCTACGGGGCCCCTGCGAGGGGCTGCACACTGCCTAGGTCAGTCCCCAAAGCCAGGGCACCAGGATGCTGGGTTGTAGAAGGGAAGGGAGGACAGGCACAGTGGCTCGTTTATCTAATCCTAGCTACTCAGGAGGATTACAGTTCGAGGACTGTCTGGGCAAAAAGTTCATGAGACACACTCCACCCCATCTCAACCAATAAAGCTGGGCGTGGTGGCACATGCCTGTCATTTCAGCTACTGGAAAAGTATAAAATAGGATCTTGGTCCAGGCTCGCCCAGACATAAATGTGAGACTATCTCAAAAACAACCAAAGTAATCCTGCCTAGCAAGTGTAAGGCCCTGAGTTCGAACTCCATTGCCATCAAAAAAAAAAAAGGGGGGGGGGGCTAGGGTGTGTCTTAAGTGATAGACCAGCTGCCTAGCAAGCAGCAGTTCAAACTCCAGTACTGCCAAACAATAGTAATTGATAATAGAAGGGGAGAGAGGAAGGGAGGCCGGTGCCGAGGTACTTGGGTTCTGTGAGAGGACTGAACAAGAGGTAGAATGAGGATAGCAGGTAACAAGCTCCATATAGACATCCTCTAGGTATATACCCCCTATTAGGTGATGCTACCTGAGCTCAAAGATGTAGCACACTGTGGCCACACTCGGATCCCACAGAACAAGCACAGAGGAAGCAAGCTGACCCTTTGCAATGAGGCCATGGAAACAAAGTAGTACAGCAAAGGAATTAAGCAACCCTGGAGCCACGGTGTGACCAAGGCAGGTCCTCAATGCCACAGTGCCACACACAAGGCTCCCTCTCCTAAGAGTACCAGGCTCTGAGCTGCCACAGCTGCCTCTCCCAGCTGCCCGGAGTTCTCTTCCTGGCCCCCCAAGCTTAGGGGAACAATGCCCATTCTGACCCAGTGCCTGGCTGTTGGATATGCTCACTGTGGAAATCTGGCTTTCAACCTCATTGTTGGTCCTGGACCTTGGCATCCTCCCTCCCTTGCCATCCCCAAAAGGACTCCACTGCACGGGAGGAGTTTGCACAAGGCAGACCAGGAAGCTTAGAGCTCAGGGCAGAGAGCCTGGGAAGTCAAATTCTCTCAATTTCAAAATTCAAAGTCATGTGTAATTTATGGGGAAAATTTTAAAACTGTACAAATCCTTAGGCCAAAAGCAAAAACAGTATTAGGAACACGGCCAAAGACCCTCACCCTGCCAGCCCTCTTCCAGCAGCATAAACACCTCTACTCTGAGTCCTCTGGTATAATGCTGTACAGGGGAGAGGACCAAGGGTCAGGAAGGAACAGTGGCTAGTCCAGACTGCCTGGGGGTCAAAGGCAAGGCTGGGATTCCATGCTCTGAGTGAGATCATTTCCTCAGGTTCTCAAGAATAACATCACATCTCTAAACAGACAAGCATGTGCCCTGCACAGGACACCCAGGTGGGGGTGAGGAGACCATGGGGGCTGACATCCAGCCCAGGGTCCTTTGGGAGACAAGTCCTCATTCCCAGCCAGAGTAAGAGGTGCTTTTCTCAGTTGGCATAGTTTCTAGAAGGGCCCTTCTGGAGTTCTATGTAGGAACCTGGTGTCCTATGTCCTGGTTCTCTAGCCTGAGCCAGCCAGGAGTCCACTGCAAAATGAAGGCACCTGTGCCCCCTCTGACCCACAGCCCTTCCTGGGGGTCCAATGCCCCTCCTTGGAAACACCTAGCCTTTGCCTCCCCTCCTTCCTCCCAGGCAGTTGGGGATCCCACTTCACAGAAAGGACCCTTTATCTCTAAGTCCAGGAAACTGTTCCTTAGTCACCTGCCCATCAAGAGCATGACCGCAGCACACAGTCTCCACATGTGTTGGGGGACACATGGAGATGTTCATAGTGAGTGCCAGGGTGGGATGTGGGGATGAGGTGCCAGAGAAATTCTGCAAACAGAGTTAGGAAATTAATCAGATCAAATGTGCTTCTTCCTGGCAGACTTCCACCCTTGTGCAGTGACTCTAGAGGGAGCTGCAGGACCTGTGACTCCTGCACCCATCTGCAGTGCCTGTGGGGTTTGGAATTTGTCGTTTTCCATGAATGCATCCCCAAAGCCCAGAGGGCAACTGACAGGAAGTGACTGCTCGATGAATACTTGAATACTTGTGGAAGGAATGATGGGAGTCCTAGGGGTCAGAGGAGGGAATGCTGAGTATCTAGTCTGACTCTGAGGCCTAGAGAGGAAGGAGAGCCTGTCCCAGGCTTCACAGCAGAGGTGAGGCTACCTGGATCTTCCTGTCACCCATCCCCAGCTCCCCTTTAACACATAGGCTTGTTAAACACAAGTTGCTGTCCCTTACCTATGTCCCATCCAGCCAATCTAGGTGGGGGCTTGAGAATCTATATTTCCAATGCATTCCCAGAGCCACTACTGGTTTGAGAACCACTCCCCTGTGCACATGTATCCCCCTTTGTCCAGGCTGGAGACACCACAGGAGGAAGTCCAGGAAGGTTTTCCCTTAAACACCAAGTCCTGTCAAGATGACTGCCCCAGGTTGCTTAGCGGCCAGGAGTGACCTGTCCTCCAGTACTAGGCCAAGCTCATTTCCAGCATATCTCAGACCAAAGCTGAGGCCCCACTCAGTCCCAAACCCACCAGGTCGCACTTGGGTCACTGTCGTGCCCTCTCCCAGAGTGTCCAACAACTGCTCTTTATTCTTTAACTGCTACCCTGTCCTGCCTCCAGTGTCCAGCAAAATTCCTGCTGAAGCCACATTTATCTCTCCCCTCCCAGAACACCTCCTGCTTTTGCAATTAATACCATACTAGTTAGTACTTAATTGTTCCAAAATTGTTTTTTGTATGTTTGCCTTCTCTCCACAACCTCATCTATACAGACAGGGACCTCATGGAGCACAACTCTGAGCTCCCAGCGCCTGCCTGGCTGGCCACTAGGCAGTCCTCCGAGGACTCTGCTCTTTCCTTCTCCAGAGCCCCCAGTTCCTAGTCCCTGCCCTCAAGCACCCCACAAAGACTCTGCTGCCTGGAATGCAGAACCAACCTGGAGGTAGATTCCAGCAGCTGGGCCTCATCCCCTTCACCCTAAGGGCTGGACATGCCCCCAGCCAGTCTGCCTCCAGCAGCTGGGCTCAGCACTGTTGGCTGCTGTACTCCCTTCACCTCCTCACCCCTGCCGGTGGGGAGGAGAAATACCACCCAGGAGTTAAGTTGTCGCCAGTGGACACAGGGACTCGAGTAGAGGAGAGTCCAGCAGAGAACAGGCCAAGGGCAACTTGCAGCAGAATCACAGTCCTGGGGGACTCAGTTCTCTGCGCTGAGTCAGAGGAAGACCAAGGGCTGGGGGGGGGAGCTGGGGGCTTGGAATGAAGAGGAATGTGTTTAAGAGATGTGGACAGAGCCAAAGGGACTCATCCCAACAACAGCAGCGAAAGTATTTCAGCCACAGCCCAAGAGAAACACAGTGAGAGGGGAGGAAGCCAGCGGGAGGGAGGGCAGCCAGCACCAGCAAGAGGGATGAGGAGCGTAGGAGTGGAATGGGCACTGGCCGGATAGACCGTGGGCACCGCACGTGACCCTTCCTCAGAGCAATGGCCTCCCTGGCTCAGGGGAGCAGCCTGCCTGTCCCTAGGAGATGGCCCCACAGGCTGCTCAGGTGGCACCAGCTGCCTGCAGCCCCCGGGGCACCGCTGACGGACAGCAGCAGAAGGAGATGCGTCTCCTTCTCCCAGGCAGCCTTACCTGTTGGCCTGCAGGGCGGCCCTCGTAGGACAAGTGATCAGTAGCAGTGAGGCCTGGCGAGTGTGTCAGACTCTGGACACTGAAATGGGAGAAATGGACAGTGTGTGCACAGGGCCCCACCTGGCCTGGCCCAGGGAGAAAGAAGGGGCTCTCAGGGCTTCCTAAACATAGCTACTGAGACAGTGAGGGGCCTGCCCAGACCTGGTGGCCCAGGCAACCAGGCACTCCCATGCTACACTCACCTGCGGCCAATTGCTGCCTCTCCAGCAAGCATCTGCGGGCTGGTGGGGGGCGGGGTGAAGGGACTGCCTGGCCGGGGGCTGAGAGAGGCTGGGCTGGAGTAGGAAGACCGCAGGGAGGACTGGCTGTCAAGGTGCGTTCTCAGGGAGCCCTATGGAAGACAGGGGCCAAGGAAAAAGTTGGCTTGCCCTGCCCAGCACCCCACCCTCAGGCCACCTGCCTCAGGATGGTCACGGTGCTGGGTTTCTGACTGGAAGGAGCAGCTTACCTGGAAACGTGTTGCCAGCAATTCCAAGGAGCCCTCTCCATTGGTCTGCCCAGGAGAGGCAGCCCGAGACCTTAGGGGACAACAGAGGAAGAGGAGTGTCACAGGGGTCCTGGACCCCCAATTCCCATCGTCACCACACCATTACTGCACACTGTACCCATTCCTAGATGGAACAACATCTGGCTACTTCTAGAGAGGGTTGGTCAGCAGAATTGGTGATCCAGAACAGCAAAAACATCCAGGATGAGGACACTCAGTTGTCAGCTTTTAACATTGCTAAGTTCAAAACAAACAAACAAAAAACTTAACAACCACCATCATCTCTCGAAAGAAATGTGGTTTCTGCACCATGAAGTAGAAAGGACATAGTTTCAACAAAACTTGTTCAATCAATTTTTTAATTAGAAGTTCTTCTCATTACCCATGCACCTCTTTTTATCCATTTCATCTAAACTTTGTCACCAAGCAGCATCAGTTTGTAGATCAATTTTGGGGAACATAGCTGATTTCATACAAATAATTCACATGTATATTTATATGTATGTGTTTATACTCACATATTTTTTCATGGTGCTAGGGTTGAACCCAGGGCCTTACTGGTACCAACTGAGCCCATTCCCCCAGCCCATAATCCTTTCTATTTTAACCCATGGAGAAACTAAAACCATGAGAGGGAAAATGAGTTGCCCAAAGCCTCAAAACCTATCTGTCAATGACTGCCAGATGCCCACTCTCTTCCACCCAAAGGCTTGCCCCCTACCAGCTTTGCCATGGATAATGCTGAGGCAGGCTAGGTTAAGGATGGGGGACTGCTCCTCCCCCTAGCCCACAGGAGAGAAGCCAGGTGATAACTGTTAGCTCCCCACCTTCAAGTTCAAGGTGATATAAAACTACCCACCAAGAGACCCTGACCCTTCTTCTTCCTACGTTCACCTGGCAGAACAGGTGACTCCCCTTCTCTCCATAAAGCTATTCTACCTCACTCCCTCCACATGTTCTGCTTGGAGTCTTCCATTTGGAGCACAAGGACCAAGATGTTCTGAGAACAATTGCTGATAACAATGCCTTTCAGAGAGTCTCTTGGGCCAGGCACCAGTAGCTCATGCCTGTAATCCTAGCTACTCAGGAGGCAGAGATCAGGAGAATCGAGGCTCAAAGTCAACCCAGGCAAATAGTTCCCAAGATCTTATCTCGAAAAAAAGGATCACAAAAAAGGGCTGTTGGAGTGGCTCAAGGTATAGACCCTGGAATTCATACCCCAGTACCCACCCCCCCCAAAAAAAAAAAAAAAAAGGTCACTTCCTCAGGCTCCTCCCTTGTAAAATGAGGAGTGGAACTGGCCCCATTTCCCTCCCAGGCAGGTAGCTGAAGGACCTGGAAAGCTGGGGCAGCAAGCAGATCCAGAGTCTTGCAACAGCAGCCATTCAGCAGGGCTCCCCCTTCCTAAAGCTGTTTCCAGTGGAGCTGGCTAGAGCCTAGAACAGAGGTCACTGGAAGGCAGGAGCTGACTGAGGATGAGGCAAAAACCTACTGCCTCCCATTCCCACCACGCCATTACTGCATGCTGCAAACATTCCTAGACAGAACATCTGGCCACTTCTAGAGAGGTCTGTCAGCAGGAATCTTGGCCTTCCTGGGGAGGATGCAGGGTCAGAGGGAGAGAAGCTGAGCTCGGCGTGCAGCCCAGAGGGCCCCAGGGCTCCAGAATGCTAGAGCCATCCGAAGCGGCAGAGGGGGCTTAGCAAAAGGAAGAGACCCAGAGCCTTGACTTGTCTGGTGTAAAGCTGGAGGCTTAGGGTACATAGCCAAGCCCACGTCCCTAATGTCCTGGGAGGAAGTGATGGTATCAGAAGCCCCCGCCCTCCCCTGCCCCAGAATGCAGATTTTGGCTCCATTCCCAAATGCCACAAGGTTCTCTTCACCCTTCTCCTCTGGGTCCTACTCCTGCAAACACTCAGGATCCATATTGGTAAGAAGGGAAGCAGCTTCTTCAGTCCCACAGACAGGACCCTGGGATAAGGAGGACACAGAGGCAGGGCCCAGAAGAAAGCCTGGCAGTGGGGCGGTGGCAGAGAGGCAGGAGGTAGCAGTGCAGGTTGTGGCCTTCCCAGAGGGCTCTCCAGATTGGGGGATCTCTCAACATTCCTGATCTGTGACTCACAGTGTGATGCCCCACCCCAGGGAGCCACCTGTTCCCCTAACAACCCTGGCATCCAGTCTCAAAACCTTCACTGCTAAGACCCAGAGTAGTGATGGGGAGGCAATGAGCTCTGTGATTCCTCCCTCTACCTGAATCTAAACAAACGCCATATCTCAGAGGCAGGGGGCCAGGAGACCCAAACTAGGGCACAGCTCACTCAGAAGTTTCCCCTCTTCAGCCACTTCATGCCCACACCCTGTACCCTTCACACTCTTAGGAACCAGTCAAACCCGGGCTTCCAGGTGGCTGGTGCCAGCTTGCCCTGCCCAGCCTGTGGCTGCGTGCCCAGCCTGGCGCCCACCTTCACCCAGCTGGCCACGGAGACACCCTACAGTCCATCCTGCCTTCCTCTCCTGGGCTCCAAGCCTGGAACCCAGAACCCTCCCAAAGATGTGCCAAAACTGCCAGGAAGACCAGGTTGAGGCCATGCTCCAGGCTGTAGACAGGGGTAAGGGCCACTGCCCAGCTGGCAGTGGGCTAGGGGAGGAGGTGGAAGGCTGGCAGGCCCAGTGGAGGTGGCAGGCCTACCGGTCCAGTTGCAGTCGCAGGGGTGAGGCACTCTGGCGGATCTTGCTCTGGGCCTCAGCATGAAGCATGCCCTCTGCACTCTCCCCATTGATGGCCACGATGATGTCGCCAGGCCGGAGGTCAGCAGCCTCAGCCTTGCCCCTCTCTGTTACCTATCAGGGATGAGGAGCCAGGAGCTGATGAGTCTTCGGTACCCACACTGGTGCTTGGTGAAGGATGGAGTGGAGGGGACTCTTCTCTGTTGCCCAGGAAACACAGAAGCTGGACTGAACCCTTGACATCCCTCTTTCTACCCTTCACTGCCAGCTAACCAACTAATCCCTCCAGAGCCCAAGTGGCACCCCCCAGCTCCGCTCCCCTCCCCGCACCACTCTAAGAGAGGCCTCCCAATGAATGTGAAGGCAGAATATCAGGACCTGAGCCTGGAAATACTTTTAGATAGCAAGTCCTGCCTGTCCTAATCACACTTGCCTATGTACTGCCCTCCATGTGATCGTTTCCCGGCCTGGGTCAAGAGGAAATTGCCAAGAACTCACAAGGGCTCTTATCCTATAGCCACCCCAAATGGCTGCCAGCAGGTGTGGGGTTAGTGACCACAGAGAAAAGGGCAGGCCCTATCCTTGGTCCACCCCTAAAATTCTTCCTGAAGTGGCCCCCACATCCCCACAGCAAAAGGACCCACTGTCTCCCTGTAGACACTGCCAGCAGCAGGCCTCAGGCTCCAGAACCAAAAAGGAAAGGCATTTGTGGGGACAGGGCGGGCCTAACTTTGGGGAGTAGCTCCTTATCTACTGGAACCAGCCCTTACCTTGGTCACCATGATGGGTGTGTGGAAATCCCTGCCTCCACTGATGCGGAAGCCCCAGGGTGCCGGCCCCACCACATCCACTGTCAGTGCCATGCCTGAGGAAGAGAAGACTAGGGGGTAGAGCCCACTTCTCCCAAACTACCCCCTGCTAAGAGGGAGAAGAGGGGTGCCAGGTCCCTGGCAGGGAGCTGCCCTTGCCTGGCGGGGGTTGGGGGTTGGTAGAGGAAGTGACTAAGTCCCTCCCTCACCCCTGAGTTTCACTTCCCCCCACTCTGGGAAGCTGTGACTCTGAGTTCCCCCTTCCAGTGGTCTTTAGCCCAGCACCTCCCTGGAGGCACAGATAGGGGCTTGCTGGCAAATGGGTAGGAAGGGGCTGGCAGGTGGCAAGAAACACTAGTATTTTGTCCCTTGCCCCTCCTCCACCACCAGTGCTTGCTTCCTGTCCCCAAAACCAACAGCAAAAGGTACTTCCTCCCCACTCTAGAGGGGAGCGCAGGCAGGCGGCCTGACTCTGCACAGAACAGACAGCAAGGCCTGGGGTGGCCCTACCAGACTATCCAAGAAGTTGGCCAGGTAGAGAGTTGGCTGGGATCAAGCCAAGGTCTTCAGAGGGGCCACCAGGCCACCTGCACAGCCCCTAACAAGATGATTTAGAAGGGCACGATCCAGCTTCCCACCAGCCCTAGGGGCCTGTTGCTCTCTGAACAGCTCGGCCTGGCAAGGAGGTTGGCTCACCTGCCTAGCAGTGCACACCCACCCCCTGATGTGGGCCAGCTGGGGAGTTCACTGATGCTTGTTGCTGGAGGCCCAGGTCTCCCACCCACTGCCCCTCTGCCAGGCTAGGGAGTGTCCTTGTGGACCAGACCCTTCTAGGATTTCCTGAGCCTCTAGGTCTGGAGCCAGGAGCCAATTTAGGCAGGAAGCTGCAATGCCAAAGTGGGCACCACCCAGCCCAGCACCATCCTGGGGAGGTCCAGAGTCTGCCAGTGCTGCAGGAACACTGAAGAACATCAGGACCCAAGGGAGCGGGTACCCAGGTCAGCAGGTCCATCTTCCCGTCCCCAGTCAACTGCCCTCTCCTGCCACCCAAGCCTGGCCTCTGGCCCCAGGTCCCCAGGCCCCGGGGCCGATCTTTGGAAGTTCGAAAAGGCCCCCGAGATTCCCAGACCTTTGAGCCTGCTAGTGGACTCCGCGCTGCGGGCGCCGCAGGGAGGTGCCCAGCTTGTCAGCCCGGCTCTCCCAGTTCTGGAGCCTTCTTCCCACCAAGGCCAAAGTACCACCGCGGGCCCGGGGCTGGAGGAGGAGCGACCAGGTCACGGGGAACCCAGGCCACCGGGGGCGCCCACGCCGTGGAGAGGCTGCAGGGAGAGGGGCTGTGGGCGATGGTCAGGGTCCCGGCCCGAGACCCATGAGGGCGCCGGGGGCGGTGCGGAGGGTGCGCAGGTGGGCGCGCTCACCTGGGTGCCGCTCACCTGTCAGGCTGGGCAGACGGGCCCGGGAGGAAGAGAGCGAGGACCCGCTGTCGCTCCCGCTGCCGCCGTCTGCCCGACTCTAGGGAGAGCCCGCCCGGGGCTCCGGGACCTGCCTCCGCCCATGTGATCCCGGGGCCGCCCCTGCCGCCGCCCCTGGCCCGGGAAGCCGCCTCCTCCGCTCTGCCGAGCACGGGCGCAGCCACCTGGCCCGCGACCCGGGGGGGACATTGGGGACAGGCTCTCCCTAGAGCTGCCTCTAGGCTGCGGTCGTCCTTCCGAGGTGCCTGCATCCTCCCGACCTCCCCTGAGTACAGGGGAGCAGTTCAAGTGACAGTCCCCGTCAACACCCGCAGACAGCGGAGCCGTCTGCAGGCCGCTGGCTTGGCGTGGCCACCGCAGATCGTTCTCTGCAGCACAGAGCTGTCTGCCTAAGATGCGGGGGCAAGCTTTCTCTGCTTTGGGCTGGAGGCCAGGGCAGGGAGGAGATGAAGAGAGAAGGTGGCCTGACAAAAGGTCACAGGAACCTCTTTTCCCTGCTGGCCTGCCTAGAGTGGACCATCCCCAGCAACCTCAATGGCCTGCCCAGCCCCCCCTTTGCCAATCTCCTGGAACCTCCCTCAGGCTCGCAGCAAGAGGACCCATCTGGCTAGTGGTTCCCCCAGAGCCTTACCTGGCAACCCTCACCCTAGGGAACTCAGGGCCCACACGGCTGCCTCCTGGCTCTTCAATTGGTTCCACAAACTTGGCACTATTGGGAGCACACCTGTGGGCACAGCTGTAAACTGCCTGCCTCAGGTGTGAGTCATTCTCTCTGGGTGAGCTTGTCCTCACCACTCTTCTCACCTACCAGAGTCATCCTCCCTGCACTCTAGGTCCAGCTGCCTCCTAGGCCACCTCCCGGCCCCACCTCCCACAGCCTACTCCTGGGTGTGTAAACCGCTCTCCCATGGCCTAATCCCGGGCCTTCTGGGTGGGCCCTTTGCTGCTGCATCTGCTCTACATCCCCAGCTAGACTGGAAGCCCTTTGTTGGTTTTGGTGCTGGGCAGCGAACCCCCCAGGACCTTGCTCTACCACTGAGCCTCACTTCTAATCCCTAGCAGCCTACTGAGAGAGCAAGAAACCTTAGGTAGGACAAGCACAACCTTAGGGTCACAGAGACCTAACTTCAAGTGCCACATCTGCCTTTCACTATGTGTTCTTGGGCATTTCCTCAGCTCTTTGGGCCTCAGTTTCCCCACATCTTCTTGCTGTGCTGAGCAAAGTCCAAGGATTGCAAAGACGTGTAAAGTCGAGCCTGTCACAAATGAGGGGTGGAGGAAGGTGGCAGGGAGGAGAGGTCAAGGAAGGGAAACTCATTCATTTGACTCATCCACTCAATGAGTCAAACAATATTCATTCAACAAAGGTTTATTGAGAGCCCACTGTGTGCCAGGCACTGTGCCAGGCAGTCCTCAGGGGTGTCTCTTGTGTGCCTCGACAGGCTTTATGAATTCTGAAGTTGCCTGCACTTTAGTTTGTGTGTTCACAAATCCCATCAAAAGACAAGTCAGCTGGCCAAGGCACAGAAGAGATCTGTCCTGCTCTAAGTATCTCTCTGGCCTGAGTGTAAGCCACACTCCCTCACCTCTCTGATGGGCAAGCAATTCCCAGCAGCCTCTGACCCTCCCTTTCCCTTCCTGTCATACCAGGTCAAGGCACTAAAGTGGTCATCTTGCAGACTGAGCAAGTGGCAGGCAGCCCTGGGACAGAGAGTTGTCTGCTGGGTGAAAGGTTCCAGGGCCCCATCAAAGAGTATAGGTTTGGTTTCTGACCAGGGAAGAGGTCTCAACAATGATGTTTCATGAGAGGACAAGGAATATGAACGCAGCTTGAATGGAGGATTGAAAGCAAGTCAGCAGGGTTCTGAAGATTGATCGTTTCCAGTACAGGATGGGCTGGAACTGTTGACTTAGAGCCAGACCTGGTAAGCCCTGGGTGGAGGGAATGGATGAAGGAGGGCATGCAGGTCTCATTCTTCAAGCTGCTGTTTAACCACCACAGGGGCCAAGGCCACACCCGGGTTCAAGGAACCAGCTAAGGCCAAGCCACTGCCCTGGGGGCCCAGGCCCTCCCCACTGTCCTGACAGAACTAAGAACCACCACCCTTTATGTCAGCCACCAGCTAGACCCATCTGCCTGGGATGGGCACATCTTAAGTGACAGAATATAGAGGCAGTCCAACCCTGGGCTACCCCAGGCCAGTCCTTGACCTCCTATGTGACCCTCTTCCTCCAGGGGCCTCCGAACAAGCACTGCCTGGTAGACTGTGTGCAGTGAGGCAGACCTGACTTTAATAATGCCACATGAAATTCTCAGACCCTGTTTCCCGTAAATGGAACCCTACTCTGCTAGTTGTGATGCTCACAGCAGGTGACATGAGTAGCACCTTATTCCCGGCTCAACTCTAAGCAGCAGCCAAGAATGGAGCTTTCCTTTCTTGGAGGAGCAGCTAGGCCTGGGCTATGCCATAGCTGATGTCCCCTAGGAGCCACCAAGCCCTGGGATTCTAAAACTTTGGGTGAAAATAGTTGCTTTGGCTGGCTGTATATCACCACTCCCATCTTCCTGCAACTGCTTGCTCAAAAACTCAAGCCCAAAGAAGAAAATAAACAAACATGCACTTTGATGTGGAAATAAGAGTGCACAGAAGGAAAACATTAGCTGGAGAACAGTTAGAAATGGCATCTCATCCAGCCACCCATGATGGCAGCTCTAGAATCAAGAACAAGGCCACATTCAGTCCCTGACTCTAATTTCTCCCCAGTCAGGCCCCACCTTGGCCCAGGTGACTTCATTCTCAGTTGCCTGGTCCTGGGGGCTGCCCCAGACTGCCTGACACCCCAGAGCTGAGATCTTAGATAGCAATGGTGCTTTTCCAGCCTCCCCTCTTACACACCTGTCTGACCTGCCTCCCAGCACAGTCTGCTACAGAAAGAATTTCCACAATCCTAAGGGGGCGGAGGCCTCTCCCACCCCAAAGGAAAAGGACTCAGACAAAAGGTCCCTGGTATCCAGATTTATTTTACATTCTCTTCCAGAAGGAACCTGGGCACTGAGGGGAGCTGGAAGGCAGGAGGACAGCATATCTCCCTGTAAGTCGTGTAGCTAGTCCAGCGGCTGTGTGCCATGGCCCAGAGGATGTGCAGAGTCCAGGTGAAGGGCTCAGCAGCCTCTGGGAAGAGGAGATCTTGAGGCAAGACCTCTCACTAGGCCTCGAAGGCTGAGAAGGTACGCATCCATCGCCACCTCGCTCCCAGGCCCAGCTGGAGGGCAGAAGGCAAAGGGGCAGCAGCAAGCTGGTGAGCAGGGGGAAGAGACTTGCAGGCCCAGGAGGCCTTTGGTCTCCATCAGGGTAGGGGGCTGGTCCTTGTTAGCAGAACCCCATGGGGGTGAAGCCAGGAGCCAGTCCCTGTCAGAGGAAATGCCATGTGGTCGGGGGGAAGGGGAGGGTCGGGTCTGATCTCAATAAGGCCTGGAGACAGTCTCCACTTCAAAGCAGACGTCTGTATTTGGGGGGTGGTGAAGGGGTTGTCAGAGGAATGCCTGTGAGTTGCGAGTGGGAATGCGTCCAGGGGACTTCCAAGGGGCTCTGAGGAAAGGCTGCTGGGGTCTCTGCAGATGCTGGGAGCGCAAGTCCTAGGGGAGGAGTATGTAGGAGGCCTCGCTCCCCCCCCCCATAAGTGCTACTGCTTCCACCTCATCTTTGTTGGCTCCAGTTGCCACAGAGACCACTCACACCGGGGCTACGTAATTTCCAGGGAATGTCCCAAATTTCTGGGTCCTCCGGGAGACACCTGAAAGAGGAAAGACGGGAAGAGCATTCTCCCCACCACTCCTTCATGAAAGCAGAATGTAGGAAGAGGCCCTGTCCCCTACTGGCAGCACCCAGAACTGCATGTAGAGTCTCCTTCCCAGGGAAGGGGGTGGGGAGGAGGGATGACTTGATTTCCTGTCCTCATTCCTGCCGCCTAGTGGCAAAAGCTTAGATAGGTCAAGCTGCACTTCCAAATTCCATAATCAAAGAATCAGAGCGATCAACATGTGCATGCAACTTTGCACACAGTACTGAACAACTCCACCCCTCTTTGGCAGGAGAGGGAGGAAGCAGGAGGGTGAATCACAGCACTTCTATCAGGAGGAGTTAGATGGTATGGCGTGCTCATTTTAGAGATGGGCTGGTAAGGCCAAAGAGAAGGCCCAGCGAACCACCCCAAACCACTGGGCTGTTTAGGGGAACAATGGGACTGCAATCCAAGTATCTGCTGTGCTACGGCCCCAAGGAAGCCTGCATTGTGGGGTGAAGGAAAAGGGAATGCTAGGAAAATAGAATGGAATGAAGTTTCGGTAAACTGACACCCTGGGCCTCTCTCCCAGGCTCTCACCTTGACTTTCTACCTATGCCCTTCCCGTCTTAGTTCCCTCCAGGATCCCTTCCCTGACCAAATCAACAACCACTAGCCACAGGTCACAGGTCACAATGATGAAATATGCTAGAGTGACCCAGCGGCTGAATTTTTTATTTTCTCTCATTTTAATTAATTTAAATGTAAGCAGCCACATGTGACTACTGGATAGTCCACTGGAAAGTGCAAGTCTAAGCCATTCCTCCAAACATTGTGGGGTTTTGTTTGTTTATTTGTTTTGTTAGTGGGACTGGGATTTGAACTCAAGGCTTTGTGCTCGCAAAGCAGGTGCTCTGCTGCTTGAGCCACACCTCCAGTCCATTTTGCTCTGGTTATTTTGGAGACAGGATCTCATGAACTATTTGCCAGAGCTGGCCTTGAACTGGGATCCTCCCAAGTAGCTAGGATTATAAACATAAGCCCCTGGCATTCAGTTAGCATTGTGTCTTGTCACAAAACTGGTGACTTTTCTTCTTACTTACAGAAATCTGCAAAACCATATTAATGGTGTAAAAGAAATTCAAGAGCAAAAGTGTGCAGAGTAAAATTAGAATGAGCTTGAAGCTCAGAAATAAGGATTACTAACAGGGTAGGGTTTAATAATCACTAGTATATCGGAAGCTTGGTCAGCATTGAGGTCTTAGGAGTCATGTCAGAAAGGCTGCGCTGCCTGGTCAAGGGTCTGCCCTGTGGCCACTCTTGCCCAGGCAACCACTAGCCCTTTCAGCCCTAAAGCCTGCTTGTCAGGAGGTAGGGCTTTCTGGCTGTTCACTTCTCTCCTTGGCCTATCTTTGAAGCTGAGGCCCAGACAGGATTTGCCCACTCTGGAACCAGGTTGAGACCAACTAAGGCTTCCTGTGTTAGTCCTCTGCCTGCGCTGCCTTGGGCTGGCATTGAAGGCCAAGATCTTTCTCTGCTCCTTCCTCTTCCCAGGTTGGAGGAGCAGTCCTGGGGGAGGTTTTTTGTGGGGAGAGGGGAGACACTGTGTAAGACCCTTTCCACCAAGGTCCTGCCCCAAGAGGAAGTGGTGTGCGGTGGGAACGGGCAAGGTCCTGGAGGTCAGGAACCATGTCCTGAGTCCATAGCTCCATCTGTGACCCTAAGCTGGGGTAGTTTCCCCTGGGCCTCATGCTAAGTCAGAGCATGAAGGAAGGTGGTTAACAGAAATGCTGGCTTCAGGAACACACTTGGTGCCAGGCCTGCCCAGTTAGCCAGGTCCAAGGTCAGGAGGGTGGTCATGAGGCCATAGTCAGTGCTGCAGGCAGCAGCACACCCGATCCCCTGGCAACTCTGAGATACTCTTTTGGCTTGTCCCCCACCCATTCCCCAGCCCCACATACCCACAAACCAGCCATCATCACACTGCTGCATGACATCCACCCGGTCCCCTTCACGCAGCTCCAGCTCATCCTCGTTCTGGGGCCTGTACTGGTACATTGCCCGGTACCTGTAGGAAATGGCACCATGACAGCCAGGGACCTCAGCCCTTTCCCAGACCTGCCAATTCCTGTGAATATCCCCAAATGCCCATGTTCCCCTCCCCATCCCTATAAGGACAAGCAGCTTCTGGTAGGGGTTTCCCAAATCCATGGGTTGGGGAGGATGGAATTTGGGCCCAGTGTGCTTAGCACTGCCTGCTGGTGACCCTCACTTCTGACCAAGCACCCTCAGAAGATACTCACGGGGTCCAGTGTATCTGCAGGGATTTGGGGGAGGAGGCCCCCAGGTCCAGGGGACGGCTGGAGCTTCGAGGGTGGGACAGGGCTGGCTCAGAGGTGCCAAGACTCTGGGATTCACAAGAAGAAAGGAGGGCCACAGGAAGGAAGCATGAGGAAGGAGAGGTGAATGGGCATCCCACCTGGCCTGCTGAGGGTCTTACACACAGCCTCATCCTAGCCCACAAACCCCCAGGTACAGGAGGGCAAGTGACTGGAATTCGGCATGGACAAAGCCGGTACCCTGAAAGAGTCCTGTGCCACTGACCCCACTTGGAGCAGCACGCTCCAAGTGCACACTGCAGACTCCCTCCGCCCACAAATAACACCTGTCTTAATCTACTGGCCACCATACACCCTACCCTCTCCAGTGGGACTGTCATCCTCATTCCACAGCAGGGAAACCGAAACCCAGAGAGCTTGAGTCACCAGCTCTGGCTCCTACCATCACCTGCTGAGAGGCAGACACCAGCCAACAGTGGGAGTAGCAGCTAGAGAGTCAGGGATCCTGGGCTGGCTTTGAGGGCCTACCTAGAGCTGGCAGACTGCCCAGATTTCCCTAGGCTGGAGCTCAAAGGCCTGAACCAACTCGGGGGGCTTAGGGTTTGTAAGGCTGGGACGGAGCCGCATGCTAGGTTCTGCCCAGGGCTGTCAGGGCAGGACTGCCAGCATGGACCAGCCACAGGGTTGAGGAGGTGCTTTGGGAAACAAGATACCTCTCACCTGGGTCTGGGATCTGGGCTCCTCGGCAGGGAAGGAGAAGCCAGCGCGTCGGGGAGAGGTCCGGCCTCCCCAGTCCGTGGGATCAGCTGGGCTGCGTAGTGCTGATGGGGAGCTGGGGTGATGAGCCAGGCGGGCGGCAGTGGTTAGGCGGGGAGACCCAGGGAGCTGGGGGCCATCGTCAGAGACCCGGAGCCGGGGCTCACGGCTCACCTGCACATAGCTGGCAGGGAAGATACCCTGGCGCCCTGTGCCTGTGATGCGCCCCTCGTACCAGTTCTCATTCACCTTGCGGATCAGACAGATGCGCTCCCCCTAAGGACAGGGAGGAGGGAGTGGGTGTCGACAGGGCCCTCCTCAGCATCACACACCTTCACCTGAGGGTGCTGCACCTCACCTGTCTCAAGGCCTAATGCCTTCCACTCAGGAGGGATCAAGCTCAGAGGGGGCAGCAAGTTAGCCAAGGTCACACAGCCAGAAAGGGGAGGAGTCAGGAGCACGAGGAAGTCCAAGCTCTTCCCAGAGCAGGTGGCACTGGGTACAGATCCAGTCCTGCCTCTTTATGGAGCCCACCTGGCATGCATCCTACACTCAGAGTTCATAGCACTAACTCTTCTTACAGCTCAATCATAAGGGAGCCTGTGGCTAATTATCCACGTGCAAACCAAGCTCTACCAAGTCTAAGCTGTGTGGCCTTGGGCAAACTGCTCTGCCTCTCTGAGTTTGGTTTCCTCATATATTGAAGGAAGATAACCATGCTGCCGCTGTGAGGTGCAAGCGAGATCAGTGGTGGACTGGTAAGAAGCTCTGGATAGTTGAGTGTGGTGATGCGCCCCTGTAAAGGTGGAGATCGAAGGATCTCAGTTCGAGGGCAGCCAGGGCAAAAAGTTAGTGAGAACCCCATCTCATTAAGTAAGCCAAGCATGGTGACATGTGTCTGTAATCCCAGCTACTCCAGAGCAGAGATAGGAGCAAAAAGTGTGAGACTCTTTCAAAAAAATAACTAAAACAAAAAGGCCTGGATGTGTGGCTCAAGTGGGTAGAGCACCTGCCTAGCAAGCCCAAGGCCCTAAGTTCAAATTCCCATACTACCACCACCACGGGGAAAAAAAAAAAACTCTAGACAGGAGTTAGGTGATCCTGCCATGAGGATATCAAAACGCAAACTTCCTGAGGACTGGTTGCGTTCTTGAGCCCACACATTATGGAGGTTAGGGGCAGAGCCACCACCACCTTGTGGGCTGCTCCCAGCCTTGGCCCTGCCCCGCCCTCTCCTGCCTTCTCCCATCCAGTCACCTCCTTCCCTCTCTGTCCCTGAGGCCAGTTTTTCTGTGTGGACTCAACAAGGGGTCATTCACAGCCACTGCCCCCAAAATCAAACAAAGGGAGTCCATAGTTCTTTTCTTACCATAATCTATAGCAAAAGATGAATCCGAATAACAGCCCCAGAACACACACACACACTCACACACATATATGTGCACACGTAATGTCCTATTCGTTTTCTTTGCAGTGCTGGAGAAAGAACCCAGGGCCTTGCACATGCCAGGCAAGCACTCCACCACTGAACTACATGAACAGACAAAAGCCTATATTTCTGTCTACTCTTTTAAAATTTCAGATTATGCCAGGTGTGGTGGCTCATGCCTGTAACCTCAGCTACACAGAGTGAGGAGGAGGATCGCAGTCTAGGGACAGCCCCAGGCAAGAGAGTGAAACTTTATCTGAAAAGTAACAATATAAAAAGAGCTAGGGGTGAGGCTCAAGTGGTGGAGTGCCTGCCTAGAAAGCACAAGGTCCTGAGTTCAATCCCTAGCACTGCCAAAAAGCATGTAGATCGTAATCCGCACGGCCTAACAACCTGCAGACAAAAACACAGCTCTAGAAATTCCTAACACTCTTTTAAAATAGACTAAATTGCCAGGCACAGTGGCACGTGCCTATTATTATTATCCCAGCTATGCAGGAGGTGCAAACAGGAGGACTGGAGGAAAAAAACAAAACCATGAGACCCTATTTGAAAAAAATAACTAAAGCAAAAAGGGCCCAGGAGTATGGCTCAAGTGGTAGAGCATTTGCCTACCAAGGGTAAGGCTCTGAGTTCAAATCCCAGTACTGTCCCCCCCGCCTCCAAAAAAAAAGACTAAGTTAAGGGGAACCTATTCTTAGAGGTTGGGGGTGGCGGGTGAATTGAAATTCTGGATACAGATGAGCACATCTGACTCTTTAAAAGAAAATATTTTTCTGTACATTTATCTATGTCTTCACCTGTTCCCACCCCACCACCTCCTGCCTGGTCCCACCTTTCGGAAGGACAGCTCCACCTCCAGGTCCCCCTTGAAGGTGTACTGGGCAACAGCTTCTCCATACTCCACCACCTGGTAGGTGGGGGGCTTGATGGGCTTGGGGATCTCATCTGCAGGTAGCACCTGCAGGAAGAAAGGCCGTGAGAAAGGTTCAGTCCAGGATCAAGTGGGCACACGTCTGGGTTCCTGGGAGGGTGAAGCAACACAGAGAAGGTGGTACAGGTAAGAGCTTCCCCTGGCCAGACAGATGAAGATACCAGACACAGGCCTGGGGGTAGCAGGATGACCACAGCCAAGCAGGGTGAGGGGATTAGTCCAAGAGGGCTTCCTGGAGGAAGAATTTTCAGTAGAGGACTATGGAATGGGGAATAGCAAGCTGAAAGGTAGAAACCAGTCCACTTAGAGTCAAGCTGAACCATGGAGGGAAGTGAAGCACTCCAAGTTGCAGGAAGCACCTGTTCTAAAACTGAGGACTTAGCCAGGTGCTGGTGGCTCATGCCTGCAATTAGGAGGATTATGGTTTGAGGCCAGCCCAGGCAAAAAGTGAAACCTTATCTCAAAAATACCCAACACTCAAAAAAGGGCAGGTCAAGTAGCTCTAGTGATAGAGCACCTGCCTAGCAAGCATGTAGGCCCTGAGTTCAAACCCTAATACCACCAATAGCTGAGGATTTAACCTTTTACCACTTCTGAGAACCAACTGCCCTTGGTTCAAGTGTCTTGGCTCCTCCTCCCCTTCTATCCCTTCTCCCCCATGCTCTCTTTGTTTCATGCTGCTCGTAAAAATCTGGAGCTAATCAATTATTTCATACTAATATATAAATGACTGCTAGCAAGCACAGGGGTCCTGAGTTCGAACCCCAGCACCATCAAAAAATAAATAAAAATAAATGACTGATTGAGCAGAATACTGTATACGCTTTGTAAAATTTCAGGATCAGAGAGATTAATCTGGGATTAATCTGGAAGCAAGAGCCTGTTAAACCACCATTCATGAATCAAAAAGGAAGTCACAAAGGAAGTGAGAAAATATTTCAAGTTGAATGAAAACAAATTTTGTGAGATGCAGCTAAAGAAGTGTTTAGAGGGAAATTTATACATGAAATGGTTTTCTTAGGGAAAAAAAAGTTTCAAATCAATAACCTAAACTTTTACCCTAATGATTAGAACAGGAAAAGCAAATTACAATTATTAAGCAAAAAGAAGGAAATAACACAGAGTTCAAAAATCAATGAAATTGGAAACAAAAACAGAAAAAAATTAAGGAAATAACAAGCTGATTCTTTGAGAAGATCAAGAAAATTAATAAATCTCTAGCCAGAATGAGAAGACATAAATTGTCAGTACCAGGAATGAACAAGCGGACGATCACAACAAGTTTTACTGACATTAAAAAGAAATAGCATGAATTAGCCTTACGGCAATAACTTAGACAATCTGACATTTAAGACACAAATACTAGGCTGGTAGAGTAGATCAAGCAGTAGAGCACCTGCCTAGCAAGCATGAAGCCCTGAGTTCAAGCCCCAGTACTGGAAAAAAAAAAAAGACACAAATACCAAAGGTAACCTGAAGCCCTCTCTCAAGTCTAGAACCTGCATCAACCTGAATCATCTTAAGCAATTTTTCACCAAACCATTGAAACCCCACCTGTAAAACTGGAGTAACCTACCACTGCAGGCAGTGAGAGGAACAGAGGCGGTACACCTGGAAGAAGTGGTGTTTATATGTGTGATTGTCACACACTTGGCACTAGTGCTTGCTGTTTTTAGGATTATCCTCAAAGAAGCCTTAGAAAGATAGGTGCTGAGTGGTGAATCTGAGCCATTGATGGGGTGGCTTCTGGGTGAGGAGCTGGGCCACTCGGTTCTCCCCTGGGCTAGGCTCCACCCTCATTTAGGAAGCTTTTCCTAAGTACATGCTGAGTACTGAACCCGGCCCTGTAGAAGGCCAAAGACATTCAGGACAGGTGGCCCCTGTTCCCCATGCTTTTGAATCTTAGGATACCCCAGGGTCTGCACTCAGTCTTTCCCAACCCGTAGACCCTCCCAGCCTGGCCCTGGCCTCCCACTCACCTCCACATAATTGGCAGGGAAGATGCCCAGCCTGCCATGGTGCTCCCCCTCTAGCCAGTTCTTGTCCACCTCCTTATGGATGTAGACAATGTCACCTTTCTGCAGAGTCAACTCCCTGCAGGAACAGCAAGGACATCACAGCAAGCTGAGCTGGTGCTCCCCCAGTCCCCACATCCCCTCTGGGGATGCCCCCAAAGCCCTGTTCCCCCTCCCCCATCGTGCAGAGATGGCCCAGGGTAGAAGGAGAGGATTAAGAAGACCACTTACTTGGGGGACTGTGCTTGGAAGTCAAACTTGAGCCGAGCGGCCTTCCTCTGGGCAGGGGGAGAGGACAGAGTGGGCTACTCAGCCAAGCAGGGGCAGGTCTAGAACAGCAGCCACAGGGGCCAGTGCAGGCCCTCCGTGTCCCAGACCCTGGTCTGCCCTCCTTACCTTCTTCTCTTCCTTCTTGACTGGGCTGGCACCTCTGTTGGAGGCACTAGTGTCTGTGAAGAAGCACCACCACCTCAGCTCGGGGAGGTCATGTCTGGGGGTGATGGGGTCAGGATGGGGCTATGCTCCCTTCCTCCACCTCCATCCAGGACAAGGCACCAGGGAAGCAAAAGGCTCTGTGACTCTCTCCCCCCAGGCACCCAGTATATCTGGTAAGCAGATGTCCAGGTGGGAATAAAAGTAGGATTTCATCTTACCTCGGGCTGAGGATGGGTAAACAAAATCCCTACGACCCAGGAAGGGACTTCCTCCTCCATCCGCCATTCTGTGGGGGCTTAGAGGTCGGGAGGACCCCGAGTAAGGTGCATTCAGGGAGCTGGACCTCCAGGCTGAGGCCGGGCTGCAGGGACATAGAGAATGAGCCACCTGTTTGAAGCTTCACACCGCACCAGGCAGGTCCCCAGACCTCCCTGACCCTCAAGTCTACCCGCCACCCCCATCCTGGTCGCCTCCTCTCAAGGAGTGACTCCCAGGTCCGGGGCTCTCAACAGGATGTCCTACTTCCCCTGCAGCAGCAGCCGGGAAAGGGTGAGGCCCTGGGCTTGGAGAGGGGGAGGCGGCCGAGGGACCCGAGTGCGCGTGGGAAGTGGCGGGGCTCCGGTCCCACCGCCGCCACCCGCGTCCTCGGGCTTGGGGACAGATAACCCTCGGGGGTGGGGGGGGTGGGGGGCAAGCGGACCGCCAGTGTGGAGAGCGGGGACTCCGGGTCCCCCGGCCACTTTTCCGCTCTCGGGGCCCTCCTCGCGCCTCCCCACCCGGGCTCTCCCGTCTCCCGCGCTGGGCCCGGCGCCCACAGCTCGGTCGGTCCGCCCCGCGCCACGTCCTCTCCGGATCCCTCCCGCGGGGACAGACCGTCCTCGGCCCGCGCCTCTGCCACTCACCGGGCCGGGGGCCGCTGCTCTGTGCGTCGTCGCGGCGCCTGCGAGCTCTGTGCGGGGACACCGGGTACGATCAGGACCCGGGACCGGAGCCAGCGCAGCCCAGGCCGCCGCCTCCGGAAAAGTTTGCGGCACCGGAGGGAAGGAGGCGGGGAGGGGCGGGCGGGACGCGGGGTCCTAGAGGCGGCCGCACGGCGGGAGCCGAGGCGCGGGAAGGGCGCGCGGCGGGAGAGGGAGGCCGGGCCGGGGAAGCCAGGATCGGGTCGGGCCGGGGATCCCTGGGGCTGCGACTCGGGGCGGGGCGGGGCGAGGCGGGGTGGGGGCCCGGGCTGACGTGGAGTGGGCCGGGAAGGGTTCCTGGGGGTCACTTGGAAAGCCGACGCCCTGCGTTTTGTAAAGGAGAGCAGACTGGCCAAAGTCCGCCCAGGGTCACCAAAGCTGATCCCCTTGCCCTCCCTCCACCCAATCTGACTGCTGCGGCCAACGGCGACCCCCCAGGAGGACCCCGGGAGGCCGGTACCTTTGGGGACGGCAGCCGGGTCTCAATTGCCCGCATGTCCTTGTCCAGCTCGGCGCTCAGCTTGGCAAGCTCTTTCTCCAGCAGGACCTGGGGGTGGGGAAAGACTTAGGACAGTGGAGGGGGCGTGCGGGGGTGGGGGGGGGACAGTGCACAGTGGGTGGGGGGGCTGGTCAGAGATGTGGGAAGCAGGTGAGGTCACACGTGCTGTGGTCAAGAGCAGAACTCAGGGAAGAGGCCAGGACAGCCACTTGCCTGCGGGACTGCAGGAAGGTGGGGCTCAGGGTGTCAGTAGGACATCGCTGCCACCTCTTCCCAACCCAGCACCCAGGGTGCTGACAGTGCTGCAGTACTTCCTGAGGGTGCTTTCCTACCTTTTAAAAACTTTTTTTCCCCCATGATAGTTCTCTGTTCAAGAGCCTCAGGGTTTCCCTATTTCCTCCTCAGCGTCATCTATGACCTTCCACAGCCTGGTGTCACCGTACCCATGCAGGCCTCCAGTGGACTGAGCGTCAGTCACACACACTCATATACATGCATGTGCACATGTGCAAGTGCACACACACACTACTTCTCCCCAGAGCAGCCATCTCTCTGCCCAGCCAAGCTGAGCTCCAAGTTCAAGAATTTTCCCTGATGGCTCCAGTCCACACTGACCACTCCCTGCTCTTGTTCTGGTCCAGGTGTACGTATCCGCACATTTTGTGAGCACTGTATGTCAGGGTCCTGGAGACGGAGAACTGGGAGCCAGAGCCTTTGGAGTGTGACTTTTGTCTATGAACACTAGGGCCCAAGACACCCCAGATTCTCCTCTGTTTATCCTCAAGACCATTGCCCCCCCACCACCACCGAGCTGCAGCTCTCACCTCAATGGGCTGGGAAGGCTTCTCCACAGGATTGTCCACAAGTGGTTTCTTTGGCTGAAGGGTAGGAAGAGATGTCAGAGGGGGTGAACTCCTTTCCAAATGCTCCAACTGAGGGGTGTGTCCACTCCCAGAGGACCCAGTGCCACTCACCTTCTGCCCAGTCTCTAGTTCTTGTAAAAATTGGTTCCGAGAGTCTTCTGTCCGGACATTCTCTACCTTCTCTTGGCGTCTAGGCACCTGTGTGGATGGGGGTGACCACGGCTTGAGTAGAGAGCTGCTGGAGCGCTGCCCAGCCTCAACACACAGGTTTGCAAGTCCTATCCTCCCCCCATGCTCACGAGTGCTCTCCTGAGGATGCAAGCCTAAACAGCATGGTCTGTGCTATCTCAGCGGAGGGGCTTGGCTAGATAGCGTGCAGAAGGGGTTGGTGTGAGGAACATGTTGGGTGGGCTACCTGGTTTGGGGGCTGGCGCCCTGGGGGGTATGTTGCAGGTTTATAGTTGAAGGTGCTTCTAGGTGTCTCTTCAGAGTGCTCCCAGCTTCTTCTGAAGAAAGGGAAGCACAGCACTTCAGAACACAGCCCTGGGAGAAGAAGCCTCCCTTTACCTCTAACCCCATCCCCACCAAGGGGCCCACATTGCCTCTGCCTTCCCTTGCCTTACTATGGGAACAGTATTAAATAGTGGAAAGTGTGTGAGATCCAAGTTTAAATCCCAGCTCTACCCACTAGTAGCTGAAAGGCCTTTTGGCAAGTTATATACAGCCCCAGGCTCAAAACCTATAAAATAAGAGTAAATCAGTGAGGAAACATACAAGGTGCCTAGGAGAAGGCCTGACACAAACTATTGCTCCATGGTGGCCAGGCCCTTTCCTGCTGGCCTTCAGGAAAGTGTCCTGCATTTGTGTTAGGAGTGGTGTATGTCTGTGAAACTGGTCTTGCCAGCTGCCACAGCTGAGTGGTCTTACACCCATGGCCAATAGGGCTACATTCTTTTCCAAGAAAAACCTGGGGGCAGCAAGTACAAGAGCCCTGGATGAGTTATTTCTTCTCCCTGGGTCTCAGTTCCATGGGGGCTGGAGTCAGTGACCTCATCTGTGTAGCCATGCCAGCCACTGAGGCAATGCACTGTCCTGTCTACCTGAGCTCCCCTCCAAGGCTCTTTTCCTGGCTAGCTTTAAATAGCCCAGCTTCTGGTTTTAGTCTGAAAGTTTCTACCAAGTGGAACCACTGCATCAAGCTTATCCAATGATGGAATGTCTAACCAGAGCGTCAGGATTTGCTGGTTATAATTATGACTCCATTCTGATTTTGGTAATAAAGTCATCATGAGATTGGAATGTGTTGTTTTTAATGGAAGGCTTATAATTGAACTTGTATGTTGCTAAAGTTTGCAGACTTGCTATGCACCATGATGCAGGATGCATATATGATCTCAATCAACCCTCACAACTTCAGAGCACAGACAGCCCAAGCTGTCTTCACAGAGAAAGGAATTCCCTCCTTCCGTGCTCTCAGGTGTGCGTCTCAGCCTCTTGGGTTCATTCCCACCACTGTGTTTTCACTAAGTCTTCAAAGTGGATTGCCACAGGTCTAAGCTCCCTTAACAGCTTCTATCCCCAGTACCCTAGACAAGCCCCACTCCACAGGACCCCTGGGTCTTTGGGGAGGTGGGTTTCTCATGCTGACCACAAGCATGGTATTATTTTAGTAAAACTGTAACTTCCTGATCAGGAGTGGATACCAGACCCACTCTTGGCCACCATTCCCCTTTGGCCCCGGGAAGTCAGAAGTCTTGGGGTGGTGGAGACCCATCAGAGACCAGAGGCTATGCTGACTGTGGCCACGAGGGGGCACCAGTCCCCACAAGGAAGCGCCAGCGCAAGCCCACCCACTGCTCACCCTCTGGGAGTCCCTCGGGGAGTCACTGCGGGGCTGGTCCTGGAGGCAGGTTTTTGCTGGAGCCCCGGATGCCTGGAGTCTGTGGAGGTGGCACAGGAGGAAACCACTGGTGGTGGAAGAAGACAGGCAGGGGCTGGAGATGGGTGACAATTTAAGGCAGCACCTACCTCCACCCTAGCTCCTAGGTGGCTAGCTGGCCGGGACAGAGGTGGGCTCTGGGCCACTGCAAGGGAACGTTACCTTAAGAGCTCTACACTCTTTACAAAATCTTTAAAACAGCTTCAGGGCAGGTAATGTCCCCATTGCACAAATGAGGAAAGAAAGGCCCAGGCATACGTAGCCAGCTATGGTAGAGTGAAGATGAAGATGAAGAAGAAGGAAGCTGAGGCTCTTACTTTGTAGCTCCCAAAGTGAGCTATAAAAACCTCTCTGGTTGAATCATGCCACCCAAGGAGCCCCGAAGCCAGGCAGGTCACACGTCCCAGCCAGCTGTAAGCACCCGGCTGAAGCCATAAAGTGAACCCATTCCCCTCACCTTTGGGTGGGTCCTCCAACGTCCAGTCTGGCTGCAGGTCTGGGAAGCAGAAAGGACCAGGTCATCGATGGGGCAGAAAGCAAGGACAGGGTACCCTGGGAGGCTGCCTGGCCTCTCCCAGCCTCCCTCCCTCCTAAAACAGGGGCTGAAGGCTGAGTCAGGGCCTGAAGAATGTCCCGAGGGAGGGAAGGAATTAGGAGGGCAGCCCTTGGGAGGGCTTGAAATGCCTGCCTTTGGCAGATTTCAGGCCTGGGTGAGCCAAGGGGCAATGGCTCCTCCCACCTGCCTGTTCCCACACACACACCCATCTCCTGACCTCTGCAGACCTGCTCTGGCCTTCTGGTTGGGGAAGCTAGACTACCCCTCTCTCTCTTTCCCTTCCTGGGTCTGCACCCTTTTCTAAATGCTCTGCTCTTTGCCCAGACCAACCCCTCTTGGGATGCAGGACTATTTGGGGCCTTCTGGGAAGAGCTACTGACTAGTCAGCCCACTTATCCCTAGCAAACCAATACACCCCTCTCAGGGCCCACCTTCCTCTCACTGCTGCGCTTTCTGCTTCTCACAGCAAACCATAACTGACTGAGCACCTCAACCTCCAGTCTCCAGTGCCTCCTGCCTCTCTCTGCTCAGACCTTCTCACCACCACTTCTGCCCAACCACTCTTACCAAGGATGCCAGTGACCTCCAAGACACACAACCTAATAGTCAACTCCAAGTGTTCATCTCGCTTACCCATTGGCAGCATTTGTCACAGCTCGCCACTTCCTTTTGAAACTCTTCTCTCACCTAGCTGCAGAGAGACTACTCTTGGTTTTCCCCCTCCCTCCCTGGCTGGACATTCTGTCTGCTTGGCTGGCCCCTGCTTATCCCTGGGACTTCTGGGCACCCACGTGCCTGAGGGCTCAGTCCTGGGGACTCTTTGTCTCCCCTTCTCCCTAAGTGATCTTGGCTAGTCTTATTTAAAATATAGTCAGTCCTCTGTATCCATGGGTTCAAAGTCCATGGATTCAACCAACCACAGATCAAAAATATTTTCAAAAGAAAATTGCAGCCGGGTGCTGGTGACTGACACCTGTAATCTAGCTACTCAAAAGATCAGGAGGATCGAGGTTTGAAGCCAGTCCAGGCAAATAGTTTGCAAGACCCTATCTTGAAAAAACCCAACACAAAGAAGGGTTGTGGCTCAAGTGATAGAGTACCTGCCTAGCAAGCATGAGGTCCTGAGTTCAAATTCCAGTACCAAAAAAAATTGCATCAAATTGAACGCTGAACACGCACAAACTATTTCCTTGTCATAAACAATACAGCATAGCAACTATTCACATAGAGTTTACTTTGTATTAGGAATTGGAAGTAATCCGAAAATGATTTAAAGTATACAGGATAGATTATATGCAAATACTATGCTATTTTAGCAGAGGTTCAAATCATACCCAACTGAGGAATAGGTGCTGCTGGTTCTGCCCAATTTTATATAAAGGACTTAAGCGTGCGGAGATTTTAATATCTGCAGGGGGTCCTGGAACCAGCTCTCCTCTGATACTGAGGGACGATGACTGTACCATCTCTTTCCACGATTCACAACCTTGGCTGTGCATTAGAATTACCTGGGGGACTTGAAATCAAAGTCTTTTTTTGAGTTTCAATCTGCAGCTTAACCTTGCCTCTCAACTACAGTCTTGGATATTCAGCTCCTACTAGAGATCTCCACTCCACGTGGGACGTCTCTGAAACAAAGTTTCTCCTGCATTCCTCTCTCTCTCTACAGATGGCAGCTCCAGCCTTCAATTCGCCCAGGTTTAAATTCGTCTTTGTTGCCTCTCTTTGATACCATGTCCATACATCAGCAAATTCCAAGGACTGTCTCTGGAACAACATGCTCAGAATTCCCACCCCATCCCACAGTGCCCTGGTAGTGCCCTGGTCTAGGGGTCACTGTTATCTCTAGCCTGGGTTGAAGTAGTGCTTTTTCTTTTCTTTTTTCTTTTTTCTTTTTCTTTTTTTGTTTGCGGCACTGGGGTTTGAACTCAGGGCCTACACATTGAGCCACTCTACCAGCCCTTTTTTGTGAAGGATTTTTTCAAAATAGGATCTCATGAACTATTTGCCTGGGCTGGCTTCGAACCATGATCCTCCTGATCTCTGCCTCCTGAGTATGTAAGATTATAGACGTGACCCACTGGCGCCCAGCCTCATGCATCCACCTTTCTTCTTTGCACCTAGAATACTGCTTGGTACACAGTGAAGTATTCTGATACAATGGATGAGTGACCTTTTGGGGAGTGGAGATGCACCCATCAGGGTTGGCTGCATTTTGGGTTGAAGGAAGCAATGCCCCATGACTAGGAAAGACCACTAATGGTGGAATTGCAGACTGGCAGGAATATCAGAGGGATTTCAGGGAAGGGCTGGCTTCCCTGTTCCCTCAGAGGCCACTGCTGGCCCCAAGCCATGGAAAGGATTGAGAGACTCTTTCTTTCCTTTTCCTTTTTTGTTCTATCAACAATTTCTTCTCCTCCTCCTCTGCCTCCTCCTCCTCCTTCTCCTCCTCTTCTTCTTCTTCCTTTTTGGTGGGACCAGGGTTTGAACTCAGGGCTTTGTGCTTGCAAAGCAGGCACTCTACCGCTTAACCCATACCTCCAGTCCATTTTGCTTTGGTTATTTTGGAAGTGAGGTCTCGAAAACTATTTGCCCAGGCTGGCCTCAAACCATGATCCTCCCGATCTCAGCCTCCCAGCTACCCACTGGCACCAAGCTTATTTAATTTTATTTATGTTTGTTTGAGTTTTGAGACAAGGTCTTGCTATTAGGGTCTTGCCATGTAGTCCAGGCTGGCCTGGAGCATGAGATTCTCCTGCCTTTGCCTCCTGAGTGCTGGGATTACAGATATGCTCTACCAGGTTGGCAGAGTGGCTCAAGTGGAGAACACCTGCCTAGTAAGCATGAGTTCTAGAGTTCAAACCTCAGTACTGTCCCCCCGCCCCTCCAGTAATAATAATCCAGTATAGATCTGCTCTACCAAGCCAGACATAAGACTATTTTCTTTGGTCTATTTTAGGGATCACTGGGGAAGGGTGCATGTAGAGAAGAATGCAGAAAAGTCCTTTTTTCCCTTTTCTGTCCCTCCCTCCTCAAGCTCCAGATGCCAGGGTCTGCTCTGCAGAGAGAGGGCCCTGGCAGGATGTCTAACCTGGCATTTTCCGGTGAATCTGCTGGAACATTCTCCGATACCAGTCTCTGGGACTGTCAACACTCTGAATCAGAAAATGCAAAGTCAGTCCTCCTTGCTCACCAGTCCTTCCCAATATCAAGCCACAAAAGTAAGCTGTTTCTCGGGCCACCCTTGAAGCCCCTGTGGGTGGGCTGGGGAGTGTCTTTTCACTGCCTTTATGTAACAGTAAGTTCATGTGGAATGTCACATGTGAATAAGGACCTCCATGCGTGGAAGGACCTCCATCAACATATAGATGATGACCCCTCCTCTGTGAGATGTGGAGTGATTTACATTTTTTCTCTTTTCTACATTTCCAATGTTTCTACAAAGTACAAAGTAAAAGAAAGAACACAGAGGACGGGAGACAGTATTTCAGATCACCTGCCTCACTTGAGCCTCAAAACGGCCCTGGGAGGGAGAGAGAAAACATGGCTGGCCCAAGACACAAAGGCGGGTGGAAGAAGGGCAGGGCCCTGGTGGTCCTGGATGAACCCAGGGATCCTTGACTCAAGGATTCTCACTCAAGACCCCCTCACTCATTCACCCAGTCATTCATTTAGCAACAGTTTTGTGAGCATTGTGCCCAGCCCTGGGATTATAGAACTAAAAGGGGGCCCTTATGGGACTCCTAGATAAACACGTCCCATACTTGCGCAACTCAGACACGCAAAATGGTGCCCATAACTTGATGTGGTTCATAATCCCCTAATGCCCACTGTGGTTACCCCCTGCTTGGTCTGGAATGGTCTGGGTACAGTCTTTATGGGGCCCCAATTTAACTCACAGAAGTGGAGCTTAGTATAGTTCCCAGGAACCCATCTGTCTGTGACCCCCAGCCCTGGACTCACAGATCGGGGGGCAATGGGCATGCCACTTTCATCCACGGGCCCGATTCCTTCGTACTTGACCCAGCGTTTGTCCCGACATTTGTTATCCTTGGTCCACGTGGCTGACCAGTTCTGGGCATGCTGGGGAGCGGAGGTCTTTGGACTTGGAGTGCGCCGGCTCCCAGGGCCTGGCCAAGTCTGATACCAGGAAGGGTCTGTGGGGTGAGCACAGTAGAGCATTAGCTGAAGACAGGGGTCCCCACCTCACCTTGTTTGTCCCTTCACTCCTCAGAACATTGATTCCTGTGGGTTCAAAGTTTCAACCTCGCCTTGTTTATTCAAGTGGATGACGTAGACTCTACAAATCTGCCCATTCCCAGCGACACCACAGGCTTCTGTTTGTTTATTCCTTAAAGTGGATTAAAAATGGATTTTGTTTTAAGAAATTTGTGCCAGCTCCCCAACCCATTCTGATTTCCTTGGACTGTCCTAAGAGTTAGCAGAAGGAAGGCAGGGAATCATTACTTGTAGAGAATGCTAGGGACACCTCAGCTGTGGTATGGTAGGAAAGAGGCTGGGCTTGGAGGGGACAGACCTGAATTCAGACCCCAGCTCTGCCACTACTAGCTGTGTGACTTTAGGCACATCAGTCACCCTCTCAGGGCCTCAGAGTCCACTTCAGTAAAATGAGGACAACTGTGCCAAAGATCCAGCACAGTGTCAAGGAGGGCTCAGCAAGGACAGAAACTCATTCCCCAGTAATGACTGCCATGTCCTCAGCTGTCCTGGAACCTTTAGCCTCTAAGTGGCCAGTGTAGCAACATGAGATCTTCTGGCCAGACAACTCAGCCTGGGCTACTGAACATCTCTGAAATGTGGGCTTCTCACTGGGAAGACCTCCATCATTGTGCCTTATTCTGCCAGAATATGGATAGATTAAATGAGATTAGGCTTGTGATGGGTCTTTGTGTGTCTATATGCTGTAAGTGTTCTATAATTACTTTTTGAATTTTTTTTAATTAATTTTTTTTGGTGGCACTGGGGTTTAAACTCAGGGCCTCATGCTTGCTAGACAGGTGTTCTTACCACTTGAGCCATTCCCGACAGCCCTTTTTTTTGTGATGGATTTTTTGAGATAGGGTCTCAGGAACTATTTGCCAGGGCTGGCTTCAAACTGTGATCCTCCTGATCTCTGCCTCCTGAGTAGCTAGGATTACAGGCGTGAGACACCAGTGCCTGGCCAGTAATTACTTTTTAAATGGCTGAAGTTCTTTACACTGTGTCAGCCTTAAAGCAGTGCTCAATAAAGGATGCCATCTCTCTCAGGGCTGACCTGCACCCAGGAGTTCCTAGGAGCTTGGGATCCTGGGACCCAGCTGACCAGCACTCAAGCTGCCTCTTCAACCTCCTGCTGGGCTGTGCAAGCACAGACAGGAGCAGCCCTGCACAGCAGGATTGTGCAGGGAAGGGGTCCTGATCTGTGTTCACTGGTACCTGGAGACCTCCTGGTAGCCTTGAGACCACCCATCCTCCCTCAGCCCCTCACTCTTCTTGCCAAATGGCAGAGCCCAGGAGGCTCAGCCTCCCCCCACCCCCACCATACACAGTGCTCCTGGAGCAGGTCTTTCTGAGCAGACCCACCTGGGTGCCGAGAAGCATCTCTCCTTGGTGGAGTGTAGCCATTGCACACAGTCCTGGGCGCAGGGTCGTGGAACTGGAAATTAAGGGTGTTGGAGCCACCATTCCGGATCACAGGCACCTGTGGGGAGGGGCCAGGAGCAGCAGCTCAGGGCCCAGGAGGTTCCACACAAGTGGGAAGGGATGGCTGCCAAGGCCCACAGGGCACATTGAGGGCTCTAGGACCAGCTTGACCTGAGGGAAACTATGAAGGCTCTCAAGAGCTCTCTGTGGGTCCCCTTCCCTCTTTGTATCCCTTCAATTCTCTGCTCCCCCACCTGACCAGCTAGCCTCAACCGTGATCACAGTATACCCTCCTCCTCACTGTCCACTCACCCGTGTCCCCCGGGAGGATGACCCTACATAGGCCCGGAGGTGGTAGGGAATGAAGTCATCCAGGCTGAGCTCATCTAGGAGGCTGCAGGGTGGGCCTTGCATGCTTGGGTCACAGTTAGACTCCAGGTGTGCCAGCTGCTCCTTTGTGTGTCCTCTGCAGGGAAGGAGGACGGAAGGAAAAGCCTTGCTGAGCTGCACTGACTGTGCCTTCTTGGCTCTACTCAGGGGTGGGGGCAGAGATCCTGTTGTGGGAGGGGGCTGGGGCCAGCTGGGTGGGAGCTCAAGGACCCAGGAAACAAGCCACTCTGGGCACTGGCCTCCACAGGCTGCCCGTGCCGGCTGGCTCCCAGAGGCACAATGGGCTGCTTGTTAGGCCCAGGGCAGGAGCTCCGGGTGGGAGTGGGGGAGGGGGTGGCCTGCTGAGGACAAGGGGAGGGTAGGTTGGCCAAGAGCTGGCCTGTGGTCTGCTAGCCAGCCCCTACGGGGTTCTCCCTGCCAGCATAGTCTGCTCCCCCAGAGGGAGGGCACAAGGGGAACTGGGGCAGCTGGCAGAGAAGGGGGCCTGGGCACACAGCACTTTGTTTCAGTTCCTCTGCCTCCCCCAGGCCTTGTGTAGCATCTGCTTGCCTAAAGGCACAAGGAGTTACTCAGGCCCAGGCCGGGGAACAGGCCCTAGCCAACAGCAAGGCCGCCCGCCCACTGGCCCCTGGGAGCAGCCAGCAGCGCCCTAATCTCTATCGGGGGCCAAGGACATTGTGGGGGCATTTCCAGGCAGGTCACCTGCTCCTTCTGAGTGTAGGGGATTATGGGCATGGGTGAGAACACAGTTGGACTTGCTCCTGTCCTGGAGAGGTGGTGTTGAGTGACTTGGGGTACACACACACACACATTCTGCACCTCCAGGCTGGGTTTTTGAATGCCTAACTAGCCCGAGGGTTCTTATGACGTTCAGGTTGGTGGAAGGGAGCTCCAGGCATCAGGGAGATGCAGTGAAGCAAGGGAGGAGCAAGAAGCAGGTACAAGAGGGTAAAGAGGAAGTCCTCAGCTGAAGGATCCAAGGGACCCAAAGAACTTTGGACTCAAAGAACAGTGGGATAGAGCCTGTGCCTCCTCACCTTTGCTTTGGATTGGGCCACAGTGGAGCCAATCTCCACCATCTTCTGGACTGGGCCAAATAAGCCTTGTATGTGCCTGTGGGGTTCATGGGGCTCTCAGTGAGGACAGGACATGTCTTGGGAGGTGCCGTGTGTGTGTGTGTGTGTGTGTGTGTGTGTGCGCTACACATACAGCACTACGAGCACGACTTGGGAGTCCTGAGGGTCATGTGAACAGCATGGGGGCTGTGGATGGGAGGAGCATCAGTTATAGCAGTCAGGATATGTGCAGCCGGCAGTCATATGAACATTACAAGAGTTGTGGGGACCCATGGCATTGATTGAAGGTACAATAGGGGGCTGTGACTGCCCCTGTACCCACTTCCTGCTCAGACCCAGGGGACTTGTAAAAGTACAGACAAGGCTGGGGGGGGGGCAGCACCTTGTCTCTGCTCTGTGTTAGTGGGGATTCCTTGATTCCTTCTGACATCAGAGTAAACTATTGGGGACACAACTGTTCCAGGCCAATCCCTGAGTGGGGGGAGGGCTGAGACTGAAGGAGAGGCAGCTCACCAGCTGGATCCAATTAGGATTCTTACCAAAAGCAAAACAAGCAGACACACCCCATTTCCCCACTGCCTGGCCTCCCTCATAGAGAAAGTGAGGCAAGGCAGAGTGGAAGATCAGGAGACCTGGGCAGGCTACTTCTAGGGTCCCACCCTCCCTGCCCTGTGATGCCCTGCCCTGCTGACAACTTGAGGCTAAGTTGCCTGCTCAGCATCAGTCCCGGCATCAGCTGACAGGCCTTCCTCCTCTTGTATCCTGGTCCCACCCTTCCAGCACTTAGCTCAGTGAGAAATGGTCTCCTGCAGAACTGGCAGGGCGGGAGGTACCACACACCACCTGTTTTCTGGAGCTGCTGTCCCAATCTTTTCCTCCCCACCTCTGCTTCTTGGGTACCCCAGGAATATACAAGAGCAGGGTGGGAAGGTGGTCCTGGGTTTTTTCTTGGCAGCCTCGCCAGGAAACATTAGGAAAGACCTCTCAGGAAGATGGACGCGTCCTGGGGAATTGCTGTCCCGGCTAAATAGGCAATTGCGAGGCCTCTGGGGTCCTCCCAGAATACAAGACAGCGGCTTCACCCAGACAACAGCTCCAAAGGTCTGGAAGAGGGGAAGCAGCTCTGCTCGCATGTCGCATGTCTGAATATGGCCTGACCTTGGGAGCTTGGTTCTCTGCTTTCCCAGGTATTTTCTAGTTACAAGTGCACACGGACAGGGATAGGTTTTCCCTAATTACGCCTTTTCTGGAGTAAGGATGGAGGAACTGCGCCTAACTCTTTCCACCTTAGAGTATGGAACAGGACTCGGTGGGAGGGGCTCTATGCTTTTACTTGGGGTTGGGTCCCTCCCCGCCCCTCTCCTTCCCGGCACCTACCTTCCCCGGAGAGCAGGTGGCTGGGCCTGGGGCCGCCGGGAAGGCCAGGAGCATCCCTGCCTGGCTCCTGCCTGGCACGGCCGCGGCGGACCCTCGGGGAGGGAGGGCAGGGAGAAGTGCGAGCCGTCGCGGCCCTCGTGACCAGGTCAGGACGCTCGGCCACGCTGGGCACCCAAGTAGGAAGAGGGAGGCGAGGAGGCGCGCAGGAAGGCAGGACCTTGGGAGCTGCGCAACGGGAGGAGCTTGGGGCTCGAATCTGGACTGTGGGTCGGAGCCGAGGTGGGATGGAGTGGAGGGGCCTGTTACTCCCTCCCTCCCTCCTGCAGGGCGCGCGAATGCCTTCGGTCCGGGCGCGCCGTGGGGACGCTGGTGGCCCCTTGCCGAAGGGGCCGGACTGGCCAGGAGGCGGCTCCGGGAGGGGCCGCCGAGGGTCCCCGGGGAACCCGCTTGGTTTCCCAGCTGCCTTCCCCGGCCCCCACCGAGGGCTGGCATCGGGAAGGGGCGGGCGGGCCGGCGAGGGCCACTCAAAGTTTCCAGCGACATTTCCAGGGTGTGGGAAGCGAGCTGCTGAGCGGCGAAGCCAGGACAGAGGGCAGGAGTGATTAACGAGAACGAGCCGTGAGTTCCAGAGCCCGGGTGGAGTCAGCCCCTGATATGCTGGTCGCCTGGGAGAGACAGGAGACTGGCCCGCGGGGCAGACAGGCTGGGACCGAGATAAGGGCGCCCACAGGCAGGGTGCCCGGGAGCGAAGGCCCCGCCGCCTCCCCGCGCGCTTGGGGAAGGAGTTCGTGAATGCATAAGCGCGCGGCCGCGCGTGTGCAAAACACGCGAATTCAGTGGCAAACTTTCGGATGCTCACACATGTGAGCGCACCGGGAGGAAATCGGCTAACGCATCAGCCCCTTGGGCGTGCCGCATCTCTAAAGAGGATGAGGGTGGGGTCTTTGGGCGGAGATGAGGTTAGGAGGGTCTTGGTGTTCCCATACACCGTATTTGTTTTGATCTTCCTGCTTTTCCTCTGTTCCCACTTCGCTGATACGGATACCAAGTGCCCTGCCCACTGGCTGCTCCCCACTCACTCAGGGCTCGCTTCTTCCCTCCAATCCCCAAGCCTCAGTGTGGGCAGAGGGCCTGTTGTAGAAAGCGAGGTGCTTGATGAGTGCTTAGGAACAGCCGAAACCCTCTGGAGTATTTCTAGTCTTCGGCTTAACCCTGGGATCTCAAGCTTCCAACAAACCAACCTGTAAATACTGATCAACTTCAGATACCTATTGGGAGTGATCATTGATAAATTATGGAAGTTCGACAGTGTTTATTGGATACCCACTAAGTGCTGGATTGAAGCATTTGCACTTCCAAGTGTTTTTCAAGCATACCACTCAGTTCAAAGGCTGAGAAAAGGAATGGAGAAAAGACAAGCAATTCTCAGTCCCTAGCACCCTCCTTGCTTTCTCTTTTCCCAGTTCCAGCAAAGAGCTGTTGTGGTTGCATTGGAACAAAATCACATTGGAAGGGGGCTTGGGGGGAGGCGGCACAAACAATGTATACACATGTAAGTGAAACGATAAAAGAAGAAAAAAATAGCATTGGAAAGCTTAGGCTGAGGAGGAGCTGCGGAGATGGGTGTGCCTGGGGCCTCAGGTTCTGCCAACATTGCAGAGGTGGGCTGCACTGGGGTAAGGGGGAGGGGGGACATTGGGCACAGGCCATAGGGAAAGCAGGAAAGTAGAATCAAGGAAGCAGATTCAAGGAAGGCTTTAAAGCGATTTCAGGGCTCCAAGTCTGTCGGTTGCAAGCTATTTTTACAAAGGCAACTATTGCACTGCGCAGTGGCAGAACCAGTTAACCTTTGAGGCGCCTTCCAAGTGTTTCTGCCTCTCCAGGGAAACTGAAGGGATGGAAATGGAGGAGGGAGCCATTGCCCACGGGAGTGGAGTTCTCTGACTCCACTGAGGCAAGCAGCACAGTGTTGCCCCTCCTCTGAAGCTCGGATGCTTACCTGTCCCTTGGTACCCAGTTTTCCCTCCCTAGGGGGTAATATAAATGCCCATTACCTGTCAGGGTCCTTGGGACTAAGAAGAACCACATCATGTTCACTTTCTTCCTTGTTCTCCAAAGATGGTGAAGGAGCAGTTCTTCTACCTCCAGGAATCCTGGCCATACCCTTCACCAGCAGCAAGCTTCTCTTATTCTCCAGGGCTCTGACCTGGACTCCAAAATAAATATTTAATGTACAGGGTGCCGCTGAGCTGCCAAAGGTCCCAGCTTCCTGTTTCTCACAAAAGGAGGCTGAAGCCCTGGACAAGGAGCTGGAGACTGGCTACCAGGTCCATCTCTATGGGAATCCAAAGCTCAGTAAACAGCTTTGGAGGTTGAGAGGAGGAGAGGAGAGAGGAGGCCCCACTGGAGACCTGAGCTTTTCCCTCAGCTGCTTTCCTCCTCTGTCTGTCTGTCTCCATGGGCCTGGGCCCTGCTGGGCTCATGTCTTGCAGGTCAAAACCCACAGTGTTCTGTTATACTTAGCGATCCTTAAAGAAGACAGGATGGAAGGTCGCTGGGACCACAGGGCCAGAAAAACATAAGAAAACTTGACTGATTCCTTCTTTTCTACCCATATTTAGGGAGAATTCCTCCTCTTTGAAAAAAGATTAAAGGGGGAAAAGTAGCAAGGTTCAGAGATTTGGCCAAGAACTAGGTGTCTGATTTCCCAACTCCTCTCTTAGCTTCAGCTCCTTGCTGCCAGCCTGCCTCACAGCTGGCATAGTACCAGGCGCAAGATGGAGCTGGGAAAGGTTGACCCAGGTAGTGCAGTCCTGGTCACAGCAGACTTCTTACATCCCATGCACGGTCCTCTGCACACTCTCCCTGGCTGGGAGGGACCTCCTTCCCTGTCAGTCTGCTGCTTGCCCACCCCATACAGCCTTCTCAGTCACCTGAGCCTTAGTAAACACAGTTACATAACCACTGTTTTTCCTAGCTGATTCCAGTCACCAGGATCCCCACCCCACAAAGGCTGCCAACTTTTGTTCTGTGCACATCCCCCTACAGCACTGCTGTCCCCAACACCAACCAAGGGCATGACTAGCCAAGTGACTACCAATAAATGTTGGGGTTCCAACATTTGTGGAATACAAATTGCTCTTAAGTGTCACCAAGAGGAAGGCAGAATGACTCACCCTCCTATAGGCAAGTAGAGTGCAGACCTCTCCCGCTCACTTCTTAGATGGTATAAAAGGGAAGCCAGGACCCCAGAAGACAGGAACACTCTCAACTATCACATATCTTTCTCTAGTACTAGAAGTCTGCTATTTGAATGAGTCATACTCTTGAGACCTCCTCTGCTCTAGGCCCCAGTCCCCCCATATTAGATAAGGAAAGGGCATCTGTATTCTTTTTCTTCTCGGGGATGAACTCTGGACCATTCTCTAGGTAGACTCTGAGCTTTTATTTGTGCTCTCAGAAGAGTGTTTTCTTCCTGCAAACCAGAAGGGATTAGCCAGAAAGTCCAGCAGAGGGGGACCACAGTGACACAACAAGGAACTAAAACCGTCACCACGAATGTATCAGTCTAGATCTGTTTCGTCCCCTGGGCCCCATCCTTTCTCCTGGGTCCTCTCCTGATTCCAGCTCCTGCAGTGTTGCCGGCCAAGTTCTACTGATGGCCCACATCTGTGCCAGCCACTCATGGGAACAGGCGCAAGCAAGGGAGGAAAGTGAAGCGACCCACTTTGAGGCTTCAAAGATCCTCCTGCATTGACAGTGACATGGCCCAGTCCACCTGGAATCTGAATTTTTTTGCTCAGTCACTGTAAAGTGAGGGATCTCTGTGAGTGAAAACAATACCCAGTGTAGGTCAGGTAAGGCTGGAGCAGAGCCTGGCAGCTAGGACAGATGTGTGGAACCCCATGGAAATAGAGAATGAGGCTTCCAGGCCTGCCTGGCACACATCTTTCCTAGGGCATACATGATATTATCAGGCATCTAATTCAGGGCTCTTAGTCAATCACATCTAAACACCAAAGGTGTTTAGAACTCAGCTTTGCCTAATTTACCCAGCCTATCCTCCAGGAAGCCATGACCCCAACATCATATCCACTACTGTTCTCTTCTTTCTTGTTTATTGATGAGCAAACAGACACCATGTGCAAATGGGGGCTTTTTTTTTTTTTTTTTTTTTTTTTTTTGCAGTACTAGGGCTTGAACTCAGGGCCTTCACCTTGAGCCACTCCACCAGCCTTTTTTGTGATTTTTTTTTTTTTTTTTTATATAGAGTCTCACAAACTATTTGCCCAGGCTGGCTTCAAACCACAATCCTCCTGATGTCTGCCTCCTGAGTAGCTGGGATTACAGGCATGAGCCACCAGCACCAGCAGATGGGGCTTCTTTAAGAAGAACTGAGCTGGATGAACTTTTAGTTCTCAGAAAAGATGAAAAGCGCAAGCAGCTGTCAGCCCTTCAGGAAACAGCTTTATAAAAACAGCTCTATAAGGACAGAATAAATAAGCAATGACCTCAGTGGGAAACCAAGCCAAGTCAACTTGGCCAAAGAGAAGGGCACAGAACCAGGCTGGAAAATGAGGTCTGCCTCAGCTGTCCTTCCCAACTCAGGTAAACTGAGATAATGGAGATCGAGGGCTGATTGGCTGGCCAGTGGACACCATGAGGTAGTGCTCTGACCTCCAAACAAAGGATAATCTGTTTTCCTGCCTCCTTGAGTTCTCTGAGAAACTTTCTCCTTCTCTGCATCAACATTAAGATGACTTGTCATTAAATGACCAACCCACTGTTACCAGTATGAAGTAGATTTTCTTTCTAAAATCTGAAAGTTGTAATAAAAAAAAAAAAAGCAAGACCGACCAATTACCCATAGCAGACACCAAAGCAAGGGCTAAAACAAAATCTAGCAAGGGGTCAGTATGAGTTTGCATTTCAGACCTTCATTCCTAAACTCTTAAAAAGCTTTCCATGACTCTGTACATAGGGATAAACACTACCTCAACTTATCAGGGCTTTAGCCAAGGGATAAACGATGCTGCTAACTCAGGATGCCAAATTGCATACTCATCTTTTGTGCAATTAGAAAGCAGGGCTCACTGACGGAGTGGCTCAAGTGGTAGAGTGCCTGCCTAGCAAGCATGAGGCCCTGAGTTCAATCTCCAGTGCTGACAAAAAACAAAAAACAAAACCAGAAAGCTGGGCTCATTTTCTGACCTGTGGACTGTACCACAAAGCTCTTAATGTAGCTTTTCATGTGTGCTGTTTGGGCCTGGCAGTCCTAGATTTAGTCTTTTCACCTCACTGCCATAACCTATAGAATTCCCTCTCCGGTCCTCTGTGCCTTCCCTATCACCAACACCCTACTTGTTCAGAAATTCTTATTTGTCCTTATGAATCCACAGCTCCTCATAATATTTTTACTTTCAGAGGAATCAAAATGCTGGTGTGGTACTTTTTGTTCATGGTAGTCCAACTCCGTATCAACTCCCCTCTGGCTTCTTTGACTTCTCCCAGGTTGGAATTCGTCCATGTCTATTATTAGGATCACATGCAGAGTCATTAAATTACTATAATAGAAACAATTATTTTTATCCTTTGTAAAGACTTTATGTTTTCTGAGTTGTCTTTTCTTCTCTGCTAGAGAAGTCACAGAATGAGCAGGGGCTTGAACAGGAGTAGGCAAAATGCCAGGAAGGAGACCAGGGGCAAGGAAGTGGGTTCTGAGTGGGAAAAAACAGAAACATGGAAGCAGCCACCAAAGCACATTAAAAGGCTGGAGGGGTGAAGGAAAGAGGTACTTTTTTTGTTGTTGTGAGGGACCCTTCCCTTGGGAAGGGAATTCTTTGCCACTGTCAGAGAGCAGATCAGACATCAAAAGCCAGGTTTTTCCCTTGATTTCTGGAATTATTAAGTGGGTAAGAGTCACTTAATATCAGTGCCTCCAGGCACCAGGAAGTAAAAACATGGGGAGCCAATAAAGTTACTATTCAATTTCAGGGGAATTGTCTTTTTTTAATCTTAAAGATAACTTCCAATTTACAGCAAGAAAGATCTAACAAAGTAAGTTTTTATTCACAAAAATCTTATTAAATGTCTTTTGCCAATAAGTAACATTTCCACCGTTTTCTTTAACATAACTGAAAGCAAGATAAAGCATGTAATCTCCAAGCACAAGAAATAGTCCATTATTCAGGACGGGCTTTAAAAAATTATACGATAAGCTAGCCTCATATGTCTGACCACCTTATCATCCAGGAAGCAAAACCAGGATCCTTTCTTGGAAAACATCTAGTGACATTTCTTTTTAAGAAAAAAATAGCTATTTGTCATATGCATGGGAGAAAGGAAAAATGAGGTGTTCTTGGTGGCATTTTCAAAAAGGTTCTGGGACAGAAAAAATACTTTATTACCTCTAACCAAAATCTATGGTTGCCTCCTCCTTTTTACACACATTTCACTTTGACATGCCAAAAAAAAAAAAAAAAGCAGGGGGCAGGGGGAGGGATACTGAGAGAGCTGGGATAAAAGAGTGAAGGGAATGTGGTCAAGAACTTACAAGCAGGCAGTGTGCATGGCCCCACTTCAGAGAAGATCTGCATCCATGTCCCCATTTTTCGATCTGAAGCCACCTAGACTTGTCATGAGGGTGGTGAAGAGAAGATGCATAAACCTGTCTCAAACAAAGGTGTTATTTAGCACGTCTTGCCACGGTTGCTGGGACGTGGGGCCAAAGCCTCCCAGGAGGGAGTGCACTCTCAGTATCATCTTTACCTTTGTGACTGCATAGATGAAGGCAGCTAACACTGACCCCATTCACTTTGGCTGGCTACATAGAGGCAGGGCAGCTCCCACGTCCCAATGTCACGTAGGGTCCCTCTCTCACACGCTTAATGGCACAAAGTCCTATTGTTAACAAAATTCATTGCTGGCACTCCAGCTAAGCATACCGACCCTGTCCTTCGGCTGCACAGGGTTTTTCTTCTACACTCATCTGCTCTTTCTTATGGCTTTCCTGCTTGTGAGCTTCTGACCAAGCAATGATGGAAAGAACTGTGACAACCAAGCTTTGGAACTGTCCTCCATGTGACCTAGACTGAGGAGTCTAGCCGGGCTATCCTGGCTGCCCTTTACTCCCCACCTAGCAGATTGCAGGAAAGATGGGGATTGGGTGCCAGACAAGATGGAACCCTTGGTTTTAACCACAAATAATTTAGGAAATTGGAGTCTCATACCCATAGTTAGGGCTCTGGGTTTATCCTCCCTATGACACCTTTTCTGCCTAGGGAGGGAAAGCTGAAAAAAAGAAACTTAGGTTCCACTGTTACTACACCAACTAGGTTATAATTACTGGGGGTTCTAGAATGCTATCTCAACAAGTATTTTTGGGTTAGGAAATAATTTTCAATACAAAGACTGAGAGAAAACTCTCACAATATAAAGAAAAATTATGAATCAATGTTCTTCCTGATCCAGTTGAACTGAGTGATCACCAATGGGTCAGCATGATCTCAATTCTCAAGAGCTTGAATTTTATAGTTATAGAAATGATACAATCAAAAATTCTGCAGTTCAGTTACAATATACTACTTACATAATATAGGGGAGGTAGAGGGAACAGATTCCAGCCTTTCTCATTCTGAGATACAACCCAGCTGTATTTCATATGGCTTAGAATAGTTTTCTTACAGAGACCAGCTGCCTTAAGCTCTAAAACCATTTGGAGAAAAAGAGGATCTAAAGGACAAACCCAAAACTATTCAATTTTCAGAAATCTCACTTTTGCTCCTTAATAATACCAAATAATATTCTGATCAAACAAGAGCTTTTCTTTTCCTATTTTGAACAGTGTCAGGAAATCATCTCAGGATAAGTTATCAGGGTAAGAAATGTTTGCTAGTGACAGAAACTTGCTTTATTTAAATGGCAACTCTTCATAGAAGAACAGAAAAGGCAATGCAAATACAAGTAAAAGGATGTGAATAATTTCTGGACTGTCCGACTCTTCTATTTCAAGGAAAGGAGCCATATCAACCAAGTCCATCTGAGTGTGATAAGCAATGTTCACTTTGCTGATCAGTATCCAGTCACGTCACAAAAGGCCAGCAAATCAGCAGTGTTTGTCCCCACAGCCAAAGTATTACCTTGAGGTTGTAAAGAAAATAAAGCTGTTTTCATTGTAGCATTCTATTAAATAAACACACACACATATACACAGGTGTACTCTTCTGTTTTTGCTCTAAACAGTCATAGCACAGAGATTTAAAAAAAAAAGATCCATGTTTATCAACCTATACCAATATTAACTCAAAATGGATCAAGGATCTTAATATCAGACCCCAAACTCTAAAGTTGATACAGGAAAGAGTAGGAAATACTCTGGAGTTAGTAGGTATAGGTAAGAACTTTCTCAATGAAACCCCAGCAGCACAGCAACTAAGAGATAGCATAGATAAATGGGACCTCATAAAACTAAAAAGCTTCTGCTCAACAAAAGAAATGGTCTCTGAACTGAAGAGAACACCCACAGAGTGGGAGAAAATATTTGCCAACTACACATCAGACAAAGGACTGATAAACAGAATATATAGGGAACTCAAAAAACTAAATTCTCCCAAAATTAATGAACCAATAAAGAAATGGGCAAGTGAACTAAACAGAACTTTCTCAAAAGAAGAAATTCAAATGGCCAAAAAACACATGAAAAAATGCTCACCATCTCTAGCAATAAAGGAAATGCAAATTAAAACCACACTAAGATTCCACCTCACCCCTGTTAGGATAGCCATCATCAGCAACACCACCAACAACAGGTGTTGGCGAGGATGCGGGGAAAAAGGAACCCTCTTACACTGTTGGTGGGAATGTAAACTAGTACAACCACTCCGGAAAAAAATTTGGAGGCTACTTAAAAAGCTAGACATCGATCTACCATTTGATGCAGCAATACCACTCTTGGGGATATACCCAAAAGACTGTGACACAGGTTACTCCAGAGGCACCTGCACACCCATGTTTATTGCGGCACTATTCGCAATAGCCAAGTTATGGAAACAGCCAAGATGCCCCACCACTGACGAATGGATTAAGAAAATGTGGTATCTATACACAATGGAATTTTATGCAGCCATGAAGAAGAACGAAATGTTATCATTTGCTGGTAAATGGATGGAACTGGAGAACATCATTCTGAGTGAGGTTAGCCTGGCCCAAAAGACCAAAAATCGTATGTTCTCCCTCATATGCGGTCATTAGATCAAGGGCAAACACAACAAGGGGATTGGACTTAGATCACATGATAAAGTGAGAGCACACTTGGGAGGTATAAGGATAGGTAAGACACCTAAAAAACTAGATAGCATTGTTGCCCTCAATGCAGAGAAACTAAAGCAGATACTTTAAAGTGACAAAGGCCAATAGGAGAAGAGAACCAGGAACTAGAGAAAAGGTTAGTTCGAGAAGAATTAATTTAGAAGGTAACACACATGCACAGGAAAGCAATGCAAGTCAACTGCCTGTATAGCTATCCTTATCTCAACTAGTAAAAACCCTGGTCCTTCCTATTATTGCTTATACTCTCTCTTCAACAAAATTAGAGATAAGGGCAAAATAGTCTCTGCAAGGGGGTAGGGGGGGAGAGGGAAGGGACGTGGAGGGGTGGAATAAGGGAGGAGGTGGGGGGTACAGGGGAGAAATGACCCAAACATTGTATGCACATATGAACAAAAGAAAATTTTAAATAGTCATCTGATCAATTTAAAATTTTAGCTGGACCTGGTGGCTTACTCCTGTAATCCTAGCTACTCAGGAGGCCACAGATCAGAAGGATCGTGGTTCAAAGCCAACCCAGGCAAACAGTTCACGAGACCCTATCTAGAAAAAACCCAGCCACAAAAAAGGGCTGGTAGAGTGGCTCAAGGTGAAGGCCCTGAATTCAAGACCCAGTACTGCAAAATAAATAAATAAATAAATAAAATTTCATATGATGTGTATACAACCAAAATTGAGATACCTGGGGCTGGTGGAATGGCTCAAGTGGTAGAGTGACTACCTCGCTAGTGTGAGGCCCCCGAGTTCAAACCCCAGTATCCTCCCAAAAAAAGCAAAATTGTGAAACCTGGTCCAGGTAAAGTATCATTTTCAAAATGATATTTCAGAAAAGTTTACAAAGGAGTCCTCTGACATACCTAGGAACTAATATAAGAAGGGGGTTGTTTTTGTTTTTCCAAATGGGAGAAGTTTCAGAAAAAGGAGTTACATGTGGATCTTAATGTGAAAGAGAATAAAAGGAAAACATATTTAGTACCTTTAGAACACAAGGGGAGAGATGTAATACAACAGAAGAGGCTGTGAAACCACAGCACTGCGGAACTTGACAGGTTTGTTCAGAATGATGACCCTAGGCAGAGTCGCCCGAGGGCAGCCACCTTGGAAGCAATTATTTAGATGAAAACATTTGAAAATATGTTAAAAGCCTCCAGTGAAGTCTAAAGAAAAGAAACAGTACTATCACTACAACATAAATGAAGGCTCAGACCTTCATTTATGAATGCAAACACTATGGTACTATATACACCAACTGAGAGCCCTACTTTCTTTGTTTAGTAGTGATGGGAATTGAAACCAGGGCCTTGCACATGTGATAAGACAAGTGATCAAGCACTGAGAGCCCTGCTTTAAGAAGCTGTACATACCATATGCATACCCTTACCACACTTTTTAAAATGTTGAAATACGGGAGAGGGTGGGGGAGGAGACAGGATGGAGAAATGACCCAAACAATGTATGCACATGTGAATAAATGAATAAAAATAAATAAGTAAATAAAATAAAATATTGAAATATATACCTGGCTTTTTTTCTTTTTTTTTAATAATGGTTCTTTTCGAGATAGGGTCTCATGAACTATTTGCCCAGATGGTTTTGAACCACAATCCTCTTGATCTCTCTCCTGAGTAGCTAGGATTATAAGTGTAAGCCACTGGCACCTGGCTTCACACCTGGCTTTCTACAGAAGAAAATAATTCACTTTTAGAACTGAGAGATTTTTAAGTCTAGCTTCTTCCAAGAGCTGCTCTCAGGTTTGTTTGGTTTTTTTTTGAGGTACTAGGGATTGAACACAGGACCTCATGCATGCTAGGCAACTGCTCTACACTTGAATCAGGACTTCATACTTCTCTGCTGACCCTCAACAGCTCTGAGGGTATCTGTAAAACACACCTTACGTTTACACCACCACCAAACTTTATCAACCTTTTTTTTTTTTTTTTTTCTGGTACTGGTGTTTGAACTCAGGGCCTCTTGAACCAATTTGCCAGCCCCTTTTTGTGTTGGGTGTTTTTGAGATAGGGTCTTATGAACTATTTGCCCAGGTTGGCTTTGAACTGCAACCCTCCTGATTTCTGCCTCCTGAGTAGCTAGGATTACAGGCATGAGCTATTGATGCCTAGCCAATACCACTTCTTTTTGTGAAGATAATGAAGACATTCCTAAATAGTACTTTTAACTAGTAAAATATTTTTTACTCATAAGAATTTTCAATAACTATTTCACTCCTACCTGCTGATGGAGGCCCTTAGGAGTAGTTTCTACTTGTGGACTGTGTGTGTGACAGAGGAGGAGAAGGGGACTCCCATTTTCACAACCTGTCACAGGACTGACTTTCACAGGGGAGATTTCCAAAGACGGGACCTTTTCTACCACTGGGGTTGGAGGAGAGAGGAATGTAAGGGTTAATTCCCTTTCCGGATATAAGGAAAGAACAATCAGGGCAGACAGTTACTCAGGACCTTTTCCTCCCTTCTTTCACAGGTTATGCTCACAACCAGTAAGGGACCCTTTATGTCCTTCCACAACATCCTTTCTCTCTCTTTGTGGTATTGAGGCTTGAACTCAGGACCTACACCTTGCACTACTCCACCACCAACCCTTTTGTGTGCTGGGTATTTTCAAGGTAGGGTCTCAGGAATTATTTGCCTGGGCTATCTTCAACCTTTGCCTCCTGAGTAGCTAGGATTACAGACATGAGCCACTGTTGCCTGGCCTTTTTTTTAATTAACAGAGCAATCCAGACAGATAGATCCCAATCTCCAAAAATGCTTTGATCTCTGTCATGGAAAAGGTGGGAACTGTTTACAAAAGGTATAGAAAAACAGATAGATGGCCCAACTTTTCATTTTTCTTATGAAAATTATGAGTTTTGAAAAAAAAATGATGTTTTTGGTGTTTCTGGTTTCCAAAAAGGTCCCAACATGTGATGCCAGTCTGGGATACTTGCTTCAATGCTGGGCTCCCATATCCTAAATGACATTAGGGAACTTGTGAGTTTGCACTTTCCATACTTTAATATGGTGGCCCAGACTTGCACATTCATTATAGAGCTGATCAGTGAGTACTGGGACATGGTTTCTGTGATCAGGCTAATCCCAAAATGGGAGCCTAAGTATCCTCCACATTTCCTTCCCTACTTGGTGTAACGTGAACAAATACAGGCAGGGTTGGAGGTGTGTCTCAAGTGGTAGAATGTCTGCTTAGCAAATTGCAGGAAAGTATTCAAGTAACTATATCCCAACCCTTGATTTTTGTATTCCAAAATATGGTAATGAAGTTGAAAGATGGAGAAACATCCCAGTAATTACAAGATAGATTTTCTAATCAATTCTAGAAGGCAGGAAAATCCTCACTTATCCATTGGCCTTTGCAAGACCTTGGGTTCACGAGGGGATCATCCCAGCCTCGTTAGCCTCCATTACCTAGTTAGTTTCGGAAGTACGGACACTGAAAAGGAGCAGGATGGTGGGAAAATCGATGCAGTGGCTGATGCAATGACATACGTGATGGAAATACTTTGTGCTGCTGAAGAAGGTTCTGCTCAGGGCATTTATACAATTTTACAGACAGAATTCCCTTTGTAGATGGGTTAAATCGCCTGGGATTAAGAAATGAAAGCAAAACAATCTGGCAACAGTTAAAGCTGTTTGAAAATCTTTCTCATCCAGTATTCTCAGGAGGGAGAGGGGTATTAAAACAATTGTGCCTGCTGGTAGACATATTTTAAGAAATTCTAAGAGAAACCCCTCATTATTTTTTTCTTTACCAGAACATATTAATAGGAACTAAGAGTACAGAAGAAAGTAGATTGTGGTAGAAAACATTTCACTTGGCCTTAAAATCACTCATTTGAGTTATTATCTTAGAAGGTTTAGCATAATCAAGTTTTTTCATCAGAAGAGAAGCAGTTTTAGCTCCTGAAATCTAAGAGGCCTTTCTTCAATGACACCCACCCAGAACTAAGGGAAAAAAAATCCAAGTCTGAAAAGTTATTAGTCTTAAATGAAAGCGATTACCTCCCCAAAACAAGAGCAATGACTGACTAGTTCAAGTCAGAGACCCAGGGTTGAGTTTTCCAAGGCTCTTTTATTAGGGGAAGGTCCCCTTTATGTATTGACAACATGACTTCACATATGTATGGACAACAATCAAATTAGTTCCTAAAAATTAGGTGGGAAAAAAGAGACAAAACAGATGTCCTTTTTATCTACACAGAGCATAAATTAAGAGAGTTTATAACACGGTCACTTTCTTACAGGATAAATGCAGACTGGATTATGAATACACCTCCATGTTACATTGTTTGAATTGTTTTAGTTTCATTTTTCTATAATAAATAAATAAATAAAATTTGTTCGTAGGTTTGGGATCCATCTGTGCCACAACAGGACTGTGAGTCATTACTAGGCTTTCTTCTCCTGGTCGCTCCTGTGATCAGCATTTGGGTGTGCAGGGGTTAAGATTTCACTGGCGCACCTGGGCGTCCCCTATCTCTTCGAGGTGGCATTCTCTCATTAATTCGGTCCAGACCTCGGGCTTCTTCAAAACTCCGAATCTTCTGAGGAGTAAATCCTTTCATGGCTACCAAAAAGGAGGGTGGCAATGCTTAATAAGGCAGCAAAGCAACAGCTTAACCAAGTTTCCCAGTTCAAAGTGACCTCCTAGCGAACACAAAGAAGGGTGGCTATGGAGGCACAGAGGGATGGCAACAGGCAACATTGATTGAATCAGCTTTATCTAAACTACCACTTCTGTAAGGCCTAAAGGGTGGCTGAAAATGAAATTTTTCATAAAAGCTCAATACAAATAATCATGGCAAAAACAGATCTGACAAAAGCTAAGAAGTCCTTGCTTAGCCCGAATACATTTGAGAAAGAATGTATGGGCCAGAAATGTCTTAATGCTAGGAAAGAAAGAGCATTAGGAATTGAGCATGTTAATTGTATCAGGCACAACAAGACACTGATCACAAAAAAAGTGGCAAGATTGCTAATCTTTTTGTTTAGAGCAGCTTTTTATCTCACACAACCAGGAGTTGAATGGGAGATAAAACTGTCAACAGTTTCTAGATATTTTCCTTCTGATTCAACTTTGTACTGTCAGGTACAACTTTCCTAAAAAAATAAAAAGCCATTAAAAGTATAAGACAGATTTATCAGTTTCTATGGTTTTCACTCACAAATTCATAAACAGTGTTACTTAAAATGTTTCCATAGAAACAAAGATAATGTAGCTTAATTGCCTTAGGGCAACCTCAGAAATGAAGAAAACTAAATTCTAGTCTACTTTTTGCCTCTGCTCTTTCGAACTTTTTGAGTCATTAGGTAAAGAGGCAGGCCTGTCTGATTCTCCTTATCAAATGGCTGTCCCTTGTATACGAAATGATACAGGATTCAACCACTTCATCTTTCTCATTACCAGCTGCGTAAGCTTCAGTTACTGCATTAAAACCGAGGAGTCCAGAAAGGACTTAAACTGTGGTAAAGGTCATCTGAATGAATAAAAACATAGGACATGTGATCATGCCTAGGAATATCTCTTCCTTTCTTTCACCGCTAATACTTGTGGTGATGCAATAATAAGAGATTCGAAATGTTGATAAAACTTTTTAAAACTAGCACAAGACACATGAGTACGCTTACCAGAGTAATATGGTCATACCTTTCCGGGCCTCTGCGGCTTCTGTGGCTGCAAGAGGACAGGAGCATGGCGTGTAAAAATAAAGATAGTTGAGTAAACCAATAGAGTTGCACAGACATCCCAGGGCCCCACCTGCCAGCCTACCTCATAATAAACTCATCCATAATAAAACTCAATGAGGTGGAGGTACTCAGGCTTGGTGATCAAGCCAGAGGATCGACTGTTGCAAAGAACTAACTTGGGTGGGAGGGGAGACTTTAGATGGGGAGTGTTTCTAATATTTTTAACATTTTTGGCATGGGAATGTTGGTCAATTCATTCAAAATAGTCAAATATTAGTTTATACCTTTTTTTTTTTTTTTGCAGTACTGGGTTTTTGCAGAACTCAGGGCCAATACCTTGAGTCACTGCACCAGTCTTTTTTTGTGAAGCTTTTTTTTTTTTTTCATTTATTCACATGTACATACGTTGTTTGGGTCATTTCTCCACCCTGTCCCCCTCCCCCACCCTCATGAAGCGTTTTTTGAGATAGGGTCTGATGAACTATCTGCCTTGGCTGGCTTCAAACTGTGATCCTCCTGATCTCTGTCTCCTGAGTAGCTAGGATTACAGGTATAAGCCACCGGTGCCCAGCTTTAGTTTATATCCTAACATTGTGTATCAATTACTTCTCAAGTCAAATAATTTAATCACAACCATGTTTTAGTTTGTAGTAGCTTGGATGGTGTTAAATGAGCTGCTATTGGATCCTATTCAAAAAACTTAATGTTACTTCTTACTGCTCTCAGATTACTGTTGTGGTGTCCCACTGTCTTTTTTAATCACTTAATTTAAAAAAAGAGTGGTCTTTGAGTAATAGACTGGCAGTTGGAAGGCCAGAAAAATGGATTATAAGTGAGAGGTTATTTCTTGTCTGGTCATGGGACGGTTAGATTCTGATGCAAATTCATGTATCCGTCCGGGATTAGGGATATGGCAGAGGCTGACATCAACAACCCATATGGCTTCCATTCACTGTGCAAGAGGGCAGGCTAATTACTAAGAAAGCCCTCACTCAGTGAGCAAAACTGAAGCAATTTAAAAATCAGCACCATGAGGTAAACTTCTTTGCGTGTTCTCTGTCAGACAGTGAAAAACCCTAATACATGAAAAGGTTACAGGGACAGCAAGAAAATTCCTATTAGAACCTCATCAATTCCTCTAAACGCAATTTTCTTAAAGTCAGGGAAGAATAGTGAGCAAGTTTGCTGTTCTTGAGGCTTCACGACATGAAGAGAAAGGGAAAGAAATGCAAGCTAACTTTCTATCATGAGATGGAAAACTGGGATTTGGAGTTAACTGATCAAATGCTTCCATTTGTCCCCCACCTGTAGGCATAAGTTGAAGCCCTACCAGAGTTTCTGGAATCTTCTTAGAACAAATAAACCACATGAGGAAACCACAGTGCCTTTCCACAGTGCATGGAGGAGGCACACTGTTAGGAAGTGGGAGGACAAACTTTGCCTGAAATTCTATGCAGTGTTTTAGTTTCTAATCTATGTGGTAAAATGTGTATTATAGTGTTTTGGGCCTTCCTAGAATTGCTGTTTTGTTTTTTGAGACAAGAAATCTCACTATATAACCAAGGCTGGCATTGAAGTCACTCACAATCCTCTTGCCTCAGCCTCTTGTATGCTGGGATTAGCTACCATGCCTAGCTAAGAAATGCTTTTTGCATTGGGTATTATGACAGCAGCCTGTCCTGAAGGACATTATAAGAAAAAAGGTAAAATTGTTTAATATCTTTACTGAAATAAATTCATAAGGCAATGATTTTGATACATTTAGAATTGTACAACTACACAGTACAGACACACACACACACACACACACACACACACACACACAGTGTGTCAGTACTGGGGTTTTGAACTCAGAGCCTCATTCTTGGGAGGCAGACTCTCTACCACTTGAGCCACTCTGCCAGCCCTGAATGTGCAACCATCACAAATGAATTTGGAACATTTTTATCACCCCGAAAAGAAACTCCCTACTCACTAGCAGTCACTTCTCATTTCACTCCCTCACCTCTTCCCCTTAACCTTACTTAACCATTAATCTACTTTCTGTCCTTACAGAGCTGCCTGTTCTGGGTATGTCATGTAAGGGCAATCATATGACATGCTGTCATTAGTAACTGCTTTCACTTAACACAATTTCAAGGTTCACTCATGTGAACTTCATTCCTTCTATGGCTTAATATGTAATATATATAAAACATGTATATTACATATTGCTTATCCAGTTGATAGATATTTGAGTTGTGTCCACTTTGGGCTATTATGAAGAATGCCATTTATGAGCATTTGTATACAAGTTTTAGGGAGGACTAGAATTGCTCTAGGACTAGAATAGCTGGGCATATGGTAACTCTTTTTAATCATCTGAAGAAGTCCCAGAGTGTTTTCTCCAAAGCAGCTGCATCATGTTACATTCCAACTTCTCTACAATCTTATCAACACTCTTGTCAAATTGAGAGGGGAACCCAGCTCTCGCATGGCAGGAAAGAGCTCTACCATAGAGCTAGGAGTGTACCTAGCTCTCCATGAATACTTAACTGATTTTTTTTGTTGTAGCCATCCTAGTGACTATGCAGGGGTACCTCAATGTGGTTTTCACTTGCATTTCTTGAGTGTCTTATGATGTCAAACATATTTTCATATACTGTTTGTGTGTCCTTCAGAAAAATGTCAATTCAAATTCTTTGGCCATTTTTAGTTGTGATATCTTTTTATTATTTGCTGTAAGAGTTCTTCATTTTTATTTTGTAGGTATTAGTCCCTTATGAGATACATGATTTGCAAACATTTTCATAAACGTTGTAGATTCTTTTCACTTTCTCAATAGTACCACTTATATCACAAAACTGTCTAATTTTGATGCAGTTCAATTTATAAATGAGCTTTTTAATCTTATGGACTTTGTGAATTTTGTTCGGCTTTTGGCTTCCCTCTTTTATTTTGGCAACCAGGAAGTTTGGAGTCAAATTTGTGACTTTATTTAATTTTTTTAGACAGGATCTTGCTATGCGCACTGTCCTCCTGCCTTAGTCAGTCATGTGCTGGGATTACAAGTGTACACCACCACATCCAGTTTGTTTTTTATTTCTTTGTGCTCTAATTTCCAAAGCATATTTATTTTACTTCACTGCATTGTACACATACTGTAATTCACTTACATCTCTTTTGGAACAAGGTGGGGTTATAAATGAAAGGTATGTTATAAGGCATATGGGATATTGTTGGCATGAAAGCTCTTCAATAAAGTTACATGAACAATAAAAGATCCTTTTCAGCTAATGCTCTAGTTTGCCAGTGAACTGGTGGCACTAAGATTCTGATGAGAAAATGATAAGATGAACTCTCTTCCTGTCAATTGATAAGAATAAGAACCTCCAAAAAGTTGGCATCTACCTTAGTTTTGTTCTTTTCAAACATTCCTGAAGATTTCTATTAATTTCAGAAGTATCAATAAATAATCCTGAATTGATTAACACATTCATTTTGATCAAGAATGAAGAGAAACTGGACATATTGGTTCTGAGCCCAAAGGTGATCAAGAATTATAAAAAAATTGCCAAATAACACATCTATAATATTCTTTTTTACTTGCCCTTGATTTATAGATTCACTCTTTCAAGGTCTAGGGAAAAATGGGTTTAGATTAAGACAATAACTTTCGTGGTCAACAAAATTTCAAAGCCTTTCAAACAGGGGGCTGGAGGTGTGTGGCTCAAGAGATAGAGTGCCTGCCTCCAAGTTTGAAGCTGAGTTCAAACCCCAATACCGCAAAACAAAAACAAAACAAACCCCCCCAAAAATACTATACAGGATTATATAGGATATTCCTTTTTTTTTTCTTTCAGTACTGGGATTTGAACTCATGGACTACACCTTGAGGCACTCTACCATCCTTTTTTGGTGACATATTTTCTCAGAAGCTCTTTGCTTGGGCTGGCTTCGAACCTCAATCTTCCTGATCTCTGCCTCCTCAGTAGCTAGGATTACAGGCATAAGCCACCAACACCCAGCTTCAAAATTGTTTTCATTAATGAGGCATATCATACACCCAAATCTGAAGTGTATAGCTCAGTCCCCTTTTACATGTTTACATACGCATAACCACCACCTAGACAGTACAACACTCCAGAAGTCTCTGTGCCCCTTGGCGAATATTCTCCCACCAGAGGAAGCGCTATTCTCATTTCTCTTACCATAGATTAGTCTGTCTGTTCTTAAATGTCACATACATTGAAAGTTTGTGCTCCTTCATATCTGGCTTTTTTAGCTTACCACATAATCTTTGAGATTCAATCATACTGTTGTATGTATGCATGATGTTATTTTTTATGGTCATTATATAAATATAACACAATTTACTATTTTTATTTATTTAGGAGAAAGCAAAGATTTATTAGGACACCATAAAAAGGAGAGAGAATGGTGGGCAGCTAAGAGAATGGACTTTATACTTTGAGTCAGGCTACTTTTGATTAGCTGTCTCCCTTTTTGTGGACCTTAGTGATCTTCCTCAGATCGGGGTTTGAATTTGCACAAGAATATCTGAGCTCAGCCCTCCTTCCTCATTCCTCCTGGCTTTTGGTATTTTGTTCCTGCCATGCCTCCATAAACAGGGAACTTTACTCTACATTCCCGTAACAGAACAATAAAACCAATCCTGGTTTTAGTGGAGCAGAGGTCTTATCTTCTCGCAACTGCTTTGAGCTCAGTACAGTTGTAGAGAGTCTCTAATATGTTATTCTGGCAGATGATAATGGAGTAATCTGTGGGGACATGGCAGAGTCTAACTGAATACTAAAAGAAAACTGTACAGAAGTGTGTTCTAGGGGACTAATAGGCACTGGAGAGTCAGGTAATAAGGGATAGAACGCACATTCTAGCATCATTTGTAATTTTATGGCCTGGAGTCCATTAGGTTTAATTTTGCCTGTTTTTTTTTTTTGTTGTTGTTTTGGTGGTACTGGGGTTTGAACTCATGGCCTCATACTTGTTAGGCAGGCGCTCTACCACTTGAGCTACTCTGCCAGCCCTAATTTTGTCTGTTTTATAGGTGTTGTCCTACTATTTCAAAAAGAATGTTTCTCAAGTTGTTATTGTTAGAGTTTCACTTCACTGGCACCAAAACTCTTCCACAAGGCAGAAAAAACCCTTCCACAGGGCTGCAATGATGTCATCCGAGGAGTCAATAATAGGGCTTGAAAGTAAAAGTGTGAACAGAAAGGAAGGGGAAGGGTCTCCTCCAACATACATGGGTTCACCTGGTGAGCTTCCACTACCAATTGTGCCATGTAACAGAATTTATTTGTCTGTTCTATTTTCAATGAATATCTGCATTGTTTCCAGTTTGGAGCTATTGTGAATAAAGCTAGAGTGAACATTTTTATGTACATCCCTGCTGGACATGTGTATTAATTTCTCTTGGATATTTCCAGTGTGGAATTGCTGGGTTATGGGGTATACTTATGTTTAGCCTACTTCCCATCAGTTTGCCAAAGTGGTATGCCAGTTTACAAGCCCACCAGCATATATGTAGTCCACGTTCTTCACGAATACATTAATACTTGATATTGCTGTATTTTAAAACTTTAGCCATTTTAGTGGGTATGAAGTGGTATTCCATTGTGGTTTTAATATCCACTTCTCAAATGAATAACTACATTATTCATATTCAAATACATCTTTTCATATGCTTTTTGGACATTTTGATATCCTCTTGTGAGGTATCTGTTATACTCATTTGATTGTTTTTAATATTTTCCTTATTTATAGTTCTTTATTTTTTTTTGGCAGTGCTGGGATTTGAACCCAGGGCCTTACCTTATCTAGGCAGGAGCTCTACCACTTGAGTCATGCCCCTAGCCCATTTTACTTTAGTTATTTTGGGGATAGGATCCTATGTTTATGACCAGACTGGCCTGGATCACTGTGATTTTCCTATTTATGCTTTCCTTGTAGCTGGGATGACTGGTGCATTCCACCACACCAAGCTTATTAATGGCTGAGATAGGGTTTTTGCAAATTGCAATCCTCCTGATGATGTCCACCTCTTGAATACCAATGATTATAGGCATGAGCTACTGTGACTGGCTTTATTTATACTTCTTCATGCATTCTGAGTACAAGTGCTTTGTCAGACATATATTTTGCAAAAATCTTCTCTCAGTTTATAGCTTTTCTTTCTTTTATTTTCTTTTTTGTGGGACTGGGGTTTGAACTCAGGGTTTTGCACTTGCAAAGCAGGAGCCAAACCTCCAGTCTTTTTTCTCTCTTTATTAAGTATTTTCACAAAGAGAAATTAATTTTAATGTAGTCTAATTTATTAATTTTTTTCTTTTAAGGTTAGTACTTTTTGTGTTCTACTTAAATATTCTTTGGTTACTCCAATGATGGGAGTCGTATTGTTCTCACTTTTACATTTAAGTTGTAATCCACTTTGATTTAGTTTTTATGTGAAGGGGGAAGTAAGAGTGAAGATTCATCTTTCCCTAGATGGATAGCCAGTTGCTATAGCATCATTTACTGAAAAAAAGTCACTGACTTCTAGGTAAGGGGGCACACCTTCCATGAGAACAGCATCCTCATACCCACCTGTCTCAATGGTCTGCTTTCCTCCTGAGAGGACACCCAGTGGGAGTGTGCCTGAGGAAGTAAGGCCTTTGAGGGTCAGCACACGCTCACTCTCTTCCCTGCAGAGGAACATCGGAAGCCCTGGTTAACAACACTCAGGGAGTATTGCTCAGCAAGTCAACAATACTTGAAGGCACAGAGAGAAGAACAAGTTGCCCTACTTCCACCCTGACTCAAAGAAAGGGAGGTTTTTTTGTAAATATTCCAATTTTAAACAATCAGTCCATTCTTGTTTTTCAACCCAAAGGTTCTGATAGCCAAATGCTGTCTCCCATACATTATCCCATTTGACTAACCTACTAATCTGGTGAGGCAAGTCCTATTATTATATCTATTCTACAGACAAGGAAACTGAGGCACAGCTAAGAAGGAAAGCCAGAATTTGAACATAGGCAATCTGGCTATAAAATCTGTACAAAACCACTATGTTCACTGTATCTAAGCAGTACCAAATGAATGCCAGAACACTGTTAGACACTTTAACATGGAAGTCTGGTTCAGCTTGCATATAACCTCAAGACTTTGAGCTCCAATTCCAAATTCCAATCCTAAAAGCACTAGTCCAAAATCAACTTCTGACTTACTTTCCAAATGCCTTCACCCCACACTGTAATGACAGGCATATCCTTACCGAAGAATTGAAAAGACCCGTGCCATCTTCCCAATGGCTCTGACTTTATTCTTGATGATCTCTTTTCGAACTGCAGTGCTTCCTTAGAGAACACAAAGAATAAGTGAGTTAAAGGGATGTGTTACAGGCTGGCTTAAAAAAATTCAGGATGAAGTATCTTTCTAATTTAAAGAGAAACTACTGTTCTTTAAAAAGAAATCAAGGTCAAAGTTGTTTTCAAAAAACAAAAATAAAACACAAATGAAAATCCCAGGAAGTTCTAAAGAACAAGAGAAAAACAAAAACACACACACACAAAAAAAAAAAAAAACCCAGAAGAGAAAAAGATGAAGAATGAAGGGGACACAAAAAGACACTGAGTAGGTGTATAAGAAGTAGAAAGTTTTGTGGTTCTATAGTGTGTAAGACAGCAAAATGAAACACACACATAGACAATCTCAGGAAGACAGTTGCTATAGCAAAGATCTCTTTTGAAAATGCTACGGGCCACCTCAGGAGCAAGGTTTGGTCTGCCAAAGGGCAAGTGGTCACTGGAGCAGAATACAAGGTCCAGCTAGCTGTGCTGAACTTCGTGAGGGCTGCTTTTACGCTATAATCTTCACTTGCAATACCAGAGAGCTACTTCCTCAGAATGTCACTGACAACTGTACAGTACAAATTATAAGGATAGGTAAGGAATTTTAAAAAGCAACATTAAAAAACTTAATGCAAGACTTTATGACTTTTCCTCATCTAAGGTTTAGAAACAGCCTGCACATAAGAAGCAAAGGTTCATGCATGCACCAGGTGACGGCATTCAAAAGTCAGAAAAAGTAACATGGGCTTTCCTTCCTCATTTCTGGCTCTCGATCCTGCTGGATCAACAGCAGGTCCAGAGAAAACAGACATTCCCACTGAAAGAGAGGGCAGAAAGCCTTGTGAAACTGCTCAGCTACCAATTCAGAATGTCTAACCACTCAACTGTGGTGGGACTGACAGCAAGAATTAAGCTCTTATCACATTTCAGTTGGATACCTTTCTGATAGCTTGAAATGTAGTGATCTTCAGGGAGAAGAGACACCAAGAAACAAGGAGATGAAATAGAAATACGAGAAGAGAATGTAAGTTTACATGGAAGAGAGAAAAAAGTCAAAGTGAAATGCACTGAGAAGCAGGCCATTATCTTTATTAGCTCCTAAGAGATAGCCTGCTACCTTGACAATGTTAAATACTACACTTTCTGTCAGTTAATTCTTCTACTTCTTAAAACTTTACTATCTTGCATTAAATCCCATCTATTTTATCCAGTATTTTCTACCCTCCCCCCAAAGATCACAAAAATAAAATTAGAGAAAGATACCATTTTTGGAACATAACAAGTAACAAAAATAAAGGACAAGAACAAATAGTGTACACATTTTTTTTGTGTGTGTGTGTGGTACTGAGCTTGAACTCAGGGTTTTGCACTTGCTAGGCAGGTACTCTACAACTTGAGCCACACCTCCAGTCCAACAGTTTACAAATCTTAATGAGAACATTTTGTTCTTGTTTGACCTTTTCCATTTCTGACTTGGGGCAGTTTACTCCTTAGGCAACTTGGAGGTCTCTGGCTCCCAGGTAGTCACCACAATGATGAACTTAATAGGGGTACTTTATCGGCATAGTGCATTACAGTATAGAATTCATGGACTCAAGCATCTTCCTGCCTCAGCCTTCAGAGTAGCTGGGGCTATTAAGTGCCTGCCACGCCTGGCTATTTTTGTTTAATGAACTAAAAATCTTCTCTTATTTTTATTTGTCTCAGCAATTTTGCTTAGGGGGTCTGATCTTTGTTCACTCATGATTATGAGTGAGGGACTAGGACTGGGATATAGCTCAGAGATAGAGCCCTTGCCTAGCATATATGCAAGGTGTTGGATTCATCCCCAGTGCCACAAAAAAAAAAAAAAAAAAACCAAAAGTAAAAACAAAAGCAAGGAACTACAAAGCATTCAGAGCTGGTGGAATTAGTTGGCTTTGAGCTGTACCTTGAGAGATGAGGGTGGGCCTTTGTTAGGGACTGAGTGTAGTCATTTCTGCTTTTGGAAGTACTGAAGTCCCCAACTGTATCTCCAGTCCAGAAACCTTTGTCTATGCTTTTTAGAGAACAGCTTCCTGACTTGGGAAGTCTGCTGCCCAGTGGCAACATAGGACTTCAGCTGCCTTTCAAGCTGACCTCACCCAATCTACTTATGTTAGTCCATTGCTCCCAGCCCCAGTTCCCAGTTCTAGCAAGTTGCTGGACCTCAACATTCTCTATTGGTAAACTCTTAGCTTTCCTGAATCAGCTAAGTCAGTAATACTAATTCATTTGTTTTTCCAGCTTCCAAAAAGTTCTACAAAAATCTCCCTGCTTTTGTAGGCATATATAACTCTGTTTTATACTTTTTTATTATACAGTATAATAAAACACAGAAAAGTACACAAAACAAATGTATAACTCAACGATTTATTAAGAAGCAAATGACTATGAAACTATCATTCAGGTCAATAAAAAGAATGCTGCCTGAACTCCAGAAGCCCCGACTCCACCCCCCCCCCCGCCCCCCCCCGCCAACTGGTCCCTCCTAATACATACAGTCTGTCTGTCCTCTAAGGAAACCATTCTCTTGATTACCACTAGAATCAGTTTCCTATTGTGCTGTATAGTTCTCCCATGTCAGCATGCATCCATAAACACTGTTTTCATTGTTTTGAATTGTGTATACCTAGATCAGGTCTATTTTTTGGCCTGGTTTCTTCTGCTCAACATTGCAAGATTCATCCATGATTTTCACTGTTGCTATAGTCTGTTTTCATTATCATATACTATTTCAAATATGCCATAATTCATCATTTTTATTGCCAATGATCATTTGAGTGGATTCTAATTTTTAGCTATTACAGATTAGATTGCTGAGTATTCCTGTACATTTTTCTTTACTGCACATATTTCTGTTAAGTATATTCCTAGGTATTAGACTTCTCAGCTATAGTGTGGCATTATCTCTTAAAGAGGATAAAACAATTTATTCAAGTGTGTATGAGCAAGCATTCCTGTTGCCACACATGCAGGCCAATACCAGATATTAGCCAATTTATGGAGTTTCAGATATTATCTCATTATAATTTCAATTTACATTTTTATGATTACTAATCAGGTTGAATCTTTTCATTTTTTTACTGGCAATCTGGATATCCTCTTTTGTGAAGTGCCTGTTATGTCTCCTCATCTTAAGGTATGGTTTTTCAACTCTTCAGCAAATGGTCCTTTTGCTGGTTCTGTTGCAAGTATCCTCTCCCATTCTGCAGCATGTCTTCACATGCTTAATGGTTTTTAGATAAACACAAGCTCTTGATTTTAATGATGTTCAATGAATAGTTTCCTGGACAGTTAGTGCTTTTTGAGCCCTGCTAAAAGATTTTTTCTCCAAGGTTATGAAGACATTATATATTAAAAATACTGGAAACTTTTTTTTGCAGTGCTAGGGCTTGAACTCAGGGCCTACACCTTGAGCCGCTCCACCAGCCATTTTTTGTGATGGGTTTTTTAAGATAGGGTCTCACAGACTTGAGGCATGGCTCAAATGGTAGAGTGCCTGCTTTGCAAGCGTGAAGACCTGAGTTCAAACCCAAGTCCTACCAAAAAACAAAAAAAAAAACAAAAAAACTCTCTCTAAGATAGGGTCTCACAAACTGTTTTCCTGGGCTGGTCTTGAACTTTGATCCTCCTGATCTTCACCTCCTGAGTAGCTGGGATTACAGGCGTGACCCACCAGCACCTGGCTAATACTAGAAATCTCACTGTTTTGCCTTTCATGATTTTTTGCATCTTTTGTTTACTAGTTTTTTGTTGTTGTTTTTGTGGTGCTGGGGATGGAACCCAGTGCCTCACATGTATTAGACAAGTGTTCTACCACTGAACTATATATCCCCAACCCCTTTACCATTCATGTTTGAAAGTATAAATACATAAAAATAAACTCCAGGTAGATTTAGTTTTTTCAAAATTGGGTATCCACTGCTCTGCAGTGCCACCTCTGGGGTAAATCAAGTGTCATATATGAGTGGCTCTACTTCTGATTTCATTATTCTGTTTCAATGCTTGTCGGTCCTTAAATAATAATTCTAATTACTTTAACTTTATAGTAAAATTGTGACATCATTAGAGCAAATCCTCCCATCTTTAAGACTTAAACTACTTTCATATGAATTTTAGAACCAGTCCTTTGCATTTCTATATAAAGTTTAGGGTCAGATTGCCTGTGGATATATGACTGACTTTGGACCAGGCGTGGTAGTGTATACCTGTAATTCCAACTAGTTGGGAGGATCATAGTTAAAAGGTCTATCTTGGGCAAAAGCTTCTGAATATACTATCAGAAAAATAAAGCAAAATGGAATGGAGCTGTGGCTTAAGTGGAAAAGCATCTCCTAGTAAGTTCAAGGTCTTGGGTTCGAATCCTAGTGCTGCCAAAAGAAAACCCAACCATACGACTGGGAATGATGTACATCTTTATAATACTGAGTCTTCCAAAAACCCACAGGTGAGATGTTTTTTCAATTTTTTTGATCTATTTTAATTTCTCTAATAATGTCTTTATAGTTTGTTACCTAGAGGCAGCGTGAATCATTTGTTAGATTTATTGTTAGGGTTGATATTGTAAAGGCGATCTTAAACAAAATTCCATCTGTTTGTTGCTGGTAAATAGAAATACAATTTATTGCATACTGATTGTGTCAAGCAGGTCTACTACCTGCAACTGTTGATTCTAATAATCAAAGGCTCTTTTAAGTTTTCTCTATACACAATCCTCACCTATAAATAAAAACAGTTCTGCTCTTTTCTTTCCAATCTTTATGCCCTGTGTTTCTTTTTCTTGTCTTACTGTAGTGGCTAGGACTTCTAGGCAGGCACTCTACCACTTGAGCCACTCCACCAGTCCTTGGCTACAACTTTTAATACAATATTGCATAGTGGCACTGAAAGTTCTTAAGCACTAAGGAAAGCTTTCAACATTTCACTATATGATGTTTCCTATTGTTTTTACAGACATATTTGTCAGATTAAAAAAATTCCCATCTAAATCTAGTTTACAAGACCTAGTGTAGGCCAGGGACAGTGGCTCAAGCTTATTATTGCAGCTACTTTGGAGGCTGAGATGGGAAGGATTGAGCTTCAAGGACAGCCTGGGCAAAGAGTTTGAGAGATCCCATTTCCAAAATAACCAGAGCAGCATGGACTGGAGGTGTGACTCAAGCAGTAAAGTACCTGCTTTGCAAGTGCAAAGCCCTGAGTTCAAATGGAAGTCCCACCAAAAAAAAAAAAATTTCTATATTGTGCCAGTTATATTTTTTTTTAGGAATATGTTTCATCAGATTTTCATCAAAATTTATTGGCATAAATTTATTCTCATTATTTTCTTAATGTCAGCAGGACCTGTAATAATGTCTCCTTTTTCAGCATTAGCATTGGTAGTTTATGTATTCTCTTTACGACATGATTAGTCTTTCTTACCTGGGATTTATCAACTTTTTTGTCTTTTCTAAAAAGAGTACATTTTGGTTTTGTTTCTCCTCATATTATGCTTTGTTTTCAATTTTTGTTAATAGTGATCTTAATGTTTCATTTCATTTTATCTACTTTTACAACTGATAGTAACAGGACTGACGGAGAGCTTCTCCCCATCAACTGAGTTGCATAATGCATGCAAGGGAATTTAAAATTTTTTTTGAAATTTCTTATTTATTCATTCATTCATGTATTTATTTACTTATTATTTTTGACCTTCCTTGGTCAAAACCAAATGTAACAAATCTGTGAGTAAGGCAGGCTTACTGTATTTTCAAAATGGAAGAGATTTTAAAAGCAAAAGTCGAGGGAAAAAAAAAATCAACAGCATAGTATTGATTTGCACAAAGAATTATCACGGCTGATAGAATGGCTCAAGTGGTAGAGTGCCTGCCTAGCATGCATGAGGCCCTGAGTTCAAAGCCCAGTACTACCAAAAAAGAAAAAAAAAGAATGATCAACACAAGCAACTATGTAACCATGAGAAACTAGTCTACAAAGAAAAAAAAAAAAAAAAGGAAATGTTCACAATACCATTACATGAACTTATTTTTGTAAATAAGAAAAATGAACTTGGGTGCAGTGGCCTCACACCAGTAATCCCAGCTATTGGGGAGGCAGAAATCGGGAGGATCATGGTTCAAGGCCAGCCTAGGCAAAAAGTTAGCAAGACCTCATCTTAATAAGCCAGGTGTGATGGCCTGTGCCTGTCATCCTGCCTATAAGGAACACCCCAAAGTTTGAGGCTGGCCCCAAATAAAAACATGAGATCTGAAAATTAACTAGAAAAATAAAAAAGGGATGGGAGTGGCTCAAGTGGTAGAATAGCTGTCTAGAAAGCCAAGGCTGAGCTCAAAACACTAGTACCAGCCAGGCGCTGCTGGCTCATGCCTCAATCCTGGCTACTTTGGAGGCTGAGGTTCAAGGTGAGCCTGAGCAAATATTCGTGAGACCCCATCTCCAGAATACCCAAGCAAAATGGACTGGAGGCGTGGCTCAAGCAGTAAAGCGCCTTGTTTGCAAGCACAAAGTCCTCAGTTCAAACTGCAATACTGCCAAAAAACAAATCAAAACAAAAAACCTTAATACCACCCAAAACAAAAAAATGATAGAGAAGAAGGAAAAATGAGAGGAAAAAACATATATAAAGAGAAAAGACAGCTAATGTAGTATATTCATCAAGATGTTAACATTGGAGCTGGTGCCAGTGGCTCACACCTATAAATTCTAGCTATTCAGGAGGCAGAGATCAGAAGGATTGAGGTTCGAGGCCAGCGTAGGCAGACCCTATCTCAAAAATACCTAACTCAAAAAAGGCCTGGCAGAGTGATTTAAGTGGTAGAGCGCCTGCCTAGCAAGTGTGAAGCCCTGAGTTCAAACTCCAATACTGCCAAAAAACATGTTAACAGTAGACATTTATGAGATGATAGAATAATGGGTGACTATTTTTCCTATTTATGGTTTCCTGCATTTGTAATTTTAGTTTTCTGCAATGAACATAATTGTTTTGTAATATGACAGAGAAACAGGGTGGGGGGGAGAGAGAGAGATGGAGATTCACAATAAACTAAAATCCAAAGTTTCCTAGTTTCTAGTTCAAGTTTACCTTCTTCATCTTCAGTAATTAGTTCATCATCAGAGCATATGTTGAGAATGTTAACTAGCATCTCTGTGACTGTGTAAGACAAAAGAATCCAAAATTACACATAACGTTCTTTCTCTCAGATGACGTGGATTCTAAATACACACACGTTAGTTTAAAGGCAGACAAAAATTACTTACTACTGTGTTGTTAATAGCTACGAATAGCAGCATTATATGTAACCACTGACTTTAGAGGGCATTAAGGTAGATTACTTGCTCCAGTAAAAGAACACAGTCTTTAGAGACTGAATTAGATTGCTGTTCAAAGCCTTTGGTCTAGATACTCACATAAAAAGTTCTTCCCATTTTACAAAGAACTACATCAAAAGGCCTAGGTTTGTTTTGTATACAAATAAAGTTGTAAGGACAATAAATCCTGTTTAAGTCTCTTCAGCACTTGAAGAAATCACTGAGTACAGTGACTTATTTTAACACCTTGATTATATAGTAAGGACAACTACTTTAAACAGATATTTAGAATATCAACTAAGTGGCAGCTGAGAACTAATTAAGTGACAACTTGAAAACCTTTGTAGAAAACAAACAGATGAACTTGAGAAAGAACACTTCTAAACCACCAGAGATGTGCAAGTAAAGGTGTTGGATCAGATGGCTAATGTCCGCACAGACATTAGCTGCAGTTCTCTTACCTTTTTCTCCAACAAAAGGCAAAGACCATGTGAAAACATCCATAAAGTTTGGAAGCCAGTAGGGGTGTGGAGAACAGTTAAACTGCCTGATATTCATGACGTTGTTTTCATATTTCAACACTGCAGCTATAAAGGAAAAAGCAAGAAAACTGGGCACAGAGGAACAAGACATGCTAACCAGTATACTTTGTCCAGCTATGAACCTACCACACAGAATTACTTACTTTCCATTTATAAATTCAGGACTAGGTGCAGGGCAGATGAGAAATTTTAAAGCATTTTATATAGTTCATTCTCTTAAGAATTATTCTAAGGAACAAAGATACCTGAAGAGCTCACATAAGAAAATTGAGTTGTGAAACTTCAAAGGTTCACTGCACAGAAACTACATATAGAACCCTCAGGTTCCACATGATAAAAAATTCCCTTATAATTTCCTTTTATAGGCCAAATGGTTCCAATTACAGATTCCCTTTGAGGGCAAATACCACTCATCAACTGCATACAACCTGTTTTGTGAGTCATTAGCCATAGCTAAAGCTTCTTTAAAAACTCTCCACAAGTTTGTAAATAGCACTTATCAATCCATCAATGGTAAACTTGGAGCAATTTACAATTAATGTTTAAAAATTAGATTAAATTATTTCTGCATACAACAGAATGGATTTTAAAGATGCCTGCTTCTTCTACTCAGTTAGTATATTGCCAGGATATTAAAATGTTTAATACTAATGAGGTCATATGATCGTATGCAAACTTTGATGCCAAACTGATTTTTCTTTATATTTTAAATTTCAAAGTCCAATTCAGCAGGGTGCCAGTGGCTAGAATTGTAGAATCCTAGCAATTTGGGAGGCTGAGATCAGGAGAATCAAAGTTTGAGGCCAGCCCAGGCAAATAGTTCACTAGAGCCCCATTCCCAAAATAACCAGATCAAAATGAACTGGAGGTGAGGCTGAAGCTACAGAGCACCTGCTTTGTGAGTGCCTACTTTGCAAGGTGCAAAGCTGTGAGTTTAATCCCAGTCTCACCTAAATAAATAAATTCATTAGTACGCATCACCAGCAATATTGTTTGCCCTATTCTTTGACTCATTCTCACTGTGAACATGAGATATGGCACAGTGCTTCTCTAGAAAGGACCAGTGGAGATCATCTGACTTCTGTTTCTTTGAGCCTAGTATCTGAAAATTTCAAGTTACTAAATGTGTAAAATGTACACCATAGATTATAATGAAAATAGGACACTTGTTCTTAAAAATCTAACCTTAAAAACATCTTTGAATGTGTACCAGGTACACTTCCCATGACTTCCATGTGTATGTATTTTATGTAGGCTAAATGACTATCACTACTCAACAAGTCTCTCAACCTAAACAGGACAAAAGACTGCTTTGGGGTATGTTCCCAGTGGACAAGAAAACAAATACTAGAAATAAGAATCTAAAAAATTACAACTTAGGGGTCTTTCAGGTAACCAGTGAAGTTGAGAAATACTGTAGATACAAATAAGCCTAAAGAATACTCAAAAAAAAAAAAGAAAAAAAAAAAAAGGAAGGAAAGAAGAAAGAAAGAAAAACCAACAGGAGGAAAAGGCAATAAAGCTGTCTTTTTCAACTTTAAGAGGCACCTGTATAAAGAGTGCCACCAGGTTTTGTTTCAGATACTATATTTTCTGCCATTTTTCTTTGTTTTTTTTGGGGGGGAAGCAAGCTTAACAAACAACCAAGGAAAACAAGATCATTTTGAAATAAAGTTACCAATTATGCCAAAGCTGACAGAAAACCCAGGTAGAATGGGCTGTGACTTAAAAAGTTTACTAAAGAACAAGAACATTAGAGTAAGGGAACAAAGGAACCGGCAGTTCCTAAATTGTTCAGTGGGTGCTGATTTGTGTGGCGTTTTTCAGTTTGGCATTCTGATAAATCCACTGGGTGATCAGTAGACACTTTCAGCAATGAGGTTTAAAAAGAGAGTGGTGCACAGGGCTACTCCTTGAAGATATTTAACAACATAGGTAGTACATACACTTGATAAGAAGAAAACCAGAATAAACCAAGTTGCTAATATATTGGAAATAGTGGGAAAAAGGAAATAAGAAAGAATGAACAAAGGGAGAACCAAAGCATTGTAGGATAGCTAAGGCTTAGAGAAGAATGATGATAAGTAAAAAAGAAAACATAAGCCTAGGAGAGAACTTAGAGAAATGCTTTTTAAAAATGGACAAGGGCTAAGTATAGCTCAGTGGTAGAATGTTTGCCTAGCAAGCATGGGGTCCTGGGTTCCGTCCCCAGCATCACAAAAAATACCAAACAAGTCACTGAAGGCTAACACAGAAGTGACACTGAAATAAGATTTAAATGAAATGTGCCATTCCATAGTTTATTTTAAAATAAGAGTAATATTTGTGGACCTCTTTAAAACCTCTCTCCCGACTGCATATACAAGGTATGACTATAAAGTAATGAGACTTAAGAAACCACCAACTACAAACACACAAGACCTTATGTATCAGATGAGTGTCGTCCTTTGATACATCACGTCAGGAAGAGTAACAGTAAAATATTACAGTATTATTATTACAGTATTATAGCAGTTTATATTTTGAACAATGTTTAATATTAATTTTCATTATTCCAACTTAACAACTCTACACGACAAATAATTAAAAGATAAACTGAGGCCCAGAGAAGTAAAGCATCTAGTTAAATGTGACACACTTAAAAGTAACGTCGGACTCAACCAGGAATTCTGACGAGTAGGTTAGTGCTCTTTTCAACTCGCTGCCTTTCCATGAGAAAGATGCCGCCATTACTCAGTACACTTTTGGAACTCTTCTTCTGGAATTGCCTCCAGAGTCCATGTACAAGCAACACAAGGAAAACCAGTCTCATTACCTCATAATCATACCTTGTTCTGACCCAAATGGTGTCATCGAGCTCAATCACTCACCTTATTTATCAGTCTTGACTCCGAATGACTTTTGGCTGTCCAAAAATCAAATCCACCCTCAAAGGACGAAGATTTCCCATCAGTGAGGATAATCAAAAGAATATGTCGCAGACTCTGAAGGCAACGCCAAAACAGGAGTTCCAAAAATGTTTTTGAACAATGACTGCATTGTTGGAGTAGCCTGCCAAGGTAACTACTTTGAAGGGACAATACTCATCTGGATATATTCATTTTGGCATGTTTGTTTAAAAAAAGTCCTATTATTTTATAGTCATATTACATAAACAGTAAAATAGTTACAGAGACATGAAATTTTGGGTAGGACAATGCTCTGACAAGACAAAGTTTTAGAAGTAGAATTTGTGGAAAAGGCACATGCATATCCAATCTTTTTTTATATGAGAAACTGAGGTTTAAAAAGATTATGTGACTCACCCAAGTCATACTGTTAGTTTCTGGCAGGGCTTGAACTAAAATGAAGAATTTTTTCTGACTTTTTATACATTATTCACTCTATCTATACTATATCACAAGACCAAAAACAGCATGGTAATTTACAAATAATAAACACCAAGTGGATAGTTGTGCGTAGTGGTACATGCCTGTAATCCTAACACTCAGGAGGCTGAGGCAGGAGGTTTACAAGTTTAGGCTAGCCTGGGCCAATTATCCAGACCCTGCCTCAAAATAACAACAAATTAACAACAACAAACTACCATATGGTAATTTTTGAAATGCTGTTATAAATAAATTCACCAAAATAAATAATTTAAGGCAACTGTTCTAACATGACCTGGAAGTTATTTATTATTTTTATTCTTTGGCTCAGTAATACAAACCTTTATACTCACAAAGAACCCAACAATTCTTAGGAGATGAAGACAAAGCAGTGGCATATATTCTAAATTTATTGGCCTTTGTTTCAATTAAATCACTTCTTTTTGAGGGGGGCCAGGATACTGGGGATTGAACCTTGAGTCTTGATAATGCTAAGCATGTGTTTTACTATAGCACTATACCCCAACTCCCAGCCAAGATCTTTTCTTCTTATTTAAAATTTATATTTAAAAATAGGTACTTGGAAGCTGGGCATGATGGTTCACACCTGTAATCCCAGCTATTCAGAAAGCAGAGATCAAGAGGATCTTGGTTCAAGGCCAGCCCAGACAAAACATAGTGAGACCATATCTCAACACATAAGCCAAGCCTGATGGGTGTGACTGTAATTCCAGCTATGTGGGAGACTACATGTAGGAGGACTGCAATTGGAAGCCAGGTCTGGGGAAAAACACGAAACCCCCTCTGAAAAATAACTGAAGCAAAAAAGAATTGGGAGTGTGGCTCATGTGCCCAGCACTTCAAACAAACAAACAAACAAAAGGTGCTGGGGTACAGTCCAATGGTAGAGTGTGGACTTGGCATGTACAAGGCCCAGGGTTCCATTCCCAGCACACCAAAGAATACAAATAAACAAATGAACACAACAAAGAAAACAAGACACACACAGCTCAACATTTACATCCCCAAGCACAGAGATTGCTGGGCTTCTTTACCTTTATTGTTATAGACATCCAGGTAATTGGGAGCAGAGAAAATTGTGATAAGGGATGGAAAGCCGGTTGTTTGGGTCTTCCTATACATTCGGTACCTGGAAAAGAGATGACAGTCCATCTGTCTTAATACTAAAAGTAAAATTTGTACAAAGCTATTTGGAACAGTTTTAATGTAACTTACCCAGCATCTTGTGCTTCATGGGCTCTAATTATTGATAATAAATTGTTGTTCTGCAAAAATTCACAAACTGCAGGGTAACTGAAAAAGAAAAGTAGAAAACATTTTGGTGGGATGAGTTGAACTCAGGGCCTCGCCCTTGCTAGGCAGGCACTCTACCACTTGAGCCACAACCCCAGCCCTGAACTTTCATTAAAAGCTTAGCAAATCATCACTGTCTTTCTTTTTCTTTCTTCCTTCCTTTTATTATTCTTTCCTTCTTCTTCCTCCTTCCTCCTCTCCTTCTTCTTCAATACTGAGAATTGAACCCTTGGCCTCCTGGGTGCTAGGCAAGTCCCATCCTATTGATCCACACCTCCAGCCCTTGTAGTTATTTATTATATTTTGTTTCTGAGATAGTCTCATTTACCTTGCCCAGGCAAGAACCACTCAGCTCCACCTCCCAAGTAGCTGGGATAATAGATATGAACCACCATACAAGCCAGCATCATTCTATTTTCCTATTTCACTAACATACCTCACAGATCAAACATGAAAATAAGAGACAACCCTAGAATAGAAAGAGTGCCCTATCTTTTAATTTCTTTTGTCTTAACCCACAACAATAATGATACAAGACGAAAACTTTTCTTAGTATCTTGATATAAAAAAAGCACTATCCTAGTATGTATGTGTGTGCACATGTGCACAACAGGTGTTATAAACTGAATACACAGCTTTATTTAATCATCAAACTATTAGAAAAGTAAAAGAATCTGCTTTATAGGTAATATCAATCAATACCAAAATGTTACTACACAGGAATATTTCAGGAGTAGAAGTAAGTATTACAGCAAACCATACTCAAATGAAAAGTATGATATCTGTGCATGCTCCTAAGATATTCTTATTATTATTACTTTCTTGGCAGGCACTGTACCACTTGAGCCACTCCACCAGCTCTACTAATACTTTCTGAATGACAAATACCTGACATGAAGAACTGGAAAATGCACAATTAACCTGGAATTATACAGGTGTTAATTAATTAATTTGTGGTAGAGGGGATTGAACTCATGGCTGCTCTCTCACTTGACCTACACCACCACTCCTTTTGCTTTTGTTTTTCAGATAGGGTCTCACTCTAACTTTGCTGGGGCTGGCCTCGAACTGCAATTGTCCTACCTCCACCTCCCAAGTAGCTGGAACAAAGGTACATGCCACTAGACCTGGCTTCCTTTTGAGATAGGGTCTCACTAACTTTTGCCTGGACTGGCCTCAAACCACAATCCTCATGTCTCAGTCTCCTGAATAGCTGGGATTACCTGGCTCCAATTATTTATTTTGAAAAAGTCTTTGTTTCACATTATGCTCACTAGAAAATACTCACTTTTAAAACAGATTCTAGGTGACATCATCAAGATGGCAGAATAGAAAGTCCCCAGCTCTGTTCACAAACAGAACAAGAATCTGTCAAGCACTCACAGACTATGTGCTTTGGGGGAAGGGGTCTCAGGATTGAAGTGGAGGCTGTGAAATCTTGGTGAAGCATAGGACCAAGGAGGGCCATTCTGAAAAGGCAGTCCTTCAACTCTAGTCCCAGAAGCAGCCTGGCCCTTTGAGGACTTAGCTCCAGACCTGTTTGTCTGTGGTCCTGACAGGAGCCCCATTTGCCTAGGACCCAGGGAGAAGCCAGAGCCATTGGTGCCCCTGGTAACACACTTGCCAACTGGACTCAACTGCAGACCAGAAGCAACAGTGCAACCAAGCTCTAGGCCCATTCTACTGTGGCCCTCAACAGTCCAGCCTTTCCGGAGACCTGGTGGGATCCTCACCTATTCAGGCCCTGGGTAAAATGCAGGAGCCAAATGCAGACCTGAACCATCCCTGTGACGTAGCTGGAGTTCCATTCTATTGAGTTCTTGAGGCAGTTGTGTCTACTCAGGGACATAGCAGGAGTATGCGCTCAGTAGCAGGCTTGTCAACTTATGGCCCTACTGCAGTCCAGTGGTCTGGCTCCAGCCCTGTTCAACCACGATTGCAGAGCAGTCTAATCAGTCCATGGGAACCAGCAGAAGAAATCTATTTACCTGACAAACTTGGGTGTAAAGACTAGAGGAGATGTCTACTCTTTCAAATGCAAAGACACCAATGTAAGTCTATGTGGGTCACAAAGTGTCAGGCAAACATGATGCCACCAAAGGAAATTAATAAAGCTACAGTAACTGTCGCGTAAGACATGGGAGATTCATGAATTGCATGACAAAGAACTCTGCTTGAAAGAAAGAGTAACAAAGGAGGGTGAATTTTATCAAGATATATATGCATGTATGGAAATATCACAATGAAAACCCTTTGTGCAACTAATTTATCCTAACAAACTGCTATTAAAAAAAAGCTCAGGTTGATCATCTTAAAGAAGCTCAATGAGCTACAAGAGAACACAGACTAAATGAAATCAGAGTAAGAATATAGGAGGAGGTGTAGCTCAAGCAGCAGAGCACCTGCTTTGCAAGCATGAAGCCCTGAGTTCAAACTCCAATCCTGCCAAAAAATAAAAGTAATTTAAAAGATTATTTAGAATGCAGAAACAAACTGAGATATTTAATAAAGAAATAGAAACCACAAAAAAGAACCAATTAGTAATCCTGGAGATGAGGAATATAACTACTGAACTGAAAAAAATCTAATAAAGCTTCAACAGCAGACTCAGTTATACAGAATAATTTGCAAACTCAAAGGCAGGTCATTTAAAATAATCCAGTTATGACTAGCAAGCATGAGACTCTGAGTTCAAACCACAGTGCTGTCTCCCTAAAAAAATTAAGTTATAAGTAAAAAAAATGAACAAGAATGTCAAAAGTATATGAGAATTATAGAACAGCATTAAACACAAAATAATGTGTGTATTATGGAAGTTCAAGAAGGAGAATATAGAAAGGGAACAGAAAGTTTATGGAAATGATAGCTGAGAACTCCCCAAATCTAGGGAGGGAAATACACATCACAATTCATGAAGCCCAAAGAATCTCCAAATACCCAAAGAGTTCTACACCAAGATACATCGTAATTAGTTAAAAGTCAAAAACAAAGAGAATTTGAAAGCAGTAAGAGAAATGCAACTAGTCATATAAAAGGAGCTTCTATTAGATTATCAGTGGATTTCTGAGCCAAAGCCTACAGGACAGGAGAGAAGGAGACAATATATTCAAATTAAAAAAAAAAAAAAAGTGCTAACTCAAGTCTTAAAGGACTTTTGGGTTTTACCCAGCAAAATGTCCTTTAAGAATGAAGGAGCAATAAAGACTTTTCTAGACAAACAAAACTGAGGGAGTCTGTCACTTGCTTTACAAAAACTGCCAAGAGGAGCTAAGGTCAAAACAATAAGATGTTGAACAACATGAAAGTACAAATCTCACTACAAAAGGTAACTGTAAAGACAAACATGCAATAATGTAACATTGGCAGATTAACCACTTTAAAGACTACTATGTAACTTACTTACAAAGGCAGTAAGAAAACCATAACCACAAAAAGTTGCAAACAGAAATAATATATTAAGTAAGACCTGACATGGGGAAGGGAGTAAAGGAGTTTCTGTATGCAATTGAAGTTAAATTCTCCTTAGTTTAAGACAGATTGCTATTAGTTGGGTGTGGTAGCACACACCTGTAAATCCAAGCTCTCAGGAGGATGAGGAAGAATGATCATGAGTTAAAGGCTATCCTCTGGGCAACACAGAGAAACCCTGTCCCAAAACACCAAAATTAAAATTAAAAAAAAAAAGATAGATTGTTATAACTATAAAATGGTTGATATGAACCCCATAGTTAAAAAAAAAATTCTAGTAGAAACACAAAGATTTAGAGAAATTAACCAAACCAATTTTTTGATGATTTTTATATTACTATAAAAATTACCAAAAAAAAAGAGAACTGAATAACCATAAAACAGACAGAAAACCATTAGCAAAATGGCAACGGTAAGTCCTTACCTAACGCTAATTATTTCCTCAATAGAAACACATAGATTGATTGGCTAAAATAGCAAGGCCCTACCATACGCCATCTCTACAGACTTGTTTTAGATTTAAGGATACACTCACGCTGAAAATAAACGGATAAAGATATTTCATGCAAATGAAGTGGCTATACTTAAATCAGACAGAAGAGACTTTAAGTCAGAAACTGTTACAAAAGAAAATCCCACATATAACCTGATTTAAAAAAGGACAAAGTAGGGCTGGGCACTGGTGGCTCACACCTGTAATCCTACTTAGCTACTCAGGAGGCTGAGATCAGGAGGACAAAGATTCAAAAGGCTAGCCTGGGCAAATAGTTTGTGAGACTTTATCTCAAAAATAACCAGAGCAAAATGGATTGGAGGTGTGGCTCAAGCAGTGAAGTACCTATCTAGCAAGCCTGAGGCCCTAAATTCAAAGACTAGTACCAAAAAAAGGAAAAAAAAAAAAAATCCAAAAAATATTGGCAAGGATGTTAAAGAAAAGGGAACCCTGGGTGCACTGCTGGTGGGAATGTAATTTAACTTAGTACTGCCACGGAAAAACAGTATGGAAATTCCTCAAAAAATTGAAAACAGAACTATCTTATGATCCAGCAATCTTACATCTGGGTATATATCCAAAGGAAATGAAATCAGTATATTAAAGGGGTATCTGTACTCCCATATTTGTTGCAGCATTATTCACAATAACCAGGCTCTGTGTGTGTGTGTGTGTGTGTGTGTGTGTCTATGTGTGTGTGTGTGTGTGTGTGTATCTATGTGTGTATGTGTGTGTGTGTGTAAAACTCAGCCTTAAAAGAAGGAAATCCTGCCAAATCAGGTGGATATAGAAAAAGAAATACTTTAACATGATCTTATATGTATAATCTAAACTAGATAAGCTCATAAAGTATAGAGTTAGAACTATAGTTGCCAGGGAGCTAAGTGTTGGGAAGATGGAGTCAAAGACTACAATAGTTCAGTGGCAGAGCCCATGCTTAGGCATGCACAAGGCCCTGGGTTTAATTCCCATCACAAAGAGAGGGGAAGAAGGGCTGAGAGAGAGAGAGAGAGAGAGAGAGAGAGAATTGTAAAATGTCCAATTTCATAGGGCATAATATCTAAAAAAATATAAAACAAACAAACAAGCATTTTCTATTAAGAAATTAAACAAGTATTTGCCTGGGAGGGAGGAAGGGAGGAAAAGAGGGAGGGAGGGAAGAAAGAAGGAAGGAATCAAATAGAAGTCCCTATATTATACATGTTTGTACTTAAGATAATTTAGTAAAATCTACCACAGTTTCTTTCACAATTTTCTTCTTGAGGCTTAGCTTACCTGAAAAAGTAAGAGCACCCTCGGACAGTGTTGTGGCTATAGTGCTCCGAGGTGTTCTCATCGCCATAATCCTCTAAGGGATCAGACCAAAGCAGGTCACACACTGGCCCAAAGGCGGGAGGTTCAATAAACCTGTCTAACTGCAAGAAACACAAAAGCCAAAAGAAAAAAAAAAAAAAAAAAGCAAAAGGACTCTCTTAGAAGGTGAATTAAAAATCTCCTTCTACCTACAGAAATAGGAGAAAAGGCAGCAAGACACAGAAGGATGTCCCTGAATTCAAGAAAATGAACATTTAAAAATTTAGGTATATAATTTTTGTTATTTTTCTGTAATAATGTTTATGAATTTGCCTGCCATCTAACCATACCATACAGAAGAACCTCCTTATATCCTAATCTTAAAGCAGTACTCATTCAATTCAAATGTGAAATCAACCATTGCAGAAACACACAGTTTTAGAAAGACTATATAAAGTTAATTTCAATTGCTGGTGGGAGTCCATGTTATCAGGAAAGCAGGAAGGTTTTACAATGGTTCTGTGCATGGTTTACTTCATTTCAATGGAGACTTATTTTAAAAGAATGCTAGGTTTTTTTTTTTTTTTTTTTTTTTGTAAAGGGGTTTTATGCTTTCCATTCTACATAGTGAAAGCCAGTCAATATCACTCATTAACTTAACTTTTAGTCACTGGTGCTTTAGTTAAAAGCATAAAAATTCAAAGATTACAAGGTAACTAGAATAGCCTAATGCACCAGTGGTTCATGCCTATAATCTTAGCTACTTGGGAGGCTGAGATTGACAGGACGTCTGCTGAGTGAAAAGGGGAACTTTATTATTACTATAATTGATTCAGAATCGTTAAATCCAAGATTTACTATGTAAAACAAAAATGTGAGGTATTTAAAAGACAGTTAGAAAGCAAAAAAGCCAGTTCCTTGAAGAAACTGACTTTAATTCAGAGAAAACAGTTTTAGTAACAAAAAAAATCTCTAGTTTTGGTACCTATAAGCGAGAACTAAGGGAATACAAAGGCAAAGAGGGAAGAGAGTCAGGAGAATGTAAGTGAAGTCATGAAGATACAGAATACTGGAAATACCATGTAAGGCAGGTGAAACAATTAAACTGTATCATTTAAAATGTTAAAGTCAATGAATTTCAAAGCTGGTGGAGTCCTCAGACCAGCCACTCCAACTTCTTCATTTCACACACACAGAAAATGTGCTAAGAGATTATGTCATTTGGTCAAGGTTACAGAATTAACAGCAGGACTGGGATTACAACTCTGGTTTCATTCCTTCCTCAGTGTGGCACAGTTTAAATTTTTCAGAGCTACATTCTAAGAATGTTCTGCTTCTAGCTGGTAATGGCAGAGATTTAGTAAAAAATAAGAAAACTTCTGGCAGATATATGTATTAAAGTGTTAATAATCATTATCTTGCAATATGAGATAACAAGTCATTTCTATTTTTTAGTTTTGATAATATGTACTTTTACAATTTAAGCTAAAGCTATACATTGACTTCAATAAAAACAAAATTTTAAGCCAGGAACCAGTGGCTCACACCTTTAATCCTAGCTACTTGAGAGGAAGAGATCAGGAGGATCAGTGTTTAAGACCAGCCCTGACAAATAGTTCACAAGACGTCATCTCCAAAATAACCAGGACTGGAGGTGTGGCTCAGGCAGTAGAGCTTCTGCTTTGCAAGCATAAAGCCCTGAGTTCAAACCCCAGTCCCACCCCCCAAAAATTACTTACTTTCTTAATGTCATCTAGACTATTAATTTCAGGTGACATTCCTCCATGTATACAGAGAAACTGCTGGTTTAAGAGGGCAGCAAGAGGAAGACTATCAAATGTTTCCATACATGCATCATACACCTGTTCTGAATATTTGACACGACCTACCAAAAAAGGAAAAAGAAAAGCTATCATAAATGAAAAATGATAAAAGCCAGATAAGTATGAAGCTATTTCAAAGTCATTTATTCACATATATCTGAAAACACAATAATCATTGTAAAGATATTTTTGGAAAGTTGTAGATAAAGGGCTAACAAAATTCCTGTCTCTTTCTAAAGACAAGCATAACTGTGCATTAACTTTCTAGTTTTGCTGCCCTGGTAACCTGATAAGGCTGTCAGCTCTTATTAGGCAACACTGCTCATGGTAAAAATTGCCCAATTACCTGGTCGGAGGCTACAGCTTTGGGATCCTCTGAGCGAACTTACAACTGGGTATGTCCCTTTTGGGACCCTGGAAGCTCTATCAATAAGGCTTTTTACAAAAGATATTGGCACTTGGGATGAGATTTCTAAGCCAGAGTAGCTCCCTCCTTGCACAGTGTCCACATTTTTAAGTACCATGATTTTTAAGATCTGTAAGTATATTATGTTCAGATTCTATTTTATGTGAAAATGTTTGGCTTAATTAATTGTATTTGGGTATGGATGTCTAGTCAGAGCTACAGAATAAGAGAGCACTCTAATACACAAAATAAAGGGTCTCCAGGAAGAAAAGGTCATGAAATAATAGGCGGGAACCATTAAAGATTGGATTTATTTTAAAGAGAAAAAGAGGCTGGGCATGGTGGCTCAAGTCTGCAATCCCAGCTACTCAGGAAGCAGATTAGGAGGAAAGCAGTTAGAGACCAGCCTGGGCAAAAAAGTTCAAAAGATCCCCTAACTCAAACAATAAAAAGCTGGACAAAATGGCACATGTCTGTCATTCCAGCTATAGCTATGCGGGAAGAATGAATAGATGGGTTGTGGTCCCCGCCAGTCCAGGCATAAATGCAAGATCCTATCTCAAAATTAACCAAGACAAAAACAGATGGGGGCACAACTCAAGTGGCAGGCCTGCCTAGAAAGCACAAGGCCCTAAGTTTAATACCTAGTTTGGCCAAAAAAAGAAAGAAAGAAAAAAGGAATGTTTTCTTCTTCTGTGGTGCTATGGCTTGGATATGGTTTGGAGTACCTCGCAAGGCTTTTTGTGTTGGAAGCTTGGTCCTCAGTGTGAGGCTGCTAAGAAGTGGAGTGGAACCTTTAAGATGAGGAAACTTTAACAAGTGGAACCTAGTGAAGGGCACTGGGAGTACTGCCCTCTGAAGAGATTAATGTAGTTCTTATGAGACCCTGCTTAGTTCTCAATAGAGGGTTGTTATGAAAGGAAAAAGACTGGGCCAGGCGTGGTGGTGCATACCTGGACTCCCAGCTACTCAGGAGGTAGAGGCAGGAGAATTGCATGTTTGAGGCCATACTGGGCAAAGGTAGCAAGATCCTACCTAAAAAAAAAAAGCAACAAACAAAAACCCCACAAACAAAAGGGCTGGGACGGGGGGTAGGATTGCTCAAGAGGTGGAGCTCTTGTCAAGCATGCTGGAGGGCCTGGGTTTAATCTCTGTCTCACCACCGGATCTCTCATTAGCATGTGTTCCCACCATGAGGTTCCACCAGCACAAAGCCCATGTTGGTGCCATAGCCTTGAGCCTGCAGAACTGGGAGCAAAACAATTTTTTTCTTTATAAAGTACCCATTTCTTATAGTCACAGAAAACAGGCCATGTACTTGGCCTTGGGTTTCAAAGTGAAGCTGTGCTTGGGGGTACACACTGGTGGAGGAAGCCAGAAGTTACACAGACAGACAGCTCTGAGCTTCTCCTCTTCCGAAGTTCTATAAAGATGAGCTAGCATGCAGGAGAGCAGAACTGCATCTAGTGAGTCACATTATCTGGGAGTAATGATTTGCATATTTGTTTTCTTTTTGTAATCTCCAAGCTTCTAGAAAAAACATGTTTCAGTTTAAGAGCCTGGTCTTGGCAAGGCTTTGGGGAATAAGATGAAGAATGATGGATCCTCCAGATTTGGAACAGAATATCTGGATGGCAGAAGTGACTAGAAAGTTCCTAAGGGAAAGTGTAAACCAAGGGACCACACTTTCTAACAACATATGTTAACTTTAACAAAGTTAAAAGTTAATGAAAAGCCATGTCTCACATATCTTTGTATCTCTTCGCAGTTACATCCTCCTCACTGCTTTGCATTTTAACACTAAAATTTGGCTATTTCAAAAGTAGATTCAGCATTGGGCATAAAGTCTGCTAAAAGTAAAAGCAAACAAACAACAACAATAAAAACCTTTAATTTGTGCCAGTTATGGACGTTTTCTCCTGAAAATCCTAGAAGCTAGAGTTCTCTCCATTGCCAATGTCAGTAAGGAATTCCTTTATAAGAGTCTTAATCTTATAAAGGCAACAATTTAAGGCACGGATTAATTCATGCTCCACAATACCATCTAGCAAAGGTAAGGTGTCTTTCACCCTTAACAATGACTCAAAAGAATTCCTTTGCTTACTTCTGAAAAGAATGCCAAGTCTGAAGAGAAACAGCAATTGAGTTTAGTATACTAAGCCATTTAAAAATTGAAGCAAAAGGCCAAAATAAAAATATTTTTGGTGGCACTGGATTTGAACTCAAGGCCTTGTGCTTGCTAGGCAGGTACTCTACCATTTGAGCCATTTGTTTGCCCTTACTTAATTTTTGGATAGGGTCTGCTATTTTTTTGACTAGGACCATACTCCTCCTAACTACGGTCTCTCATACTGCTGGGATGACAGCATGTACCACCACACCCAGCTTATTTGTTGAGATAAGCTCTTGGTAACTTTTTTACCCAAGCTGGACTTAAACTGTGATCCTCCTGATTTCTGCCTCCTGAGTAGCAGGGCTACTCAGGGCTGAGCCACCATGTCCAGTCTTCAATAACTAAGCAAAAAGAAACTCACAGCATATTAGTATATGACTAACACAGGCTACAATATAATGCTATTTTTATTTTTTCAAAGTATATGAATATGCATATATAAATGCTAACATTTTCTGAGGGGTTAGATTTAAGATGGTATTTATTATTCTTTACTTCTTTAGCTTCACTTTCTTAATTTGCAATGATGAATACCTAATCTCTTTATAATAATATTATTATATTACTGATATTATTGGAACTTGTTGAAAGGTCCCAATGAGCTCATCAATGAGCTAAGCATCCAACACAGCACTGTGATTGTGATCTGGAACCTGACTGCTTCAGTTTGACCCTTAGCTCCAGCCATTTCCTAGCTTGTAGACTTTGAACAAATTTCTTCACTCTGTGTGTTTTAGTTTTCTTTTCTATAAAATGGGAAGGATAATAACACCTACAATTTAAGGTTGCTATGAAAATTAACAGGATTCATAAGTGGAAAATGTATTAAATAGTGTCTGGCACATAGTAGGTACAATGTAAGTGTTAACCAATAAAATTATGTAATCATCACAGAAACCTTATGAAGTATGTACCAGTACTATCTTAATTTAAAAGCTGAATGAATGGGGCTTACTTGCCCAGAGTTGCAAGCTAGCAATTGGCAGAAATAGCACTAAACTTGTTCATGTTCTTAACTAACTCCCAATATGCCTCCTGAGCATTAATTTTAAGTAAAATACTTAACAGAATCTAAATAGCCAAATATATAACTCCCAAAGGTTAAATTAGCTGATTCAAGTGCTTTGTTTTCATGAAAAAATTTTAAGATTGAGCCCATAAGATAATTATTACTATAATGAAGAAAAACGCATCATAGCCATAGGATCACAGTGACACAAGTTCTAACTAGCATCAATAATACAATGTTAACAAAACAAAATTTGAACAAAATTCGTTGAAAGTGATTTTTTTTGGCAGTACTGGAGTTTGAAAGAGTCTCCCATTTACTAAGCAGGTGCTCTACTGCTTGAGCCAGCCCACAGCTGAAAGCAGTTTTGATAGCACTAGTTGCAAGAAATCACAACCTAGTCTAGCCATTGATTACATATTTGTTTTAATTTTTATTTGCTTTCATTAAAAGATTTTACTAAAAAAGTTCATATATGGCTCAAAATTTAAAAACTATAAAAGGTTACACAGTACTTCCTGTCCCCTCTTGGTAGACAACCAGTATTACAGGTTTCCTGGGTGTCCTTACAAAGACAGTATATTCAAATACATGCAGATATGCATATTATTTTCTTTTCACAGCATGCTTTTGTTTTCTCCACAGATGGTAGCATACATACACTGTTCTGATCCTGGTTTTTGGTACCTAATAACATAGTTTGGAGATCATATCACATCTTTATATGAAGAATAAGGAGTTAAGAATATGCCATCCTAAAATATGCCACTTTGGCACATTGATTATTTTGAGTTAAAGGCATTTGAAAAATAGCAGGTACAAGATCACTCTTTCATGTTGTTTCCCAAAAGTTAAGAGATGAAATTCCCGTGTGAAAAATGCCCTCCTGGCTGTGTGCCAATAGCTGATGCCTGTAATCCTAACTACTCAGGAGGCAGAAATCAAAAGGATTGGGGTTTGAAGCCAGCCCAAGGTAAGTAGTTCATGAGACTGTCTTGAAAAACCCAATACAAAAAACAGGACCAGCTGAGTGGTTCAAGTGGTAGAGTGCCTGCCTAGCAAGGCTAGCAAGTGTGAGGCCCTGAGTTCGAGCCTCAATACTGCCAAAAAAAAGAAGAAAGATGCCCTCCCTGTAGCAGAAGGAAAAATAATGTTATTATCACCAAGGATGGGAGGTTGAGGCCCAGAGAATTCTGTATAGACCACATTAAAATAACTCTTACGAGGCTGGGAGATACAGCTCAGTGATAAGAGTACTGCTTAGCATATGCAATCTCCAGCAGCACAAAATATTTTTAAATAATTTTTAAAAAACCTCTTACCTTCAAGCATCCCCATATAATTTAGTTATCTTTCACAACTTATTACTCTTTGTCTAATTCAGTATACATGTAAATGTTCAATTTTAATGAGGGCTCTCATGTCCTGCAAAATATATCAAATTTGTATGCTTTTCTCTACTGATCTGTCTTATGTCAATTTAATTCTCAGGACTGGCTGAAAAATCTTGAAGGTAAAGGTAAAATTTTGCCTTCCCCACAAAAGCTTAATTTTTTAAAAAGAGAGAGAGCAAAAAGAGAAAGAAATCCTCCTAGTACTTTATGGATATGCCACAATCTAAGAAGACCAATCTTTTGCCACTCTAGTATTGCAATAAACAACAAACAACATATTTTTTAAATCAACTTGTCAAACAATTCTTTTTTCATTAGCAAAATTTTAAGTTTCTGTATTTTGTCAGTAAGCCATCAAAAAATGGCTCATGCAAACAAGAAATGAGTATCTGTTAGAAACCTGGACCCAGTATTTTGAGATGGAGTCATATGAACACTAGGATTCTTGCTTCCAAAGTAAGTAACAACAAAGAAATATTTTTGAAAAGACAAACAATATGTCAAAAATTAACCATCACACTTTTCTCTGTTGTCAAATTATTTCTGGGTTTGAGAAAAAAAGGAAATAATAAAAAAATTAAAATCTCCACAGTATAAAGCAATTTAAGAAATAATATAAGAAAAGCCTCCATGCTCCTTAAAAACATAAAACAAGATTGTAGCTGCACAATCTGGAACTGAGCCTCACTTAGTAGTAATTACAAAGTATTGATTCTAAAAACCACTGTGGCCCTTTATGAGAGATCAGCTTATCAGTAAAAACACATACGCAAAATGCAGGTACTCTTTCTTTATAAGATAATAAAATTTTAAATTTTATTTATTTATTTGAAATAATATTTATTTGAATTTATTTGAAATTGTGTGATTCTTCCCCACCCCAAGATTTATTTACATTTCAGATGCAGCACTACAATGAAACAGAGTATCTTGTATACACGAGCAACAAAACAACTGGGTTAAAACTATAACTGAAGTATATGGAAAGCAAAAACCTGAGATAAAAAATTCTGGGCAAAATGAGATACTTAAAATATTTCCTGAACCTATTGTTCTATCTTCTAAAAATAGTTTGAACTAATTATTCCTGTCAAAGAAATAACTCTGAGTTCATTCTCCAGCACCAAAAAAAACCACAGAAGGACAAATAAACAAAACACAGGAAAAACTAGGTGAAATGTCAAGTTTAAAAGAACTGAACCTTAAGTCATGTGAGCTGATGTGCACCCATAGTCCCAGCTACTTGGAGGGCTGAGGATAGCTTAAGACTAGGAGTTAAAGGCCAGCCTGGCAACAGAGACTCTTCTCAGAAAAAAAACAGGCTGGGCATGGTAGTGCCATATGACCTGTGACCTCTGTACTCAGGAGAACTGAAAGCTCTAGGCCAGCCTGGGCTACATAGTAAAACCCTGGAGGTAGGGGTGAGGGAAAGGGGGAGAGAAAGAGAGAAGCAGACAGAGACAGACAGAATATAAAATGGAAAGTTGAAGTCTTCCCAACAAAACTCCCCAGAGGCAATACACTTCTGTACTTGGTATGCGTGATCTGCAACGACTCCGCTATCTAACCATCTGTCTGAGCATCTCTTCACATCAGTACATATAGATCTCCCTTAGTCTATAAAGCGCTGCATAGTGTTCCATTTTTGAAATGTATTATGAATACATTTCAATGCTCCTTATTGACATTTAAATTATATTTTCTTGTTTGTTATAATTAACATTGCAATGAATATCCTTAAGTATTCAACAAATTATCTTTTGGTCCTTATATCTCTGTGGTAGGCAGAATTCTAAAATGACATGTAATGATCTGTACTTTGTTTAATTCATGCCCCTTTAAGCAGATGCAAACTGTCTCTCAGGAGTATATTCCATTCTATAGCAAAAGAGAGATTATCCTTGCAGGTCAAGGACCTGCAAGCAGTCTGTAGAAGCTGAGAGCACTCCCTAGTCAAGAGCTACCAGGAGACAAGAGTATGGTGACACAGGCCTGTAATCAGGAAGGAAAGGCAGAGAAATCGTGAGTTCAACGCCAACCTGAGCTACACAGTTGTAGGTCAGCCTGGGCTATAAATTAAGACCCTGTCTCAAGAGGGGAAAAAAAGAAAGAAAAAAGGGACAGACTACAGAATAGCTACATAGGTTCTGGAGAAGTAGTTATACTTACACTCCTGTTTGAAGGTGAAATATTCTGTAAGATGCCTGCATTCATGATTTCCTCGAAGCAGAAACAATGTCTTGGGATGATTAATCTTTAAACTCCATAAATACAGCACACACTATAAGACAAATTCAAGGATAAATTTTTCTTTGTGACCATGATAAAGACAATCTATATAAACCCAAGTGACTTGCTATAATGGTATGTCTCACTGTTATTCCCAAATTGAAAAATAAAACCTAGCTATTGCATGTGATACACTTATTGCACTAGAATATGACAAGAATATAGAGGGTACCCATCATAGAAATATCTCCTTTTGGTTCCATGCTCTTTCTAAATATCTGCAACTCTCTGACAAATATATTTCTTAGTCCTAAAGCTTACATATACAGGTTTTTTTGGGGGGTTTTTTGCTCTTTTTGTGGGATGGACTTTCAACTCAGGGCTTCACACTTGTAAAGCAGGCACTCTGCCGCTTGAGCCACAACTCCAGTACATTTTGCTCTGGTTATTTTGGAGATGGGGTCTTGCGAACTATTGAACTGGCTGGCCTCAAACCTCGAACCCCCTGATCCCAGCCTCCCAACTAGCCAGGATTACAGATGTGAGCCACCAATGCCTGGCTATACAGTTATTTTATAATGGAAAAACACTAGAGGCATTTCCAGTAAAATCAGAAGAAAAGCACAGATGAAATCGGCTCTCTGCTGCTATCTGACATTTTATTAGAGGCATTAGTCAATGAATTAGACAAAAGAAATCAATTAGAAGCCAGGTACCAGTGGCTCACACTATAATCATAACTTCTTGGGAAGCTGAGATTGGGAAGATTGTGGTTTGAAGTAAATCTAGGCAAATAGTTCACAAGACCCCCATCTCCAAAAATAAGCAGAGCAAAAATGGACTGGAAGTGTGGCTCAGGCAGTAGAGTGCCTGCTTTGCAAGCGTAAAGCCCTGAGTTCAAACCCTAGTCCGACAAAAAAGAATAAAAAGAAATCAATTAGAGACTTAAGAATGTGTAAAGAAAAAAATTAAGATATTATGTGCAAATGACATTATAGTTTACCTGAAAAAAAGCAGAAAACTCAATGATAAAATTAACTCAAATAATAAAAGAATTATACAAAATCTATGCAAGGAAAAATTTAAAACTTTTCTGACAGACACAAAAGCAGTCATGAACTTATGGAAATACATCTTGTATTTTTAGACAAAATGACTCAACAATGAAAGATTGTCGTTCTTAGACTGGGGATGTGGCTCAGTGGCAGTGCACTTGTCTATCCATGTGCAAAGCCCTAGGTTTGATTCCCAGTACTGGAACAATGACAAAAAAAAATTACATTCCTCTAATTTAATAAGTTACAGGAATCTAATAAAAACACCTACAATCTATTTTATGGAGTTACACAAGTTGAAACTAAAATTTATATGGAAAAATGGACATGTAAGAATAGTCAGGAAAACACTGAAAGAGAGAAACTTGATATGGGACCAGCCCTCAAACATACTACAGACTTCTATAATCAAACAATGTCCTGGCACATGCACTGTTCAGATAAGTATGCCAGAGGTATATAATTGTCCAGAAATAAATCCAAGTACAGATAAAAACCTGTGTACAATAAAAGTGGCAACTCAAATCACTGGGGTAATGAAAGGCTTTTTAATACAGGCTCTGGGACTAGTTGCCATTTCAAAAAAGATAAAATTAGATTCACATGTCACACAAAACACAATACATGACAAATGAACAAGTGGTCCAAATATAAAAAAGAAACTATACAAATTCTAGAAGAAAACATGAGTGCAGGAAAAATAACTTTAATGACTAGAAATCCAATTAAAGATAGATTGAAGGCAATAAAAGAAGACAGATACATTCGACTACACAAAAACTTAAAAATCTGCATAGTAAAAAACCACTTTGGCAAAACTGACAAAACTACATATTCACTTAGCCTTTGACCCATTTCTGTGATCCGTGTATTTACAACAACATAAAAACATATATGTACAAGCTGTAGCATTGTTTGTAACAGCAAAATATGGGGAACAACTGAAATGAACACACACAGAAGAGGGGTTGAGTAAGTTATGATGGAGCAGTATGAAGCTGTAAGTGATTCCCAGGATATACTGTTAGATCAAATAAGCAAAGGAAAAAAAAGAATATAGAACTCTACCCTTTATATGGTAAGTAAGGGAATACTTTATTTACTTTGTATTTAATAAATACAGGAAGATTTAACAACAGAACTACAGAGATTGACTACCTACAGGAGGCAAAGAGGAAAGGGGGGAGAACAGGTTAGTAGGGAAGAGGAGGGAGCAACACTTCCCAAAATACTTTATACCTGTTTTGGTAGCTTTGGCCTGGGGAGCCACAGTAATGTTTCATATGCTGTCCCTCTGCAAAATAATTTACTTTTCTAGAATGTGAAAGAAATCCAGAAGGGAATATAAACAGTAACAAATAAATAACAAAACAATGCAGAGAAGGACAAGGGTAAAAAGGAACTATCCCAAGTAACTTTGGAAAATAACATTCTCTCTGCATACCATAAGAATAAACAAATGTACACAAATACTATAGCTAGCAAATCTGTTTTAACATGGCTATGAGTTAGTTACTATGTGCCTATTTTATGGGTACACAAGGATTGTACATGCCAGTGAATATTTTATGTATGACAAGCGCCAAGAAAGGGGTGAAGCCAGATGAACCTTGTGAGGTTGGACTGGTGTCAGAGGTGTACACATGAACTCGTTTTTTAAGCTATCCACAGAAACACATAGAAATAGGTAGGCTAGGGTTGTGGCTCAAGTGGTAGAGTGCCTGCCTACTAAGCTTGAGACCCGGAGTTCAAAACTCCAGTACCACCACCAAAAAAAGAAAGAAAGAAATAGAAATATGAGTATATGCAGGATTTGGTCCACATACATATATTTCCTAACTTTCTACTGACAGGGCCTAAGGCCAGCCCCTCTTTGTGAAAGTGGCCATGTGCATTCCAAGTACTCAGATCTTGGGTTTTTGTTGTTTTGTTCAGTTTTTTTTTCCTTTTCCTTCTCCTTCCTCCCTCCCTCCCTTTTTTTCCAGATTGTTGTTTTGAGACATGGGCTTGCTATAAAGCCCAGACTGGCCTCCAACTTATGATCTCTTGCCTTTGCCTCCCCAGTGCATCTTCAGATCCTGGTTATAATTATAAATACTATCCTTCAATAACAAGAACAAGGATTCTGTGGAGACGTTAATAAGAATGGAAAAGGAAAAAAAGCAAGATGAACCTGAGCATCTTGTGATACCAGAAAAATCAAAAAGTGCTCAAAAAAAGAGGCACATAAAAGGTTAAGTTGGTTGGTTTTTTAATTCAAGTATTTTATACCTTTATTGATTTTCTATATTTTCTGTCACATACCAGTTGTTAAAATCTTCAAATACAGTTATGGATTTGTCTATTTCTCCTTTCAGGTCTACCAGTTTGGCCTCATAAATTTTGAAATCCTGTTTTTTGGTACATACACAATTAGGACTATGACCCCTTGATGGACTATCCTTTTCTAATTTTGAAATATCTCTTTGTTCCTGTCAGTATTATTTGTTTTAATGCCTGACTCTCTGATAGCCACTATACCTTCTTTTGATTACAATTTTCATGGCATGTCTTCATCTTTTTTTTCCCAGTTTTTTACTTTACTTTTTTATTATTAAAAGTGGGAAAAGTAAATAAGCTTAGGCAATATTTAAAATCAATTGTATAGATAAGAAGAGGTTTTTTGGCAGTAGTGGGATTTGAACTTAGGGCTTTGTGCTTGTGAGGCAGGAACTCTACTGCTTGAGCCACTTCTCAGCCCAGATAGGAAGGGTTTTTTTTTTTTTTTGCAGAACTCAGAATTATTATTCCTTACTACAAGGAAGGGCAGAAATACATCAAGTATCGAACAGCAGAATCATGACCAGCAACTCTTCCCAACCTGTTTTACAGCTCTGCTAAAAGATGTAAATGGATCTCTTATTAAAATTCCTTCCTCACCTGGGTCCCAGGTGATTCTGTACAGTGTTTAGCTTTAGGGCTGGGGTGGCTGTGTTTGAAACCTCTTGACTATTTCAAGCAGCTGCACTCTCTGGCCAATTTCCTCAATGCCTCTTTGGCCTGTGCTGACTTTTTGGTGGCAGTAGTTGTGATACTCTTTAGTATGATCGGATCTATGGAGAGCTGCTGGTACTTTGGAACCAAATCGTATATCCTTCAGTTGCTGCAATGCAGTATTTTGCTACTCTTCTCTCTTTTACCTCAGGATGTTTCATTTTCATCAACAGGTGCATTGCTGTCACTGAGCCTCCGATCTATTCCACCAAGTTCACAGTGTTTGTGCCTCTAGTGTACAGCAGTGCCATGTTCTGTTTCAATGTTTTATACATGGCTTTGACACATGCACTTGTTTCTTCTAATGTACTAAATTCTAAATCTCTTTTTTGTTTTTTTTGGTGGTACTAGGGCTTGAACTCAGGGCCTCACACTTGCTAGGCAGGTGTTCTACCACTTGATCCACTCTGCCAGCCCTTCTTTGTGTTGGGTATTTTCAAGATAGAGTCTCCAGAGCATATTTGCTCCAGCCAGTTTTGAACCTCAATCCTCCTGATCTCTGCCTCCCATAGCTAGGATTATAGGCCTGAGCCACCAGCACCTGGCCTAAGTCTCATCTTTGGGTGTAAATCTAATCATTTTCTCTTTTATGCTCACCTTTCATTTACCTTCATACTTTCCTTTTGTTGTATAACACAGTATTAGTTTGTTAAGAGTTCCATAACAAAGTATTACACATTAAATGGCTTAAACAACAGGAACTTATTTTCTCACAATTCTAGAGCTAGAAGTACAAGGCAATTCATTTGGTTGGTCTACATCTCAGACTCTAATCTCAAGTTTATTTCCTTATTTTATAGATAAGGATGCAGTTACACAATTGCCTTATGTAATTCAAATGCAAGGTCATAATTATGAGATCTGTTCAGACCCTCAATACTTTACTTCTCTGTGAACAGAATTATCAGTCTTTAGCAAGGTGCATTTCTGTGTGTCAACAACTGTGCGTCACCTGGTCATTTAATAAAATGTTGTCTTTAGTGGCTCCTGTACATTTAGGACAATATATACATATCCTATGCCAAAAAAGTTCCTTTTAACCCTGCCTTTTCTTATACAATCAATTAAAGGAAACAAAAATTTACCACCTCTACCATGAAGGAAGTCCTTTAAAATAGCTACAAATGAAGAAGGAACATAAAAAGGCTGAAAAAAAGTGAAACTTTCCTATTCTGTTTTGTCAGTGACATTTAGATCAGTCTCTGGTATACTAATCAAAGCCCACAGAGCTTCAGAAAAGATCACTGCTTGCTCTGTGCATGGAAAAAATATTATGCTTTGATTTTCTCACCTAGGCTTCAAGATAAAGTATTAATTATGCTAAGAGAAAATAAGTGAAATAAAATCCTGTAAAAAAAGAAAAAAGACTGCAAAAAAATATTAGAAGTGGAGTATAGCTCATTGGTAAAAGCAAATGCCTAGCATATGCAGGGCCCAATGCCACAAATAAATAAATAAATAAAAGTAAGATCAGATGTGATGCTGCACACCTATAATTCCAGTACTCAGGAAGCTGAGGCAAGTAGACTGAATGTTCAAGACCAGCCTGGGCTACACAGCAAGATCCTGTCTCAAATGAATAAATAAATAAATGAAATGTTAACAGTGATTCTCTCTGATTTATAGAAAATTTTTGTTTTCTTAGATTTGTTATCTCCTAATTATGAATATGAACTCCTAATTATGAATATGAATAGTTCATATAAGAACCATTTATAACAAAAAAGTTAGGGGTTTTATTACCGTATTTCATGTATTTGACTAAAATACCACATTGCTGGTTATCAAAAGGACATTGGTAAAAGAAAAAAACAACACAATTTTTCACGTGCATGTATCATGTTGGATTAAGCTCTATCCTACAGATATTTATAACCTTAGTAGTTTATAAAATTTAGTGACTTTCAAGTAGGGCTTGATCCACTCTGCCAGCCCTTCTTTGTGTTGGGTATTTTCAAGATAGAGTCTCCAGAGCATATTTGCTCCAGCCAGTTTTGAACCTCAGGTACCAGCGGCTCATGCCTATAATCCTAGCTTCTCAGGAGGCTAGGATTGGGAGGATCGCAGTTTGAAGCCATCCTGGGCAAATAGTTCATGCGACCCTATGTCAAAATACCCAACACTAAATAGGGCTGATGGAATGGCTCAAGTGGTAGAGCACCTGCTTAGCAAGTGTGAGGCTCCGAGTTGAAACCACAGTACTGCCAAAAAATAAATAAATAAAAACCTTAAAGTTTCAATTCAATTACCTCTTATTATTCTAGAAAAATTCTTGGAGTTAATAAGTATAAAATAATAGACTAAAGGCAAATATAACATTCATTTAACAAATATTGAGTGTCAATTATGTGTCAGAAGACTGTACCAGGTCTTAATTTGAAGAACACTGCTATTAATTCAATAAGCACTTTTCATATTATACTGAAAGACCTATTTATGAAGGTACCTTTTTTTTTTTTTTTTTTTTTTTTGGTGGACTGGGGTTTGAACTCAGGGCTTCCAGCTTGCAAAGTACACTGTTCTACTGCTTGAGCCAAACCTCCAGTTCTAAGGGTACCTTTTTGCTGGGTATGTAACTCAGTGGTTGAGTGCTTGCCTAGCACATAAAAGGTTCTGGGCTTAATCCCCAGCATTGCAAAAGAAAAAAAAAATTCATAAGGCTATCTTTTCTATTAGATGGTCAGCTCCTTCAAAGAACATAAATCTCAATTTTTTTTTTTTCTTTTTCAGTGCTAGGAATGGAACCCAGGAACTCATGTATGCTAGGAAAGCATTCTACCACTAAGTTACAAGCTACATCCTCGGTCCCAATCTTCTTTATTTTATTCTCATATCCTGCTATAAAGTTGGCATTCAAGAATAAGGAGGGAAAAAATACATATCACTGGTCAGACATGGTGGTACACCCCTGTAATCCCAGGACTCAGGAAGCTGATGTAGGAGAATCATGAGTTTGAGGCCAGGCTGGGCTACAGAGCAAGTTTGAGGCCAGCCTGGGCTAGATAGTAAGACCTTTCCTCAGAAAAAAAAATAAAATAAAACAAAACAAAAAGTATAATAAGATATTTTGGATATGGTATGCAAAAATCATTGTGGATTTTAAAATCCACAATGTGCTTTATTGAATTCATTAGTAAATTTAAACTATTTGAAAACTAGGGACCGGAGCCAAGCATGGTGGCACAAACCTACAGCCCCAGCTATTTGAGAAGCTGAAACAGGAGGATCACTTGAGTTCAAGACCAGTCTGAGGAACATAGACAGACTCTGTCTCACACAGACAAAAACAAGAGGCTAGGGATGTAGCTCAGTGGTAGAATGCATGCTTGGCATGTTCAAGGCCCTAAATTTGGTCCACAGCACCAAAAAACAAAAACCTATTTAAAAACTATTTCAAAATTATATAAGCAAGCTGGACATAATAGCATATAACTGTAATCCTAGCACTCGGGAGGGCTGAGACAGGAGGATTGAGAGTTCAAGGCTAGCCTAGACTACATGGCAAGACCCTGTCTCAAAAACTTGAAAATAAATAAATAAATAAAATTCAATAGGTTTTATAATCTTCTCTTCAGCCTCTGAGACCTCCTCATGCTAAGAAATACACGATGATATAAATTTATAGTGTGCCTTTCAAACTTCCACGTTTCTGACACTGTCTATGGAAACTATGTGAATAGCAGTCAGGAAGTTGTTCAATTACACAGGTTACAAGTATGAACTTCACCTACCCCCACCCCAGACCATAGATATTTACTGAGCAGCAGGACAAAGTACAGTAAGGAAAATGGGTTTACTTTCTTAGTTTCCACTGTTAACTTTTGTCCTCACATTTGACACTAAATGAATTTTAGACAGTGGAAGATAAAATTAAACGTTTCTGATTCATGAATCTAGACTTCCTATCTAAGGAGTAATATCTATTTATTTTGTTATGTATTTTTCCTGGAGCTTCAGCACAACTGATGCTTCTTTGAGCATTAGATGAGACAGATGGTGCATGAAGAAGAAACCTTTTACCACCAGAACCACACTTAGTACAATGAGTATCACACTGTAAAGAACAAGCAAGATTAAAGACAGAAAAATAAATGCTATAGCAAGCAGGCTCAATTTCTCATCTCCTGCTTATTCTGGGACACATTAAAAATTTCATCACCCATATTATTTCGAAAGTTATTCCACCTTTTATCTGTGAAGCATGTGGAGTGGAATCAATAGGATTAAACCTGAATGTGCTGCCATTCTATAGCACGCAAGTCCTTCTACTAGGATCTAAAATATTTTCTTCTACGTAGTAAAGCATGTATTTGTTTTTAATCATAACCATGTTTCTATCATTCAACTCTCGAAATACGTAAAGACAAATTGTGAGTTTTCACTAATTTAACTGCAATTCAACTTTTCCCCTTCAATAAACATCTATTAAGTGCTTTCTATATGCAGTAGTACCAGAAGTTATTTCTATAATAAGCTAAGTGCCTGCTTATTTACCATTGGCAAATAAGTAAATCTCTTTTAAAAGGATTTTTCTTTAAAAGACAATATGATAGGTCCAATACACCTAGGTTAATTTTTACCTCTATACTGAAATAGCCTCTGTCCACATAGTCACCCAGAAAGAGGTATCTTGTGTTATTAGGTGATCCTCCAACTTCAAACAACTTCATCAGGTCAAAGAATTGTCCATGAACATCACCACACACTAGGCAGAAAAAGACAAGACATAAGGTAAAAATTATTTCTTAAAAGAAAAAAGGCATTACACTGACAGAGATCACAGCTTGACTGGACTATTATATAATCTATTGATACAAAACAGTTCTACTGGAAATATTAGATATTTACTACTGCATTTCTTCAAAGAACAAAAAACCTAGAAAAATTGTCACACCACATTTTAGCTGGTTATTTGTAATCATTTCTCAGCATTATCTCAAATCTAAGCCACTTTACATTTTTCCTACCTGTGATTGGAGCTTCCACTTCTAACATATTGTTCTCTTCTTTCAGGATGGCAGTCCCATCATTGATTATTTTTAAGGCTACTTCCTCTTCCACTCGTCCTTCCTTTACCAAATGGTTTTTCAAAACATCCATTTTAGGTTTTCCATTCTCAAATACTTCCTTCAAAGTAAGCCGATGAGTTGGAGGAAAAGGGACATCTAGGAAGAGAAAAAAATAATTTAATATACTTATATTACTTATATATGTTAACAATTAAGAACACCTTTTATGTGACAAATTAAATCAAATAAAACATCACATATTTGATATTCACAACATTATGTGGGAAAAATTTCTAAGATACTGTGTATCATAAATGATCAATTTCAATTTTAAAAGGTCACAGGGGCCTGGGGATATAGCTCAGTGGTTTAGTATTTGCCTCGCATGCATAAGGCCCTGAGTTCAATCCCCAGTACCACAAAAAAAAAAAAAAGTCACAGTTATCAAAGTTAAAGTCAAAGTCATTTAAAAATATGTATATATAAATTATGATGTTTTTTATGCAAATATGAAAGACTTGAAGCTGATTCAGGGTACAAGCTAAAAGTGAGACAAGGGATCAGATGATACTAATGTCTTTATCTTTCCATCTGTGAAAGAGGTGAAAAGTAAAGTATTAAAATAAAATAAAGGAACAAATGTTATCAACACTAAATGGGCATTTATTTCTTCCATAGAACTGAGCTAATGAAATCATATTTCAGAAATCTGACTTTAGTTTCTGATCAGCACAATTATGAATGTATACTTTATTTTTAAAAGACAAATGCTTACTACATTTTATTACTGATGAGACCACTACTAACAGAATGAGCTATGTCTAAGGACAATTTACTATAGCAGTGGTATAAATGTGAGAAGGACAGATATGGGAAGTCTACTTATGTTTTCTAATATGGAAATGTTAACTACTTTCAGTTTGCACTTACTACAAACTTTAGAGATAATACAATAAATTAGCAACTTCAACAGAAAAAATTTTTGACATTTTAAAAATAACTATTGTCTCCTCATTTGTCTACTTTATAACCTAGGCTACTTTGGATTCCCTGAGATCTAACAGCCACAGCCTATAAACAATCATTTAAAAAGGAGAACCACCAGTCCTCTTTCTTTTTGGTGGTACTGGAGTCAGGGCTTTGCACTTGCTAGGCAAAGGTTCTACCACTTGAGCGACACTTCCAGCCCTTTTTTGCTTTAGTTATTTTTTTAGGTAGGGTATCACATTTTTGCTTGGACCAGCTTCAGACTTCAATCCTCCTACCTATAGCCTCCCATGGAGCTGGGATCAGAGGCCACATCTGCATGTTGAAACAGGGGCTAGTGAACATTTTTGCCCAGACTGATTTCAAATCTCAGTCCTCCCAATCTCTAACCAGCCTGTACCTGTGTTTTTAATATCAGTCATTCTAGTGGGTATCTCATTGTGCTTTTAATTTTCATTCCTTCAATAGCTAATTATGTTGACTATCTTCTTATAGCTATCAGTCTTTTGTACATCTTTACCTTTTTTGTTGTTTTGTTTTTCTTTTGTATATCTTGTGACTTGTCCATTTAAAACTTTTGCCTACTTTTAATTCTGCCAATTGTCTACTTAATTATATATTCCTTACACATTCTGCATACAAGCCTTTTGTAAAATATATTAGTGAAAATATTTTCTTCCAAAGAACCCTCATACACTGTTGGTGGGAATGTAAACTAGTACAACCACTCTGGAAAAAAATTTGGAGGCTACTTAAAACACTAAACATTGATCTACCATTTGATCCAGCAATACCACTCTTGGGGATATACCCAAAAGACTGTGACACAGGTTACTCCAGAGGCACCTGCACACCCATGTTTATTGCGGCACTTTTCACAATAGCCAAGTTATGGAAACAGCCAAGATGCCCCACCACCAACAAATGGATTAAGAAAATGTGGTATCTATACACAATGGAATTTTATGCAGCCATGAAGAAGAATGAAATGTTATCATTCGCTGGTAAATGGATGGAATTGGAGAACATCATTCTGAGGGAGGTTAGCCTGGCCCAAAAGACCAAAAATCGTATGTTCTCCCTCATATGTGGACATTAGATCAAGGGCAAACACAACAAGGGGATTGGACTATGAGCACATGATAAAAGCGAGAGCACACAAGGGAGGGGTGAGGATAGGTAAGACACCTAAAAAATTAGCTAGCATTTGTTGCCCTTAACACAGAGAAGCTAAAGCAGATACCTTAAAGCAACTGAGGCCAATAGGAAAAGGGGAACAGGTACTAGAGAAAAGGTTAGATCAAAAAGAATTAACCTAGAAGGTAACACCCACGCACAGGAAATCAATGTGAGTCAATGCCCTGTATAGCTATCCTTATCTCAACCAGCAAAAACCCTTGTTCCTTCCTATTATTGCTTATACTCTCTCTACAACAAAATTAGAAATAAGGGCAAAATAGTTTCTGCTGGGTATTGAGGGGGGGGAGAGGGAGGGGGCGGAGTGGGTGGTAAGGGAGGGGGTGGGGGCAGGGGGGAGAAATGACCCAAGCCTTGTATGCACATATGAATAATAAAACAAAAAAAATTTTTCTTCCAATCTACAGCTTTCCTTTCCCTTCCCCTTCCCATTATTCTCATTCCTTCCTTTCCTTGTTTTTTTTTTTTTTTTGCGGTACTGTGGCTTTGAACTCAGGGCCTTCTCCTTGAGCCACTCCACCAGTCCTATGTTTGTGAAGGATTTTTTGAGACAGAGTCTCTCTAACTATTTAACTATTTGCCCCAGCTGGCTTTGAACCTCAATCCTCCTAATCTCTGCCTCCTGAGTAGCTAGGATTACAGGTGTGAGCCCCTGGTGCCCAGCCCCTTCTGTTTTTTTTTTTGTTTTGTTTCGTTTTTCAGTGTTGTGGATCAAACCCATCACCATATGTATACCAGACAAGTGCTCTACCATGAACTACAGTCCTACCCCTCATTTTCATTTTGAAACACAACTTTACTTTGGTGAAATTTAACTATCAGTAGTTACAGTTCATGGTTCTTGTGACCTAAGGAAATTTTGTCTAGCCCAAAGACACAATATTTTACATTTTTCTTCTAATTTCTTTCCTTTATTTTTGGCATACTGGAAATTGAATTCAGGGCCTCACGCTTGCACGACAGGCACTCTACCACTTGAGCCACTCCACCAGCCCTTTCCTCTACTTTCTTTTATGTTATAAAAACATCACATTCCGAAGATTCCACCTCCTAATTCCATCACCTTAGGGGTTGACATGTGAACTTGGGATGGTATGATCCGTCCGAGTACAGCATCAGATAATCTCCGAGTACAGCATCGATAATCTCTAATACTTTTTCTTAATACATAAATCAGAGCAATATGACATGGGCAAGAATGAAAGTAATCTCTCCCTGAGAGATCACTGAAGTTTAAGTCCAAACTACAGTGGCATAACACATAACAAATAACTCAAATCCAAGATATAATGTTGTAGCAAAAAATGATTATATACAATTCTGGATAAACTACCCATAATTCTGTTTCTTAAACACATACACACTATAGAGCAGCTGTTATTAGTAATACTGAATCTACTCTAATTCTTCACAGGCTCATAAAACCATTCAGGATTGTTGGTAACAAATTTATTTATAACACATGTCATGCCTGGATTGCACTAAGGAACAGTAAGAAATATAAAGCTCTATTTTAAGAGGACAGAGATAAAAATAATAAATTGCTAAATTTATCTTTCTGTTCAACTTCAATATGTGAAACATATAATACCACAAGCTTTATAACAAATCATTTTATTTTTGTATCATTTACTTAAAGACCAAAGTTTCTAATGTTCTTAATTGGATTTATAATTTATCCAAGTATGAAGAAATCCACAGACCAGAGTTACCACCACCTTCCTCTTTCCTAAAAAGAGCTAGGAAAAGACTGTACAGTCCAAACTCCTCGGGCTCCAGCTTCACCTCAACACCAGCTGGGAAGATTTACAATTCTAGTCCAGTCACCTAGTCTCATCTTTTTAAAGGATGAAAAACTGTACATTGTTAACTGAAAAACAAAACATTCTTTAGGTAGTCTTCCTAGGATCCTGTGTAATAGTGATATTTGTTTAAAGTGAAGTTCTGGAATCTTCAGCAGACAAAGAGCTAGAAGTAGCCTTTGAGTAAAAGTCAAAAATGCTAGGAAAAGAATTCTAGGAGAGTAACTATATTCTAATTAAATATTTATCTGGTACTCACAACATGCTCACGCTGTGGGTAATGTGGGGAATACAACTGTAAATACGTATATTTTAAATGAAATATTTCAAAAAATATAACTTTACATAAAGTAGTATACATACATGGGTAGATTTTAAGTATTTAAATTTCCCATATCCATTTCAAATGCTTTTTTAAGAACTAAAATGTTACAGATACAGTTGAAGATACTCTCTATTCCTCTTCCTCCTTTCTGTGTGCACATAATTTTGTTGCAAATGTGCATTCTGATTTTCTACATAAATGCCATTTCTTAAAACATAAATGGTACCATACAGTGTATACCTTTGCAATGTGCATTTTTATACTAAGCATAGCTTTCAAATCTTGTCTGGAATGAGGCCCACGTGCCCATGTTTTTCCTCATTATTTTTATGAACTTCACAGGTGATTCCAGTTGATAACCAGAGTTGAGAGTCATCATTCTAAGCCTACTTATGCTACAAGGCTGTTAGTGCTTGGAAATCTAGATTTTCCTATATCAGTTATTGATAGATTATCTGGATTTTAATAAAATTTACAATGCTTCCAACTCAGAAGCAAAACCCTAATCAAACCAGATTTCCACAAGATTCAAAATAATAGCCAAACTAAAAAATTGAGTTTCTGGTGAAGAAAGAGGATTAGTGTGGCTATAAAGGTGAAATAATGTAAGAGAAGTCTTGTGTTGATAGTACTGTTGAGTATAGTTGCTATTTTTCATTTTTACTTTTTTGCAGTGTGAGGATTGACCTACCCCCTGCCCCCTCGCCCATACTATGCAAGTCTTCCATCACTGAGCTACACTCCCAGCCCACTGTTGAGTATCTTCTTTGTGCTGGTAGTTAGGCAAGGTTACATATGTAACCTGTGTGCACTGCACAGAGCTACACACACACACACACACACACACACACACACACACACACACAAAGTGTATGCAACTGCTGAAACTGGAAAAAACACTGCATTATGCCAGTCAATTTCTTGGCTTCAGTATAGTACCATAGTTGTGTGTGAGGTTGACACTGTGACAAAGAGAGGCTTGGGGGAGGGGCTTGGAGGACTGTACATTCATTATAACATCTGAGAATCCATAATTATCCAAATAAAAATCACATAAAATTTGAGAACTAAGTTTCTAGGGGGCACCCTCACTTGGGACACCCCCATCTCTAGGGGCTCTACTCTCCCACCTTACACTTTTCTATCTCAATAAACTCTCCTGCTTTACACTTAAAAAAAAACAAAACTAAGTTTATAAACCAAAGTACACTGAAGAAACACCTTTCACCATCAGAGCCAGCTCAGTATACTGCTACGATATACATCTACAGTATAGTATATATTTTAGGGTAAATTAAGTTAAAATCTGATCAGATCTGCACAAATGAGAGAAGGCCACATTGGTGAAGATCACTTTAATCCTGAAGTAGCAGAGATAATGAAAAGTTATTGGCCTATAAACTACTATTTTTAGATTACTGTATGGTCTTACCCTCATGGGACAGCAGGATTTATCTAAATAGCTGTGTCCATAAATCTTTCATTTCTAGTTGAAGCCAACAAGCCTGCCCTCCTTTTACACACACCTTTCCTAATCTACTCACCTTGCTTTCTAATCACGTACCATCCATTTACTGGCCATGAGGTTATATTAAATATTATTTATATATGTTCACATATGTTCCTTTCAGGTTATTTTAGTAGCTCAATTTGTTTTAAGTACTGGGATTTGAACACAAGGCCACATACTTGCAAGGCAGGTGCTCTACTACTTGAGCCACACCTTCAGCCCTTTTTGCTTTAGGTTGTTTTTCAGATAGGGTTTCCTGCTTTTTGACCCTCCTACCTACGTACCCTGCATAGTTGGGATTATGTACCACCATGCCTAGCCTGTTTTGTTGAGATGGAGGCCTCACTAACATTCTATCTAGGCTAGCTTCAAATTGTGATCTTCCTGATCTCCATCTCCCAAGTAGCTGGGATGACAGGCATGAGCCATTGTGTGTGTAATCAGATTGTTTCATAATTTATTAGAATAAGTAATTTTATTTCAATGATATGACAGAGCTTTTTCTTCTTCTTCTTGGTGATACTAGGGTTTGAACTCTGGACTTTATGCTTGCTAGGCAGGCACTCTACCACTTGAGTCACTCTGCTAGCCCTTTTTGTGTTTTGTACTTTTTGAGATAGGGTCTCTCGAACAATTTCTCCAGGGTGGCTTCCAAACTCTATCCTCCTGCCTCCTAAGTAGCAGGATTATAGGAGTGATCCACCAGCATCCAGCAACCTTTGATTTTTTGAGATAGGGTCTCTCTAGGTAGAGGCCACATGAGCCCATGCCCAGCTCAGAAGTCACTTTTAAAGTATAGCTAAGAAGTAGCCCTTCTGTAACTAGTAAGTAATAACCATCAATGACAGTCAACAGAAACAGTAACTTTTTTTCCTACAAGGCATAAAGAGATACTTTATGCTATGATGTTTTTAAAATTAAGCTATCTAGCATGTTGAGCTGCACAGGGAACTAGATGGGTTTGTTTTGTTCAGATTAGGGTTTTTATCGGTTTAGAGAACTTTTTAAAAAAATTATGGCCAGTAAGCCCAGCACTTAGGAGGTGGAGACAGGAGGATCATGAGTTGTAGGCCGTCCTGAGCTACAGTGAGACCTTCTCTCAAAAACACCAAGGGCAGGGGATGTAGCTCAATCGTAGGGTGCTTGCCTAAGATTCACAAGGCTCTTGGTTAGATCTCCAGCACGAAAAGTAAACAAAATTTTGATTGACAGATCATATTTATATACATTTATGGAGTATGTAATGTTTGACACATGAACACAATGTAGAATGACTAAATTAAACTAATTAATGTATTCATCTATCTTTTTTATGGTGAGACATTTGAAATTTACTCTTATTCTGAATTAGATATTATTGATTACATACATTGTGCTGTGCTACAGATCTCAAAATCATTCCTCCTATCTATCCAAACATCAAAATTTTGAACCCTCTGATTAATAACTCCTCATTCCCTCCCTCCCCGCCCACCCACCCAGCCTCTGGTAACCATTAGTTTACTTACTCTCTGTTTCTTAGTACTGAATTCCACATGTAAGCAAGATCATGCAGTGTGTCTTTCTGTGCCTGACTTATTTCACTTAATGTTTTGTCCTTCAGATTCATTTTGTCACAAATAATAGGATGTGCCCCCTTTTCAAGGCTGAATCAACTATTGTATATATATTTTTTCTTCATGCACACTTAGGCTGAGTCCATAACTTGGCTATTGTGGATAACCCTGCAATGAAGGAAGGGCAAGTACCCCTTTAACATACTGATTTCTTTGCAGATACATATATCCAGCAATGGGATTATTGAAGCACAGTCTATTACTACTTTTTTGAGGAACTTCCATATCACAGAAACAATAACTTCTATAATGACATCATATGCTTTAATAAAACAGTACACAATAATCAAAAATAACCATCTTGCTTTCATGGATTTCCACTTTTATTAATCCAGTCATTCATAAAAACAACCCTGAGGTGAAGGCGTGGCTCAAGTGGTAGAGCATTAGAAGTCCTGAGTTCAAACCCCAGTACCACCAAAAAATAAGAAAAAAACCTATGGTACCTTACTTTAAATTTCCAAAAAACCTTAGACCACGAGAATAAAAATACCTAGGCTTTCACACAGAAAAGAGACAAATTAGGACTTGTCTCTTTAGGCTACTGATCATAGTCAAAGTTTAAATTTTAAAGGATTATTAATTTATAGACTGTAGGAACAAACATTTCACACCAGATGTAGTCTATAATTAACCATCGCTTTTCCAGTGGTATTAGTCATAGGCAACTCCATAGTTCTAATTTTATGTTACATTTTTGGGAGACTATTCTATGTGTGAGTACATTTCAAGCAGTATTTAAGCTTCTAACTATAACCAGAAACAGGATGCATGTAGTAGGAACTCATCAAATATCTGTTTATCAATATATGATTTCCAAAATTCTATCTATACTACAAAAAAGGATTTGTGTGTGTGTGTGTATGGGACTGGGGTTTGAATTCAGGGCTTCAAGCTTACAAAGCAAGTGCTCTACTGCTTGAGCCATGCCTCCAGTCCATTTTACTCTGGTTATTTTAGAGATGGAGGGCTCACAAATTATTTATCCAGGCTGGTCTCAAACCATGGTCCTCCCAGTCTCAGCCTCCCAAGTAGCTAGGATTATAGGTGTGAGTCACTGGCACTTGGCACAAGAAGGAAATTTTTACCATTTTTCTCTTTAAGTATTTTACATTTAAATCCTTTCAAAAACTAAGACTGAGTTTGGAAAATACGTAATGAATTACTCTTAAGGGCTGGCGGAGAGCCTCAAGTGGTAGAGCACCTGCCTAGCAAGTATGAAGCCCTCAGTTCAAACCCCAGTACCTCCAAAAAAAAAAAAAAAAAAAAACCTTAGAATGCATATTACTCTTAAATCTTCATTCCACATATGCCAGTTTAAGTAAAACAGATTTGCTATCAAATCTTACAAAGATTCAAGATGGGGGCTTAGAGGACAGGAATAAAACCCAGAGTCTAGAGCATCCCAGGCACGCACTCTACCACTGAGTTATACTCCCAAGCACAAGACTAACTGAAAAAACAATAGCTAACATTTATTAAGCACCCACTATGACACTATGCTAAATACTTCATATACAATGTAAAATGTAATCGTTTAATTCTGTGGCAAGGAAAATAAATAACAAACATCACATAACTAGTAATTAGCAGAACCTGTGATCTGTCTTCCATAAATAAGCTTCTAATGCTTGCACTTAAATATTTACTAAGCACCTATTTATGTGCAAGCCATTGTAATCAGCATTAGGGACACATAATTCTTGACCTCAAGAGAGTGGTTTAGGGTGAATAAAGGACATGAAAACAATCTTTTTTGTGTGCTGGAAAGTGAACCCAGGGCTTCAAACATGCAAGGACAAGTACTCTACTACAGAGCTACAGTACCCTCTCAGCACAAAACATTCTCAAATGTACAACAATGAGATTGGTTATGGGAGCTCACAGGAAGCAATGCATATCAATGATGGTGGTGGTGGTGTGTGATTGCAACAGTAGCTAACATGAATGAAGAATTTACCAAGTACCTGACACTGCACTTTGGATAGTCTTTTGAATTTTTACAATTACCCTGTAAGCTAGGTTTTATTATCTTTCTTCTACAAATAGGCAAGCTGAGGTAAGACACTACAGCCTGCCTTGCAGAGGAAAGAAAGCTTCTCAGAAGTCCTCTTGGCTAAATCCTGAAAGATAAATAGGGGTTAGGCAAGTGGTGGGACCAGATTCTACATGTGAGAAATACAAACAGCCCATTCACATATATAAAACATCCCAGAGACCTACTGACAGAGGGAAAATAGGTTGGAGATGGGGTATGAAATGTGGAGGAAGAAGTAGAGCACAAAGTTAGAGGTCTAATGTGCAGAATAGACCTTCATAACTAAGAAATCATCTCCCAGACAGGAAGTGCTCATGAAAGACTTCAACCAAAAGAATGGCCCTTTATAGTAGTCACAGATTCTGATAGCAGCACATAGACTACATGAAACAGCCTTAGCAAGAGGCTGCTACAAAAGTACAATCAAGAGGTGAAAGAAAAGAATGAAATATGTTTTGCAGAAACCCGAAGTCCAGAGCACTTAATCTGGAGGGACGAGATGGGCAGTGTAATTCTCAGGCTTGTCATTTGAGCCAGTGACGAAATACCAAGTGGTATGGTAATAGGGATGGGAAATCCACCTAGAAAACCCTTTCTCCTTTACTCATTATTGCTTTTAATATTTCCAACTATCCCTTTTTTTGGAGGGGTGGGTGGTACTAGGGTTTGAACTCAGGGCTTTGCGCTTCTACACAGGGGCTCTACCACTTTACTATTTGAGTAAAAAAGCCATTTTTTTGTGTGTTCAGTATTTTCAAGACAGGGTCTCGAGAACTATTTGCCCTGGCTGACTTTTAACCAAGATCCTCCTGATCTCTGCCTCCTGAATGACTGGGTTTTTTGTTTTCCTGCCACTAGGGCTTGAACTCAGGCCTTCATGTTTGCTAGGCAGACACTGGAACCACTCCACCAGCCCTTTTTTCTGTTGAGTATTTTTAAGATAAGGTCTCTTGACCTATGTGCCGTGGCTGGCTTCACACAACAATCCTCCTGATCTCTGCTTCTGCAGTAGCTAGGATTACAGGAGTAAGCCATGGGCCTGGACTTTTTTTTCACTTCAATCTCTTCAATAAGGGCTGGCAGTATGGCTCAATTAGCCTAGCAAGTGTGAAGCCTTGAGCCCAAACCCCAGTACTACAATAAATAAATAAATAAATAAATGAGCAGCACTTAGGAAGGAGGAAGTTAGTTCAAGGTCAGCCTGAGCTACTTAATGAGACCCTGCCTCCAAAAACACAAAACAAACAAAATTTGAAATCTATAAAAATGTGAAAGTGAAATAGTAAAATAAATATGTGCATGTGCTCTTTACCTAGATCTACCATAGTGAACATTTTGCCACTTTTCCTTTCTTTCTCTACAAATACTTTTTTTCCACTTGAACCATCTGAAAGCCAACCGCAGACATAATGACATTTCAACATACTTTATCAGGTATCGTTTTAGCAATAAGGTCATTCTCTAATATAACCATAGCACCATCACTACACCCAAGACATTTACCACGATATAATATTATCTAAAATGTACCCCACATTCTAATTTTTCCAAGCGTCCCCAAAATGTCCTTGGCAGCTTTTTTTTTCCCAATCCAGGCTTGACACTGGTCTAGACTACCACTCTTTTATCTAGAATAGTTCCCTTGCCTTCTTTTTTTTTTATCACTTAGACATTTTCGAAGAGTTCAGGCCAACTGCTTAGTAGAAAGTTCCACAAAGTGAATCTGTCTGATTGTCTATCATAACTAAATCCAGGTTAAACACTTTCAGCAAGAATACTACATAGTGGCTAGGCATAGAGGCACACATTTGCAATCCCAGCTCTCAGGAGGTTGAGTGCAGGAGAATCACTGAGTTCCAGCTCAGCCTAGGCTACACAGCAAGACCCTGTTTAAAGAAAAAGAAAAAAACCTGGGCCTCAGTGGCTCAGGCCTGTAATCCTAGCAGTTGGGAGGCTGAAATTGGAAGTATCTGGATTGAGGCCAGCTTGGACAAATAGTTTGTGAGACCCTATCTCAAAAATACCCAACACAAAAAAGGACTGGCAGAGTGGTTCAAGTGGTAGAGTGCCTGCCTAACACTCATGAGGCCCTGAGTTCAAATCCTAGTACTGCCCAAAAAAGAAGTAAAGAAGAAACAAACAATAGAATTCTACCAAGATAATATTTATATTGTAGAACTTATAATTTCATATACTTTCTAATTTTGTCTACTAGCCACTCGTGTAGTAAGAGATAGATCTATTATCAAACTATGATCATGCTTTATAATGCTACCTTATGTTAACCTTTCCATGTCATGTCATTTGTATGACCCAGGCTTGATAGGGTCATAAAAATTATTATTATAGATGACATTATTAACCAAACAAGTTTCCATAAAAATGCAAGGTTAAAAAGAAAAAAAGGGGGGGGCAAGGCCACAAATAAGTGTAGAAGCAGAAGTAAAGCCTAGTTTTTCTGACTGCCAGACTAATTCTCCTTCAGCTTCAGAAAGCTGCATTTAAAGGAAACCTAACATACAAATCACGCCCACCCACCCACTCTTCTCCAAGATTTGCTCAAACAATTAAGCAGACTTTAAAGTTAACAGGAAATAACAGAACCAAAAATAGCTGGGGTGTGGTATCACTTCTATGGAAGCTTTGGAGCTGTGAATAAATGCAAACAACTCTGGTCAGACAAGACAGCATCAGATCGGGTGTTAGTGTCCAATACAATGGGTCTTAACTTACAGAATCACACCTGATTTTCTTTTTTTGGTGGGAATGAGTTTTGAACTTAGGACTTCTGAGCGGTGCTCTACTGCTTGAACCAGACCTCCAGTCCATTTTGCTCTGGGTATTTTGGAGATGGGGTTTTGAGCTACTTGGCCAGATTCACTTGAGGGTCTCCCAAGTAGCTAGGATTACCAATGTGAGCCACCAGTGCTCAGCCACATCTGATTTTCTTGAAAGAAACTTCACTATTTCAAACTCTGGAAAACCCAGAAAAAAAGCAACATTAAGTCACTGAGAAGTCAATGTTGCTGAGGTCATTGCTAAAGTTTTTATATGTGAGACAAATCCACACACTGTAAGGACCTGAAATTATATGTTTTATTTATTTATTTAAAAGTAGTCTCACCAGACACTGGTGGCTCACAAAACCCTGAGTTCATACCCCAGCACCACAAAAAAAAAAAAAAAAAAAGCAAGAGTAGTCTTAAAAGTACACAACATGCAATAATTTGTAATTTTGCCAAATAACAAATTTGTAGCAAGCATACTATAAGGGTGGTGGTGTTCAGTTAGCTGTGAGCATACCTAGCAGTAAGCCGCGCCTACATTTTATTTTACTTTCTGTATTTAAGGATCTAAAGGCCCATTTCTAAATGCCCTTTATACATTATGGTGGGAATTACATTGTATAATGGTGATCAGATTTTGAGATTCTTGAAGATCTGAGGGCTACCACTAAGCTCCACTCAGATCTTGTTTATCCTGACTTGACACACAGTTCTGGTTTATCTGGGTTCCCCGCCTACTTCAGTTTAGAGAGAGCAGCAGATAAGAAGGCAGTAAGGGATTATTTTGACAGAGAACAGAACTGAAAAGATAAAGAGACAAAACTCTAAAATAGTATAGATGAACAGTGATTTTAGCATAGGAGGAAACTGATGACACCTTTACACATCAGAACTTACCGGCCATATTAATGGCACAGAACAGATGTTAATATATAATGTTGACCTTGATTCATCAAACAAGTTTATGTATAGTATATTCTGAGTCTTAAAAGAGGATTATCTCCTTCTTATGGGTTACAAGACTTACATTAAAGTGGTCAAAATAATTTAGCTGTTAAAGAGATGTGTCAGGTATATGAACATTGAGTTAAATCCTTAATGATACCACACAAACTCTGAGTAGCTAAATCTCAAAAAATACTCTAATATTTACTAAGATTGTGCAGTGCAAATAACCAGCAGTCATGGTACTGTTCTCCCTCCCAAAACACAGAATAGGCTTTCCCCTTTAAAGTATGTATTATTGTCACTGGAGGAGTGGCTCAAGTGATAGAGTGCCTGCCTAGGAAGTGTGAAGCCTTAAGTTCAAACCCCACAGCTGCCAAGAAAAAAAAAAAAAAAAAAAAAAAGTATTATTGTCACCAATCTTCGTTTCCTTTCTCCTCACAATACCAAAATGAAAAAAAAAAAAAAAAGTATTTCAATAGTTCTCCCCACTGTAACGCTCGCTAACCACTTCATCAGCATCACTAACACAACTGGTCTATTTTCTTCTTATGAAATAGTGCTTTCAAACCAATTATTAACACTGGGGGGACAGGGGGAGGAAGAGGGGGAAGGGCTTCCTCTCTTGGAAACCCTCCCAGCTCTTCGGAGCTCTACTCTTTGCTACTCTTCTTTCTCAATAAACTCTCCTGTTCTACACACACACACACACACACACGCACACACAGGCGCGCGCACACACATACACACATGCGCACGCACACACACACACAAAGGCTGGACAAAAGAAGGACATGAATTACTGGTTATATTTGACAGATCTTATTAGTTTACAGGCAGAAACAACTATGACATAAAACCCTACAAGATTTACAAAGAAGCACTTTATATATTGTTTTTATAACAACAGGGGCCAGTGGCTCACGTCTGTTAATTCTACCTACTCGGGAGGCAGAGATCAAGAGGATGGAGGTTCGAGACCCAATCTCAAAAGTATTCAACACAAAAAAGGGCTAGCAGAGTGGCTCAAGTCATAGGGAGTCTGTGTGAGGCACTGAGTTCAAACCCAAGTACCGCAAAAAAAACCAAAAAACAAAAAAAACAACTAATACTAGAGGACACCTGAATCAGAGAACATTGTTTTCCAAGTCTCTATAGTTAAAGGGAAAATAAAAGAACGACATGTCAAGAAGTCTGTAAGTCCCCTTAAAACACCTTTAAAAGAATTTATATTTATGTCATCTAAGTTTCCTTCGGTAACAGCAGTGACTGGCGATGATCTAGAGAAAGAGAACCAAAAAGTACACAGTACATATCCTAAAGAAGGGTTAGGGGTGGGTTGTGAAGATCTGATTAAAGTAAGGTAAAGTAAACTCCCTGCCCACACTATCCCAGAGGGCTTTTTCCCCAGATAGGAGACTAGGATAAAGGACACGTTGCTAAAAAAAGAAACAACAGAGGATGCTGGCCCTCTGAAGCTGCGGGGACATGTCCCCACTCGGCCTGGAAGTCAGCACGACGGGAGGTACCTTTCAACCTGGCTGGCTGCTCCCCTGGCGGTGACCGCACTCCTCCAGGTCCTGCCCTGGGCGGGGAGCAGCCCGGATGCCCAGCCTCCCGCCGTTCCCTCCATCCCTTGTCTCCCGGCCCCGAGCGGTCACCCGGCGAGAGCCATTTCCCACGGATCTCGGAGAAGGGCCCAGCCCGCCTGGCACCTTTGACGACACGCTCGGTAGTGGAGAGTTGTTGATTGGCGTTTTTGGACATGGTCCTCCCGGCCTCCTCTTGGCTCCAGAGCCCGCCGGACGTGAGCCTCGGCGTCGCAGCCGCCGCCGCCGCCGCCTTCTCTCCCAGCGGTCTCAGCTCCACGGGGCCGTCAGCGCCGTGCCGGGTCCCAGCTGCTAGGACGGACCACACCAGAAGGACCGGCCCCCAATTCCACCGACAGGCGGCAGGCGCCCGCGGCTCGGCAGGGACCGCCGCGTTGAGAGCGGCCGAGGGAGGCAACCAGGGCGACCGCAACAGCTCGGGGCCCGGGCGCGCGCGGGTGCGCGGCCCCGCGTCGCGCGCACAACTTCCCGGCGGCCCGCGCGCCGCCGCCCTCCGCGCACGCGCGCTGCCGCCCCCGACGCGCGTCCTTCCAGCCTGCAGCTCCTGGTTCCTGCTGCCCGCAGTCGGTTCTCCTTTCTCAGCCGCTCTCTACAGAGCGGGCTTCTTCACCTGCCCGCCCCTGTCCCGGCCCGTAGTCCCTAAAGCCAGCGCCCTGGGAAGGACCGCCAGGTAGCGGCCATCTTGCGACCTCGCTGGCGACCTCGCCCGCTCTGAGGCTGCGGCCCCTCGCAGAGCCCCTGTCCTCCTCGACCTCCACCTCGGAGGCCTCCACCTCGCCTCTGGGTCTCCCACCCACTTTCTCTCCAGAACATTCGACCGCCACTGCTTATTCCCCCCCACCCCCACCATTCACCAATCCCAAACCCTGAGCACTCCCCCCGCCCGCGGATTTAATTCATTTTAAGTGCAGTTAGTATAGTAAGAAAGACCTCCGCATCCATCCTACTTCCCATCCGGTACTTGGGGGGCCCTGCGGCCCCTCACGTCTTTCTACATCCAAGACAAAGGCAAAGGGCTTGCTCCTGGGTCAGACCTGGGTGAAAGGAAGCGACCTTCCTTCATCCTGTGTGTCACCTCTTAGCTAGACTCTTCTTGATGTGGTGACACCGCACCTGTCTCCACGTGCCATGCTCTTTACTTCGTTTTGTCTTGTTCTTGCAAGTGCTGGGAATTGTTGTTCCATGCCTACCGTGCAACTCCACGTGCAAGTCTCTGTAGCGTCTTAACAATCTTGATCATCTCTAGGTTAAAAACTTGACCTGTATCGTTCTTAAATTAGAAGCCTGGGAGAGGTGGAATAGAAACTATCCTAGGACAACTGTCTTCTGTCACTAAGGATACCTGGTAAAGTCAAAATGTTTTGATTTTAGAAATGCTAATGGAATATTAAATCAAAGGAAGCATGTGCAAGTTATAGGCAAGCCACTCTTAAACAATTGGGACTTTTAAACTTTTTTTCTTTTTTGGTGGGACTGAGGTTTGAACTTAGAACTTTACATTTGCAAAGCAGATGCTCTACCACATGAGCCACACTTCCAGGTCCAACTACGGCCTTTTAAAGTCTTAATTAACAGTGATTGATAAGTAGTAACACATGGCTATGTAAACTTAAATTAAAATTTAAATAATTTAGCTCCTCTTATGCACTAGTTACATTTCAAGTGCTGGTGCTGGCTGCTTTATTGGACCTGGTAGAACAGGACATTTCTATCATCACAGAAAATTTTACTGGACAGCTCCTTGATAAGAGGTTTTAGGGATTAAGCCTAAATATCCATTAATACAGATTTATGAATTTAAAGGATGTATGAAAGAGCTGGGTGTGGTGGTGGACACTTGTAATATCAGCATTCAGGAGGAAGAGGCAGGAGAATCACAACTTGAAGGTCAGCCTGGGCTGCATAATAAGACCCCACCTCAAAAACAAAAACGGAAATCCAGAGCTATATAGTGGAATCAGGCCCTAAACTATCCCTTGGAGTTTGATCTAGGACCTTTGATAGGAGGAGCACTTTGGGGCTAAATAAAACTTGGTTCTGTTTTCATAGGTCTGGGCTTTAGGCTTTCACACAAGAGAATTATTCAGATACCCTAAGGAAGTTCTTAAGAAGTAATCAGAGTGGGTGGAGTGGCTGAAGTGGTAGAACACCTGCCAGCAAGCCTGAGGCCCTGAGTTCAAACCCCAGACATGCATAAAAAAAAAAAAAAAAAGAAAAAAAAGTAATCAGAGCTCCATTCCTCTATCAAACAAAGCATATATCTAAAAGTCAGAAATAAATTGGGTGAATGAATAAAAAATAAAAAGAAATAAATTGGGCCCTGCAGCATAGCAGATGCTAACATTCACTTGGAGAAACATAAACACAAAAAAGAATAAAAAGAAAAAATGGAAAGAACATAAACAGTATAACTAAAAATAGAGAAAACAGCAAACCATTGTAAAGGAATGGATTATTCAATACTAGTAGTTGAAAAATTAGCCAACTGTTTAGATATCAAGTTGGAGTCACCCCATGCAATCAAAATACAGTGGACTTGGTTTAAGGAGTTTCTGGAAGTTCTGTATGGCCTCACTGGAGCTCTGTAGAGTGAGTTATATTCCACACAGTCATGCCTCAAGATGAAATTAGTCTGACCTGGAGGCTCTGTTGTAGGACATTGAGAAGAACTGGTTTTAACTAAGGGCCAGCCTCACATTCAACCTAAGGCAGTTCTCTAGAGAGCTGTCAGCTCTGCAGAGAAGCAGCCAGAGTGGGGTACCCATGCCTGGTGAAGGAGGTCTGAACAAGTGCCCCACTGGTATCTACCACAGGCAGGAACTGTTTTGATTAGATAGGCCCATATTACAAAAAGGAAACCAAGACCTGGGAAGTGAAGGAAACCACCCACACTCATAGCTGCAAGTGCTGGCATCAAGGTCTCTTGGAGCTGTTGTGGGTGTCACTGGTTACTGCAACCTGTGCAGCCCACTGGGCCTCTCAGAGATAAAGGATACTCAGGCATTCTCCTGGTGTCTGGATAAAAGTAGATAGCGATTAAGCCCTTAGGTAAACAGAAGTCTGCCAGGATTGTTTTGGAAGACAGAGCTAAGAGTGGATCTCATTAGAAAGGGGTCGGCATATGAAAACGGCTGCAGGTTGCTTAGTTTCTTTGATAAAGCCAAGCAACAGAACACTGCTCCTAGTAGTTCTTCTCACTTCCTGTCTCTACTCTGTGGAAAAAGTAAAATCCATGGATTTCTTGGGGAAGAACACTTCCTTTCAAGTTGGAAAGGCTTTGACCTACGTAAGCTAAGACCACCAGAAGCTTTCACCCATTGCCCTGCCTTGCTTTCACAACCTCCCTGTAGAAGGTCTGAAGGGGTTTCAGTTAGCTTGGAACTTACACACAGCCATGAGCAAGTCCTCGGCTTTCTCTGCATAAGTCAGATCTCACATGGTCCATCGACAATCAGGCTAAGAATGAAGGGAGTCAGCTCTCTACAGCATGGGCTTCTGACTGATCAATCATTGAGTCTTTGATCTGGACCCCAATCCATTCTCTATACTTACTCCAGAATCAACTTTTTATGGCAAATCTGTCTGTTGACTCTGCTCTTTATCTCCATTAAGTTCAAACCCCTTAGCCTGGCTCCAAAGCTCTTTCCCACCTGACCCTAACCTACCTCTTCGGCCTGTTTCCTTGCGTGACCTCACAGAAACCTTCCTAGCAGGTCACTTAGAAGAATCTGTGGTGGTCTTTCAGGGCTGTGGTCCCCTAAGAAGGCTAGGATTTCAAGAGCAAGGAGGAGAGGAGGCGTCCAAGGCTGGACAGAGCTACACAAAGGCATGGATTTGGAACATGGTGGGTGTGTTCAGGACTGCACACCTGTGGATGTGTGGAAATTTCTTGCATGGAATGTCCTACCGTCCCTACTTCCAACCAACCAGTTCAGCCATGTCCTTAAGATCCATCCCTGTAATAAATACTCTCTGAAATAAGTAAGGTAGAAGTAAAGGCTCCTTTCTCTGTGGACCAGGAGCGTTTTAGGAACAGGCCAGCAATAACTAAATGCATGGTAAAGTATAATTTCTTTATGTCTAGCTCTTTCCCCCACTAGACTGTAAAGGCAGAGACCATATCCCCAGTGTGTAGGCCATTCTTGTACCTGGTGAGTGCTCAGTGAGTGTTGATACAATGAAGGATAACATCACTTCCTTTTCTTGTATCTAATAATTCAGTCCACCCCAGTAGATAGAGGCTGACTAAAAGCATGACTGAACAATTAGAATATCTAAGCGGCCAAAGCCCAAGGATTCATATGGACTAATATTATATTACAGCTAAGAGAAATGAGCCCAGAAACATTGAATACCTTATTGTCATAGGGAGCTGAAACTGTAATTTGAGCCCAGCTCTGCTCTCAGGCTTTTTTTGTTTCAGTGTTTTAAATATATATCTATATATGTGTGTATATTTTCTTTGCAGTCCTGGGAATTGATAAATATGTATTTTTTAAAAATAACACACACCCATAATTTTTAAAAATCAAATACCCCAGCAGGGCTGGGAGTGTAGCTTAGTAGTACAGTGCTTGTCTAGCATTGGCAAGGTCCTGAGTTCAAACCTCAATCCTATAAAAATTAAAAATTAATTAATTAAATACTACAGAAGGATGGATAAGAAAGTTAAATTCTCACTCCATTCCCTGATTCTCAGCTCCCTCAGTTTCCTTCTTAAAAGCAGCTCATTACTACTGTTAATATATGTATACATATACATACATGTATTTCCACAGGCATATGAAAATCTATTTGCTATGGTTTAAATATGAAATTCCTCCCACAGGTTCATGTGCTGAAGGCTTGGTTCCCAGCTGGTAGCACTATTTTGGGAGGCTGTGGAAACTTCAGGAGGTAGAGCCTAGCATGAGAAAGTAGGTCACTGGGGGCTTTCCTTTGAAGGGCATATCTTGTTCCTAGACCTTTCCCCTGTCTCTGTTTCCTGACTGCCATTAGGTGAGCAGCTTTGCTCCACCACCCTCACCACTGCCCAGAAACAACGAAGTTAACCAGTCATGGACTGAAATCTCTGAAACTGTGAGCTAAAACAAATTATTCTCCTCTAAATTGTTTCTTTGGATCCTGGGGCCAGTGGCTCATGCCTGTAATCCTAGCTACTCAGGAGGGAGAGATCAGGAGGATCATGGTTCAAAGCCAGCCGGGGCAAATGGATGAAGAGACTCCATCTTGAAAAACACTCAACCAAAAGAGGGCTGGCGGAGCAGCTCAAGTGGTAAAGCACCTTACTAGCAAGCATGAGGCCCTGAGTTCAAACCCCACTACCACAAAAAAAAAAAAAGTTTCTTTGATATTTGTCACAGTGATGAAAAACTAACACCATCGACAATGTGGTTCTTGTGAGGAATTTGGAAAAGTTTGGAGAAGCAGGCTGGAGAAAGGCTGCAAACTTAATGGGCAATTCTGGTGGATGCCCAGAAGAGCAGAACCTATTAGGAATGTGGGCAGGAGAGACTGTATTCATGAGTTTTCAGAGGAAAATGAGGACTGTTGGGTACTGGAATAGAGCTCACTCATGTTACAGTGTAGCAAAAAATTTGTCTACGTTTTGCCTATGCCCAGAAACTTTAGAAATCTTTCCTCCTTTAAATTGTTCCTCTAGGGTAGTTGTTGCCGTGACAAACTAACACAATATTTATATGTATGAATATTCACCAACTTTTACTCATATTAACAATAACAGACCACATTTTGGTATATAAGTTGTAATCAATAAGTTAATAGGTTGTAAAGCCAATTGATTTGGACACTATGGGTGTGATCTTGTTTGTTTTGCTTTAATGAAAACAAACTGAGAGGCTGCAGATGTAGCCCAATGGTAGAGTTTGCCTAGCATGTGCAAGGTCCTACTAAAAAAAAATTGAATGTAGCTGGGTGCTGGTGGTTCATACCTGTAATCCCACCTACTCAGGAAGCAGAGATCAGGAGAATGGAGGTTCCAAGCCAGCCCAGGCAAAGTAGGTCGTGAGATCCTATCAAAATACCCAACACAAAACAGGGCTGGTGGAATGGCTCAAGTGGTAGAGAGCCTGCCTAGCAAGCATGAGGCCCTGAGTTCAAACCCCAGTACCACCAATAATAATAATAATAACAAGCTTCAAAAAAAAAAAGAAAGAAAGAAAAATTCTGATTGGGCACCGGTAGGTAGGATGTCTGTAATCCTACCTACTTGGGAGGCAGAAATCCAGAGAATTGAGGTCAGCCAGGTAAAAAATTCACAAAGACTCCATCTCAAGCATTACCTGGGCAATGCTCCTGTCACTGCAGCTACTTCAGGAAGAATAAATATGAGAAGCATGGTCTGGGCAGGACTGGCAAAAAGTGAGAGACTTTCTCAAAAATAATTAGAGCAAAGAGGGCTGGAGGTGTGGCTCAAGTGGTAGAGTGCCTACCAGCAAGTACAAAGCCCTGAGTTCACTATCACCCCCAATCTCTAAAAAAGAAAAATTCTCTTTGAGTTTTTTAAATCAAGGTTATTGAGCATTATTTGCATATAATGAAAATTCACCTTTGTAAGAAAAAAAAAAGAGGTTACATGAAGTACATAAAAGAAAAAAAATCTAGATGAAATAAAGAAGTTATTCTACTTGGATAATTATGGTAGGATATAATTGACTTTATTCAATTCCAGTAGATGCTGACACTTCCTCCTCCATGTGTGCATTAGTAAGATTCAGATCAGTTCACTGGAGCTAGAGATGTGGCTCAGAGATAGAGCGCTTGCCCAGCATGCAGGAGGCCTTGGGTTTGATCCCCACCAACACACACATACCCAATTCAGTGATTTCAGATAAGGACTTCCTGTGCACAAAAAAAATTACAGGAATTACAAAAGATTGCTATGTTTGAGTACTTGAAAAAGATAAGCATAATAAAAAGGCATAAAATTGGAAAATATTTATATTTCATAAAAAATTTTCCCTGTTCAGTAAAACAGCACTGCAATACAAGTATGGGGAAAGGCCCTGAACAAATAATTCATAAAATATAAGGCACTGAAATTTTTAAATGGTCAATCTCATTAGTAATAAAACTGCAAATTAAAATAAGATATGACTTTTCACATAAAAAACTGGAAAATATTTTCAAATGGCAACACTGTCAGTTGGTAGAATTGTAAACTAGCACTTCTCTGGAAAGGGACTTGGCAAGTCAATATACATTATATATAGCCAATGAAAAGACTTTCAGCATCATTAGTCATTAGGGAAATGCTAAGTAGACTGTGTTGAGATAGCACTTCACTACTCTACCAGAACAACTAAAATTAAAGACTGTCAATACCAAGTGTTGACAAGGATGGGAGCAATTGGAACTCTCTCTTTTTCCTTTTCCTTCAGTGCTGGAGATCGAACCCAGGGCCTTGTGCATGCTAAGCAAGCACTCTACCACTGAGCTATATTCTCATCCCTGGAACTCTCATACATTGCTGGTGGGAGAGTAAAATAGTACAACTTTGGAGAACAGTTTGGAAGTTTCTTATAAAGTTAAGTATAATCTATTCTATGACCCAGTAATTCTACTCTTATATATTTGACATAATAGCAGTAATTATCCATACAATGCAGTTATGGGTTGTATATGAAAATTTCCTCAAAAAACTCATGTTTTGAAGGATTGGTCCCCAGTACAATATTCAGAGATGGGGCTTTTGAGAAGTGATTGAATCATAAGCTGTCTGACCTTATCAGTGGATTAATCCATTGATGGGTTCATAGTTTGATGGCACTGTTGGAAGGTGGTGGCCTGCGTAGAGGAAATAAGTCATTGGAGGTGTGCCCTTGAAGGTTATACCTTGCCCGCAGTTCCTCCTTCTCTGTCTCTCTGCTTCCTGGCCACCATGAAGTGAGTCACGTGCTCTGTGACATGCTTTCAGGTCTATAATGTTCTGCGAGGCCCAAGGCAATGGAGCTAGCCAACCATGGACTGAAACCAGGAGCCAAAATAAATCTTTCCTCTTTTAGTTGCTTATGTCAGGTATTTTGTCACAATGCAGAAAGGGTGATGAGCACAAATGAAATACTAATACAGAGAAACAGTTACTGATACATGCAACAATTTAGATGAATTTAAAAAATGTGTTGAACAAAAGCAAGGCACAAAATAGTAATTCTAAGTTAATTTGGATAGGAAAATGGATAAGAGAAGTATGATATTGGCTTGAACATTAGTCAGTTGTAAAGTATCACACTTAGATTAGGAAGATATTTGTGACATGAGAAAAGCCTCAGGGGATAGTGAAAAGTGAAAAGGCCGAAATCTAGCCAGATATCATATGGTTCCCATTTTATTAGCAGCAAAAATAAGCATAAAGGACTTCAAGAAACATTAATATATTAATTCATTCAGAAAACACTAGGTGTGATATGTGTACCAGGCAATGGGCTAGCTGCTAGGGATATGGTGATGAATGCAAACTAACAGTTCATTCCTCTCTGAGCATAACTGATGAAGAAAAAAAATGATAATAGTAGCCATCTCTTAGTGGTGTAATTAAGAGTGACTTATTAATGTTTTTCTGTATTTCTGAAGTTTTCCATGGTGAAGAAACATTACTGGAGAAATAGGTAAAAAATTTCAAAAGGGCTTTATCTCTCTGGTGGGACTGGGATTTGAACTCAGGGCTTCATGCTTATAAAGCAGGTGCTCTACAGCTAGAGCCACACCTCCAGTCCACTTTGCTTTGGTTGTTTTGGAGATGGGATCTTGAGAACTATTTGTCCAGGCTGGCCTCAAACCTTGACCTTCCTGATCATAGCCTCCTAAAAGTAGCTATGACTATGGACATAAGCCACTGGCATCTGGGCACTGTTCTTCTAAAGGGCTATTTCCTCCCGTAGCGAGCATTTATCCAAGAGGCTTTCTGAATGAGTTCTCTGATGAAAACAAAGGCTAGGAATGTCTACTCCGTGGTAGAGTTCAATACCCAGCTCTGAAGGGAAAAAAACATCCAGGGCCACTAAATAAAAATAAAGGAAGAAGAAAATTCTGACTAAGCTCCTTTCCCAAACAAACTTCTCTATGATGAATAAAACAACTTCTAAACACTTTTAGTTTTTGGAGGTCCTGGGGTTTGAACTCAGGGCCTCAGGCTTGCTAGGCAGACGCTGTATCACTTGAGCCACTCTGCAAGCCTAAACTAAATTTTCAGTTATCACAGGCATTTAATTGTCAATTTGATATCTCTTTCTCTCTCTCTCTCTTTATTTTTTGCTGAGTATCCAGGACTCTTGTGTATGCCAGGCAGGTGCTCTACTATTTAGCTATATCTCCAGCCCATATCTCTTCCTTTTTACTTTTTGCATTGGTCAGAATATAATATATGTGTATATCTATCTATCATGTTTATGTATGCATATATGTACCAAGACTCATGTTGGCACAAGCTTGAGAGTTCAAGATCAGCTTACATAGTAAAGGGTGACGGAGTGGCTCAAGTAGTAGAGCACCTGCCTAACAAGCTTGAGGCCCTGAGTTCAAACCAGTACCACCAGAAAACAAAAAGGAATCATGTTTAACTGGTATTTCTACTAATTGCTTCAAATGTAGGTTTCCATTGTACAGGGCTTGTGAGAATTGGTGTACTTCCCAATGAAATTCCCTAAGCACTTCATAAATCTTAATTAATGACCAGCTCCTTTGAGAAATAATTATGAATGTTTTTAATTTAACAAAAGCACAGGGAATCCTGCTTCCACTGTTGCATAAAGGTAACCTGGCTTCGGTTTCTATTTACATGAAGTCATTAAATATCAAGCTTCTGTGTAAGTGCAGGCAAGAGAATTGAGTATTTTTTTTTACCCATATTCCTTCTTATATGTATCAAAACTCATACTGTACAGTGAGTTCAGGGTTGCAAAAGAGGATTTATTTTTTGCACCTGTCTATAAGTCAAAGAGTATTTTTTAAACTAGAATAAAATATTTACTTGTAAAATAGCTACATAGAAAGGGCTAGTGGAGTGGCTCAAGTGGTAGAGATCTGCCTAGCAAGCATGAGGCCCTGAATTCAAACTCCAGTGCTGCAAGACAAAACAAAACAACAAAAAAACTACACAGAAAAGGTATTTTGTAATGTATACTCTTGAATTTTATATGAAAAGCACTACATACAGATGTTTTCATTAGTAACACACAGTATGGACATCATATACTATATTTTATTCATGTCTTCTACAAGTGCATTTCATTTTGATTAAATTACTATATATATGATTTTGATCATATATATGATATTTTGATTCAATTACTATTATATATATGTATAGTACTAGAGTTTTGAACTCCAGGATTTTCTTGCTTGCTAGGCAGTTGCTCTACCACTTGAGCCACTCTGCCAACCTTTTCCACGTGTGTTGGGTATTTTCGAGATAGGGTCTTAAAACTACTTGTCTGGGCTGGCTTTGAACTGCAATCCTCCTGATCTCTGCCTCTTGAGTAGCTAGGATTACAGGCCTAAGCCACTAGTGCCTGGCCAGAATATATATTTTTAAATCCCAGCACTCTGGATGCTGAGACAGAAAAATCAAAAGTTCAAGGCCACCCTGGGACACATAGAAAGATCCTGTCTCAAAAGCAAAAAACAAACAACTACACACACACACACACAATTTTGATTAGAAAAACATGTTTTCCCAAAGCAACATCCCACCTAATATCAAACTAAGAATCTATTTATTTATTTGCAGTACTGGGGTTTGAATTCAGGGCTTACATGCTTGCTAGGCAGTTGCTTCACTGCCTGAACCACATCTCCAGCACAAAAACTATTTATTTATTTATGTAGGTGCTACTGGAGTTTGAACTCAGGGCCTCAATTTGAGCTCCTCTCCTAGCCCTGTTTTATGTTGAGCTTTTTGGGCTGGCTTCGAATTGCAATTCTCCTGATCTCTGTCTCCCAGGTAGCTAGGATTACAGATGTGAGCCACAGGTGCCCAGCAAAAATCTCTTTAAATCCCAGCACTTGGGAGACTGAGGTAGGAAGATCTGGGTTACATAGTGACTTCCAGGCCAGCCTGGCCTATGTAGCTACATAGTGAAACTTACAAACATCTGATATTTATAAGTAAGAAAATATTAATCAAAGTTCTGTTGACTAGTAAATGTGTATTTATAGGTTGCTATTCAGGCCATTGTGGGGGGAGTGTGCAAATCCCTTAGTGGTATGTAATCCTTTGGTCTTCCTGGGAGAACACTAAGAACTGTGACAAGCGTTGGGAGCCAGTTTTTGCCACCACCACTTCCTATTACTGCTGTTTGCATCATTCCAAAGCAGGACAAAATGGTGGCAGTCATTACATAATATTTTCTAAAACAGAATTTAATACCTCTCTCACACCTAGTCTCCACAAATAAGGCACCACCAAAATTTTAGAGTCTGGAACCCCTTTCCTGCACACTATATTCTGTCAACTTACTCCCCCTACAGTCCATTTTTCTATATAGCAGATACTTCTAAAACTAAAAATAAAAAGCTGGTTTGTCATTCCTCTGCTTAAAACTTTCACATGCTCCCCTAATTCCTGATGTGGCCTGACTCCTGTTTACTTCCCTCAGCTCAGTTCAGCGCACTTGCCTCATAGTTTACACATTCTGGCCCCAAACACAGCAAATTTATTTCTGCCCCAGAGCTCTTGCATTTGCTGGCCCTTTTGTTTGGAACATTCTTCAAAAATTTGCAACTTAACACAAATGTCATCTGCTCGGTCCTTTGCTGAACCCTGTGGCGAGGGCTATACCTGTCCATCCATTCTCTACCTGATTACCCTAGGTTAATGTGTTAATATCACTTGTGTCTGTCCTCACTCCCTAAGAAGGTCCTTTGTCCATCTTTCTTGTTCATACTATGTCATACAGTATTTGTCACAGAATGAGAACTCAACAATTTATTGAATGAGTATCATCTTATTCTTATCTGGAGCAGGAGTTCTTAAGGTGGGACAGTGGTTTTCAGAGGGCCTCCCTGGGCTGGGATGTCACTCATTGGTAGAACACTTGCACAGCATGCATGAGGCCCTGTGTTCAATTCCCAGCACAGGAAAAAAAATGGTTTTGATTATACTTATACATGTGAGAAATGAATATGGAAATATGAGAAATGAATATGAAAACATATTTTTCAGATTCTTAAACAATGAAGTTAGTCACTACTAACAGAGTTTTAATTTATAAAGTACTTTCTCATATATTTACTTCTCATTATGCATAGAGATAGGTATACAGAAAATATAATGTCTACAGTGAGGTGCAGACAGGTTAAACATATTATTACAGACTATACAGGTAGCTAATAACGGAATTGGCAAAAATCCATTTTTTCAGACTTAAAATCTTGATATGGTCAGAATCCAGAACTCTAGGGGTTTGTATTTGTCCTTACTTATTTTTTGTTCAAAAATCAATAAACCTATCATTTAAACTAGCTTTAAACTAGCTTATAAGGCAGCACATATTTATTAGGGTATGCCTGTGACCCAGGGCCTCACACATGCTAGGCAGACACTCTACCACTGAGCTGTATGTATAGCCCTCCATTAAGTTTTTCAGTGAAAAATGTTCCCACAATGGGACAGTTTTCCCATGCTGTCAGCCTGTTCTTAAACAAAATGTTAATGTATGAATCAAGGAACTCAGAAGAATTTTCTGCTAGGTTAAGAAAAACATAATTAAGGAAATAGATTTATAGGTATAAAAGACCTTATAGCAAAATGATGTTGAGAACTGTTTAGATTTTATCTGTGTGTTTAGTTAGAATATATAATTGAACCATCATCTTGAAAAATCAATATAATCTAATATTTTTTTAAAGATTAGCTTTCCTAGGAAAGAAATATCTAAATTCTAATTTTCCCCTGTACATAACTATTATATGATTATAACCTGTGTAAATTTTTCAGAACTTCTTCTCACAGGCCTTATCTATAGGACAGTAGCAGAAAACAGCTTCAAAAGAGCTCATTTGTTAACTTCAAGAAGTTATAGGAAACATGGCACTTGAAAGAATCTCAGATTTTGGGAAGATACTCAACATCAAAAAGATTTTTTCCCTCCTTACTAGCACCAATTCTTTCCTTTAGCAAAACAAGTGTTCCCTTTATTTAATTAGCTGTTTTTCTTCTTAAAACCCATAAAGTTGGCATCATGTTCCTAGAAGTAACCTCCAAATAAATGGCTTGGGTGTCATTCTTAGCTTTTGGTACATCAAAGTTAGCCAAATGCAGGAAAATATGTATTTTAAGAGAAAACATTTCATTTAGAATTACTTCATCAAAAGAAGTCAAAAGCTGTCTGGGCCTCCACTGGAAAATTAATTTATAACCTTATGTTACCCGTATGCATTTGTAAAAACCTAGGTGGACTATTGCCTACGCTTATTCTTAGGCAGACTCAGTGTTCAAAGATTCAGAAAGAAATTCAGAACCTAATGGAAGAAAGAACTACTTCTTGGCTTATGATTACCAGGGTTAGAAGATTTCTGGGTTATTCCTTAACTATAATTGATGCTACCATTTTAGAATCCTGCCAGCTGTCAGAGTCAAAGATTGTTGTTAGGACAGTCTGTTAACTCCCTTCCTTCATTTAAAATAAACCTTGAATAAACATGTACAAGAAAGGGCTGTGACGATGGAAAGAAAAATGTTTTATGGCTGACTCTTAACATACTTAGCTGAAGGCTAATGAGGACCTTTGGATCTTTCTCAACCACTTACTTTTTACTATACTACTACTAATAATAATATAATAAGCAACCTGAAAAAGCCATCTACTATAGTGGAATGTAATTCAGTTTATTCCAGGACAAAGGGATTCGCCTCTACAAGGATTTGAACCTGTTAGTCCATATAGTGTAGGTATTCCAAAAGTCATGAAGAATACAAAATCTTGAAGATAGACATTTTGTTTTTCCATTGACCAGAAGTATTGTGTCCACCTGTAGTATCTTTGCTATTTCTTGGAATGGATTTTGCTCCTATCAGATCTGGGCATCATTGAATGGTAAAGAAGAAGTTCAGAAGGAACGACAGAAGAAAAGCACTAATTTGTAACACCTTTCTGATTTTAGTGCATTTCACCTCCCACCAAAAATGTCCTAAGGGCTTAGCTGGTTAAGAGTATTACAAAGAGATGGCTGCAGTCAAGGTTTTAATCTTCTTAATGGCCTGTTTACTTCTGTCCCAGGAGGACCACAAATCCACTTCTTTCAAATTTAGGCTTCTAAATAAAGATGGACCAGGTTAAGATGGCATAAGTAAAACCATCACTGACAGCTGCTGTCAAAGGAAAGGGGCTGTTCACTGACCCAGAACTCACAGGCATTCCATTTGGTCTTTTCATTCATTCTTTCTGCATGGCAGGTGTGAAGATCACAGAAAGAAACTAGATATATCCTCCACCCAGGAGTTTGTGTGAAAACAGCAATTGAAATGCAAGTCCTGTAACTGAGGAATGCAAAGAGAGAAAACAAACCCAGCCTGGGAAGGCAATAAGGAGGGCAGGTGGGAAGGATTTCCAGAGGAGGCGCAGAAGCCAAAGAATGGAGTGCCACTTAGAACAACTCCTAAAAGTGGCAGAGGTGGACATAAATTAAAAGACCGACACAGAGCCGCTGGGGCTGTGGTTCAGTGGCATAGCACTCGGCCTGGAGTATGTGAGATCCTGGGTTCAATCACTAGCACCACAAAAAATGCTAAAAGACCAATATGATCTACTTAATTTATTATTAATATATTATTATTACTTAATATATTATAATTAAATTAAAGCAACAATAAAAAGACAGGGTATGGTGATGCATACCATAATCCCAGCATGGAAAGGCTGATAGGAGTTTGAGGCCAGCCTGGACTATGTAGCAAGAACCTGTCTCAAAAAAAAATATGGTCAGGGGGAGGACTGAGCAGAAAGTAGTTGAGGATCTCAAATATATGTTAGTCACAGGAGTGATCTCCTACCTGACTGCTTGTTTCTGTTGTTGAAGAAAGACAACTAAAATGGAATTTGTCTCATGAAACTGGACATTTCCTCTAAGACATACACATGTGGCTTAAGTGAACTAAGCCAATTACGTTTCAAATGGTGGATTTGAAGAGAAAATGGGGTGATAGGACAGGTGTGCTGTCACTGAGCTACCACCCAGCTCAAAAGCTCTAAAAACATTTTTGGAGATATTGAGGGTTGTACTCAAGACCATGTGCTTGCTAGGCAGGTACTTTCACACTTGAGCCATACCCTAGCCTTTTTGCTTTAGGTGTTTTTCAAATAGGGTCTTGCATTTATACCCTGAAATCTGGATTGTGATCCTCCTATTTTCACTTCCTACATAGCTTGGATGACAGGCACATAATACCACACCAGCCTTTTATTGGCCAAGATGGGAGTCTTGCTAACTTTTTGCCTGGGATGTCCTTGAACCTTGATTCTTCCAGTTTCTGCCTTCTGAGTAGCTAGGATTACAGGTATGAGCCATGGTGTCTGGTTATAATTTTTTTGTCATACAATGTAAGTTACAGATTTCATTAAAAAATGAATCTTTTTTTTTTTTGCTAGGGATCAAATCTAGGGTCTCATGTAACCTAGGCAAGTGCTGTACCCACGCATAAAGCTAATCAATTTTAAGCATATTCTGACATATAAGGGTCTTTCTAAAATCCCATAGTCAAAAATGTAAGCTAGATTTGGTAAAACAAAGTTTTGTAGGTCAGCACAACATGATCGCCACCCTGTGTTTACCAGGATTCATTACACCAAATACCACACAAGGAATTCTCAACAGTTTACAGAATATAGTTTTATTTATAGAATCTTACAAATAAAACATTTACAGTTCACATAACATAAGTTATTTTCTTTTCTAATTTTCCTCATAACACCTGAGTTATTTAAAGAAAATACTGTGATGGAATTGTAGAACTGTAAAGGGAAATACGAATAAAACCTAACCTCTCTTTTGTAAAAATCACTTTTTTTTAAAGCAGGTTTCCATCTCTTTGGAAGAAGAATTACTAAAAACAGACCTTAGGCTACCGAAACAGAAGTCTTTTTTAAACCCAGGGTGAAAGACCATTGAAGAACAGCCCTGCATTGACTGACACTAGACACAAAATGCCTTTGTGGACGAGGACAGGAGGTGAGGTCAGGAGCAAGGTGAGAAGTAGCAAAACCCTGTCTCTGGATAAGAGCTCCTGCATGTGACATGTACTTTCCTTGCTAGTGTTAATAGGAGCTGGTCCATCTGCAAAGAGAGAGGTTGACAGTGCTAATGTCAGGAGAGAAAAAACCCTCCACACAACTCACTACTCCTTAGACTTCTAATATGTACAAATGCTTAAAACAGCAAATTTAACACTTAAAAGTCAAAAAAGAAATTGCCACGTTTTCAACTCATAGGCAAATCTGTTGCCAGTGGCGATGGTCAGATGACCTTAGTGTGTCCATCCCTCCGTCCTAAGCTCTGACTGGGGCTTGTTTCTGCACAATGCAGTTTCAAGAGGATCACCCTTGGAGCAGCTAGCTGTCTATGAAGGAAAAGTTCTTGAGTTAATGTAAGTGTGCACTAACAGGGCAAGCACCCTACAATTTCATATTTATTTTTCAATTTGTTAAAGATTATGTTTTTAAGCTCATCTCCTAAACTTAGAAACCCACTAACTCTAACTCAGAATTCTACTCCAAGACAAAGGATATATATATATTTGGTGGTACTGGGGCTTGAACTCAGGGCCTACACCTTGAACCACTCCACCAGCCGTCTTTTTGTGATGGGTATTTTCAAGATAGGGTCTTGAGAACTATTTGCCCATGCTGGCTTTGAACAGTGATCCTCCTGATCTTTGCCTCCTTAGTTGCTAGGATTATAGGAGTGAGCCACTGGCACCCGGTGACAAATGATATTTTTAAGGAATGACAGGATCTATAGGGAATGCTAAAATTAACATTTTAATACATTGGTGTGAGCTAGGAAATGCAAAATCATCCAGTTTTTTGGTTTTTGGCAATGCTAAGGATGGATACCAAGACCTCACGTATGCTAGGCATGTGCTCTATCACTGAGCAAAACCCCCAGCCCCAGTCTTTTATTTTTGAGTGTCATTTTCTGCTAGCTCCTGAAAGCAGTTTGAAAAAAATAAAACAGAAAAGACAAAGAATTGTTTTAAAACAATATCAACAAGGATAATATGAAAAGTTAGATTCCGACATTCAAGGATTTGGTTCTTTGGTTCTTAGGATTAGGACCCTAACCCTATCAGGAGTTGGTCCTGACATTCAATCTAGAATCTTGATCATTGAAGTTTCCTCCTTCTTCAGTCTTTTCTCAAATCTATCCAAGTTAACAGGCAAAATCAGGAGAGAAACTTATCAAGTATCACTACCACTACCAGTTTTCCCACTTATATTCTTTTCAGGAATATTCCTGGTTTGAGGGATGTTTCCCAAGAAGAAAAAACAAAGTAGATGTTGCTTTTTAATTACTAACAGTGGATAGTTTTTCCGTGTAAGAACAGAAAAACTCAGGAGTTGGCAATGAACCAGTACTCTTGTCAGTCCTGCAAACATGGCCCCTGGGCTTCATCTGTGGGTACCACTAAGACAGACTCTGGGAGAGACTGGCTCCCCAAAGTGGCTAAAGAATCCACATTATCAATATGATAATAATAAATCAATTCACCTAGTGAACCTGGAGGTTAGCTCCCCTGGAAGCCAGAGTTCTGAAGAGGGGGCTCCACAGTGCCTGAGGCTGGCCTATAGTGTTAAAGACACGCATATCCATCAGTTTTCTGGAGAGAATTAGAGCAATTCACACTCAATGTAATACAGGAATCAATCTTTTTTGTATGGGGCAGGGAGGAAGCAGTGACCTAGACAGTGCCCTTTAAGTCCCACATGCAACAGTGACACGTAAGTGCCCCCAAGCCACATGTTTGACCTCATGGTCCAGAGTCTCCTAGTACTCATACTTTTATTTATGTAATTAGTAAGTCCTAAATTTTGCCTACAGTGATTCCATTTCTGATTACCCTTGTTATAGTGAAGCACACACTATCAAACTCCAATTGCACAAGTCAGCTTGCTACTCTGCTGCACGAGTTGTGACAAGGGGAGGAAATTTGTGCAGTCTCCCCTCCAATGCAAACACCTAAGTGTGCTCAGAATGTGCTTCTAGGGAGGCACCTAAAATGCTATTAGAGAAAGGGAGGTGGGAAGGGGAGGTGGAAGTCACTATAAACATAATTGTTTTTTGTAGATTTCTGGCCCCTGCATTCTGTCAGCATTAATCTGAAAGAAGAAGCAGTCCAGGCAACTGCACCTCCATATTGGCTCACCTGGATGGTCATGAGACACCAAGGACTGCACATAATCAACATCCAGCATCCTGGTGGAAATAAATGAACCCGACAGGACACACATCACTAATTCTATTCGCTCTCACTCAGGGTCAGGATGACCTCTGCCTTTCCACCTGCCCTATTCATCTTCTCTGACTTTTAGTTCTCTTTGAATCAGAAGTAATAGGCAACTGAACAGACTGAAAAAAGTGGGAGAGTTTTTGATCTCTTGCACCTTCTCTGTAAGAACAAGAGAACTCGTGTCAAAACAGGCAGTTTGGGGTCCAGGGTGCACATTTGGATTCATGGGTCCTGAAGTATGCACTTACCCCATGATGCTTCTAATCAAGTTAGGGCCACTGGCTTCATTTTTACATTTCAGGGTAAAACAATTCAGAATCTCTCAGTGCTGCTTCCAAGAGAAAGAGGCTAGAGTGACCAGAGAGAAAAGGGAGGCTTGTCCTGTACATGGCGTCCAAGTTCCAGGATCACTGTGAGTGGAGGGGCGAGGCACTACCTAGAGAATGGTTACCAGGACAGCTTCTTCCTAAGACAAAGCATTCTGAAACAGCTGACATCTGAATGGAGGCAGGCAGTCTGTGTCAGTTTCTTATGGCACTGCCTCTTCCATGGTGGTTTGTGGATGCCAAGTCCTCAAGGCCAGGGACCAGGCACCCGGGGCCTGACTTGTGATCCCACTGGCTCCTGGCAGGGCCCTACCCGATCTGGATCTGTCCTGAATACACAGTGAGGAGCAGCATGATGGTGAAGCCAGTCAGGAGGCCCAGGTTCTGGATAACAAAGGGGATCAGGACACTGCCCTTCCTTTCATCCTCCTGGCAGACCTCATTCATCTCAGGAAACTACAAAGGAGAGAAAAACAAGAGCGCTGAAGTTCCTCTCATCACCTCGCAAGTTCAGGGCAATTCAGTGGCTGGAGTATATTGCAACTTGGTTGAGCCAGTTAACAGAAGTAATAGCTAGACCTTGAATGTGACAGTTGTTCTCCAAGGTGGCTCCAGAACATGCCCGTGGCCTTGGATGTTTAGATGCTGGCTGAAGATACATGTGTATTCTAATTTAAAAATAAAATTTTTATTGTAGACTTTAATACTTGAAAAAGGCTGGGAATACAGCTCAGTGGTAAAGCACCTGCCTAGCATGTGCAAACTCTACGTCCAATCCCTAGTACTGCCAAAAAAATAAATAAATAAACCACTTGAAAAAAATCCTTTTACTACCAAAACAAAAACATCACTGTTACCTCTTTGAGAAATTCAACAACTGTGTAAGAGTACAGAAAATGCACTACAACATGGCTGTGACTCAAGGCCTCATACTGCTAAGACAGTGAGGCAGGTGACAACAATGAGACCATCAAGTAATGCCAAAACCATACCAGGCCATGGGGCAGGCTCCCCACCAGAGAAGCCCTATACTGTTCTACAGGGTATGGCTGGTCCATGGTCTTGTCAAAGGTTTTATTTTCAGGATGGGGATGTAGCTCAGTGGGAGAGCACTTACCCAGCATGTGCAGGGGATGGTTAGATCCCCAGCATTGCCAAAAGAAATCAAAGGATATTTAATTTTTTTAAATATAAGAGAATCACGTTATGAATTCAAGACTACTTAATGGTTACACCAAATATTAGGGAAGAAGGTTAAACCCTTTAAGAAAGTTCTAATTTAGTGGTGGAGCACTTGTCTAGCATGTGTGTCTAAGGCCCTGGGTTCACTCCTTAGCAACACACGCACGCACGCACGCACGCACGCACGCACGCACGCACGCAGGCAGGCACGCACGCACACACTCTTGCCTGCCTAACCTGTGCTCCCTTTGAGCCAGCAATTCTAGTTCTGGAACTAAGTTATACCCAAAATAATACCACCACCGAAAAGAATGCATTGAGATAAAAAAGAAACAAATTCAAGTATTAACTGTTGTTGTTTTGGGGCAGAAATATAGATAATTTTTTCCTTATTTTTCTCCCACTCTTTCTTTTTCTTTATCCATATTTCACCTATTTAAGTAAGGACCCTGGATTTAGTATAATAATTTTCTTTAATGACATATGCTAATAGGAATATAAAGTTTCTTCCTTTAAATCTAATGCCTCCTTAAAAATTACTGAATTATATACTCTAAGTAAGTAAACTGTGTTATGTGAAAGGTAGTTCGGTAAAGCTGTTATTAAAAAGAAAGTTAGCTGATGTCCTCTTGGCTGTCTTCCTATCCAAGATTTAATAACCTGGTCTAGCTCTGCCTGCATGGCATAGGGCAGACTTACCATATCAGCCAGAGCAATGTATAAGAACATTCCTCCAGCCAGTGCAAATATCCAGTTGGCAGAGAAGTGGCTGCCAGCCAGGATGCCAAAGGCCAGACCCACGTAGCAGCAGCAGGCAGAAAGGAAGTTGAAGAAGAGAGCCTGTTGGATGCTCATACCAGCATTGAGCAGGATGACAAAGTCTCCTACAGCGGGGAAAAGTAGAGGAAGGATGTTGAGTCAGGAGACAGAGAACATTGATGAGTCAGACTACTTAAACTATGGATGAAGTCTGGGTAAAAAAAATCAAGACAGCCCAACTGGAGACTATGCAACAAGATGAAGGCACCTTCATTTTCTCCTTCAGGAGCTGTCTCTGTCTGCCACACTGGTCATGTTCTCTCAGCCTAGAAGCTGAAAATAATTCATAGTATTTTGAAAGTAATGACCAAATAGCAATGACTCTTTTATCATTTAGTTCACAACTGCAATGGGTGGTACTTGCAGGAAATGAAATTTGAAAGGCAGAAGTCAGTCACAAGCCAATAAATGACAAAGCCAGAATCTGACACTGAGTCATCTGAGAGCCTGGCTTTTTATAGCCTCCCTTGATAAAACTAAGTACATCCCTAAGCTTCAGCTCACTTTATCCACTGCCAGACTTCTAGCTTTTGGGAGATGATACAAGATGTAAGAGATAACTGTTATTGAGCACTTACAATAATGTGTGGCATGGGGTATCCACTACTTTTTTAATCCTCAGGATGGCGCTATTATTAACCCATTGTACAGGTGAGAAAATTGAGCCACAGCACACAGGGCTAAAGGAGACAAAGATCCCTGCGAAAAACTCCATCATTCTAAACTATAATCTTCAACTGTTATGACAGATTAGATGTGACACAGCTTAGCAGGTGTGTTAATTAATGACAATGAGCACTGTGAGGTGGGGGAGAACAGCATAGGTGGGGCAGCCATATGAAGGATGCCCGCACCCATAATTGGGAGCCAGCACAGTAGGGGACAACACATGCTTACCCAGCTCATGTGGGAACTCCTCACAGAGGATGGCCACTGAAGTGCTGATGCCTTGGAACACAGACACGGTGAAGGAGGCACCAATGGCCAGGCCATCGATGAAGTTGTGGAGGCCATCGCTTAGAGTAATCATCCAGGCCAGGGTGCCAATATCAGAGTAGCGGACACCTTTTAGCCAGTAGCAGGCACTTTGGGATGCCTGAAGGTCCTATGAGAAAGCACACCCCCATGGCCCACAGAAGGTCACAGGGTGGACCATGAGCCTGACTCACCTGAGGCCACCACCGACCTTTCTCTTTCTTTTCTTTTCTCTCCTTCCTTCCCTCCCTCTCCCTTTCTTCCTTCCCCACTTCCTCCCTCTCTCTTTCCCTCCCTCCCTGTCATTCTCTTCTCCCTCCCTCCCTCCCCTCTCCCTTTCTTTCTCTCTTTCTGGTACTGGGGATTCAACTCCAGGCCTCATGCTTGCTAGGCAGGCGCTATACTACTTGAGCCTTTCCACCAACTGGCCAAGACCTTTCTTTTTTCTTCTGAGACAGGTCTCACTATGTTGCCCAGGCTGGTCTTGAACTCCTGGGCCAGGCAATTTTCCTGCCTTAGCCTCCCAAGAGCTGGGCCATCCCAGCAGCTGATGGCCACTGACCTGTACTGAAAGAGAGCCTACGATGACCTTCTCGTCGAGGCTGGGGATCTTGCCATCTGTCTCGCTGTTGCAATGAGGAGGAATCATGTGGTCCAGGTCTCCATTCTGCAGCTTCTCCGTCACACCCTCCTCCTGGTCCTTCTTGGAAGGAAGCGACTCAGAGGTAAAATGATTGTGTCCATGATGATGCTGGAGAGGCAACAGGGAGAGGGGTCAATGTGACTGTCCCCCAAACCCATCAGCCTAACTTGCTCAATGGAGAAAGCGTTATATACAGGGGCACCAAAAGGGTGAAGACAAAGACTTAGTGTTAGATATCAAAGTAATCCCCCACAGGGCATCACTCAATCCAGTGAGGTGGCCACTTCCATTTAATTATGTAGGTACCAGTCCCATGCTGGGCACTGAAGGCATCTTTCTGGAACTATACTACACTAGTCAGTCCTGTTCATGATGGTCACACTTCATACATGATGATATGTATTATCAAGCCTCTCTCCCAACTTCTAAAGATAGAATATATTCTTAGGAAACAATCTAGAACAAAACAAAGGAGAAAACCACTGCTGCTAGTAAAGGGCTCCCTGGCCAGATCTATCTCTAGTCTGATCTCCAGCCTGGCTAATATCCTTACAAGGTGAAACAGGATGATCTACTCATGACACTTATGGTTTCTCATACAACGTAAAGGAAATGGTGCCACCTCCCTGCACTGGTGATGCAGCACCCCACCTGGCCGCTGTATCAGCATTTTTTGAGGCAGGTCACTTCCTAGAACTTCCTGTACCAATAATTGGGCCTCACCTCATTTTTCTGCTTAAGAAGCATCTTCAAGATCTTCTCTGTGAAAAAGAAAAGGTAGAAACCCCCAAACACCACTGCAGACTTGGAGACATAATAATCTTCCAGAGGGTTGAAACCAAAAGCCTGCGGGTCCAGGAAAACACAGTGAGTTTAAGAAAATGAAAAACCTTCATTGGTTCCCTCTCACCTCTTAACTACTCCCTCAACTTCAGGAAAGGAAAGAGAGGTCCTGTGATAACTCTGCCCATAAGCAAAATCTAATTTTGATATTCCCAATATGATGTCATCTGCCTGGCTAGGTTCTCTCTCACTCATCTAATGTGAAAGACAGACCACATTTAGGATTTTAATTTCAGGGAAGAGCAGCTCTGGCGATGTCTTTGTACTTTTTGTTTGGTTGGTTTTTTGAGACAAGGTCTTACTATGCAGTACAGGCTGGCCTCAAACTCCCCATCCTTCTGTCTTCACCACCCTAGGGCTAGGGATCACAGCATATACCACATGTCCAGCATTTTTCTACTTTTAATGAAGACTCTATTTTAATTTTTCTTGGTACATAGCTATAAAAGCAAGCTGTCAGCGAATTCCACATTTAAGGAGAGGGTACTTGTGTTTGCTTTCCACTCAGCTAGTGTTTCTGGATGCTCTGCCTGTAAACAAAATGGGAAGTGGTTTAATTATGCTTTCTAAAAAGGGAAATCCTAGTAAACAGTAAGAATTGCAGTGTCTTCCTGACCACAGACCTCGCAGGGACCACAAACCAATATGACAGGCAATACCCCTACAGGCGAAAGTCTTTGGGGAATTTAAAGCCAGGCACAGTGACACACATCTCAGGTCTCAGGTATTTAGGAGGCTGACATAGGATTACTTGAGCCCAGGAGTTCAAGGCCAGCCTTCGAAACACAGCGAGACCTCATGTCTTTAAAATGTAAACAATTTTTTAAAAAAATGATGGTTGTTTTGAGTTCTTCCTAAAAACTTCACTTACATGGGAGGGGGAAAAAAATTCACTGAGAAAAGAGTACGAGTGGAAACCAGGGAAACTCTAGCCCAAGTTCATCTCTTTGATTTATAGTGCAAAACATCTAATGACCTGCTCCTCCATTTCCTGACAGGAAACAAACCTCAAATAAATTCCAATCTCAGCATTTGAGTGGCTGAGGCAGGAGGATCTCAAGTTCAAGGCCAGCATGGGCTACACAGAAAAGATCCTATCTCAAAAAAATAAAACAAAATGAATTCCAGCTCTCTCAAAACAGATCAGATTATTAGTTGATTCTAACAAAGGGAAGCTCTGGACTACTTAAAAGGTGAGTACTGCCAGGGACCAATGGCTCATGCCTGTAATCCTAGGTACTCAAGAGGCAGAGATAAGGAGGATTGCAATTCGAACCCCGCCTAGACAAATAATTCAGGAAACCCTGTCTGGAAAAAAAAATATTTTTCCAGGGCTGGTAGAGTAGCTCAAGGTGTAGGCCCTGAGTTCAAACCTCAGTGCCATTAAAAAAAAAAAAAAAAGTGAGTGCTTCAGGGTTTAAGAGGACCAAATTCCGTCATGACCCTCTAGTGTTGTCTTCCAAGAAGCACAATGGCCAAGGTGTGGGCTAGAAGCAACACACTGGCAACCCTTCTCCAGGAGAACAGGACTGCTGGAGGGAAAAGCGACATGAAAGGGGCAACTACCCCTCTCCACACAAAGCCAGGAAGGACAGCAGAATTAAAAAACACAGCCTTGGGAATCACCAGACCTGGACTGTAGGCTTAGGCTAGGGGCTCTTGTGTGGGTCAGAGTCTATGGGTAAAACATTACTTGTTCTAACAGACATCACAGAGTTGGTCCACTAAGAATGTAAAACATTTTGGAAAGCACAAGGTGTTCCAAGAGGCATGCGGAGTCATCTTTTAACTCTGTTGAGGCCTGCTAGACCACCTACAGTGAAATGCCTTATGCTTTTTATAATGAGTGGGTTTACTGAAGAGATGACTTAGAATCAGATGAAAATCTCCAAGGCTGACTACTGAACCTTACAACACTAAGCAACTCTATCTTCTGTGTAGTATTTTTTCACTAACCCGGGCAAGGCACAAAAATGCCATCAGTGTATGTAAAACCAGACTGTTTTGTTCAACTTCCCTTTGCCCCTAACTTCCTACTGAGAACTGGTCTTTTTTACTGAGACCCATGGATTCTGTTGATGTGTTTATACTTGTCTGCACTAAAGCCCCAAACTGAGAGCCATAAAGTGACTGACTTACCTATACTACTTCTTTTCACTCAACAGTCACAGTACTTTCTAGGCACCAGGCATTTTACAAGTAACTCACTGAACCCTCACTATTTGACCTTCAGATCAGTTCTGTAGTTTTCCCCACTTTACACAAGGAAAGGGAAGCACAGAGAGATAATAGCTGACCCAAGTTGTAGAACCTGGAGATGGAAAGGCTGGGATTTGAACCTGGCTCTTAAACCTATGCTATGTAAACTCTCTAACCTAAGTCCTAGCCTCATTTTCCAAAAGGAGAGGACCCTGAGGCTCCCTCCCTCTGCCTTCCATGTAAATTGAGGGTCCTCCCACTGTGCCCACTGTTCCCTAAGGAGATGGGCGTGCTCCAGTGCTAGTGCTCTGGCTTGCCATACCTCAGGGATGAGCTGGAAGAGGGCGTTGGAGTAGAGGGTTCCAATCGCCAGAGCTATGAAGTAGAGCAGCAGTCTCTTGTAAAAGGTCTTCTTCATGAAGGGCACCACGCTGGCCCCCATGAGGGAGCAGAGGGAGATGACGGTGACACAGAGGAGACCGTATCCCCACACTGCCAGCCCACCCAGGACAGGGAGCAGGACAACCACCATTTAGGGGAAAGAAGACAGAAAATGGGGAGGCAATAGGCAAAGTTGTGGATATTAACAAAGGAAACAAAAAGAAAAAACCAGAGAGACAAGTAGGGAGGGAGAGAGAAATAGAAAATTTATTAGTGATTCAAGTCTGATAAAATTTCCTTCAATCGTGCGAGAGAAATGAAGAGGAATTTGAGGTGGCCTTGGAACCCTGTGACTACTGTTGCTGCTGCCTCTGACAGCCTGAGTTACATTTGCTAGCTGGTGTGACTGGTAAGCAGGGCAGGGTGCTGCCTTGTCACACGTCTGAGGTGCACTCAGGTCCATCAGAGTTTTAGCTCAAGAGCTCTTTGATAGGACACAGAAGCAAGTGGAAAGTGAATGTACAGGATGCTGCTGGGTTTGCTTTTGCATATCCAATCTGTGACATCACCTGCGGAAAGATTTGGGTTGTGCAAGATACAACAAAGTCACATGCAGGGCAGAAGGGACAGTCAACAAATAAGATCCAATGCCCATAAAATTCAATTTCTCAACTTCTCAGTTATTTTTGCTTATTTCCACTTGCTTTGTGAGGAATCCAAGTGTAGAGAAGAGTTCCAAGATCACATACCACAAAAAAATATATATTTCAACTGCATTTCCCAGGGTGACACATTCTGGGCTAAATACAGCACCAGGAATGGGCAGGACAGACTGGTGCCAGTATGACACTCCTCTGTGAACCACAAGGTGGAGCATAGATAATGACAGACAACAAGGCTTTTCATTTCAAATCTCAAAAAAAGTTAATTAATTCAATTTCTGGAGCTGCAAAAATAGCCCAAGATGAGGCCTCCACTAAGAGGGTTTGCTAGATCCATGTGGAACTTTGAGATGGCATCAGGTGGTTATTCTTTTTCTTTTTGCAGTACTTTTAAAATGCACGCTTGCTAAGCAGGCATGCTACCACTTGAGCTATTCCACCAGCCCTTTTTTGTGTTGGGTTATTTTCAAGATATCCCATGAGATATTTGCCTGGGCTGGCTTCAAACCGCAATCCTCCTGATCTCTGTCCCCTGAGTTGCTAGATTACAGGCATGAGCCATGGGTGCCTGGCCTAAGTGGTTATTCCGAAAACATTTCTTCCTTCATCATGAAGAAGAAACAGGCAAAGTGTAACATCCATCTGGCAACTTTCTGGGTTGGATTTTTTATTGAGAAGGGCTGGGAGGCTGCAGACATGTGCTTTTTTAGGAAAGGCACCTTCTGCCACTCCAAAGAGTGTTTATATCACCAGGTGTTTGTACATTGTGGCCTCAAGACAACAGGATCCCTGTCTGAACTAAAGAGGAGGGTAGACTGTCAACTTGGGTCTTATTTTTATAGCTCCTCAGTGATAACAATTAAAAAACAAAATTACCAAACTTTAAAAACAGTCAAGTAAGGAAGGGTACCAAGAATTCAGTCCTATCAGGAAATGGTCAAGATGCAAGGTACAAAAGATTGAGTTCCCCTTTAGTTTAGTTTACTTTATGTTTTGAATTTTGCTTCTTTATTCTATTAAATCATTTTTGCTCTACATTTGCCTTTGTATGCTACAAAAGATGGCCTGCTTAAAAATCAGGATCCTTCACTTTTTAGGCCATTCTTTGTATCCATTGGTAACTTCTTTCCCTTCTACCTCATTCCAGATGGATAATCAATTAAGTACCCCCCCAGGATACAGGGTAAGGTACACAGCACCAAGGACATGGACAGCCCATCAGCTTCAGCTTCTCTTTGTAGTCCTACAAATGGGGCTCAGGAATGGAGAAAGAGATTCCCAGCAGGGGGTGTTAAGAGCCTTGCATCTGACATCACCTGAAGAGGCCAGAGGCCACCAAGTGCCCAGAGGAGTGAGAGAAGGCTCCTGAGATCCAGAGAAGGCATTGGTGGCCCTTGATATGAAGAAAGGTCAGTTCATTTCTCAGGTGGCAGCTGTTCAGAATCTTAAGAGCATAGGGTGAGCACATCAGCCAGAGGAGGGCTCGGCTCTGGCAGCCCAGGGAAGGAGGACGCGCGCCTGTTCTACTGCACCTCTGGGATGAGCTGGAAGAGCGCGTTAGAGAGCAGCGTTCCAATGGACAGGGCGATGAAGTAAGTGAGCACACGGCTGAAAAACGCTTTCTCCGTGCATGGCAGGACGAGGACTCCCAGGAGAGAGGCCAGGTTAATCAGTGAGACACTGAGGAAACCAAAGCCCCACACTGCGGAGGAACAAGAACAAATGGGGGCCCCATTACTGATGGCAAGCACTCCTGCTGCCAGGCCGGGCCCATTCTGACCTCAGGGGTGATCCGGGCAGACAGAGTCCCATCCGCCCTTCAGAAAATGTCTGTTGAGTCTGTCTTTTGATAGGTGCTGCAGCGAAGCCTCAGAAAAAGATGCCTAGGTTGCTATCTAAAAGAAGCTTACCATTTAGATGATGAAACTGGTAAACCAAAAAATACCATGAGTTAAGTGACAAAGTAAGAAACAGTGAGACGTGACGCTGGTTGCACACATTGCCTCAGGTGGCACTTGATGCACCGAGACTTTGTGGTGTTCACTCACAAACCTGGTAAGTCCACTGTCACTGGAGCAGAAGTACTGGGGGCTGGGGCTGGGGGGATGAGGCAGATAAAGGAGGTCTTAAAGGTTGATCAACAAAAACCAAAAAAGAAAAGTAGGCAAAAAAGTCGCCCATGGGCTGGTCAAAAAGTCCAACATTAAGCGCTCCTCAGCCAGTCCACCAAGGGTCTGGCAATGTGACAGAGCAGTCTTGTGAGCGCGTCACTATCAGTCCATCATTGTTCTATTTGCCCTCCACTTCTGGCCTCCTCACCTTCAATGGCGCTCGGCTTTCCCTCCTCTGTCTGCTCATTCTCCTCATTCTCCTGGTTCTCAGAGGTGCAGGCACGGGAATCCAGCTGCTGGAGGATGGTGGGGCAGAACTCCTGGAACTCCCTCTTCCCGATCTGAGACTGCTCACTGAAATTGTGGGTAGCAAAGAGGTCTCCAGAACTGAAGCACTGAAATGAGAGGGAGGGGGAGAAGAGAAAGCCTCTTAGAGCCTAAACACCAAAACTTGCCCCACTTAGCAGCAACCTGCTCAGCCTTCTGAAAGACAAAAGATAGACATACCCAAGCCACAGGAAATCAGTGAATTCATCTCTCAGGATGGGAGCAAGAAAGTCCCTAAACTTGAAAACCTGACCAGTAATCTTAGATATCAGCCAAACACTGAAGTTCCATGTACTAAGTAACACCCATCTGTGAATGGCTGCAAGGACAAGTTTTAGAACAACCAGATTCCAATCATTGTGACGAGGTTATGGTTTCAGGAAAACTCTTTGTAGACCTGGGGACACAAGCTTCATTCAGATACCAAATCTGGCTACATAACAGCCCAGGGAGCTATCATGGTCAACTACAGATTATACACACTTCTGCATGATACTGGCGTGTGGAGGGGTGAGGTGGTTTTCCTCAGAAACATTGGTGCTACCCAGTCAGGCCACACCTGGGCAATATTAGTCCCTTGACCTTACAATGAGCACGCAGGCACCTTGGGAGGAATTAGCACATCATTCTCATATACTGCTCCTGGGAAAAACTGCAGTTTCACTAACTAAACATGTAGCCCTCAGTCCTTTTCTGAGTTTAGTTTTACCTGGGCTTACCACTGAGTAAGCCCTCTGAAAGTGCTGACAACAGAAGTTTCTGGCCCTATAAGCTGAGGGCTGGACTCTGGTGATCCCAGGATGTTGATGCAGGGCCCAAGAGAAGTCCTCTGGGCTAAGGCTGCCTCACACTCTGCCATCCCTGTGGCATACTCAGCTTCCTCCCTGACACAGACACTTGCCACCTGCAGGTGGCTCTTTATCCACACCATGTGGTCCCCTTGTCCACTTCCTCACTCCAGAGTATTCATCCTTCAACCTGTGGCTACGGGACACTTCCTGCACAAACCCTCCTTGACTATTCCAGCACATTCGTCTCCCTCTCTCGTTTCTGAATCCCACAATTACTGCCCAGCCCATAAAATGTGATGCTTTGTTTCCATTCCAGAGAACTGAGATCTCCACCCAGAGAAAACTACTTAAATATGATTCACGTTTCTCGACTGCTCACAACACCCAGCACAGGAACAAAACAGATGTACAAAACCCTGTAGGCTGGCTTCCACAGCATTGCCACAAGTAGCTTCAGACTCTGATTAACCAAGATGATCTCAAAGAAAGAACAAAGAACTGCATTCCCTGGGTTCTAGTCCTGGTCCCTTCAGGAATGTACATAGGGACTTTCAGGAAAATGCCCCCTGCACCTGGAGGGACTGTAAGACTCACCTGGCAGTATGCAAAATGGAAACTATAAACTCTTGCAAATGCTGTCCTGGGAGCCATGGCTTACCAGCAGTTCCAAGTGACCCAGGTATAGCTCCAAAGATAGTCTGGGGAACTGAGGACCCGACTTCATGGCTGCCCTTTGTAAGAGCACCATGTGGCTAGTCAGGGGCTCTACTGGCGCAGACTGTGGTGTTCCAGACAGATGAGAAGAACTGGCTGTCTGCTCTGTCACAAAGACCTGCCTGCCTTATCCTACCAGGCTGCTCGGCCACCCTGTTCCTGTCTAGACAGGGAACCCCAGAGGCCAGAGATGGTGCTGGTTCAGAAGAAAGCCTTACCGTCGACAAGTTCCTGTGTCCCTGCCCAGGCTGGGTGACATTCTCCCGGCCCACTCCCACATCCAGGTGGTTAAGCAGGACCTTCAGTTGTGGCAGCGTGAGGCTGCCATTCTTGCCGTAGCGCTGCATGAGATCCTCCAGGAAAGAGGCAGTGCTGACAGGCGGCCTAGCTGTAGACGAGGCGTGAACCTGGGGAGCACCCCTCCATATGCTGAGCAGGGCCAACAGGAAGCAGCCTGGACACAGCAACTTCATGGTGATCAAGTATGCCTGCAAGAGCACAAAGCCAGTGAAGTCAAAGCCTTTCCCTCTTCCGACCTGGCAGTAACAACAGATCCTTCAGCCCCACACCAAGCACACAGGTCCCTCCTTCAAACCCTGAATAGAGTTGGCATTAAAGTCTGACTTCACCCCTCTCTCTCTTCCTCTGCCTGGCCTTGGAGAAACCCTTCTTTAAAGGGGATAGAATGAAGCTGGGGGCTGGTGGCTCACACTTGTAATCCTAGCTATTAAGAGGCAGAGATCAGGAGGATCTCGGTTCAAAGTCAGTCCAGGCAAACAGTTTGAGAGAACCTACCTTGAAAATACCCAACACAAAGAAGGGCTGGTGGAGTGGCTCAGGTGGTAGAGAACCAGCCTAGCAAGTGTGAAACCCTGAGTTCAAACCCCAGTACTGCCAAAAAAAAAAAAAAAGGATGGAATGATAATTAAGATAAAAGACAAATTCAGCATGTATAGCTAAATTTAGAAGTTAAAAAAATAGGGGCAGAGAATGTAGCTCATAGCACTTTGAGTGCTCAGCATCGAAAGGCAGGAAGATCGTGAGTTCCAGGTTAGCCTGGGCTATACAGTGAGACCCTGGCTCAAGAAATCCAAAAAACTTGACTTGTGCTATTTTACTACTTATTAAAACAGCAAAATAGACTTTCATGTTACACCTGGGGGATGGACGGGAGTATGGCTTGGTGGTGGAGCACTTGCCTAACATGAGTAAGGCTCAGGGTTCAATCTCCAGCACTGTAAAATAAAATAATAAAACATAAATAAAAATAGTACCTCACGTTCATGAGGCTCAACAGCAGAAGAAAATATTGCCAATGACTGTTAAAATAATAGGACTCCTTTGAAGAGTTATGCGATAACACAAATATGTAAACCGTTTAAATGGATTATTCTATTTCTAGAATTTGCCCTAACCTAAAAAATAAAAAGGTATACACAGAAAGATGTACTATGGTCAAGCAAATTATATCCAAAAAAGTAGGATTATGGGCTACTCTAGAGGTGGAGGTCCAGAGGATCAAGGTTCAAGGCTAGCCCAAGAAAAAAACGAGACCCTATCTGAAAAATAACTAAAGCAAAAAAGGGCTGGGCACATAGCTCAAGTGGTAGAGTGCCTACCTAACAAGTGTGAGGCCCTGAGTTTAAATTCCTATACTGCCAAAATAAAGGACAGAATTATGTAGCAGAGTCAGGAACTGAAAAGCAATAGAAAATGAAAGCACGTAGTACAATGATTTTTCTTTTGTTAATCATTTCCCTTAGTAAAGTTATAACTTAATTAGAGGGGAAATGACCCTCCTTGTTTCAGACCAGGAAGAAGTCAATCACTGTGGTGGTTTCCTCCCCAAGAACCCTAGGCTCTCCCACTGGATGCTCCACCTCTGGGCCTTTGCTTGTGACAGAGGAACAGGGTAGGTTCTAAGTGGCTAACAGCATGCTTGCCTGAACCCTGGCCCTGTCACTTACGAGCAATGTACTCTAGGGTAAGTTATTTAACCAGAGACAATACAGAGTGACTTAGGACAGCCACACAGCTTACCGTGACTGTCAGTGTCACACAGACACAGCTGCCCACAAGAGAAATTGCACTGGACAAGTCACTCAGCCTCTTCTGCCTCACTTTTCTCATCTACAGCATTGGTACCCACCCCCACTGGATTACTGTGGCTCACGCCTGTGAGAGCCTATCTTGAAAAAAACCCTTCACAAAAAAGGGCTGGTGGAGTAGGCCTGAGTTCAAGCCTCAGTACCATGAAAAAAAAAAAAAAAAAAAAACAAAGAAAGAAAATTTAATGGCCCAAGCTAGGGCCAGGGCCTTGCTGAGTACCTGAACTAAAGTGCTCAGAATCTGGCTATAAGGGCTAGATGTGGTGGCACTCCTGTCATCTCAACACTTGAGAGGCTGAGGCAGGAGGACCTTGAATTCAAGGCCAGCCCAGTCTACACAGTGAGACTGTCTCGAAATAAATAAATACAATCTGGCTATCATTATTCTAAGACATAACTAGCAAGGTTCTCCCAGCTTCGATTCTCAGCTCAAACACGAAGCTGCTGCTACTGCTGGAACTGTCTGGAATACCTTGTGGCTAACCTTGCTCTCCACTAAAACAATCACAACTCCAGGCTTGCAGCACATGTCACACAACGATCCTAGGGGCGTTCAAGCTTTAGGTTCCACACATGGGGCGTGCACAGACTGTGGGACATAAAATGTTACTCTTTGGTGTGATACACTTTGAGTGGCCATGGATGTATTAGGCAACAGCAAAACTGGTGGTCTGCAAGCATTCCTTTCAGACTCAGAACTCTCCAACACCACCAAGTGAGCGAGCCACTCTTAGGCAAAAATGACTAAGCTCATTGCCCAAAGAAAGCAATTCTCCATCCAGCAGTCTATGAGCAGTCCACATAGCATGTGCTGTGCTGCCAGCAAGGGGGAGGAGGTCCGTGTGGCTGCAGGAAAACAGGCGAAGAGATGACGGGCAGCAGCAGCATCTGTCCAGGGCAGATCATGCTAAGCACCTGGCATTCAGTGTCTCCCTTAAGAGAAACCGGGAAACTTACCCCTACCTGACAGATAAGGAACTTGGGTTCAGTGATTAGGAAACACGATCCACAGCCAGCAAAGCCAGAAACTGAATTTTTCATGAACCTGAAGCCAGATCTGAACGACACTCAAGTCAGTGTGTCCTTAACCAGTATGCGCTCAGCATGAAGACAAAGGAGCCGCCCTGGATGCTATGTAGAGCCACACACCTGGCGTGCCTCTAAGCAGATGTGACAATTCAGCCTCAGGAGGCACCCTAGATCCAGGTCTGAGATGCCCTAAAGAGCTGGGATGGGAAACGCCCCTCAGGGATGCCTCAGAGGCCAGGCTGTATTGTATTACAGGACTCCTGCTGCAGAACCACAGAACACTGTTCCCACTTCAAATACAGTCTTCAAATTCATCTGCAGCAACTTCAACATACTCTGAAAAAAACTAACAGAGCCACTTCAAATATAGGCACTCTAGGGTGGTTTTAGCAGCTCTGGAGGACAGGTATTCAAGGGGCATTTATGAAGTGCTTGCTCTCCACGGCCCCTAAACCCCTCATGTGGCTGCTAAGACAGCTGGAGTGCTAGCAAAGAGGCATCTTCTGACTGGTAGCAAGAAAGGTAAGCCACAGGCCACTTTCATTTCTCCCGGGCCACCTTCCCTCCCCTCTCCCTGCCAGCATAGCTGCTTGTTATGCTAGGAATTATGCTGCTTAGGGCTCTGCTGACGACCACAAGACAGTGTTGGGGCTCCACAGTCCAGGCCAGTCCCCACGAGGCAGACAGACTCAGCAAGCAGAGTGCTGCTGTGTGGCCCACACTTGAGAGCTGAACTCACCCCACAAAGGGTCAAGGGACAGTAAGGAGCCTGAAACCAGAATCTTGGAGCTGCTGAGGACACTCCAAACCCAAGTAGCTTTGGCCTTTTGGCAGACATGAACAGGGTGCTTTCTGCTCCAATGGAAAAGCACCCCCCAAACCATATGTTATTCTTAGCAAGCAAAGAGTTTTTAAAGGCTCTTTGGAGGGGAGAAAGAAGAGGGAGAAGAAAACACACAACTCTTTGCCACAGCTGGGACACAAGGCTAGGGCAGTGGTCCTCACCAGGGTAGGAGGAAGCCAGTTCTGTGTGTGACTTCAGGTGATCTACTCAACCGTCCAGGGGTGCTGAGCCAGCTGCCCTTAAGGGCAGAGAGGACACCTGCCAGGGGTGCTAAGAAGAGCAGGGGAAAGAGACAAAGGCTCCAGTGTGCTGTTGGCTCAAGCCACCAGGCCCTGCTTGGTGAAGCTGGGTCACAGCCCCTGTGTTAACTGAGCTCAAGGTCAGAGAAGTGAATTATTTTAGCACCTCAGGTCTATCACCAGGCACCAGACCTGACCCTCCAAGGGAATGAAAGACCTAGGAGAAAGTCAGCATGACGATTATTCTGGAATGTTCTGTGATGCTTCAGAAGTTTCCTTGCCATACCAGAGGCTCCTAAATTAGGATTCGATCTACTATTGTCCCTCTGCTGTATCCAGAAGCATCTCATCCTAGAAGTGGCAGTTTGGCTCTGGTGGCACACCTCATGTTTAGCCACACTCCATCTTTTCTAGGCCTACCTTCCCTGTCACAGAAGAGCCAAACATTTACTTCTCCTTGAGGTAACCAGGTGGGAACTTGCCACAGTGCTCAGTCAACAAGCTGGCACTGAGGGGAGAACAGACCACAGAAACCTGAAGGACCTAGGGTGGCCAGGCCTCCAGTCTATGCCTCACCAACTGGCCAGGGAGCCCATCACTCTGCTCTTAGATTCCTCTGGGCTCAAACATAAAACATGGAAGAAAAGACCAAATGCTCTAGACAATGATGGCCAAGGCAAAACTGTTTCCAAGGTCAACAGGATGTGTTCTTGCATATGCTCCCCACTTACGTCCACTCCATCCCCATGGGGTGTGGGAGTACAGTAGACGGCAAGAGTAGAACTCAAGCTGGGATCTCAGTCAGTTGTAGGCCTAGGCTCAGCTCAGTTGGAGGCCAGTCTGAACCGAGTTTTTATAGGCCCTTTACTTAAAATTGAAAAAAGGCTGATTGTCCACACAAGGAAAGAGCACGGGGATGGAAGGCGGAAGAAGAGGTATTAGGGGACGCAGAAGAAGCCATACTGATAGAAATATTGCCCTCTTGTTTCCACTGCTGACAGCCCTTGATGAATCACCTGTCCTCTCAACTGTCTTCTCATCACCTGAAATTCCAAGGACATAAAATGACACCTCTGGTTCTTACACATGCCTCAAGGACAGAGAGGCAGGGAAGCCTCTGATGTCTACACATCATCCAGAGTTAGGAATGTCAACAACCCAACCAGCTACAAAGTGGCTCCCATTACCACCTTGTGGTTTCTTCCCCAGTAAGCAGCTCATTTCTGCAGAAGGCCTTAAGGCAGACTGGACTTTCTCCAGCACCTGGCCACACCCCATTCTAGGGTTGTGTGACCTGTTGGCCAAAAGGTTAACCAGTAATAGATAAAAACAAAAGCAAAAGGCCTGGGGTGAATCAGGGAACATTTCTGAGCCTTAGTAAAGGGCCAGATAGAAAAAAAAAAAAAGAGAGAGAGAGAGAGAGAGAGAGAGAGAGAGAGAAACTTGCAGATAAAAGACAAAGCTAGGCCTTGGGGTAGAAGGTGGAGACCTCAAAAAATCCTGGGTTTTACAGCTGGAGCTATCTGTAGTTCCAGCATTTGGGAGGCTGTGGCAGGAGGATCAAGACCAGCAAGGGCTGTATAAAATGAGACCCTGTCTCAAATAATCTGGGGAAAGAGGCAAACTGTCAGGATTCTTTGTCCTCTTCAATGAGGAGTGGTGGAAAAATCTGGGGGGTGGGGAGGTGAAAGTGAATAAGAACAATGGGCTGACCCTGAGGGAAGTGAAGTCTCCAGGGCCACTACTGAACTGGGAAAACCAGTCAGTTCCCGGGAGAGAGCATTCCTCCCTTCCTTCCAACAGGAATGGGCTACATCTCCCAAAACAGTGCACTCACCATGATGAAGGGACATCTACAAAATCCCAGAGCAAAGGACAAACCCACAACCCTCCCTGCCTCCATTCTCCCCTCCCCAGATCACAGAGCGCGCATCTGAAATACCTGGACCTTTGCATGCACGCACACTGTGGCTGAGATGAGCGACAAATCAGCCACAGGCTGGTAGGAGGAAGGTCACTTTCTTAATTTGGGCCTGCAGAACAGCACAAGTTTGAACAAGATAAAAAGTAAAGGCAGGGGTGGTGGTATAGCTCAGTGGTACAGCGCTTGCCTGGCACATGTGCATGAGGCCCCAGATTGATCCGCAGCACTGCAAAAAAGAAAGATATAAAGAAGGAAAGGAACAGCAGGCACAAAGACTTCGACACTTAGAACCACATGACTCCAGAGGAGGCAGCCGCCCCACTGCTAGAACAGTGTGTCTACCAAACCAGTGCAGATGAGACCATACACAAAAGGAGACGAGAGGCAGGCTTACTGAGAAAAGATGGACAAGACATCACTGAAGAGCTAAAAAATTACAATTATTCTGCCAATAATTTACAAGAGAAACACCACAAAGGAGAGCTTGAGATAACCATGGTGAACCCAGACAGAAAAGATGAATTGAAACAGAGATACCAGCACAAGGGTAAGGTGCTCCCAAAGAAGAGGACCTAAGAATGGAATGGCAAAAAAAAAAAAACCAAACAAATCTGAGGCTGTACTCCACAAATGCAAGATGAAGCAATGCCTAGTTCAGCTACTAAACTTAAAAGACAAAAGGCATCCAGAAGGGGAAAAGAAAATGAGGGCGGGGGAGAATGGGGATCAAATTCAGGGCCTTCAGCATGCCATGCATGGGCTCTACTATGCAGCTGTACACACCCCCAGTCAGAAAAATCCACCCCCCAACAAAGAACTCATTGTGAAAATTACAAAACACTAAAATTTCTTGTTCGTTTGTTTGAGACAAGGTCTTGCTATGTAGCCCAGACTAGCCTTGAACTCCAGATCCTCTTGTCTCAGTCTCCCAGTGTGAGAAAATTCAGACCATCTTCATTTCCCCCACAGTAACATTCAGCATCAGGGAATAATGCAAGAATGTCATTTGATTCTGAAGGAAAGAAAATATGGGCCAAGAATATTTCTTGCCAAGATTACATACAAATTTGGTTAAGACAACAGGCAGAAATTCCCAAGCCTGAAAGAACTCAAAGAATAAATCAGTCCCCTTACTAGGGAGGAAAATGACGTAACAATGAAATGCAACTAATCAATGCAGAAATAAAAGTAAAAGCTGGCACTAGTGGCTCACGCCTATAATCCTACCTACTTGGGAGGTTAAGATCTGATCACAGTTTGTGAGACCTCCATCTCCAGCAAAATGGACCAGAATTGTGGCTCCAGTGGTAGAGTACCTGCTTTGCAAGCACAAAGCCCTGAGTTCAAATCAAACCCCAGCCCCACAAAAAAAAAGAAAAAAAGGCTAGGTATGTTTCAGTAGTAAAGTGCCCAAGGCCATGGTTTTGATCCCCAGCACCACGAAATAAATAATGACATAAATAAGTAAATTAGAACTCAGGAATGCAGAAACCATGGAAAGAGGGCAGCAGTAAGCATGAAAATTCTTTAAGTAAGAAATAATAAAAAATTATTATGGGATTATGGTTGCAGAATACAACCTAAATGTTACAAAAATGGACAATTCAATAGTACAATTAACATCATCTGGATACGGGGAAAAGCAGGAGAGCAAATGTAAGAATTCTAACGTCCTTATTCTTCACAGCGAAGAGTCAATAGCTACTGTTCAAAATAAACCAGGTAATTATAGATATGACTCACAAGCTGTTTTCTTTACTTTGCTGGTAGGAAATTATCTCTTGTGAACAATGCATTTTTAAAGCTTAATGATTCCTTTTAAAAATTAAAATTAAAACTGCAGTTTCTTTTTCTTCTGTTACATTCAGAGAAATTTTAATACTTTTTCGTGAGTTTCTTTTTTGGCGATGCTAGAGTCTGAACTAGGCAGGCCTCACGCTTGCTAGGCAGGCAGGCATGCTACCACTTGAGCCACTCTGCCAGCCCCAGGTAAGAGTTTTTGTATCTATTTCCCCATATCCATTCATCTGTGAGTTTTCCTGGAACAGTGTCTGGAATAATGTCTACCTGATATTGAGGATAGTTATTTCTGAGTGGCAAGATTTGAAGTGTGTGGGGGTCTTGCTTTCTATCACTTCGCCCATTGATGAGTCCCAGTTGGTGGTACAGATGTAGCAGTGTAACATAGGTGATCATAATCAAGAATCACGAAGACCTTTGAAGTATGGCACAAAACCCAGATCCCATAGAAACAATCATGGATACACCTAAATACAAAAAACCGCTGAGTGTTTTCTCCCAACTGCCCAGTACTGGAGATTAAACCAAGGGCCGTATGTATTCAGGCAAGCTGTCTACCATTTAAATCACAGCCCCCACCCAGCTCTTTTGTTTTTTGAGACAGGCTCTCCATAACTTCATCTGGGATGCCTTTGAAACTCAATCCTCCTGCTTCCACCTCCTGAGTACCTGGGATTACAGGCTGCCAGGTCTTTTACTAATACTTAATTAGAAAATTCTTGATATTCACGGTCAAGCTAACGCCAATTAAGTCATCTGTGTAGGTCCAAGTGTCTGCAATTAGAAAAGCGCAGGCTTAAAGCTTGGTATTCAAGTAAATACTACCCTAGAGACTTCTTGGGGTTCAAGAGCTTCAAGAAAAACTCCGTAGCCTATGGCCCCCACCTACCTACCAAATGAAGCAGCCACTCTCACCTCAGTCAAGTTGTCCTAGGCTGAAAGCTTCACCCAAGTACTGAGCAAACGGTGCAGCCTGACAAGTGGCCTTGCTTAGCCTTGCTCAAGCTTTTAATGGGTCCGTTTTTCTGCTTCCTTCTGCCCTCCCACCTAACACTCCCTCTCCTATACCCTAAAAGGATGAGTTCTCTTTTCCCAGTTCCTGCTCTCAGGACCTGAGCCTCAAGCTTTGGCATGTCTGAAGGCCACCCAGGTTGGGAAATTTCCATACATGTGCAGGAAGGGGTGGGGGAGGCACCTAGAGTCAGTGGCCCACTTAATTCTCCCCATGAAACTTCATGCTGCTAGAAGTGGTGGGATGAGAAAACTTTAAATAAATAAATAAATAAATAAAATTAGTGATGACCCAGAAGCAAGGGATAAAATTAGAACCAGCAGCTCATTTACCAATATTTACTGAGCCCCTGTGTATGTCAGCGCCTGGGGGAGGAAGTTATGAGGCCAGAGACTGGTGGTCAGGGCCCAGGACAGCGAGCACCGACAAGCCCAGAAGGCTTATTTAGCCCCATGCTGAATGAGTTTAATGCCGCCAGGCCCAGAACTGCAGCCAAAGGAGGAGGGAAGCAGCCTGGAGCCAGGGCCCAAGAAAGCCAAGAGGACTTCCAAAACTAACTGAGTCAGGCAGGCAGGAGCCCAAGGAAGCCAGCCAGCGCTCCCTACCCAGCACCCCACCTGACCTAAGGTCCTGGTAAGAGCCACCCTATTCTCATCATTCATTCGTCAACAGTTCCCAGACACTAGACTGCAAAAGTGTGACCGATTGACCTGCTAAGTTCCCTCCTGTTTGCCAGAGCATGGGGTCCTGCATGTGGCTTAGGAAACATGGTGCTCTCATCTCCCGTTCTCATCTCCAACTCATCGAAGCAAAACCCCTGGCTTGTTATTCAGGATCAATGAAATAACAACCATGATCTCACAGCTAAATAATCAGACAGCAGGGCAAGTCCGACATGGGTTCAAATGTGGAGCCTGATGCTAACATAACATGTGTCTCCAGCACAGTGAAAATGCGAGATGAACGGATGGCTCAAGCAGTAGGGCATCTGTCTAGCAAGCGTGAGGCCCTGAGTCCAAACCTGGGTGACTCTAAGACAGAGCTTATGGGCCCACAGCACAGCACTTCAGATCAGGCAGTTCCTCCCTAGTTCCCATCTTCTCATCTAGTTATGAATGCTTTCTCAGAAGTCATCTCAAGTTCTTCTTCCAGGGAGCAGTGGACCACTCAGAGCACTTCCCCAACTGCTTTAGACTCATTACTTTGTCTCCAGGAAGCCTCTCTAACTGGATTTTTGCTCCTTGAAGGCAAAGAGGCCCTCACCTACTATTCTTAGATCCTGCCCTAGTGTTCCCCAACATAGGCCTGGCACAGTGTTGGGTGCACAAGGGCCAGGAAACAGAGAATTTATGCTGGGAGATGAGGAGTTTAGTGTCCCTTCTAACTGACCCCTGCATGGTCCTACAGCCCAATGGAGAGAGATCAGGGAGGTCAGCACCTCCTTCCCTAGGCACTCTGTCCCCCTGGGGCCCACAGACCATGTTTCACCCAGATCATCTGAAGTCAGCTATCAGGACCCCACCTCGTGCCCTCTCCTTCTCTCTAAGCCATCTCCTTACCTTGGAGTTCACTTTTATTAACTGAACTAAAAGCTACTTCATGCCAGGTGCCGGTGGCTCACACTTGTAATCCTAACTCCTCAGGAGGCAGAGATCAGTAGGATGGCAGTTCAAAGCCAGCCAGAGCAAATAGTTCACAAGACCCTATCTCAAAAAATCCCATCACAAAAAAAGGGCTGGTGGAGTGGCTTAGGCGGTAAAAGCATCTGCCTTGCAAGCGTGAGACCCCAGTACTGCCAAAAGAAAAAACCAAATACTCATATCCTGCCAGTAGTCAGGAATTATGCTACTCACTGGGATATGAGGTACCTGCCCTCACACAGCAGTAAAAGCAAACATTCGAGGAGTAACTTATCAGCACGATGATGACAGGTCCATGTGTAGCTCAGGGTTCAGCTTGGCAATTTAAACACAAAGGGATTCTGTACAGGATATTAAATGGCCTAGAGACTCACTGGAAGAGCTGAAGAGACAGACTCTAGGCTGAGCTGCCAGGGGCTGCTCCCAAGATCATGTGGCAGAACTGGACTGCCAGGGAGCTGCACCTGTGCACCATCAGTAGCTATGGTACAAAGAAGCTGCCTGCTCCAGAACTATGCTATCCCTGTCAGGAATCTACTACAGCTGAATGGATGTTCAGGTCTCCTGAGGGAGAGGAAGCCTGGCCTCTTCCACAACACCACATCTAACAGGAAGAATCTGAATCACACTAGGAATTTTGGTGAAAGAATGTCTTGTAGTAGTTTTTGTTTTATTTCTTTTGTGGTGCTGGGAACCTAACCCAGCACATAGGGCATTCTAGATAATCAATGAGCTATAGTCCCAGGCCTGGATCCTGTAGTTTTTGATTCTCTACCTTTAGTAGGCTGTGCCTTAAGTTACAATCCACATATGAAGAGGCCTCACCTGGTGTCCTCACCAGAAATAAACCACTGGTTGGTTACTTAGCATGGATATCTGAGGAGCAACTAATGCACACCATCCACCAGAAAGTGCCAGGCTGAGCCCTGCCCGCCTCACCAAAGAATGGTTATTTTATCTGAGACCTGTAGGATATGTGAAAGTGAGCCGGCTGGAGGGGCTGGGGATATGTTTCTCCTCCAGGATGCAGCCACTCTTGGAAACTCAGTGTGAAAGGCACATATTGGAGTTCACAGTGGCTGCAGGGTACACAGAGGATGTGCGGGAGAGAGAAAAATGACCTACAAAGGTGGGCAGAGACTGCAGGCCACAAGAAGATGGCTGGACTTCATTTAGAGGAGAAGGGACATTTTAAGAAATGATGGGGTCCAAGGTGGAGTTTTGGGGCTTTTTTTTTTTTTTTTAATTTGTTTGGTGTTGGGGATGGAACTCACAGCCTTGAACCTGAGAGGCAAGTACTCTACCACTGAGTTACACCCCTGGCCCTGATGTGTTTTTAATATACCAGCCTGCCTGCAGTGTGGAGAATGGACAGGAGGAGGGCAGAAGCAGGACCAGACAGGAGGCTGTCACAGCTGTCCAGGTGGAGAATGAAGAATCAGCTGGGTCTACAGATCACATCTTTCTACCAGTTTCAGGCTTAACAGCAACTCAGCCTGGCACACCTGCCCTTCCCCATTAGGGATCTGGGCCTCAGAGTCTCCCATTAGAGAACAAGCTCCTCATTAAAGGACAGGAGCACAGGTAGGAAAGACCACCTCCACCCCAGCACTGTGACAAGTTGCAACTTTCCTGTGGTAGCAACCAAGCCATTTGGAAATGCTAGCTCCACCTCTCTGGCAGCAACACTCTGGGCAAAACATATCCCAAGGGCCTCTGGCTGTACCTCTGGGCTGGCCAAGACTTTCTGCCTCTGCCTCTGCCCCAGCCCCACCCCTTCTGTCCTCCTGCAAGCCAGCTCAAGCCCCACCGTTCCAGGCTCCAGTCTGGCCAGTCTCCATAGATGAGATGCCCAGCGTGCGATCTCTCTCTCTCTCTCTCACACACACTCACACACTCTCACACACACACACATTTCTCAAGGGAAATGGTTCTGAAAGTGCAATCATTGGAACAGCAGTGTTAACAACATCACCTGGGAACTTGCTGGAAGTGAAAATTCTTAGCACCTCTCCCACTAAATGAGAAACTAGGGTGGCCTTAGCTAAGTGAGTTAATGTTTATTTTTTTTTTTGTACTGGGGCTTGAACTCAGGGCCTACACCTTAAGCCACTCCACCAGCCCTTTTTGTGTTAGGTACTTTTAACAGGGTCTCACGAACTATTTCCTTGGGCTGACTTTGAACCAATCCTCCCTGATCTCTGCCTCCTGAGTAGCTAGGATTACACATGTGAGCCACCAGTGCCCAGCTTCAATTTTTTTTTTTTTTTGGTAGTATTGGGGTTTGAACTCAGGGCTTGTTAGGCAGAGGGTCTATCACTTGAGCCACTCCACCAGCCCAGCTATGTGGGTTTGAATCAGTCAGTGCTCTACTGATCTTGGAGGAGGTGCCAGAGCCTTTGCTCCACTTCCCGCTCCTTATGAAAGGGAAAAAGAAAGTTGCTGGGCAGCCTTCCTGCCACCACCAGAGGAGGTTACTGCTCACCAGTGCAGGCTCCGGTGCCTGAGGCCCTATTCGCATGAGAGGGAAAGTTATTGATAAAAGAAAAGAAAAAGCCCTATTTCCAAACTGGGTGAGAAAGGTGGCAGCAGGGGGAGACCAGATAACCACATTCATGAATCATAATTCCTCAAGTTCCCCTCCCAACTGTCCCAACCTCCCACACAGAGCATTCTCTGGCCAAGGTCATGGGCGGCCATCATCTGATTACCAAGGGGAAAGGCCTTCTTCGTCCTCCGCCTCCTCACTGCAGGGCTTGCCATGAGGCAGAGCTTCCTGTTCCCTGAGATTCCAGGCTCCCAGACAGAAACCGCTACAGCCCTCTTTCATCACCTCAGCGGAAGACCTGCTGCCACTGCCCAACGCCCAGCACACGCCTGTGCTCCTCTGCCTGGTAACCAGGGTTCTCTGCCAGTTTCCCACCCGCCCTCTACCCTCACCTGCCGTTCCTCTCTGGCCTGGGCTCTGGGTTCCATCAGAACGTTCCACCTCTCTCCCCCCATCAGTCTTCCTATCGCCACACCTCCCCGTAGGACTAGAAAGTCCGATGGGCAGGTCAGAATACTGCACACGCTGTAGGTGCTTTCTCCACACAGGGTGAAGAGGCTGGATGGAGGCAGCCCCACTCTACCCCAGAGCTCCCCAGTGTCACCCCCCACTTACCTTCCTCTTTGTTTCAATGTCATGACGTCTTAAAGTGACAGACTTATGTTTCCTCCTACCTCCACCTCCCAAGTAGCTGGGATTACAGGGTTGACCCACCACGCCTAGCCCTACAGGCACATATTTGCTAGCTGACTGTCGGCTGGTTTCCTAAAGACCTTCCGAGGTGCTTGCTGCTTGACTATGTAACTCTAAATGTGTACTAGGCAGAACCTCTCCCTCCCTAGGGACTGCCGAACAGCTGACAGACTCCACCATGGCATGGTAGGGCCGTGGGGTTGAGGGCAGGAGCACAAGAGTGTGTCTTCTCGAAGCTGTCCCAGTCACAGGTACAAAGGAGTCGTGAGAATCCTGGCCCTCTGCCCTTATGAGTCACTCATGTCTGCCTGGACCAGGGCTCTGCAGAAAAGCTGTCAAGAGTGCACACAGATAGATTCCAGAGCAAAGGCACCAGGTTTCTGGCTCTTATCACGCTATAGCCATAAATCAGGGCCACATGGGTAAAGCTATGAATTTTTAGGTTTTGTGGCTGTCTCCAGGCAATATGATGCAGAAGTGACTTTCCAAAACAGCACTGTTTTATGCATGTATTTCCACCTGCCTCCCACAAACTGCTTGCCTATTGAAAAACGGATCAACATTCTAACCAGACTTAAAAGGCTTACCCTTTCCAACCAACACCACCTCCAAAGAGCAAGCGGATTGTCACATAGAAATGGTTCCTGATTTTGGCTTGTAACTTGGACAAACTCTGGTTCGGGTGACTTTCAACTCCAATCAAAGACGAACATAAGAACTGTTACAGAAGTACTATTCACCAAAAACCTGGTGACAATCCAAAAGCTCACGGTGAGAGAATAGATGAGTGAACAGCAGGTAATTTTCAGGAAGAAATTAGGCTCACACTCCAATTTTTAATAACGATTGCTTTTTCAACATTGCTCTTTCTTGGAGAAATCCCCCAGGAAAAGCTAGAAGGCACCACACAGTCAACTCCCTGCAACTGAGCATAAGGAATTCGTATGAGTGGAAGAAATACTGAAATGTTAGTAACAGTATAACAAACTTCTCTGCATCTCTACAACATTCTTCAGTTCAAATGTCACCTTGTCCCCCTCAAAATCCCTCTCCTAGTCAGTCAGAATCCTAACATCCTATTTTATTTTCCTCTTGGCGTGTATCACTTTCCAAAGTAGTCTTTTTTTCTCTTTATATATTATCTGTCTCTTTCTATATGATTGCAAACTCTACAAGGGCAGAGACTGGGGGCCTATTTGATTCCCAGAGTCTGGCTCGTCATTGGTCCCCAGAGAACATCCAAGAATGTGTTGTGTTCCCACTGCCCATTTAGGGGAATCACACATTTTTAGACTTTGGCTGCTCTTTGGTCTCTGTGCCTGGATGAACCCCAAGCAGCCTCAGGGATAAGAGCCCAAGTGGCCTTCAGGGCCACTTCAAGGTTGCTGAAGACCCCAGAGAGCCAGAGAAGTTAGCAAGTTAGAAGCTGGAATAAAAACATAAGGTAGAGGTGTAAGGTGGGCTGGGGAATCTAAAAGGGAGAGGGGAGAGGCAGGCTCCTCCCCTCCCCACACCCCAGAGACAAAGGTACCCAGGATGACAGCCACCTGGTAATTCCACCAAAAAGACTTTTCTTTGTGGCAAGGGAAAAAAAAGGGAAGCCCATGAGTATAGGCTATTTCTAGAATTTCTCAGTGCTCATGGAAACTCTGAGTTTCATTCCCATTATGCACACAGCCCCCTCAATGTGCCAACTGCACAGAGACGCTGGGGAACGGGGTGGTGAGGGGCTGCCAGGAAGAGTGGAGGGTGTGGAGTGAGAGTAACCAAGGTCACAGCCACATGCTGGTCAGCAGAGCTGAAAAAGCTGCACACCCATGGTCACCCATGGTCAAGGCCTCTGCCACGTGGGTCTGCTGGATGTCAGAAGGGTGGCCAAAGAGGGAGGAGCAGGAACAAAGACATGAGATCTCTGTTCTTAGGGCTGGACAGACTGTCCTACAGGGAACTTTGGTTAGCTGCCCAGGTGTGGGGGGAGTGGGTGACTGAACTTTTTTGCACCTTTCTGGGAAAGGAGATGGGAACAGCATGGCTTGCTGCCCTGGAAACTACTCAGGACCTGGTATCCTAAGAACTTGCCCAGCAGTCACATGGAAAGTATCCAACACAGGATAAATGATCAGCAGTGAAACATCAACAGGCCAGGGATGTCTCATGGGCTGGGGATTGCAGTGCTCAGCACATCCAGAAGCAAATGTGGCCTACCAGCAGGCCAACTGGCTGCAACCGGCCCCAAGCTCTGTACTTTGTGCTCTAAGAAAACAAGAGTCCCTGGGGACTGACGGGAGAGCCCTCTGGCTTCCAGGAAAGGACAGAGAAAGTGTCCCACATTACAGGACTTTCATGACTAGCTGATCCTTTTGGATTTCCAGTAAAAGAAGTGAAAGAACCGCAGCTGCTCAGGTCTGCCACACTTCCTGAGTGAGGAGTGGTGCTTCAAGTGAGCTGGCTGCCTCCTCTCTCCCTCTCACATCAGAGTACAGGGAAGGCCCTAAGGGAGGAGGAAGATCTTCCTAGAATGGAAGGAATAGTGAATGAGATCCAGGGATGAGCTGACAGGGGCTGCAGTCAACAGGCATCTATTAAGGAAGGACCAACGATAGGTTGAGCACCCCTTATCCAAAATGCTTGGTATCAGAAGTGTTTGGGATTAAAAAATTTTTTTTCTCAGATTTTGAAATATTTACATACACATAATGAAATATTTTGGGGATGGGACCCCAATATGAACAGGAAATTCACTTATGTTTCAAATGTATCTTATAGACACAATCTGAAGGTAGTTTTGAATTTTTTTTTTTTTACTTTTTACATTTTTTTTTGGCAGTACTGGGGTTTGACTTGGGGACTTTGCACATGCTAAGCAGACACTCTACCACGTGAGTCAGAACTCCAGCTGTGGACAATGTTTTACACAACTTGGTACATGGAACAGTTTCACAGTGTGGAATTTCCACTGTGCTACATCTGTGCTCAAAAAGTTTCAGATTTTGGAGAATTTCAGATCTCGGATTTTCCAATTAGGGATGTCCAACCCTTATGCAATTTGGGAAAGTACCCTCTTGAACCTTTGCCTAATTTCACTCTCCCATTACTCATGTTTGATTGCCTATTTCCATAGGATTACCATCAACCTTCAGTATTATTAATACTCAATCCAACTCAATCTACTTGTTCTTATAGTTCTATTAGTTTGCACTTCTTTGATTACCAGGTTGGCTGAACACATTCTCTTTTTAAAAGCAACTTCGTGATTTTTACTGATTCCTAGGCATCACTAAACTGTGCACAATTAGAGACCCAGTATCAGAGAGTAACAGATAGCAGAACCAAACAGCAGAGTCCAGGAAATGTCAACCTTCATGATTTTGCCCACTTTTCACAGAAGCATGAATGTAATTTGAAATCTTTTGATGGCAATAAAGTTAAAATCACCCATCTATAAGACTTGACTCCAAATATTTGATCTGGAATGTGTATGTAAGCAGTTTTCCATTACACAATTATTAAAATACATTTTTCCTGTTAGGAACTGAAGACATTTGTAAGTTTACAAACATTCATATTTTTATCTTAAAAACTAGCTGTTAACTCTGTTTTGCTCATTTTTGGTGAGATCCATTCCCCTTTTCTCTTATTGGTTATTTAAGAATTCACTGCATGGCAAAAATATTAATTTTTTTCACAGGTTCAAATAGTCTTCCTAATCAGTTATTTTGCCTTTAATTTTGCTAACTGGTACTGGTGACATGATTTTAAAATACAGGTAGGCTGGCAAAGTGGCTCAGGTGGTAGAATACATGCCTAGCAAGCATGAGGCCCTGAGTTCAAACCTCAATACTGCCAAAAAAAAAAAATAATTAAAATACAAGAGAAGTAGCTGGGCACCAGTGGCTCATGCCTAAAATCCTAGCTACTTGGGAGGTTGAGATTGGGAGGATCAAGGTTCGAGGCCAGCCCAGCAAATAGTTCGAGAAACCCCACCTCCAAAATAAACAGAGCAAAATGGACTGGAGGTGTGGCTCAAGCAGTAGAGTGCCTGCTTTGCAAGCATGAAGCTGAGTTCAAACCCCAGTACCACCAAAAAGAAAGAAAAAGAGGTAAAGTCAAATATATCACAATTTTCCTGTAAGGTTTCTGATTTTAGTAGCATGCTTACAAAAGCCTTTCCCACCCTGAAATTACAGACGTATGCACCTATGTTTGCTTGCATTTAAAAAAAACTTAAATCTCACTAGGTACCAGTGGCTCACACCTGTAATCCTAGCTACTTGAGAGGCTGAGACCAGTAGGTATGAAGTTTGAGGCTAGCCCTAGCAAAAATAAAGTGACAGATACCTTATGTCAAAAATACCCAACACAAAAAAGGGCTGGCATAGTGGTTCAAGTGGTAGAGCGCCTGCCTAGCAAGTATGAGGACCTGAGTTCAAACACCAGTACCACCAAAAAAAAAAAAAAAAAAAAGAAAAGAAAAAAACTTAGACCTTTAAATCTATTTAGAATTTAGTTGGAGAAAGTACGAAAAAGAGAATCTAACTTAATTTCTCCGGTATTATTTAGGGAATAACCTATCTCCTTTGAAGAATTTGTGAATAGTAAGTAGTAGATGGCAGGAAAGCCGAACATGTCCTTTGCACTGGGAGAGGCTACATGCAACAGGCCCGGCACAATCAGGTCCCACCTTTCCTCCTTCTGCCCTGGAAAGTGACAAACACAGCAACATATGCAACGGTGACAGAGCAGAAAGGCATAAAGGGAAAAGCCTGGATTCCTCCAGCCATCACTGAGTAGGAACAAGGGCCTCAGACTGCACTCATCTATGCAGGCTTACATACCACCCAACCAGCATTGATTACACTGTGATTCCTGTCCAAACACCATTTACTTGTACACCATTCTTTCCGCCTTAATTTTAAAATAATCATAGAGAGAACAGCTAGGACTTATTGCTATCTGCCAGGCACTGTGCTAAGCAGTATGTTTGCATTATTTCATTTACTCTTCCAACCACATTAACAAGATAGATGCTACCATATTTCCCTAGTTCTAAGAGGTTTCCATGACAGCTTTTCAGAACAGGAAGAAAAACACTGCCTTAACAGTACACATCAGCCAGGGGCTGATGGCCCACGCCTGTTATCTTAGCTACTCAGGAGGCAGAGATCAGGAGGATTGTGGTTCGAAGCCAGCCTGGACAAACAGTTCAAGAGACCCTATCTCAAAAAACCCTTCACAAAAATAGGACTGGTGGAGTGGCTCAAGGTGAAGGCCCTGAGTTCAAACCCAAGTAATACAAAACAAGAGTACACATCAATAAGGCACTTCCCTATTTCAGAAGCACTGAAACAGTAACAGTTTGAGGTGGTAAATTCGCCAATTTCTCTGATCTGATCATTACATGTATGGTAATACCACATTGCTCCCCATAAACATGTAAAATTGACACTTACTATGTGTCAATTAAAAAAAATTTTAAAGCTTGACAGGATAAAAATTCTGTTAGGTAACTTTAAAAAATAAAAGCAATCTGGGTGCTAGTAGAATTCCAGCTACTTGAGAGGCTGAAGCAAAAGGATTATTGGGTTCCAGACCAGTCTTGGATATACACAAAAAGAAATCTCCCTTTCCTTTTGTAGTTCCCTGAGTTCAGGGCTTACAAAAGCCATGTGCCCTGTCCTGAGCGTACTTCTATATGCCTCAACGCATGTCCACCTAAAATCTCAGAACATGACATGATTGACAGTCTTTACTGATGGGATTAGTAAGGATCTCAAGAAGCAATCAATCTAGTATTTGAATCTGCCCTAAATCCAAGGATTCTTTTTGGGTTTTACAGTACTAGGGATTGAACTCAGGGCCTGGCATACTAAGAAAGCCCTTTTACTTGAGCCATGGCCCATGCCTTTATAAAAGAAAGGAGAGGGAGATGTGGACACAGACAGACAGACAAGAAAGCCATGTGAAGACAGAAGCAGACACTGGAGTGTCAGAAGATGAGAAATGCCAGGAGTCACTAGAAGCTGAAAAGGGCAAAGAAGGATTTTCCCTGTGAGCTGTTGGAGTACAGATCTACCCATACCTGGATCTCAGACTTCCGGCCTCTAGCACTGTGAGAGAATGTTTCTGTTGTTTAAAACCACAAAGTTTGTGGTGATTGTTAGGGCAGCCCTAGGAAATGAGTATACCAGGCAAACACTGTGGGGCTGGAAGGAAGCCTGATCACTTTAGCTGTGATTAGGACTCCAAGATGATCCTCAGTGACCCTTGCTTTTGCGTAAACACCAGACGTCATGCCTGTGATAATGTTACATTGTCTACAATATGTGACAAAAGGGATTTTGCAGTGCTTTGTTGACATTAAAATAGGGAAGGAAATGTAGGGGCCTCTAGGAACTGAAAATGGCACCTGGCTGGCAACAGCAAGGAAGCAGGGTAGGAGTAGGAAGAACCTCAGGCCTTAGCCACAAGATTCTTCCCAACCATGTGAGTTTGGCAGTGCCACCCTCCAGATGAGAATTCCAGCTAAAACCCTGATTTTAGCTTTGTGGGACCCTCAGCAAAGAAGCCAGTCATACAATGACCAGACTGACCAAAAAGAACTGTAAAATGACAAGTAAGTGTTGTTTGAAGTCCCTGAGTGTGTTGTACTAACCTGCTGGCCTGCTCTAATAGACACTTCCTGCAGGTGTTCTGGTCACAGGTGGCAGAGCCAGGCTGTACCCAGTCTCTGTACCTTCCTATTCTAGTTGACTTCCCATTAACCCATCCTACTACAGACAGTGTTAAACACATGCCTGACAAAAGCAGGCAGTATTGTGGAAATGACTAAAATTTTTCTTTTTCTTTTTTTTTTTGGCAGTACTGGGGCTTGAACTCAGGGCCTACACCTTGAGCCACTCCACCAGCCCTTCTTTGTGATGGGTTTTTTTTGAGGTAAGGTTGATATGAGCCAGCGGTGCCCAGTGTGGCAATTGTTTCTGACTAGGTGTTGGACCAGGCAGTCTTTCTGGCTTCTAACACCAGGGTACAGAATGTTCCATGGGTTAAAAGAACGCTGAAGCTAGGAAGTAGACAGCACTACTGCTTAAGACAGATGCAACTGGCAGGAAAGTAGTAAATTATGAAGGAGAGTACAGTGGTGTGACAGCAGCACTGAATGCTGAGGGGGACATTCAGAAGGGATGAGGTTGAAGGAGCATTCATTCCACCCTCAGTTTGGCTCTAGTATAGAGCCCCATGTTGATCGGGGATGCTCACCTCTTTCTCTGCGTTCTATCATCTCAAAGGTGAGTTGCATCAGAAAAATCTACAGTCCACACATGAAATCTTTGCTTATCAGTGTCATAATGACAGCAGCTAAACAATTAGAAAATAACCTACAACCCAACATTAAGAAAATGGTTTGAGCCAGGCACTAGTGGCTCACACCTATAATCTTAGCTACTAGGGAGGGACCAGGAGGATCATAGTTTGATGCCACTCCGGGAAACGGTTCATGAGACCCTATCTCCAAAACAACCAACACACAAAAAAAGGACTGGTGGAGTGGCTCAAGGTGTAGGTCCTAAGTTCAAACCCCCAGTACTGCAAAAAAAAAAAAGAAGAAGAAAATGGTTTGACTGGGCTGAGGAGTGTGGCTCAAGTGGTAGACTACTTGCCTCACAAGATCAAGGCCTATGATGTTAGAGTGGAATAAGAGGTATCAATATAAACTCTTGTTTTAAAATATATAGGTAGATAAATACCAATATAGAGATGTGTTTATGTATGGGCTAGTATACATTTCCTAGCTTTGTCTGATAACAGAGCCAGAAAGCAAAGATGACCTCAGTAGTAAACCTAGCACACCTAACAAACAGGTCTTGGTTTCTCAACACCATTCAGGCTTCTTGGAGAAGTGGTTGATTCCAGGGCTAGAACCAGAAAGTGACAAGATGAATGAGGAATACTCTGTGGTACTATGAAATTAAGGAAATGTTAAAATTAAAAATGATGTAGAGTTTACCAAAAGAACACAGAAGACAACAAAAGTGTTCTTACAAGGAGCTGAGGTTGGGGAGGTAGCTTGGTAGTACAGCACTTGCCTAGAATGCATAAGACCCTGGGTTCAATCATAGTGCCACAAAAAAAAAAAAAAAAAAAAGATAAAGCTGGAATAATTGAGTCACAGATAATGATCACAGGAGATTTTACCTGTAGAATAAAATCTGATAGAAATGGGGAAGGAGAGCCAGCTCTTCCTTACAACAGAATTCCAATTAATAAATGTAGCAGAAAAGAGAGAAACTGAGAATCATCAGGAAAACACCACAGTAATCACTATTGTAAGCAAAAGCCACAGATGGATGCTAAAATTAGAGGGTGAAAGTACAAGGAGAAACAAGTTTGCATAGTCTCAAAGCACTGCCCGAAACTACACAGGGAAAGAAAACAGTAACTTTCCATGTAGCTGTCACCAACTTAACCAAGTGATCAGGTAAAAGTTGTTAGTAGGAAGACATGCTGGGGGCATTGAAGGCAGAGCTTGGGCCTAACATGTCCAAAGATCTGGGGTTCAATTCCCAGCACCAAAAATAAATAAATAAAGATACACTGACGTGATAAATGCCTCATTATGATCTTCTGAAAAGGATCCAACATCATTGTTGATCTGATGCAACACTCAAAATGCAAGAAAGACCAGGGAACCGTCTGCTGTAGACTGGAGGGGACACTAAGGAGAGATAACAACTAATGCATTGTGGGATGGCAGGTTACATCCTAAGCCAGAAAAACCATCAGTGAAGATATTTGTGACACTGGTTTTTAAAGGCCTGCCAATGCTGACTTCCTGTTCTTGATAATTATACTCCTCAGTACCTTTAAATTCAAAATCAACAAGTTTAAAATAAAAGAAAATGCGCAGCAATCCCACCTACTGGAAAGGCAAAGGGAGAAGGACCTCAACTTCAAGGCACCTCTCTGAAAAACAAGATAAAAAATGAGAGGACTGGGGTGGTGGCTCGAGTGGTGGATGTCTAGCCCTGGGTATTACACCAGTAGGCAAATAAGCAAACAAACAAATAAATGGAAGCAACACCCCTTAAATCTATATACTTATTATGCATCAATCAAAAATTAGCGGGCTGGCAGAGTGGCTCAGGTGCAGAGCACCTTCCCAGCAAGCATGAGGTCCTGAGTTCAATCCCCAGCACCACAAAAAAAGAAAAAAGGAAATAGTTGAGTAAATTGTAATACAGCCTATAGACAGACTAAATTCTTAGGAACACTATTTTTTAGTGGTACTGGGGTTTGTACTCAGGGATTCACACTTAAGAGGTGAGCATTCTACAACCTGACCTGCACTTCCAGCCCTTTTTACTCTGGTTATTTTGGAAACAGGGTCTCACTTTTTGCTCTGGACCACAACCTGGACCTCCTATTTTAAGCTTCCCATCATCATTGTTGGGATGACAGGTGTGTGCCACCGTGACCAGCTAGCTTTTTCCATTGAGATGGGGTCTTACAGATTTTTTTTGACTTGGGCTGGCTTGAAACCATAATCCTCATGATCTCAGCCATCCATATAGTTTGGGGAGACAGACACATTGGGTGAGATGGAGTCTAGCAAACTTTTTGCCTGGGTTGGCCTCAAACCACAATCCTCCTTAAAAGTGCCTCCCAAGAAACTAGAATAACAGGAGTGAGCCACCAGCACCCAACTTTTAGGAAGCAATTTTGATGCCAAGGTAAAAGGGGGATAGACACCTATGAGCATCATGAAAAAAAGATGCCAGTGTTAACCCAGATTGCCCCAAAGCATCAGGCTTACAGACCCCCTCCCACTCCCATACCCTTCTTTATCTTTCTTTACATTAAGCATGCATTACTTCCCCCCACCCCACAGGGTCTCACTGTGTAGTCCAGGCCTGCCTCGGATTCTCAATCCTTTTGCCTCAGCCTCTGGAGTAGAGCTTCTGGAAAACTTTTAAGGGCTGTGGTAAGTTAGGCTGGAAAGGAGGGCATCCCTCAGGGAGGAGACAGGAGGTTGGACTGACACAGGGGATATGGACTTGGGACCACGGAGTTGTTATGAATAGGCATTGGACGGCCAGACAAGAGGGCTGCTGGCAAAGCAGTAAATCTGTGATGTGGAAGCAGCTCAGATTCTCAGAGAACTTTCAAACCTGACTCCAGACTCCTCTCTTCCCTGTAGCCCACTTGGCTGAGGAGGACCACCTCTGTGTTATACACACAATTCTCCTTTCCAGGATCCGGCTCCTTCTAGCTTGCAAAAGATGGCCCAATTCCATCTGCAGGAAGCTTTCCTGACCAGTCCTGGCCCAGTCACAGGCCTTCTCCACTCACTGGAGCTTCACCAATGCCACCTGGGAGTCTCAGCTCTTCTCCACATGCATTTTCCAACTTTCTTCAGGATGGAGGAGACACTCGTAGCCCCAATCCACTGGGTTGGCCAAGACCCTCCAGGAAGCAAGCAGACCTCCCCAGCTGTCAACACTGAGAGGCCACTTGCCAGGCCTATTTATGAATAGGAACCAGCTGTGCCTATTCATAAACCTAGCTCTACTGTTTTTTTGTTTTTTTGGTGGGGGGTGGAGAGAATTTGGCTATATGGCTATATAGCTTGGGCTGTCCTCAAACTCACAGTCCTCCTGCCTCAATCTCACAGAGTGCTAGGATTATAGACATATGTCACCAAACCTAACCACTGCTTCTGCTTGTTTTTATGATTACTATTTATTTAAACAGGAACTGAAATATGAAGACAGAAAAGTTCTCATTTCTAGGCCGGGTGCCAGTGCCTCACACCTGTAATCCTAGCTACTCAGGAGGCAGAGGTCAGGATCAAGGTTCAAAGCCAGCCCAGATAAATAGGTCGAGACCCTATCTCAAAAAGACCCATCAGAAAACTGGTGGAGTGGCTCAAGGTGTAGGCCCTGAGTGCAAACCCCAGTACAGCCAAAAAAAAAAAAAAAAAAAAAGGTAAGTGGTCTAACAATTCTAAAATTATACCTGAGGTCCCTGAAGTTAAAGTCTCTGATGTTATAAGTTCTCACTTTTTTATTCATCTATCTATCTTTCTATTTGTTGGGACTGGGGTCTGAACTCTGGGCTTTGGGCTTGCAAAGGTTCTCGCTTTTTTAAAAATGAAAGCTAATTAAACAGATGTAATTCATTGCAGCACTGTATATAACGGAAAAATAATGAAAACAACCCAACGTGAGGGGTAACAAACTAATTAAAAAAAAAAAAAAAGAGCCCAGTGCCCGTGGCTTAAGCCTGTAATCCTAGCTACTGAGGAGGCAGAGATCAGGAGAATCAGGAGAAAGTCAGCCTGGGCAAACAGCTCGAGAGACCCTATCCTGAAAAAACACGCCATACAAAAGGGCTGGCAGAGTGGCTCGTACAGTGCCTGCCTAACAAGCCTGAGGCCCTGAGTTCAGACCCCAGTACCACCATAAAAATAAAAAATTAAAAAAAAAAAAAAAAGAAAATGACAGGGCTGGGAATGTAGCTCAGTGGTGTTTACCTAGCACGCACAAGGCCCTGGGTTCAATTCCCAGTTCCACAAATAAAACAAAAAAGAGTACTTCCAAAGTATGAATACTAAGTAGCAGTAACAGAAAACACTAAAAGCATTTGTGTGTACATATGGGAAGGTCTAATACAGCTGCTAGGTGCAAAAGGCATGGTGTTAAACAATGTCTAAAATGCTACCTTGGTTGTTTTTCATTGTTTTGAATTTTGAGCTATATGACTTTAGAGCCTAGTGAAAAGTATTTAATGAAGAAAACAGGGAGTGAACACCTGTAATCCTAGCACTAGAGAAGCAAATGCAGGAAGATAAGAGTTCTCAGGAAGCCAGGGCTACACATTAAGACTCAGTCTTAAAAAAAGAAGGGAGGGAAGGAAAAAAAGGAGGGAAGGAAGAAACTGAGAATCACAGGTAATATTTATAGGTGTGATTTTTTAAAATGCAATTTGCAAGCCTAATTAGAGGACCTGGAGACTAAAAGAAAAGGCCGGCCCTAAACTAAGTCTTGGTGAAGGGGTGGGGATGTAGCTCACTGGCAGACGTCGTGCCTAGCATGCTCCAGTTCCTGGGTCTGATTCCCCATGCCACTTTAAAATACAAACAAACAAACAAACAAAAATCTTGGTGACTAAAAATACACATTTTTCAAGAGAAAATAAACTACTTTCTTGTTTCTTGGTTTTTTGTGATGCTGCAGATGAAACCCAAAGCCTAGTGCATGCTAGAGCTCTACCACTGAACCACATCACCAACCCCTAAATTTTAACTGATACACGTATTTTTTTTATTAACTAATACCGAGTGCTCCAGAGAACCTCTAAGGACTCACAGGAATAAATTTAGGACCATCTCCTTCTTATTCCGCATAACCCCAGGACTCTCTGGGGCCTGGTTAGGCAGGTGGAGAACAGTCGGATCTCAGGTTGCCAAGACAGGGAATTCAGTTCCTATGGCTCCTGTGGCATGTGGATTTTGTAGCTGCTCAGTCTTGTGGCAGGCTCCTGGCTGGCCTAGCATAGGTTGAACGGCCCAGCAAGGGGCTCTGCATCTCCATCTTCAGCTGGGCCCAATCAGGGGCCCCTGTAGGAGGCTGGATGGCAGTTGGGGCTGCCCAGTGGCCCCCTGGGCAGGCATGTGGCCCTGACTGCCAGCGGTCTCAAGTTAGCAGACTCTGGACTCCTTATCTCCTGGCATTCTGACAGCTGCCAGCCTGGAGGTCTGAGAGGGCCTACTGTAGAATCTAGTTTGCGTATTGCTGGTCGGGGGGTGGGGGGGGGGGTTGGACTGACAGACAAGACAACATGACCCTTCCCTGCTCACTTTATACTGTCATAACTCCAGAGAGCCTACAAAGAGAAAGAAGTAGGAGACTCCCCTAGAAGAAACTCCCATGCAGAAGGAAAGACCACCTGCCACTGAACCACAAACCCCCCTTCAATGTTTCAAGGAAAAGACAAGAACTATCAGCAATTTTAGCACATTTAGGAATAAAAATAGCACACTTCTTTGGTATTTCCCCATCAAGTCTCTCACCACTAACAAGCAATGTAATTCACGAACACCAATTAATCTCTCTGGACCTGGTATCTTTCATACCAGTCTGTGGTTCTGAAAAATGGCTAGGTGTTCCTTTCTTCAGGCATCACATGTGAATGGGAGTAGGCAGAATTACTTTGGCAGAATGAGAAGGGGTTCCAGACTCCCAGACCCCTATAGAGATCCTATGCCTCTGTCAATATTGGAGATGGACTGAGGTTCTTTTGGACGGGTGTGGGGTGTGAGCAGGTAAGGAAAGAGGAAAAAGATGGAAACATTTGAAAACAGGACTTGTCCTGTAACTGGTATGTATGCCATGGACACACACACACACACACACACACACACACACACACACACACACACAGTGTCCTTCCTGGTTATCATCAGTCCAGAGAAGTATTTCTTCTCTGAACAAATCAGAGATCTAAAGATGGAAAATCACCTCTTTTCCCTAAGATTGCCCAGTGCATTATGAATCCACCTTACATCTGGGCTTGTATCATTCCTACCACACAACCTATCTGCTCTGGGATCCCTAAACCACCCACTTCATCCCACAAAGACAATGGCAGAAAGGCCTCTACAATGTTCTAAACACGATCATAGCATCACATAAGGCAGTGAGAACACTCAGAGATTAAGACATTTTTCACTGCTGGAAAATGATGGATCCAGGATTGGGATACAGAGTCACCTGGCTCAAAAGCCCTGAGCTCCATCACGGCACACTGTCTCTAGCAGATGGCTCTCTTTGAACTTCACTGTACCCAGCCTCGAGACTTCTCTTGTGCTGCTACCTCACTTTATTTAGAGTGTTCTCTCTCTCCAGAGACAGTCTGCACCCAAAGGGTAGGAGAGCCAGGCCCACCACAGTAACCATCTCAGGACACAGATGACCCATGCACATCGGACCTGGCCCTTCTGCAGCAGGGCTGGGTTTGGATTTGTGCTCTGAGAATCACAGAGCTCTGTGCCTCAAGGAGCCCACAATTATTACTCCTCTTCTTGCCTAAATGATAAGGCCAATATCATGACCTCCTCCAACCCTCAGGTCGAACAGTTTTTCTGCCAATGGTGGGCTCTTCTCTCCCCTTTGGCTTGCCCTCTCCAAGGCCGAGTAACAAAAGCCAGATTAAGCAAGAAGAAGCATTACAGCCAGAGGAAGAGACAATACCCAGGGTCTTGCCTCTCCCAAGTTCAGTGCCCCTAGTCACACCTGCAAAGCAGTTCTAGGAAGAGGACTACAAGTCCTTGTCCTGACTACCGCCCAACTGAGGAAAAACTCACCTGAGTCACCAATGGGAAAGGGAATGTGTGGCTTGGAATCCCAGCTGCTGAAAGCTATGATTTGGATTCAGGATACTCCTTCCTTTGGTTCATCAAGGAGGCAAGTTCCTCGGTCTTTAGGGCCTATGTTTTAGGAGGAAAGGGTTACACAATTATACATACTGTGGATAAGCCATTCAGTCTGACCTTAGTACTGGCCCGAGTCCTCTGGAGGTCGCAGAGCAAGTTAGGAGCAGAGCCTGAACAGAAGCCAGGGTGGCCACTGCCAGGTCAGTCCCCATCACCCACTAGCATCACCACCCTTAGCAGGCATGGGCCTATCCCAATGGCTGGGGGCTACGTGGAAAGAGAGGCCTAAAACCACAAATCCAAATCCAGGTTGCTCCACAAGGAAAGGTCCTGTCAAAGCTGCTCCTGCCCCCACCCTTCCATTTAGGTCACAGAAGAGCACTCAACCCCTCAATAAATTATACTCAGAGTTCTCTAGCACGGACACCCAGGCCACGTAACTATCTGGAGAGGCCAGTCTCCAAACAGACCTAGACCCAGGCAGACACTATATCCTTAAAACTGAACCCACAACCCAGAGGGCAGGCTATTTTCCATGCTTGATGGGATCACACGATGAAATTGCTCGAATAGCTATTTTGTCCCATCGCCCTAAAACGCCAAGAGGGGGCAGCCTGAACCAGACCACCTAACTTGGTCAGTTCGGACCAAAAATAGCCCAAGAGCCATCCTCGCGGTCAGCCAGGTGGGAGTTCAGCTTCTCCCTTGCGGGTCTCCAAGTCCCTCTCCCGCTCAGCCGGAAGACTCGGGGCATCGATCTTCAGCTGGGAGGTTAATCTGGCGGAGAGGGTGAGGATACACAATTCCCAGAAAGCAAAGTCCAGACACTGGAGTCTCCTCGGAGCCGCCCCTAGGTCAGCGCATCAAACGTGCCCATCCACTCTGCTTTTTCTGCGCTCGGTGTCCCCGGGTTCCAGGAAGCCTATCTCAGCTTTTCTGCGCAGCAGTTGACGTCCCAGGCGCCCTTTTCTGGCTCACACATCCCGCGTCCTCCAGTCGAAGGGACAGCGTTCTGACCTCCTTCCCTTCGACACCGTGGCTCCGCGGCCAGGTGCGGCCCGCACCCAGCCGGACCGGCGTGCGCAGTCCCCGGAGCGGCTCTGGGACCTCCGCGCGCCAGCACCCCCACCCCCACCCGGCGCCCACAACCCCAAGGCGCGTCGCCGCTGCGCTCCAGTGCCCATCCTGCGCGCCTGCTGTCCGCCCTCACCTGCAGTCCGGCAGCCGGGCCCGCGCAGCGTCACCCGCCAGGCCCCGGGGCGGCCGGCGGCGGTCAAGCAGTTCAATCGGTGCGTGCGCGAGGACAGCCACGCGCCCCCCTCCCTGCGTCCGGCCCCCGCCGCGCGCGCATGCCCGGCTATATACTCCGCGCGTCAGCGGTAGGGCCAGCCTCCGCCGGCCGGCCCCGCCCCGCCCCGCCCCGCCGGCCTCCCCCAGGCCTGCCACGTGGGGTGACCCGAGAGCGGCCTCCAGAGACCCAGGCAGGTCGCGCCCTCCGGCACCTTGCATCCCAGGCTCCGAGCCTACCTTGCTCGTCTTTATCCTGCCTTCCCTCGAATTCCACCGCGGACTCACCAAAGCCCATACAGGCCCCTCCTTCGTCTAGAAACCTCCCATTATACCTTCTCCCCGCCTCCGTGGGAAGCTTTCACACCGTGGTCTCCAACCCCACGCTACTGGAGGACGAATGTCTTTTCTTGAAAGATGTGTGCTGATTAATCTAAAACGCTTCTGTCTTCCCTCCTCGATTCTGAAGCGTAGTGTACTTTGCATACTTCCACCAGCCAAAAGAACCAAAATGTCCTGTTCAAATTCCAAGTCAACCAACTATCAAATTCACTTCTCATACTATGTTTCGCACCACTTCCCCGCAACAGTCGGACTCCTAAGGAGTCTGGTCTCTTGACCCAAAAGCAGGACAAGAGTTAACTTTTGTGTAAGGAATGTCCTAGGAGTCTCTTCCGATGTAGGATGGGCCTATTGAGATGGTTATCAGGCTTCGGAAATGCAAATTTCTTGAGAAAATAAACTACCCATTAAATTCCCATTGTCTTATCTTGCGGGACCTTAGGATTGTTTCCTCTATAGCCCAACCGGTTGCCGCCTGGGAGACCCAGAGGAAGGGATATAAACAGAATGGTACTGAATTCTCCTAGCCGGATGACCCGTGCCCAGCTGGCACCAAGTGTCTCTAAATTTGTGCAGGAAAGGGAGGACACCACCATACTCGATGCGAGTCTTTGAGAGAGCAACCCCATGAAGGCAGTGCTAAGGAGGAAAGGAAAGCAGGTCTCTGGGGCAGGTGGCAGAAAGACCTGGTGCTTCGTGCTCAGTGGCAGTTTGCTATTCAGGGCTGGGGAAAGGGGGATAAGGGGTGCAGGGGAGAGCACCAAAGCCAGGCCAGATTGTTCCCCTCACCCTGGAAGAAAGTAGCTGGGCCCTGGGTTTTTCTAAAATTCCAGCATCCTCACCCTGTAATTAGTGTTCCAGCTGGTAATGGGGAGAGCCATGATACTGAATTCTCATTTATTTTCCAAGTCATTTTGAGGTAATAATATCTTTTGAGAGTTTTCTCTAGAGCCCCTTCATCTCGTAATAACCCTTTATATGTGTATTATTTAGTTAAACTCACTGTTTTTCAGACATTATGTCATCACTTAGCCTCTAATCCCAAGTGCAATGGACTGGGGCTGTCAGAAAAGGTCAGTCCCTACAAGGCCTGTCCTCAAAATACTGGAAAAAGAATGGGAAACCCACCCAAACAAAAAGTAAAACAAAATACTCAAACACAAGCCCATAAACACCTATTCCAAAGGAGTGCTAATCTCTTCTTAAAACAAGCAGTCCAGTGGTTTTCCAGGCCAGGTGTCAATACTATGCCTGAGAGAGTAAGGATCTGTCAGAGACGCCTCAAAAGTGCAAATGGAGAGGGGAGGAAGGAGGAGACACCCACTACAGGACCTATCCTGGCATTCTCACCTGTTTGCAGTCAGACTAAAGGTGGAGCTGTCAAAGTCCTCACAGGCATAACCAAGGCTGATAAGCTATCAGTAATCCCTGAAAGGACTTCAATTAATTATTAACACAGCTAGAATCAAAGTCTCCAAATTCACTCCCCTACCCCACACAAAATTCTTGCCCTACCCCTACCGTGACTAGAGTCTACCTTGTTACTGATAGTTCGGTCCCCTCACGGGTAGTGCTAGTTAGAGCCCCAGTTCTTTTTCCCCTCCCATTACCCCATATTCACTTATAAGAATTCTAGCTATTCCTCCTCCCTTCCCCAGCAAGCTTCTCTATTGTTCTGAAGTACATGTGATCTACCCTTTCAATTTTTAATTTTTTTTTTTTTTTTTTTTTTTGGAGACAGGATCTCACTTTGTAGCCCAGGCTAGCCTCAAACTTGACATCCTCATACCTCAGTCTCCAGAGTGCTGAGATTGCAGACATGATCTACCACACCAGGCTGCTTTCAATTTTTTTTGACTGTAACCTACATTAAAATATATGTAACACCACAACTGTAATATAAACAATATAGCAAGCAACATTTTCACAAAATAGGGTAGGGGATGTAGCTCAATGATAGAGTGCTTGCCTAGTATTCATGATTGTCTGGATTTGATCCCAACACAAAAGAAGAAAAAAAACCAAAAACACCCACAAAATGCCCTTAATGTATGCAATGCACTGATGGGTTTATGCTACTTTAAAAAGTAGTGACAAACTCACTAAATTGATTTCATGTCTATTACTGGGCTGTGATCTGTAGAATTAATAGGTTTATGGTACTTATTTTTCCTTTCAAAGTATTTCATTTCTATCCCTAACCTTATCAGACCTCAATCTGCATGATTACAAGAAATTTCTGTATGTAGCTGTTTTCCCTAATGTGACATCTTGCACATAACAGAACCTCGATAAATATTTGCTGGATGAATGAAAGGCCAGCTCACTAAAAGTTTGATATTGGGTAATATTTAAGGGAACTGAGCACCAGAAACTGACATTGCTGTTACTGTTTCCCATCCGACACCACACCCAAGTGCCAAAGGTATGTAGACAGATTTCCCTTAGGTGAAGTGAGGGGAACAGCCTTAGGCAGAAGCCAGAGAAATGAAACCCTACCCCCACCCCCTGGAGACTCAGAAAACCACAGCCCCCAGAGTGGTATGTGTTGACAGGGGATGAGCAGGGTGGGCCAACACCCTTCCACTTCTTGGCTGACTGTCAGCTCTAGGCCACACTGGGTTTGGCCAAGTCCATAGCTTTTCTACAGCCTGTCAGGTTAATGACCAATTTCTCTGGAGAAAAATGATTTAAAAAAAAAAAAGTTTTAGCATAGCTTAACAAATTTAAGAGGACTGGCGGGAAGGGGAAGGTGTCCTTCAACCCACAGTCAGGTCCAAGGCTCATGTGGTAGCACCCTATACTGTAAGACAAGGGGTCCTTTAGAACATCCTCAGACACCTCAGTTGAGATTCATTAGTAGGCAGACAACTGAGGAAAAGAACACTTGGCTGGGTAGCAAGTAATCTGTAGGAATGTGTCCATTTTATCTATGTTGTTTAATACATAGCATATAGTTGCTCACAGTGGTCGCCAATAATCCCCTTTCCCCCAGTTTTCATAATTTGAGTCTGTTTATTACTCCCCAGTCTAGTTAAAGGTCTGCCCATTCTGTTAATCTTCTCAAACAGCCAACTTATGGTTTTGTTGATTTGTCTCCACTGTTTTTCTGTTCTCTGTTCCATTAATTTCTTCTGTGATCTTTTTGTTTCTTTTGAGATGGGGCTTCCAATTTGTGGGCCTCCTGCCTCAGCCTCCCAAGTGCTAGGATTACAGGCCTGGGTGAACAGGCCTGGCTTCTAATCATTATTTTAAAAGGATTAGTTAGGTACCATGGTACATACCTAGTCCAGTTATTCAGGAGGCTGGCTCTGGAGGATCACATAAGCCCAGGAAGTCAATAACAGTCTGGGAAACATAAATGACCCACTTCAAAACAATAAAAAACAACAATGCAACTGTGTTGGCTAACATTTCTTTGTCAGAATAGTCAGCTTAGTCTGCCATATTGCAAGAAGTCTCCCTACGTTCCTGTTAAAAAATATTTTATTTTTTAGAGGAGTTTTAGGGTCACAGCAAAACTGAGCAGAATGTACCCATACACCAGGCTCTCCCATATATACAACCTACCCCGCTATCAACTGAAGAACCTACACCAACACATCATTATCACTATCACCCAAGATCCAGGTGTTGGGCATTTTATGGGTTTTGACAAATTCATGACACATATCTGTTATTACACTATCAAAATGAAATTTTATTGCCCTAAAAATCCTCTATGCTCTGCCTATTCATCCTTTACCACCCCAACCTCGGATTCTTACTCCCACACTTTTGCCTTTCCCAAAATGTCATCATACATTATGCAGCCTCTTCAGATTCAATTCTTTCACTCAGTAATATGCAACTAAGCTCCTCCATGTCTTCTCATGACTTCACACCTCATTCCTTGATCAGATACCTGATGTTTAGCTACCATAGGACATCTTGTTGCTTCCAAGTTTTTGGAATTATGAATAAAACTGCTATAAGCATCTGTGAACAGCTGGACTCTGGTGGCTCATGCTTATAATCCTAGCTACTTGGGAGGCAGAAATCAGGAGGATCACAGTCAAGGCTAGTCTGGACAAATAGTTCTCAAGACCCTATCTTGAAAATAACCAATACAAACAAGGGATCACATTTGTAGAGTGGGCTCAAGTGGTAGAGCGCCTGATTAACAAGTGTGAGGCCCTGAATTCAAACCCCAGTATGGCAAAATGAGTAAATAAATAAATAAATAAATCTGTGTACAGACGTTTGTGCAGTTTAAGTTTACACTTCCTATGGGTAAATGTCAAGAAGTATGACGGCTGGGTTGGATTATAAGATTGTGTTAGGTTGGGGTTTTTTAGCTGGTTGTTTTGGTTTGGTTGGAGTTTTTGGTGCTGCAGACTCAATCCAGTACTTAGCTCATGCTAAGTATATACTTTCCATGGAGTTACATTCCCAGCCCTTGTTCCTATTTTTGAGGTAGGGGGAGAGGTACTAAACTCAGGGCCCCATGCTTGCAAGGAAGGTACTCTACCACTTGAGCATTCCACCAGATTTGTTGTTGTTTTGTTTTTTGTTCTGTGCTGAGGATGGGACACCAAGCTACTCGTGCATGACAGGAACATGCTATCACTGAGTTGTATTGTTTGGTGGTGGTTGGGGTTTCTTTTGTGGGACTGGGGTTTGAACTCAGGGCTTTGTGCTTACGCTACCACTCTACCACTTGAGCCACACCTCCATTCCACTTTGCTCTGGTTATTTTGGAGAATGGTGTATTGAGAACTATTTGCTGAGGCTGGCCTCGGAACTGCACTCCTCTTGATCGCAGCCTCCCAAGCTAGGATTACAGAAGTGAGCCACTGGAGCCCGGCTTATGGTTACATTTAAGATTTCTTTGTATTATTTTGGATATGTAGTACTTTATCAGAAATATGTTTTCTAAGTATTTTCTCCAAGTCTGTGGCTTGTCTTCTCAGTCTCTTGATTTTCTTCACTTTTTAAAAAAATAAGGTAAGTACAGACAGACAAAGTTACTAAGAAACTCAGATAAAGCTAGGCATAGAGCCAGAAAAAGAAAATAAGATCTTCTTGAATAATTCCAAATCTGAGAATTTAACTTCAGGCCCCAAACTTTGAAGTGTTCAATATAAAGAGCTAGACATTTCTAAAATTTCTTCACTTTTCACATCACTCACAAAATGCTGCCCAAATAAAAAAAAACAAAAAGGACCCTATACCACACTGTAAGATGAAGTTGTTTCTAGAATGAGTTCAAGAAGCAGAACATCATCTTTGAACAGGTTTCTGAGTAAATACTTCAAAAGAAATACAGTGGTGAAGCCAGCAGCCAGGAGCTTCGGAGGGTGTGTTCAAGGGTTATAAACACACCAGAAAAAAGTATTTAATAAGGTGGAGAAGCTGGGTGCCGGTGGCTCACTTCTGTAATCCTAGCTACTCAGGAGGCAAAGATCACTAGGATTGCAGTTCAAAGCCAGCCCAGGCAAATGGTTCACGAGACCCTATCTTGAAAAACCCTTCACAAAAATAAGGCTAGTGGAGCAGCTCAAGGTGAAGTCCCTGAGTTCAAAGCCCCAGTACTGATAAATAAATAAATAAATAAAGTGTGGAGAGGCCACCGCGGAAGCAAGCTCTCTGGTTCTCTCTCAGGCTACCAGAAACTGGTGGGAAAAGAGACCTAAACACACACACACACACGTCAAGTGCCTCACTTGTACCAGAAGTGAGACTGTCAGCTTCTTCCAGTTAGTCTTCTTGCCATGCTCAGGGCTACTATCAGGACGCTGCATCGTGCATGCAAAAAAATAAATAATTCTAAGTGTCTCAGCTCTCTGAAGAAGACTTATGTCCATATGTCCATCAATGACACTCTTCCAATCACAATTGCACATTTATACAAATATGTTTTTATTTCCCACTATGACCCAATCATTCGGCATTGAAACTGAACAACAAACTTAGAACACCAGGAATAGAAAGGGAAGACATTATGGTATTATAGTCAAGTATTCTGATTATCTAAGAGAAAAAAAGAGTATTTGCAAATTCAACTTCAAAAGGGAAATTCAAAATGCTTCCAAAGAAAATCAGAAAATGGCTCTGTCCAGCCAGAGACCAATGGTTCAATCTGTTTGATTCTGAGGCTTTCAAATTCCAGTTCTTAGCTCCGCCTGTGTCACAGACTCCAAGTCCACACGCTGCACTTGAAGACTATCGACACTTATCTCTCCCCAGCCTCTGGACATTGTAACAAACTAAAAGGTTTTTTTTTTTTTTTTTTTTTTTGGCAGTGCTGGGGATAAAACCCAGGACCTTGCACATGCTGGGCAAGTGCTCTACCACTGAGCTTCCCTCTTCAGAAGAGCTTTAGGCTCTATTCGTCTTCTCACACACATGCATTTAAAGTGAGCCTTCTGCTCTATCTTCTCCCTTCCAGCACACCAAAACATAAATAAATACAAATTTTAAAAGGTTAAATAAAATTGGCTTTTAAAACCCAGTAAAGCAGGATATGATAGAATAAAGCCTGAAAGGACTGGAAGATGTTGAAACAGGAAGGAAAAACCACATAGAAAACCAGTGCTTCCCCAAAACACTGAAATTCACAGGCCTAGTGACAACTTCCTAAAATGTAGTCTGGACTTTGGTGGGAGTGTCAAGTTTTCTCAAGCCAACTTCTGGAAACATTAGCTGGATTCCGAAAACTTCCTGGCTAAGTGAGTCCACAGGGCCAGTGGGCTCAAGAGCCAGAAGAGGTTCTTGTGCAACAGAAATGAGCAATCTCACTTACAGACAGACAACACAGAAGCAAAGGCCAGGCACCTGAAAGGAGGGTCAATAAAAGCACACACCCATCCTGAACTTTCCTAACTGGTGAACTCTTTCCATGTGTTGACTGGTACTTTAAAAAGTGTGTTGTGTGTGTGTATACACATGTGGGCATATGGAGGGGAGAAGAAAAGCAACATGTATACTATAAAGTAACTGAAAGGTACAGAAAAAACTTCAGCTAGACTCTCAAGAAGCCAAGGAATAACTGCAAGCTACTTTTAAGCCAACTCAAGTGACAAGCCTCACACACTCTCTCCCCAGGGACAGTTAGGCAGCAAGGGCCTGCCTATGCTACAAGCTATTTTACTGCATGCCTTCCACAGCTGCCAGAAACAGCAGTATCCTGAAAAACTTTGCTTCACAGGCCTTTAACCTTTTCCAGTTGTCTAAATAAACTAACTCTACTTTAAGACACTTGCAATGACTTTATCACCACCTCTGGCGCCAGAAATGGGTATAGCTCTGTAAGCACAGCTTCTAGGTGTAACTGCTGCTTCTGCAGACTTCTACAGCTCACGTTAGCTTGAGAGGCTCTTTATTTATATATATATATATTCTGGGGGGTGGTGCTAGGGATTGAACTCAGGGTCTTGCATATGCTAAGCACATGCTTATCCCTAGCCTCTTGGGGGGTCTCTTAGTGACTCTCCTGCATTCATCCACTCAGTGCAGCTGCAGTTCTACCACCATTTGCTCTACAAAGGCAGCAAGGCTATTTCAGCTGGGACTTAGAAACCTGCTTCTTGGTGACATCAGGTTTAAAAGAAAAAAAAAAAGAAATCTTATCCTATAGGGTTGGAGAAAGGGAAAATGCCGACACACGAAACCCCACTTCAGTCTATTGATTCTGTGTCACTAAGTTGGAAGTCCAATTTCTCCTCACCAGCCTATGCCCAGGCCCCCAGTCACAGGAAGAACAGGTTCTCACAAAGCTGGATGGCTGGTTCGTGATGCAAGATCTGTCCTGACAGGAAAGCCAGCTTGTGGGCATACTTGCAAGGAGCTGGAACTCTGATGGTTCCAGGCCAATTCCAGTACATGTGGCACAGTTTGAAAGTCAACCTGTAGGACAAGAAGAAAGTGGGATCCTTAACCCTCTCTGCCTCTATTGTGGGATGGGACAACACTCTATGGGGTATGACACGCAGCATACTCACCAGCAAACTGGGGAACTCAGGAATATATGATGCCGCTTTCGGGAATCATTGTTTTTAAGTGGAATTTTCTATTTCCACAATTTGTAAGTCAGAGGAGGGGTATATCCTCTCATTTTAGGCATCCCCCTGTTAATTATTAAAATACGAGGAACAACATGCAGAGAAAACTTTTTTTTTTTTTGGTGGTGCTCAGGTTTGAACTCAGGCCTTGTGTTTGCTAGGCAGGCACCTTATCACTTTGAGCCACACACCAGCCACTTTTTTTATTTTATTTTTGGGACAGAGTCTCACATTTATGGCCAGACCAGCCTGGACCACAATCCTCCTATTTATGCTGCCCATGTAGCTGGGATGACAGGAGAGTACCACCATGCCCAGCTTTTACTGATTGAGATGGGCCCAGGCTGGCCTTGAACCATGATCCTCCCCATCTCCACTTCCTGAGTAGCTAGGATCGAAGGTGTGAAACCAGCATGCCTGGCTAAGACAGAACCTTTTCTGTTCACAGGAAAAGGCTGCAGAAAAGCAGTACCTCAGCGCAGTGCTCATATGATCTGAGCTCAAGGGCAGTGGGTCTCAAACCAGGCTGTACTCTGATCATCTAGAGCTGTTTAAAATAACACAAGTGCTGTTGGGCACAGCAATATGCACCTGCAGTCCAAGCTAAGGGGAACCTAATGAGGGAAGCCTGTACCCTGGGCAACATAGCAAGAAATAAATAGGACTGAGGAAGGCATGACTCAAGTGGTTCAGCATCTGCCTAGCAAATGTTGGGCCCTAAGTTCAAATCCCATTATTGTCAAAAATTAAATAAAATAAAGAAATAAACACAAATGCCTTAGAATGCTCAGGTATGAAATCTAGCATCAGCATTTTTTTCTAAAGCTCTTCAATTAATTTTAATGTAAAATCAGAATTAGCAATCACTCTTCAGAAAACACCATTATTATCAAAGTCTTGAGAAAAGTCAAGGGGTAAATTTATCTTGGGGAGGCAGTTAACCTACCTTAGCTAGCTGGTCCGAATTAATAGTGAGAAAGAGAAAGTTCCTGGTAAACTCACCTCTGCATATGATCGGGGCTCAGATTTGCAGTGTTGAGAACACAGACATAATGGGTAGGAATGCCACAGCCCTGCCGTACATGATGGGCAAGAAGGTAGAAGTCCACCCTGCCAGAAAAACCCCAGTTAGTCAATTACTGAGATAGCTGGATTTGACAAGAGGGAGCAGAAATCTTGGAGATCATTATAGCTCCTTCGCCTAAGGTCAGGAAGGTACAAGCCTGGATTAAGGGCACACAAGAGCCAAGGCAAGATTAAGATTTGGGCTTATTAGGCTATTGAGAAATGATGGTAAGGGAAAGAATGCATATTCAATATTTCATACTGAGCTGGGCATGGTGGTGCGTGACCGTAATTCCAACCACTGGGGAAGCTGAGTGAGCAGCATTCTACCACGGGCTACATCCACAGCCCAAGTTTTACTTCTTCGACAGCAGAATCTCTGAGATTCCATTCCACAGCTAGCCAGGCAATACTCATGAAGCAGGGAACTTCTCCGACCTAATCTTCCTCAAATAAGGAATCACTTACCATTCACAGCTTGTTATCGTATGATCAACCACAGTTCCAGGGGAAGGGGTCACAAAATGCTCAGTGGCAGCAAGGTACAGATTGGTGCTGATTTTCTTCTGAACTACAAACACCACCATCTTGGGCTGGTAATTCTCAAAAGCTTCAAAGCACTTCTGCAGCTGAGGAATCTCGTAGTTGGCAACCGTCTTTAGCTGGCCATCAGACACTCCATCACGATACATCACGATCTTCTCTGGTAGACAGTGGTTCACCTGAAATGACACCTAGATGAGATGACTCATGGGTGAAGGACCCCAGGAGAGATCCACTTAAGAGACCTACCAGTAGGTCCCTCTGACAGTTGGCCCAAGAGCTATGTGTCTGACATGCAGGGAATGAAGCATCTAATAACTTCTAGACTTTGTCAGGATAGCAAAACAGGCCTGGTTCAGCAAGGTGTTATAAAATATGAAAGCAAAACAGGCATGTTATCAGCCGCATGCACAGCTTATCCCCAGAGTGAACAAAGTTAAAAGGAATTGCAGAAAAATTATAGGCTGAGTCAGTCTTCCTTTTACTGAGACTTAATATTAATAACCATCTAGGCAAAGAGCATGGTGAAGTATTCAAGAAATTCTAACAAATGAACACACATGCCACAGATCTACCACCTCAGACTCTGTCATACTTGCAATACCCAAAGCTATTGACAAGTGAGAGGATTCTTTACTAAATGTTATCCTACAATGTGATACAATGTGAAATGTTTTTACTAAAACTAATAAATTAAATGTTGGCTTGAATCAGTTTGAAGGATAACTGTTTCCCCATTCACAGAATATAATTATGTTCTAGTTGTGTTCAACTTCAGTACATCAGTTTAATTCGGTTTTGATTACAGTTGACTGTTCATCCTAAGTTTTTGCCCAAAATTCCCCTCAAAAAACTAAATTATAAATTAGGTTTAAATATTAATTTCAAGTGTATACACTCTTCTTTATAGGTTATTCTACATGAAAATTTCATCTTTAAAAATAATCACCTAGCATCTTTTTGAAGTTTAAGTTCAGTGTTTCAACAATTTTATAAATGCTCCCTTTCTCTGAGAGACCTCCACTACTCCAACATTTACAAACAAGTAATTCATTTTCACCGTCATTGGAGTCAGTGCCCTAGTTTGTAGTGATTTTTTTTTTTTTTTCTTTTTGGCTGCCTAGCATCTCTTTGCCTTTTGGGGAGTAACAGAACTTCAGTTCTCTTCTACCTACAACAACACACAGCCTTGTAAAGAGTGGGACTCAAGGTTTCCTCAGTATGCCAACATTTGGGGTTGTTCTGTGCCCACCAGTCATGACAAAAAAGGATCTTCAGACACTGCCCACTGCAAGGACAAAACTGTCCCTGTTGAGGACCGCCACACTCACCACACGGGGCACAAAAAAGACTCAAGCTATAGCCAAGAAGGCGCCTCCCTTGCACTCAGTCTTGGCTGAGTCTGGTCCCTCCGAGGCAGCATCTGGTCAGGCCTCCCACTCCTGAAGCCCCAGGAGCTGGCCTGGAGAGTGTCCACTTCCAAGTCTGGGGCTCAAGTTCCATGACCTTGACAATTCCCATTCTGCTACAGCTAGCAACTGTCTTGTGTCCCAAGGACCCCTAACAGATATGCTATGCTAAGAGCTAGGTAACTTAGGAGCTCAGGCCTGAAAGAAACTTTATTTTACAGACAAGCAGAGAAAGACATTGCATTTGGGATCAGAAGACCTGGCACTGAGTCTGATTACATGGTTTCTTAACTATGACCTTGAAGACTCAGTTTCCTGCTGAAAAATGATCTCTTTACCTTCTTTACAAGGTTAAGAGGAATAGCCTATATCTCATATACGTACATGAACACATAGGCATGCAGTATATATATAAAAGTTGTAGATACCCAGGCCTGGTAGTGTATGCCTATTATCCCAACACTCAGAAGACACAGGCAGGCTCTCTCACCTTCTGGCTTCCACCTGGGCCCCACCATGCTTCCCTTTGTATTACTCTTCCTTAACTTTTAACAAGTTCCACTTAAACACACCCCCCCCAAAAGAAGAAAAAAAAGAAGACATAGGCAGGAAGATCTTGAGTTCAAAGCCAGCTTAAGCCATGTAGAAAACCCTGTCTCAAAATAAAACAAAGAAGGGGCTGGTGGAGTGGCTCAAGTGGTAAGAGTGCTCCCCTAGCAAGCAGGAGGCCCTGAGGCTAGGATCAAACCCCCAGAGCAGCAAAAAAACAAAATAAAAAATAAACCCCACAAACACCACACCCCTGCTCCCTGGCCAAAAAAAAAAGCTGTAGACAAAGCTGAGACCAAGCAGTTTTTCTGGAGCACAGAGAAAGGACATAATGAAATCAGTGGAATGAAAATCTGGTCAAGTTCTCTTAGAAGTATCCCAGCTGCCAGCTCCTTCTTTAGCATGTGCTGACCAGCCACTGAGTGTCAGGCACCACACTTGGTCCTGTGGCAGCTTCCTACAAAACTGAAAGACCTAGTTCCAGTCATCAAGGAACCACAAAATCTACACATACTCCACAGTGATGAATTCCCCATGTCATCTAGTCTATTCTCATTTCAGAAGTTACAAGACTGTGGTGTAGGGTGGGGTCAGGATACAAGACCAATCACAAGGCTGAAACATGACTGCTAAATGTATGTCATAAAACCACTTTAGTGCTCTGCAGATGCAGGGCACAGTAAGTAACAAGTGCATGGGCTCAGCCCTGTGTTTACCTATCTTGATATTCCCAGTGCTGGGCAAGTGGCGAGGGTCAAGTAGGCAATACATAGTTGCTGAATGTTTGAGATGTTCTTTTCTGTGTGGCTTCGTTCATTCATAGAACAAATACGGACTGTCAACAGACACAAGTTGTGGCACTTGTCTTGGAAAACTACAAAACCATTTTGATACATCCAAATCATCATGGAACTCAAATGAGAACTATGAGACAGACATAAAGCAAACGCCCTCAATATACCACGAATAACATATAATAAAGGTATCAGTACCACACTGGGGGAAGAAAGGAGAGGTTGGCTTCCTGGAGGGAGGAGTGTGTCACGACATGAGGAGGAGACAGTAAGCAGAAAATGCAGGCAGCAAAGAGGGCGAAGAGTTGCAGGAGAGCAGGAGGAACCAGGCCTGGGCTGCGGTGGCTAGACAAGAGGGAGAAGACCCCAAGAAAGTGAATGACCTGTGAGATCATTCCCTGGGGACTGAACCTACGGCATTAGCATACTAGGCAAGCTTTCTACCACTTGAGCCACACCTAGCCCTTTTGTTTTTATTTTCTATTTGAGACAGGGTCTCACAAATTTTGCCTAGACTGGCCTCAAAGTCTTGATCTTCCTGCTTCTGTCTCCTGAGTAGCTGGATTAGAAGCATGAGCCACCACAACTACCTGATCATCCCCACTTCTAAAAGATTACCCTGACAACGGAATACAAAACAGAGTGTAGAAGAGTAAGAAGGCACATCAGGAAATCACTTCAGCTGGGCGCTGGTGGCTCAAGCCTGTAATCCTAGCTACTCAGGAGGCAGAGATCAGGAGGATCAAGGTTCAAAGCCAAACCTAGGCTAATGGTTTTTGAAACCCTGTCTCAAAAACAGCCAGCACAACAAAGGGACTGTTGGAGTGGCTCAAGTAATAGAGCGCCTGCCTAGCAAGTGTGAGGCCCTGAGTTCAAAACCCCAGTAACACCAAAAAACCCAGAACAACAAAAGACCACCAAGGGAGAGGATGTAGCTCAGTGGCAGAATGCTTGCCTACCATGAATCCAAGGCCCAGCACAACAACAACAAAAGATTAAGACTAAAAAGTCTTGGGAACAGCCAAACAAAGATACAAATCTAAACGCAGTTCTTAAATAAAATCACAAGTGAGTTTAACATTGCTTGGAAGGCTTCAGGAGGTAGAGCAGAATTCCTGTAACTCAAGACAACTGGAAAAGTGGGACAAAATAGCAAAAGATCTAAGTGGAGACCTTGGGTGTAGCCAGCATCAGAGGAAGAAGTACAGGGAAGCAGGGAAATTGGCCAAGATCTGAAGCTGTTTTCTCCTCCCACCCCACAGTGTCTGCTGATTGCACTACAACAGTTATAAGGTTACAACAGGGAGTTCTTTTTACTTTGAATAGTTTACCGAGAACTAGTTTGATACACCATTTAACTCACACCACCACCACTACCACCACCACCACCTCATTTGCTATTTGTTTTTTGGAGACAGGGTCTGGCCATGTAGCCTAGGCTAGCCTTGAACTCTTAAATCCTCCTGTCTCCACCTCCCAAGTGCTGGGATTACAGATGTGTTCACCCATTTAAAGAACATAATTCAAGCACATATGAATAAAATAAAAATTAAAAAAATGAACACAATTCAAAGCATTTTGCATTTTCAGAATTTTGAAACCATACCACTATGTAATTGTAGAACATATTCATCAACCCAAAAGACATCTACACCCATGAGTAGTCACTCCCATAGTCTCCTTGCCTCCAACTCCTGGAACCCACTTAATGTATTTTCTGTCTGTATGGGCTGGCCTGTGTGGGCACATAAAATCTTATAATGTGCAGTCTTTGTGTCTGAGCAATAACTTACATGCGATATTCAGTAACAAACACAATGCTGCCTTAGTATGAGGCTGTCCTAGTTCTGCCATGTGACAGTGCACCTCACTCCTTCATTCCATCCCAAGGATGCATCACATTTTGTCTGTCCACTTACCAGTCACTTGGATGTTCATTTGGATTGTTTCCATTTGGAATATTATGAACACCGCTAATTTGTGTACAAATTTATGTGGATGTGTTTTCATTCTCTTGGGATAAATACACCTAGAATTGCTAGGTAATTGGTAAGTCTATGTTTAACTTTCTACAGAGGGATCAGGCATGGTAACACACACCTATGATCCCAGCTACTCAGGAGGCAGAAGCATGGTTTGAAGCTGGTCAGGCAAAAAAAAGTTACTGAGCCCCATCTCAACCAATATGTCAGCAGTGGTGTTTCATGCCTGTAATTCCAGCTATGCAGGAGGCACGGGTGGGTGGGCTGAGGTCCAAGGCTAGATGCATGGGAAAACACAAGACCCTATCTGAAAAATAAGCAAAAAAGGGCTAGAGGTATGGCTCAAGTGGCAGAGTGCCTGCCTAGCAAGTGTGAGACCCTGAGTTCAAACTCCAATACTGCCAAATAAATAAATAAATAAAACTACATGACTGTATTTGTATTGGTCCATTTCTGGGAAGTCCTTTTCCCTTGACTTGGACCCGTTTTTCTATTCTCCCATCAGTATTACACAATCTTAACCTTGGGAGCTGCATTGGTGAGTCTTTAAGTTGGTCTCGTCAGTCCTCTGACTTTGTTCTTCAGTTGGCTATCCTGTACCTTTTGCCCCTTCTTATAAACTTGGAATCAGTCTGCTGATGTCGACAAAATAACTGGCTGAGATTTTTATGGGATTCCATTGAATCTATTAATTAAAGGTGGAAAGAACTGACACTTAGTGACACTGAGTCTATCAATCAACATGGACTACCTCTCCAGTTATTTAAATATCATTTGATTTTTTCATCAGTTTATTGTCTACATGTAAACTTTGTACTTAATTTGTTAGATTTACACCCAAGTATTCCAGATTTTGGTGCTAATGTAACAGCAGAGCTTTTAATTTCAAATTCTAATTCTTTATTGCTGGGGCATAGGGAAACAATTGACTTTCTGTTACTTTTTTGAGATAAGATCATGCTATGTATATAGCCCAGTCAGGTCTCAGCCTCCAAGTGCTGGGTTATAGGGGTGCATTACCATGTCCATTTTTTTGTTGTTTTTAAAGCAAGCAGCGCATATGGTGATGATCTTCTTGCTGGAAGAGCACCAAGGTGGTACAGGGCATCACATAGCAAAAACCAGAAAGGAGCTGGTGGCTCAGGCCTATCATCCTGGCTACTTGGGAGGCTGGGATTGGGAAGATCGAGGTTTCAGGTCAGCCCAGGCAAACAGTTCTTGAAACCCCCATCTCCAAAATAACGAGAACAAAATGAACTGGAGGAATGGTTTAAGTGGTAGAGTATCTGGTTTGCAAGAGCAAAGTTCAAACTCCAGTCTCACCAAAAAAAAAAAACCAATCAAACAACACAAAAAAGACCAACAACAAAAACCAACAGAAAGCATGCATGTGTTTCTTCTGGCTGCTCTCCCTCTTTTTTGTTTGTTTGTTCGTTTGTTTGCACCACATACCCACTGTCTTCTTAACAAAGCCACCAGGATTCAATCATGGGATTTCAGCTAATCTTAGTCACCTCCCAAAAGCCACACCTCTAATCACCATCATCAGATTGTTTCCACTTCAGAGTGGGGACATGATGGGGACACACACAAAGGTATTCAAACCATAGCAACAGATAACACTATCTGCAAACGAAGATAACTTTCTCTCCTCCTCCCCAATCTGCACACCTTTAATTTACTTTTCTTATTTCGTTACTTAGGATTTTCAGTAGGAAGTTGAATAAGAGTACTGAAAGGGATGGCAAAGACAAAGGTCTTGCTCCTGATCAAAGGGACAGCATCTATTTTTTCACAATTAAGTATCATGCTAGCTGCCTTCAGAGAAAGCAGGGCCCAACTGAGATCCTCATTTCAGCCTTCTAATGTTAAAAACTGGGAGAACAAATTTCTGTTGTCTTGAACCACCCAATTTGTAGTACTTCATTACAGCAGTCACAAGTACTTGGGTTTGAACTCAGGGTTGTGCACTTGATAGGCAGACTTTCTACTGCTTTAGCCAGTCCTCCAGTCCATTTTAGTCTGGTTGTTCTGGCGATGGGGTCTAGTGAACTACTTGCTCAGGTTGGCCTCAAACCACAATCTTCCTGATCTCAGCCTCCCAAGTAGCTAGGATTTATAGGCATGAACCACCAGTGCCCAGCTTGTCATTAGCTATTCAGTTAAACAAGGGCAGAACGTCTGTGTGTATCTGTGTGTGTTCCTTTTCCAAAACTGAGTGTCAAAGATAGCATTCTCAATATGCACAAATAGAGAAAATGTGGAGCCTGGAGAAGGTTTTTCTTACAAAGCTTTGGGTTTCTCCCAGCTGCCAGAGTTATATACTGGGGAACATCAGCACCCTGGATCAGCATATCTAATTTGAGAAACAGAGATAATTCACAGCTAAGTTATAATTTACCCTGAGGCCTATAATACCTCTCACTCTTATTCCAAGGATGTATCCTTTTAGGGTCCCAAACCAGAACAGTGGAGGTTCTACCCTCAGTGGGTTTTAGCTGCTAATCACTGCCCTGTAGATCACAGCCGGACTGTCGAGAGTACGCCTCAGGAAGTACTTTAGAAATGGTAGAAGAAAGACCTCAAAAAAGCAACACAGTGGGCAAAATGATCAAAGTCAACGTTTTAGAACTATAGAAACTAACAACAATCTGAAGAGTATTTTTTAAAGAAAATCAGCTGAACTAGGTAAGAACAACCAGCTGTATGGTGTTTCAATTTGCTCCACCGCCTTCCTCTTTCTCCACCTCTGTGATCATGAGACCATGGTAACTGAATCAGAGGCTGAAGGTGTCTGTGGAGTCTATGTCCATTCATTAGCTGCTTGCTGAGCTAAGCAGAGACTTCAGGACTGCACAAGAGTCAGACCAGTGTGACAGACTGTGATCAATCACAAGGGCAACCAGTAATCAATCAACCCTGCCCACATAAGGGATTCCAATGACCGTTGGTCACCAAGGCTCAGGGGAGCAGCCCTGGTTGGTAATTCTCCACAACACTTACCAGGCATCAGTGCCAGAGAACTAGCACAGGAGGCTCATGAAGTTCCATGTGTGGCACTTCTAGCCTCTGTCTGTGTACTTCTTCCCTAGGTTGATTTTAATCTTTTCTTAATGAGATAACCACAAGCTCTCAGTGAGTTCTGTGTCCCTTCACTTCACTGAATTATAAAAACCAAGCGTGGGCTGGGCACAACTGGCTCATGCCTGGAATCTTCGCTAGTTGGGAGGCTGAGATCAGGAGGACTGTGGTTCAATCCAGCCTGGGAAAACAGTTCTCAAGACCCCATCTCCAAATAACAAGAGTAAAATGGACTGGAAGCATGGTTCATGTGGCAGAGTACCTGCTTGGCAAGCTTGTTCAAACCCCAGAGCCACCAAAACAGAAAAACATGAGCATAATTTTGGGAATCACCCAAACATGCAAGTGGTGTTGGAATGAGGGCAATCTTGGGGACTGTTCTCTTTAACTCCATTGTTCGTCCCTAAATTCCTACATCAACAATGAAATCTCTGAAATTAATATTTCCTAGAAGGCACATAAAGTCAAATAAATCACCAAGAAATTAGACTGAAAGACATGAAGAATAGAAATAAAAAATAAAAAACTGGAGACTTTCATCTAGAAAACCAGAAAAATTGAGAAAAAATGAAGAGAGGAAATCATCAAAAGAAATAAATAGCAAAAAATTTCACACACCCTCAGGCTTATTTTCAGATAAAATAGCCCACTAATACCCAGTGCAGTGGTGGTGCATGCCTGAAATCCCAGCTATTCATCGGACAAAGACAGGATGACCCAGACTTGAGGGCAACCCAGGCCTCAAATTAGCAAGACCTGGGCTGGCAGAGTAGCTCATGTGGTAGAGTACCTGTCTAGCAAGCACAACACTCTGAGTTCAAGCCCCAGAACAATACCCCCCACACAAAAAAGTTAGTGAGACCCTATCTCAAAAAAAGCTGTGTGTGGTGGTTCACATCTATAATCTCAGCTACTCAGGACACAGAGGTAGAAGGATCATGGTCCAAGGCTGGTCAGGACATAGACACAGGACTCTTTCTGGAAAACAAACTAAAAGTAAAAGAACTGGGGGTGTAGGTTAAGAGGTGGGGTGCTTGCCTAGCAATTGCAAGGCCCTGAGTTCAATCCCTTGTAACACCAAAAAACAAACAACACAATGAATAAGCCAAGAAGGATAAAGTCATCCGACACAGAAAAGAGAAGACAGTAAGTTCCCAGATATAAAGGGGAGTCTCACGTCAACAGATAAAACGTGATGTCTTGCATCTAACATCTGCTACAGAACGAAGGGTTCTAGGAAGGATCTACCCAAGAAAAAAAAGAGTGTTAGAAGTTAATAAGTTTTAAGTTATTGAATTTGAGTAAAGAATTAGTGATAAGTATTCAGAAAGTATAGAGAAAAATATAAGAATCACTAACTCTAGGAAAAAGCCAGAAGTTATCAAAGAAAGAAACTATACTCGTAATATATTATGTGACTCAGCTGTTATAAACACTACAAATGATTTAACCATACTTTGTAATATAACTATATTGAGTGGAATGAGGTAGACTAGAGGTAGAATTGTCTACAGAACAATGATGTAATGCCTTCAAATTTCTGAAAGAAAATGATTATAGTGCAACTGTATTGGGTATATGATGACATACTTACATGGAATCATGCCATCTAACTACACTGTGCTGAGGTAGAGGATGGGGAGTGCCAGTGCCAGAGTTGTGAGAGCTCCTTTGCCACAGTAGGAAGACTAGAACAGATGTCTCAAACAAAAAGAGCAAAAAATACATATACTGTCTAAGAGTACAAGGACACATACAGAAGAAAAAATAAAACTGTGAAAGTGGTTACTGAGGACGTGTGTGCATGTGCGTGTGTACGTGCATGTGTGTGCATGTGTGTTTTGCTGGGGACAGAACCCAGGTCCTGGTGCATACTACACAAGCACTCTGCCACTGAGCTACATCCCCAGCCCCCAAGCACCAATCTAAATGGGGATAAAAATTTATTAGAAAAGAATTACTTAGAGGTGTTATAACTTCTGCTGCTACCATCACTCTTAGGGGAACACAAATTCCGAAGTCTAGAGGTGGCCAGAACCATTATACCCAAGAGTAAATTTGTTTCCAAGGCCACTGGGGAATTGGGAGAGCTCTGAGAGAGACATGATCAAAGGAGCTTTTCAATAAAGATTCTTTCTGCTAGATACAGAACAGCTGGGAAAACAGCAAAAGCTGGAAAAGATTAAGACAATACTAAGGACTTGAGTTAAGTTATACATCTTAATTCACAGAATATTGAAATGACTAGTTTTATCCTAGATTTAGAATAAACATAGTTTTAGTTTCTCTTGACCTGGCTCAATGGTATTTAATAAATATTATTTAAAGCGGGGTGCCGGTGGCTCATGCCTGTAATCCTAACTTCTAAGGAGGCAGAGATCAGAAGGATCCAGGTTTTGAGCCAGCTCTGGCAAATAGTTTGAAAGACCCTATCTCAAAAATACCCAACACAAAAACAGGGCTGATGGACTGGCTCAAGCAGTAGATCACCTAGCAAGCATGAGGCCTTGAGTTCAAACCCCCGTACTGCCAAAAACAAAACAAAACAACTAATTTCAAATCTTGTGCCATTTATTAAAAAAAAAATTATTTAAAACCTCATAATTCAGGTAAACAAATAAAAATCAAAATAGCAATTTTAGAACAGAGCTGTGGCATTACAAATTCAATGTAATTCATGAAGAATAAGTGTCAGCTACGTACAAGGCCCTGCAAAAGATAAAAAGGTAATCAAGACAGTCCATGTGCTTTCCAAAAACAGCCAGCAATTACCTCCAGTCACACACACTCTGCCACAACACTGCCACCCTTCAGATAAGAGGTAGAACTTATTCCCCTCCCTTTGAACCTGAGCAGGTCTTCTGGCAAACAGAAGGCAGCAAAAGTGATACTGGGGCATGGCTCAAGCAATAGAGTGCCTGCCTAGAGAGCACGGAGCCCTGAGTTCAAACTCCAGTATGAGCAAGCGAGCAAGTGAGAGAGGCAAGGTCTAAATTCCTGGCTATGACTATCATGCATGCTCACTGTATGCCATTAAGTTTGAGAGTGATTATTAGAGAGTCATCAATAACCAAACAGTGCTCGAGTAATTTAAAATCCAATGAAAGGCTAGTGTGGTGGACTTGGGAGTCAAAAGCAGGAGGATCATCAGTTTGAGGCCAACTTGGCCTAAACAAAGAGACCCTGTCTTGAAAACAAAAGAAATAAGCAAACAAACAAATAAAAAAAAAAAAACAATGTAGGTTGGGGGTATAGCTCAGTAGTAGAATGTTTGCCTAACACACACAAGGCTCTGAGTTTGAACTCACCAAAAAAAGAAAAAAAAAAAAAAGACTAATGACAACATTATGGACATAAAAAACTAATAGAATTAACAGGATATGACTACTATATAATATATAAAATAAGGGCCTTGGTAGAGGAACAAAAATTCTAGTTAGGTTTGGAATAGTGAGGGAAAAATGGGAAAGCCTGCATAGAAGTAATCTTGGAGCCAGGTCCTAGAAGACAGGTAACTCTGAAGGGAAATAGCAAGGAAAAGAAAGGTATGATGGAACTTAGTGAGTAGCAAATCATACAGACCGTCTTAGAAACATAAGTTCACAGTCTCCAATACATGGCCTACCCGATGACTTGCAGGGCACTGTGGCAAACATTAGTCCATAAAGAGACAAGATGGAGTTCTAGAGACTGACTTCAATCATGAAGTTCAGTTTCTGGCTCCTTAAGCTCTATGCAAAGGGCTAGCCTACCCCAAGAATGAAAGCCATGATCAGGGCTTCCTTTGATGTACAGGCCAAAGCAAAACTCAGCACTGTCTGTTCACTGTTCCAGGCCCAGTCTCACTTAATAACAGCAATTCTCCATGGTTTGCATTCTTTGAGTTCTAGGAGTGATTTACAGGGAAGCCTTTGTCTTAGACCAAAATAAAGAGAGTCAGCACCTAATGACAGTCATAAAAGGCTGAGTAAATTCATAAGCTGCTTTAATTGCTGAAATTTACCCCAATTCCCATGATAAGGGCATGAAGATTATGTCTGCAGGCATCAGGCTAATAGGGAAGTAATTATTATTTACCAAACCACGTTGAAGCATTAGGCTCTTTGAGCTGATCTGTACAAGCAGAAGCCTGAAAGCAGTAGTCCAACTGCTTGTTGGGCAATGGCTCCTTCAGAGACTCACCTTTGATTTGGAATCCTTCCCACGCTAGCAGACTTCTGTTCAAGGGTTCAGGATTCAGGTGGGTAGTTCTTAAAAACCCAGAAATGTTCTTCCCCAGCAGCCACTGAAGACCAGCAGTCATGACTCTGTGCTTCCCCATGCCCATGAGCCTCAACAAGGGCCACAGATGACCAAGAACGTGAGTAAAACCGAGGCATGGCCAGCACTGCGGTGCCTCATCAAGCGCTCCAAGTTCGTGCAGGACATGATCTTGGAGGAGTGCAGTGCAACATGGAGTTGCAGGGTCTCCAAGGACAAGGAGACCCTCGAGTGCATCAAGAAAAGGGTGGAGATGTACATGCGTCCCAAGAAGAAGCAGAAGGAGTTGAGGATGTGTGGGCCATCATGAGGAAGGCACTGGTCAAGGAGGACTGAGGTCGCCCACCCGCTGTCCACGCAATAAACATCTATGTTCCCAAATAAACAAAAAACCCAGAAATGTTAGGAATTCTGTTCTCCTCACCTCATAGTACTTTTTCAAGGAGCCTACCAGGCATAGCTTCAGGCTGTCCACAATCTCCTGATGAGGCATCTGGAACACCACTCTCGAATACCACTTAGTGAGAGTCCTGGGCAGGTTGGTGAGGAGTGAGACAGAGAAAGAAAGGAAGATGAATGGATACCATGCCTGCTGTCAGCACACATGAGCTTCTCTCTGAATCAACCCAACAATAAATATCTAGAAACTACACTTATGTTGTACATGAGAACGTGGACTGAGACAGGAAAGTAGATGTATAAAAAATATGGGGTATCCTACAAAACTGCTTCCAATAGAAAAATTTAACAACTAAATAGCTACCAACAGAGAATTATTTAAATAAATAGTGACAGAGCATACAATAAATTCTGTGCAATAACTAAAAAGAACTGGCTGAGATGGATTTGTACTGACATGGGAAAACATGCAGTGTACATATCCCACCTGTGTAAACAAATACATATACATATGTGTGGATGTCACACACACATATGTATTTATACATATATAGTCACGTACCACATGCCAATGTTTCAGTCAAGGACAAGCTGCAGACAGTGGTCCTGTAAGATTCTATCGCCTACTGATGTCATGCCATCTTACTCTGTGGAAGTGCACACTACAACCCTCACACAAGGACATCTGAGTGTGTATGTCACACGTGTGTGGGGAATGTATGTGTAAGAGAGAATCTGAGAGTATGCACACATCAAATGTTTGGTGGTGGTAAGTAAAAGATGAACCATGATGTACTTTCACTTTCTAAATTTTTGCAGCTATCTGGAATGAGCATACCTTATTTTTGTCATTAGAACAACAGACAAAGCTTCCTCACTTCTGGGAGAGCCAACAATGTGAGACATAGTCATTACCCTTGCAAAAAGGTGCCCAGCAGCAGAGCAAACTCATGCCTAAGGTAAGTGCAGTAAACAGTCTGCATACACAGCATCACCGGAGGACAGAGGAGGAAGGTTAGAGCCCTGCACTGTTGTACAGAGTGCTGCATTTATAGGGACATCAGGCACCAAAATGAGGTCATCAAGTGTTATAGAGCGGACATGTACTTACAGATTGATGCTTGCTACAAAGCCAACCACAGAGCGCATGCCTCTACTGGGATCGTGGTAAACATCCATTCCGATTACCATCAATTGTTTCTAGATTAGAAAACAAAAACAAAAAGCAAACCCCAAATCCAGGCAATCCATCACTCCATCTTTAATTATTATCTGAACCCCCAAACAAACTCCCTCCCTTCTGTTTATACATGAAAACAAGTTCTGGGAAAGAAAGAAAAAGATTACAGTATCAACTTGACTTTTTCTAAACAAATGAACAAAGTCAGATCAGACCAGGATAAGCAAAAATAGCCTGTGAAAGGACTAATGAGTGAATATACTGGGCTTTGTAAGCTGTCCAGTCTTTGCAAACTGGAGACAGCATGTAAACCAGTGCACTGGGCTCTAATGAAACTGTATTTAAGGAAAAGGAAAAGTGAATTTCATATAATTTTCACGTTATGAAATATTAGTCTTATTTTTATTTTTTTCACCATTTAAAAAGGTAAAGACCAGAGGTAGGTGTGGCAGTGCATGCCATAATCCCAGCTACTCAGGAGGTAGAGGTAGGCAGATCGTGATCCTAGGTGGACTCCAGGCAAAAAGCACAAGATCCAACCTGAAAAATATACTAAAGCAAAAAGGGCTGGGGGAGTAGCTCAAGTGGTAGAGTGCTTGCTTAGCAAGCACAAGGCCCTGAATTCAAACCCCAGAACTGCCAAAAATAAAAAAGTAAAGACCATTCTTAGCGAGTGGGCTGTCCAAAAGCAGGCAGCCAGCCACTTAGACTCATGGGTCAGACTGAGAACAGAAAGGACAAATGGAAGAGGAGGACTAGAGAGAGGTGGGGTCTCTGGAAAGCTGAACTGAAGGAAGACACATCTAGCATCACTCACCAGAGGAATATCCACTCCCCAGAGCTCACCACCCAATTTGCAGTTAATCTGAAGTAAAATTTTCTGAGCCACACTCCGAAGCCTGGTGGGCTGACCAATGGTTCGGACATTGATGACCTACAGTGACAAGACCAAAAGATACAAGGCAGGACATTGTCAACCTCTCAGAAAATGTGAGCAGTCATCCCCTGGCTCCAGGGCCACCCCCTCAGCGCACAAACCTACCAAATCTGAAGATGCTCCACTCCCTTTTACAATGGCACAGTGCTTGCACACGTCACCTCACACATCTTCCCGTATACTCTAAGTCATTTCCATGTTATTTATAGTACTAATATAACATAATGACTACATGAATAGTTATATACTGTATTGTTTAGGAAATAATCACAAGAGAAAAAAGTCTGCTATGCATTCTGCCCAGATGTAATTTCTCTTCCCTTTTTTGTTTTTGGAGATACTGGGGCTTTAACTTGTTGAGCAGGTGCCCTTCCATTTGTGCCATGCTCCAGCTCTTTTTACTTTAGTTATTGTTCAGACAGGGTCTCAGATCTTTACCTAGGGCCAGCCTTGGACCATGATCCTCATACAGACATGCACCACCAGGTCCAGTTTATTGGTTGGGATGGGGTCTTGCTAACTTGTCTGGGCTGGCTTTGAAATGTGATCCTTTTCATCTCTGCTTCCCTAGTAGTTGGGATTATGGAAGTGTACCACCATGCCCAGTCCAAATATAATTTTTCTTTCTGAATATTTTCAGTCTGTAGATGGTGAATCTATTCATATGGAACCCATAGATACAGAGGATATTACATTTGTTTAAGATACTCGAGTTAGTGGATAATATGTTTGACATAAATAATTCTAATTCTAAGGTTTTTAGTCAAGAGCAGGCGCACATGCATACACGATATACACATACCACAAACCACATGAATATCTCATGCACAGTGGAATTTTTTTAATCCCTGAGGTAAAATGGCCTTCCTCTCTTAAGAGTGAAGTCTATACTCTCAGACCAAATTAGATCACCCTCTGATCAAGCAGAACAGCTCAGGGAGGGAGCAGGACCACTCAGGAGAAGCTCCCTGCTGTTTGTCCTAACAGGGCCCTTCCAGCACAAGGCTCTCTCACAGTTACTTTAGTCCATTTGGACACAGTGCCCTCTTCTCTGCCTCCCACCCCTCACCACTCACCTGAGAGGGCACCGGGGACTGCACACAGCACAGTTTCTTGATGGCCCCATAGAGATCGTCACGGGTGCCCATGATGATGCACACCACCATCTGTAGCTTCCCCTTGAGAGACAAAGCGTACACAGTCAGGCTTTGGAGCTCCAGGACCTTCATGGGACTGAGTCTGCAGAGCCACAGGACTTCTAGGGAACTGAATCAAAGGGGGTCGACCCAGAAAAAGGCCCCTGAATCTGAATTAGCACTTGTTTGTCTCAGGACTGCTCTGTACAGAGTGACAGTCTATTGCCATTAACCTACCCAACAACTGGCCCTGATCACCACAGATTTATTTACTGGGAGACTTTAGATCTTGGAAAAGGACTAGAATTAAAGATGCACAAGGGTTATATTTTACTTGATGCCTTCAATTCCTTTGATGTTGAGCACCCTTTTCAGTCAACTAAACAACAAATGCAATACTACAAGAAAGGGTTCAGAGACAAATGCACAGGAAAGAAACTATGGCCAAGTCCCCAGGAGTTCTTCCTTACTTTCTGGTCAGGGAGAAATGAGACTGCCTGCAACATCCCCCCGCGTTCTCCTCATCCCTCATTCCAGGGGAGCCCATGTAAAAGACAGGATCTTCTCAAGTCCGCAGCACTCAAGTGCAACAGGGTTGCCAACCCTTTATCCAGACACTGCACAATATGGAAAATGAACAGTACACGAGTCCCAGTCAAGACGGAAGTTAAGACTTCTCAGAGAACAACAGTTCAGCAATACGTCCTAGAATTTCCAAAGTCATTTGGAACCCAGGCTATGCACTGGGAGCCAGTGGGATGGATACAACAAACAGATGTGTTATTTTAGCTTCTATGATTTACAAAATTGATTGGCTGATTGATTCATGCAGTGGAACCAGGGGACTGAACTCAGGGCACTTGTTAGGCCAGTGCTCTACCACTTAAGCCACACCCCCAGTCCTGTTTGTTTTTAAACTTAACATTTAAATACAAGGAGGCACACATATGCCAATCCAGATTTGAACAAATTAAAAATCAACTTTTTGTTTTTGCTAGTACTGGGGTTTAAACTTAGGGCTTCACACCTGTAAAGCAGGTGCTCTACCAATTGAGCCACACCTCCAGTCCATAAAAAATCAATTTGACAATAGTGGGTTTATATCTTTGGTTCACTGCAGTCCCCTCCTGGCTCACTTCATTCATTTGTGTTACTTATGTGGCCTCTGTACACATCTGAGCTTGTGATCTCTCCCAAAGAGCAGTAAACAGAATGCCTGGACCATGAGAGATTGCAGGACCAATGAGAGGTAAGTGTGGTAACAGTGTGAATGGAACTAATATCCATTCACATGAAAATTGCTGGCTGTGTACTCTCATACACGGAATCTGAGAAGTTCTGAATCAGGGAAGTAGATGTACTCAGCTGGGCTATTCCTTTGAAAGCAGAGCAGAACTTATCACTGACCAGGCCAAAGACAGTCAGGAGGGAGGAAATTATGAAGGTAACATGAAAAAGACAGGACGTGAAAGTCAGGCACTGGCACATGCTTGTAGCCTCTGCTACTAGGGAGGGCTGAGTGGTAAGATCACTTGAGCCGAAGGAGTTTGAGAACAGCCTAGGCAACACAGCCAGATCCTGTCTTAAAAAAAAAAAAAAAAAAGAGAGAGAGAGATGTGGGGGAGGACATGAGTGTGCTATGAACAACACACCAAGAGAGGTGTGTCAAAAGAGAAAACTGAGTCTTTGTTCCTATTTCCTGCCTGGGGAACACAGGAAATGTTCCGCTCACTTTCTCCCCTCCCCCACCTTGTCCATACTTCATCCTGTTATACTAAAATAAATCCTTACTAAAAAAAAATAGAGCAAGAAAGCTATCATGCAGCAATAATTCACTTCATCAGTCTTCAATCTAGTCCTCATCTACTTTATTTACAAACAGATGAGAAGTAGAAGCCTAAAAGCAGTAGTGAGTGCCTAGATCCAGTGTCCTGATCAGTTGTCAGCAATTGGTTAATGGGCCAAAGGCCAAGGTCACCAGAGCAATTTACATCTTAAGCCAAAGCAGTGACAGCTCAGTACTGAGTGGTGCAAGAGGGCACAGGGCCCAGGCGGTTGTTTTCTAAGCACAACATGTTCTATAGATAATGAGCTAAAGTTAAGCCAGCTATTCTCTCAGCTAATTACGTGAGAAAAGGGAGGCTAGATTGAGTGAATGAGTGAGCGAGCCAGCACAGACTGAGAGAAACAAAACTAACCAAAGGGCATAGAAATTAGTTTCTTGGCTCAGTATTTCATAAGAATGCAAATGAGTAAAACATCCTTAATAACAGACTGGTAACCTAGATAATTTAAAAATTAAATATTCAAGTATTTTAAAAGACAGAGTCAGCTAGGCACCTCTGGCTCACGCCTACAATCGCCTATAATTGTAGTTACTTAGGAGGCTGAAACTGAGAAACTGAGGTGTGAGGTCAGCCCAGGCAAATAGTTCTCAAGACCCCCATCTCCAAAATAACAAGAGCAAAATGAGCCAGAAGTGTGGCTCAAATGGGAGAGTATCTGACTAGCAAGTGTGAGACCCTGAGTTCAAACCCCAGCCCCACCAAAAAAAAATCCTATAAATGAAGGATTACTTCAACTTTATTACCTCAACTCCCAGCATGGATTGGATGGTTCTGACATAGGTCTCTATCCGGTCATCTTTCAGTTCAACCCAGGCAGGTGGGCTCATACGTATGCCAATGGGGCCAGCCACCTTTTCCAACATGTTAACAAGTTCTCGTGCCTGATCCATTGCTCTCTTTGGGTAAAAAAGGGCCCAAAAATGCATGGGGACCTAGGAATAACCACATGCTATTTTTAGTACTTCTTCCAACTTAAATATTTCAAACTTACACTCCAGAGATTTCATTATAGAGAATAAATGCCTTTTCACTCCTACTGCTTGAGCCCTATGTCATCTAATTCCTCATTCACATGGATTCACAAGTAAACTGTGCCCAGTCTCACAGAGGAAGACTATACAACAATGAGGATGGAACGTCCATAATCATATCCAACAATACAGATAAAACCATAAATGCAAAGTTGAAGAAAAGAAGCTAGACATAAAAGAATATACATTCTATGATTCTATGAATATAAAGTACAAAAACAGTTGAAATGAATCTCTGCTATTAAGTCACCACAGTGATTCCGTGGGGGGAGGGGCTGGGCGGGGCTGAGAGAGGCAGGTTACAGTACCTAGAAGCAAGGAGGAAGGAGCTTCTAGGTTGTCTGGATGCTTCTGCTTCTTAACCCTTCGTGTTGATTATCCTATGCAGTATTTGTGAAAATTCATCAAGCTATGCATTTAAATGTTTGCTTTTTCTTTAAATAGCTTTCAACAGTAAGTTTTAAAAACCAATGTATGTATTTCATACATGGCCACAAAGACTAGTTTGTTCAAAAACACTTAGAAATAACTGTGTGCTACTTTTGTTTTTTGATACAAATAGTTAATGTACTAGGGAGGTACTGTTGAATTAGACATCTTTAATGGATAAAAAACATCCTCTGGGAGCCCTCAGGGAAAAAAGAGTGGGAAAGAGAGAAGGAAGAAAGAAGGGAATGTGGGTGGGTAGTGAGCTGACATTAGATGAATTACCATGGCAACACATTTCCGGCTATTCAGTCAGTGGTCTGGCAGAGACCTACCCTCTAACAACTACTCCACTGCTCTGCTGGAAGGACCTTGGTTAGCAGGTAATGCAAAATGAAAACCCTTTCAAAAAGACGAAACCCTATCATTCCTGTTCCCTAACTTCCACACTTTGGGGAATACTTCTCTTTAACACTTCAAAAATCACTCACAGTCAAGATGGAAATGTCTCTGGTTACTTCCTTAATCCAATTCAGGTCTTGAGATGTGATAAAAGAAGTATTTCTTAAGTTAATTCTTTCCATTGGCAGAACACGTCCTTCAATCTACATGGAAAATAAAGTACCTATGACATTACTTAGGAAAACATCAGTACTATTTGTTGTCTCTGAGGCCTGGTTAGCTGTACCACTTAGACTTAACACTGCCATAACTTTTAAAGAATGGCAGAAAACCAAAACTTCTAGCAACGAGAGTCCATGTCAGTCAAGGCCTGGACACACAGGAGTAAAATCTTGTATGTACTACTCTGTCATTACTGACTTTCAAACATGGTATCCCAAGAAAGGCATTCAAAAACATTCTCTTTAGAACCGATGAATGAAAGAATACAATCTTTGAAAAATATTTTAAGGAAAACACTGAAAAGAAAAAAATGAAAGGCAGATTTCTTCTTTGCTGTTTTTCTGTTTGTTTGTGGTACTGGAGTTTGAACTCAGGGCCCCATGCTTGCTAAGCAAGCGTTCTACCACTTGAGCCGCTCCACAAGCCCTGTTCTGTGTTGGGTATTTTCAAAATAGGGCCTTATGATCTGGTTGGCTTCAAATTGCAATCCTCCTGATCTCTGCTTCCTGAGTAGGAAGGATTACAGGTGTGAGCTACCTGCACCCAGCTTCTTTATTGTTGTTTTGAGACAGGGTCTTGTAGTGTCACCCAGGATAGCTTTGAACTCACGATTCTCTCTCAGCCTACCAAATACTGAGATTACAAGTATGTACCACAATGCTCATCTAAGGCAAAAGTTCTTTTTTTTTAATCATGGGTTTTTTTTTTTCTTTTTTCTTTTATTATTCATATGTGCATACAAGGCTTGGGTCATTTCTCCCCCCTGCCCCCACCCCCTCCCTTACCACCCACTCCGCCCCCTCCCTCTCCCCCCCCTCAATACCCAGCAGAAACTATTTTGCCCTTATTTCTAATTTTGTTGTAGAGAGAGTATAAGCAATAATAGGAAGGAACAAGGGTTTTTGCTGGTTGAGATAAGGATAGCTATACAGGGCATCGACTCACATTGATTTCCTGTGCGTGGGTGTTACCTTCTAGGTTAATTCTTTTTGATCTAACCTTTTCTCTAGTACCTGTTCCCCTTTTCCTATTGGCCTCAGTTGCTTTAAGGTATCTGCTTTAGTTTCTCTGCGTTAAGGGCAACAAATGCTAGCTAGTTTTTTAGGTGTCTTACCTATCCTCACCCCTCCCTTGTGTGCTCTCGCTTTTATCATGTAAGGCAAAAGTTCTTAACAAAGCTAAACATAGGTCTACTTAATTTTTTTGTTCCTTCTTCCTTTTTCTTTTTCAGTGTTGGGAATGAAACCCAGAGCCTCATGAATGTTAGGCAAGTGCTTTATCACTGAGCTACATCCTTAGGTCTTGGTTTTTGAGGTATAGTCTCAATAAGCAGAAATTACTTGCTTAAAGTAACCAAGATGACAAATAGTAGAACTGGGATTTAAAGCCAAAACAGCTAGTAGCAAAGTCAGAGGACTTTACCAACACCCATGCTTCCTTTGCACTGTGGATCAAGCCTGAACAAAATACAACAGTCAACACAGGCGATCTTCAGGTGCAAAGGACCATAAGAAATGAGATCACACAAGTCAGATACTCTTATGCCTACAGAAAGAACAACAGAATTACAATCAAGAAAATAAAAATTATTAGAAAGAAAAAAACTTGGGGGGGGTGAAGAACAAAAAGAAAAGAAACACATAACTTTTAGAATAATTTGGTATGGACACCCATGGCTCACGCCTATAATCCTAACTACTTGGGAGGCTGATATTAGGAGGATTGCAGTTTGAGGCCAGCCCTGGTATATACAAGACTTCATGTCCAAAATAACCAGAGCAAAATGGACCACATGTCCAAAACCAGAGGCTTGGCTCAAGTGGTAGAGCACTTGCTTCCCAAGTGTGAAGCCCTGAGTTCAAACTCTAGCCCCACCAAAAAAAAAAAAAAAAAAAGAAGAAGAAGAATTGGATAGGCCAGGCACAGTGGCTCAAGCCTGTAACCTAGCTACTCTGGAGGTAGAGATCAGAAGAATCATGTTTCAAGGCCAGCTTGAGCAAAAAATTTGTGAGACCCCATTTCAACCAACGGCTTGGCATAGTAGTGTCATGTCTGTCATCCCAGCTATACAAGAAGTATGAATAGAAGGATTGAGGTCCAGGCTGGCCTGGGCATAAAGCAAGATCCATCTCCAAAATAATCAAAGTAAAAAAGACTGTGAGTGTAGCCCAACTGCTAGAGTGTCTGCCTAGCAAGTGCAAGGCCCTGAGTTCACACACACACTCACAAAAGTCAAATTAGAAAGTGACCATGTAGTCTCACAAACCTCACAGCCCTCAGCTCATGCTGTATGCTGTCCCATCACGTCTTTGGGTTTACCTTGTGTACATCCTTTTGCAGACAGAGCCCCCAACGTGTCAGCTCACTGTTGGCTGTCTCATTCTCTGAAATCCTCTGCAGCAAGCATCCCAAAGCATTATGGTGCTGTTTGGGGCTCAGGTTGATCTGTTGGGTCAAATCCTAAATGGAATTAAAATGAAGATAGCATTACTTCCTCCAATATGAAGTTAAATAAACCCCAATGTGTGTGAAATGTTTCCACAAAAACCTCCTCCCCATTAAAATCAGTACCAATATTCTCTTAGGAATGTGAGCAAGGTATAAGGTTAAAAATGTAGTAACAAAAATTATATATATATATTATATATTATATATATAGGTGTGTACAAAGTTTCTAAATCATGTTGGGGAGTTCTTTATTCTTCTGGAACTAATGAACTGTACAGAGTTATATAGATAGCTCTGTGATTCATAAAATCATTAGGCAACTGAGAGCTGGGAGCTGTAAAGAAGGGGACTTGACCTACATAATCAAAGCATAAGTATCAAAAGATAAGGATGAAAGAAAAAAAAAACCCCTAGGGATTTTCAGCTTCACTTCAGGCGCTTTACGATGTTATTAAAAATTCTACATTGCTTGTGGGTCTGGGACAGCCCAGGAAAGCCAGGTTTGCAGAGAGCAACTCAAGAATGGATAGCCAGCAGGGTGCCACTGGCTCACGCCTGTAATCCTAGCAATTCAGGAGGCAAAGATGAGGAGGATCATGTGTCAATGCCAGCCCAGGTAAATAGTTTGAGAGATCCTATCTCAAAGAAACCCATCACAAAAAAGGGCTGGTGGAGTGACTCAAGGCATAGGCTCTGAGTTCAAACCCCAGCAGCACAAAAAAAAAAAAAAAGAAAAGAGAAAGGATAGATAGCCCCAGATTGGCAAGCAGCAGTGGAAGTTTATCACATACTGCATGAGGGCTGCTGCGCCCATCTCTGCCTCTCAGCTAGTTTGCTAGGGCTGAGTCCACTGCTCCTAGGACTGTAGAGTCCTGCTGGATAAATGTCTCTCATCATCTTCCCACTTGCTGAGATTCTGCCTTGCTGCCTCCTCCACATCTTCAAATAAACTGAGGCTTTATAGAAATGGGACCATGACTTAAGTGCTCTCAAGGAACTTCATTTGGTCATGTGAACAATTAAGCATTACCCACCTGACTAGTAGTGATGAGAACAGGGCTCTTTTTCCTTATAATCCAGAGCCTCTCCTGTTCTAACAACCTTCACAGAGAAACTGGGACATGCCTTTTAATATTGAATGTGGGAAGGGACATGGGTCATGTATCACAGAGAGGAAAATTGGAGCCAGGAAGAAAGGACTTGCCCAGATGACAATGCAAGGCAGAGTCAGAACCTGGCCACATTCTAACGAAACTATCCAAACAGGTCACGTTCACAGCAGGTGTTTCCCATTGAAAACAGCAGGACTCCAACCTTCATGGCTCTGAAATCCTTCTTCATCTTCTCTGGGATCCCAGTCATAAAGGAAAGTTCAGGTAGCAGTAGGATTTCGCCTTTCAGCAGCTGTAACAGAGAAGAGAGGGAAAGTGAAGCAGTAAAGAGGATGGCGTCCCCTGGCCGCACAAAGGGGCTACAGTGACTTTGCCTTTATGGAACATAAAACCCCTTGGGGTGGGGGGGGCAGGGAACCATTTTACTCTCCCCCCCCCCCCGCCCAGTCATCCCACACAGATGACTACAGTATTAAGTAAAGGGAAAAACTGTCAAAAGGAGAGGAAAAACTAGAAAAACAAAACCCAATTCTGTCCCTCTGGGTTCTCAAGACAATGGTAGTAAGACAATAATATATCCTGCTGATTCTCAGTCTTCATGTTTAAGACAGGAGTCAGGTAACAGCGTACTTCTCTGGGCCCTTCTCCTGCTAAAATAAATGTCTATACCAGAATTTTAATCTCCATGCATAGGAACTTCTCCTTATTCCTTTAACCTAAACTATTCGCATGGATATTTAGCTCCTCCTTGTGGAGACTTCAAAATTCAAGTCCTAGAAATGTGACGTGGCACCTCTAGCTAGATGAGAGGAAACCTCGCCCAGTTTCCCACCATGTGGTAATCACAGCCTCATAGATCCCACCAAGCCTGAGGAAGACTTCAAGCGGTGGACAGAAGACTTCACTGGATGTGTAAGCTGGATACCACCACTCACTGTGCCATGGTTGTTCTGTCTCTCACTGGGCCTGTGGATGAGCAATGGCTGGTCTTCTTCCTTCACTGTGATCCCATAGTTTTTGCTAGAGCAGAGCAGAGGCAGGAGACATTTCAGAAGTAGAACCACACTTCACAGCAACACACACTGTGTCTTTTATGACTTGTGTGATATCCTTGTCAAAGACCCATTGGAAATAATATAGTTACAACTGGAAAAAGCAAGCTCAAGTTGCACTGCAATTAAATAAAGAACTAAAGCTAAAACTCCAAGCAAGAATATGGTAAAAACAGGCTAAAGGGCACAGGCAATCAAAGGTGAAATGACAGTCGAATGGTTTATGACTTGAAATTAATCTCTCCTACCAGACTTCTAAGAAAATCTGAAAAAGAAACACAATCCATAGCCCTGCTCAGTGGCTGACTGCTTGCCCAGTATGTACAAAGCCCTGGGTTTGATTCCCAGTACTGCAACAAAACAAAACCAAAAGAACCCTCATAGCTCACACCTGTAATCCTAGGTACTTGGGAGGCAGAGATTGGGAGGATCGTGGTTCAAGGCCAGCCCTAGCAAAATAGTTCACATGACCCTATCTCGGAAATACTCAACACAAAAAACGGCTGGTAGAGTTGCTCAAATAGTAGAGCACCTGCCTAAAAAAAAAAAAAAAAAAGAACCTCAAAGCCCTGACACAAATTTAGTAGTAACTTCCCAAAGTACCAAAAGAACTGAAGCTGTGAGGGTAGCACATTCAGGTCAAATCCCACAAATGAGGCCATTCAAATGCTGGACATGTTACCAATGTAGTTATTTTTAAAGTGTCAGGTTGTATGCTGTAATGGAGCTCAGTATTCTCTTGAGAATGAGAGAGGACATACCACCCCATCCACAGGCCCTTCCCCCATCTCTCCTTTTCACCTGTAGTATTCCAGGAACGTGATGTCCTTCCCATCAGACATGGTGAAGCTGTCTTTTGGGGTCTTATTCCAGTCCACATCATCGATACGGTATGTGCGATTGTTGTACCGGGTGATAACAATATTGCCAACCAGAAGTTTACTGCACTCATCCTGGAAGTTTTCTTTGTTCTGCTGATACATTGCATGCCTTTGGAAAGAGGCAAAAGACTTTTGGATTACATTTGTACATAGAGTAATATGAAAGGGACAAGGGACTCAAACAAGGAGTTTAGCAGTCTAATGATATAATCACAGCTAACTACTACCAGAAGGCTTCAGTGTACCATTTATTTATTTGTTTGTTTATTTATGTTTGGTGGGACTAGGGTTTGAACTCAGGGTTTCACACATGCAAAGCAGGTGTTATGCTGCTCGAGTCACACCTCTAGTCCATTTTACTCTGGTTGTTTTGGAGATGGGGGCTTGAGAACCATTTGCCCAGGCTGGCCTCAAACTGTGATCCTCTCAATCTCAGCCTCCCAAATAGCTAGGATTACAGGTGTGAGCCAGCAGCACCTAGATATTATTATTATTATTAGGGCAGTTCTGGGTTCTGTTTTGCTTTTTTAAAACTTGAACTATATCCCTAGCCCTTTTTACTTCAATTACTTTTCAGATAGAGTCTTGAATTTTTGTCTGGAGCTGGCCTCAGACTGTGGTCTTCCTACCTATGCCTATTTTGTAGCTGGAATTATAGGCCTGTACCACCACACTCAGCTCTTTTGTTGTTGTTGTTGTTTTTGAGAGATGGGAGTAGCTAACTTTTTTGCATGGGCTGGCCTTGAACAGTGATCCTTCCATTTCTACCTCCTGTGTAGCCAGGATTAAAGAAGTGGTCCATAACACCTGGCTCAGTTGTGTCTTTTTTTTTTTTTTTTTAAAGGACTTTCATCTCTTTTCTAACATTACAAAAAAAAATTAAAAACTAGTGAAAACCATATTAAAGGCAGCAACAAGTCAATAAATTTCACTCTGTTCTGTAAAATAAGGTACTTTTATCATTAATTCAATTATTATTGTGTATGGTCATTACTAGAATATAGTCTACAAGGGGCTCAGGAAAAGCATTCTTTAAATTGCATTTGCCCTTTCTTAGCTGAAGGAAGAAGTTATTTCCAAGCACCCATCAGCAGGAAGACAATGGTTGTTATGCTAAAGATACAGAGATAAAAAGGCCCTCGAATGACAAACATTCTTTCTGATAACCTGTGTACAAGGCCATGACCAAAGCAGCAAAACAAAGTCACAGATACCATGTGTAAGGACACCCAGGCAGTCCAAGGATATTACAGAGCAGCAGCCACTGGGAGAAGAATGAGCTACAGAAACTGCTGGGCAGAAGCACAAACACACTCTAGACAGAGAAAGGGTGGGGACAATCAGGAGTAGGAGTAGAGGCTAGAGCAGAGGTGGGGCAGGTGTCTGCACCGTATATTCCTCAGGAACCACAGTGTTCGAGAACCTTGAGGCTTGTAAGGGGTGAAAAAGGCTCCACAACCAAACAATTGAGGCCCACTGGGCTTAAGACAAACCCTTCTCAGAGAAGCGCAACACACATTATCACGTGAGCTTCTGAAAAATGCTGAAGTAGACAAATATATTCAGCTTATTGACCTCCGATTTACTTAGCCACAGACTCCTCCCCATGCTATTAATTTTCACCTCACTGAGTATCTATTACCATTCTGGAATTAGAATTCTGCAGAAATTTCCTTAAGGAAGAATGCAGAAGCCAGGCACTGGTCGTTCATCCTATAATCCAAATTACTCAGGAGGCAGAGATCAACAGGAACAAGGTTGGAAGATAACCCTGGGCAAGTAGGTTGAGAGACGCTATCTCAAAAAAAAAAAAAAAAAATCACAAAAAAAGGGCTGCCTGATGTTGGAGTAGCTCAAGTGGTAAAAGCGCCTACCTAGCAAGCATGAGGCCATGAGTTCAAACCCCAGTACTGTCAAAAGAAAGAAAAATTTAAAGGACTGGGATGTGGTTCAAGCAGTAGAGGGCTTGCCTAGAATGCATGGGGCTCTGAGTTCAATCCTCAGAACAGCAAGAAGAAAAAAAGCAACCCCCATATTTAATATTTACACAGGATTTAAGTTAATTTATTCTCATAACTCAAATCCATTCCCCGTAATTATCGAAGGGGAAGATGGACTTGGGGGTGAGGAGGATAGGCAAGAAAATGCTAAAAAGGGACTGAGAAGGAAATAAAGAATGTAGGATGATTCCAAAACTCCAATACTGAAGAGTGTGGCAGCCTGCAATCCCAGTACTTCGAGGCTGAGGTAAGAGGAATCCAAGTTCAAGGCCAGCATGAGCCACATAGAAAGAGACCTCAGAATCGGGGCTTTTTTGGCAAAATGTTACTTCTTTAAACATCTTGTGCTTAAATTTTTCATTGAAGGAATGGCAAAACATAAAGATAAACCAAACATCAATGTTTTTTCCTGAGTGATAGGATTATGGATAACTTATTTTAATCTTTGGACTTCTTTGCAATTGAAAAAAAATTTGTTTCTGGTGGTACTGGGGTTTGAACTTAGGACCTCATGCTTGCTAGACAAGTGCTCTACCACTTGAGCCATGCCCCTAGCCCTAAAAATTTCTATAATAAACACATGTATTTATGTTAAAGTAAGGAAATTATTGAAATAGACATGACCAGCATTCACTGTATAATGGACACAGTTTTTGGTGGAGATGATGGAAAGTCCTGGGTGACTTTGTGGCCCAACATGGTGAGCGCACTTAATCCACTGTGCTGTGCACTTTAAAACAGTTGAAATGATAAGCTTTGTGCTACACTGATAAATTTTATGTTACATATATAATGTACCTTAAAATTTTTTAAATTTACAAATACATAGTGGGCTAGGGGATGTGCTCAGAAGCAGAGCTCTTGCCTAGCATGCTCATGTCCTGGGGTTCATGCCCAGCACTGAACAAACAAAATTCACAGCAAGCTAAAAATTATAGTAACAGATATATCTGGCAGAAAGGATTTTTCAAAAAAAAAAGATTAAATGGAGTGTTATATGTAACTTGTCAAAAATGTTTTCTGCAGGCAGTGGGGATGCAAGCCTATGATCTCAAATATGCAGGAGGCACAATTACAATATGAGCCTGGACCTGAGGAAAAATACAAGATCCTAATGAAAAATAACTAAAGCAAAAAAGGGCTGGGAGCATGGCTCAAGTGGTACAGCACCTGCCTAGTTGCAAGCACAAGGCCCTGAGTTCAACTATCAGTACTGCAAAAAAAGCTTTCTGAATCAGTCATGCAGTATTCATTTTTCCTGCCAATAATTGTACGTATTAAAATTATGACATAAGATAATTATTATAGAACACCCAAGGTGAAAAAAAATTAAACACAACTGGGAGAAATACTCAATATACACAGAGGTGCCGGTGGCTCACGCCTGTAAATGTAGCTGCTCAGGAGGCAGAGATCAGGAGGACTGTGGTTCGAAGTTAGCCTCTGGCAAATAGTTCAAGACACACTATCTCGAAAAAACCCATCACAAAAAAGGGCTGGTGGAGTGGCTCAAGGTATAGACCCCGAGTTCAAACCCCAGTACAAAAAAAAAACCAGAACAAACAGGTAGTAATAAGGAAGTAAAGATTGTTTTAAATGAAGTTAGAGATTTTATTCCAGATCTTCTTATGAATTTTAGCTTCCTATTTATATAGTTTCGATCATCTATCTATCTATATATATCCATATATATATATATATTTTTTTTTTTCTTTTTTTAGTAGGACTGGGCTTTGAACTCAAGCCTTTGTGCTTGTGAAGCAGGTGCTCTATTACTTGAGCCACACCTCCAATCCATTCTGCTCTGGTTATTTTGGAGAAGAGGGTCCTCAAGAAATATTTACTCAGACCAGCCTCAAACCATCATCCTCTTGATCTTAGCCTCCCAAGTAGCTAGGATTACAGGCGAAGTACATATGGGTTTGTTTGTTTGTTTTGCAGTGCTGGGGATCTAACCCAGGGCCTCACTCATAGTAGGGAAGTGCTCTACCACTGAATGACACTCTCCCCTCCTCTATTTAATCAATCATTGTGTATAAAATGCAAACAACAGTGTAGAAAATAAATTAAAATGTTTTACTAACCCCTTCAATAATATTAATGGTTGCATAACACTTTTCATTAAGCAGAGGGTACTTTAATTTACTATTACTTTTTGTTTTAATTTCCCTCTTTCAATACTTTTTATTACTTTTTGAGTAACAATTCTATTGTTTCTTACTTCCAAATAATTCTGCATGGCCATCTTTTATAAAGATTCTTCTATACTTACAATTACTTCTTTGAGAAAAGTGGAATTACTAAATTAACAGGCTAGAACTTTAAGGTTCTTAAAATTTAATGTCTAACTATGTGAAAATATATTTTTTAAAGTTCTTTGAAATAATCACAGTAGCATATGAAGTTGTAAAATTTGTACATAGAATCCTACATATAAAACTGTCATTATAGGGCAGGGGTTTAGTTAGTGGTACAGCATGTGCTTAGCCTGGGCAAGGCCCTGGGTTTACCCCGCACCAGAAAAAAAAAATAATAAAAAAAAAAAGATAGAATAATTTATAATTTGCTAGCCATTCAAAAAATAAGTTCCTTGTGAATTTAAGATTAATATGTAAGAAACTGACTAAAAATGGATGAAACATCAACATTGATGTATTCCTGAAAATTAAGTAAATTTTAGAAGCCTTAGTATTCTATAACAATGGTACAAGTAGCCACAAGAACTGGTTTTAAAATAGTTTAATCAATTTATGTCAAGTCACCGAAACAAAGCACTGTTTACAAGCCAATGTCATTCTGTTTTTGTAAATCAGCAATCAAAATGACTTGATCCAACAGCATGACAACAACAGTCCCACCTAACGATCACTGGCCACACAGATGTGGACAGACTTGCATGTATCCAATGTCCTGCGTAAGATCAACAGTCTCTTGCTGTAGGAAGCAATCAATTCAGCTTCTCTTATTCCAGACAGAACATATGTCTCAGCATCCTTTGACAATTCTGGAAGTCTCACATGATAATTTTGAAAACCAACAGACACTCACAGGGCCCATGTGTCTGACCCACTTATCCTTGAGATCTGCTGCCAGTGAGTCAACCCTGACAACCAACTGAGGTCTGGCTAGTTTCATTAGGTTCTGGTTGATGAGTTTATAGTTTTATTAGGTTCTGGTTGATGAGTTTATTTTCCTACCCTAGGATTTAAAACTGCCATCTGCCTTAGGTCTTTATATAGAGCAATTAGTCCTTTCTTTTTTTTCTTGTTTTTTTTAGCAAGCACATTCTTTAGTATATAGCTAAACCCAGGCTTCTGTGTTAGGTGATTAGGCTATTCATTTTAAAGCTATACAGTTTGAAATTATTTTTGTTGTCTGTGGTGCTGAGGATTGATCCCAGGGCATGAGGTCTGCTAGGCAGGTGCTCTACTACTGAACTAACTACATCCATGAGGTTATTTTCCACTTGCTTGCTTTGCTTCCGCTGTTCTCCATACATATAAAGCCTTCTTTCATGTATTTTTGTTTTATCATGGATTGTCTTGATTCTGCTCAATGTAAAAAGAAGTGTTCTACAGGAAAGAAGCCAGATAAATCTTTGAACCAATCCAGCCACTCCTGGGAGCTAATGGTTGGAGGCCAATTAGACCAGCAACTAAACTATAAATCTGGTCAAACTTCATGAAAGCACTCCCTTGTCTTGTCAATTTGTAAAAGGTCACTTCATATGCTGTATAGTTCACTAATGATATCTATCTTAGTGGCTGGAATCTGAGTTACAGCTCACAAATTTTTGGATGAACGAGTACTTTTCTTTCTTGTTTGTCATGAGTTTGCCTAAGTCAAAGTCTCAATTTCCCCTGGAAGAACATCTACTCTATATTAAGGCACCACCATAATTTTAACTCCTGTACTCCTTCACACTGGCAAAAAAAATTTTTTTTTTGACTTAAAATTACCATGGCCAGAGCTGGGCATGACATGAGTCCCAGCACTTACTAGACTGAGGTAGGAAGGTCACTTGAGCCATGAGTTAGCAATCAGCCTGGGCTACATAGTGAGACCCTATCTCAAAAAAAATTACAATGGCCAAAGTGTATATGGATAATTCTTTAATATAGACCGTGTAGATCATAAAACAAACCTCAATACACTTAAAAGGATAACAATACTACAAAGTGTGTCTGCTGTCCACAATGGAGTAAAATTGGAAATCAGCAAGAGTACTGATTTAAAATTACAAAGAAATTTGGGAAACTCAAAAATAATGTGGAAATTAAACAATACTCCTAAATAACCAACATTTCAAAGAAAATATTACAAAAAGAATTAGAAAATACTGTGAGTTAGTTGAAAATGAAGACACAATATTCCAAAACATATGGGATACAGCTAAAGCAATGCTTAGAAGGAAATTTATAGGTCTAAATGACCATCTGACAAAAAAAATCTCAAATAATCTAAGTTTCCACCTTAAGACACTGGGAAAAGGAGCAAACTAAACCTAAAGCAAGCAGAAGGAAGGAAATAATACAGATCAGACTGGAAATTAATAAAATTGAGAGTTTAAAAATAGGGAAAAAAATCAACAAAAACAAACTGATTCTCCAAAAAGGTCAACAAAATTGACAAATATTTAGCCAAACCACCCATGAAAAAGTGGAAGATTCAGATTACTAAAACCAAGAGTGAAGAAGAAAGCACAACTTACCTGACAGAAATAAAAAGGATTACAAGGGAATTCTGTGGAAAACAGTAGGCAACAATTCAGACAACATGGATGAAGTGGACAGATTCCTAGAAGTATACACACTACACAGACCAACCAAAAAGAAACTGAAAACCTGAATAAGTCTGCAACAAGTAAAGGGACTCAATCATTTAAAAACTGCTCACAATGACCCAGGCACTGGTGGCTCAAGCCTGTAATCTTAGCTACTCAGGAGGCAGAGATAAGGAGGACTGAGGCTCAAAACCAGCCTGGGCAAACAGTTCAAGACCCTATCTCAAAAAAACCCATTACAAAAAAGGGCTGGTGGAGTGGCTCAAGGTGTAAGCCCTCAGTTCAAGCCCCAGTACTTCTAAAACAAACAAATAAATAATTAAATACTGCTCACAATGAAAAGAAAAAGCCAAGATGGCTTCACTGCTGAACTTTACCAAATAAATAAAGAAAAATTATCAATCCTTCACAAATTCTTCCAAAAAACTGGAGAGAGGAGAGTATTTTCCAACTCTTTCTATAAGGCCAGTACTAGATAAATGCGAAAACCACACAAACACATCACAAGGGCTGGTGGAGTGGCTCAAGTGAGAGTACCTGACTAGCAAGCATGAGGCTCTGAGTTCAAACCCCAGTACCACCAAAAAAAAAAAAAAGAAAAAAAACCACATCACAAGAAAATAAAGACTAATATTTCTTATAAATGTAATGTGAAATTCCTCAAATAAAAATACAAGCAAACCAAATGTGGCAACATATAAAAAGAATTATGTACCATGACCAAGTGGGATTATTCCAGGAATGCAAGGTTGGTTTAACATTCAAAAATCAGTGCAAACTTATACCTTATTTTTTGGACTTAAAAAATCATCTTAGACACAGAAAAAACATTTAGCAAAATACAGTAACCTTTCATGATTAAAAACACGTAATAACTGGGTGCCAGTGACTCACACCTGTAATCCTACCTAAAGGATTACAGGAAGCAGAGATCAGGAGGATTGCTGTTCAAAGCCAGCCCAGGCAAATAGTTAGTAAGATCCTATCTCAAAAAACCCATCACAAAAAAGGGCTGGTAGAATGGCTCAAGGTATAGGCCCTGGGTTTAAACTCCAGTACCATAAAAAAAACAAAACAAAACAAAAAAACACCACTCAACAGGGCTGGGGGCATGGCTCAAGAGGTAGAGCTCTTTTTTTTCTTTTTTGCTGTACTGGGGTTTGAACTCAGGGCCTATACCTTGAACCACTCCACCAGCCCTTCTTTGTGATGTTTTTTTCCAAAGTAGGGTCTCATGAATTATTTGCCCAGGCTGGCTTCAAACAGGAATCCTCCTGATCTCTGCCTCCTGAGAAGCTAGGATTGCAGGCATGAGCCACTGGTGCCTGTCCTGTTGTAGAGCTCTTGCTAGCATCTGTGAGGCCTTTGGTTCATCACCAGTACTACAAACAACAACAACAACAACACAAAAACACTCAACAAACCAGGAAAAGAAAGGAACTTTCTCAACTTGATAAAGGGCATCTGTACGAAAAAGCTAACATTGTATTTTATGGTGAAAGACTATGCTTTCTCTCTGAGATTAAAAAAGAAAAGACAAGGAGTTCGATGTTGCCATATATTCAATACTATATTAGAGGTCTTTGTCTTGCAAGTAGGCAAGACAAAGAAAGAAAAGCATCCAACTTGGAAGGAAAAAGTAAAACTACCTGTTTGTAGATTATATGATCTTCTATATACAAAGCCTTAAGGAATTCTCAAAAAATATTACAATTAATAAAGAAGTTGGGTGTAGTGAAGCACATCTGTAATCACAGCTACTCAGTAGGTGACAATGGGGAGGATCATGGTTTGAAGCCAAAAGGGAGAAAAGGTTAGTGATACCCCATCTCAATCAACAAGTTGGGTGTGATGGTGAGTGCATGTGATCCCAGCTATGCAGGAAGCATAGGAGGACAATGGTCTGAGGCTGCCCTGGGCAAAAACATTAAGACCCTACCTGAAAAATAACTAAAGCATAAAAGGGCTTGGGAACATGGCTCAAGAGGTAGAGTGCCTGCCTAGCAAGCTCAAAACCCTGAGTTCAATCCCTAGTACCAACACACACACATAGTAAGCTGACAAGGATTACAGGACATAATACCAATACAAAAATCAATATTCTGATGTGAGGGCAAGCTGGCTGCGACATCTGTCACCCCACTGATTGCCAGGGTTGATTCAGCTGATCTGGCTGGCTAGGTGGGTGTCCCCTTCCTCCCTCACCGCCCCATGTGCGCCCCTCCCAAAGCTGCACACTCAGTCGAAGAGGATGACCATCCCCAATAGAGGAAGACTGTTCTTTGGTCAAGGGTATATGAGTAGCTGTGCTCCCCTGCTAGAACCTCCAAACAAGCTCTCAAAAATCAATATTCTTTCTATACACTTGCAACCAAAAATGTGAAAATGAAACTAAGAAAACAATCCATTAATAATAGCATCCAAAACATTAAAACACTTAGGCATAAATGCAAAACATGTATTGTTAAAGTCATAAACTATTACTGAAGGAAATTAGAGATCATCCAAATAAATGAAAAGATCTTGTGCTCATGATTAAGGCGGCAATACTCCCGAATTTTACATGGAGTTGCAAAGGATCCAGGGTAGCTAAAAAAATCTTGAGAAAAGGAACAAGGTGGAAGATTCATATGTCCCAATTTTAAAACTTACTACAAAGCAGTTTTTCATTGTTGTGGTAAATACCTGAATGAAACAGTTTAAGGAGGAAGAACTTGTTTTGGCTCACAGTTCCACAAATTTTAGGCCATGTGCTTGCTTGGCCCCATCACTGTGGGCCTATAGTGAGGCAAAGGATTATGGCAGAAGGTGCAGTGGAACATAGCTGTTTACCTCATGACAGCTGGGAAACAAAGAAAGGCAGAAGTCTAGGACAAGATACAGCCCCTAAGAACATGCCCCAGTTACCTACTTCCTCCAACAAAATCCCAATTCAAAAAGTTTCCACCACCTCTCAATAATGCCATGAAATTATGAATCCATCTATGGATTAAACCATTGATAAACACAGAGTCCTCATGGTCTAATCACTGCTCAATGACAGGATCCACCAGCTGAGGACCAAATCTTCAATACATGAGCCTGTGGGAGACATTTCATACCCAAACCTTAACAAGTGAGCAGGGCTAGGGATGTAGCTCAGTGGTTGAGTGTTTGCCTGGCATGCCTGAGGTCCTGAGTTTGATCCCCATTACTGCAAAAAACAATCAAGTAGTGATCATTCTACAACTTAGGGGAGTAAAGAAGGAACTAGGAAGGGATGGTAAGGGGTGTGAGGCTTCTTTCTTGAGGTGATGAAAATGTTCTAAAGCTGGTTGTAGTGATGCATGTACAGTGTTGTGAATATACTAAAAGTTATCCAGTTATACCTTTTAAATGAGTGAGTTTTATAGTGTGAATATCTCAGTAAAGCTGTTTAAAAAGATCACATAAGTGCTGGGGATGTAGCTTAGTGGTAAGCACTTGCCTAGCATGCATGAGGCCCTGGGTTCAATCTCCAGCACCACAAAAAAATTTTTAACACACATATTTATATACTGTCTTATTTACATATTTCTAGACATTATCTCTGTTTCTATGGGTCAAGAATCTGAGTGTGATCTAGCTGAGTGCCTCCCCCAAGGCACAGGTGAGGTTTCACCTGGGGCCACAGCCATCTCTAGGCTGGACTGTGAAGCAGGAAGCACTTCTGACCACTCTATGGTCACTCCACAGAGTTGCTCCCCCTTACCCACCCCCGCCCCCCGCCCCGTGGCAGCTGGCTTCCCCGAGGGCGAGTGACCCACAAGACAGAAAGAGAGCACTCAAGACAGAAGGCATAATCTTTTCCTAAGCTACTTCGAAGGGACATTCCTCACTGCTGGCATGTTCTAGTCAATAAGACAGGTCAGGAAGGCCAGTGCACACTCAAGGGGAGAGGATTACACAAGGACCTAGCAGTATAAACACTAGGAAATGATCAAGATTTTCCCTTGACCAAATTCTAGTCAGGCTCTTCTGAATCCTCTTCCTAACCAGGCTCTAACTTCTGGGCTTCCATTTTTATCAATGCATTGTTCAGGCTTTCAGAAGAATCCTACCAGGTCAGTTAAGGCAGAATCCTCACCCTTGATATCTGCTCATCCTCCATATCTGATCAAAGTCCTCATTCTCCCCCCCCCCCGCCCCCAGGTAATAACTGACCTGGAAAGGCAGGCCTGCCTGCACTAAGAATCCTGTTAGGTTTATTTAGCCAGAACCCCTCCCCCCAAGACCCTTGATGTTTCCTGTTAGATATTTTTCACCCACTGACTCCTTGGCTATAAATTGCCACTTTCAAGTCAGGTGTAATGGTTCACACCTGTAGTCCCAGATACCGAGGGGGATAGGGTAGAGGCCTGAGGCAAGAGGATCATTTGAGCCCAGGTGTTTGAGACCAGCCTAGGAAACACAGTAAGACCCAGTCCAAAAAAAAAAAAAAATCCCCCTTTTCCATGTTGTGTTTGGAGTTGCATTCATTTTCTCTCCTCTGCTACAAAACCCACTGCAGTTGTCCCTATGTAATGGTCCTGAACAAAGTCTGCCTTTCCAGGTTTTAGCAAGTGTCCACAACTAGATAGATTATAGTAAAACCCCTGAAAGTGAAGATTAAAATTTAAAACAATTTAAAAGGTAACGGTAACACTGGGAGTCATTTCTCATAGAAACAGTACAAGCCAGAAAAAAGGGGATTCTTTCAAAGCATTAAAAGAAAACATCTACCAAACTCAGTATCTTAGTTTTAAGGCAAAATATAAAAGACACTTTTGGATAAAATCTGAAAGAATTTGTTATCAGCAGATTCCACACTAAATGACACACTGCAGGGAGTTCCTTCAGACAAAAGGAAACTCATCCCAGATAGAATCCTAAAATGTACAGAAAAGAATACAGAACAAATAACATTTCAGGACACTGCAGTAAAGAAAATTTGCAAAGAGTCCACAGGGGCAGGAAGAGCAAGGAAGACATACAAAGACTCTGGAATCAGAAATCAAAATGGTATTATGTACTGATGTATAAAAATGGAAAAATGAGACCTCTTGAAACTATTCTAAGAATGGGTGGAAGGAGAATAAAGGAAAATGGTGGAGGGGGTGAATTTAGCTAAGATATATTGTAAGCACTTTTGAAAATGTCACATTGTACCACCAGAACAGCAATAATACAATAATTAAAAAAAGAAATCAAGTGGCTCTTATCTTCCAATAGCAAATCTAAACACAAAGAACTAGTGGGTGTAGTGGCATGGACCTATATAATTCAGAGGCTGAGGCTGGAGGCTTGTGAGTTTGAGGCCAGCCTGAGTTACATAGAGAGACCCTGTCTCAAAAACGAAACATAAAACCAAAGAGCTGGAAAGCAACGCTTTCGCAATTCTGAGGGAAAAGGGTCTTGGATCTAGAACATTACACCCAACATAACTAAGATGAATTAAAGACCGTTTCAAACACATAAATCCTCAAAATCATTTTCTCCCATGTACCCTTCTTCAGGAAAATCCTGGAGGACATGCTGTGCACCAGAGCAAAGGAGCAGCTATGGAGACAGCAGCATGGGATCTGAGGAAGGGCGAGGGATCTTCAAGCCAGCCGAGCTGAATCCAGGACTTATCAGACATTCTGAGATGGCCCTGAAGTCGTGGGAATGAGTCATTAAATGAACTACTGGTTGCTTAATAGCTACAGGTGATGTTTAACCTTAGCTGTCTGACTACCATTTTAAAGTACATACACCATTCCTGCAGAATGAGGGAAACTACTGTTTCTAAAGACAGCTCCTCTGACCTCCAGGAAAATAACTGCTCCTTTGCCATCTCCAGGGGTCCAGAAAAAAAAAACGGGCACAGGTGCAGGCGAAGGTGACCATGTCAGTTGCAGGAGTCCCCTCGCAGCCATGGACATGCTCAGGGGCTTAATGCCTGGCCACCAAAGTCACACTAGTGACTAGAGTCACACACACCTCATGCTGTGAGTGACACATGAGGCTCAAAGCAGGTCTAGATTGATTTAACCCACCCAAGAAACAGAATTCCTCAAAGCACATCTATTCAGATGCCCATCTCAGGTGTGACTTAGGGACAAGGGCACATTTACTCAGTTCTCTGAATTCATTCAATTAAAAACACAAACACAACAGTGCGGAGTCTGTATTATGACCAGCTATTACCCAGCTTTTCAAAGTCAGCAGCATGCGAAAGGTAGATCCCACCATTTACTTACATGACATCCAGCACAGAATCATTCCGAATGACCTTATGGGAGACATCAGCAAGCAGGAAAAGACCTCCATCTGTCCTCCGGATGCTAGCTGCATAGCCAGGCCAGATCTGCAGTCTAAGAGAGAGGTGGTCTTTACCATGGTCGTGTCCATCACCACATCTGAAATAGTACTCTGAGCTAATTTTGTTCTTAGAATTTCACCCCAATTGTAGTAATCACTACGAAATTTTTCTTTCTAGAACAATCAAAAGTGAAGGGAAAAAAAAAAAAACAACCAACCTGTGTTGCTGAAGTACCATAGCACTTGTAGGGTCATAGAAGTTTCTCCCCACAAGCTTCATATCTAAAAGTTTCATTACCCTGGGGAGGGAAAAAATTAAAATTAAAATTAAAAGTTTCACTACCCTGAAATAAAGAGTAAAAAATGGGATTTCTTTTCTTTTCTCTTTGTCAGTGCTGGAGCTAGAACCCAGGACACTGACACATGCTTGGCAAGTGGTCAAACCACTGAGCAACACCCCACTCCCAGCCCTAAAATGGATTTTCTAATAGAACAATGTTAAAAAGTAAGCTCCAATTGTCTTAGCTATGGTTTCCTTTGGAGGGCTAAAGGATCAGGAATGTTTGCGTCCTTTGTACAACATGGCAATCTTGCTAAAAGAAAAATAAAAATTTCCAAAGCATTTACCCTGGTGTATGTGCAACTGCAGCCTTTCCTATGAACTAGCTAACCAAACACTGAGTTATTTCCCAGGCTCAATTTACATTACTTTCCACAGTTAATTAAGAGAATGCAAGAGAACCAGTTTCCAAGTCTGTGAATAACAGCCTAGCAAAGGGAACTACGTATGCTCCTGGCAGTTCGGTTTACTAGATACACATTAATTCAGTTTCATTAAATGTGAGGAAGTTTGGGAATGGCAGCTGTGAAAAAATTAGGGAGTCTCAAAAGAAATTAAGCAACTGTGTGTTGCCTGCAATCCAAAAATTCAAAGGAATGGAAAAATTATCCCAGGAATTATTGTTTGTACTCTTCAAGTAGTTCTCCAATATGATTACATACATAATATGAACTGCTCTGAAAGTTCTTGTATGAATCCAAAGGAACCTATTCCTCTACCCAACTACCTTGAAAACTATTTAATACACCCCAAACTAGCCTATGACTTGAAAGACAATTTTTGAGTAAGTTAGCATCAAGATTACCCACTTGTTTACTAAATATTTCCAAACCCATCTATAGCTATCTCTACTATATGCAATGTCCCCCAATCTGCTTGAAGAGTATTGCAAATATACGACAAAAGTTAAAGCCCCAAAAGACACAGCTTGTCTTCTCACCGCCGAAAAACAACATTGTAGAAGGGAATGCACAAGTCAGAGCAGGGCTCCAGGATCTTTGTCAACTGAATCTTAATGCTGATCTCCGCATTGTCAGTTTTTCTTTGACTTTTTAACTCAAGAACCTAACAAATAAATATACACAAGTAAAAACAAATGACAAAACTACCAAGCCATAATCTAATCCAACTGTATTCTACAGAACACCAGATATCTCAAAATGTGTTTTCTACTTCTGTCTCACTTTGCTGCCCAAACTGGCAAATTCACAGCAGGACAGCTAGGATTTGAGAAATTATTTGGTAAGAGAAACTCATAAAGTTTCAGGTTGAAATGTTAAGCCATTCTTTATCACTGAAGCTAAAAGCTTCCAATCACTCCTCTTGTGTGAGAAGATACTTCTTAAGAACTCAACTGGAAAAATCTCTCCTATGTCTGCCTTCTCTCTAAGAATAGGAAGATAGAACTCAAATGTACAAGAACGCTATGATTTCTCAATACTCAAAACACCAGAGCACTCTTGGGTTTCATCCAAAATACAATTTCCATTTGGTCTCACTTGTTGAAGCTTAACAGGCAGATAGAGAATAGACCCATCAAAAGCAGTGACATTTCCAGTGACAGAACGATGGTCCTTCAACATGCCAAATCTCATGCTTTTGCACTCCACGTTGGGGCTGGAAAATAATAAAGAGGATTTTACTTCAATTTGGCTCAAACAGTTATCTTTTACCATGGCTGTGCTATAAGTTGTGGTAGAGTAGTCATTTGTAACTGTGCTCCATCTAGTGGTCATGTTAAAATTACACCACTGACTAAAAAGTGGACTCAGATACCTGCTCACTGCATAAGCAGAAAATATAGTAAACAGTAGTGGCACATGCTACTTGGGAGAATGAAACAGGAAGATGAGAGTTCAAGACCAACCAGGGCAACATAGGAAAGAGGGAGGGAGAGATGGCAGAGGGAGGGAATAGGTAGTAAGTTAAAAAAAAATCTCACCCATAATTCCAACACCCAAGGACAACTGCCTTTAATATGTCAGTGTATATTCTTTGAGATTTTAGATCAGGGATCAGAAAACATTTTACTTACGGAGCCATACAGTAAATATTTTAGACTTTGTGGGGCCTGTGGTCTTGGAACCCTGCTATCAGAGCACAGAGTCGGGCACAGATAATAAGTAAATAGTGAGTGTAGCTATGTACCAATAAAACTTTGTAACAAAGACAGGCTGAGGTCAGGTCAGACCTCTGAATTAACTCCGGCTTTTCAAGCCCTGCTATGAGTCTTCAAAAATACACACTTTTAAAAAGTGCTTTGTTTTTTAAAATGGGATTTCAATCATTTTCACTTGGGGCAATTTTGACTTTATTGTCACAATCTTACAGCTTTTAAAAACTCCAATAAGCTACTTTATACGATTATGATTGTCTTATTATATCATAGTAAGATACAACCTTCTTCTACAACTGCAAAGTTTAAACAAATCCAAGCCTAAAAATGGTCATGTATGTTCAAGTACATGAAGAAAGACTAGGGGAAAAATGAAGTATGTTGATCCCTAAAATTAAACATTTGCATGCTAACATCATATTCCCTCAAAAAAAAAAAATCACACAGACATGGAAATGTCACAGTGAAATCCTCTGTATAGATATCTTAAACGTACAAAAATGTCTTTTTTCAAAAATGAAGGATGGGAAGGTAAAACAGGTCCTGTCTGGGGATTGGTACCAGTGGGAGGGAGGAGGGCATACAGAAAGGGTGAAGGAGGGTAAATACGGTGGAAATACTAATACTCATACATGTACTCATGTATGAAAAAGGAACAATGAGACCTGTTGAAACTGCTCTAAGAAAAGGGGAGGAAGGATAAAAAAAAATGATGGAGGGGTGAATCTAACTAAGATATGTAAGCATTTTTTTAAATGTCACATGTAACAAAAATGTAAGAACAATGCTGAGAGAAAAAAAAAGAATGAATCTATATGGATACTTTCATGAAAGCAAAGAAAAAGTCTTCTGTGGCAGGCAAGAAATATTTCTTCATATAACACAAAATTAGTGTACTGTAATATTACTATTATTTAACATGTACTATTAACACGACAGGGAAGGTGAAATTAATGGAATAGAAATGATAATGTATACTTGAAACATATAAACATGCACACGTAAAAATATAGCTATCACAAATAAAGTGAATTTTTTGTACTTACTTAAAAAAATCTCACATACCTTATGCAAAATTCTTTGGACCAAAAGTGTTTCTAATTTTGGAATATTTGCATTACATAAGAAGATATCTTGGGGATGGGACCCAAGTCTAAACACATATATGTTACGCACACAGCCCAAAGGTAATTTTACTCAGTATTTTAGATAATTTTGTATACAAAATAAAGTTTCATGGCATGGCATCTTTCACTAAGACATGTCAGTGCTCAAAAGGTTTCAGATTTTAGAGCACTTTAAATTTGGGATTTTCAGATTAGGGTGCTCAACCTGAATACACTTAGAGCAATGCTCTGAACACAATATTTAAGTTTGTCTTCCTAGACCCACTATGTGCACTACAAGGCAGCCAGAGTATGACCAGAACACTAATCCACCTGCTCAGCATTCCCTCGGTGGCCTGGCATCACTTTCACAGTGTAGCCTGAAAGATCCAGATGTATAACCTCCAGTCTTATAAACCCATATCTTCTCCATGGCCCACTCAATACGAGAAATTCTTCAGTTTAATGAACACTTGTCAATCCGTTCTCAGACAGCATTGTCCCCTCTTTAACACTTAACTCCTCCCCTTAGTTTCACATCAGGTCTACTTCCTGGGACTCAACTTTGCCCTCTTCTCTGACTCCTTTCCTTCCCCTGCTTGGCTCTGCTTCCTTACCCCTGGTAAAGCACTCCTTTGCCCTCTGTAATTATCATTCCTTTCTCATTACTCTTAGAAACTTTTGAAATGAGTGGTTGATTATCTGTTATTTCTCATGGCCTATGATCTTCCTCTTTCCTTTAATCTTTCAGTGTTTTTTCTGTGATTCTAACAAAGCTACTGGAAGATCCCAAGAGTACCCTCCCAAAGAAATCCATTAACTTTTTTTCCCCTGTGATCAAAGTCAACCACTTCCTCTTCATTCAAATGGGTCCTTCCTTTGGTCTTCAGGGTACTTTCCCTCTAGCTGTCCCTTTCTTCTCTCTTTCACTCAACTTCTAACTCTTCTACCACCAATTACTAGCCATCCTTCTAATATTTAGACTTCCTGGCTGGCCCAGGTGGCTCACAGCTATAATCCCAGCTACTAGGGAGGCAGAGATCAGGGAAATCTTGGGTCAAAGAGAGAGGATGAAGAATTGTGTTGAGGCCAGCTCAGACAAAAAGTTAGTGAGACCCATCAATAAACAAGCCAAACATGGTGGTATGAGCCTGTCATTCCAGCTACACAGGAGGCCAACCCTGGGAAAAAAAAAACACTACCCAAAAAAAATAACTAAAGCAGAAAAGGGCTGGGTGTGTGGCTCAAGTGGTAGTGTGTCTGTCTAGCAAGCATGAAGCCCTAAGTTCAACCCTAAATTCTGTCAAAAGAAACCAAGAATCAGACTTTCTAATATAGCCGTTTTGGAAAACAGTATGGAGGTTTCTCAAAAAAAATTAAAAATAGAATTAGCATATGATCCAGCAATTCCACTTATGGGGATATGTCCAAAGGATCTACAATCAGTTATTTCAAATAAGTATCTATACACCGCTTAGACCTCAATGGCTCATACCAATAATCAAAATTCCTAGCTACGTGGGAGACTGAGATTGGGAGGATTGAGGGTGGAGGCCAACTGGGGCAAAAAGTTAGCAAGATCTCATCTCCACCAATAGCTGGGTATGGTAGCATGTGCCTGTTACCCCAAGCTATGAGGGAGGCTGAGATTGGAGTAATTCCAGTTCCAGGGCAGTCTGAACAAAAAAGTTTACAGGACCCCCATTTCAATGAAAAAAAGCCGGGTGTGGTGGCATGTACGTCACCTCAGCTTCAGTGGGAAGCATAAAATAGGATGACAGTCCAGGTCATCCTGGGCAAAAAGGGAGACTCTGCTGCTAAAACAGGGCAAAAAGGACCAGAGGTGTAGTTCAAGTGGTAAGGCACTTGCCTTGCAAGTAAGAAACCCTGAGTTTAAACCTCAGTACCACAAAGACAGTGAGTGGGTGCATGCAGGTGCTGAGCACTGGTGGCTCACATCTGTAACCCTAGCTACTTGGAAGGCTGAGATTGGTAGGACAAAGGTTCAAGACCAGACCAGGTAAATAGTTCACAAGACCCCCGTCTCCAAAATAACCAGAGTAAAATGGGCTGGAGGTATGGCTCAATCAGTGAAGAGCCTGCTTTGCAAGTGCAAAGCCCTAAGTTCAAACTCCAGTCCCACCAAAAAAAAAAAAAAGAGAGGTGTTATTTTTAAATTGCTGAAGATACCTTAAATGTGCTCACCACAAAAAACAGGTAGGTTAGAAATATGTTAATTGGCTTGATTTGATATTTCTATGGTGTGTGTGTGTGTGTATACATATATCAAAACATATTGTACTCATAAACATATACAATAACTGCCAATTCAGACTTCCATTTTATTTCCTCCACAGATATTTCAAGACTCTCATTCACTTTCATAATTCCAGCTAATAATCTCTAACTAAAGGCTCCCCTAAGCTCTTACAAACAGTGTAAAAACCAATATAATTCTTAATTTTAAAAAAGTATGATAAATCTAAGTTGTTGATATAAAATTAAAGTTCTTTTCCTTGATGTTTTTCATGCGCAGGTTTATCCTCCACTGTCACTGAACAGACATCAAATGATGATATGCAGGGGAGGATCTGGTTTGTGGGATGTGATCTTATACCACTGGGGAGGGGGTTTAAAGAAGGAATATACTGGAGTCTCTACTCCCATTTCCTGCTTGGGGAGCAGGAAATGTTTCTCCCTTTTTTCCCCCCATTTCTCCCCACTTTTATCCTGTTATACTAAATTCTTTTCCTAATAAACTTTACTCGCCAGGTGCCAGTGGCTCACGCCTGCAATCCTAGCTACTCTGGAAGCAGAGATCAGGAGGATCATGGTTTGAAGTCAGCCTCAGGCAAATAGTTTGAGAGACCCTATCTCGGAAAAACCCATCACAGAAAAGGGCTGGTGGAGTGGTGCAAGCAGTTGAGTACCTGCTTAATAAGTGTGAGGCCCTGAGTTCAAACAAACAAAAAAAAAAACCTTGACTATTATTTTTACTACAAAAAAACCCAAAAAGGAATACAGGCTGGATGCTAATGGCTCAGGCCTATAATCCTGATATACTGAGGAGGACTCCGTTCAAGGCCAGCCTGAGAAAAAAAATGAGACCCTACCTTGAAAAATACCTTCACAAAAAAGGGCTGGTGGAGTGACTCAAAGTGTAGGCCCTGAGTTCAAACTCCAGTACTACAAAAAAACAAAACAAAACAAATATAAATGTATATATACACACATGCGTATGTGTACATATAGGTATGTGTATATATACATACATATGTGTATGTGTATATATATATATATATATATATATATATATATATATATATCCAACACAAAAAAAGGGCTGCTGAGATGCCTAAAGCACTAGAGTGCCTGCCTAGCAAGTATGAGACTCTTGAGTTAAAAACCCCCAAATAAAGAGGAATATAGGGCTAGCTGTGTTGACTCATGCCTATAATCCCAGCTACTCAGGAGGCGGTGATCAGAGAGAGAGAATGGTGGAGGCCAGCTGGGACAGAGTTAGCAAGACCCCATCGCATCAAACAAACTGAATGTGGTGGTACACTGCTGTAATCCCAACTCCTGTGGAGGCCACAGGTAGGCAGATTATAGTCTGAGGACAGCCTTAGGCAAAAAGCGAGGAACCCTTTCTGAAAAATTACTAAAGCAAAAAAGGTTAGGGATGTGGCTAAAATGACAGGGCACTTGCCTAGCAGGTGTGAGGCCCCAAGTTCAAACGCTCAGAAAATAAAGGCATGAGGTCATGGGGGCCCAAGGTCATGGGGGCAGGAGGTCATGGGGGCACAAGGTCATGGGGGCCATCCAAGTAAAAGGCCTTGAACTTTAGCTTCGTTAGTTTCACATTGAATCCACTTCTAGCATCACAAATAAGCCTGTGCCTGTTAGATGAAGATCTGAGTTGATAATATAGCTAAAAACATAATGCACAGATAGTTAACCTTCCTGCCAGAATCTGAGCACAGGCACTACTGTGTGGGAGCTTTGTCCGGAATTATATGAAGCAGTATTGTTATTCCAGTCATTCCCGCCCAGAATTAAGTGAATAGAGAGGAAAACAGCTGCAAATACCTGAAAGTCACATGGTATTGATAAACCGCTTCGTTATGACACTGTATTTTGATGAGGTTCAGTCCCAAAGACTGAGACGTTCCTTTTGATCCTTGCTTCACAAAAAGCTCTCTGGAAAATAAAAATGAGAAACGAAAGCACCAGCAGAGTGCAGTGTACGCACCTATAGTTCCAGCTACTAGGCAGGCTAAGGCAGGAAGATCTCTTGAGCTCAGGAGTTCAAGGACAGCCTGCACCACATTAAAAAAAGCACCTACATACCTGAATATACCAAAATCAAAAAACTTATCATCCCACATCATCAACAACAAAAAGAATGGATGAATTAATGTTTTTTCACACTTCAGTTACAGATAAACAAACCAAGAGCCATGATATACAGACACTAGCTTTAAAGGCTAGAAGATCAATCCTCCAAAGGGTCTAATTAGATAAGCAAGGCCACCCTGCCCATCCTAGTGATAGTACTGGAGTTCCCAAGACCAGCTGAGAACAAAGAGTTGGCTCTGTAGAAGGATGAAGTGCTGATGACACTGTTTCTAAATGACGTATCATCAACACGCCAGAGAACCATTTGAATTGGAAAGCGAAAGACAGGTTTTGAGTCTCCTCTCTGGTACACACTACCACGTATTTTCACTGTTAAACCCAATGCACTTCATTAGGAATTGTTTCATGTTTGTCTACCAAATCATTGGCAAAAGAAACATCCTGCAGTCCCTATCATCTAAGGAAAACTCTGGACACAGAAGTAGAGTTCACATTACTACACAGCAGCCCAGTACAGAGACTCAGGAGGCGCCTCTTCCTCCACCATCCCGCCACAGAGCAGGTTGTGTTCCTGACTTACTTTTCCTTTCCTTCCAGAGTCAGGTGATCCGCTGAATGTAGTGAGGGTGGGGATAGAGTTGGGGGTTGTGACAGACGTAGGGGATTCCTGGCTGTTAGGCCAAATGCACTGGGAGGCTTGTCCACTCCTCTGCCTATACCACTGGCTGCTCTGCCCAGTGGTAATATAGAGGCATCCGAACTCCCTCTTCCAAGTACTCTGAAATGGGGAAAAGAGAAGCAAAGGAGGGCTTTCCTAGTCACGCTTCTATTTGTGCTGCCTCTAGATCATACCTGCGAGTCTGCATTCTCTTTTTGCAGGGGTCCCCGAAGGAGCCCAAGCACCACTATGGAGTTCTCTCAAAACAATGACACATTTACCAACTGCTCCTGATATCCACTCTCAGAGCACAACTGCAGAGAGTGAGTCATTCAGACTAAAAGAACATCCACAATCAGGATAGCTTGTTAAGGGGGCAAATGAAGTTGTAGCCACCAACGGCTGCCTGGAGCAGCAGCAGTAAATGGCTCCCAGAAAAGGTCTGCCTTGGATATGCTTGTTCAAGAGGAAACAGGCCCTCCCAGGACTCTCTCTCCACCTGAACCTGCTCGTCACACAAAATGGTGACTGTACTCACCTACTCCAACCTACAGAGGCCTCTGCCAGCTTGCTATCTCCAGCTGTCAACATGGAATGATCAGGAAAAGCAGAATGGGGTTCTTTTTTGTCCTTTCGGGCTGTGTTAGCAGATAAGCCTCGACCTAAAATGCCTCTACCTGAATGAAAGAACCAAACCTCAGCTGTAACTGTGAGCTGAGCATGTTACATGGTTATTTCTCTAAAGATAAACAGTATGGATTTAAGAACAAAGCGACGTACATGCCTCCACATTTCTCAAGTTAGTTTTCCACATACCTAAAGGAGGCACCTCCCGTTGTGGGGGGGTCGGGGGCGCTGTCTCAAGGCCCATGCCTCGGAACATGGATACCAAACCTGTAGACTCCTAGGGAAAATTGATGAGTAAAGTTATTTTAGGACATAGTTTAAAACCCTGACACAATGACTTTCTTAAAGTCTTGGTAAATAATAAAAATTAACTTCTCCAAATTCTATAAGTGTTTTAAGATTTAAAGATAAGGCTATTTTATAAAATATAACAAAATGCAACATTTTTCTAGTTTATTTCCCGTACACCCAAGGTAAAAGGGAATAGTACACTGGTTAATAAATTTCCAAAAATATCTAGGTCATTTAAGGGTATCAGAAGTTTTGTTTTCATTGTTTTTATTTTTTTCTGACAACATCCAACAAAATATGCTACTGTTTTCCTGTAGCAGTCTTGAAAGTTTACTGTTACATCAGTCAGAGCTGCTACATGAACAAAAGCCACATACAAACCCAAGCGACTCACAAGTAAACATGCAGGATTTCTATTGTAGTTTTCTTCTTACAAAGAATTACATTTGACAATGTCAACACTACTTAAAATGACAAAATGACTGTAACTGCATTTATTAGGTTCTTCCTCTACGTGCTTTTTATCTTTGACATATATCAATTACTGCTCTATAATCACTACATCATTTGGAGATTAAGAACACATATGTGCTCACACTTCAGCAGCAACAGCCAAAGATCCTGTCTTCAAGATTTGACCAAGGAGCTTTGGAAAGGAGCACATCTAACAATTACTACCTTAGAGACAGGAGATTGCCAATATCACACAGCCCAACCAAAGTAAAAATATTAACATTCAGGAAAAAACAACAGGCTGTATCTTTTTTTTTTTTTAAACTTTGCTTCTGCCTCAATTCTTGTTTTGGTGATACTGGGGTTTGAACACAGGGCCTCATGCTTACTAAGCAGGTAATCTATCACGTGAGCCACTCCACCAGCCCTTTTTTTTTTGAGACAGGGTAGCCCAGATCTGGAACATGCAATCCTTCTGCCTAAGTCTCCCAAGTGCTAAGATTACAGGTATGCACTACCATGCCAAACTGTCTTTTCTTTAAAAACTGGCACATATTAACAGGCTGTATCTTTAAACCTCTCAATTATGAATGGATGGATAAATGGGTGATAAATGCATGGATGGACAGAATAACTAAAGCTAGAGGACTGGCCTAAAGCACTTACCCAAGGCTGTCTGGTGTTTACTATGAGGCAATTTTTCTAGACCTGCAACTTTGGGATTTGAACTCAATGCCCAGAAGATCAAAAGATGAAACTACTTGTTGGAAAAAAAGAAACCCTCTCCCCATTCCCCACTAAAACACACACACACACAAAAAAAAAAACAAACAAAAACAAAACAAAAGAAACAAAAACAAAAACCTCTTGGCTTTTCAGTTTCCTAAGTACTTTGAAATCCATCCTTTCCTCTCATCCCACAGGCAAGCTGTAGGCTACTTCAGGACATCCAGACATATTCTTACCCTTTGTGCTGGCCATCTCTGGTTGCTGAATTCCTCTGTCTTTCTAAACACATGGCCTCTGCCTGTAGGTGCTGCCCTACCAAGAGGTGTGTCCAAAGACCTAGGAGACTGTGGCCAACAGCCTGGCATCCGCACATACTGAGATGAGTGGACAGAGGCAGAGCCCCTGAATGGTGGCTGCACAGGATCCATCAAAGAGCTGTGGACACAGGTGTAGATATTGTTCTGGTTAATTACCTGTGAGCATTTTTAAAACATGAAAAATTCTCCACACACAAAGCATGGGAGAAAATAGTGACTTTGATAGTTACAGTAATTACCACCAGACTTCTGTAGCATGTTCATTTCAAAAGCTTCTATTTTTTTGTTGTTTGAGACAAGGTCTCCCCATGTAACCCATACTGGCCTCAAACTCTCCATCTGCCCTTCCTGAGCTTCCTGAGTGCTGGAATTATAGATCTACGACACTATGCCTAGGCAAAGCTTCTATTTGAGTCCAGAAAATTCTAAGTGCCCTCCATCAGCAATCTCTTAGAGGTCGAAGCACTCTGAATCTATGCAAGTTTTCTACCTAAGTGTATTCTCAGTCCTATAAGTTAATCACTTATTGTAGAAGGAAGCAATTTTTATGTCTGGGGATGATTCTGGTTTATAAGTAAATTTATAGTTAACATGATGACATCGTAAAATTATTCTTTCAACTAACATTTATGAGTTTTTGCTTTGCTTTTGGCCTCTCCTATACCAGAGTCTTACTTTTTCCAGTCTGTAATTGCATTAAACCCATCTTTTTTTTTTTTCAATTATTGTTGTGCTTGGTGGGGGTACATTGTGGCATTTACAAAAGTTCTCAAAATATATGAAATATATTATACTTGATAAACTCATCTCCTTGATCACCTGAGTGACTTCTCTGACTCTTTATCCAATTCCTTTCTGAAAAACTTCTTTCAACCACCACCAGAACTGAGGTCTCCAGGGTACATAGCCTTTCTGCATTGAGCCTATAATACTTGCTGGATCTCATGGGGTTCCATTTAATGCCCCCTCTCAGGAATGAGGCTCTTCTCCCTAAAACCCACCCCAAAATCTAAGATCCAGCAGGCCTCTTCAAAATTACTTCAGGACTCCCACTGTAAGGGACTCCTTTCATTGTCCCAACCTGCCCCTGATCCCTGATAAATCTTTTCTTTCTTTTTTAAGTCTGCAATACTCAGATTCTAACAAATGGCCTTGCACATGTTATAAGCATGCACTCTACCACTAAGCTACAACCACAACTTCAAGAATCTTTTGTAACTGGAAACTAAATAAGTCTTTTCTTAATTTTTTTGAAAACCTACCTGCAGTATTAGCTACAGAGAAATCAGGCCATGCCTATAAAGAAAAAACTGAAACACAATTCCTAAATCGCTAGTATAGGTGACAGTACTTCAAGAATTTGCAAAATTTGGGCTGGAGGCATAGCTCAAGTGGTGTAACTTCAAACCCCAGTACCACCAAAAGAAAAAGAAAAAAAAAGAATTTGCAAAATTCTTTGAACTGAACTACCTTTTTTTACACTATAAAAACTAGCTATAGCCTGGGCAAATAGTTCCTGAGACCCTATCTTGAAAAAACCCATCACAAAATAGGACTGGTGCAGTGGCTCAAAGTGCAGGCCCTGAGTTCAAACCCCAGTACCGCAAAAAAAATGCTGGCTAAACCTCCCTTTCTCAGAGATTACAACAGCTCTCCTCTTTCATTGCTAAAATTGCTTCTTAGTGAGCTTGCACTCTTGATCACACCACTCTTAAGAATCCATAAGTCAGATACCTAACTGGTACACACAGGCTAACCACAGGATCTCTGTAATCCTCTCTTCAGCCTTCCCTCACTCCATGGGCACATCTACAGATTCACCCCTCCTCCAGGAGGTCCTCCCTTAAAAGTAAATTTCCTCACTGACTAGTTAGCAGTTGACTAAAGAGTTCAACTCTTTAGCCTGGCCTGGGGCCCATCCCTACCTTCTCCACTCTGCAAGCACGTGCTCTAGGCTGGGGCACTAGGCCTCTGGCCTACCCAAAGAGAGGCCCATGAAGGCATATCCCAGTCCCTTTTCACCTGTCCAACAGCCTTGCTGGGGTGGGGGGGTGTCTTACCCAAATTCCCTTCCAAATTATCACGCCACTCAACCCTAAGTGAGTATCCTCCCAACACTGGCCACCACTTTCCCTACTTTTGGAGTTCTCCCCCCACACTCGGCCTCGAATAACGACTTCCCGCCCCGCCCCCACTGCCGCCCCACCTCGCGCCAAGGGGGAAGGGGCGGATAGCGTGGGAGGAGGTCCGCATTCCCCACCATGTGCTTGGATTGGGCTAAAGATCACCTGGTGTGTATCTTGGCGCTCCTGGCCTTCCACACCTGCGTCCCTTCCTCTCACCTGAGGCTCGAGGCAGGAGGTCACTTCTCTCACCCACCTGCCAGGCAGCCGGACACAAGTGCTCCAGTCCCAATCTCCGGCGTGTGGCGGAAAGGACCCCCCCAAGGCTGAGTTCATTGGCCCAAAGACATGTCAGTCACAAAATTCAGCCATCTCATTGGTTAGTCTGCAAACTAGGCTTGCCCCTTTTATGCAGCCTCGCCCTACAAAGAGGTTCACCTCAGAGGGATTCTAGAAGTTATGAGGAACCCCAAGCAATAAAGTATGTTACCTCCCTAAGATCCCAGCTCCCATTCGGAGGGCAATCCTGTAAACAGACGTAGCTTACACACTCATGCTGAAATTGAGTGACTCAAGTGGTAGAGCTCATGCCTAGCAAGAGCAAGGTCCTGAGTACCCAGTACCACCAAAAGAAAGAAATTGACTTACCTTGTCCCTCCTAGTTGGACTATATAGGGGTGTAAGTGGCTTAAAAAAAAACAAACAAAAAACCACAACAAGCTTGGAGGTGGGAATGTAGCTCAGTGGTACAGTGCTTGCCTAGCATGCATAAGGCCCTGGGTCTACCCCCAGCATCCCATCCCCCCCCCCCAAGTGAGCTTCAGTTCACATCCAAACACCCAATTATGTGATTAATGCACATCGTTTTTCTTATATAAAATGGGCGGGGATGTAGCTCAGTGGTAGCTGACCTTTTCGGAACTCTGGCCAAACCTTACATGAAAGATTCATTCATCATATATGCAATCATACTTTATCTACAGGACTCAGCAAGTCTTCTGGTTGATGTAAGACAACAGTAATTCTCAGATGATTTTCTTATCACCTCTGTTTTGCAATCTGAAACAAAAGCACCATTACAAAGTGGATAAATTGAGTTCCCTAGATTTTTATACTGCATTCATGCAAGAGAAGTTGGCTTCTGTATAATATTTCTAACCAATCCATACATCATGAATACTGCTTATTTCACCAAAGGAAAATCCATACAATCTTGGTGTTACAAAGATAAAGACGGTTGAAGCTGAGGGCACTGGTGGACCACACCTATAATCCTAGCTTTCAGGAGGCAGACATTAGAAGGATCAAGGTTTGAAGCCAGCCTGGGCAAATAGTTCTTGAGGCCCTATCTCAAAAAAAACCAGTCACAAAAAGAGGGCTGGTGGAGTGGCTCAAGTGGTGAGAGTCTGCCTAACAAGCATAAGGCCCTGAGTTAAAAAAAAAAAAAGATGGTTTGCTTGATGTTCTATGAAATACAGGCATCTGTTTAGAATCTTTCCAAAGTCAATCAACTTTTCCTGGAGTTTGTATTTCTTATCTGTATACTTTAGTAGCTAATAAATTAACCGTCCCTTGGATAAAAATAGCACACCCTAAGCCTGGCATGGTAGTTCAGGTCTCTAATCTAAGCACTAGGGAGGCTAAAGTAGGAGGATCTTAAGTTCAAGACCAGCCTGGGCCATATATTAAGACTCTGCCTCAAAAAACAAAAACAAAACATCCACATACACAAAGATAAGTGAGTGAGATAATGGACACATTAATTAGTTTACTTTAATCATTTCACAATTTAAACATTTATCAATTTGTACCTCAAATATATATCATATTGTACCTCCATAAATGTATAGTGATTATTTGTCAATTAAAAGAAAACAGCACACATGTATCATATTGTCTAAGATAAAGTATTTGAGTTATTTAGAGATTGTGTTTTTTAACCCAAAAAAGTCATAACCTCAAATTCTGTCCACCTGACCCTACCGGACTGTAAAACTTGGTGTGAAGATGGACCTATAACTAATACAATCTGGATTTTCCTAGACAGTCATGACTTCAAATACTCTGGCCCCTTATCCCAGTAAGTTCTTCTTTATGACCATGCATTTTGATTTAGTGTTGTTATTCAGAAAATTGGATTACCAAAGCTACAGTAAGATTAAGGGCAGAAAATTATATCCCACTGGCCTAGAAACTACATGGGGTGGGGGGATTTCATCATTTAAAGTAGAGTTATGCCTTTAGTATCTCTGGGTTCCTGGAAGATGTAAATATAAATCCTCTCAGGAGAAATACACCCATAACCAGGTCCTAAAGCTCCCACATAAAAGGTGTCAACAAATATTAGCTCACATATGTGGAATCTACACCTGAAAAAAAAATAATATGACATGATCATAAAGGGGGGACTGTTTGGAGGAGGAGGGCATATTCACAATATAATCACAGTACATCATATATATGAAAAGAGCAAATTCACCCTGTCTACATTACTCTCTTACCCTGCTTTTTAAGTTTAGTGGGTTTTAATTATGCTATTTGATCAAAGTACATTATATGCATGTATGTAAATATCACAATGAAACTTCTATGTAAGCACTGGCACAGTGGCTCAAGTGGTAGAGAACCTGTCTAGCAAGTGTGACCCTGAGTTCAAACCCCAGTACCACCAAAAAAAAAAGAAAAAAAGCCACACAAAACTTCCTTGTACAATTAATTTTATGCTAATAATTTTTTTTAAATATGAGCTTACAAGAAAAAAATTGCAGTATATATCAAGCTCAATAATAAGAGAACAAACAAACAACAAAATTAAAAAATGGGCAAAAGAGATGAATGGACCAGACAGGTATGGTGGTGCATGGCTACAATGCCAGCAGTAGGGGAGGCAGAGGCAGGAGGATCAAAATTTCAAGGCCAGCCTGGGCTAAATAGTATGATCCTGTGCCAAAAAAAAAAAAAAAAACCAACAAACCTAAATTAAAAAACTATGAATGGACCTTTCACCAGATAAGTTATACAAATGGAAAATAAACACACTATTATTGTTCATTAAATAAATACAAATAAAAAACAATGAGATATCACTTCATAATCACTAAAATAGCTATAAAAAATAAATAAAATAGACTATGCGCCAACTTAATATCATGAGGTGCCCAGATTTTTGGTCATTCTTGAGTGTTCCATGAAGGTGTTTAGGGGTTGAGACTAACATTTGAATCAGTAGACTGAGTAAGACAAAGTTTCCCTTTTTAATGTGGCTGGGCCTCATCCAATCAGTTGAAGGCCTGACTAGAACAATAGGGCTGACTCCCTTCAATTAAAAGAGAATTTCTTCTATCTGACAGCCTTCAAATGGGATGTCAGCTTTTCCTGCTTCAAGACTCAAACTGAAACATCAGCTCTACTTGAGTCCTTAGCCTGCCAGCCTTTGGACTAGAGCTACACCATTGGCTCTCCAGCTACCAACTCACCTATTTTTTTTTTTTTTTGGCAGCACTAGGGTTTGAATTCAGGGCCTCACACTTGGTAGGCAGCACTTATAATTTGAGCCATTTTGCCAGTCTTTTTTTGGGATATTTTTGAGATAGGGTCTCACAAACTATTTTCCTCGGGCTGACTTCCAACCCTGATGCTCCTGATCTCTGCTTCCTGAATAGCTAGGATTACAGAAGTTGAGCCACCAGCGCACAGCTTCCCCTTTCATCTTGATTAGTGCCCAGAGAGTGGCCAAGTAGGAACAATCCTTTCTGAGAACAGTCATCTTCAGTGACTAAACTGCCTTATTGCTGTGGTTTGGATATCATTTGTCTCCACCAAAAACCAGGGAACTAGAGGTATGGCTCAAGGGGTAGAGTGCCTGTCTAGCAAATATAAGACCATGAGTTCAAACCCCACAGCTGAAGGAAAAAAAACCAACTTATGTTGAAATTTGATTTCCAATGTGGTGCCTGTGGGAGGTGATTAGGTCTCAGCTTTCGAGCTCTCAGTTTCTCAAGCGAGTGGTTTAGTTCTCCTGGGAACGGATTTGTTTTTTGCAGGGGCGGATTGTTATAAAGCAAGTCTGGCCCCTCCCTTGGTCTCTCTCACACCTATCCTCTCTCTGTTCTGCATGTTCTACTTTCCTTCCACTGTCTGCCATGAGTTCCTCATTAGAAGCCATGCAGATGCTGGCATTTTGCTCTTGGACCTCCAGAACTGTGAGCAAAAATAAACTTGTCTTCATAAATTACCCAGTCTCAGGTATTCTTTTACAGAACACAGAACAGACTGAGATGGTTGCTAAGATATGGATCAGAGCTTGTGGAGTGGCTCAAGTGGTAGAACACCTGCCTGGCAAGTGTGAGGCCCTGAGTTCAAACCCACTATCACCAAAAAAAAAAAAAAAAGATAATTGACTTAGTCTGTTCTTGTTGTGATAGCAGAATACCACAGACTGGGAAATTCATAAAGAAAATTAATTCATTTCTCACAGTTCTGGAGGCTACAAGTCTAAAACTGAAGGGCCACACCTGGTGAGGGTCTTCTCAATGCATCATAACTTGGCAGAGGTCACAAATGAAAAGAGTACTCACGTGAAACAGGGCAAGATCAAGAACGTGCACACAGGACTGCTCGCTTTTATGACAAAGCCACCCCCTTGGTAACATCATCAATCAGTTCATGAGATGGGGTCCTCATGACCTCTTATAGGTTGCACCTCCCAATATTTTCCCAGTGGCAATTAAATCTCACCATGAGTTTTGGAGGGGACATTCAAACCATAGCAGAGGTTTTGAGTTGATTTTTGAGGAGTTTATTCCAATACTGGATGCCTGTGTCTGGTGAGCTCTGGAAGGTTCACTGACTACTTTGAGTGGCTAGAAAATCCCCTTTGATATAAGGTTAGACTGAAAATGTCTACAAAGCCAAAAATATGACAAAGGTTATTTTTTTAAGAGTCACAGTGGAGTGGCCAAGTCAACTAATTGGACTGGGAACAACAATACTGGGAACCTAAAAAAGTATCAGCACTGGTGAGCCAGTAGCCCCAAGTGGGAATCAAAAGTTAATTGACATTATATTTTCTAGTGGGAATATTAGATAAAAAAGGAAAAGGATAATATATCAGAATGTGACAAATGCTGTGGAGAAAAAGAAAGCAGGAAAGGGGATAAGAGATGTCAGGGATGGAAATTCAAGGTTGTTTGTTTGTTTTTGAGATAGGGTCTTGGTATGCAGGTCAGGCCAGCCTCTAATTCACAATCCTTCTGGGATCACAAGCATGCCCAGCTGAGTTTGCTAATTTTTGTAGTATGGTTAGGGAGCCTCAGAGAACTAAAGGATTTCAGGAAATAAGACCTACAGAAATCTAGGGAAAGGGTATTCTAGGCTGGAAGAAAAAGAATGCTAAAGCTCCAAAGCTGGAGCCTGCCCACTGTGTGATACAAGCAGCTAGACCTGTGCGGCTGGAATGGGATGACCCAGGAGGAGACTGGCATATCATGCCATCTGGTAGACTAAATAGATTTTGGCTTAGTTAAAGAAACATATCCATAGGGCACCCAGTGGCTCATGCCTGTAATCCTAGCTACTCAGGAGGCAGAGATCAGGAGGATTGCAGTTTGAAGCCAGCCTGGGCAAATAGTTCAAGAGACCCTATCTTGAAAAAACCCATTCCAAAAAAGGGCTGGTGGAGTGCCTTAAGGTGTAGGCCCTGAGTTTAAACCCCAGTACTGCAAAAAAAGAAAAAAGAAACATATCCATCTTAAATATTTTAATCCAACACACCTAAATGGACATTCATTGGTTTAAGGACAGGCCCATTTCTCTGACATGGGCCTGCTGACTGGCATTCCACAGAATCTACACATACCCACCATGTGTTGCTAAGACTACCAGTTTTGATTTCTCTAAAAGTAGACTGAGAAGTCAAAGACTAGAGATCTTGTGAGGCAATGTCAGTGCAGAACTTCCCTGGACGTTCACAGTTTCCCTCCTATCTTCATATCCATTTTGCCTAAACTGAACTCAACTGTACTTTTTTTAGAAACTTGGCTTTGTTGAGTCTTTCTGAAGCATTTTCTTTAGTTCCCATAGAAATAAGAACTCTTTCTTTTGGCACTCATATATCATCAGTTTATATAACTACTTCAAATCAAGTATTTTTTGTATTCTCAACAATAGTAACTTAGCCCTCATATTTTATTAAATAATTGTTTAGATTCTGCCATTATGAAGGTGAACACAACTGGCAAAAACAAGCTTGGGGAAACACACCTGACTTGGAAAGCATCTCACTTAGCAGTGGGAGGGAGCTGTGTGTCGTCACTCAGCACACCAACCCCACAGATGCTGACAAGAAGAGAATGAGCAGGCTTAGGCAGCTATCCAGATGTCAGAAACATAGGTCAGGTCCCCAGTTGAACACTTTTTTTTTTTTAATGTTTGTGTAGTTTAAAAAACTGAGCCTTGATTACACCTTTAGCTTTACAAATGCACTTTTGGGGCTGGGGTTGGGGTGTGGCTCAAGCAGTAGAATGCTTGGCTAGTAAGCATAAAGACCTGAGTTCAACCCCCAAGTACCACCTCCCTTCCACATGGCATAGATTGGGTCATAGATTGGGTGGGGAACATGGCTTAGTGATACAACACTTGCCTAGCCTGCACAACGCCCTGGGTTCCACCCCCAGCCTGCAAACAAGCAAACAAAAAGATTATAGACCTTTTTTTTTGACTGGAAAAAGAATCATTGGCAGAACTGAGGTTTGAATTCAGGGTCTCACACTTGCCAGACAGGTACTCTGCCACTTGAGCCACTCCACCAACCATGCTGGGGTGGCTTTGTTTGAGATAGGATCTTTCCAACTATTTGCCTGGGCTGGCTTCAAACTGCCATCCTCCTGAAGGATTAGAGTGAGCCACTGGTGCCCTGCTGTTTGTTTGTTTTGAGATGGGAGTCTTACTATGTAACCCAGGCTACTCCCAAACTCCTAGGCTCAAGTTATCCTCCAGGTGTGTGCTACCTTGCTTAGTAGGCAAAACTATTTTTATTAAAGAACCCTAGAGAAATAATTAAGAATGTCAGCAACATCTTAAATATAATTGTTTATCACACCATTGTTTTAAATGGTGAAAAACTGGAGGGAAAAAAAACCCACTAATGTCAGAAACAGATTTCTTGGGCAAGTTTTTATAGTTCATAGATGGATTTTAATATAATCATTCAAGTTAAGTTGTACAATGTAAGAAAGAGCCATGTCCAGAGCTCCTGTGATGTTTGTTCTTGGGAGAGGTTTGAGAGCTGCACTTAGCGCAGTTTGTCTAGGTACCTGGTATGCTTTCATTTGGAATGCAGCAGGACATGGCCACAGAGAGCTTTACATTTCAACTCTGCAGCTGGCACCAACTGTGGGGAACACATGGGCAGCACTCACCATTCACTCCAATCCCACCACTTTATAAAGTGCCAGCCTGGATTACAGGGGCTAGACAGCAAAATCCTAACACTTGCCCGATCTCTTCTACTAGGGCTCTGGATGTGAATTAGGGCTCAAGCACCAATTGAGATTGGGTGAGACCATCTTCTTACTACTGCCAATGCTGTGGAGTGAGCTCGATTCCTCTTTCAGGCATTTAGTCTATCAGCAGATCATGCTGACTCCATCTTCAAAGTAAATATCTACTCTCACCACTTCCTTCCACCTCCACTATCACCACCCTTGTCCCTGCTACTGCCATCTGTGGCCAGGCTGACTGTCCCAGCCCCGACCGTAGCCCTGCCCTGCCCTTGCCTCACCTAGCAGCAAGGCGAAGATACTCTGAAAACCTACACAGGGGTGCTTCCAGCTGCCCCCTCATTGAAGAATGAAGCCAAAATCCTCACAGTGATCTAACAGCCCCCTCTCCTGCTGCTCCTTCCCTAATCCCTCAGCTCCAAGTCAGTCTCCTTCTTGTCCGTTCCCTCCATTCACTCTCCCTACCTGATTCTGTTGCTTCCCTTCCTTAAATGAGACCTTTCCACTGAGGTCTGTCCTACTCACTACCACCTGCCCACCACTACCAACTCCTCACCTCCTTTTTTTTTTTTTTTTTTAAATGGGGTTCCAAGCTGGGAGTGGTGGAACACAGCTATAATCCCAACACGTGGCAGGTTGAGGAAGGAAGATGGCAAGTCCGAGGCTAGCCTAGGCTGCACAGTGAGAAGATCCTCTCTTACAAAAACCAAAACCTGAAAGAAAAGAGAGGCTGGGTGCTGGTGGCTCACGCCTGTAATACTAGCTACTTGGAAGGCAGAGATCAGGCTGGTTCGAAGCCAGCCCAGGGAAATAGCTCATGAGACCCTTTCTCAAAAAAGCCCAACACAAAACAGGCTGGCAGATTGGTCAAGTGGTAGAGCCCCTGCCTAGCCAGTGTGAGACCCTGAGTTCAAACCCCACTCCCCTGCCAAAGAGAGAGAGAGAGAGAAGAAGGAAAAGAAACAAGAGCCCATTATGTGGCCCAGGGCAGCCCCCAACTCCTGAGCACCACACCCAACAAATAAGCCTCTTTTCCTTTACAGAGCCTAGTGTTGAGGCTCAATTCAGTTGGACCACAGTTATGTCTCAGAGGACTAACATTGTCTTTAATTATTTCAGCTAACTCACAAATGCTCAGTAACATGGAAGAACTGCATGCATTTCTGACTGAGATGGAGCACATGACAAAACAGCATATAATAGAATTTTGGAGTCTGAAAGACTACGGACTAAAATGTTAAAACTGGCTTACTTAGAATTAAAGTGACATTGAACACTAAAAAAAAAAAAACCAAAAACCAAAAAACAAACAAACCAACTCTACCTAGGGCTAATGGGGTGGCTCAAGTGGTAAAGTGCCTGCCTAGCAAGCATGAGACCAAGTTCAAATCCCAGTATTGAAAAAAAAATTCTACCTAGCTGTACCTTATAATTTTACAATATATTTTTTTTAAAAACATGATGGCTGCTATTACAGACTGTCTACTTAACTGCTCCTCCAAGTTTCTCCCTAACAAAACCCTTTCACATAGGCTTACAGCATGTCCAGGGCCAGGGAGTGAAGTCACCTACTCTTCCTCTTCAACAGTGCTATATGCAGTCCTGCTCTTAGAGACTCAGGGGCAAGTCTCCTGGGGCTTCTGATAAGAGCAGAATGAAGAGAAAGCTTCTTTATTGCTGCCTACTGCCTACCGCATTGGTTTTTGCTATAATTTGATGTGGTGTGTTCCCTAAGGGTTCGTAGACTGGAGGTCTGATCCCTAGTATGGTGGTATGAAGAGGCAGTAGAACCTGTAAGAGGCAGAGCCTAGTGGGAAGTGGTTAGGTCACAGGGAACATCACCTTTGGGAGGGATTAATGCTAGTGTGATGGAGTTAATTCTAAGGATGGGTTGTTATAAAAGTGCAAGCCTGGCCCCTGACCCCTCTCTGGCTTCCCTTCCTGCCATTTGATCTCTCTCTTGCATGCATGACCACCATTATACCATTCACCATGCTGTGATGTAGTCAGAAGGCCCTCATTAGAGTCAGCAGGTACTGGTGTCATGCTCCTGGACCTCCAAAACCGTGAATAAACTTTTACAAAATAACCAGCATTAGGTATTTTGCTATAGCAAAAAATACAATTTTGGACACTGGTATTTGAAGAAATGATATTGAGAGTTGTAGCAGCCATTTTTGACACTGAGGATGTCCAAGGAAATGGATCCAAGAAAATCTTGATGACATTTTGGCTGCCACCCAATTCTGGAACCACTTATCTCTAGACTTTGCTGCATGATAAACATCCTTATTGTTTAAGTCACAGTCAGTCTACTTTTGTGTTACTCGTTCAGATTACAAGTTGTCTGTTACAGGCACTTACCTGTCTGGCACCCAATAAATAATTCATGTTCACCCTAATTTAAAAGTAATTTTTAAAAGCAACCATAATCTTGTTCTTATGGAAAGTAAAACTGAGCTTAGGAAGTGTTTTTTTTTCCTCCCATTACTGATGGAGTTGAATCTAAAGCCAAACTAATTCTAAAACTTACAGTCACTTACATAAACAAATGAAAAACCCTATCATTTTACTTCTAACAGAATGTATATACACAGATACAGGTAGTAATAAATTTGCACCCATTTGCACCCACACATGAATTTGCCTTTGGGCTTTTCTTCCCTGATATTTGCACAGATTTGTTGGTATTAAATGTGTGCTTCAGAGGCTCAGTCAAGAAGGCAGACTTGCCTCATGTTTTTCTCACATTTCTTGATGAGATCTAATTTGTGTATCAGGCATCTAGTGACAGGCAGTGAGGACTGTGATGCAGTTGTAAGCTTCATTCCTCAAGACATCAGAGTTGGTGAGATGAACACAAAGGTGATATATATTCTACCTCAAGCTTTCTTGGAAAAATTTTTAAAAACTGCTGGGTCCACATGGTGGTGCATACCTGTAATCCCAGCACTTGGGAAGTGAAGGCAGAAGGATTGAGTTTAAAATCAATCTGGGCTACATAGAGACCCGGTATCAAATAAACCCAAAAAACTAGACTACAGAATACATCTAAGGACACAGGGCCATTGGGTTAGTCAAAAAAAAAAAAAAAAAAAAAAAAGCAGAAGGGTATTTCTGAGCCAAAGAAACAGCACACACAGAGAGAGAGAATTACAACAGCAACCCAAGAGTAGTACACCAGCTTTAAAAGAACAAAGGGCTGGAACCTAGAGCTAATCAAAGCTGTCTTAGACCAAACAGGACTTCCACAGTACATCCTTCTAAGGAACCCTTTCTACTCATTTCTATAGTAAGAAAATATCAGAGCACTACTCAACAGAGCTAACACAGCTTTTGGTTCCAAAAGGGGCAAGGTGGTCACTAAAAATTCAACCTCCCTCACAACAGCTGGCTGGGTAGCTTATGGGGCTCTACAGAAAAAGCCCCACTTGTGCTAAACAAGTGACAGGCTAGAGGAGCAGAAAAAGCAAGGCCAAAAGAACATGCATCTAAAAGCTCTGGGGCCACCTGGCAGTTCTCACTGGGCTTGGCACTCACTGGTTGCAGAAGCTCCACACTAAGACACCACCAGCATGGGGGTGAAGCTTTGCTCCAACCTGCAAACATTTCCACCCTACTAACAAAGGCAGGTACAAAGCTGCTTCTCTAGGCTCTCTACAGAGCCCAACGACCCATGAAGGCAGCAAGATCACAGGCTCATGAGCCCCACGGTGAGCTTGGCAGCAGGGACCGGGGTCCACACTGAGCAAGGGGACCTGGTGATGCTAGAATGGGAGGCAGAGGATGCCTCTCAAACACAAAGTTGTTTTTGGTTTTTTTTGTGGTACTAAAGTTTTAATTCAGGGCCTCAGGCAGGTGCTCGACTGCTTGAGAAACACTCCCTGGCCATCAAACACAAAGCTTTTGAAGTAGGAGGTCACTTGTTCAGTGCCAATTCCTAGCTTCTGTATTATCAAGGGTTTTTGTTTTGTTTTAGTACTGTTGTTTGGTTGGCCACAGGTTTGAGAAATATTGTAATGGAAGCTAGATGAGTACTGGCTATTTACTGCAGAGGTGGAGGTACAGAGAATGAGCACCTGATTAAGAGTACTAGGAAATAAAAGGCACAGAACATTCACAGCATCAGGCCCAGGGTGGAGATGAGGTAGAGTAATGAAGAAGGGCTGGGGTGTGGCTAGATGGTAAAGCCCTGGGTTTGAGCCTCAGCATGATTTATGGGGGAGGACGGAAGGAGGGGAGGAAAGAGACCAAAAGTGGGGATCTGAGCAGTTGTACTCAGTTCTTTAGTGACTCTTATAATGACCATTTAGTTTGAAAACAGACTCAGACAAAGAAAAGGGAAACATTTATTGAGTGCCTACAGGTATGTATGTCCGGTCTTGTGCAAGGAGTTTTCATCCACAATATTCCACTGGATCCTCACACCAACCCTGTGAGGTAGGTATTTATCCCCACTTTTGTTAGATGAGGAAGACGAGGCTCAGAAAGGTTAGGTAGTTTGTCCAAGGACACAGAACTGGGAACCAAAGAGCCAGGACTGAGTACTTAAGTCTCATACTCCATCCCAGCTCTCTCTCCAGCCTGCCTCCTGGGAGGAAGGAGGGAGCAGAAGCCAAAGCTGCAACCCTTATACTTCCAACCCCTTGCTGCCCACGGCCCTGAGAGAAGGAGCCTACTTTGGGAAGGTGCAGTCAGCTGAAACTCAGACATAAATATAAATATAAAAATAAATAGCAGGTATAAGTCCCCTGCAGGGAGGATGTGCCATCCATATCCATGTTGTGGGAAGGTCACTGTGCCATTCACAGCTGCCCAGGAAGGGAGCTGCGTGGGCTCTGGTGGTGGGGGAAACTAGGACGATGGATGCCAAAAGCTGAAGTGGGTGGGCTAAACAGGCCCCTTCTGGGTCGCATGGATTCAAGAACAAAATGTCTGGAGCAGGCAGCAGCCGTGGGCAGAATCGCCATCCTCCTCCATCTGCTCATTTTACCGGTGTTTGTGATCCAAGAGGGATTCAAAATCCGGAGAACATACAAGTTTGTGCTTCACATGTCCCAGGACTGTCATCTCCCCCGTCTTATTGTCTCCAAGGCTCACAGACACCAGCTCCTGCCAATGGACAAACACACCAGTGAGAACCACAAGCCCATGCCGAGCCCTCAGTCTTGTGACTGACATGATAGCTCAAAAACTCCCCATGCTTCCTTAGCACTACCTCAGCAAAACACATGCTAGCTCACCCAGAGCCCCTCCCTGGCCCATGGGTTCAAACCTGCAGGAAAGAACAGGTGGTTCCCATCGTCACATCCAGGGTCACCTTGCCCAGGAGGAGCTGCACCTTCCCTGACTTGCGGATGAGCAGCTTGCCCACCTGACCCTCTGTCAGGTCAACCAAGGTACAAGTGTTCTCTGCCAGCTTGGCTTCCTGTGGAGAATCAGCAGATGAAAACTGGGCAAGGGGCTTGTTCCTCCATCTCTCGTGAGCAAACCCCATTCTACTTCCCAGAGAGGTATCGGCAGCAGAGGTCTCCCCAAAGAAGGCCTTGTCCTGGTCCTGTCTGGCACTGGCTATAAAACAAAACCCAAAGCAAACAAGCAAATGGAAAAAAACATTCATAAATGCTGAAACTGAATTATGGTACACAGTAGTTTGTGATCTCTCATTTGTCTATTCTCAAAATTACTCATTATAAATAGTAAACACAGCTGCACTGGTGGCTCACATCTGTAATCTTAGCTACTCAGGAGGCAAAGATCAGGAGGATTGAAGTTCGAAGCCAGCCCAGGCAAACAGTCTGTGAGACCCTATCTGAAAAAACTCATCACAAAAAAGGGCTGGTGGAGTGGCTCAAGGTACCAAAGGGGGGGGGGTGGGGGAAGAAAAAGTAAACACACATACACACAGAACTGATGTTGGAAGTCCAAGAACCCAAAGCCCTTGTAGGTGCTAAGAACGAACACCCGCCATTCTCACACTTTGGCTTGGGCAGTATACCTTCACTTCTCCCTGCCCATCACCTTCTGTTCCTGGTGTCCCTGCCCTGAAATTTCCCCAGAACTCACTCCTGAGCATACCCGAACTCACTCCTGAGCATACCCGGTCTCTCTCCTGCTTTATGACCACCATTTGTCCGTCCTCGCCCTGCACCTCTGTCTTGACAGGCTTGATGTCCTGAGTGGGTGGCTGGCCAGGGAGGGTGTCGGGCAGCTGGAGGAATAGCAGCTCCTCATCTTTGGTGAGGCTCAGCTCCCTGAGTAGCTCGGCCACAGACACATCTTTTGGGAGGCCTGGGGTCTTTCTGGCTGCTCTGGGAGGGGCCTTCACCTTGGCCTCCTCCTCTTCATCTCGTGGCTCTTCTTTCACTGCACGAGATGAGACAAAGGGAGAGATATTAAGCAGCTATTGTCTATGCCATCTCTTGTTCCCAGTCCTCACTCCCGTCTGTCCCACTGTCACTCAGCCAAGAAGCTGGGGGGAGACACTGGTTATGGAGACATGCAAGAGACAGTACATTCAAGAGGTGCATGACTTCTCTAAAAAGGAACGCCTGAGGCTGGGCACTCTGATCTACACCAACAAACCAACCCTCTGAGAGGGGAGTTTATGTCTTTGTCCAGCACCTTTACATTAGAGCTGGAATGGAAAAAGAGTTGCTTGTGAGCAGCAGTCCTGGAGGCTCATGTGAGGGCTTTCTGGGGTAGCCAGGAAGAAGAGAGAAGTAACTGACACAGAATACCTTTTACAGCAGGCATGTCCACCTCCATGTCCTCTTCCTTGGGGCCAGCCAACCAAGGCTTAACATCTGCTTCTTCACTCTCCTCCTTAAAAAGCCACCCTGAATGTGCCAGCGGCAGCTGCACAGGCATGTTTCGTGTGTCATTCCTTAACCCAGGGTCATCGATGAACTGCCAAAGAAGAGTCAGGTCACACAGCCTGCCAGCACATATGCCTGCACTTTAGTCTTTTTCTAACCAAAGGTCCTTGCTGCTCACCAGAGTTCCAGGATATCAATGAGCTCTTCCTCCAGACTGGCTCCCAGAGGCCTCCTTCTGTAGCCATAAGGAAGCCCACCAACCCCACCCCAGCCTCCTGCTACCTACATCATCCTTCTCCAGCATGCGCAGGATCTGCTTAGTTTCTTCATCAGTCTCCCTCTTCTCTTTTTTGATGTTGATAATATGAGAGGGTCCCACATCCGACACATCCACAGTCTTATCCCAGTTCCCTGTGGGAAAGCACCCTGTTCACTAGGGATAAATCAGGAAAGGGGCAATAGCAAGGAAAACTAAACTGGGAACAAGGGAGTCCCTCACTCTTGCCCTTTTCTTGGGCAGTCTGAACTGAAACCCACTACGGATCTCTTCCTAGTACCTTTTTTTTTCATCATTTCGGCGGGACCCTGCTCAAAGATAGAGTGGGACTGGATCACTTCTGGACGGCCACGGCCCCGTCCATGCCCCTCACGCTGGCGGTCTCTATCACGTTCACGCTTCTCCTTCTTCACAGTAATTTCTTCCTTAGGCCTGGAAAAGAGAATGAAGGGAATATACTCACTTTCTCTGCCTTGAAAAACCAGCCCTCCTCACCAAACCATTTCATCCAACTGAGCATAGCGTTTATGAGCCAAGAAGTAGAACTCAGACTTAAGTCTGGTACTTTCCTCAACTCCCTGATGAGGCAGGGACCTTCCAGTTTGCTTTACTTTACCTTCTTGTCCAAAAATGTGGATTTATTTTCATTGACTGAAAGCAGGAAGGCTGGAATAAAAAAGAACTTAAGGGAAAGTGTAATATATGTTTAAGCTAATGGCTCTCATTTGGCTGTAAAAGAGAATCACTTGGGCTGGTGGAGTGGCTTTAGTAGTAGAACACCTGCCTAACAAGCATGAGGCAAAGTTCAAACCCAGGTACTGCCAAAAAAAAAAAAAAAATAGTAGAAAGGAATCACTCCATTCCACTGTGAGTGAAATCAGTTTCTAGAGATACAGTTCTATAGCACAGATCTTAACTCCCCCAAAGGTCCATGTGTTAAAGGTTTAGTCTCCAGCTTCACTCTCTTGGGAGATGATGGAATCTTGAAGAGCCAGGGCCTAGTGGAAAGTCTTCTAGTCGTTGTGGCATGTGTCCCTGAAGGAGACAGTAGAATCCCAGTCCCTTTCTCTTCCTCTTTGACTCCCTCAGGGGTTGCCTCACCACAGGCCCAAAAGTAAGGAAGTCAATTGATCATGGACTGAGACCTCCAAAACTGTGAGCCAAAATAAATCTTTTCTCTTTATAAACTGATTATGTCAGCTATTGGTTACAGTAACAGAATTCTGACTAACATATGGTACCTCAGGCTTTGGTGTGTTTAAAAGTTGTACACTAGAAAAACCCAGAAGTTAAGGCTGAAAAATCGTTAGTGAGAAGAACATAAATCCAAATTTCTGAGACACACACCTAGTTACTTCCCCAAAGCCCCTAATTCAGAGCAAGTAAATAAGGGGCAAGTATCCAGAAGACCTAGCTACTTACTCTTCCTTGATCTTCCGACTGATGATATTTGGGGTGAAGGTTTTCTGAAAGTAAAATACAGGAGTCACTGATTTGGTAAGTTTGACCCCCAAGTGCAGAGGAAAAGATGCTTAGCGGGCATCTTCTACACACCAAGATCACCATGGTTCTCCTGCACATTGCACACCGTTGTCAGGGCTTAAAGCAGTGGGCAGGTGTCTGAAAAGAAGGACCTGCATGCCTCTGGAAGCAATGGAATTACACTTAGCAGAAAGGGGTACCGAAAACCATTCTAACTAGCAGCCTCTGCTTCAGCCCTCTGAAAGGAGACTCCGGACCTCCAAAAGCACAGGAACTGACCTATCACACCTCATCTTCGAAATTCTAGCGAAACCTCTTGGTTTCACAGGGAAACAATTCTAGCAGAAAGGTTTAAATAAGGAGACAGTAGACCTGCCAGCACTCACAACTGGATGACCCAGGCAAACTATAACTAGAAGCAACTAAAATATACTTCTGAGAAGTTTCCAACACAGTCTTTTAAAACTGTCTGCTTGGGCTTGGAGGTATGGCTCAAGGGGTACAGCACCTGCCTAGCAAGCAGGAAGCCCTGAGTTCAAACCCCAATACTGCCAAAACAACAAAAACTGGGTGCCTTATGCTTCTGTCATCCTGCCTGTCCCTTACAGGGTTACTCTTAACATCTCCAGTCACACACATAAAGGGAGAGGTCACAGAGCCCCTAATGCCAGGCCTAGGATTCGTTACAATCTAGATTAGAAGTTTGCTTACTGGTATCCATACAGAATTCTGAACCCTCAAAACTGCAAGCAAAAGATACACCTGCTTGGCTTTCACGGGATTTTAAAAGGCGTCCAGAACGCACAACCAAAGTAAATATGGACTGCTCAACTCTCTTTTTAAATGTCCTCAGCTAAATAGGATCTCTGCCCTTCAATTACCTGTGAGAACAAGCTCACCATCATGTACCCTGCACCTGCACTTGGACGTTGTTTAGGCTTCCTAGAATTTGAAGAAGGGTAGGAAAGAAGTCTGGGGAAAAGATACAAGAGGCCCAACATCGCATCAGGCCGCGCACGAACGTGAGCTGAATGCCAGTGACCTGGAATTCACGGTGGTTGGTTTCTTTAGTCAGTCAGGTACCTTCTTGACTCCCCCGAGGGTGAGGTCCCGGGAGCGGATGGAGGGAAGGCGGCCCGGAGTTAGGGAGGGCGCGGGCCGCCGCCCGACAAGCCCCCGCGCCCCCGAGAGGAGGGGTCGCGGCCCTCCCGGAGCGCTGGGCTCCCCCGCAGCGTTTCCTTCAGACATGATGCCTGGGAGAAAAGGGGCAACGAAGTCACTCCAAAGCAGCAACGCGCCGAAACCTGGGCGGAACCCCACCCACGTGGCTTCCCACCCCCTCCCCCGCAGTGCGTGGCGCGCGCGGCGTCTCAGCTCCTCCCCCTCCCACGTGGCGCGCCTCCCCCGCCCCCTACCCCCGCTAGAGTTTTTGGCTCGCTCCTGGCCATCTCCCCAAATCCCCGTGCTCGGTACGAGGGGCTGGGACGTACCTGGGCGGTGGTTCCACACCACGCGTCACGACTTCACGCCCGAAGCGACCCGGCACAGGCCCTCCGCCTCAGCACCGAACGGAAGTCTGCGTGGCAAGGCCCGGGCGCTGCCATCTTGCCGCGGGGCGGAAGTGACGTCAGGGGGCGGGGCCACAGCATAGTATTTATCCGACGGCGGCGGGCTGCCCTCCGCCTTCTCTTCCCGGTTCTTCCCGGAGTCGGGAAAAGCTGGGTTGAGAGGGCGAAAAAGGACGAGGGGGCCGGTGGTGGCTGCGCTGCAGTGTGGCTCTCAGAGGTCTTGGCCCCGGGCAGGGGGACTGGCGGCGCCGAGCTCTGGATCCGGGTCCTTGGAGGTCACCACGCTGCAATGTGGGGAATAGCCTTAGGGGAGCCTCTGGCGACAGTGGGGTCGCATGTCCGGATTGGGCGCGGGACGGGGAGCGCAACCTGGAGTCAGAGTCGGGGAGACCTGGTGTTCTCCCTGATGACCCTGGAGTGGTCACTGCACCCTCGGGCAGCGGCCTCATCCTTGCTTAGGAGCCCCTTCCCAGGACTGGCGGGGGTCCTGGGGTGGGCTTATGGGGACAGCCCTGGAGCTGCTGGAGTAGACCAGCCAGTGCCTTACCCACGCTTGCCCCGGCTCACGGTTGTCCAGGGCCTTGTGTGCCCACTCAAGTAAAAGCCTGGAAGACTGAAAACGAAGTTGACGCTACTGCTGGAGAGACGAGTGGAAAGAACTTTTATTGTGACTTCCACACTTTCAATTTAACCTAAAAAATGACCTTCAGTGTTACTCTCCTACCTCCCAAACTATGTAGAAACCATGTAACACCATTACATAATTTGAGGGGAGGAAACCATTTCTGCGGGAATTCCACAAAATGATACTATTAAAATGTTTTTGATAGGGCTGCCAGAGTGGCTCAAGTGGTGTAAGAGGACCTATCTAGCAAACAGCAACCATGAGGCTGTGAGTTCAAGTCCCAATGTTGCCAAAAAAACCAAAAGTTGATGGTAGGTGCCAGTGGTGCATGCCTGTAATCCTAGCTATTCAGGAGGCAGAGATCAGGAGGATGGAGGTTCAAAGCCAGCCCTGGCAATTAGTGGCTCAAGCGGTAAGAGGACTTGCCTAGCAAGCACGAGCCCCTGAGTTCAAACCCCAGTGCCACAAAAAAAAAAAAAAAAAAAAGTTAGTGATATACCCAGTCCCCTTCACAGAGCTGTTATATTGTGCCACAATTTTCCAAATAGCATTTCTTTTTTGCATGAAATGACTAATTCTCAAAAGGCTCTATCATGATTTTCTCTATTTCCCTGTTTGGACACATTTTCCCTGTTTTAAATAACGCTGTACTGAACATGAGGTACATTCATCATTTTTTCTTTTTTGGATTATATCCTGTGTTAGAATCAGTGGTGGTCCATTTTCAAGGCATTTAACCCTAGTTGCTTACTTGCCTTTCAGCTTGTGGATGTTGGGAGAGGGGCAATTGATAAGGGAACTTAATCTGGGTGAGGTAAATCACGATAGAGTGAGCGAATGGGTTAAGTGCCAGAAAAGCACGTATCACGTGGAGAACTTGCCACCACAAAGGTAGATAACCACCTAAAACCCGCCTCTAAAAGTTGACCAATTTCAAGAAGCATATTTTAAATAACCCAGTAGGAATTAGGTGAGGGCTTGTGAAAATCAGCCAGTGAGGACTTGAGGGAGGGACTTGCACACTAAACAATATAATGTTCATTTACTGTAACAGCTTCTGGGGTCTCTGCTTTTCAAGCACTGGACCTTCCTTGCAAGGTCAGCATTAAAGTTTCACTTTCACCCCAGTGTCTCTGAGCCCATTCTTTTGAGTTTGAACAGGTGAGCATATTTCTCACACTGAGGACAGATTTCCAGACCTGGGATAACTGACCAAAAGATGTACATTTTTTAAAAGTAAACTCTTATTTCTAGATCATTCAGTTTATAAAAAATAATGCAGAAAGAGTTGGAGGTATGGCTTAAGCAGTAGAGCTCCTGCTTTGCAAGGCCAAAGCCCTGAGTTCAAACCCTAGTCCCACCAAAAAAAAAGAAAGGAAAAAAATGCAGAAAGATAGGGAGATCCCAAGTTCTGTTTGCTTTGCTCCCCCAGTAGTAGCATCTGGCAAAACTATAGGACAATGTCCCAACATTTTTACAGTCAGGATACAAGACATTTTCATTACCACAAGGATCCCTCTAGTTGCCCTTTTCTATACACACATCCTTCAGCGCTGCTCCTCCCACCACTAATCTGTTCTCCATTTCTATAATTTTGTTATTTCAAAAGTTCTAGAAATGGAATCATACAGTATGTGACTTCATGGGGTTGCTTTTTAACTCAGCATTACTCCATGGAGATTATCCAAGTTGTGTATCAATAGTTTGTTCTTTTTATTACTGAATATCTGTGGTTGTTGTAACCATCCTTTGAAGGACATCTGAGTTGTTTCCAGTTTGGGGCTATTATGAATAAAGTTACTGTGAATAAACATGTACATGTTTCTTTTGTAAACACAAGTTTTCATTTTTCTGGGATAATTGCCCATGATTGTAATTGTTGAGTTAAGTGGTTGTTGTATGGTTAGTTTTATAAGAAGCCAACAAACTCTTTCCCACAGTGACACTACCACTTTGACCTAGCTCATTTTATGGTTCTTCTTTTTGAAATTGCTTTCAAAAAGCATTGTGGGAGCTGGGTGTGGTGGTAGACACCTGTAATCCCAGCACATGGAAGCCTGAGGCAGGAGGTACCACGTTTGAGGACGGCCTGGGCTACACAGTAAATTTCAGACTAACCTGGGCTTCAGGGTGAGATCCTGTCTCAAAATGTAACAAACAAATGGCCCGGCGCCAGTAACTCACATCTGTAATCCTAGATACGCAGGAGGTAGAGATCAGGAGGATTGCAGTTCAAAGCCAGCCCCTATCTCAAAAAAATCCTTCACAAAGAAAGGGCTGGTGGAGTGACTCAAAGCAGTAGAGCACCAGCTAGCAAGCATGAGGCCCTGAGTTCAGACCCCACTACCACCAAAAAAAAACCCCAAAACAACAACAAAAAATGTATTGTGCTAATACTTCACTAATCAAAATGTAATGAGAATATATATATATAGAGAGAGAGAGAACATAAGAATCCATAGCCACATTCTATCAAGCACTGGCTGTTGAAATTTCTAACTTCTATCAATTTAATAATATAATTTAATATTATATTAACCTTTTGTTATGACTAGACCTTTTAAACTTCTTTTCTCCCTGTTGGTTTTGCAATATCAAACCAAATCACCCCCTTCTCTGCTCCAGAACTACACCAGCAGCTCTTCAGCTTTGATTGGTGCTCTAGATAAAATTGCTTTTATCTCATTCTCTGGGCTTTGAAGACTACCAACCTTTTAGCAGCTTCTAATTTTTTTGTTCTGTTTTGTTTTCTTACAAACACATTTACTTATCATAGAAAATGTGGAAAAAATTTAAAAACATTGAGAAGAAAATTTAAATAATCTATTATTCTATCAACTGTTGTATATATTTGAAAATTTTTTTTGCAATTAGGTTTCTGAAAATTAGAATAATTTACATATAATACTATAATCTGGATTTTTTTTTTTTTTTTGGTTGTGGTGGTACTGGAGTTTGAACTCAGGATTTTGAGCTTAGGCAGGTGCTTTACCACTTGAACCACACTCCCAGCCTTTGTGCTCTGGACTTACACAGTGATCTTATTTTAAGCTTCCCACCTTAGCTGAGAAGACAGTCTCACATCACCACAGTCAGCTTTTTTACTCCCATTGAGATGGGGACTCACAAACACCTTTGCCCAGGTTGGCCTCAAACCTCCATCTTCCCACCTCCCAAATAGCTAGGATTATAGGTATGAGCCAGAGGCGCCCAGCTACTTTTTTTTGAGATAAGGTCTAGTCACTATGTAGCTCATGCTGGCCTAGAATTCTTCATCCTGTAGCCTTCACCTCCTGAGTGCTCAGATTATAGGTTTGTGTCACCATACCCAGCTTACAGGATTTATTGTACCCTTTAGACATGGGAATGACTGGAGATACAGGTTGGTGGTTAGAGTGCTTGCTTAGTATGTGCAAGGACCTGGGCTGCATTCCCATGAGAAAAAGAAGAAGAAGAAAAAAAGACATTTCTAGGGCAGGGGAGTGAGACTCCTGCTTAACAATATTCTATACGTAACTTTTTGAACTATTAAATATACTTCTCAATCATGATTTTTAATAGCTAAATAGTACTCCATATTGTTGTCTTACACTGTAATCTATTTAATCAATTTCCTCTTGTAATGTTTGTGGCATTTCCACAGCATTTTTTACCCATGAAAAGACAAGAAGAGAGAAGAATTAAACCAGGTTTTTTGACATTTTGGAGGTTACTTCCTAATGAGAATTATTATAATTTTTTTCTGGACCTTTCTCCAGCCTTCCCTCTATTTTTAGCACCAATCTGCTTTCATTCTTTACTTGCTTCCACACCTCTCTCTTCATTGTCTCCAAAAGAATGTTCATTCTTTTCGCTAGCCTCAAAGGAAACTTATAAATTATGACGATCTGAGCCCCATGAGATGGATGTGTTCTAGCATATCTTAATTTGCTATTCACAACACTTTTTGCACTTTATTTTCGAAAATTTTATACTTAAGATAACAGTCCTATTCTCTTTTTTAAATAATGAAATGAATAATCAAACTCGGCAAATATAGTTTTGGGGTCTAAGTGTAGATTTTAGAAGTTGTAGATTTTTGTCAAAACCTTGTTTCTGTGGACTCTTGATGGGCATTGGAAATATGACCTGAATAAGGAACTATTGTGAACACATAGCAGTAACATAAATAACGCGAATGTGTGTACTCAAGTAGTCAAGTTTAAGCTATTACATACTCTCTCTCTGTAATTCGTCTGAATTTCTTTGCTTCGCTTTGCAGGCAATATTTTTTCTGGTTCCTCCTCATTGCCTTGACCTCTAAGCATCGGAGAGTGCTAAGATTCAGTCCTCAGAATTCTTCCCCTTTGCCCCTTGTGCTTACTCCACTGCCATGGTCTGGTTTGCCTGCTTCAAAGGCAATCCTCGACGCGTGTCTTCAGCCTGCAAGTCTCCGAATCTCTGCCATTTGGATGCCTACTAGGCTTCTCAAACCAAATCCAAACTTCTGATCCTCCTCATAAGAGGAGGTGGTCCCCATCTCAGTAAATAGCAACTGCCTCTCTCTGGTTGTTTGGGTCAAAAATCTTTCAGTTCTTCTTGACTGTCTTCTTGTTCTCATGCTCTGCCTTTACCATGCCAGCATCTTACCAGCATCTTAGCACTTCTTACACATCTCCCTGGTCCAGGCCACCATCATTTTTGGCTGCTATCATTGTTATAACAGCCTCCTTCCTGCCTTCCTTCTGGCTGACCCCCACAATCTCATCTTGAATAGCACAACTGACAAATTGACATCAGGTCACATCTCTGCTTAGGTTTCCCATTGGATGCATATTACAGAGCAAAACCAGTCTTTAGGATGGCCTCTGCAGCCCTGCATGATCTAACCCCTTCCCCACCCCCAGCCTCCACTCCTAGGAGACTCCCATTCAATTTTCCAGCTGCTCTGGCTGTTTCTGGGACACATCTGGCATGCTCCTGTTTCAGGTCCTCTGCACCTGCTGCCTGCAGTGCTCTTCCCCTATAGAATTCTACACAGCTCCCTCCCTCCTTTCAGTGGAGTCTGTAGCCCAAACTTGCCTTTTCAGAAAGGCCTTGTCCGATGGCCCTATTTAAAATTGTAACCCCACCCCAACTTTCCTTGACATTCCCTCTGTTTACTGAGTTATGTTTCTCTAAAGCATTTATCACTACCTAATAGACTGTGGAATTCACTTGTTTATTTGTCTGTCTTCCTCTCACCAAAGAGAAACCCCTATGAGAAGAGTATTTTTTTTTTGTAGAGGGGAGGATGTCTATCTCCTTCCTCCCCCTGCACAGAGTAAGTGTAGCAAATCCATATTGAGTGAGAGGTGGGAAGCCCAGCAGTAGCATGTGCTCAGTATGTCAAACTCATGTCCAGCACCTCACCATGCTCAGTGGCCTTCCTTATTTCCCACATCACGGTCTTATGCTTCAGAATAACCGACTGTTCCAACAACGTGGTTCTGTATTAGTCCTCAGGTCACTTGGGATTCTCTCTCATGATTGTTTTCTATCATTTCCCCTTGAAGTTTTCTTTGACCTTCCAATATTTCATTAATGTGTCTCTTATCACCTACAGTTTTGCAGAGTCCTTGAATATATAATTTAAATAGTTAAATATTTAAATTTTAAAAAGCTAAAAATCCTATTCTGGTCTTTAGGAGAGTAAGTTTATAAAATCACTTTAATCAATGCTCTTTACTAAGTGCAAAATAGATGGCCAATGAGGACTGTAGGATGTCTAAGAACAATTTCAAAAAGAGAAAGTAAATAAGCAAGGGAAGCCCATGAAGTCCTTATGAACAGTCATTCCCCTCTCCCATCATATGCACATGTAAATGAATGGGGAGTTAATGCGCTGAATGCGTGTGCTTCGTTGGCTCATGGGATCTCCACACTCAGTTCTGCCCTGAGGAATGTCACAAATACATTTTGAGTCTATAAAGTGCACAAGCAGCCTCATTCTCTGTTCTATCAGACTCTGTGTTTGCTATGTGATCTTTCTACCATGAAAAATCTGGCCTTTGCATTCAGATCTGAAGTTGAATGCTAGTTTTACTTGTTTTGGTCTGGGTCTGCTTCCTATCCACCTTTTCAAAATGGGGTTAATGGATCAATCTTTCAAGGCTGTTTTAAGACTCACATGCTTCTGGAAGTGTGGCTTAAATGGTAGAGCATGAAGCCCTGAGGTGAACCCCCAGTCCCACCAAAAAAACCACACAAACAAAGAAAGGGACATGCCTGACAGGCACAGTGACTCAAGTCTGCAATCTTAGTAACTTAGGAGGTGGAGATCAGGAGGATATTGGTTTGAGGCCGGGCTGAGGAGGAAAAAGTTCAAGAGCCCCTATCTCAACCAATGGCTGGGTGACATGTATCTGTCATCCCAGCTGTGTGTAGGGGGAACACAAATAGGAGGATAGGGTCAAGCCCAGCCAGGCCAACCCAGCACTGGTAGCTCACACCTGTAATCTTAGCTATTTGGGAGTCTGAGATTGGGAGGATAGTGGTTTGAAGCCAGCTGGGGCAACTAGTACTCAAGACCCCCATCTCCAAAATAACCAGAGCAAAATGGACTGGAGGTGTGGCTCAAGTAGTAAAGCACCTGCTTTGTAAGCTCAAAGCCCTGAGTTCAAACCCCAAGCCTACCAAAACCAAACAAAAACACAAAAACAACAAAAAAAAGAGCAAAAAAAAAAAAAAGAACTGAGGGGAGTGACTCAAGTGGTAGAATCATATGCCTTATGTTGTGTCTTGGTGCTTAATAAATGCTTTTGTTATAATTGTAATCATAACTTAGATACAATATTTAACATGGAAACTTTACCCATGCACAAAAATTGAGAACAGTTGATTGGATCTCAAAGTACCCAGCTTGAATAATAATTATCCATTCTTGCCTTTATCTCTACCAATACTCACTCCCAGCCCCCAAGATTATTTTAAGAAAAATAAGACATTATGCCATTCATCCATAAATATTACAATCTGTAAAGGAAAGGACTCCTTAAAAAATAACTACAATATCATCATCAGAGCTAATAATTCCTAAGTATTATGAGATATCCAGTTAAGAATTCAGTATTTATTTTCTTTGATGAAAATATCGTGCTTGTTAGGCAGGTGTTCTATCACTTGAGCCATGTCCTCAACTCTTTTGTGCTTTAGTTACATAGGTTTTCTTTTTTTTTTGAAGATTTGTTAAATCAGTATTCAGATAAGATCTGTTAACTTTAATATATATGTATATATGTAATACATTTTTTTTTTTTTTGGTGGGACTGGGGTTTGAACTCATGGCTTCGCACTTGCAAAGCAGGCACTCTACTTCTTGAGCCACATCTCCAGTCCATTTTGCATTTTGCTCTAGTTATTTTGGAGATGGGGTTGGGGTGTCTGTCGAATACTTGCCCAGGCTGGCCTTGAATCTTGCTCCTCCTGATGTCAGTGTCCTAAGTAGCTAGGATTACAGGCATGAGCCTCCAGCGCCTGGCCTCATACACTTTAGTATTTTATTGGAAGTATAATTAAGGTATGGGAAGAGTTTTTTTTTTTTAATATAAAAATGTTTACCAATAGACTTTTTTTTTTTTTTTTTGGGACAGGGTCTCCAAAAAGTTTTGAAGCCCAGGCTGGCTGCAAACTCATGATCCTCCTGCCTTAGCCTCCCAAGTGCTGGGATTACAGATGTGTACGACCATGCCAGCTCCATGGGAAGAGTTTTTGCTGTAACATTTGCAACATTCCGGTGTTGTTTAGAATAGAAGAAAAGCAAATGAATCATAGAACAGTATGGGATTGGCTCCCAAAAAATGTGTGACCTGATACTGAAACGCTAGCCAGCAATTTAAAATGACACTGCAGAAAGATCATGCAATGAACAGAAAAGATATTTGTAGGTGAAAAGAGCAGAAGATTATAAAACAGCGTTGTCTCCTCCCTTCCATTTTTTGTTAATAAATTCTATACACATATTCCTATTTCTGAATGGTGGGAAAAGGAATGATTTTTAAATTTCCTCTTCATTTTTTACAACGAAATCTTCTCATCTTTCTACAAAGAGCAAGTATGACTTGTGTTTAAAAAGTTATTGAGAACAACAATGCAGAAGTGTGTCTTGTGGTTGTTTGATTTTCCATGGAGTTAGTTATACTTGGCACACTGAGCTTCGATCTTACCACGGGATTCCTCTCCTGATCTGCAGAGGAGTCCTGTGAGGGCAAGAAGAAGCATGAGACCTGGAAGGGTTGTGTCCTCACCTGCCTGTCCACTATGCCAGCACCCAGCAGCACAAAGGGCCATTCAGGCGACCACTGTTCACTGCTGGGGCACATGATCTTATGCAGTATTCAAGTGCCATCCAGAGGTGGTACTGGGACTCATCTTCCTTTCACAGAAGGGGAAACCAAGTCACAGAGAACCTGCTCCCCCACCACACACACATATACACTGTCCCTCCAATTAGTCTGAGGGATATGGTTTTAGGCCAGATGACTGACTGGTGCTATTCATAACAGGGAGATGACGTCTCACATCTCTTCTGAGTTTCAACATCTCTGTGTAGGTGTGTGAGGGGATGGGCCTTGGGCTTGGTTAAGGGAGAGCTTAATTCTGCCTCAGTGTGACACACCACACCACATTCTCTGGGTCAGGATCTGACCAGACTTGCTCAGGTTCTCACAGCCATTTAAGGCAGGACTGGCTTCTGTTTGGCTTTGCATTCTGTGAACTCTTCACTCTGTCACTCACCTTCACTGACCTTTGCTGCCTATGTCTGAAACCCCTAAGTCTCTCTCCATGAGTGTCTCTTACACTCAAGTCATCCCTTCTGCTCTCTGAGACCCTCAGCTCTGAACCCACGTGCCATCTATTGACCCCATGCCACACTTTCCTCTTCACCCCCTTCTTCCACCATCTCCTCCTAGCTCTGGAGCTGGCCTCTTTTCCTGTTCTGAATCCTCATCTGTACCTGAAACTTAGTTCTACATCATCCCTTTGTACCCGCAGGGGACTGGATCCAGGATCTCCTCGGATACCAAAATCCTCAGTTGCTCAAACTCCTTATATAAAATGGCTTGGTATTTACATATAACCGATACGAATCCTCCTGTTACTTTAAATCGTATCTAGATTCCTTATAATAACCTAATACAGTGTAAACACTATGTAAACAGGTGTTATGTTATTTTGGAATAATGACAAGAAAAAGTCTGTACGTGCTCAGTCAGTATAAATGCAATTAAAAAAATATTTTCGATCTTTGGTTGGTTGAATCTGCAGATGCAGAACATACAGAGTAGATATAGAGTGCTGACCGTGTGTGCCTTGTTCTCTAATTATGTCATCAAATGCCCACCTCTTCTCCCCTGGAGGGCTCCTTGAAGGCAGACCCTGCCAACAATGATGGGAAAGCTAGCAGCTCTGACAGGCGTCTGGCATCGTTGATGTGCCAAGCCCAGAGCTAGGTGAATTACGTAATGATCTCATTTCACGACCACAGTAAATCTGTGTTATCCCACTTGACAGATGAAGAAACTGAAGCTCAAAGGGAGACTGAGTCACTTCTTCAAAGTCACCCAGATGGAAAGCTATAGAGCAGGAATTGCCCCCATTTCTGTCAGACTGCAAAGCCTCTGCTTTTCATCACTGCACAAACTCTTTGTCACTGTTTGTTGTTTGACTCAGATTTCCTTTAACATTCTTCTTGGGAGCATTCCTGTTTCTTAGTAATAGATAAGCCTCCTGCCGATATTACGCTCTCTGGCTCAGGGCTCAGGGCTCAGGGCTTGACTTCCTGGAGCCCCGAGGGTTGGTTGGGATGAGAATACTTAAAGCTCTGTGTGTCTTCCCACCCTCACCTGCTTGCATCCTTCATTGCTCTATACTTCTCTCTCCTCTTCCTTTCCCAGGGGACAACTAAGCAGCTACAGGATTCTCACTGGATAATCCGGATTCTCTAGGGCTGCAGGTCTGGTATCTCTTGATAGAGTTGGTAAGAAAATGGAGCTGGGCTCAGTGAAGGGCCTCCCCCAGGACAGGACCCAGACTGAAGACAGGCCTCCTCCCACCCCCACTTATGCAGCCCATCTGGACCCTTCCCCTACATAGCTTCCCTGCCCTTCCCCCAGTCAGAATCCTTGTTTGGGGGGCCTGAGCCCTTGGGCTAAGCTCCACCCCTCTCCCAGCATCCTAAAGTTTGGGGTTTATATTCAAGTCAGAGATTTCCAAGTAGAGGGTGTGCAGGAGGCACTTCTGAGGGCAGCTTGTCCTGGAAGAATGAGGGAAAGGTGGCAGCAGCCGCTGCCTCCAAGGACAGCTATGTAGCTCCCTGGGGGACCCTCTGCCCTTTCTCCCTCCCACTAGCCCAGGCGAGCAGGCACCAAGCTTGCTTATTATCACCTGACGCTGAGCAGCCACTGATCCCATTGGTGGAGCCAGATTCGGTCTGGCTCTCTCCTTGTTTCTCGCCTTCTCTGCCTCTCTCTCTTCCACGCTGCTTTGATTTTGCTCTTGCCTCTCTACTTGCGGCTCGCTCACTTGCTTGGCTGGGAACATCATCTCACTGGGGGCAGCAGCAGTAGCTGCAGAACCAGACAGGAGCTGCCTGCCGGGCATGGAAGCAGCCTCCTTGGCAGCCAGGAGAGGAGCGAGCGCTTGCCGCCTGTGACCCAGGCGTCCGGCTGCTGTCCCCTGCCTGGGGAGCTCATCCACGCATCTCTTCCCTCCCTGACAGGACTCCCTCTGCAAAGCCCAGGAAAGCCAGGTGAGCGCCCTTCCTTGCCAGACCATCCTGTCATCTATCTTGATGATAGACAGAGGCTGAGACGTGGGGGCACCAGGGTCCTACCACTGTCTGAGGTGTCCACCTGGATCACAAGGCCCGACGACCTTGTCCCCTTTTCCCCAGGCCCTTGGCAAACAGCTTAACAGCCGGATCTGGTCTCCGGGGCGACACAGTTAGTTACCCCGTGATCATTCTGCTGCAGTCAGCGATGCCAACAGGGACATCGGGTGGGGGAGCTATTCCCCTGGCATGCTGGTGGCTTTTCTCAATGGGCGTGGGGAAGGGGCCCCAGTATACAATGTGCATGCATGCTTGTGAGGGAGGCTGGAGGCTTGCTGGCGTAGATAGATATGTCTGCACACAGTTGTGCTCTGTGGGGGTTTTGACTGGCTTGTGGCATGTCTAGGAACATAGCTTTCTTGTACACGTGAGGTACGTGTGTGTGGGCAGTGCTTATCTGAGTAGCCTGTGGGTATTCATGGGTGGGGGCCCTGTGAAGCAGCATATTCAGGGGGTGGACATGTCACTTGTCATGTGGGCGGGAATACATGTGGAGGGAGTGTAGCAACCAGGGCAAGATGGGGCGAGTAGGTGGAAAGTGTGGGGAGAAACCATTTTAGGGGGCAGACCCGCATAGGTGCGCAAACCTGTTGACATGTGAAAGAGCAGGCTGGCAGAGTGTGGCCAGGGGCAAACGTTCTCAGTCTGAGTCTTTGAGGCTAGAGATGTCTCCCTGACAGAATACCAGAATCCAGGGGTGGTTGATGTGTGTGCGAATGTACATGTGTGCTCAGGCAGGCATGTGGGTTGTGTGCCTTTTTGGGGAGGTGGCACGCATGTATGTCAGTGTCCATGGCTTCTTCTTTTCCCCAAATATGGCTTGTGAAGAAGGGCAATTGTATGTGGGTGAGATTGAGCCTGTGGATATGAACATGTATGGGGCTGTATGAAAGCAACAGCTTGCGGAGAGAAAATCATGGGGCATTCTTAGAATGTGCAAGGTGGCAGAAGGTACCTCCATGCCTAGGTGTGTGGGAGTGAGGCTATCTGAGGAGGCATGCGCGGGAGTGGGTGGGCTCCCTTGAGCATGTAGATGTGCATGCATTCCTGCCTGTGTGTGGGTGTGTGCGTGCAGGCCCCGGGTGGATTCATGTGGGAATGTGGGTGTTTCTAGGGTGTTGCCTCAACCTGTCCCTCACAGCTTGCCCTTCCCCAGGCATCTGGGCGTAGAGAGGCTGGGCTCACACCTACCCTCGGTCCACCCTTTCTGGCTGCTCTCTCAGAGTCAGTCACTGACATTCTTCCAGGCTAGGGTCGGGAGTCATCTCAGCTCTCCCAGGACTGGAGAGAGAAAAGATAGGCAGCACCCTGAACCCTGAGCCCCTGGGTTCCACAGCTGCCCTTGCACCTAGGAAGACAAACAAGAAGAGGTATTGAGGCAGGGGCAGGTGCTCACTCACAGGGCGGTCGTAAGCTGCATCCCCTGTGGGTGGGAGCCTCTCAGGACCTCTTGGGTAGGAGTGTGTCTATGTTGTGTGCATGGGTGCATACATATGTGTGAATGTGAGGGGCACATGTGTGTCTCCCTAGGAACTTCTTGTTGAGATCCAGGGTGATGGTAACTCTCCACTGCTCCACATCTGTCCCTCAAATAACAAATGGGGTTGTTGATTCCAGACACCCCATCCCATCTGTTTTATTTCGGGGAAGACCTGGTAGCACCCCCTTGCTCACCATAGGATTCCCTGTGTATGAAGCCACTGGCATTTGGCTGTAGGATGGGAGACTAAGAACAAACAGGACTGGAGGGACACCTGGGATAGTTAAAGGTCATCACCCATAGCCTTCCCCCTATACCTGCCATCCAGGCAGCCCACAGGCTAATTGAGAAGTGGCAGGCTCTAGAGCAGGCTTAATTGACAGGGAAGTGTGGGATGGAACTTCTGGAAGCTATAAATAAAAGTACCTGCTTTTGCAGATACAAGGTGCCCTCACCCCTAGCTCTTGGGCAAGGGGAGGAGAGGAAGGGGGAAGAGAAGAGAAAAGGAGGTGGCATGAGTTGTGCTGGGTGTTGGGCTGGGGAAAAGGATACAGGAAAACACAAGGCTGACGTTGAATGCCCAAGAAAGTCCACCCACAGCTGCAGCCTCTCTTCCCCCTCCCTCTTTCCCACCAGTTCCCAGGTGCTTAGGTGAGCCAGGCCAGCTAGATAAGGCCAGTTAGCTCTTCCTAGCCAAAGCACAGGTGAGAGAGACAGTGGTGGAGTCCTTTCACATCTGAAGGGCTAGAGTCAAAGGAGTGGAGAGGGAGAGAGAGAACCCAGCTGCTTGAAAGGCATTGATACAAGGAAGAAAAATAAACAGCAGAAACATATGTGTCCTGTGCTGGCCACATGCCATACATAGACCACACACATTCTCTCTCTCTCTCTCTCTCTCTCTCTCTCTCTCTCTCTCTCACACACACACACACACACACACACACACACACACACACACACACACCATGCACTCTTAGCTCAGTAACAAAGAACTTGACCTCCAGAGTGCAAGTCATGAATTGGCTGTGCTGCCTTGAATATGTTAATGCCCCCAATCTCAGCTACCTATCTGTAAAATGGGGAGAAAAATACCATGGACCTATTGTGAGATTTGTGTGAAATGGTGTCAGTGAAATTGCCAATACATGTCGGCCCCTAATAGACATCAATGTTGAAACTAGTTATTTTAAAGTGTCAGGTGAGGATCAGAGAAAAGAACAAGAGTGATTATCAAAATCGCTATGGACAAAAAGAGCTGGAAGCCGGCTGTGGCCCATGAGACCCCCTCCCACCATGAATGTGTCCACATGCACCTATGTGTGACACTTGTCCTCCAAGTCCCGCACCATAGAGTCAGTCCTCAGTGAGGGAGGAGAGAGGCCTGAGCCGAGGGTCTTGGCACCTGTGGCCTCTTGGCCACTACTGCCTGCTACCTGCCTCAATCCAGGAACCTCAGCCCCTCAGCAGGTGCATTCCTGCATGCCTCTGCCTCCTACCCATCCTCTCCACCCCCACCCTTCCTCTTTTCACGCCTGCTGGCTGAGGGCCCCTCCCTCCTCGGCTCCATCTGCTGCAGATCTGTCCCTGCCCAGTGTTCGCAGCATTCCCACAGCCTCTGCCACCTGTCAGGTGCCGTCTGCTGCTCAGACCCTCCGAGGACAGTGGAGAGCCCCCACCCATCCCACCTTGGTTCCCCACTCTCCAGTCTACCTCCAATCTTTTCTATCAGATTTATGAGGCAGGTGCATTTGATGGGTGTGCAAGGTTCCACCTCTCAAGGCATGTTGGGAGCAACACATTCCAGAAAGTTCTGTGGTGGGAAGGAGGTGCTGATTCTTTCCCTGGACTCAGTCCCCACAGGAGCCAAACCAGAGGGGAGCATGGAGCTGCTGTCCACCCCCCACAGCATTGAGATCAACAACATCACCTGTGACTCGTTCCGCATCTCCTGGACCATGGAGGACAGTGACCTGGAGAGGGTCACCCATTACTTCATTGACCTCAACAAAAAGGAGAACAAGAATTCCAACAAGTTCAAGCATCGGGTAAGTAGCGGGTACTCTGACACCTGTCCCCACGCCATGTTTTTGAAGAAGGTAGGATGATGGATTGCCTAGAGTCAGGGTGGCGGGGTGGAGTCAGGGCTTGGTCTTCTCACTGAGTTATCTCAGGAAAATGATTTGACCTCCTTGAGCCTGAGTTGCTTTCCTGGTGAAAGGAAATAATCACGCCCAGCTACATAGGGTTGTTGAGAGAATTCCATGAGTAATGTTTGCATGGTGTTTGGCAGGATGCCTAGCACAGCGTGAGTGCTGTTATCAGTGCCACGACTAGGACTTCAGACAGGGGCAGAGCGCCCAGGCAGGCTGGGTGGGGCGGAAGACATCACACGTGTGAATGACCGAGAAGTTCCAACAAGACCCAGGACTCGGGGAGGAGCCTTGTTGACTGGGTGGCCAATGCGGTCCTTGGGCAGGTATGGGACCCTTTTGCTAAATACTTGATTCTCCTGTGGTCCCCATCAGTCTCTCTGCTCCTTGCCTGCCCCCTGGCCTACTGTTTGCTTGGTCTAGAAAAGGTATGTGAGAGGGTCGTGGCTGGTGTGTCCTTTCTCTGGGTTAAGAGCCAGTGTGGGGGCGTGTGGGTGGAAGCCTTGCATCTTCTCCAGCTGGCAGAGAGGCAGGGGAGAGAGAGGTGGGAAAAGCTGGCTCGAAGGATGAGGCTTGGTGTGGGTTACTCACCCTCTCTCTTTCTCGCTCTCTCTCTCTCTCTTTGGATCAGCTCTCCTGATCTGGGTGTCTTTTGGCAGGCCAGTTGCCACGGTGACGTGAATGTTCACCACCACCCCCTTAACCCTCCCCCCAAAGAATAAGGCATATTTTCCTTTCCTCCCTGGCTTCTCAGCATTTGCCGTTGCCGTGGAGACGGCACTGCAGTGTGCAGAGCTCTCGAAGTTTCCCTCAAAAAATGAAAGTCTTGCCACCTTCAACTTTGGGGGCCTTCTCACAAGAGACCTTTCCCCTCTGTTCCCAAGAGAATGGGGTACCAGAGGGATTTGAGGAGGGGTAGAGGCTGGAGAGAGTCTGTGTGATTATCCCAAGCTACTGCTTACTTCTACAGGAAAATGGTGGCCAGGGCACAGAGCCATCAGGTCTCTGACCCTCCTCTGAAGGAAGAGGGGACCATCTGGGGAGACTGCCATGATTGGGTATGACCTCCAGATTGATTCTTGGCTCTCTGTCTGTGCTCTGCTCCTCAGGATGTTCCCACCAAGCTTGTGGCTAAGGCAGTACCATTGCCCATGACAGTGAGAGGCCACTGGTTTCTGAGCCCTCGCACAGAGTACAGCGTGGCTGTGCAGACAGCTGTGAAGCAGAGTGATGGAGAGTACCTCGTGTCCGGCTGGAGTGAGACAGTGGAGTTCTGCACTGGGGGTGAGGCCCTTCTGTTGCATCACTTCCTTGCTTCCTTGGCATGTCTGGTTTAGTTAGGCTAATAGGGGCTTCATCTTAATCCGGCAAACACTCACAAACCCCTAAGTACACCATGCTTAGACCAGAAGGAAGGTACACCTGGACAGGCCTCTCCCTACCCTCAGAGAACCTGTCTTTTCTCTAATAAGAGACAAATGTATATATCTATCTGTTGGCAATATCACCTCCATAAAATGATGGGGTTACTTTTCTGGTTTGGGCCAACAGTATTTTTTGAAAGCAGTAAAATACATAAAACATGAAATCTACCCTCTTAACCACTTCTAAGCGTGTAGCAGTAGTGTTAAGCGTATTTATACTGTTATGCAACCAGTCTCCAGAACATTTTCATCTTGCAAAACTGAAACTCTATACCCACTAAACAACCACTCCCCATGGCAACCACCCTTCTACTTTCTTTCTCTGTGATTCTGACTCCTCTAGGTGCCTCACATAAGTGGAGCCATCTAGCATTTGTCCTTTTGTGACTGGCTCATTTCTCTTAGCAAAATGTCCTCAAGGTGCATGAATGCTGTAGCATGTGTCAAAATTTTCTTCCTCCTCAAGGCTGAATGGCATTCCATTGTATGGGTAGACCATATTTTGTTTATCAATGGTCTGTCAATGTCACTTGGTAGGGCAATCACATCTTGTTTGCCCTGAGTTTCCCCTTAGCCTGGGAAAACGGTCCCTATCCCATGGTCTTGCAAGTACTCTTTGAAGAGCCTAGCTTACAAATTCCAGTATGAACAAACACCAGTCTTGTGTGTACTTGGTCACTGATGACCCGGAATCTGTCCCACAATATTCCATCCCTTTGGCATCCATGTGAGAACTGCTCCAGATTGCTCTCTGTCACAAGACAGGGACAGGGAACATTCTCTGCCCTGGGGCCTCTGAGGCTGTTGGCTCCATCCTCTGCCGAGATCTATGCCCTAAGTCTCCTTGAGTTGCTGTGAACCCCACTCTTAGGAGGTTCCTGTTCATCGTAGGAGAAGCTTCTTGATTTGCTCCTAGAAATGCACATGCAGAGGGCGTTTAATTCAAACCGGGAAGTTGGGGATGGCTGCAGTCCAGTCCATACTCCTCTTGCCAAATCAAGCACCCAGCAAGGGATGTCTCCACAATAAGGAAAGAACAACTTTTTCTAATTTGTACCAAGTCACTGTCAAGGCCTTGCTGCAGGGGGCTCAGGCCCAGGAGGTCAATTTTCCCATCTTGGGGCCAGCCTTCTCTGTTTATCCTGAGAGGCTCAAGCAGAGAGCCAGCGCCCCAGGTCTGGTCTGCCTAAACATTCACACTCTGCATGAGGCTCAAGCTCGGTTCTCCAATTCTTTCTGAGCACACACCTGTAATTACACACCAGCTTCCACATGGTGATGAGGACAACCTCCTACCCACTAGATTTAAGGGGCTCTGCCCAAAGGACCTTAAATTCTCCCCCTTAAGTCCTTCTTTTGCCTGCTCAGCCTCTTTTCACATGACAGTGACAGATGACAGCCTTTGGGGCCCCTGGCATGGTAACAGGTAACAGGGCACCCCCCCCCCGCCTTTCCCACCACGGCCCTTTCTGGACTCAGGGAGTCCTGAGCCTCTGGCAATGAGGATGCAGAGGTGACAAGGACAGACAACATGCAGCTTTCCATGTTCCCAGCTGAGGCCAGCTGTCCTGTGCCCATCTGAGCCCAAGATGTTGCAGTGGCTGGTTGTCGGGTCCCCCTGCTGTTCCAGAGGACAGAGGTGGAGAGCGGGTAGGGCCGGAGAGAGGAAGAGGCTGTGATCCCACAGCTGGCCCTTGGCTCACCTCGCCCTGTGTGGAATCTTGTAGATTACGCTAAGGAGCACCTGGCCCAGCTGCAGGAGAAGGCCGAGCAGATTGCTGGCCGAATGCTACGCTTCTCCGTCTTCTACCGCAACCATCACAAGGAATACTTCCAGCATGCCAGGTAGGGTGACTCAGGCTCCCGGGAGCTCATCAGGCCACTCCTCCCTCCCTCAGCTGTCCTTCTTCTTGCCCTGGCTGCCTGAGGTCACCACTCCATTGGCTGCCTCTGGGGTCCCGCTACCCTCACTGCATCAGGCTGGCTCAGGAGTGACCACTACTCAGGGATTAGGTCCAGGAAAGATCAGGGCTCTGGGACAGGGCCACGTGGCAGAGCACCAGGCTGACAAGCCCAGGTGAATGAAGTCTGGGTTTGATCCCCCTTTGAGACAGTTCCTGCACTGGGGGCTACGACCACAGATCAGCTGTTTCTCCATTTCAGTACCCAGGAGCAGTAGCAAGAAGGCAAAATGGGAGTGTTCTTAGCATGCAGGGTTCAGAGAACACCTGGCTCACTTGTTTTCAAGCTGGAGGCTGAGGAGCCTAGAGGCTCAGAAAGGATGGGGAATCCTTTAGGGTGCTGCTGAGGGGGAAACTGGAAGTAGGGCTTGGTGGGTCGTAAACCTACGGTCCAGCCAGAGCAGTCTCAGTGTTATTTAGCTATGACCCACCTGTGGGGAAAAAGAAGAGGGGTTCTGTAACTCAAAAGTGTGATGATCTGATCCTACATCCTATATTTTCAGCCTGAAGCTTAGAGGGGCCTTGGTTGTCCTGTTGAGCCAGCAAGTGACGGGTCAATCAGGATAACCAGGACCGGGCAAGAGTGTGACCAGACCAGGACTTTCCATGTTCTAAGCTCAGCCAGAGCAAGCTGCCATTATTTCTGTCTATCATTGTAGGCAGCAGGAGCAGTCATTTCAACCCTATGCAGGGCAGTGAGGACCTTGGGGTCTTTGGTATTTGCCTCAAAAAGAGAGGCAGTGGTCCAGTTTGGGCTTCTTTAGCGGTAAGAAACAGGACAGGGGATGTACGTGTGTCAGACTCTTACTAGGGGCCAGGATGTGAAGACTAAGGCACAGACTGCCCTTTTAAGAACCTCAGAGTCTACTCAGAAACACAGCATATTTGCGTATTTGTGACTTGTGGCCACTGTGAGTTGGTGAGAACGCTGAGAGCTGAGCTGGCTCACTCTCTTCTCAACCACACACAGCGGCTAAGCCCCAGCAGAGCTAACCCACGGCATTTCCCCTTCCCTTCGGTATCCCTCCCTGGCCGCAGGACCCACTGTGGAAACATGCTACAGCCTTACCTAAAGGACAACAGCGGCAGCCACGGCTCCCCCACCAGCGGCATGCTCCATGGCGTCTTCTTCAGCTGCAACACTGAGTTCAACACTGGCCAGCCCCCCCAGGACTCCCCCTATGGCCGCTGGCGCTTCCAGATCCCCGCCCAGCGCCTCTTCAACCCCAGCACCAACCTTTACTTCGCGGACTTCTACTGTATGTACACCGCCTACCACTATGCCATCCTGGTGCTGGCACCCAAGGGCTCCTTGGGGGACCGCTTCTGCCGTGACCGTCTGCCCCTCCTGGACATTGCCTGCAACAAGTTCCTGACCTGCAGCGTGGAAGATGGGGAGCTGGTCTTCCGCCATGCCCAGGATCTCATCCTGGAGATCATCTACACCGAGCCTGTGGATCTGTCCCTGGGCACCCTGGGGGAGATCAGTGGGCACCAGCTCATGAGCCTGTCCACTGCTGACGCCAAGAAAGACCCCAGCTGCAAGACCTGTAATATCAGCGTGGGCCGCTAGGGACTCCTGGGGAGCTGGAGGCTGAGGTTCGAAGTGGGTGGCTTAAGTTCAGGGAACTGGCTTTCTGTCCCCTGCCCCCTGCTCCCTCAATACATCTGCCTACCCCTCTCCCCTCGCCATTAGAGGCAACAGATGGTGGTTAGCGTGGCCCACATCAGGCCTGGTGGACTTGGGAGGGCTTCTCGGCGTCAGTAGGTCAGCAAGTGAGTTGCATTTCTGGAGAACTCCCCCTTCCTCTGGTTTTCCTCTCCTGTTCTCTGCCTCATCCAGAGTCTCCATCTCCCAGAGTTCTGCCCCCTTCCCGGGCTCTCCCAGGAAGTCCCTCTGGGCCAAAGCCCATGTGTAGCCTGGCAGCCTCCACGGAGACGCAGAGAGCTGTGGGGAACCTTCTCCTTAGCCCACCCACCCTACTCAGGGCCACCCCAGGAAGCCACCTTCCTGCTGAGCTGGGCCTGGGGGCTTCCACTTCAGTCCTGGACCCTCCCTCTATAAATAGTCTCCTGCACTGCTCTCATGCCCCGGCTGCTCCTTAACCCCAAGAGCCCTCTTCTTGCATGGGAGAGCTGTCCCTTCCTTCTGCCGCTGGCCCACTTGGGGACAACCTCCTGCTGTCTAGAAAGGGACCCTCTCTCTTCTCTTGGCTTTGGAGGTTCCAGGCTCTTGGGACTTTCCCTTCTATCTGGAGACAATACATTCCCTGGAAAAACTTCTTCCTTGTACAAAGAGTGCTGGGATCTGGAACAGTACCGCTGGGGTCGAGGAGGGGGAAGGAGACCCCTGAGACCCTTCCTCAGCCAGAAGTGGGCCTCATCATTCATCCTTGATGGGGCCATACATGGAACTAGAGGACTGAGGGCTACCCACAGAGCCCTGCCACCTTGTCTGGCTATGTGCTTTGCTCCCGCACTCTGCCACAGTGCTGTGACTGCTCTGTACCTATGTGAGAGCTGGACTGTGGGTATTCTACCACTCCACATCCTGTCCTGCACACTGGCCCTGAGTTCTTGGTTAAGCCTCCCTGGGCTCCTTGCATTTTTATCTTAACTGTTGTATGGGTCATGGGGGTGGACTCCCAGAGATAAGCAAAGCAGGTGGATGGACAAGGGAGGTATGATGGAGGCAGCAGAGAGCAGCCCCCTTAGTGACTCAGAGGTGACAAGGACAATGCACAAGCAGCTGGATTTCTGTGAAGGGCAGGGGAGCTGACAAGCCAACAGGCCATATTTTGGTGATGGGCAGGTAGACGGCTGGTTGCCAGGGGGACTGCTACGGTCAGCTGTCTCCTTGGGGTAGGCCAGGAAGTCTGGGTCTCTGGGAGAGTGTAGAGAAAGAGAGGACACAGCCCTCAGGCCCTTCCCCCTGTGCTGACAGCATTGCTGTGGGTGACCCACTGTCTTCCCCTGGTCCTGTGTCCTCCTTGGGCGGGAGCACACCCGCCTGTGCTGTGCTTGCGATGTGTACCAATAAATCACGTGGCCTGAGGGCCCTGCATGTCTTGGTCCATTCAGGCTGCCATACAAAATACCACTCAAAATACCATTCAAAATGGCTTATGAATAACTGTTCTGGAGAAGTCCAAGGTGAAGTTACCAGCAGATTTGGTATCTGGTGATGGCCTAGACAGCCATCTTCTTGCTGTGTTCCCACATGCTGGAAGGGGTGAACAAGCTCCCTTGGCCTCTTTTATAAGAGGACTAATCACATTCATGAAGGCTCCACCCTCATGACCTAGGTGCCTCCCAAAGGCCAGCCCCCTTTCTAATATCATCACCGTGGGGTCAGGAGTTCAACATATGAACTTTGGGGTGTAGGGATCACAAGCCCTGAGGACACAGCAGCACCTCTCTGGTAGAGTTTGTAGAGGTGCTCAAATGGGGGTGCCAGGACAGGCCACCTGGAACTGTCTGCAAGAATGTACCCAAGTCCTACTGTGGGTGGCAAGGCTCAGAGTGCAGAGACATAGCTCCAGCTTGGAAGAGGCTATGAAGGTCATCTGGAGGCCTCACCATGGTCCCTGGGCTCCTGTTGAAGTTCACCACTGCAGCCTGCCATGGCTCAGACCCAGGCGCCAAAGGATTTCCCTCTCCCAAGAGCCAGATTGTCCCTTCCTCCAGCAGGCTCCTCAGTTGCAGATCTGAGTCACTTCTGTGGCTGTAATTATGGGCTTATTAAAATGGTCCTCAGCTGGAGTAGAAACACTCCAGAACAGTCAGAGGTACCTTACCAACATAGCCTGCGTCAGGGCCAAGATCACATGTGTCATCAAACTGTGGGGTATGGTTTCTTTGAGATAGGAAGGAAATCTGAAGAGCAGGTGACTACTTCCTAGGACCTACTGGGTACAGACACTGGGCCAATGCTTTCATACCAGCCGTTAGTCTGCACAATGGCCCTGAGCAGGACTATTCCTACCTAACATGTGAAGAAACCGAGGCACAAAGAAGCTAAAAGGCCCATGTCAAGCCAGGAATAGGAGTCTTCCCTTTTTAATATTCTGTGCCTGCCTCCCCTAGTCAGGGGCCACCTTGGACAGTAAGACAAAGGCTGGCCCCATCTCAGATATCTCAGGTACAGTGGGCTTCCCCCAGGGTCTCCACATCTCTTCCAGCTAAGCAAGGCTGTGCGTAGTTCCAGAGTAACGCGGGGTGGGGGTGGGAGGTACTGTGGAGTCACACATGCCATGGAGGCTTAACTTAAAGACATAGTGGGCAGCACTTGAGCCCAAGATTCCCAGGATGGGGAGTGACTCCAGGGTTCCCCTCCTGTCTCTGGGTTGGGTGGGTTTTCAGAGTTCTCCACGAGAGCAGGTTTAGTCTTCTTTTAGAGAGCAATTCTAGGTTTCTTGGAAGGAGGGACTGGCTCTCTGTCAGAGTCCTCTCATTGGTGACAAAGGCAGCAAACTGAGATGGAGGGTAGCATGCAGTTTCCCCTAGAGAATGTGTTTCTCTGACCTCTGTCCAGATGGCCACTCCCGGCACATGGCCAGCCTGGGCTGCGTGGAGCACTGGGCAGATGAAACAGGGCCAAAGCATTTGCTGGAATATGCCCTGGGGTTCCTTCTGGCCTGCACACAACATACCCTCCCTGGGCTGGGGTTAGAGAATGTCTAGGAGACCCCAGAGAGCTCCAAGGTAAGGGACAACCATGGACTGTAGCTAGCTTTACAATCCAGCTGAGGGACCCAAGTTAGCTCTGTCTCTAGTACAGGCAGGGAGGGAAACCAAGGCAGTGGTCAGAAGGTGAGGCCCTAGGTAACAGGTGGGGTATTATGCTGTGTAGGCACAAACACACAGACACATCAAACACAAACACGTGGTTGCATGTTTGAGTCTCCAACACATACAACTCTTGTGTTCTCCTCTGCTCTGATGTGCACCCATACTTCCCTGCTCTTTCTGTCCTCCGAAGCTAGCATCTTGGTTCTTTTAATCCTGGGTGAATAAGAGCCCCAGTCTGCCATAAGTTGAGGTCGGGGGGAGGCTGACTTTAGAATGTGTTTCTTCTCCATGTTGGGAAAAGAGGTGGCTGGAAAAGAGGTCCTAAGGAAAGGAACAAAGAGGGGACCATCCCCCAAAATGGAGGGAGGCCTGATTCAGGAAGCAGAGCTGAGGCGATTGGCCATAAAACAGCATGGCTGCAGCATCTGGAAGAGATTGGAACCAGATGTCCCGGGATGGGAGAAGGGAGGGTGTGGGGCAGGAGTGGCAGCTCTGGTCATCAGGGGGCTGGGTTAGGGGCCTCACAGTATGCTGGGGAAAACATCTGGCCAGCCTCTTCCCCCAAAACTCTGCAAGTCAGGCACCACTATTTTTGCAAACTGGAGCAGCAAATCTTTTCACGGATTCCAGAATCAGCCTTGTGTGTAGGGACAGTCAAGAACAGGGTGTGACTCAGGAGGTGCCCAGAAAGGCCACGAGCTGGCCAGAACTATGTCCCTGCTGCCCCACAAGCCCCTCCTTATTGTGGGCCCAACATTGAGCCCTCTGGCAGAAGAAGATCTGCAGTGAGCTCTAAATGTCTGACTGGAAACCAGTGTATGAGGCTTACTTTTGGCCCAGGAACAGAGCAGTCCAGGGCAAGAAAATTTTCTGGTGGAGAAAAGGCCTCTTATTAAGAGCATGCTGTTTGCCAGACACAGTGACAGGCTCTCTTCAAAGGTCACCTTGTTCCTTCTTCATAACTATGTCAGGTGTGATTATTACCTGGGTTTCAGATTAAGAAACTGAGGCTCAAAGGGTTAAGTGACTCATTCGGGGTCACACAGGCACCAATGGTAGAGCAAGGGTTCAAAACAGGCTATCTGCTCTTTTTACTTCTAGGAAGCAGGTGGGGGGAGGGGATGAACAGAAACAAGGAGAAAAAGCAAGAGAGGGGCAGAGATGGGCTCCCAACTTTCCTGATTTGAGTGTCCAGCCAATAGTTGGCCCTGGAAGCCTGGACACCTTTCCTAAGGATCCTGGTAGCTTCAACAGCTACGTCCCCTGCATTCTGGCTGCTTTGGAGCTTAACATTGGGGTTTCTTATATGTCTCTGACCATGGCAGTAAGAGTGCTGGGGATGAGTGACAGGTTTGGGGAAAAGAAGCCCAAGAAGGGGACACCTCACAAACATCACAGAGCTAACCATGGCAGAGCTAGGTCACCTGACTGCTGTGCTTGCACTGACCCCTCTGCCTAGGGCTAGAATTGTGCTCCCAGGGAGGCAGTCCTGAAGCTCTGGGGTGCACTTTTCTCCACCTGATTCTGAGATTGGGAGTGCAGAGTTGGGGTGCCCCACTCTGGCTCTTCCATAGCTCATCATGTACTCAGGCCCCAGGGAGACCTCAAGGTTAGGAGAAGTTTAGAGGAACCACTGTACCCTCCTTGACCATGGCCTCACCTGTTCTGCACTGGAGTTGGCCTAGTCCAGAGCCATGAAGCAACCAGGAGAAGGTGACTGGGCCAGTGATTTACTAAATTCTAAGTAGTTTCCACGGCTTCAACTCTGAGCGTTCTGAGCAGCTCCCACAACCCTGAGGAGGACATCCTGCTCTATGTCCTCCTCCTCTCCGATCATCTTGTCTTCCTTCGGTGCTCTCTGTCCTCTGCCCTCCAGCGTTCCTCCTCGTCTTCCCCTCCCTCCGTTCCTCCCCTTCCCCCTCTTCCTCCTCCTCATTCCTGTCCATCAAAGCCTGCCCCTCACCCATGCTTTGGGATGCTTGCTGTCTGATTGCAAGCACTTGGGGGTGGATGTATGGGCATCCAGACAGGCCTGACTCCCTGCTTCTTGGCGATCTGCAAAGAGAATCTGCTCATTGGTCTTTAAGATCTGCATCCGTACACACTCCTCAAATGGCCTGGGAGCTCACACTGAGGCTCTGGTCCTGCACAATAGCCTCCAACAGTGTTTCCATCTGGATGGGGGGGGTCTCCAAGATGATATGCACCTTTTACTGCTGGCGCCAAATCCCCCCTGCTAGGCCTACCCTGGACCTGAGAGGCTACAGCTCCTAGCTTCCTTTGAAGATGGGCCCAGGGAAGACCAGGAGGCTCATCCAAATCCTCAGAGGAGTCCCAGTTTGCCAGGATGATGGTCCAGGCACATGTGCCAGGGAGGCTGCGTGGGTGGATCCTCACCTGCCTCTAGTTGTGATGCTGCTGCTTGCATAAGGCCTCCCTTTGGGTGGAGGACCAGATTCATCTCCGTGGGCTGAAGCCCCAGTCTGGACAGGATTATGACTTTGGCTTCTTTGGGCACATGGTTTTCCAGCTGGGATTGTTGTCCTTTTAGATTTGGAAGAACCTGGAGGACTAGAATGGAGAGCTGTGGACACTGACTACAAATTCTGCCATGGAGGAGTCAATGCCGAGTTAATGGACAAATTGTCTGGCTGAGGTGCCCATGTACCTCCCATCATTTGGGGGTCCTTCTATTCTGCTCATAGCCCTCCAGGCTGTCCTGAGCATCTCTGCCTGGAAGGGTATGTAGTGGCCCCTCTAGGCATCTCCTGCTCCTGGCAGGGCTTCAGTGCCTCACCTATGGTCAGGCCTGGAGGGGAGGCCCACTGTCTGACAAGGGAGCTGCTGGCTTCCTTTGTGTTTTCTACTACTGCTTTCTGCATAAAAAGCTGATACAGGTCCACCATGCCACACCGATCCCTGGGAGTGGATCCCTAAGTCCAGATAGCATCTGGCACAACACCTGCCCCAGCAACAGAAGACTCACAGTCCACTAAAAGCTCTCAGGGAGACTGGGCTTGTTGCAGGCTGCCAGTTAGCTGCAGAATCTGGGTGTGACCAGCCCAGGCAGAAGACCCTTATCTCCACATCCTCCTCTGCTTTCTTCCCCTGTAAGATCCAGGCAGAGAAAGGGGAGGGACAGCCCCTGGAAGGGAGGCAGTAGGAGTGTGGATTCTTTCCACTGGGAGGCACAGGTCTGGGCCCCACCACTGGTTTGGGAGGGAGGGGGCAATGGCAGGAAGGAGAAGGCTGAATAAGACATAGCCTTGAGTTGCCTGGGGAGAGGGGCCAGCTGGAATATTTGCTCAGTGTGGCTGCCTAGCCAGTATCTGGCTCTTGTCTCCAAGAAGGGAGGGCCCATGGGACCAGCACTCTGTCTGACTGTCACAAAGCCAGGCTCTGGGGGCCAGCTAGTGGACCTGTCCTAGTTGGTGTGGGTTCTCTGGCTTCTGGTGGGCCAGACACACCATAGCCCATTCCTTCCCCAGATCAAGATAGAAAAGCCAGATGGACAAACACACCCCAAATTCCTTTTATGTGCCTCCTTCCTCCCCCGAAACAGCCTCTTTATAGAATGTTCTCTCTTTATTGTGTAGGAGGGCTATAAGCTGTGTGTGTGTGTGTGTGTGTGTGTGTGTCCAAGTGTGAAATCACACCCTTAGGGGTCCTGGAATTGTGGAAGGGAAAGGCAGCCAGTGAAGCCAGGTGTTCTGGCCACATGCCGGCTTCAGACACCCAGCAAGCCTGCACATCTGGAAGGAGCTGTCCCCTCCCCCATGTCCCAGAGAGTATCTGGCACAGAATGTTGGCTGTAACACTTTCGGTTTATTGGCTGGTGTGCTCTGGTGTGGCTGACCAGCCACGGGCCTGGAGAAGCCCTGTCTTGTTTTTTTCCCCCTCTCCTCTCCATCTCCCCATTATGGCTCCTAGGGGACACACACAGATACTCATGCCCCAAGAAACAGGGAAGGTAGGGGTCAAATAAAACCAAGTCAAGGCTGGAGAAGAGGAGGGAGATGTACATTACAATGAAGATTACGACCACCGGCTATACACAATACAGCGTGTAGAGACGGCAGGGAAGGTGGCCGGGTCCTGTTGACAGGCCCTCTTGCCACCAGGCAGGGCCTCAGGGAGGAATGGTCACTTCAAGTGTCTCAGTGGAAGCTCTGGCCCCTGGGCCCTGACCCCGCACTCTGGTGGGGGGACTGTAGGGAAGTGGTTTATGAGGAGTCCAATTTCCCCACCTCCTGAGGACAGTGTCACCTGGCCTGTTGGCCCTGCAGGTCCTGGTGCCTGGGGGTGAGGGACGATGTGTCACCTCCTGCCTGTCATCCCTACTGTCCAGTCTAGATGACTGAGGGAGGCAGGACTTCTATCCCTGCCCCCATGTGAGGGCAGTGGTCACTTCCTGCTATGGAGTGTGTCCTGGAACTTCGTGCTCGTGTACCGCAGGTGGAAGCCTTTCTTGGTGATGGTGTCATCTGAGTGGAACTTCACCAGGACAGAATCTCCAGCAGAGTACACCTCCTCAGGAGGCTGTGGAGAAAGGGACAGGCATGAGGAGGAGGGAGGAGAGTAGGGTTGCTCTCTTCCCTCCTCAAGATCCCCAGCTCACAGGAAGGCATGATGTTCCCCTACTTTCACCAGATCCCCTAGCCCCTTGAAACAGAGTATGTGCCAGGAGTGGTGGTGCACACCTGTAATTCCAGCACTCAGGTGGCAGAGGCAGGAAGATTGAGAGTTTGAGGCCAGTCTAGGCTATGTTGTGATACCCCTGTCACAAAAAAGTAAAAGAAAAGAAACAGATTGTCATGCTTCTGGGAGTTTAATGGGGTACCTGAAGGAGGGCAGCTTGTATTAAGTTCAGAATCACATTCCATTTTAAACTCCGTTCTGCTATTAACTAGTTAGTAGCTTGGGCATGCTAACCCCTCTGGGCCTCATATCTATACTGGAGCAAAAGCTTCCTGCTCTCCAAGCCTGGAAGGATTCCTGAGGGTGGTGTGTGTTAGAGCGGGGATGCAGCAAGAGGATAAAGGTTGAAGTGTGCAAAGGCAGAGGTGGCTTGCTTTGATAATTTTAGATCCTAAAGAAGATGGACTAGCACTCCTCTGCCTGCTGGGGTGTGGAGGAAGCCATAGGGAGAAGATGGTCTCCCCTAGACCTGAACTCTTCCATCCCTGTCCATCCCTGTCCCTGACCTGGTTCTGACTGTGGTTGCTGCCAGGTGATACCCTTCTTGGTGGTTCCACAAGCCCACAGTGATGCACTGGTCCTCCAGGCATAGAAAGAATCATTCCTGAGAGCCTTAGGAACATTTCAATAACTGTGCCAAAGAGCCCTGCCTGGGTTCTTCCCCCATGTCCCATCCCCTTGCCCCCAGCCTGGGAAGGTCTTTGGGAGGAGTGCCCTGGAGATACTCCATTTGGTGTGCGACTCACAGGAAGGGGCGAAGTGGGGAGAGGGTATGAGCTTGGTAGCCCGGGGATGCCAGAGCAGCTGAACAGGCATGCTGGGGTTTTGCAAGCATTTCCCACTGCCCATCCCACCTTGGCCCAACCCCTGCCGGTCACTAAGGCTAAAGTTCTGCTTCTAAAGAGAGGCTTGGCCAATGCTGAGGCCAGCAGCTGTTGCCTCTCCTGGGAGGGTTAACCCTTCCTGGGGTAGCAGCCTGCCCTGGAGGATGGCCAATGAGAGAAGTGGGGGCCAGGGACTTATGACTGAGTGTGCATGAGAAAGTACAAGCCTGTGTGTATGAGAGAGATGGAAAGGGGATGACAGCTTTGTCTGAAAGTAGAAAGAATTAAAAGGACAAAAAGAAAATAAAGAAGGTAGGTGGGGCATAAGCTCTTATTGGGAGGAAAAGAAAAATCCATCTGTGGGTTGGCCCATGACCTTGGTTACAAGCCCACCAAGCTGACTATGCACATGGCCTGTGCAAGAGCCATCCCACAGAGCAAGAAGCAATATTCAGACCCTGCTTGAACGACAGCAGAAACAGCTTTGGAACCAAGTGGCCTCTCACCAGGGGAGGACTGAGCAGAGGAAGAGAAGAGGGTGTTTTTATGGCTCAGCCAGTCTAGTAAGAGCAACAGCTCAGGCCTCCTGTCCCTGGCTCTGCCCTAGTGGTGCTCCCATTCCAGGCCCTGGAGAGCTGCCTTGGGACACTTCAAACACAAGCTGTCCTGCAAGTCCAACCAAGCTGGTTCTGAACAGGCTTTGTCAGGGCAGGGCCTGGGCCAGAAGCTTCAGGAACCTCTGCTATTCAGAAAAGACCCTGGTCTCTTGGGTGGGGGTGGTCCAGAGTCTAGTAGCCACTAGGCTGTGTGTACTGGCTCCTGAAGAAGGCCGGGCATGTACTGCCACTCAGCCTAGCACCCAGGACTCCAGCGGCACTGCTGTATTGGTGCTGGGTCTCTGAGTTGAGGTAAGGGCTGGAGGGTAATAAGGGGCTGTGGAGCCAGGATGGTAGTTACCCCAGAGCCGCAGTATCGTCCCAGCCTTGGGGCTGTGCTGTCATAACCGTCAAAGAGCTCCATATAGTCGTAGCCACAGTCTGTCTCCTCCTCCACCTCGAAGGTCTGGAATATCAGCTCCACACCATAGCCCTCCTCGGCCACGATGACCCACTCGCAGTCTACCCCTCCGGGGTAGTTGTTGTCACCAAACTGAGCATGGGAGTATAGGTCCTTGGTCTTCACGTCTGCCCTCATCTGGCCCCCACACTCTGCGGGGGATGACAAAATTGGCCACCTCTTCCTGAGCACTGCCATGTGTTGGGCACCCTGCCACACCGTGCTGAACTATGAAGAGATGGATGCCTGGGACAGAGGCCACGTGACAGTACAGGTGGGCTGGGACTTGGCCTAGGACTCAGCCCAGAGCAAGGGTTCTGCTGTGTCATTTCTGGATAGGTGCTTACAGAGGGGGCTGCGGGGACACTCTGGGGTGAAGCATCTTGAGTGGAAGGCAGCAGAGTGGCAGCACTGGGGAAGGCAGCTTTGTCAAAAAAGGACATTGCTAATTTGCTCCAGCTGAGGGCTGTCATAGAAGAATGTGGCCCAGTGTTGCCAGAATTTCCATTTTTAACAGAGAAGCTGTACATCTGGGTTTTATGTGAAAACTCCTGATTTTAAGTGTTAGCTCAAATTTTTAAAAAATACAGTGTGGGCCAAACACTGAGGTCTGTGAGCCGGAAGGAGTTCCAGCCTCTGGTTTGTACTGTTTGTGCTGGTCAGGAAAAGTGGGAGCACACAGAACAGTGTCATCAGTGGTCACCCTCCTCCCAGTGCCCCTAGACTCCTATACCCTGTGTTCAGATTCTCTGGAGGAGATGAGGAGAGACCCAAGTAGGGCCTGGGTCAGGTTAGAGGTGAAGGGGAAGAGGGGAGTCTGTGGACCCATTAGTTCTGGAGACACACTGACAGGTGGCTCAAGATCCATCAGGATATTATGAAGTTGGCAGCTGACATCTTTGGTCAGCATTCCGGCCTCCAAGAATTGGACTCCAGCCTCTCTCTACAGCAACATGGACCCCACTTCAGCTGCTGTGATCACACACTCTGCTCCCTCCAAAGTAAGTGACTTGCTGTCACCTGGGTACACCCTGAGCTGTGGTGGAGCTTGGCTCTACCCCCTGCCTGGGCAGACTCCACCAGCTCCCACTCAGGCTGGAGAGCCTTTCTTCTCATTCCTATTGTGTTTTGTCTTATGTTGTAATTATCTGTGCCTGACTTATCTTGTCCTTGGACTATGAGTTCCTGGATGGGTAGGGGAGAAAGGCTTGTGTCTGATTCATTGCCATTTGCCCCTCAGTCTTTGGAATAGGGAGAGCTTCAGAGGTGGTGGCTGAATAAACAAATGAACACAGAGCAAGCCCCTCAAGAACCTGCACTTAGAATGCTGCCTCGTTCATATCATGTGTTAATAAATACCTGTAAAAAGAATGAGAAGTGCATTTGGGGGGTTGAAGGGTGGGTGGGGTGATGTATTGCCAAGTATGCAATTAGTGAAGATGTGGGGGATTCCTTCCTCATTCCTGGGTTCCCAACCCCACCCCCCAACTTGTCACTGCTCTCTGTTTTCTGACTTTCATAACCTCTACCCATGACATACCCTTCCCTGGCCCTCAGTGCTCACTCTGCACCTCTGACCTGGTTCTTGGAGCCCATTGTCTTGTCTCCCAGGGTCACAGGGCTCTGTCTATCTGGCCTTCCTAAACCCTGAGCCTGGCTTAGAGACCAGGATCAGCAGTGCCTCTGGAGCTAATAGCATGAAGGCAGTATGCTGGCCCGAGGCAGGCCTCACCTGTGGAGTGGGACGCTTGGAATCCCTTCCTCTGGACGGAGTTGTCTGAGTAGAAGCGCAGGAACATACGACTGCCTGTGGCCAGGACAGGTTCGGGCTTCTTGCTGCCACAGAAGCGACCAAGAACAGGCGCCTTGGCGTCACGCCCATCAAATACCTCCAGGTGGTCGTAAGCACACTCAGGTTGAGACTCGATGTCCATCTCCATGAAAGTCTGGAAGGCACAAGAGAGGAGTGCAGATTACGGATTAAGTTGGGGGCAGCTGGGGCAGGAATCAGGGAGTCCCAAATCTAGGCTTGATCATACATTGGGGTGTGTGATCCCAGCTCATACACACCTGTGAGAGCAGCCATGGCTGGGAGGATGATGGTTATAGGGAGGACCCAGGAATAGGTAATGGCAGAGACAACCCCACTGCATCCTGAGAAGAGGGTGTTCTGTCTATGTAGACTCAGGAGCTCAGCTAGACCACCCACTCTACAGCCAACACTCCTGACTCAAGCAAGACTTTGGTGAGACAGAAGTGGCCATATGATACGGAGGTGCAGGGGTCCCAAACAGCTGGGCAGTGGGCATCTTACCAGCTTGACCCGATGCCCTGGGGTACTGGAGATAGCCCATGTGCACTCCTTCTTGCTGGGATATTTGTCAGGCCAGTTGGGGCTGGTGATGGTGCCACTGGTGGATGTCACCTTGTGGTCACAGCCAGCTGTGGGAACGTGAGTGATGGAGTGGGATTGGCAGGGACCCCAAGCTCCAGTGCTTCCTATGAAGAGGACCCTTCTCTCCTGCCCGCTCCTTTCCTCTGCCTCTTGTCCCTCACGCACAAGGATTGCGAATAACTGGGAGAACCTAACTGCTTGGTCTCTACAAAAGCCCTGGGTGAGGCCCCTGGCAGCACTCATGGAAGCAGCTCCCTTGGGTAAGTACCCCATCACTTTGCAGCCATCTGGCCACATTACTTCTGCTAGGGACCCCTCATACCACAAATATCCCCCTCTCCCAGCTCTGCAGCCTGAGAATTTTTGTGCATCCTGAGGCTGTCATCCACCGAGCCGCAGCAGCCTCCGCAGTCATGGTAGACCTTGTTACCTGACTCAGTCCTCTCCAACCCCACTCCTGACACCATCAAACAGGCAGCTGGCCCACCCAACACACCTCTGTCCCTTGACCTACTCAGCTCTGCTGGTTCTTATTTCCTTTCCTCACAACCTCACTGTAGGCTTTGCTACCAACACGTCACCCTCTTGACAGCCACCTCCCACTTCTCCAGCATGCTCAGGCCCTAGCTTTCCCAAGGCTTACTTCACTTTAGAGGGACCTCCATGGTCTTTATAGACCATATAGCTAACCCTCTGTGTCCAAAGGAGATGTGTTCTAGGACCCTCCACAGATACCAAAATTCACAGATGTCCAAGTCTCTTATGTAAAATGGCATAGTATTTGCATGGGACCTACTGCATCAGCCTGTACACTTTAAATTATCTCTGGGTTACTTATATAATGCCTAACACAATGTAAATGCTATCTCAACCATTGATATACTGCACTATTTAGGAAATAATGATCAGAAAAAAAGCTTGTACATATTCAGTACAGATGCAACCATCACAGGCCTAACTATACTTTCAACCCAAGGTTGGCTGAACTTAAAGATGGAACTCACAGACCTGGAGGGCTGACCATCTTCTTCCCTGTCTGACTTAGATGACTGTCCTCTGTGGCTGAACTACATGGCTAATCACCCAAAGTGTTTGCTGACACTCCTTGTGGCCCAGCTTCCCTCATGCTGTCCTTCCATTTTAGAAACCCCATCTGCGGGGCTGGGTGCAATGGCTCGTACTATAATCCCAGCTACCCAACAGGTGGTGAGGGGAAGGACTGTGGTTCTAGGCCAGCCCAGGCAAAATGTTAGTGTGAGCCTATCCCAACAAATAAGTGGGGATGTGGTAACACGTGCCTGTATGCACAAGGAAGGAATAGGTAGGAGGACTGTGATCTAAGGCTGGTCCCAGGCAAAAACACAACTCTAGCTGAAAAATAACTTAAAGCAAAAAATGGTTGGGGGTATGACTCAAGTAGCAGAGTGCCTGCCTACCAAGTTCAAGGGCCTGAGTTTAAACCTCAGTATCACCCCAAAAAATAAAGCCACTGTCTCAAGTTCCCATCCCTCCCAGCTGCAGTTTCCTCTTGCCTCCTGAAGAAACCAGGGCCCTCAAACACAACCTTTCCTAACTCTCTCTTGCCTCCTGTCCTGTGGCCTCAGGGGAGGTGTCTCTCCAACCTGTATCACAAAAAAACAAACAAACAAACAAAAAAAACCAATGACCAGTATTCATGATCAGATACTCTGGCAGGTCCCTCTAAGGGCAAGTGTTACGGCTTGGATCTAATATGTCCCCTAAAGGCTCATGTGTTAAAAGTTGGTCCCCAATGCAATGTTCAGAGGTGGCACTTTGGGGATGTCATTGGATCTCATCTCATCCATGGATTAATCCATTGATGGGTTCACAACTGAATGGACTATTGGAAGGTGATGGAAACTAGGAGGTGAGGCCTACCTGGAGAAAGTAAGTCATTTTGGGTGTGCCCTTGGGTGTATCTTGTCTCTAGTGCCTCTCTCTCTCTGCTCCCAGCTGCCATGAGGTGAGCAGCTTTGCTCTACTGTGTGCTTTCCGCCACGATTGATCTTGTCTCAGGTCCAAAGCAATGGAACCAAGTGATCATGGGCTGAAACTTCGGAAAGCATGAGCCAGAATCTTTCTTCCTTTAAGTTATTTTTCTCAGGTGTTTTATCACAGTAACAGACAACTGACTAACTCAGCAAACAGGCAGCCATTGTACTGTGGGTCCAGGGAGGAAAAAGGGATGGGCAGGTACAGCTGGGCCTAGAGTCTGAGGCTCACCAAACATAGGGCTGAGTTCCAGCGGTTCAGGCTCCTGTCTCACCGCTGAGCCATTCCCATTGCTCATCTGCAGCCTCTCATGGCTACTCTGCCCTGCCCTCCCCACTTCTATGCTAGTCTCCCTGCCATTTCCCTTGCACCCCCATGTCATGTCCTTCCCAGCAATGTCTGTGGGAGTGGGAGACCTGCTCTCTTGAATTCCCTACAGAACTCTGCACAGCACTGGATGGTCCACAGAGGTCAGGGCACGTGGACTGATCTACACCCATGTGAGGCACTCCTCAGTAGAGCTTCCCGAGTGAATCTGAAGACAAGCAGGTGGGTAGGTCACTTTCCTGAGACGTGTACACCCTGGCCTGGTTGTCTTTGTTGATGCTATTTTTTATTCAAACCCTCTTTTGCACCAAGACTACAAACACAGATGCTCTTTAGACCACATCAGGACAAAGCTCCCCTCTAGCTAAAAGAAGTGGACACTCTCAATGAAACCCACCAAAAACTTAAAAAGGAGGGGCAAGGATTGAGGGTACTTAAGAAAGAATAATATAGATGAGGTGAATTTGATCAAAGTACAGTTCCTGCATGTTGTAAATACCATGATGAAACAAACCCCTTTGTACAATTAATTTATGCTAAAAAATTAAAAAAAAAATAAGTCAGGCACAGAAAGAAAAAAAAAAAAGAAGTGGAATCTCCGAGTCAGGATTCCCACACCCTGGAGATGGGACTGGAGGTTGTCAACTCCCCACTGGATCACTGTAGGGTGCTTCAATTCTATTTATTCTGCTCAGCAGCTCATTTGTTTAAACCTGGGTTGTCCACTTAATAACGGTGAAGAGTCATTTGCCAAGCACTGTGTTCAGTCCTCAGAGGAATGTTGATAAAACACAATCTCTAAAAGGCGGGATCACTGTTTATCATTTCATGGATGAGGAAACTGAAGCACGGAGAAGTTAAGCGACTTGCCCCAAAGCACACAGACATTCAGGGGTGGAAGCAGGCCTGTATTGTGTTGTGCTGTTGGGATTATACATGTGGGATTATACATGTTGAACAGACACAGGGACACAGAATTAGCAAGTTGGAGCAGACAGTGTTGTAGCATATCTGACCAGGTATCAGATGATATGGCATGAGAGCTATTTTGAAATACAGATTGGACATCCCTTACCTAAAATGCCTGGGACCAGAAGTGTTTTTGGTGATATTGGAATATATTGCACATAGGTAATGAGGTATCTTGGGAATGGGACCCAAGTCTGATTTATGTTTCCTATGTACCTTATATACCCAGTCTGAAGGTAATATTGTGCAATATTTTTAGTGCACCTGCGTTTTGACTGTGACCCACCCCATGAGGTCAGGTGTGGAATTTTCCACTTGTGCCATCATGTTGGTGCTCCAGAGGTTTCAGATTTTGGAGTATTTTGGAGCAAATTAGGGATGCTTAATATGTATAAGCAGGGCTCCAAAGTCAGAAAGGCAGCAGCATGTCCTGGGTGTCCCCAGGGGTGAGAAGTGTGACCAGTAATGGGAATATATGTAACTATGCTGCTTGAAGTATTGCCTCAGAGACGGGTCAATTATGATCCACGTTGTACACAGGAGCAACTGAGCAAGTGGTTACTCAAGGGCACACAGCTAGCCAAGTGGCAGAGTCAAACCAGACACCCTGTCTCCAGAGTCTGTTTTTTCTCTTTTTTTGGGGGGGACTGGAATTTGAACTCAGGACTTCAAGCTTGCAAAGCAGGTACTCTACCTACTGAGCCACATCTCTAATCTATTTTTACTTTGGTTTCCTTGAAGGTGAGGTCTTGTGAACTATTTGCCTGGGCTGGCCTCAAACCTCGATCCTCCTGGTCTCAGCTTCCCAACTAACTAGGATTATAGGCACGAGCCACTGGCGCCTGCCTCAGAGTCTGTGCTTTTAAGCCACTATGTGCCAATAGGAAGCAATTAGAAACAGAAAGACTTGGACGTGTATTTTTTTCTTTCCTTTTTGTGGTACTGGGGCTTGAACTTAGGGCCTACAACGTGAAACCACTCCACCAGCCCTTTTTTGTGATAAGTTTTTTTCGAGATAGGGTCTCATGAACCATTTGGCCTGGGCTGGCTTTGAACCTCAGTCCTCCTGACCTCTGCCTCCTGAGTAGCTAGGATTACAGGTGTAAGCCTCCCTGTGCCTATCTGGACATGGGTTTTAAGAAGCACTGACCACCAGAAGAGTCTGGAAATGGAGCCTCAGGACAGCTATGAGCTCCTTTCCTGACGAAGACAAGGGGAAACCACTAGCATGTGACCATGATACTGCAGGCAGGGGAGGAGGCCTGTGTACCTGGTAGGAGATGAAATGCATGACCTCAGAGGTCACTCACTGCACAGGTAAACTGAGGCCCATGGAGATGGCACCACCAGTCTGCCATTTCCCATCACGGAAATCTCCTGTGCAGATGCCCTGGGGCAATGCCCGGTGTTCAGCAAGCTCTGGTCACCCCCACCATCAGCCTTGGCCTCTGTGCAGCCCTTACCTTCCTTGCAGTCATGTTTGTTGTCATGGAGGACAAAGCCGCTACGACACTGACACTCATAACTGCCAAACGTGTTGACACAGTCTTGCTGGCAGCCGCCGTTGTCCTTGGAGCACTCATCCTTGTCTAAGGGAGCAAACAAGGGTGGTGGGTCTGTGTGGGCTGAGGTCTCGTCACCCCAGGGGAAGTGGAGACCTGGCTGGGCTTCCTCTCATAGGGAGGGAGAGTGCAAGAGCCAGCACCGGCCAGCAGGGCATGTGGGGAGTGGGAGGCCAAGGCGATGGCAAGGTCCCAGGTACTGCATCAAGCGGAGGCAGCTTGTGGGGCCCAGCTGTGGGGAGAGAAGGTAGAAGTGGGTGGAGGGAGGGCTGGGGGTCAGGAGCTGACCAGCATGGGACCTCTACCATTACCTGCTTACTGGACAGACGGACAAGTGGAAAAACAGACACATGGACAAGCAGACTGCAAGAGAAAGGAGCAGGACGCAGGGGTCCCTCTTTTACTTCACAACAAGAAATGTCACAGACACCATCAAAATGGGAAGGGGGTAGGGAAGGGTCCCCTGTCGGCTGAGGGGGACAGGGGGAGAGGAGAGCACCAGTTCTGTCCAGCCAGAGGAGGCAGCCGGAATGGCAGAGCGGAGGCAGGGGGTAGGTGGGCTCCAAAGCCCCCAGCCCACTCCGTCCGAGGTGAGCTTCCTGAGTAACGAAGGGTCTGGGAGGCCTGGCAGGCCTCACTGGGGGGTCCGGTTTCTTTTCTGCACTCGGAATTTGACCTGCTGGGGGCGTCCCCGAGGGGGCTGCAGAGTTGGCCTCTTTTCTGAAACGAGAGAGAGAAAGGAGAAAAGGGACCAAGAGGTGGGGGTGGAGGGCAGGGACCAGGGAGGGAGAGCAGTGGAAACCAGACCCAGGGCCTTGAGGCAGGCGGGCAGGGTGTGGTGGGGCAGGAGGGCAGGCGGACACACATGCAGGCGGGCCATGACACGCAGCCAGGTCACAGAGGGCTGAGTTAGCAGGTAGGAGGAGGCACAGCGACAGGGAAGACCACCGGGCCAGTGGCAAGGGGAAGGGCTGGAGGGATGGCCCGCCCCATGGCGCGCAACATCAAGGAGGAAGAGAAAGGAGAAGTTGTTGGTAGAGGGGAGCAGTGTGTGGAGAGGGCTGCGTGAGGGCTCGCCTCAAATTCTCAGTCTGGCGCTCATGTACAGAGTGTTAGACACAGACACACACACACACTCACATAAACACATCTACAGTCAGGCCCCCAGCACAGCCCAGCACGAATGTACTGCTGTCCAAACATGGTGATACAAATGATCAGGTGACACATACCACAGACACACAGACAGATACAAACCTACTGTATACCATGCAGAAAAAGGTACAAAGACAGTCACACACACACACACCACCCATCCACCCTGCCTATACACAGGTGCACACATGAGATTCACAGGATTTTCTCCCTCATAAGTGGAGAAAAGTGCAGATAGGAACACACAGGTGGGTGCAGACACACACAGGGAGACAGACACACATGCACACTTGGGAACCCAGACGTGGATCAGACACGCACATGTGCAGAGACGCTCAGGCTGATCATGCCGATGGTCTAGTGCACACACTCACACACACATGTGCACTGACACACAGAGATGCACGTGGTTACAGGCATGTGTATGCCACGGCCACATATTCTTAGGTCTGTCTGTGATCATTTTGGGGACAGTGTGCCTGTCATAGAGGCAGGCATTCAGGAAAAGCGGATACCCAGAATTCTAGAGATGAACCATGAGGTAGAAAGATGTCAGCTGGGATTCAATGGGCCAGGTGGGCCTGTGACAAGAGGATCCTGTTCCTGGTATCCCAGGAGAGGAGCCTGAGGGATAGAGCATCGGCTCCTAGAAGACCTGGCTCCCATAAGACCAGACCTGTCAGGGCCCTCAGGGACACAGGGTCAACAGGTAGAGTCCCCATGTTTCTTCAAAAGGGTCCCTTCCATGCACATTAGAGGGGAGTCTGACTGAGGGCCTGAGGAAGCAGTCTTTGCACTAGCCCATGGGACATGTAGGTGTGGGAGGTTCTCTGAGGACATGCCTGGGACTCTGCTGAGAGCTGTATAGAGCTTAGCTCAAGGGCTGAGCAAAGACTGCCCTGACAATTTTGGATCTCCATGTCTTTCTCATATTTGCACCCCAGACGCCAAGTCCAACGCACAGAACACAATATGTGTAAAATAAATACTTGTTGAATGAATGAGTGGGTATGCATGTGAATGGCTGAAGGAATGAGTGACAGAAAGTCAGGCCCAAAGATGGCTGCCTCAGTGTCTGGGCAGGGCTTTGGCACCTGGAGGAGTGGGCAGCCCACCTTGGTGCCAGGGAAACAAGTAACAAGGGATGCAGGGGCAGGGGAGGTGGTGTGGGTCCCAACAAGGAGATGGCACTCACCCTACAGTGCCCAAATGCCCTGGAGGTGCTGGGGTCAGACTGAAGGTCTTCAGGCTCTTGCTTCTCCTTCTTGACTTAGGGTCTCCTCGATGGGTGTCCCAAAAGTCCACACAGCCCCTCCTGGGGGGCCAGAGTCAGGTGCCCCAGGTCCTGAGGCTGCACCTTGATGCCCACCGATGGGGGTCCTCTGCAGATTTCTTGTACGAGGGGGTATTGTGTGTGTGTGCGTGCGTGTGCGTGTGCGTGTGTGTGTGTGTGTCTTATGCAGAGCTGAGTAGGGTGGGCATAGTGTTATGTGGGGTGGGGTGGGGAGACAAGGCAGTAACTCTAGACAGATGTGAGTGTCGCCCTGTCCCCTTCAAGGCTGGAGCAACAGAAGGGCAGGAAGAGACAAGAGTAAGCAGGTAATGGTTGCCCTGGGGCAGCTCCCACCCTGAGCAGGTGTTATATCCCCCCAGCCCTCTGGTGAGCACCTTGTAGGACTTCTAGTTGGGGTCAGGGAAGGAAGGGCTTGGTGTTACAGGGGAGGGTCACGGCAAGCAGTGGGGCAGGGCTGAGGGTGGGGGGCCAAAAGCTCAACTGAGCACTTTGAGCAGAGCAGAGCAGCTGGCAGTGCCAAGCAGGGAACCAGTGCACAGGGGCAGGTGCATTGCATCCAGGTGGGCAGGCAGGGGTGCAGGGCAACCGCACAGGGGACTAAAGGATATAGGACCCTGGGTGGGACAGGAGAAGGAAGGTGGCATAGATGTAGTTGTGGGCTTCCTGCCTCCTGCCTCCTGCCCGCCTATGCCTGGCCCATCAGGAGACGTTGGGGTGAGGGTCCCTGGACCACTCCTCTACAAAACCACCTGCTCCCACCAGCCCACACTTCCTGTTCTTTCCAGCTCCATTGCAGAGCTTCTGACCTTCACTGCCTGGGTCCTTTGCCTCTGGAGGTCACCAGCTGTCTCACAGCCTAGCCTGGGGCCAAAGTCTATGGGATTCCTAAATCAGGGGAGAAGTCTCCTGGGACTCCTCCCCCATCCATCCCCCCTCGCCCCAGGTCCACCTTCGATAGGCTGGGGAGGGTTGTCTGACTACCATTTAGGCCACCCAGAGAGGGGCCTTGAAAGCACAAATGAGCCCACATTTTATATGGGACAGCTCTCAGCTGACATGCTGAGGGGACCTGAGCCCCCCACCCAGGGGAAAAGAGTGGGAAGCTTTGATATCAAAGGCAGGGAGGTGTCTTCCTTTTCAGAAGGCCCAGGCATGAACCCATTTGGCTTGTACAGGGTCTGATTAGAAGTCCAGCTACTGCCAGATAATCTGCCCCAAACAGTCCAAGGAAAACACCCTCCTCTTCTCCATCCACCCCGTGTTCTCAGTCAAACTGAACTCCCTGTTCCAGAGCCTGCCCTCTCTCAGGCCTTGGCTTGCAGGCTCCCAGTACCTGGAATGTTCCCTCCCTTTGTTCTACCCTTCCCCAGGCCTGACAGGCATGGAGGACTTAGGAATATGGGATTCAGATGTCCCTGAGGCTGGCTTGGTGGTGGGTGGTGAAAGGGAGGCAGCAGCAGGCAGGCCAGGTACCACAGAGGGCTGGAAAGTACACAGGGTCAGGGGCAAGGGGAGCCTCGTTCTTTGAGGGAGGCAGGACTTGGAGCTGGGGAGCTCGGGGTTACCTGAGAAGAAGTGGGCCTTGAAGCCCTTTTTGGACACAGTGTTATCGGATTTGAACTCCACACGCATGTTGTTGTACTGGGAGGTGATGACCTCGGGCTTCTCAGAACCACAGAACTTGCCATGCAGCTTGGAGTCAGCTGTGAGTCCACTGCGCACCTCCACAAAGTCATACTTGCACACCTGCAGGGGAACCCAGCTCTGGCTGTCTCTTCCAGGAAGCCTCTCCAGACTACTCCGACACTCGGAAGCTTGCAGAAGGTCTACAGATCCTTTAGCTTTTGGTTAGCTGCTCACCCCCAGCAGATGCTCCAGTGCAATCCACAAAGCCCTGGGGCAGCCCAAGATCTTCCTCACTCTATAGGCTTCAGACCTATGTCCTTCATTCACACCTGCCAGACACTCCTTCAAGGATCCCCCAAGCTTCTGACCCCCACCCACACTGGGTGCAGCGTCTACCTCTACATTCTCTGCCTTTCTGCCTGGACCTCTCCCAGATGGTAGGAGGCAGGTGTTGAGCCTAGGCCCCACAGCCTACACCTTCCTACCCACCCATGCCCTGGGAGGCACTTACATCATTGCCCTCTGTCTCAAAGAAGTCAAACTGCAGGGAGATGCGGTACTGAGTGGGGGCCACCAGCTGCCAGATGCAATTTTTGTTAGGTGGGTACTCCTTAGGCCAGCCTGGGCTGGTGATGGAGCCATTGAGCTTGGTGAGGAATCCACCACAGGCAGCTGGGGAGACAAATGACGTGGGATCATCTGCCAGGAGTCTCTGCTCTAGGAGGCCTGGTCTGGGATGCAGTTGGGAGAAGATAGGGTCTGTAGGTCCTACAGCCACGGGGCTTGGGACAGATGGAAGGAAGCAAGGTGAAGGTGGGGGGTCTCCAGGGGTCTGGAGGAAGAAGGAAAGACATGGAGGGGCTGCACTGTGGCCACTTCTATCACCGTGGCTGGAGAATGGGCCCAAAAACTGCTGCAGGGGAGGCAGGCAGGGAGGGTCTGGGAAAGCAGTATGGTTGGACAGTTCCAGGAGGTGCACAGAGGGGCTGCTCAAAGGTGCCCAAGCTGGAGTCATTAGCTCGAAGTGCTGTCACCAGCACCTTGGGGACATGCAAGAAACTGAGATTTGGTCACCATCAGAGAACAGTGGTTTCCACTGTTCACCTCTAGTAGGTGGTGATATTGATTACCAAGTCAAGATCAGCTTTAATGAAAGAGTAAGAATTAAAATATTCTAAAAGCAGTCACACAGAGTACTAGTACCTGGAGCTGCAATAGAAAATTGGGAGCAGCACTAGGCAATCCCAGCTTGTTCAGGCCACAGGAAAGGGACCAGGGGTCCCAAGGCAGTCTGTGCACTCACCCTCGCAGTGGCGCTTGTCTGGGGCCAGCTCATACCCAGGGTCACAGCTGCATTTGTAGCTGCCCAGGGTGTTCAGACACCGCTGCTCACAGCCTCCACGGTTGGGCCGAGAGCATTCATCTACCTCTGTGGGGAAGGAAAGGGGGTCACAGATTGCAGGCCAGGCCAGGCTTCTTCCTCCTGGCCTCTGCTTGGGGAGGGGGGTCAAGTCCAGGGTCCTCTGGGCTTCCTATGACCCACATCCACCCTTATCCCAGGGAGAAGTCAGATGGAAGCCACACTTGCCTGCTCAGATCCAAGTCCCCTGAGCCCCCAGGGTCACTTGGAACCCCATGAGGAGACCCCACAGAGCCTTCCTTCTGAGCACACAGGTTGACTGGAGGCCACCACCACTTCCTGGTGCCAATCCCTGCTAAAATACTCTGATGGAGCCGTTACTGTGCCCATCACACTGGTAAGGAACTAAGGCTCGGGGAGAACACCTGCCTCTGGTCATTCTTTAAAAACTCTACATTGGCTAGCATGGCGACACTTGCCCATAATTCCTGCTAAGTAGGGAGCATAGGTAGGAAGAGTTCAACATCTGCCCCAGGCAAAAACACAAGACCACAGCTAAAAAATAACTAAAACAAAAAGGGCTGGAGGCATGACTCAAGTGATAGAGTGCTGCCTAGCAAGCACGAGGCTCCAGTACTGAAGAAAAAACAAACAAACCAAAATAAAACAAAAAACCCTCCTCATGGAGGTTGCCCTTTTCCCATGTTCCCACAGCTTGTGAAGATCAGCGCTCAGCAACTTTCTGGCATTTGCCTCCCTCATGGAATCTCTATGTGGAATGAGTGACCGAAGAAGGAATGAAGGAGACACCTTTGAAAAAGTTGACTGCAAAGCCAGCTTTGTTAATGGAGCCATCAGAGACGAACTTGAGCCAGAGGCGACTGGATGTGCTCTTGATATCATCGGGCTTCTCATAGCCACAATAGCGCCCGATGAGGGAGCTGCTCTCACTGTGACCATCACGCACTTCCAGGTAGTCATAGGCACAGCTGTCATGGCGCTCGATCTAGGGGTGAGGGGCTCTGTTAGTGGAAGGAGTTCTGGTTGCCAAGGCCCCAGTCCCTTGGAGTCTGCAGAGAATGGGGCTGTCCCGGAGGACACTAGGGACATTCAAGGGTCAGATCAGTATCTCTGGCTACCTCAAAGGACTGGAACGTGAGGCCCACGTGGAAACCCTCAGACACCTGGATCCGCCAGATACAGACTTTGTTGGGCCTGTAGTCATCTGGGTAATTGGGCGACTGGATATGGCCATTGTCCTTTTTCACATCACCCCCACAGATGGCTTTGGGGACACAGGGACATGGAGACATAGGATAAGGTGGGACAGGTGGTAGGTCAGCATGTTCTCCCCTCACCACTCCTCCTTCCCTTCCCACACAACTAGTCTCCCCATCACCCACCCTACCAACCCCACCCTTCCCTCTGCTTCCATCAAGACCCACACTGAGTCCCTGGGGGCCAGGAGGGAGTAGCTCTAGGATGGTCAGGGACCTCCCCCCCACTTCCTCAGTACCTTCATAGACGGCAAAGAAACCCTTCCCAACCCAGTTGCTGCTGCTGCGGAATTCAACCCAGAGACGACTGTCGGTGGAGACGATGGGCTCCGGGAGTTTCCCGCCACAGAACCGACCTGCAGACAGTGTGGACAAAGGAGCCTTGAGCCCTGACACCTCCCTAAGAAGCTCTACCTCTCCAAGGGGGTTGGAACTCTGTTTTACAGCCACCCTACTGCACGTTCCTAACGTGCATTCCTAACATGACCGCCAGTTGGCTTCCAGCTTGCCCAAGGCCCAATTTGGTTTCAAAGAGCTAGAGACTCCTTTCGGGGGAAGAGAACGTGAGTCTGTTTCTGGAATGATGGATCCTCATAGTATCTGACTGCACATGTGTTTTATTTGAAAACATATTACCAAGCTGGGTGTGGTGGCTCACACTTGTAACCCCAGCACTCGGGAGGTGAGGCAGAAGGATCGTGAATTCCAGGCCAGCTTGAGCTACATAGAAAGACCCTGTCTCAAAAAGCCACATGCATACACACAAATATGGTCTTTCCATATTTGTTCTTCATACCAAAAAGTAATAATCAAGAAATGGACCAAGCTTTTCCTGCACATTAAGGCATCTCTCACAGGCATGACTTCATTGGATCACGTGCAGGGGATGCCCCAGAACTCCTAACTCCAGGATCTGGGGACTAGGTCAGCAAATGATTCCATTGAAATAAAATTCAACAAGAGTCAACAGAAAGGGTGAGGCTGGCCATCTGTGGGATTCTTTGCAGTCAAGAATTGACCATGAATGATTTGTGTGTTCCTAATAAGATTGGGTGTTTCCCAATTTTCGGCAAGGGACAAAGGGAGCTGGCCTAGGAATGTCAGTTATGAGAAAGAAACTGCAGTTTTGGAGACCTAACATGGCTGCAGAGGAAGTGTAATGACAGCTGCTTTGAGCGACTCACAAGAACTCTTCAGATACCAGAAACTGAGGGACAAAGAGAGAGGGTTTGCAAGAGCGTGTCAGGCTGCCTCCTGCAGTCTGTGAGGCAGAGGTGCTAAGGCTGCAGGGCAGGCCTGCACTGCTAAGGACTGCGTCCAGATGGAGAAGCAAGTCATACAGCAACCAGGCTTGATCCAGATGTTCTCTATTAACAACAGACTCACTTTCCGCTAATTCTATGTCAGTTGAAGTGCCTTCGTGTGTGTGTGTGTGTGTGTGTGTGTCTGTGTGTTTGCTCTTTGTTGAAACAAGGTCTCACTATGTACCCAAATTGGCCTTCAACTCATGATCCTCCTGCCTCAGCTTACCATGCACTGGGCTTACAGGCATACACCACTACACCCTACTTTGTCCTGTGGGTGTGTGCGTGTGTGTGTGTGTGTGTGTGTACATGTGTTACCATTTAGGTAGGATCTCACTATACAGCCCCAGCAGGCCTCAGATTCACTCTGTATTCCAGGCTGGCCTTGAATTCATGTTCTTCCTACCTCAACCTCCTGAGTACTGGGACTACAGGCAAGCACACCACACCCAATCTTGCCCTGCAGTTTTGATCCACTTAGTCCCATGTGCTTCACACACACACACACACACACACACACACACACACACACACGCGCATCTCCTGCACACACGATCAGTGACAACATATCCTGTGTAAACAGGGTCAGGCCACCATTTCAAGCATAAAGACTTCTAAGGTGAGTTAACAGCCTGCCCAGCAGGTTTATAACAAGTTGCTTTTCAGCCAGGCTGCAGAGTAGATACCTGAAAGTCAGACCTTGCAGACAGATAAAATGAAGCTTATGCAATCTCTGTGATGCAGGAGAAACCTGGAACTATAGAATGCACAGAACAGCCTGTCTGGCTCTGTCAACTCCTATGATTCCCCCACCTGTATAGTGACAGCCATCCTCTGAGGCAAGCCTAGAAGCCAACACTGAGGAATCTGAGGTTTGGGGGTCACACTGCTGGTTAGTGACTGAGCTGCCAGGACCAACCCCCAAAGACTTCCAGGTCCCACATCAGGATGTCAGCCCACGATGCTGACCTTGAAGGATGAAGACCATGACATAGGTAATTCTGAGAAGGAAGTGGCTCTCTTACCTCGAAGGGGCGCCTTCCTCCAGAAACCATCACGCACCTCCACGTAGTCATACCAGCACAGACGGCTGCGGTACAGGTCCATGGATGTGAAGTTCAGAATGATCTAGGAAGCCAGGGCAGTAGAGGGTTATGCTGCTCCCTACTCTGCATCTGTGCCTGGGGCAGTTGCATGATCACTGCCCACCTTATGTTAGGTGTGTCACCAGGGTAAAAGCTAACTCTCTTTTAGTTGTGGTCAGCATGGCTCCCAGACAGCCCAGTCCCTGCTGAAAACGCACATCAATTGTTCCCATCACAGCATACATAGCAGTCCCACTGCACTGTACCCCCTTCTTCCCAAGTAAGGGTAGCCTCTCTCATTGTGTTGAGTTCAACAGCCCAGCTCCCCTCACAGTCAATATAAGTCGCAATGTCTTTAAGAGGGAACAGGTTTTCCCAGTGACAGAAAGGGCCCAGGATAGTGTGAGGGGACTAAGATGGGAATGAAGGGGCCAGAGAGGAGAAACAGAGGCAAGGAAAGCTGTCACCAATCAGCAGGAATTCACTGGGTAGAGGCCTGCTAACTGTTGCAGGGAACTACCAGATCTGAAACCTTCCCCTGGGGGATTTAACTTATGTCCCTGTGCCCAAGTGACTTAGGATTAGAGGGTTAAGACATTCATATGAAAAGATCATGTGGTTAAAAAACACCAGACTCCAGCCCCCCAGACCTTGGTTTGATCTCAGTCCTGCATTACTGCCTGAGTCCTAGGTGAACCACCAAATCTCCTTGAGCCAAACTCAGCCAGCTCATGTGCAAAAGGTGAGTGAGAGCCTTGGGCCCTCAGGACAGGCACTGTCCACAGGGCCTAGTTGCAGGCTTCGAGATGCTGGCATAACACTGGAGGAGCACAATCACTTTGGTGAGTCTCAACGCTCCCCAGCAAGGGGCGTTTTAACAGGCAGGGGGCGCCCTTTCCAAGCAGGAACCCATTTCCTTGGGCAGGTCCAGAGGGGCCTGCAGCCTGCTATGCAGTCAGCGTTCCCACAAGCTAGGGATTTGGGAAGTGTTGGCCAAGACCTGTGAGGTGGATACAATAGGGCCAAGAAGATCTCCTGTTCTAAGCTAGTGAGATTCTCTGCTAGGAAGGACAGGAGCTCTGCCTCTCCTCTGCCATGATGGATAGTTAGACAGAGTGGAGGCCAGGATGAAACAGATTTCCAGATGGATCCTGGCACCTGCTGTCTATATCAAGACCAATGCAGTTGAGTAAGAGTTTCTGGTTCCCAAGCACTCTCATGCCAGCCTCGTCACAATGTGGGGTGGTTTTAACACCCACCTAGACGGTCCTTCTACTTCCTGGCCTCCCAGTTCCTTGACATCCTCTGTCCACCCTCTCTCTATCCCTTCTGGGTCACTCCCTAGCATGCTATGCCCTGGGCCCAGGCACCATCTGTGTGACCCCTCCATAAACTCCTTTCCCAGGTTCTTGCTCCCCTTTGCATCCCCTAGTTTTTCCTAGCTCATCCTCCAACAGTTCTCACTAAGACCCTCAAAGCACTGAGCCTACAGCATGTTCTCTCCTCTGCCTGCTCCCTTCTCTCCTTACCTTAGTTCACAGTCACCCTTTTTTCTTTCCTTTCTTATTTTTGTATTCATATATCAGTTCTCTTGTTATTATTCATCTTCACTGAAAGTTATTATTGCTGTTATGAGCCCTAGCATTTCCTTCTCTTCCTTCCTTCATTTTTTTTTGCCATACTGGTAATTGAATTCGGGGCCTTCACTTGAGCCATGCTCCCCAGTTCTTTTGCTTTTTTAGTTTGTTCTCTCTCTCTCTCTCTCTCTGTCTTTTTTCTGTTCTTTCTTTTCGTTTTTTTTTTTAAAGTATTAGGGTTTGAACTCAGAGCCTCATGCTTGCTAGAAAGGTGCCCTACCTATCTGCCACTTGAGCCACTCCGTCAGCCCTTTAGTTTGTGTTTCAGACAGGGTTTTATGCTTTTGCTGGGATTGGCCTTGGACCTCAGTCCTCCTACCTTGGCCTCCTGAGTAGCTGGGAATTTAGGTGTGTACCACTGTGATGAGTAAGTCCTAGCATTTTCAAACACTGAAGTTATAAATCTATTCTAGCTCTTGCTATGGAGCCAGTATCTCATCTTTTTAGAAAATGACCACATGCACCCACAGAGGAGCAGCCAAGAGCTGGTACGGCAACCCTTCAAAGCAAGTCCATGTCAGCCTGGATGAACACCTCCTTGCACACAACCTCCACACTCATGCTCCTCTTCCTCCTCATTATACTCACTTGCAAACTACAGCCAGGTTTCATTCAACTTGCTGCTGCCTCCTCCTGCCTGTACCAACAGCTAGAGAACCCCACAAAGCCCAGCCGATGTCTCACCTGGTACTCCAGACACCTGTTTGCTGGGCCCTCGATGCTGCCAGACACACCTTCTACCCCTCCCCCCCAACACACTGCTCTTCTCTTTTCTAGCTACCTCATTTCTTCACTCTCAGTCCTAGTCTCACCATCATCTTTTTCTGGGATTAGTTCAGCAGTCCTTGATCCTGGCTTTATCCCCAGCCACAGCAACCACAGCAGGGCTTTTATGATATAAATTTGATTACATCTTCCCTTTGTTTAAAATCCTTTAATGTAACTCAGCATAAACCCCAAAGTCCTCAACATGAAAGGCATTTACGGTCTGATCCTGTCATCTCTCTGACTCCATCTCTCACCACTCTCCTCTTAGCTTACTTGGCTGTAGCCATATTGACTTTACCTGTGCTCAACACGTAAAGCCTTCCTCAAGGACCTCTGCATTTTTTGCCTGGAAGTTCTTCCCAGCTATCTGCCATGTGCTCCCTCACTTCCTGCTAGTTTCTGTTCCAACTCACATGACAGGAATAAAGTCTTCCCTGACCAACCCACATGAATCAGTTACCCTCCTACCCCCCACCTCCGCTCCCAACACTTATCACCATCTGACTTACTGTGCAGTGACTTGCTTATCTGTTTATTGTCTGTCTCTCCTCTGCCCCACATTGAAATGTAAACCTAGACAGTCAGGAATTTCATTTGTTTAGTTCCCAGGGGACTCCTCAGCGTGTGGCACATAGTCGGGACTCAGGAACTTCTGAGTGGAATTCTCCTTTTAGGAGTTTATACTACAGACAGATTTGCTTAACTGTACAAGGTAGAAGTGTAAAATGTAAAGGTGTTTACTGAAGCATTTTGGGTAGTAACAAAAACTTGAAAAAGCTTAAATCAGCCATCTATGAAATGAGCCCTGAAATATTAAACAAAGGGAAATCAGGAGGATAGAATATTAAGCAGCCATGAAAATGAATGCGGCACATCTGTATGGGCTCGCACGAGCGAAGATGGGTTGCACACTATGTATGGGTGTGTAAAGTCCTTCTGAGTTTGTGCACACACAAATACCCTCGCAGGGTCTGGAAGGGCACAACAAATGATTCCAATATCCACTCACCTCTGACAAGTAGGATTTTTTTTTTACTTAGGCATTTCTAGACTGTTCAAAAATTTTACAACATGGGTTGGGAGCGTGCCTCAAGTATTAGAGCGCCTGCCTGGCAAGTGTTGAGGCCCTGAGTTCAAACACTAGTACCAAACAAAAAAAAAAAATTTACAACATGCTTATGTTATTTTTATTTGGGAAAGGACAAAAATGTCTTTCAAAGATATGCTGCACAGAGGGAAAGAAATGCAGAGGGCCAAGCAAGGTCCCAGCTCCCAAACCTGCAACCTTCACTCCTGCAGGGGCCCCTGGGCAGCCGGTCTTCCTGCTCAGCAGCCATGCTACAAACAAGCATCTGCTTTCCCTCATCCACAGAAGTAAGTCTGGCTCTGTCCATGGAAGACTGGTTCCAAAGAGACCACACCCAGCGGGCAGGAACCCAAAGGGCCCACCCAAGACCTCCCAAAGGGTAGGAGGATCCGGGGTCACCTGTGGAGGAGGAAGAGACCTGTGCTGGCAGTTAGCAGCACCCTCCAGGGAGGCCCATGTGTGGCTATATTGAGACTGGAGGTGTCTAATTAAGAGTTGTAGTGACTTCTGTCATGTGGGCACAGCTGTGCCCTGTGGCAGGGGCCCTGCCTTTTGCCAAAGAAAACCTGGCCAGCTCCACCACTTCCTGGCTGGGGACCTTGGGCTGTGGCTCAGCTAGCTTCCTTGAGCCTTAGGGTCTTTGTCTAACAATTGGAGATGGCCATAGTGACTGCACTGGGAGACAGGAGTATGGCGTCTCCTAGCGCACCCACAGGTGGGGAGACCTCTCCACACTAGGGGATGCTCTCAGGGGTGAACTGATAGAATCACTGCTTCTCATTTCATTCAGGAGCTACACTGCATGCTAGGACTATCAACCCTCAGCCGCTCACTGACTTCAATGTGGAAGACACGGCACTGAACTCCTCGGTGCCTATTTACTTATTTGTAAGAGGGTGAAGATGATAGGACTCACCTCAGGGCTTAGGGGAATGAAGCCCAGTAAGCAAAGCTCACATCTGGGGCTGGCACAGGGTAAGCAGTCAAAAAGTGCTGATTTTACCTTTAGAACTGAATTAGCGTAAGATCAGATCCTAGCAGTAAAGATTGGCAAACAAGGTGCCTGAGACCCTGACCAGGGTTTACTTGTTTAATGATTTGAAACAGAAAGACAACAGCAGCTAACATGGCTGAATTGTCACTCTATGTGATTGGAATTGCTCTAAATACTTTCTGTAGATGAATCTGTTTAATCTTTATATGTATCCCATGTGGGAGGTACTATCACCAGGCCCATTTCTCAGGTGGGAAAAAAGGCACAGAGAGGCTAGGCAACTTCCCCAAGATCTCACAGCCAGTAGACAGCACAGCTGGCAGTCAAACCCCTGGCTCCCAAACTGACCCCTTCACCACTGCACCATGGGCCTCTAGTCCACTCTACTAAGCAGCTATGCGAAGAAGAAGGGTCCACTTTTCCTTCCTTCGCACAGCCCCATGCTCTCTAGCACCCAAGAAGCAGGACTTAGGACTCAGGCTTCCCAGAGTGGGGAGGGATCACTTCTGCCTGGTTGGGGGATGGGAGGTGGGCCTGGGAAGGCATGATGGGGGATGAGGAATTAGGGTTGGATCTTAAAAAGCAGGAGGTATTTCTGAAGGCAGGGATGGGAATGAGGGTGGGTGTTGCCAGTTCCAAAAGACATTTGCCATTCTTATCTTCCTGGCTCCTCTAAAATGTCCTGTTGGCCACAGGTTCCTCCTTAAAACTATCTCCTCCTAGTAAAGTCTGCTTGGTTGCCTGGGAACCACTGCAAGTCCTCAGGTAGGTCACTGCTAAGCTAACTGAGCAAGTGTAGACACTGGAGATCCTAAAGAAGGCTTTCGAAGCAGCTCTTCCTTGTGGTTGACATACCTCGATGTACATGTTGTCCCCTATCCTTCATACTTCTGGCCATAAGCTGAGCCCTGGGAAGTGAAAAACAGCCTCCCAGCAGCCAAAATCCATGTCAAAGTCCACCCAGCCCAGCAGGTGGCTTTATTTAAGGTTTACTGTTGAAAGATCACAGACTTTGGAGTCAGTCTAGAACTGAATGTCAGTTCCACTGCTACGATCTGTGTAAACCTGAGTGCAGATCTGCACTCGGCAGTGTGAGCCTCTATTCCCTCACTATACAGGAGGGATGACAGTACCTTGCTTGTAAAATTGTGGTGGGGAGAAATGAGTTTGTGCGTGTAAGATGTCTAACACTTTGCCTGACACATAATTGTAACAACAAAGTCAGGGTACAGTCAGTTCAAAATGGTAGAAAAGCCAGGAGTTCAGTTTGTCCTCAAATTCACAGTCCACCTGCCATTACCTCCAGAGTGCTGGGATTACAGGTATATGTGCCACCAGCTATCTGTAGGCCCTTTCAAGCTTAATGTTCCTAGGGTGCCATCGTGGATTTACTTACAACTTGATCACCTGTCACTTGGTGCACTTCGATAGCTACACATTGATTCGTCTAGAATTTGTATCCTACACTCTCCAACACATCAAAAGCACATAGGTTTGCTGACAAGCACTACAGTAATTGCTGATGTGCAACACAGCCTTACTGAAACCATAGACTTGTGCATCACTAGCCAGGTTCTAGAGCTGGGCAAGATGGCTTACACCTGTAATCCTAGCTACCTGGAAGGCAGAGATCAAGAGGATCATGGTTCAAGACCAGCCCAGGCAAAAAGTTGAGGAGACCCCTCAACAAATAAGCTGTACATGGTGGAGCACACCCTGTAAACTCAGCTATGGGGAGGTATAGGTATGAAGACCACTGTCTGAGGCTAGACCTGGGCAAAAACATGAGACCCTATCTGAAAAATGACTAAAGAAAAAAGAGCCCTTTTTTCTTTAGGGGTGTGGCTCAAGTGATAGAGTGCCTGCCTCTAGCAAGCATAAGGTCCTGAGTTCAAACTCCACTAATGCCAAAAAAAGAAATTCAGGTTCCACATGACCTTAGCTCAGTTACTGAATTTTCCAAGTCTATTTTCTCGTATGCAAAACAGGGACAATGTCAGTACCTGGCCTATAATGTTAGTGTGCTAACCAAAAGACGTAACGCATGTAAAGACATGCACCTGGTCAATCATATGCTTAATAAATGTTAGTTATTATTATTATTTGTGGGTGAGATTTCCACAGGCTGGAGTAGAGGGGACCCTTGGGAGAGGGATGAAAGCAGCCAGGGCTCGGTCAGTTCAAATTAGCCAAAAGGATTGCAATTTTAAGTGAAGAGACTTGGAATGAGAAGAACAAGGAAGAGATGGGTTTGCTTTTGAGGGAAGATGGTAGAACGCCAAGCAAAAAAGATGACAGCATTACTCAATTTTCAGTAGAAGTCCATCTGATGTGAGAATGATCTTCAAATTGCAAAAAGTAAAAATAAGCATCGGTTGGAAAGGAAAGGGAAGCTGCCCCATAATTCAGAAGAGAGTTAGGGACACCTCTCAAAATTGGCTTTGGTCTCTCGGCTCACCAACGACATCAGAGACAGTCAAATAACTTGCAGATGTGATCAGCATATGCAATCTCGAGAACCCAAAGCAAAAGCTTTCCCAAACTTTATGGGGTAATGCGTGTGTGGGGGTTGGGAGGGGATTAGGAGTGGATTCTGGGAATTGTAAACCACTGAGCCAAATGTCAATTCCCAGTTAACTGTCTGTGGCCACGTAGCACTTGATTGCTGGGAGCCAGTTTGAGTTCACTTGAAACAAGACCCATCAAACCCACTTCTCTTCCTTCTTAAAGGGGGTGTTCTCACCTAGCCAGACCTGGTGGTGTATGCCTAAAATCCCAGCACTTGGGAGGCTGAAACAGGAGGCTCATGAGACTGAGGCCAGCTGGGCTCAGTTTGAGACCCTGTCTCAAAACAAACACCAACAACAAAAAGTTAAGGGGGTTTTCTCCATTGGCAGAACAGTGGAAGTGATTTGGTTAGGCGTTCCAGCTTATGTATTTAGCATTTATTCACCACTTCCTGTACCAGGGACAGAAGATGGCAAGCAAGGTCTGATCAAAGACCAGGCCAGAGATCCAGAGGACACACTTATGAAAAGAGCCATGGCAGAAGTGAAAGACTGACCACCTGCTGGATTGGTGGAATGCTTGTTCAAAACCACCTTAGAGAGATGTGGGCATGAATGACGCAACCAATCACAACAAGGGATCTAGCTCAAGGCTTCTGCAGTACGTCAAATACCACATTCCAACCAAGGGAACAAAGTCTCGTAGCTCATTCTTGGGAGCAATAAAAACATGAAGGACCGAAGAAGGTCCAGGTTGCACATGACAAGTACATCTAAGAAGGCAGGAGGGTGACCTCCCCAGGTTGGAGGTTAAGTTACAGTGAATTGTTCTTGAGGGAAGGACTGAGATCTTTAGGGACAGTGGACCCCCTCTCTATTAAGAAGAGACTTTAGAACAGGAAGAGCTGGTTAGAGAACAAAATACAATATTGTGAGAAGTAGTGAGCCCTTTGTCATCTCAGGTATTCAAACAAAGCTAATTAAACATACATGAGGGATGGCAATAGACAGGCTAGGGCCCTCTGGGTACTTGGTGTCCACTCTGCTTGTCTGCATGAATAGCAAGCAAAGCAGGCTTCCCAGAAGAGGTCTTGTCTGAGTAGACCAAGAAGATGCAGACAGCTTTGATTCACTTCTATAGCTGCCCAAAGCCAGCCTTATCACAGTGGCAGTACATGTGAGAACCTAGAGCTTACCCACAGACTTTGGATCAGGACTGACATTCAGGTGACAGGGAGAGGGAGAAGAAATGGGATGCCAGTGAGAGAGAGCCAGGGACACAAAATCAGGCCCAGAGGCCAGGTAGGAGGAAGGAAGGATGGGAAGGAGAGATGTACCAGGAAGCAGCCTGCTGGGGGCACCTGTCTTGTTCCTTTACTGTTCCCAGGATCAGAACTGTCAGAACTGGGAGGGGTCCTTTGGGAGGCCCTGACCCAAACCCTGAGGACAAAGATGAGAAAGCCCAGGATTGGGGCTGAGCAGTTCATCCAAGGCCACCCAGGCTATCAAAACCAAGGCTGGGATAGAACCCAGCCCTGGGAAACGTTCATATTCCTCCTCACTCCTCATTAGTTGTGTGACTAAATTACGTGACCTCCTTGTGCTTCAGTTTCCTCCTCTGTAAAATGAAGACAAAAGATTGCCAGGAGAATAAAAAGAAAGAAAAGCATTCAAGAGGAGCCGGACGATCAAAACTGAACTGGCAGTGCTGACTCACAATACCTGAGAGCCAAGGCAGGCTGAGAGTTGGTGGGAACACTTGTCCTCACTGTGGTGTTCCATCAGACTTGTGAGTTGATGCATCCCGGTGTGGGGACGGTCCCTAAGCTGGGGCTCCCAGGAGGAAATATGGTCTCTCCCTCCCAGCAGAGGAGGGGAGGCTTAGACGCCCACGACTGACCACAGTTACCTTCTCCCCAGGTGTGACTGAGATACGCCATACGCAGTGCATGTGAGCGGAGTAGCCGTTGGGGTATTCAGGAGAGGAGAAGTTGCCTGTGCTGTCCTGTAGGGTCTCTCCACAAGCTGTCAAGGAAAGGAAATAACTGGGCAGCTGGCTACAGGCACCAGATCCCCCTCCCCCTGGCTCACCTGGTGCCCTTTGGTGGTGAGAGGAGTAGCTGAGGAGTGGGGCTGGTTCTGTGCCTTTAAGATCCATCCCTTCCTCCTTACACACAGGCACATACCATCCTATCACCCTGGCCTAAGGCTGTCAGGGTAACCAGATGCACTGTTGTCAAGGTAACGTGGGTCCCAGAGTTAAGGTCAAGCTCCTTTTGATGGGCCTCACTCCTCACTGCCCTGGAATGGCTCTGTTTTCCCCTTTTCTGCTTCTACCATGTACTCTTCAATCCTCTAGACCCTTCCCTCTCAAAGATGGGTGCTCAGAGCTTAGTCCCAATTTGGTCCCTGGGTGGAAACCTGACCCTCCCTTGACATTCCTCCCCCAACACCCTCCTCTGAGACCTACAGCTCTGACTTTGGTGGCCCCAGGCTGCCTCCCTTGGACCTTGTCCTCCACCCCTCCTGGCCTGTCCCTTTCTTGCTCTAACCTGGGCACTTGTAGAGTTTGCGGGCCTGGGCGATGTCCCCTTTGCTTAGTCGGGTCCTTTGGCCGATGGGAGGCTTTACACCATTCACCTCATACTTGGGAACAATGGTGTCCAGGAAGATGCCCCTGAGGATGACATGTGCAAGGTAGGCAAGAAGGGAAGACGGCAGGCCCATCTGCACCCTCAGGTCACGACCCTGCCAGAGCCCAGACATTCCTCGGCAGGGTCAGGGACGGGTGGAGACATCTCACCCTGTCATTAAGCTGCCCACTGACCAGCAGCCACCCTGTTCCGTGGCAGCCATACCGCAGGAGCTGGGGGAGCCCCAGGGATGCTTTGGGTGGTCAGAGACCCAGGCCTACGATGGCAAAAGGACTCCCTGGTGCCCCGACTCAGTCTGGCCCCAACTCCCAGCCCCAGGAGAACTTTGGGCCCCTAGTCCATCATCTCTGATCACACCCAGCTCCTGCTTCTAGGCCTTACATGCTGATTCAACCTGGTGAACTTCTCCCAGGTCTGCCCAGCCAAGTCGTCATCCTCCAACACGCTGTGTCTGACAGCATCTGGAGCAAGGCCAAAGGGCAAGAGCAGCTTCCACCGTGGCTGGCCAGCTCCCAGTCCCCAGTGTCCCTGTTCCCCAGTTCCTCCCTGCTAAGCCCTGGTGTTTCATGTGGGAAGAGAAGGAAGGGGAGGCAGCAGCCCCTCACCTCCCTAGGGCCCCTGACTCACACCCAGCTGTGCAGAGCAGAGCAGGGGTGGGGTGGGATGTGGTGGGAAATGGAAGGAGGGTCTGTGGGTGTAGCGGGCAGAATGACCTCACTGCCCTTCCTTGGTCTCTGTTCTCAGGTCTGGAGCAGGAAGAATGAATGTAGAAGGACTTCAGAGAAGAGGGGGATGGGCCACCACCCCGGGGCTGGAATGTGGATGAGGAAAGAGTTAGGCACAGGAAGGCCACTCCAGGAAGGAGCATTGTGGGGAGTGGGGTGGGAGTTCCCCACACCCTGGTGGCAGCAGCTGGGGAGGAGGCTGGGCCGCCAACTCCTGGGGATTCTGACTGTGACTTCTGGGAATCCAGCAGAGTAAGAAGGCATCGTGAGAGTGGTGATGGGGACCAGTCCAGAGCAGGAGTCAGGCTTTGTGCGAATTAGCCACCCACAAAAGGCAAATAACTAGAAAGGGGTACCAATGAGAAAAATATGCCCTCTCAGGCAACAGATGAGACAAGCTCAGAGCTCCTTTGAGCTGGTACAGTTTAGGGGCTCATGGAGTGCTAGATTTCAGCCTTCCAGGCCAAAGGCCCTTAGCGTGTACAGCTATAAGCAAGGAACTTGGGCTGGCCATCACTCCACCCTAGAAGAAGACAATAGGGCAGGCAGACCCTGTGGGTGGGGGCTGCCACAGCGCCTGCCACAGCAGGGCAGGCCAGGGCAAATGGGAGCTGGAAAGGAAATGGTTTCCAGAGGGCAAGTCCCTGGAAGAGACCCAGCCCATCTCTCACCTGGAGAACGTGTTCCGGGCATAGTGCATGATACTGTCGAAGTCATAGGTCTCCCCCAAGGACTCCACCTCTTGAATTTCCATCTTCAGGAAGTTATACTCCTGCCCTGGGAGGACCAGGAGAAGGGTGTGTGGGGGAAGAAATGACCTGTATATCTCCCTGTACCTGTGAGGGACCGCCTACCTAAGGGTCTGGAGAACAGCCAAGGGGAGCAGGGGAGGGGGTGGGGAGGTCTGTAGGACAGTCCTGTCCATCAGAGGAGCCAATGAATGAAAAGGAGAAGGAAGGAAAACTCATAGAGGACAGAACAGGCAGAGGGCAGGAGACTGCAATAAGGTGAAGAGAAAGGTCTGCAGTAACATCCAGGGATGGGCCAACTGCACCCTAACCTGCCCCCATGGGCCAGCTGGGTTCTGGCTACTCAGCATGGCCCCTGTGACCAGGACCAGGACCTGTGCCCCAAGCAGCTCCACACTGATGTGGAGTCACTGAGCTGCTATCACTGCCGTGCAGATGCCTGGGGGTGGGGTCCAACTCCACCCCCCACCAGTTGCAGATGCAGCTCTCACCCCAAAAGGGGCCCTGGAGGTGGAGCTGGGGCAGGAGGTGCCCCATACCTGGCTGGATGTTCTCACGCACAATGGAGACATGACGGTCCCGGTCAGGCCGCGTGTGCTCATGCCAGAAGCCAATGACATGACCTAGCTCATGGACCACGATGCCGAACTTGTCACAGTTCTTGCCGATGGAGATGGCCTGGGGGCCCCCACCACGGCGACCCACATAGGAGCAGCACCTGGAGGGCGGGGCCAGCTCAGGGGGGCGGTCCCGAGCTGGGGGAGTGCATCCACTCAGGGGCCGGGCCAGGCTGCCGAGGAGGCAGGGGAGTGGAGGGGTGGGAAAGCCCTGAGTGCACTGCACAATGCCCAGGCTGTGTGCCAAGGTCAGAGCCTTATCAATAGGAGATGCCCCATGGCAGGAAGGGCTGGGTGGGCCCAGGGTAGTGCCCAACTTGGGGCAGTGGCAGTGCCCAGGGCAGAACCTGGCTGGGGATCATGGCCAAGGACACGGTGTCCCAGGGTCCTTGCTCACCCGCAGGGTCGGTAGGTGAATACAATATAGCTGTCCTCATCAGTGCGCTCCAAGAAGGTGACACAGGTGTGCTTTTCCCAGTGCCTCATGGCTTGCCGAAAAACTGCCCTCTGGCTACCTGCCAGGAGGAAGAATGCTAGGCTGTCACAGTGTCCGGTGGGCCACCTTCACCCACTGCTAAAGCATTATAGTCATTTCGAGTGCATACTGCCCAGCCAGGAACTTGTGGACAGACGGATCAAAGGAACGGCCAGGGCTGGACACAGACTGTGCTTGGGGTCCCACAACAGAATGCTCACCAGTGAAGTTTCCCCCAATGACAAAGGGGATGACTCCATCCGGCCACACACGCTCTGGTCTGGATGTAGCTGCCCGCCGGCTGCGGGGCCTGCCTCTCCATCTCCCCCGGGTTTCCCTCTGTGACTGCCCACTAGTGCTCTGGCAGCTAGGGGCAGAAGAGTTTCCTGAAATTGTAAGAGGAAGAAGGCACTGGCAGCAGGTGAGTGGATGGAAGGAAGAGGATCCAAAGCATAACAAGCCCTGAATTTGTGGATTCTGCATCTGAGAATTAGTCTACTTGCTAACATTTATCTGCAACCCCAAATCAATACTGAGGGCTTTCATCATCATTCGTGGACATACACAAAGCAGTGAAAAAGTTGAACCACCCAACGTACACATTGCCAGCTGAGGCTGAACGAGGTGACTCTCTGCCTGCTTGTCTCAGCTCTTATACTGTAAACAACTATGCCTTCTGAGGTATAGTTGAGTGCTACCTGCTTGCATTTTTGGCTTTTTATTGATGGTTTTGCTGTTTCAAATGACTCCCAAATGTAGTGCTGAAGTGCTGTCTCTTGTTCCCAAGGGCAAGAAGGCTGGTGTGTGTCTTTCTGAGAAATACATGCATTCGGTGAATTTGTTCAGGCCTGAGTCAATTTTAATGAATCAACTAGGTATTAAGTAAGGTGTCTTTAAATGAAGTACGCATGAAGTATGGTCAGAGCTAGGTATAGTCACTCATGCCTGTAATTCCAGCTACACCAGAGGCAGAAATAGAATCGTCGTCCCAGGCTGGGCCCTGTGGCAAAAGCACAACACCCTATTTGAAAAATGACTAAAGCAAAAAAGGGCTGGGGGGGCATGCTCAGTTCGTAGAGCACTTAGATGTTCAAACTCCAGGGGTCACACAGTAATCAGTTCACAAAAACGTGGTCCGAGGCAAGCAGGAGTCTGCATTTCACCCTAGGAGCAATGACTCAGTATTCACTAATTCAGTGTTCATAGTGACTGTACAGAAAAATTACAAAGTTCTATGATCACCATGAAGTTATTCTATAACTATTCACAGCTACCATGAATGGTAGGAATGGGCTGAACAATGATGTCCTCATTTCTAGGAACTATGGGGCCTGGGGGATCTGAGATTTGGAAAACATCCCTTCTCATCTAAGAAACCTTCATATCTGTAGTGATTATGGGGCTTTATGATTTCTGGAAGCTTCCCAGGTTTACATTTTCATGGGCCGCGACAGCTCTATGGGAGGTGGACAAGTGCCATTGTCTACATCTGACCGAAGAAAAGACTGAGGCCAAAGCATTGCCAAAAGTCACCTGAAGGTTTGGCAGCAGGCCCCTCGTGTGGCTTTCCCCTGTGCCATGCCTACCAGTTCCCCACTAAGATCAGTAAACCCTCCAGGCTACCAGGCCACCCTCTGATTCCAGCTGCTGTCTGGGGTAGTTGATCTTTGCTCCCCAGGTTGCCCATGCCAGGGTCCTCCCTCCGGATGGCCAGGATGACTGGAGTGTGCCCAGGACTGAGCCTTGGCAACAGGAGAGCTGGACAGGGGCCCTAAGGACCTGCTCTGAGCATCCGCACGGTGCCGGCAGGACTTGCTTCCTCTACAGAGCAGTGAGAAGTCTGGGAAAAGTCGACTCTTTCTAGCCAGGCCCTTGGTCTTCCATTCCCTTCCCCTGTCCCAGTTTCACATAGGCAGTCAGGTGCCTAGGCCACCGGGGAGGAAGAAGGAGGTGACCCTAAGCTTGAAGAGGTCTTGGGCCCAGCTAGGGCAGTGGGACATGGAAACAAGTCATTTGCATGTGTCATGGAATGTGAGATACTGTTTACGCAGAGCAGAGGGCACAGGAAATGCAGGTGTACAGTCACATCTAAGGGACGGCGGGCAAGAGTCCTGAAGCACATGAGGTGGGCCCTAAAGGATGCATAGAGCTTGCAAAGTGGGACGAGGAGGCCCAGGCAGTTCTGTGGTATTGGGTAGAGCATCTTCAATTTGAAGACTTGTGCTGTGGAGTCCCAACCCTGCCCGTGACAAGCTGTGTGTTACTAAGCAAGCCACTTTACCTCTGTGAGACTTGGTCTCCTTATCTGTAAGACTAGAGCTGGCCTGGTCTGAAGGTGCTGGGGACAGTCAAGTTAGATAATACTTTTGAAAGTATTTTGTAGGCTGTAAGCAGAAAGGATGTCAGCTCTTAGGTCCTGGGGATGTCTACACTTACTACTTTCCAGGGGAAGAGATAAAGGTATCCCAAGGGAGGACAAGCCTGTGTGCTGGGTTCAAGCTCGTGGCCTCTGTCCTGGGAGGGCCTGGATGGAAACAGGGGCATTCCTTGTTTCTCCAAGTACTCCCATTTCTGGAACACAGAAAGCTGGCCTGTCCCCAGTGTACCTGCAGCTTTGATGGGTGACCTACAGGCTGCTCGCTGTCTGAGATCCCCAGCCTGCTGCACCTGGAAGGCCCTCAAGTCCTCCTCGTCCAGGGCTATGTCCCCAAGAAAGGCAGCTGGAGAAAAAAGAAGAGGCCAAGGGCGGAATTAATCCTCTTACCCTGGACTGTGCTTACAGACCCAACCCTGTGGGTACACAGCCCCAGTCCCCACAGCAACTCTGACACTCAGATTCCACCAGAGGAAGATGGAGAAAGGCAGTAAGGAATCGGGTTCTAGAATCTCTTGGGAGATCATGCTCACTTTTTAGTTAAAATCCCAACAAAAGTGGGGCATGATGACACGTGTTTGTAGTCCCAGGTACTTGGGTGACTGAGAGAGGAGAACGACTTGAGCCCAGGGGTTGGAGGCCAGCCTGGACAACATGCGAGACCCTGTCACTTGTGCGTGTGCGTGTGCGTGTGTGTGCGTTAGTGATTGAACCCAGAGCCTTGGTATGCTACATAAGCACTCTACCCATTTGAGCCATTCTCCCAGTCCTTTGCTTTGCATTTTGTTTTTGAGAGACAGGATCTTAACTTTGCCCAGGCTAACCTCAAACTTGTGATCCTCCTGCCTCTGACTCCTGATAGCTGGGACTGATTACAGCCCAGGTACTACCACACCCAGCTGAGACTCTGTCTCTTAAGAAAATAACAGTAAGAATAGGTGAGTGCTGTGGCTCATGCCTGTAATCCCAACTACTCAGGAGGATGCAGTTCCCAGCTAGCCTGGGCAAAAAGTTAGTGAGACCCCCATTTCAGCAAATAAGCTAGGTGGTACATGTCTGTAATTCTAGCTACTTGGGAGAGAGAGGTAACAGGATCACGATCTGAGGCCAGCCCCAGGGGGTTAAAAAAAAAAAAAACCCACAAGACACTATTTGAAAAATAAAGCAAAAAAGGGCTGGAGGCGTAGCTCAAGTGGCAGAGCACCTATCTAGCAAGTGTGAGGTCCTGAGTTTAAATAATAAAAAATAGGGCTGGGGATGTAGCTCGGTATAGAGCACTTACCTAGCATGAACAAGGCCCTGGAATCCATCCCTAGCACCATAAAAATTAAAATAAAATCCCAGCAAAGCAGATACCCAACTTCTACCAGACTGTTAGCTCCACAGAGACAGTTGTGTCATTTATTCCATCATTCCTCAGCAAATACTTAGTCAGCACCTACTGTGGGCCAGGCACTATGTCAGTGATTAGCAAGACAGAAGAGGTCCCTGTCCTCGTGGAACTAAACTTCACCAATACATGAGCACACAAATACTGACTTAGAGAATTCTGGGCAGTGACAGGTGCTAAGATTTGGCTAAGTGTCCACCAAGTGTCCATGTTAGAGGTTTGGTTCCCAGGGTGGTACTATTGGGAGGTACTGTGGACCATTAGAAGATGAGAGTTTATGGGAGGTCATTAGGTTACTGGGGTGCCCTTAAAGTGGATTGTGAGATCCTGGCCTCTTCCTCTTCCCCTCTTTGCTTCCTGGTTGATGAGGTAAGCAGTTTAGCTCCACCATGGACTCCAGCCATAATGTCCTGCTTTGTCAGAGGCCCCAAATCATGCCCCCTCCTGTCTTGGATTGGAAACTCCAGAACTGGTTTTCTCGTTCTAAGTCAACAGTTTCAGGTATTTTGTTATAGCAACAGAAAGCTGACTAACATAGTCTATTTGTGGGCCCATAGCCTTGGCACTGTACTAAGCATATGGTGTTCATGAAGCAAAAACCATTTCAATCGAATCAAAGGGAGGTTATGAAAAAAAATATATAACATCTAATACGCTTATCTAGTCCAATGAGACTTGGAGCAGGGAGGTATACCTGGAAAACCAAGGCACATACTGAGAGCTCCCCAGGTAGCAGGAAAAGGTTTAACAGTCCTCAGAGTGATTCCTACCCTGAGTTTTTGAATCCCTATCTGAAGAAGAAAAGCCTGAGGTGGAGGCAGAGAAGATCTTCCCCAAACAGCCATTTCCATTTCTGGAGTTGGGGAGAGATGTTTCCAGAGAGATGGGCTGAACAGCCGTCTTCTTTCCGAGAAGTCTGGAGCAAATAGAGCCATAGAACTGGCTGCTTTGGAAGAAGCCCAGATGTGAGCTCCACGCTGGGCTGGGCAGTGTGGGGTGGGGGTGGGGGTTGGGGGAGGTGGAAGGCTGAGCTGGAGGTAGAACCAGAGCAGCTTCCCTGAAGCCCCACCCACGGTGACATCTGCTTCTTCTCCTAGCAGAGGGCTGCAAAGGTCAGGCTTATACAAGTTGTTTTAACCTTGAGGTCTTACACGCAGGTTTGGGCTCCCCAGTTGGGCTCATTGGGTGGACATATATCTGCTTACTTCACACGCAGAATCAGACATGAAATTAGTGTCTCTACAGACATATGGGGACATCCCCACCCATGCTGCCAAATGCAGAGTATGTCGAGGACTTTCAGTGATGTTTTCTGAATGAAGTGCCGTGCCTGTTTTCTTCCAGCCCCAAAATACATGCCCAGAGACACGCTCACTGAGACACAGATCAACAAAATGTGGAAGTGACTTTAGCAGTCATCTAGCCAATCTTCCCATTTTACAGTTAAGGAAACTGAGGCCAGAAAGGAAATGATTTAATCAAGACCACACTTTGCCAATTGCTGGAAAATTCAATTTATAATTCAAACCTCCCATTCCTAGTCCAATGACAACTGTGCTCAAGTTCATTACCTCTCTGGAGCCATATTGTAACTACAAATACACAAAAATAGCCATTCAGACACACACATCTACCAATAAATACACACACAGTCACAGACAGTCCTAAAAACACACAGGCGCAAGCTTTAACACACGCAAACCAGTGACAAGTTCTAAACTCATTAAGCCAATTATAGTAGCGATAGTAATACCTTATGTAAATGTCTGCTGAAATTTACGTAGTGCTTTCCAGTTGACAAAGTGCTTGCACATTAATGAATTTATTTAATCCTGGCCCACCCACGACATGCCCAGTAAACCACACGTGTGGTCCCATAACAAACACTTGGAGCAATCACCTTGTTCCAGACACCAGCCCAGCTCCCTGACCCCATCTCCCTGACTTCAGGACCAGAGCCCTTGGGTCTAAGAGGGAAATGACTTGGCCAAGTTCAATAGCCTGTAACTAGTCTATAGTCTCTTCCAGTCCATTAGAAAGCTTCTCTTACTCAGAATGCCACCCTCTGAGGGTAGACTCATTGACTTGATGGGACAGCAACAGAAGACACTTCTCAGCTGACATGCAAGAGGGGACTTAGCAGATATGAAATAGAAGGTGGTAGATTCCTATGTGCCAACGTTACCAGTGTACGCACACACCACAAGAACACTTACCAGAGTATGCACATACCACAAGAACACTTAGCACTGTTGCATACTTCGCAACTTTGCACACGTGCTGTACCTCCAGGCTTCCACTCCACACTCACAGGCATTGCCATACACAGCTGTCATTTAGTCTATTGAGGGATTTGTTCAGGACTCCCACAGACACCAAAATCTGAGGATGCTCAAGTCCCTTATATAAAATGGCATAGTATTTGCATAGAACCTACACATGTCCTACTGCATACTTTAAATCAGCTCTAGATTACATTTATATGTAATACAATGTAAACAGTTGTTATACTGTATTGCTTAGAAAATGATAAGAAAAGAAGTCTGTACATATTCAGTACAGACATAGTTTCTTCTCAAATATTTTTGATCTGCAGTTGGTTGAACCTGTGAGTGTGGAAGCCTTGGATATGGAAGGCAATTGGTACACATGTGGCTGAACTTTTAGATTGTCTTTGAAGTCAGACAGACATGTCTTTGAATTCCATCTTGGCTACTGCTAGCTGACAATTCGTGTAGACTCTTCTACAGTTCAATTTTGTCCCATATAAAAGAAGCCAATGATGGAATCTGTCTCCTAGGAGTACTGCATGAAATAAGGCCTATAAATGAAGCCCCTAGCAACCAAGCCTGCAGCACAGTAAGCACCCACTAAATAACCACCTCAATATTAACCCCAACACCAATCCCAGAAGCTCAAGATCAGCTCCACACCTTCCCTCTATACTCACTTCCCTAGTTGAGGGAAACCTAAAACAGAAGCCACAGGACTATGCTGGCCTGTGGGACCAGGGCAGTGTGGGACCAGGACAGTGTGGGACCTGGGCAGTGTGGGACCAGGGCAGGGCAAGTAGAAGGTAGAACAGGGCTGGCTGCAGAGCTCAGCTGTGAGCAGTGCCCTGTGGTCGGGATGTCATGGCTGAAGAATGCGTGGGAACAAAGCAGAGGAGGGCTAGTGTGGGCAGGAGAGCCTTATAGCTGGGAGCAGGGCAGCAGGGCCTGCCCATTTGGGACCCTGACCTGGGGAAGCTAGGGAATCTGGATTTTGGAGAGCCCAGGATGCCCCTCTGATCCAAAGGAAGCTCCAGGGTCAGTGTCAGGGTCAAGGTCAGGGTAGTAGTTGTTTTCAACATAGGATGATAAGTTTTTGTTTTGTTTTCTGGTTGTAAACCAGCCAGGAACACTCGTGGCTACTCCATCTCCAGGCCAGGCACAGGTGGGGAAAGAGCAGAGAGAGCTACAATGTGTGCTTGGACCTGGGGAGGACCTTTGTCCCCTAGATCAGCCTCTGGACTCTGAAGTCCCCACCCCCGGGACACAGCAAGACCTCCCCTCCTGAGTGGGCAGGGACAGCAGTCTGGCTAGCTTGATGGAGCTCCAAGGCCACGTGTGTAGGGCAGACTGGTGTCTGCTCACATGAGTGAGGGCCAAATGTGAACAGGTACACAGATCAGCTGTAAAGCAAGAGTGTACCCACAAATGTGCACCAGCACACATCAGTCACTTCCCTGTGCAAGTGCTGGTGTTGTCAGACCCTCAAAAAACTGTAGGTGTTCACTACATTTCACAGGCCACACTCCCCAAAGGAGAAGAACAGCCCTATAAATCAACAGGGTTGTGCATGTGTGTGAGAGAAAGTAAGGGAGAGGGAAAGAGACAAAGAGAGAAACAGACCAACTGAGCCCCCCTCATCTTCCTTAGGAGGTCCTTAGAGGCCTGAGGAATGGCCCATTTTACTCCCACCTCCTTCCCCAATATTTTCTCCCCAAATCTCTGGAGAAACAAAATTCTCAAGAGTCCCTTTTTCCCACGGAATCTCACTGGTCTCCCTCCATCCGGAGCCCAGAAGATTTGTGTTGTCTCCTCCCTCGGGGCACCTAAAAGACAGGGTGACTCAGGGAGCAGGGGCTTAGGTGGGTGGGTGACTCACTCAGCATGTCTGGAAAGGGGAGTTTGGTCTGATGAGAGAGGATGCTCAATCTCTGGAGTCTGCTTCCTACTCCCCAGGCCCTGTGAAGTCCACACCTGGGCCTGGAGCACCTGCCCCCTCCTCTCCTTCCCCCCTCCACCCCAACCCCCTGACTTGTGAGGATGGTTAGGAGGGCTGGTGAGCTACTGCTCACCTCTCTTCCCAAAGACCTCTGAGCGCCAGTGAAGATAGAGGTGGAAGTAACTGCTCCCTAGCTCAAGGTCAGGGCCTCTGGGCTTTCTGTTTATGAGATCAGCTTTGTTAATCCAGCCTCCAGGAAAGACCTTTCCTAGAGTCACAAGTGTCACTGGCAAGTCACCTGGAGCAGTGAAGCAATGCTTGGAATCTCAGAGAGGGACCCCCTTATTGTCTTGGCATCCCAACATACAAGAAATCAGGGACAACCCCAGTTCCACAAGAAGAAAAAAGAAAAAAAAAAAAAAGAAATCAGGGCTTCCTCGAAGTCTCCCTGGGCAAGGGTTAGAAAGCAGGCATGGTGAAATCATCCCTGGGCACACCAACAGACCAGCCTGGCGTTCTGTCCATTGAACTGGTCTTGCCCAAAAATCTAGGGCTTTCCCCAGGGTCTCAGGGGTCTTAACTTAGCTGTTTTGGTGGTGCATGCCTGTAATCCCAGTACTTGGGAGGCTGAGGCAGGAGGACCACAAGTTCAAGGCCAGCCTGGGTCACATAGCTACATAGTGAGACCCTTTCTAAACAAACCAACAACAACAACAACAACAAACAAGCAAAAACTCAGATGATTTCAAATGATGGGGCCTGGCTGTCCTTGCAGCAACCTGACAGGTAAACTGGGGGAGTCAAAGGGGCTTTCATTGCTGGCCTTTAGTGTAGGTAGAGGAAGAAATGGAGAGAGCAAGAGAGGAGATGGCTGTGGGGTGAGAGGCGCATCAGGTACATCTCAAGGAAGTAGAGTCAGGCACCTGCCAAGGTCACCTCCAGCATCTGGAGGTCAGGGTTGAAAGTCAGGAAAGAGGAGACAACACAGAAATGAGAGCACGTGGATTGAGGGGAGGAGAGGCAGTACAGCAGGCCAGGCTCAGCAGAGGTGTGTGTGTGTGTCTGTATGCACGCGTGGATGTGAGTGCCTCGAAATATCAATCCAAGTTTCCTCCAGGGGTGAGCCACAGAACTTGAGCATCAGTCACGCCCAAGAGGGAGGCCTGATCTGACCTTGAAGCGTGGCCTTGTCAGGCTCTCCAGCCCTCTCAGCCACCCCCAGGCCTGGCCCAGCTCCCCACAAACCTCACTTCACCCTGGTGGAGAACTTTCTCCAGAGCTCTTATTTGAAGTTCCAACTCAGCCAGCCCCACCCTAGCATGAAACCCGAGACTGGGGATAGAGCCCACAACCTCTTGCTGTTCCCAAAATCACTCCCATTTTCAACATCAGCATGGCTTCCTACCCATTCTTTGAGACCATGCCTGGGCTCACGAAGACTTCAGCCCCTGTAATCTCTTTGCTCTGCCGTTCCCACTATCAGGCCTACAGAAGGGACAAGGGACACAATACCCTCCAGTGTGACACCTCACATCTTGGTTTATGCTGTTGGTTACATCTGTATACTCTTGGGCTCTGGTGGACTGTAAGCTCCTTGAGGGCAGGAGCCTGTCTGGCACCTCTCTGCACCTCCACATCAAACCCAGGCCTGGGGCATATCAGGCCTCACCAAATCAATGAATGGATAAGTGACACAAGGACAGAATCAGGGAGATATTACCTTTTCCTAAAAAGCAAATCCAAACCACCTTAAAAAAAAAAAGGAGAGCCAGAGACACAGAACACAGAGAGTAGCAGCCAACATTTATTAAGTGCTTTCTGTATGCTAAGCACCAATAAGTGTTTTATATACGTTCTCAGATTTAGTCCTTATCACCAACTCTATGAAGAGATACGTTATCAGTCCCATTTTACAGATAAGAAAATTGAAGTGAGAGATGAGAGGTAGCTTTCCCAAGGTGGAAGCAGCTAATAAGTCCTCCAGAGTCCATACTCTGTCCACTCTGCCTCCTGTCCACCTCACGCCCCTACTGAGAAAGATGACAGCTAACATCCTGGTTTGCCCACAGCCCAGCAGGCATGAAGGAGGAAGGGCTGAGGAATTTGGTTTGTCCTTCCCCCACTGGAAAAGTCTATTCCTTCCTGGCATCCACCCATCCAGAGAGCAGGTATGGAGACCCTGATTCAGGGTTTCCAGAGCCAGGGTTATAGTGAGCTGCCTCTTACCCCTGTGTCCAGGTGGAGGAACCACAACTCTGCCCCTGGTGCTGGCTATTTGGTGTCAGAGGCAGGAAGTTGAGGAAAAGTTCTGATATTTTGTCCCCTCTGTGTCCCAGGCAGCCTGCTCAGGTCAGGTCATTTGATCAGGCCAATGGCCCCAGTGCCTGGCCATCTGGTAACTCCAGGGTCAGGACCCTTCTGGTCCCAGCAAGAGTGAACCTCACGGACAAAGCATACACACACACACACACACACACACACACACACACTCCCAGGCCCTGACCTAGGCTATTAGCCTTTGGTTTCTGTGGGGTGAGAGGGTTGATGTAGAATATCTGAGTTCTCTTTTGTGTCCTCTTTGCCACACAGGCTTGGCCCGGGCAGGGTCCTCCTGGCACACAGGGACACAGGTAAGTCCCCCTCCTGGGCAGGCTTCTCTAACTTTGACAGCTGTCTCCTGAGTCCCAGATAGCTGCTGCTGGCTAGGAGTATGGGATACCCATGGACCAGGATCTCAGGGGATCCCTTGGAAAACCTTCTTCCCCTTGGGCTGGGTCTGGGTGACCTATTCCTCAGAGCTGCAGGTCTCCTGGTACCAGCCTAGACAGATGTGCAGCCCCAGGGCAGCCCAGACGGAGAGACAGGCTGGCAGACACCAGTGTTCCACGGTGGAGGGATGGGGGAGACGGAAAAGCGCACACACACACACTCACACACAGAGTTTGGCCAGAAAAGTTTCCTGCAGACGGAAAAGCCTCTTAGCCACGGAATTCTCTTGGACCCAGGGAGATTTCCCCAGGAATCCGCTGGGAAGGCAAGAGGCAGAGCCCGGCAGCAGCTTCCACAAACGGCAGCAAAACTTCAGTCCTAAAGTCCCCTAAACTTCCCCCCTCCCTCTCCCCCTCGTTCTTTTGTTCCCCACTGCATTGCCAACCAGGCAACTCCGGGCTTCCCACACTGGACTGTCCTCCCCCCACCCCAAAGCCTATACCCAGCCCGCGCCTCGCGCCCGGCCCCGCGCGCCGGGGGGACTGGGGGACGCTTACCCGCCTTGCAGGGGTCTTTGTAGTTGAGGGGCTCAGAGGCATCCTCCTCGCCCAGGTCGTAGGTGTAATCGGCCAAGTCCAGCGGCCGGCCGGGGCGCGGGAGCAGCAGCAGCAGCAGCAGCAGCAGCCGCAGCAGCAGCGGCAGCGGCGGGCGGGCCACGCCGGGCATGCTGGCGGGCGGCGGCGGCGATCGCGCCCGGACGCGGGAGCGGACGACAGAGAAGCGGAGCACCGGAGGCGAAGGGGAGGCGCTCCCGGCGCTCGCCGCCCGCCCGCTGGCTCCCCCCGCGGTCCTACCTCTTCCCTTCCCGCTTCCTGTCTCCCGCCCCCCGCTCGGCTCGGCCCGGCTCGCGATCGCCCTCCGCTCCGGCGTCCCTCGCTCTCCCTGCGCCTTCTCCCTTTCTTTCTCGCCGGCCTCCCGCTCCCCCCCCTCCTTTTTAGGGAAATGAGCTCGCTGGAGGGCGGGTTTTCGCCCTGCTCGGCCCCCGCGGGGCCGGCACTGTGCTCGGCCCGGGCCGGGAAGCGCGCCAGCCGGACGGGGAGGGCGAGAGCCGCACCACCCGCCCCGGAGGGGCTCGGCTGCCCGGGTCGGGACCAGGGAGGGGAGAAGAGGGGGGCGCCCGCCCTGGGGTGCCCGCCCGAGGCCACTCCCACGAGGGGCCCCCTAGCGGCCGCTGTCCCCCCCTACCACCACCCCGGCGCGGCCCGGAGCCCCTCCCGACGCGGGACACGCTGTCAGGTCGCTCCCGCTGCCTCTACCTCTCGGTCTGCGATCGTGTCTCTTAGCCTGTGTTTCTTGTCTCTCGCTTTCTTGGACCCTTGCTCTCTCCCATCTCTCTCTCTCCCTGTCTTGCTGTCTCTCTCACTCTCTGTCGCTGTCTCTCCCTCCGGACACACCACTGGAGGGCGCCTAACGCCTGTAGATGGCTCAGAGGTCCCCCTCCCTACTGCCCCCTTCTCCCCCAGTTGGAGTGGACCGAATCCCCAGCACTCTGGGACGGAGGCGACACGGCAAAACTCCCTCAAGGCTCTTCCCTTCTCCTAGCGGGTCACCACACAGAGCAGACTGAGCAGGTGTGGGAAAAGAGAAGTTCCATCCTTCTCTTGTTTTTCAATCAGGATGCTTTATTCTTTTATGGTAGGAGTCCCCTGGCCTGGCCCCTAGGAGCCACCTCTCCTCTGCCCCTCCCATCCTCTCCCTGCAGCTCCAGTCCCTGGGGTGTGGGCAGGAGCAGCTTCTGCCTGTCTGCAAAAGACTGTATTCTCACGATCTTTGCCGTCCCATGAAGGCTTCCACAGACCCTGTGAAGCAAACGAGTGTTAACTTGTGATGAAGAGGAACAGGGGAGCTATCCACCTGACTCGGTGTGGTCATGTGTCTGTGAGCCTTCCCTCTCCTGAACTCCCCCAGAACACCTTCTTCAAGAGGTCCTCAGTGCCTGGTCAGACGATGTGGCAGCTAAGCTTTCCCTGATGCTGCTCCTGAACCCTGGCAGCCACCCTGCTCACCTGAGGAGTCCTAGATGTAGTAGAGAGGCAGCTCTCCACACAGGGTGCCTATGGCCAGTCCCAGGAAGGCCTGGTCTCCTCCCAAGGGTGCAGAGCCTGAATCATGCCCCTCCTCCTGGCCCATTTTAGAGGTCAGTGCTTCAGGTTTGGCCTGGAAAGAACACCTACTTTAGAGTCTGGAAACTGTTTCTGTCTCACCTGTAGCCCTTACTGGGGACCCTCAGCTCATCAGCCAACCCCTCTGAGCCTCAGTTTCCTTGCCTATTCAGAGAGCACTGTGCAGGGGACAAGCCACAGGTGATATGTGGGCTCCACTGGGGCCAGCAGCTTGACGGAGAACAGGTAGGGAAGGTGTGGTGAGTGGGGGGATGGACAGAGATGAAGAGGCGCACTCACATGGCAGCCCAGAAAAAACAGCCTTACAGGTAGCAAATGACCATCATCTCAAACACCCCTCCCTAACTTCCTGTGAGGGAGACAACCCACTTCTTTTACCCATACACACCTGCAAGTTCTGGAATTTTCTAGTGAGAGCCTCAAGACTGGGGATGCTCTCTGGAGCCATCTTCATGATGTAACAGCAGGTTCCTGGGGCTGGCTTGTAGGCAATCAGGAGCTAGTCACAGAATACCGCTAGAGGTCATTAAGGAAGGTCCCTGCCTTGCTCTTTCCCTAACCTTGGTCCTCAGCCAGCTCCCACTACTTGGACACTGGAGTCACATTAGCCTCTGGGATTCAGGCACCCTAGGGGAGGCAAGAGGGCTAAGAGATGGGGAGGACAAAAAAAGAGAGAGGTGAGTGTGATGAAGTGACCCAGCTGAATGGCTCTAGCAAAGCCTTGTCACTGTGCTCCAGGGCACGAAGTCCAGGCATACCTACCCGCTGGTAATCGCACACAGTGATGCCAGTGTTGCCAATGGGGAAGGTGGCAGTGGTATCCATGTGCTCACTCAGGGCCAGGCGTTTCTGGGCTTCTGGTGCTCCAATGCTCATCTCGAGGACCTGGGGAAGGAAGCATAATGGTGCCTGGCATTCCTCTTTGGCACTGGTGCCCAGCCTCAGTCTCCTTTACTCAAATGCAATGCCTTCATTCCTGGGAGCTCAGGGAGGTGAGCAGAACCGAGTGCTGGAGGAAATTGGTTGTCACACTGTGGGGCAGAGACCTGGTAGAGAAGTCTAAGCCAGGTGGCCACCATTCATGTGTCTGTCCTTCCAAGCTATGTCCTTGCCTGCCCCCATTCCTCTTGGATGGTTTCCCATCTGCCTAACTCACCCAGCCCTCCTCTCGCCTGCTCCCATGGCCACAGCCTATCCTGTCCCAGACTTACTCACCATCTCCGTATGTTTCTGGCTCATATGAAGACCCATGAGCAGAGCCCCTACAATCACCACGACGATAAGGACCACCACCACAACCACGATGAGAAGGCGTTTGAGGTGCACTGGGCAACAGGGGATGCCAAACCGGCCCCGGGAGCCTGCCGAGTAATCCTAACAAGGTGGGGCAAGTAGGGAGACAAGCATGAAGTGATGAAGACATCTTTCCCCACGCAAACTGGACACCCTCCCACACCCTCTTAGGACTGGACAGGCAATGCTATTGATATGCAGAGGAGGGCTGAGGAGATCCAAGGAGGCTTCTTAGAGGAGGTGGCCTAGATTCCAATAAATCCATAGATTTTTAGAAGTAAGGTCTGGGCTCTTGCTGTCCCCCTAAGGCCTCTGCACCCCAGCCGTGGCCAGTCTCTGTTCCCCCAAAGGATCCAGGCTGTCCTGCTTCCATGACTTTATCCATATCCTTCTGCCATGCCTTTCTCCTCCTCTATCTTGTAAGTTCTGACTTATTCTTCTGGATCCAAGTCACATGTCATTTTCTCTGTGATAACTTCCTGTGACCTCCCAAGTACTTAGTGGTTCAGCATTTTCCACAGTCCTTTCCACTGACCCCTATGGTAGCCCTCAACCCCTTTATACTAGAATTGTTGACTTGTCACATTCATCTCCACCAGGTTTGTAGTCTTGGTGTCCCCATTGTAACTTAGCACGGTCCTAGGCTAGTTGACTGAGTGATTCTGGATGAGGAAACAGGCCTAGGGGAGAATAGAGAAGGCAGAGACCAGTATGCACACACACACACACACACACACACACACACACACTCACTGGAGGGCTCTCCATCAAGACCTCTTTGCTGCCCACATCCATCTTTCTGTGCTCTCTCCTCTCCTCATCCCTCAAGTGTGGCCAGGGTCTTATATGTATCAGCAGGGAGAGGGGACAGAGGTGAAGGATGGGGTCATCTGTCTGCCAATCAAGCTCTTAGCTTTGAAGCTTATTTGTTCCTGGTCCTCCAGAGCCAAGGCCCTGATAAGCCAGCTGCAAGAGCTCCTAAGGGCCCTTGGCCCAGGCACATGAGTTCTCTTGGCCAGCAAGAGTAAACCTGGGTGAGCTAAGCAAACTTGCCCTCAGGCCACCTGCTCCTCTCACCGTGGGTGTCTTCCTGGCTTGTCTGACTCTCTTGCTGGCACCTCCCCCTGCAACCCTGTGGCTTCCCTTCTTCTTCTGCCAGGCTGAGCCTCTCCGGCGGCAGCCAAGGGTCTGGCTGTCCCATTTCCCAACAGACTTTCCCCACGCATGGGCAGCAGCTCTACCAGAACATTACCTGTATACCCAGGGGAGCTCTGCTGAGGAGGAGGGGCTGTGACAGCAGTTGGAGGGTCTATAAGCACATACTCCAAGAAGATCAGAGTCCTCTTTACCTTGTTTCACCTCCTCCCACGCATGCCATACCTAACCTCAGACTTGCCCCAGTCATTCTTTTCCTAATTCTGGAAACTCTGTCCCCACTGCTGGGAAACTCTTACTCATGGGTGATGTTTCATTTTTTGCTCTGGGCTCATCTGTAGGCTGAAAGCTCTGATGGCAGATTCCATGCCTAACATCAGGTGTTTGCTTTTGTGGTGCTGAGGACTAAATCCAGAACCTCTAGCATGCTAGACAAATGCTCACACCACCAGCCCCTGATAGTGCTTTCTTAGACAGAAACAGCTCTATGCAGTGCTGGGCGTGGTCCCAGTCTTCTAGTCTGGGAGTCAACCCACTTGCTCCTTGCCCTTCTAGGCTCTTAGGCTCCTAGTCTCCTTTTTATATTTTTGGATTCTAAATGTCCTCTGAGTGCTACACAACCAAATCCATCCACTTTCTGAATCTTCTCCCCTCTCCTGCTTTATCCGTTTTCCTTAAGCCATCTCTGTGCTTATGCACTAAATCAAATCTATCAGTGATTTGGAGTTGTCTGTGCCCTTCTCTTGGGCTCCCCTTTACTTGCTGACCAGGTGGTCTCTAAAATCCCTCTATCTTGAAAGTTTCATCAATGTGTAAGCCAGAGCCCCGCACTTCCCTTTCTTGGCCTCTCTTGTCCTCTTATATAACCATTGCTTAGTATCCCTTGGATTTGTTCCAGGACACTCCCTCCCCCGTGGATACCCAATTCACAGATGCTCAAGTCCCTTATATAAAATGTCATATAGTATGTGCATAGCACCTATCCACAGCCTCCTTTGTACTCTAATTCATCTCTAGATGACTTAAAATACCTAAAGCAATGTAAATAGTTATAATACGGTACTGTTTACAGAATAATGACAAGAAAAATGTCTACTCATTCAGTAGAAGTACTCCCTGAATACTTTCCATCAACTTTTGTTAGAATTGGTGAATGCAAAGCCCATGGACACAGAGAACCAGTTGTACTTTAAAACATCACCTCACTTCCTGTCCCTTTTGCCAGGCTCTCTCACATCTTGTCCCTGCACTTTGATCATGAGAGGGGCCTGCCGGCCCCCTCTCAAGGGCTGGCAGGCTCCTCTGCCCTGACAAGGAGCCCCTCTCTAGCTGGAGGGCCTCAACTTCTACATGGTACAACAGCATGGCATCTGAGCTGAGAACCTCTGAGAAGCTCAGGGAAGGAAATGTTTGCTCCTCACCCTCCTAACTGCCCCTTTCAATATTTGCCTAAGCCTCCAGCAGTGAGCCAGTGTTCTAGGATGAGTGGAAGAAGGAAAGGGCTGTAGGACGAAGGGGGGCTGTTTCCTGCTCTCTGCTCCTCTCAGGTTGGCATCAGCTGTGTGCAGGTGCCAGATGTAGGAGATAGTCTGCTTGCATTGCCCACTCCTGTCCACCCCCCAGGCTCCCACTCTCGTTCCCTCACCCTGTTGTCCCAGCAACCTTGGGATTGATGGCTGACTCACACACGCTGGGCCTGAGCCAGGTGGGCAGCTGGCCAGTGAGAGAACCAAGAAGAACTGCAGGCATCACGGGGTCCCTGCGGGCATCTCAGGGGGCCGCAGTGTCCAGTGGTGGGCCTTGCTCTGAGCAGGTTCACGAGTAGGGCTTGCCATCATCACCAGGTGTGGGAAGAGAGCCTCTGTTCTCTCTCAGGTCCTCAGTGTCCCCTGCTGACTGCCTCTAGGTTGTGTTCCCACTGCTTTATTTTTATTTTTCACTTGTTTTTGTCTGTTTGGGGGCTGGACAAAAGTGCCATCAAGTTTCATAAGTGAAATTCATATTCAGATACTGACCCCCACCTGAAAGTGATCTTGGGCTCTTTGGAAGAGGAAGAAAGGAGGCCCTTTAGGTGCATATGCACAGCCTTCAACCTCAGCCCCCATTCCAGCTCTGAACTGCAGACTTCTCACTTTTAGGTATTTACTGAAGCCATCTCTCCCTCTGAATGCCACCTACCCTAAAAGGCCATACAGCCAATGGCACCTTCTGTATGACCTCCCCCCCCCCCCAGCCCACTATACCCTCCCTCCTCTGATATCTCACCTCTCTGCCGCACTGCATCATACCACACACAGGGTGATCAGCTGGGGCCGGAGGGAAGAAGAAGGTTGTCCACTGTCTCCCCAACTAGGCTATTGTCCTGAGAAGGAAAGGGGCATGCTTTCCTTGTTCTTCTGTGAACTTGCCATAGGACAGGGAGCATGTGCACAGCCCACATGTAATTATATTCAATGATAAGACCATCCAAACCCAAGGAGGCTCCTTCTGGGACATTCCTAGTTCCTTCCTTTGGTATGTGTGGTCTCTGTTTCCAGTGGTAGCTCTGGGATCAGGAGCGAATCATTCTGCTTTTCTAGTCTTTAGAATGTTCATCTGTGAAATGGAACTACTTCTGTTTGTCTTGTCCACCTCACTAAGCTGTTGTGAGGCTCCAATCACAGATGTGAAAGTTCAGTCATCATCGTTATCATCACCTCACTCATCCCCCAGACTGCCTCTCACTAGCTAAGTCTAGGACCCAAGCTCCTTCCTTCATCTGTCTCTGCGTTACCCTCTTTGAGAACTGTGGGTGATAGAGAGCCCCACAGTGGTCACCCCTTCTCTATGTGCCTCTCCTTTTCCTCCTCCCAACCTCTCAGCTGCACGGGCTGGGATAAGATTCACTTGCGCATTGTGTGCTAGGCAGAGCCGTGCCAGGGACGGGTGGGGACGGTTGCCCAGCTGCCCAGGCATCCTCCCCACCCCCATCACTTCCCTTCCCTCAAGCTGGCATGAAAAGGGTAGCACAGGCAGCTGGATGGTCAGAGGCAAGTGGGTGTCACAGCACAGGGACATCCCTGGCTGGGAGAACATGGACTTAAGCTCAGAGAAGACTCCTAGGCTGGCAGATGCTGAGAACAGCTTGGGAAGCATCTTGCAGCCATGCGTCTCTTGATGTCAGTTCGCTGGACTGATGTGGACAATCATAAGACTGAGAGCCCAACACTGTCTTCTAGTCTCCCCTTCCCTGTACCTATGAGCTCTTGGGACAGTCCCTTTTCATTCTCCCAGGTCACATGGAGTAGAGCAGTAATTCTCAAGTTTTTTGGTTTAATGATCTCTCTCTCTCTCTCTCTCTCTCTCTCTCTCTGTCATTTTAAAGACAGGGTCTCACTGTGTAGCCCAGGCTGGCTTCAAACTCTTGATCCTCCTGCCCCAGCCTCCCGAGCTGGGGTTTTAGGTGTGGCCACCACTCTTGGCAGTACCTCTTTTTATTTATTTATTTATTTTTATTATTCATATGTGCATATAATGCTTGGGTCATTTCTCCCCCCTGCCCCCACCCCCTCCCTTACCACCTACTCTGTCCCCTCCCTCTCCCCGCCACCCCTCAATACCCAGCATTGGCAGTACCTCTTAATGCTCTCAAAAAGTATTGAAAACCCCAGAAAGCTTTTGTGTTGTGGGTTAAATCTATTGATATTTACCATATTGGCATTTACCAAAAATTTTCAAATATTAACATATAAATAAATATTTTAAATATTATATATATTTGTTGGTACAGAGTTTGAACTCAGGGCCTCATACTTCCTAGAAAGGCAATATACCACTGAGCCTTTCCACCAGCCCTTTCTTGTGTTGGGTATTTTTGAGATAGGGTCTGGAGAAATACTTGTCCAGACTGGTCTCAAACTACCATGATCTTCCTGATCTCTGCCTCCCAAGGAGCTAGGATTACAGGTGTAAGTCACTGGTGCCTGGCGAAGTCATACATATTTTAAAATGAAAATAACTATATATTTGTTGCAAAAAAAAACCAAAAAACAAAAAACAAAACTAAGAAGGATGCAACTATTTTACATTTTTTGCCAGTCTCTTTAATTTGGAGCTTAGTAGGAGACAATCTATGTTGCCTCTGGAAAATTCCAGGGTACTTTTGTAAGAGCACAGAAGTGAAAGGTGCAAATAGTTCCCAGAAGAAGATTCTTAATGTAGAAGAACTGCTGTGAACTTGAAATTGAACTACTGGTCGTAGGGCTATACTTCCCATATCTGTGAACGGGAGTTAATATTGATTCCCTCCAAAGGGCAAGAGGATTAACTACGCCAAGTACACAGCACATAATAGAGATACCAAGCTTGGCTCCTTTCCTCTTTCTTGAGGCCTCAGTTTCCTCCTTTGTAAAACAATGGGCTGTACTGGAACCCATCCAAGGCACTTCCCAGCTCCAACAGGCTGTGGTTGTACAATGAGAAATGTTCCAGAATTCCACAAGTTCCCACTCCAACTCCAAAGGCTACATTTCGCTTTTCAGCTGACAGACACAAAGGCACGTTCTGTTCAGCGGCCAGTGGAAAGACATGAGTACAGATAAGCACCCTTGAGTTTCCAAGCCAACCTGTATGCACACGTGTCACTTATGACATGCCTCTGTACCTATGTCCCCTCACAGTCAAGACATGCACACAAGTACACAGAGACACAGCAATCCACGTGCCCCATGCAAAGACAGGTCTACACGCAGTCATGCCGAAGACACAGATGCATACGTGCGCTCTCACACACGTGCACTCATGCACTGAGCCCCAGGGATCAGACACACAATCGGTGGTCGCAGAGAGCCTGGTAAGGCATACTGCCGCCCGGGTGCAACCCGTGCTTCCTTTGACTGCTCTCGGGTGGGCGTGGGCCTCCCCGCTCCGCCCCACGCGCGCCTCCTCCGCCGCAGTCTGCGTCCACCACCAGCCAGGGCAGCCCTAGACTGCGGTCGGTCGGTCGGTCGGTCGGGGTTCAGCGCAGCGCTCTGCAGCCGGCTGGCGGGAGCGAGCGGGGGAGGGGTCCTGCAGCCAGCGCCAGAGGGCAGGAGGAGTCCGCTGAACCTACAGTGCAGGTGCCTCGGACTGCAGCAGCTGGGAGGTGGCAGCCCAAGCGGGTGGGCACAGACTGCAGGCAGCAGCAGGGCTCAGGCCGGTTGGTGGCTGAAGGAAGAACCTGCAGGCGGCATGGCGGTGCTGCAGGCCGGGCGGGGTCCCCGGTGCTGGCTATTGGCGCTGTCCATGCTCGGTTTTTGCCTGATGCTGCAAGTCAGTGCTAAGAGGCCTCCCAAGACGCCCCCCTGCCCACCCAGCTGCTCCTGCACTAGGGACACCGCTTTCTGCGTGGACTCAAAGGCAGTACCCAGGAACCTGCCCTCAGAGGTCATCTCCCTGTGAGTGGCCACCTGGCCTTGGAGTGGGGTGGGAGACAGGGCAAGGACTGCTTTGGGTGGGTGGGAGAACCCCCATTCCCTCTCTTCAGAGTGTAGGGACCAGGAGCACTTTGAGGGATCCTCAATGCTGGGGACTCCAGGTCCCAGCCATCAGGGAGCTTTGCAGTCTTGCAGGCTCAGCAGCCATGACTGAGGAAAGCCAGAGTTCATGGCCAAGAATGAATCATCACCAGCAGCAGCCATTAGTGATAGTGTGTGCTTGCAGAGCATACAGACCTGGCAGAGGGGGAGTTTACATGAGCATGTGTGTCCCTGCCTGTGATGTTACACCAAGGACAGAAAGCAGGAGGAGGGATGGCAGCTGGGGGAGGGGTGACAAGGGAGCCTGCCCGCACGGTACCCTGGCACAGGGCAGACGCCTGCCACTGAGCCAGCTGCTTTGCACCCAGCCTGGCCAGCATCACTTGCAGCAACTGGCCCCAGGCTCCCCTTGCCTGAGGGACTAGAGAGGCTGCCAGGTTCTTGAGAACAGGATGCCAGCTCCCTCCCTCATCGCAGTGCCTGGTCCCTCAACAGTACCAGCCCATTGTGGGTGTTTGGATGATGACTGTGGTGCGGGTAATGGAGCCTTCTCTTGGCTGAGAGGGAAGGTGAGCCTGGGGCCACTGGTGCTCCCGCAGGCAGTGGGGGAGGAGAATGGCGAAGGAGGGCAGTGAGTTTGGGAGGAGAAGGGAAGGACTGATGCAGGTGGGGGCCAGGGCTGGTGAGAAGTCACCGCCCAGTGTACCTTTGTGCCCAGCAAGGGCCCTGAGCATTCCCCACAGTAATAACTGGGGTGTCCCCTGCAGGACCCTGGTGAATGCGGCCTTCTCAGAGATCCAGGATGGAGCCTTCTCCCACCTGCCATTGCTGCAGTTCTTGTATGGATGGCCTTGGGGAAGGCGGGTGGGGGCATGGCGGAAGCGGGCAAGGGAGAGTGGGTAGAGGCAGCCCAGGTTGATGAAGATTCAGGTATCCTTTTTTGCTTAGCTAGAATATACCCACGAAAGGTGGGGCAGCCGGAAGTCAGGAGTCAGGGCAACAAGTAGACTGCATGTAGAAGCCAAGAACGTGGAATCTGGGGCATGGTCTTGGCTCCTGTAGGAACCCAAGGGAATTGGGTGCAATAGCTTGGGCCAATACCAGAGAGTGGACAACAGTGGGGAGGGTCATCTTAGAAACGGATTTCTTCAAGCCAGGAACTAGGACTTAAAGAAACAGCTGGGGGCTAAAAGGCCAGCATGGCAGAGCAGCTGTCCATGAAAGACTGGAGAGGACTGGGGTGAGGATAGGGACAGAGAGGAGACACCTGTGGGGTAAGCCATATTGGCAGGAGAACTTTCCCAAGTTTTTAGGAGCAAGCAGGGAGCCTGGGAGCTTCTGGCATTGGAACAGATTCCCATGAGGTCTTGGTGCCCAGGTGGCTCAGGGGCTCACTGCTAGGGTCCAGACGTGTTCGGAGAGGACAGACAGATCTTAGGGAAGCTCTGGGGTGAGGCAGTGGGCTAGGGGCAGCAGGCACACACTTGGAAGCTCTAATTCCACCTTTGTCTCCACAGGTTACTCAACTCCAACAAGTTCACGCTGATTGGAGACAACGCCTTCACAGGGCTGTCGCACCTGCAGTACCTGTGTGTGGGAGGGAAAGGGGCAATGGGAAAGGAAAAGGGAGGCGGGAGCCCAGACCTGAGTGGGCTGAGGTGGAATGGGAAGGCTGGGGATGTAGTGGATATGGGAGCCTTGGATCATCTCACAGCAGGACCAGGCAGGGGGTCATTGCATCCACGGCCCTGCTTGTACCATCCTGCCTGACCACCTTGTGACTCCAGGCTTGATGTCATTGCACTAGATGGAAGCCTGTCTTAGACTTCTGGGCTGGGATCTGGGCTCAGATGAGGGGAGATGGCTGCGTGGGTGTCTGGGGTCCTGAGTGGCAACTGAGGCACATTCTTGTTTTCTCCAGCTTCATTGAAAACAATGACATCTGGGCACTGTCCAAGTTTACCTTCAGAGGACTCAAGTCCTTGACACACCTGTGAGTACCTGACACACAGATACACACTGGACCACAGCCCCATGTGTCCTCTGGCCTTTGGCCTCAGTCATGGTCTTCAGTGACCCTAGGATCTCTCTTGCAGCTCACTGGCCAACAATAACCTGCAGACGCTACCCAGAGATATCTTTCGGCCTCTGGACATCCTGAGTGACTTGTAAGGCCTGAGTCCTGCCTCTTCTAACAATGCCTTAGAGGGTACATCCCTGGAGGGAGGAGTGTGGGAGCCAGCATTGGGTGATCATAGGGTCTTGACAGTCTGGGAGGCTTGAGTTTGGGAGGCTCTAAGAAGGTAAGATCATATTACTTTCCAAATTGGGGTTCCTCACAAAATGCACATGAGAGATTATAGTGCTTTTCAAAAACATACTTTTTAAATGTTTGTTTGACTTGAATCTACATTAAAGTTGTATAGCATAGCCACAATCATTTATCATTATTTATACAAGAAAATAAAACTCTCCTGGATCCCAGGAGAGGTGGAGGAACAGGAATATGACATATAACTGTGTGGGTTTTCCACCGCAGAAGGCATCCAGCCCAGGAGGGGTGCCAGGCTGGCACCCCACTCATTCTGCACTCCTCTGGCTGCTCCTGTGTTGTAGGGCTGCATTTTCTCTGGCGGGGGGCGGGGGGTCTCTCTCTACTCTACACAAAGCTGCCCATGAGCAACTCGAAGCAGCCTTGGCAAGATCTACTTCTGAAAGCCTAAAGGGCAGATGGGCAGAGTAGCTAAGAGCCTGTCTCCTCTGTGCCCCCTACCCTGCCCTCATGATCCAGGGATCTACGGGGTAACTCACTCAACTGTGACTGCAAGGTGAAGTGGCTGGTGGAGTGGCTGTCTCATACCAACACCACCGTGGCTCCCATCTACTGTGCCAGCCCGCCCCGCTTTCAGGAGCACAAGGTGCAGGACCTGCCACTGCGAGAGTTTGACTGCATCACCACGGGTAGGAGGTGCCCCAGGCACTGGCTAAATGGCCCACCTAGCCCCAGCTGCTAGGTCATGGCTGCCACCCAGTGGCCAGTACCTTCTTTCCCCGTGTTGAGTTCCACTGCCCACACTTCTCATCCCTACAGATTTCGTGCTCTACCAGACTCTGTCCTTCCCAGCTGTGTCAGCTGAGCCCTTCCTATACTCCAGTGACTTGTATTTGGCTCTGGCCCAGCCAGGTGCCAGCGCCTGCACCATCCTGAAGTGGGACTATGTGGAACGGCAGCTTCGAGACTATGATAGAATCCCAGGTACTGCACCGACCTGGCTGTGCTGGCCCTGGTCTGGGAGGTAGCAGTAGGATCTGTTCAACTCCATTGAATTCCTATAGGAACAGGGAGAGAGGTAGGCATGGTGTCTGCCCATAAAGACTTTCCTGTGTTTGGGGGAGGCCGGTACATACACAGATGACATCCACAGAGTGATTGATAGGTGCTAAGAGGAAGGTATGAAGACAATGCTCTGAGCAGTCACGGAAGGCTTCCTGGGCTGGGCTGTAGCTCACTGGTGGTGCATTTACCTACCATGTGCAAGGCTCTGCATTCAATCCCTCGCACTGAAAAAAAAAAGGCTTCCTGGTGGAGGAGATACCTAAGCCTCTTGAAGAATGAGGGAGAGGGAAGAATGTGAGAAAAATATGAAGGAGGAGATAGGAGTGGCTGTTGAGTTCAGTTTTGGATATACTGAGTTTGAGCTGAGTTTTGAAAGCTAAGGGATAATTCATTAGGAGAGGAAGATAGGGGAAGTGGCGTGGGGCACTGGTGGCTCACACCTGTAATCCTAGCTACTTGGGAGGCTGAAATCAGGAAGATAGGTTTGAGGCCAGCCAGGGCAAATAGCTTATGAGACCCCCATCTCCAAAATAAGCAGAACAAAATGGACTCGAGGTGTGGCTCAAGCAGTACAGTACCTGCTTTCCAAGTGTGAAGCCCTGAGTTCAAACCCCAGTCTCACAACAACAAAAAAAGGGAGAGGGGAAGGGTGTTCTGACAGAGGGAATGGTATAAAGTCAAAAAGGTGTGCAATAACTTACTGTGTAAGTGCATGTGTGTGTACATCATAGGTAGCTTGAATTAACTGCAACATAAGATTCAGGTCAGCAGGGCTGGGGGCATAGCCCACATGGTAAAGTGCTTGACTAGCAAGTTGGAGGCCCTGAGTTCAAAAAAAAAAAATTCATTGGGTCAGGCATAGTGACTCAGAAGGAGGAGATCAGGAAAATTGAGATTCCAGGCCAGCCTGAGCAAAAAGTTAGCAAGATCCCATCTTAGGCCCTCAGGCTGAGTGCCAGTGGCTGACACCTGTAATCCTAGCTATTCAGTAGGCAGAGATCAGGAGGATCACAGTTTGAAGCCAGCTTGGGGAAATAGTTCAAGAGACCCTATTTTGAAAATACCTAACACAAATAAAAGACTGGCAGAGTGGCTTAAGTGGTGAAGCATCTGTCTAGCAAGCATGAGGACCTGAGTTTAAACTCCAGGGCCACCAAAAAAAAAAAAAAAAAAATTCCGATCTCAACAAATGAGCCAGGTATGGTGGTACATGCCTGTTATCCTAGCTACATGGAAGGTGTAGGAGGATTGCAGTCTAAGGCCAGCATGGCAAAAACTCTCATAGAGACTCTATGGAAAAAAAATAAGTGGGACTGGGGGTGGAGCTCATGGATAGAACACTTGCCTCAAATGCATGAGACCCCAGGTTTAATCCCCAGCATGAAAGAAAGAAAGAAAGGAAGGAAGGAGGGAGGCCAAAAAAAAAATAAACGGGGAGGGGGGGCGGGGGGCCTCGTGCTTGCTAGGCAGGCACTTTTATCACTGGAGGCACTCCATCAGCCCTTTTTTGTGATGAGATTTTTTGAGATAGGGTTTTGAGAACTATTTGCTTAGGAGGCCTTCTCTGCCTCCTGAGTAGCTAAGATTACAGGCATGAGCTACAGTCACCTGGCCCAATCTGCATTTTAGAAAGCATACTGTGTGGGAAAAAGCCAGGTCATGTAGGTAGACCAGTAGAGGATGCATGCCTGTCTTCAGAAAGGATGCTGGAGCTGAGACTTGGGCAGCAGCAGTGAGGATAGAGAGAGGCTTAGAAAGGAGGATTGAACTAACACAAGATCACAGGACATTTAAATCTGTTTATTAATGAACTTGAAGTCTATTAAACAAAACAAAACAAAACAAATCCTTCCCCCAAAGACAATTCCAGGCCCAAAGCATTTCCCTGGTGAAGTCTATCAAACTTTTTTTTTTTTTTTTTTTTGTGGTTCTGGGGCTTGAACTCAGGGCCTACACCTTCAGAGACTCCACCAGCCCCTTTTATGTTTGGTTTTTTCGAGATAGGGTCTTTCTAACTGTTTGCCAGGGTTGGCTTCGAACTGTGATCCTCCTGATATCTGCCTCCTGAGAAGCTAGGAATACAGGCGTGAGCCACAGGTACCCGGCTCTTTATCAAACTTTTAAGGAATAAGCAACTCATATCTTAAAGTCTTAGAAAGTAGAAGGAAGGATGGCCAGGACTGGGGCTAATAAGGAAGTGGCAAACGAAGGACAGAAGAGTATTGGGGCTGACCATGACCCCTGGGATTCTGGACTGGGTGGGCCACATGCTAAAATGGAATTCCCAGGAGGAGCCAGCGTAGCTGTGGTGTGGAGCTCAGTGTGGGCCAGGCAGAGGCTGAGGTGTTTGGGTGGGTATGCAGCAAAAGTCTGTGGGGCAGAGCTGAAGCTGGGGGACAGACCAAGGCAGTGACTGCTGGAGACTGAGGCACTGCATGCAATTCCCCAGGGGAAAGGTAGGGTCATGGTGAAGAGGACAGTGAGCAAGGCAGGGCTTTCCCACATGCCAGGTAAGCCGTGTGTGGCCTCCTGTGCTTTGTGGGTGAGGAGGGTTTAGGTAGATCTGGCTATGAGCACAGGCACGCTGGCCATACATCCTTGTACATCAAAATCCTTCCAAAAATGAGAACCCTGAGGAGCACAGCAATCTGAACATCAAACATGTCCTTTTAGTATGTCTAGGATTTCTCCTTTGTCACCTATGTCATTCTTTCCTGGCTGACCACTTGCCAGTGGCATGGCTGTGGTCAAGTCACTGTCTCTCTCTGAATCTCAGCTTCTCTCTACGTGAAATGGGCAAAATCATAGGGTCGTTTTCTGCATAACTAATGGAGCAAATAAATGCTTACACTTAGCACAGTCACTACACACAATAAAAATCCAATGCCCAACATTATGGTTAAACCATCAGTCAGTATCTAGGGATACCTGTTTTATGTTCAATGTCAACTTGTATTTGAACCCTGGAGGCAAGGATGCTACTAAAACTGATGGTTGGATGTGAGACTATTGGAAATTAGGGAGCCATGAGTGCTGGGTGGATGGATTTCAGAGGGAGCGGATACTGTAGTAGAGAGTTGGGTCCTGGCCCATGGTAGGGGGGACAGTCTCCTCCCATGGGTGGGGTGGGATGGGATCTGCAGGCCTATCTGACACTGCCTGACCCTGTCCGTTTCTGTCTGGCAGCCCCCTCTGCCGTGCACTGCAAGCCGATGGTGGTGGACAGCCAGCTGTATGTGGTAGTGGCCCAGCTGTTTGGTGGCTCTTACATTTACCACTGGGATCCCAACACCACGCGCTTCACCAAGCTACAGGACATAGACCCGCAGCGCGTGCGCAAGCCCAATGACCTGGAGGCCTTCCGCATCGATGGCGACTGGTACTTTGCTGTGGCCGACAGCTCCAAGGCAGGCGCCACCAGCCTCTACCGCTGGCACCAGAATGGCTTCTACTCCCACCAGGCCCTGCATGCCTGGCACCGTGACACTGACCTTGAGTTTGTGGATGGCGAGGGCAAGCCACGGCTGATTGTGTCTAGTAGTTCTCAGGCTCCTGTCATCTATCAGTGGAGTCGTACCCAGAAGCAGTTTGTGCCCCAGGGAGAGGTGACTCAAGTGCCTGATGCCCAGGCTGTGAAACACTTTCGTGCTGGCCGAGACAGCTACCTGTGCCTCAGCCGTTACATAGGTGACTCCAAGATCCTGCGCTGGGAAGGCACCCGTTTCTCCGAAGTGCAGGCCCTGCCCTCCCGGGGCTCACTGGCCCTGCAGCCCTTCCTGGTGGGTGGCCGCCGCTACCTGGCGCTGGGCAGCGACTTCTCCTTCACTCAGATTTACCAGTGGGACGAGGGTCGACAGAAGTTTGTACGGTTCCAGGAGCTGGCAGTGCAGGCCCCTCGGGCCTTTTGCTACATGCTTGCTGGGGACGCCCAGCTGCTTCTGGCCCCCAGCTTCAAGGGACAAACACTTGTATACAGACACATAGTGGTGGATCTCAGTGCCTAAGATGGGTGCCGAGGCCTCAGGGTTCCTCAGAGTGGCACTAGAGGTTGGAAGGCCTCTATGTACAGCACGTGTGCCCCTGTGAAGTCATATGTGGTCAACCTGTATATACACAGGCACCCAGTGCCCAGACTCTTCTGTATGTGTATACCTGTCACCTCCCCATCCACAGGTCTCCTCAGCTCTGCTCCCTCACTCCTGCATATGAGTGGTGGGTGAAGGGAGGGGACAGGTCACACCCTCCTGTACTCTGCTTAGCCCCACCTTCTGGCCTTTCTTATGGGCACTGCAGGTGTAGTTCATCTCCACAGTTACACAGACTCAGCAGTCACACTTGCAGGTGGGCCCACCCATGCTTTGCCCCCTCTGCATGCACAGTAGGACAGTGGACACACTCAGTTTCATGATCACACATACCTGTCCGCACTCCCATTTCCCTATAAATATGTCCAGAACGTGTGTGCACACCTGCAGACTTGGCGCTGCCCAAAGGGGCTGCCCTCTATCATTCCCTTGCTGTTCTTCTTGGAGGGGTCCACAGTTCCCTTCCTCCTCTGCTCACCTCAGGCGGGCCTCCCAGTAGCTGAGAAGGACAGAAACGGTGATGAGCCTGTGAGCATCGGTGTAGCCTCCTCCCCCTGAAGCAATAACAGTAGCAGCAGCCACAGCAGCCCCTGGGCTCTTTCTAGTGTACTCTTTCTAGTGTCTTTTCACTGGAGTTTCCTTCTGTCACCCTGACTCTCACTGGGACAAGAGAGTACCCAGATGAAAGCCTTTCTCTCTTCCTTTCTGTCTGTAGCTGTTGCTTCCTCAGGCTTGGGCCATCCCCTGGTTCACTCCATCTTTGAGATGTGGACCCCGAGCTGGACTTACTCCTTGGGCAGGTACAAGAGCTGGCCCTGCCAGGGATCCTGCAAGCACCCAAGCCACCTGTGTGGATGCCTGGTTTTGAGCACATGGGGAGCTAGTGCCCCTCCACTCCACAGAGACACCCCCAGGAGCACTGCATTTTAGTGGAGGCTGAGCTCAGTCAGGTACCCGCAGAGGTCCCTGACTGGGAGCCGGGCTTCTGCTGCCCTCTGCCGTCAGTCACTGGGAACAGCAACTCAGAGAGGCTAAATGGCGAAGGCCAGGGAGTGCCAGATTGAGAGGATTCCTTGTGGCAAAATGCCTGGGGACAGTTGGGGGCAATGCTAGATTCACCTGCTTCAAATAAAAAGTCCCACTCCATTGTCAGCTGCCTGGTGTCATCAAGGTGTTTGATAAGGACAAAGCCATGGCTGTGCCATCTGTCCTTGCTGCACATGGAGGCCACACCAGCTTCCAGACCCTCTTCCTTCTGCTCCCTTCTCTTAGAGGAGTGGGCATCCCAAAAGGTCAACTTGTGCTGGGGTCAGAAGTTTATGATGATGACACTTAGAGCTGGACTAGCGTGACAAGTCTCCACCTGGGGTTGACTCACAGCCCAATGTTCCTTCCTGGAGATTACAGACTTTGGACCCACTGAGACCAATCTGTCACTTGATCAGGCTGACTCTGACATGGCAAAGACACTCTCACCAAGCCCATTCTCTCTCCAGGCTCCTCTGCTGGGCAAGTGTCCATCACTGCTGCTACAATTTACCTAGGGGAGACATGCTGAGTCCTGGTCAACATTTTTTTTTTTTGGTGGTGGTGGTATTGGGGTTTGAACTCAGGGCCTCATGCTTGCTAGGCAAGTGCTCTACCACTTGAGCCAGTCCACCAGCCCTTTCTATATGGGGTATTTTTGCTGGCCTTGAACTGCCATTCTCCTGATCTCAGCCTCCCACGAAGCTAGAATGACAGGTGTGAGCCACTGGTGTGGGTCTAGCCAACATCTCGGTCCTTCTTCTCTCCATATTTAATCAGCCACCAAGTCTCTGGTTCCAGAGGTTTTCCAAATGAAAACTGTTTTTGTTTTTTTTTTTCTTTTCCTTACAACCCTTGTCCAAATCCACCCTTGTTGGTATTATCTCAGGTTCTTCACACACCTCCCTGCCAACCCGCTTCTCACATTCTTCTGGTCCAACCTTCCTGAAACATCCTTTCCATCATGTCATCTTTGACCCAAAACTTGCCTTGGCTCCCTACTTTTTCTGGCAATAAGCCCATGGCCTTCTGCCCCTGACATCAAGGTCCTGGAGACCTGGTGCTGCCTGATGCACCCAAGACCCTGCAGACAGTCAGGGTTTCCTCCCCCATGCCTGAGAATAGAGTAGAGAGCTCAGGACAAAAGGGGAGAAGAGAGGCATTAGATGGGAGACTAGGCCAGAAATAATGCCAAAGGTCATCAGGAAGGGTGAGAGTGTCAGGGAGAGCACACAGCACTGTGTGGCAAAGTGTGGGTGTTGAACTGTGGGACCTTTCTTCTCCTTGTCACCCTTCCCCATCCATGGAGAAGCCTTTTGCCACCTCATGTGGTCAGTGATGGGGTAAGGGACAGGAGATAGAAGTGGGACAAATGACAAATTGTGATCCTGAATAGGCCCTTTCCCTTTTCTTGATCCTTACTTGTTCTCCAAAGCCCCTTTCAGCTCCCCTGTGTACACATACGTCACCTGTGTGTCACATGTCAGCCCTCCTCTGATCTGTCCTTCAGGGAGCACTTGTGGGCATGGGGGATGGGGTAGGGGATGGAGACAAGGTCTGAGAGCTCACAGAGAGCAGGGGAACCCATGTGGTGTGTGTAGCAGAACACATTCTGGGCTTTGCATTCTGGACCGTGCACACGTGAATGTGGGTTCGGTCCCTTTGCTTGGCATGAGACTTCAAGCAAGTCAGCTGTTCCCTGAGCCTCAACTTCTTCTGCAAAGTAGATAAAAAACCTATTGTTTGGCATCCTGATTGGGCCAGTTTAGTAACTGAGAGAATTCAGCCATGTTACATTGCCTATGGTGTCTCAGTCTCCTCATCCATAAGGTGGGTATAATCATGACTCCTACCCGACAGACTCATCTCTCAGGAGACTTAAATGCATTAAATATATACATTAATGCATGTAAGGCCCTTTGAAGACATAATTATGATCTGTGTTAGTCTGCAGGAATGTTTGAGATACAGAGGTGGCTCAGAGAAGGGTATGTTTGGGAAAGAAGGGTGATCTTTAGGGACAGCTGCTCTGAGGACAAGGTTCTCGTGCATCTGCAATCTCCAAGCCCCTGCACCTCACCTGAGGCCTCAGATGCCCAGCCACCCCACTCCTGGTCACACCTCACAATGGGTGACAAAGCACTCTCCTGTGTTCTGTGCTAAGCAGGTACCCTCGAACCTTCCCACCCTGGGAATGCCTGTATTGCTTTTTCAAATGGAAAATGAGCCCTTATACTGCAACCCAGCAGGTTGCCAGGGCAAGCGGGTTGCCAGTTTCCCTTATGTCTTAGCATTCTGTTGCCCAGCGAAAAGGTAAACATCCACTCCCTCCAGAGTGGAGCTCTTCCAAGGGTGGGAGACAGTCTCTCCCTTGGCCCAGATGCCCAGCTTTCTGTTCCATGGCTGCTTGGTCACCTGCCCTGGGGTTCATCCATGTGTCCAGAGAGCTGCTTAGCAACCCAGTGTAACTGGGTGACTGTGTCAACAGTTCAGGACCAAAGGTCACAAGAGCCAGAATGCACTCACTCTGCCAAAGTCAAGGAGAGTGACATTTCTCTGCTGCCAGCCTCACAGCCCTCCAGGGGAGCCCTGCCTTCCTGATCTTCAGATTTCTCAGGCGCCTCCATGTGAGATTGTCCCAGCTGGGCCTGCTTAGAGTGGATGTAGGAGAGCTCTTCCGAGTGAATGGGGACAGAGGAAGGTAATATTTATCTATCTGTATCCTATCTCTATTGATGTAGATCTAGATAGATATGTAATATTTTGAGACTGTTTCTCACTATGTAGCCCAGGCTGGCCTCAAACTTGAGATCCTCAGCCTTCCTCGTGCCAGGATTACAGATGTCCTCCACGATACCTGACCCAAGGAGAGGCTTCTGAGGCTGCTGTGAGGCACAGGGTTCCAGAAGGCAGCCAGTGGGTTGAACATACCAAAGGACTCAGGCTCACATGTGTTGCCCAAGTATTGGTGTCTCTTCCTTCTTCCCTACTTCCTCAGCTGGTCTCATTCAGTCAGTCACATCCTTCCTCCCTCAAGGATACCCATGACACAGAACAATGGCTGTATTTCCAGATGAATGGTAGCCGAGACTTTCTCAATGGGATCCTCAGTATTTCTTGCTCCTCCAAAACAGAGTGGAGCTGGGGATGTGTGGCCAGGAGAGGCGAGGGAGACATGGGGCCTCTGGGGAGTTTCTCCTGTGGGCCAGTTTCACTGCTGGCTCCCACACCCAGCAATACCAATAAAATTGATGATAATAATTAAGACCATATAATTAGCATGTGTTTGTTTATCCCCAAGAAGCCTCCTTTCCCTGGCTCCCATCATTAACTATTCCATCTTTCTCATAGTGGTGGGTGTTAACTGGGGCTCTAATAAAAAGCAGTAACTACTTGTGCTTCTGCCCCGTGGCCCCAGGGCAGCTCTGCTCTCACCTGCACCTCAGCACAGCACAGGGGGACACTGTTCTTCCCATTTCCAAAGACAGCAACTGAGGCAGGAAGCAGCTGTCACAAAGAACCGCTGTCACGAAGAATGCAACTGCATGGGTGTAGCTCTAGAGGCCGAAGCGTGCCTTCTTTTCAGAGCCTCTCCTCTTCTTCCAGGGGAACCTCTTCAGTTCCATGTCTTCCTCCCAGAACCATCTGTAGCTGCCAGCTGTCGTTTCCTCACAACACTGCCCATGCCACACATTTTTAGCCATCAGCCAGCAATAAATTCTACCAGGTGACACTGGACTTGTTCCTTCACTGAACATATTTCTTAAATGCTAAAAAGCCTATTTGCAAAAGGTAAGAGCCTGAGCACAAAAACACAGTAGAAAATGGCACTCATTGATACTATGAATTTCCCAGGAATACTCAGAGGAACAGGTGGAATTTCTAGTGAAGCTGGGAGCTCCACCCAGAATCTCTCAGTAGTCAGGTCAGGCTGCTCAGGTACGTAGGTCCTGGAAAGATGCACCAGAGAGAAGTGGATCCCTGAAGCCTACTGGGGCGCGGGGGGTGGGGGGGTTTGACTCCTTCAGGTTCCCTGCCCCACTCCTTCCTCTTTTTTCTCTTGGTCAAAGGACCTATTTGAGGTGCTTTACTGACCTCTGTGCTCTACGACCCAGTGGTGTAAGACTGGGACTTGCTTCCGGCCAGCCAAGCCTGCTTCCAGTTTATGCCTGGACCTCAGGGGTGGACACCACACATTTCATGCCCCGCACCATTTTACAGACGGGAGGTGGGGGGCGGTGGAGAGAAAGGAATGAGGCGACAGGAAAGGACATTGGGAGATACCAATGGACAGCTGCGAGAACTCTGGAATCAGGATTTTCTTCGCCTCTCTGTCCCCTTTTCTGTACAGGCTTTCCACCTCCTAATCTTTCCGACCTGGAAGGCTATTCAACCTATGGCCCCACCCGCGACTCCCGAGGCACATCGCCCCTTTAAGGGGCCGGCCTTTCGCCTCCCTGACCTCGCCCCGCCCCTCCGGGGCCGCGCTGCGCCTGCGCCACGCGCCGGAGCTCTGGGGTTGGGCAGGATCTGGTTCCGTGCAACTTTCAAGTGAGTTACAAACTCCGCCCCGGAGCCCGGTGCCGGTGGCCCATCACAGTTGGACAGCTCCGACCCGCAAGAGTGAAGGCCGAGACCTTCCACCCCAGCCAGGGACCGCAGCGGCAGCCGGCGACGGCCGAACGCCTGGTTCTCCGCGGCGGGAAGTGCGGGTCCGAGCCCCAACTGCCCGGCCGCGCGGGCCGGAGGAGCGCGCCCGCCCGCCGCTTGCCCGCACCGCTCCCAAGTCGGTTTCCTCCCTGCCAGGCGGCCTCCCCCAGTCCGCCGTTCTCCGGGGACCTCCTGGGGGGACTCCAGGCTCCCCGACCTGCGGGGTCGGAGTTGGGGCGGCGGGCTCCGCCTTTGCCAAGGGACAGGGGACCTCCGCTAAGGCTCCCTCACTGGGCCCCTGCGTGAACGTCCCTCCAGGCGTCTTCTTGGGGTTCTCCCCTCGTCCCCAAGGCTATTACGATGGTGTCCTGGATGATCTGTCGCCTGGTGGTGTGAGTATGGCCACTTTAAGACTCTGTCTACCCCCGGGTGCCATTCTGCCCCCAGGATAGAAGCTGGGAACGGCTGTTGGGGAAGGGAACTTTCTGAGCTTCGTCACACCTCCCCCAACAGTCATGCAAGGGTTAACGGCCCCGGGGGCCCGCCCGGGCACCATGTGCTTGCTCCTTCTCCCCAGTTCCTTTCCTTGACTGATGGCGACCCTTCCCACATGCACACACATGTTCTGCAGACAGATGTGCCAGGCCAAGTGCCACAGGCAGCCCACTGCCGGGGCAAACACAGGTGATAGGTACATTGTGGGTGGAGAACCCAGGTGTCTTGTTTCCCATCTGAGCAGTCACATGACTCACCACCCTGGGCTCAGCCTCCTCTTTCAGTCCTACCCCTCTCCTTTGAGTATTCCAGCACCTTCAATGCCAGGTGGCCCTGGTGCTTGATTGCATGAGCGGGAGGGGTCAGTCTGGTGCTCTCACTTACCTTATCAGTGGCTGTGTTCTCCCTCCCTCCATCATGTACCCATGGACCACTGGTGCAGGCCTCGGCAGGCTTGGGATGTTTGTAAACAACAGGGTGGGGAGGTGGCCTCCAGGGCACTGACTCAGGCACCTCAGGTTGTGCAAGCCAAGCGGGAAAAACAGGGCAGGCACTGCCACCTCGCACCCCAGTGGGGGAGGTGGCCACTTGGCAGGAGAGAGCAGAGTACAGTTGTTCCTCACCTCCTCCATGGCTGTTCTTTTAGGTTGGTGTTTGGGATGCTGTATCCAGCTTATGCTTCGTACAAGGCTGTGAAAACCAAGAACATTCGTGAATATGTGAGTGCAAGGGGGAGGGCAGGAGGGCTTGGCTGATGGGGGAAGCTGTGACAGCCTTGAGGGGCCTGGGAGGTGGTGTGGTAGGACTTGGTGAGGTGGGGAAGACCTTCCCTCCTCTAGGGGCTTGATAGTGTGGCATATCCTGAGTGGAGTGATGAAGGCGAGAACAGGCCCTGTTCACGGGAGTGTGGATGGAGGACAGGCCATTGGTGCACCTATGGAGGATCCTGTGGGCGAAGCATGCCAGGGTGGGCACAGGAACAAACGGCAGTTTCTTGGAGGCTCCTGTCTAGCCAGGCATGGGGGAATGCAGCAAGACAGGTTCTCTGGAATCTCTGGGCTGGGCCCACTGGAGCTGGGTGTTGGCATTGCAGCCTCCCTAGCTGACCTCTATGCTCTCTGCCCCACAGGTCCGGTGGATGATGTACTGGATCATTTTTGCAATCTTCATGGCAGCAGAGACTTTCACAGATGTCTTTATCTCCTGGTCTGGGCACAGGGGTTGGTGGGCTGTGGGGTAGGGGTGGCCCCCTCCACTTGGCTCCTGACTCACCTTGCCCCCTTATGCTCTGACAGGTTCCCTTTTTACTATGAGATCAAGATGGCCTTTGTGCTGTGGCTGCTCTCACCCTATACCAAGGGGGCCAGCCTGCTTTACCGGAAGTTTGTCCACCCATCCCTGTCCCGACATGAGAAGGTAACCCCAGAGACAGGTGGAAACGGAGGTGTAGAGGTGGGTGGGAGGGAGGGAGCCCTCACTGCAGGTCAGGATACTTGGGCTCTAATTCCAGGCCTGCTGCTGTTTAGCTATGGGACCTTTCCAGGGCCTGACCTTCCTTGTCTGCTGGGATGATTAGACAGGAGTTCATGGGAATGACCTGGTAGCTATGTGAAGTGCCAGCTGGAAGCTGGTTTGGTGATGGAGGAGTGGAATATGGCCATTTATCATTGAGGAGTGGGTGGGAAGCCCTGCTTTTAATGCGTGTTCTGAGCTTGTATCTGTGGCTGCTTGGCACTAGGTGGGAGTAAGGCAGGAGGTATGAAAACCTGTGTCTTTGCAGGGTCTGCAGAGAGGGAGTTCTGGCTCTGGATATGGGCCTGAGCTCTCCTCTCCTGTGTCCACAGGAGATCGACACATACATTGTGCAGGCCAAAGAGCGAAGCTACGAGACGGTGCTCAGCTTTGGGAAGCGGGGTCTCAACATTGCCGCCTCAGCTGCTGTGCAGGCTGCCACCAAGGTGCTCTGGGCCCCAGCCCTCAGCAGCCCTGCCCCACCTCCCATGTGTTTGGGGCCTGTCCAGCTTTTCAGGGAGCCGAGAGTTGGTGGTTAGGGATAGGGTGCTGGGCAGAAGGTGATTGAGTGGCTTTTAGTTCTAAGTCTTGTGCCCAGTGATTAGTTGCAGGCTGGTCTTGGGCTTCCCTGGCCTGCTTCCTGCTGAAGCCACTTCCCTCAGGGTCCTCCACCATGTGATGCAGCCTTCCTCTCCCTCACAGAGTCAGGGTGCACTGGCTGGCAGACTGCGGAGCTTCTCCATGCAGGACCTGCGCTCCATCCCTGACACCCCTGCTCCCAACTACCAAGATCCTCTCTACCTGGAGGACCAAGTACCACGCAGGAGGCCGCCCATTGGTGAGTGGCAGAGGGACCCAGAGCCATCCTGAGAGGCTCAGCCTCCCCCAGGGCTGGAGGAAGGCCTGGCTTGGCTTTATGTAATGTCCACTTTTGCCTCCCTTGGTTTCTCCTCCACAGGATACCGGGCAGGAGGCTTGCAGGACAGTGACACAGAGGATGGATGTTGGTCAGATACTGAGGCAACCCCCCAGCCACCTGCCCGGCCCCGAGAGAAGCCTCTGAGTCGCAGCCAGAGCCTACGGGTGGTCAAGAGGAAGCCACCAGTGCGAGAGGTCAGTGGCAAGGACAGTGTGAGGGAGGCAGGCTGTGCCCATGCCCCTGAGTGCACCACTCATGCTGATCCTACCTCTCTCCCCAGGGCACCTCTCGCTCCCTGAAGGTTCGGACTCGGAAAAAGATGGTGCCTTCAGACATGGACAGCTAGGGTCTGCAGAGTAGGCTGCCTTACCTCATGCCTGCAGGGCACCACGGACTGTCTCCAGGGGACTTTGGCTACACATCTGGCCTGCCTGCATCATTGGTCTGGATTCCACCCCTCCTGGCTCCTGTAATTGCTTGAGGACCAGGGCAGATGCTGTGGGGCCTATGCAGGGATGCACCCACAATGCACCAGAGCAGACTAGTTCCAGGGCCCTATTGCCTTCCTCAGCCCTTTGCCCTCCCAGGTGTAGGACCAGAGGTCCTGAACTCCTGCAGATGAAACCAAAGTCCACTTAGCTGTGATCATTCCCTCCTTTTAAGTACTTGATAGCCTTTTCCAAGGCCTGGTGTGTGTGTTCTGGCTGTGTCTTATATTGGTGAATGTCGTCAGGCTTGTGAATGTTTTGATAAATAAATATATAAAGGTGTTCCACTTCTCCTGGTTTGTTTCCCCACTCCATACGTTGCACACTGTGAATGAACTGTAGGCCCACTGTAGGCCATGCCTGGCCACAGCTTGGATGAGAGGACACAGACTTCTAGAGTAGTCCAGTGCTCAGGAAGAGATGGCCACTAACAAGTGCTGTCATGGATGAGCTCTTGAGGAGCCCCGAGGATGCGATGGATAGTAGGGGGGGGCGCATGCTGAAGAGTCAGAAGACAGCAGTTAGCAGGAGCCCTGGCAGAATGGGGCAATTAGAGACAAGCCAGTGAGAGCAAAGATGTGGAAAGGGGATGTGACAGCTGTGCATAGAGTGGACCTGGGGAGGGGAGTATGTATGCCCTCTGTGAACCTGGAGGCTGGTGTCAGGGAAAGCTGGAGAGAGCACCAAGTGGTGTAAACACTCTGGTACTATCAGGGGTGAGCTTGCACTCTGAGGAGTGACCACAAGAGGGCAGCAGCTGCTGGGAGCTGGACTGCCCCCAGCTTCCAGGTCAAAGCAGGCGGGGCTCGGAGACTGGCCAGAGCCTCGCCCTACCAGGGCTTGACTGCTGCCTGGCAGACTGCAAGGACCATACGGACCTCTGAAGAGATCTCTGGTGGCCCTCCCTGCTGCTTGTGGTCACTGATCTGTGCCTTGCCCATCCACAGAGCCTCCTCTGCTCCCAAGACCCAAGCTCTTTGCCTGGACTGCCTCTGCTGCATCCCCTCTGATCCCTGGGCAGCTGTCCCTGGATGCTTGTGTCACACTATGCCCCAGGGCTACACTCCTCTCCCACCCCCTCGCCTGCTCTTTTCTTTCCCCAAAGGTGGGTGAAGGTGCTGAGAGGGAGGGAAGTGGGCTGCTGAATTGAGTGGCCTGAGAATGAGGATTAACTCTTGATGTAAGGATTATCTGGGCTTTATTTGGGGAAAGGCACTTAATCTGCTGGGGGTAATTATTTCCTCACATATTAGTACTTGATGGCTCCTGAAATGGTGTTCCCTTGTATCACGGTGTTTTACTTCCTCATTAATTCATTCCAAAAGTCTGTATTGAGAGAGTACCAGGTACCAGATGCATTGCTAGATACTCCTGGGTGCAAAGACCAGTAGTGTCTGGCACCTGGAGTGTGGCTGCCACACAGCAGATGCTGCTCTGAGCCCCTGACATATATGAGTTTTATCTTCACAGCCATCTGAGGAAGTAGGTACTGTTACAATCTCCATTTCACAAATAGAAAAACAGGCACGGAGAGGCAAATAATTTACCCATAGTAAGTGACAGAATTGGGCTTTTGGACCCAGGCAGACTGGCTCCAGAGTTGATGCCCTTAATCACTGCAGTAGCTAAGTAAAGAGCTGTTTCTTGCCTCGGAGGCAAGGAGAAGGACAGTGACATATACGGGACATTTTTACTGTATGCCTGACCTTGTGTTGAGCATTTCATAGTGTTTCCTTGAATCTTCCCAAATGCCCTCCCAGGTAGGGACTATGCTATTTTACAAATGAAATGCTGAGGCTCAGAGTGCTGCCCGTCAGCTGGGGACCCTGCCTCCTGCTGCAAGTCTGCCTGGGAGTAGCCTTAGTAGATGTGGAAGAGCAGGGACTTCAGACCTGAATTGAAGGAGCACGTGATGAAGGGGAAAAGGAAATGAGTTCAAAGAAGAGAGCATTAGGTGAGGCCGGCAGTTGTGGGCTGAAGTGGATATCTCACAGTGCTGAGGCTCCACTTGCCCTCATTCCTGGGATGGGGGCTTGGTGTGGGCAAGGTCACTTGGGCCCCTTGGTAGAGTTGGTAGAGCATTGTCCTCTCCAGTGGCCCCAGTCTCTGCACAGCCACAGTCTCTGCTTGTTCTCCCTGGCATGCTCTTTCGTCCCCACCCCACCACCACTCTGTCCCCTTCCATTTGTGCCTAGAACTCCACTGAGACCTCACCTCCTGGGAGGCCCTCCATGGACACGCCCCTGCCTTGCATTGCTTGCTCATCTGGAGTTTTTGCCAGCTCTCTTTTTTTGTTTGTTCTTTGTTTTTTTTTCTCCAGAAAGGGTCTTTCTGTGTAGCCCAGGCTGGCCTCAAACTTGCGATTTTCCTTCCTTAACCTCCCGATTACAGGTCTGTACCACCCCATCTGGCTTTGCCATCTCTGTTCTTGAAGTGACTTCTGTTTTCACTTCAAGCATATCATGTTTTCTTCACCACTGTCTTGTGACTTCATAAAGACCAGACTTATCTTACTGTTGTATCCCAGCCTGGAACAAGTGGTTTAACCAAACTGAAATGTTTTTATAAGTGCATGTTTCAGTAGTAAAGTCCTATTTATTGTCTGACTTCTGAACTCAAGCATCACCTCCTATGTGAAGCCCTCCCTGACTTTCCCAGGACAGGATTAGAAGAATCAAGTAATCATTTGTTAACATGTCCAAGTCCCCAGTTGTTACCTCCAACCCCAGCACAGGGCCTGACACCTAAGAGGCCTGAAGGAGGATTCGCTGCTAAAATAACAAATACAGCTAAATGACTATAAGCCCCTCCAGGGCAGGGATGGCCTTTTACTTTGGTCTTTGTACTCTGAAACTGCCAGTGTCTCCACGACAAGCACTGGTGGATGGATGACTGCAATTGTATAGGTTCCAAGACATCCAAGTTGTAATGGGGCCACAGGGGAAGAGCAAGGAGAAATCCAAGTTCTAGGGCATATCTGGCTGAACACATGATCCTGAGGCTTGGGGCACTGGATGTTGGCTGGGCTTTCCTCAGAACAGCCCTACCTCTCTGAGAACTACCTAGGCTCTGCTGCCCTCCAAATGGGGTCTTGGGCCTACCCTTCAGCCCCTCTGGCCTGACATCTATAGGAAAGCCAGCCTGGGCTCCCACCTGCCCAGCATTCTACTTGCTATCAGTGTGCCGAGGCTCCCCAGGTGGGATCAAGGCTGGGAAGGGACCTGAAGCCACCAAGGCTAGCCTCTTAGAACCATACTCTTCAGCTTCACCTCCCTGCCTGGCTGGCTTCCAAGGTTTTCTCCATTTCCTCCCATATTCTAGAGCAGCTGGTCCTCCTCACCATCCCTCCCTCCCTTCACCCTCCCATTATCCCTAGATCCTTCCAGGTAACTCCTCTACCTCTCTGCCTCTTTGGTCCCATCACTGTCCCTCTGGCCTGTAACCCTCTAGTGTCCTGAAGCTCTTCCCTCTTTTGGCTTCTATGTCACGACACACAGGAGCCCAGGGCTGTATTTTTAGCTGCCACTCCCAGCAGCATACTAAGCCTCTAGATCCAGCCCAGGCTGAGTGGGAGGTCCTGGTGGGCACTGTCTCCACTGGAGGGGGTTGAGAGCTCAGGCTTCTGTTCCCATCCCCCACCCAACCAAGGAACTGAGGGGCCAGTAGCTGGGAAGGGGGCCAAGCCCTAGGGCAGGAGGATGGTGCCTGCTTCTGGGAGATCCTGAAGCCGGAGGAGGTGGTGGTGTTGGGCACAAAGTTCCTGAGCCTAGGGCAGAATGGAGGTTAGATTGTGGGGAGGGGATGTTGGGGGAAGAAGGAAGGCTCCAGAAGAGGAATTAGGTCAAGGATGTGGGTGGGTGGGCGAGAGGGGAGGGGTAGCATCTGCCACCAAGCTTCCTCCTGGCTCCAGAAGCATCTCCACACTTCCCTTCCCTGTCCCCTCCCCCAGGTCCTGGAGGTATTCCCCCTCCCACGAGCCCCCCCACCCCAGGCATCACCAGCAGGGGTGGGGGTGGGGTGGGGGGAAGCCAGCCTCAGCTGTCTGAAGGATGGAGGGGCTGGGGAAGCAGGGCTAGGTGCCCAGACGGCCGCGTGTGTGGGAGGGATGTCCTCAGATGCCCTCCACCCGGCAGTCCCCGCTCTGACGTGGGTGCCCCCCCTCTCCCCGCCCGGATTAGTGGCAGCTTGGCCTGACTCTCCAGGGCTCCTTCCCCGCCCCGCCTGCTGCCCACCCCTGGGCAGGGGGCTGCTCCGCCTGAGGAGCACTGTGCTTTGCCCAGGTAAGGGGCTCTGGGGTGGAGAGAGGGCAGCTGGCTACGAGCAAGGCTGTGCCTGTCAGCAGAAGTGTGTGTGTCAGCGCGTGTGTCTGTGCGCAAGGGGTCGGTGCGGGCTGGGGCCAGGCCCACGCGTGTCTGAGGGTGCCGGTCAGCTTGCCATGGTCCATGGTCTGGCTTTGTGTCCTTGCGCTGGGTGGTTTTCCTTCTGTTTGCGCCTTTTGTATGTCTCCCCAGCTCTGCTCCATCCTCAGGCACAGAACAGTCGGGTTACAAGGACTCTGGCCTGTGGCATGGCATCTGAGGCAGGATGAGGAACCGGGTGGGGGTAGAAAAGGGGTGCTGTCCCCACGCCCACCCCAATCAGCCCCTGGACAGTCTAGGAGCCTGTTCTGAGAGTCCTGGTCTAGACCAGTCACTGTGATCTGACAGGCAGACATTGCAATTGGGGGAAGTGGGGGGTGGGTATCTGTTCCACTCCCTTGGGACAATCCTCATTGCCTTTGGGGAGGATAGCCACAGGCCCTTGGGACTCTGGACATCCCAGGCTACCACTCTGGCCTCTTCCAGGCCTCAAGCCACAGGGCTCTCTCCCGGACTAGACTCTCCCACAAGCCTTGGCTGCTGGGGCAGGCCAAAGAACATGGATGAGGATCACAGGCACACCCCAGACCACCATCTCACCCTAGAATCAGGCTGGGGTCTTGGGACTCCAGTCCCTCATAGCCCTTCTACAATCATCTTCCCTGGCACACTCAGGTCTGGCCACCCCCAGGGGAGCTAGGGAAGGAAGCTAATATGAATAACTCAGCCATGTAAACAACCCCTACCACCCTAACCCACCAGGGAACTGCCCTCCGGGGGAGGCAAAGGGCTAGTGAGATCTATGCTAACATAGCCTGAGTCCTGCCCAGAGACCCCCTTTCCCCAGGACCCCTCCTCTTCTCTGTAACTGGTAAAAGGCTCTGGGCTCTCCATGGCTCCCCTTTCCAGGGATGGTGGTGTGACTTGGGACCAGGCCAGGAGGCCTCCAGAACTCATCCTTTCTACAGGATGGGGGGACCAAATGGAGGTTGGGTAGCTTCTATTTCAGGCTAGATGCAGGAAAGCAGGGAAGTCAGGGGGCAGGAGGTGGGTGCCTGAGGGGAAGGGAAGCGCCCGTTGGGCGTGTGGGTTTCTGTGTGTGTCTGAATCTGTCTGTGTGTGTTTGAATCTGTCTGTTTGTGTCTGTGCTCTGGAACCACCCCCGCAGAGGAGCCAAGATGCTTCCTCGGGTGGAGGGTACCCTGTTTGCCCATTTCCTCTCCTGCCTGCTGCTCCATCCCAGGAGCTGCTCTCATGGTTCCTTTCCAGGATAGTCCTGGGAGTACTAGGAACACTGGGGATGCGGCAGACCCTCAAAAACCCCATCTGGAAGTATGTAGTGGATCTCCCCTGGTTCCATCAATTCCTCAGTACACTTGGTAAAATCAAGGCCCTTAGACCAGGGACAGACTTGTCTAGACACCTAAGCACATCACTTTGTGCTGCTGGGCCCTAGGATGGGGCTGGGAGGAGGGCTTGGGTGGGAGACCATAAAGAGCTGCTTGGTCAGGTGAGGATGAGGGTGAGGATGAGGGTGAGGCAGGGCAGACACCAGCCAGTGGAGCATGCTCATGTGCCATAGCTGGAGAGGACCAGGAGAGAGTGGTCCAGCAGGCACAGGACCGGCTGGAGTAGGTCGAAGCGCCCATCACTGACCCGTGAGAACCCGACTGCCCCTGCCAGCTCTGGCACTGCCCCCTCCCAGCCGCCCCGCCCTAGCACCCCGGGGGGCACCCCGCCCCACGGTGGCCTGGTCCGGCCCCTCCCGCCCTTTGCTCCAGTTCCCGGGCTTGGCACCTATAGTGGGGGTGCTGCCCGACTGCCAGGCTCCGGGCCGGGCCCACGGGAGGGTGGGGCGGCTGGGAAGCTGGCACGCTGCCCCGGGGGAGCCTCTCTCGGCAGGCGCCCGGGTGCCGCGGGGGGAGGGGGGAACAAAGGGCTCATTCTCCCCGTGCGCAGCCGGTGGCATCGCCGGGGCGTTGGCGGAAGCCCCCAGGGCTCAGGAGGGGGCAGGCCCAGGCGGGGCCGCCGAATCACGGGCTCCTGTTTCCCGCAGGGTGCTGGAGGAGGAAACCGGCGGAGCAGCTTCCCCACTCTCAGTTGCGCGTCTGGCGATGGCGATCGGAGGTCCTGCTGCGCTCTCCGCCGCGCTCTCCTTCCATTAGCCGCGTTGCGCGGTGCTGCGCCCTCGCTTGTGCTTCTCTCCTGGGTCACCGGATCGTCCCCCACCTTCTAGGCACGACCCCCTCCCCCGGCCCCTCGGCCTTTCCCCCAACTCGGCATCTCCGACCCGGGGCGCGAGTTCCCCCCGGCCCGGCTCCCTCTCTCCCTCGGGGGGCACCCGCTCCCTAGCCCCGGTCCGGCCCACCCCAAGGCGCAGCACGGAGTCTCGGCGTCCCATGGCGCAACCCACAGCCTCAGCCCAGAAGCTGGTGCGGCCGATCCGTGCCGTGTGCCGCATCCTGCAAATCCCGGAGTCCGACCCCTCCAACCTGCGGCCCTAGAGCGCCCCCGACACCCGGGGGGAAAGACAGCGCGAGTGCGCTGAGGAGAGAGCGGGAGAACGCGTCCTCGCTCGCCGGCCGGGAGGCCCCGGAGCCGGCCCATGGGGAGCGGGTGCCCGGCGTCGGCCAGCAAGACCGCCGCCGCCGCCCGCGCTGCGCCCAGCCTGTGAAGCCCAGGTAAGTACCGAGAGGGAGCGCCAGGAGGGCGCCCCTGGGGACACTTGTAGGGAGGGATTTCTGAGCCGATTCCCCGGAGCCCGCTGGGAGCGAGTTCTCGGTGCCCCTCTGGGCTGGGCCTCACAACTTAACATCGAAAAGTTAGGATGCGCGACTAGTCCTGGACCGTGCGGCTCCCACGGGCGCCCTGGCACCCCTTGCCAAGGCTTCTGCGCCTTCCTCCTGGGTCTTCTCCGCGGCGAGCGGACCGCTCGGAGAGAGTGCTGCGGCTCCGGTGCCACCTGTCATCCTGGTCCCTTACACGCACGTTCAATTTTCCCTCGCTTGCGTCTCTCTGGGGCCCGGCCCGCTTTCCCCGCCTCCTTCCCTCCCCCCTCCAGGCTGCAGTGAGCAGCGGCGCGGTGGCACTGCCGGCTAGGCTAGGGCAGCTTGACCACCCCAGCTGAAGTCTCTTAATCCCTTCTGTGCTGGCCCACTGTTTTCCTTGGGGGCCACCTGGATTCAACCCCCCCTCCCCAACTGTTGTCCTGGGACTCTGCCCTAGAAGCCAAGAAACTAGAGCCAGGGAAAGAGGCAGGGTCAGGGCTGCCCAGGTGTAGGGAGAGACATCAGCTGGCAGCTCTGGCCACCTGCCCTCCCCAGTGACTTCAGCCTGCCTGGCCTGGACATTCCAGTCTTGCAGACCTGGCTGGCGTTGGTGGGGCTTGGGTTGGGGGCAGGTTGAGGGTGAGCTTTAAAAAGCACCCCCAAAACCACAAAATGCAGTTTTGAAGAGTCCTCTGAGACTCGAGCCCATTTTACACAATGGTACATTGAGGCCCAGAGAGTGCCATGACTTGCCCAAAGCCACAACAGGACTAAGACAAGGCCAGGATCCAACCTCCTGGTTCAGTGCCTTCCAGAGCAATTTTAGACTCTTGCTCTGTCTTTCTCCGTAGTTTGACCAGGTTCCTGGTTCAGTGAGGTCAGAATGTGTCACCCTAGAAATGACTCCCTATTCTGAATTTGGCCCCACAAATTCTAATTCTGGAGCATCCTGCCCAGGCAGGATCCTTCAGGCCACCTATGGTAGGCTCCATGATGCCCTGCTGTAGACTGGCACTTGCTTTACTGGTTTGAACTACTTAAGTGCTGCCAGGGCAGTGCCCACTCTGTGCCAGTGGTAAGGTACTTGCATGTGCCTAAGGAGCTCATGCTTTGGTTGTTATGCTCCAGGGACCCCCGTGGGAGATCCCCATGAGGGCAGGAGAGTGATGGAGAGTATGCCCAGCTTCCTGAAGGACACCCCCACCTGGGAGAAGACAGCCCCTGAGAACGGCATCGTGGGACAAGAGCTGGGTACCCCACCTCAAGATGGCCTGCGCCATGGGGCATTGTGCCTGGGAGAGCCTGCTCCCTTCTGGAGGGGCGTCCTGAGCTCCCCAGACTCCTGGCTTCCCCCTGGCTTTCCCCAGGGCCCGAAAGACACGCTCTCACTGGTGGAGGGCGAGGGCTCCCGGAATGGGGAGAGGAAGGTCAGCTGGCTGGGCAGCAAGGAAGGACTGCGCTGGAAGGAGGCGATGCTGCCCCATCCACTGGCCTTCTGCGGGCCAGCATGCCCACCTCGCTATGGCCCCCTGATTCCTGAGCATGGTGGTGGCCATCCCAAGAGTGACCCTGTGACCTTTCGGCCCTTGCACTGCCCTTTCCTGCTGGAGACCAAAATCCTGGAGCGAGCTCCCTTCTGGGTGCCCACCTACTTGCCACCCTATCTGGTGTCTGGCCTGCCCCCAGAGCGACCGTGTGACTGGCCTTTGGCCCCCCACCCCTGGGTATACTCCGGGGGCCAGCCCAAAGTGTCCCCTGCCTTCAGCTTAGGCAGCAAGGTGAGTACAGGAGCAGAGAGGATACCTGGGACTCGGGCCACACAAGCTAGCTCAGTGGTCCCTGAGGAGCCCTACCAGGGCAGCACCACTCTGCCCACTTTCTGATGAAAAGATAAGGCACCCCCCAAGTAGAGGAACCTGGCAGCTCAGAGCTATCCCAGGCCCTGAAGTCAACCCTAGTACTTTGCCCTTCTGGCAGCACCATCTTCACTGGCCCTCCGTTGCATCCTGCTCTTGGGCCTCTGCAGCTGTTAAATTACCTGCTGTCCAAGCAGGACAAGGCTTTGGAAACTCTGCCTTTGGAATGGATGGCCTTGTCTTGGGGCGGAGGATGGTTGGGCCTGCAAGTCCTCTGTCTGAGAGTGGGATGTGCAGGTGATCTCATGGTCTATGTCTAGGACTCTTCCCTTACAGGCTACTTTCTGAATGCCCAGGTTGAGATTTTTGAATAGTTTAAAAATAATTGGAAGCCAGGCATGGTGGCTCACACCTGTAATCCGAGCACTCACACTTGAGCGGCTGAGACAGGAGGATTATTAGTTTAAAGCCAGCCTGGACTACAAAGTAAAGTTCAAGCCAGTCTGGGCTACACAGTGAGACTCTGTGTCAAAAGCAAAAACAAAGGGCTGGCAGAGTGATTCAAGTGGTAAGAATGCCTATCTAGCATGTGTGAGGCCCTGAGTTCAAACCCCAGTGCTGAAAACATAACAAATAAAAACAACAAAACCAGTATGGGTTGGAACACCAAGTAATCCACATAGGTTCTAGATGGCCTTTGGCTGCTGGATTGTGGGAAAGTCTGAGAAACCCTAGGAGAGGATGTGAGGAGCCATTCAGGGAGGTGCCATTTAGTACCCAGTCTCTGAGCTCTTCAGTGTCTTCCCATAGCTGTATTTTATTTATGACACCTGTTGGAATCAGTCCTGTCTGTCCTTGTAAGCACTGGAAACCAAAGGCTGCACAATCTTATCCTTCTCTCCTCCCTCAGGATCTCTGCCACAAGGATTCAAGCACTCTCAGGCTGGCAAAGGAGCCCTTGGCAGCGTCGGAGCCTGGGTTGTTGGGCTTAGCCCCCAATGGGCATCTCCAGAGAGCCCCTTCACTCCACCAGAGGAATGGGGAGACAGGCGCTGGCAGGCAGCAGAATCTTTGCCCACTTTTCCTGGGGCACCCAAACACTGTTCCCCGGGCTCCCTGGCCCACTTGTCCCCCAGGTCTGGTTCATTCTCTTGGCAATGTCTGGGCTGTGCCAGGCAGTGGCAGCCTCGGGTACCAGCTGGGGCCACCAGCCACACCAAGGTGTCCTTCTCCTGGGCCTCCTATCCCCTGCTGCTCATCCCACCCACCTGCTAGAAAGGGGGATCTTGGCCCTTGTGGGAAGTGCCAGGAGGGCCTAGAAGGGGACACCAGTGGGCCAGGGGAACCCAGTGAAGAAGTGAGCAAGGCCACTGGTCCCAGGGCCTGTCCCACAAGCCACCACACCAAGCTGAAGAAGACATGGCTCACACGACACTCAGAGCAGTTTGGGTACCCGGGCAGCTGCCCTGAGGATGAGGAGAGTCCAGCTGCCCGGCTCCGGGCCTTCAAGAGGGCAGGCAGCCCTGAGGTTCAGGGAGCAGAGGGTGGCCCAGCCCCCAAGCGGCCACCCCACCCTTTCCCAGGCACTTCAGGGAAGAGGGCCAGGGCTTGGCAGGAGGTGCTGGACACGTCCATAGGGAGCGAGGCACAGACAGAAGGACAGGAGGAAGAGAGAGGTAAGGGGGCTGCGAGGGGACTGGTTGCAGGGCTTGGGCTTTTCGGGGGCAGGGGCATAGGTCCTTTTTAAGTAGATCACACCAGTTGTCCATTTCCTACCTGGATTACACTGGCTCTGTGGAGCAGCATCCATTGGCAAGAGCCTTCCTGTCAGTGGCTTCCATCTCCCCGTCTCCTGCTAAGCCATGGTGTGTTGGTGATAGTGCAGTGACATGGTTCAGAGCATGGTCTCTGGTGCTGGAATGTCTGCTTCTTGATTTTGCTGATCCGTAGCTGTGTGGCCTTTAGTGAGTTCCTTCACCTTTCTGAGCCTCAGTTTCTTCACTTATGAAATGGAGATTAAAATGGTGCCTCCATCATGAAGACTACTGCAAGGATTAAATGCCATAAGAACTCATCACAGGCACTGAAGAATTTGTGGCAGTTATAAACAACCAGTAAATGTTCACTGCTAGGATTATTTGTGGCACAAATAATTCAGACACTGCCTATCCTGCCTCTCTTAGCCAGTCAGATTGTAGAGGCTCTGTTTGGACTCTCCAGCATTAGGACTTGGGCACATCCTGGACTCCTCTGCCATACTGTGTCCCTCACAGAGGGCTCCGTCACTGCTGGTGTCAGTCTTGGCTAGCCAGGATCACCTCATTCTCAGCCTCTTGACTGCTGAGCCTGGATCAGGACTGTTTTCATGGCTTGATTCAAATGCCCATGTGCCTACAGGGAGACCCTTGTGGGGACTGGGAAGGTGTTCTCTTCGCCTTCTTATGTTACTGCATCTGTGCCCTGTGTTGAAACTCTCTGGCCTTCTCACTTCCTGGCACCTCTGTCTGTCCGTTCACATTGGGATTGTCTTCTCACATTGTAAAGCAGCCAGCAGAACCACTAAACCTTCAGTGGAGCTATCCAAAGTCTACACTGACTGAATTCTACACTTGCCCATCACCCCAGCTGCTGAAAGCCTTGGGCTCAACACTCCAGACAACCTCTTCCCTCAGCATCCATCCCTGCCAGGGCCACTGCTCAGTCTTGTGCTTGAACTTTCTAGTTGTCTGGTCCACTCTCTTGGGTTCTGAATTAGGCCTCACAGGCCTGGGACTGGGGGAGGAAGGGGCTGGATGTGTGTAGACCAGAAATGCAGACTCCTAAGCAACTGCATTGTCCCCTCAGGACCCCAAGATGGCAGGACCAGCCTCCAGAACCCTGTGCCTCAGGACACACCTTGCCCATCTCTCTCGGCAGGCATCACTCAATGTCAAAGTTGTGCCCAGGCAGCTGGAGAGGTGGGAGGGCTGGCTGGTCACTCCCAGGAGGTACAGAGGTGAGCATTGCCCCTGGCTGCCCTAGCCGGCACCCCACCCAGGGGCTCCCTTCTCACATCCCTCTGCCCTATCTCCAGATTGCCCCGGGGAGAAGAGCAGCTGCCTGAAGAGGACTCCCCAGCAAGTTCCAAGGAAGGAGGAGGCTCTGGCCTGAAGGACCAGGCCAGGATCAGCAAGGGCTTGGCCAAACACCTGCTGAGTGGTTTGGGAGACCGACTGTGCCGTCTATTGCGGAAGGAGCGGGAGGCCCTGGCCTGGGCACAGCGCGAAGGTGAGCCATTGTGGTCCTGCATGATGCCTGGGTGTCCCTCCCTGTACCCCACCCATGCTGTGGGTTCCCAGGCCTACCCCACTTCCAAAGCCCTCCACCCTCCGTTCCTATTCCTAACTTGGGCTCTTAGTCAATGCTGAGGTGTCTGGTCTGCGTGGGAAGTGTAAAACAGTCCAGCCCAGTTCTCTGAAAGGTTTAGGACCCAGTACAAGTGTCTGAAAGAGCCTGGGAGTGGAGGAAGCTCTAGAGGAGTTAAGATCAGAGACAGCTTCTGTGGTGGTAGGACTCGGACCTAGGAGCTAGTGAGGTTTGGAGTTGGTACTTAGTGGGTCCTCAACCCTAGGCTTCCCCTTCACAGCCCTTTCCACCACCAGCAAGGTCTTTGTAAATGCACAGCCCTGTAACTCTCTGGGTGGAGGTCACTGGTGGCTCGCTCTTGTCTCAGAGAGGCCAGCTCCTACATTTCTTCAGTCTTCGGTCTGCTCTTAGGAGCTCCTGCCACGCCCAGCTGAATTCCCGGCACACACGCCACCCATCCTGCCCTTCCCGGATCACCCTAGCTTGTCCATCCCCTGGGGCCTTGGCACCGGCTGTTCCTTCAGTCTGGAATGCCCTGCTCCTCCCTTCCTACCTGGTGGATGAGGACTTACTCATCCTTTGAGGCCTCTTGTGCAGCTCCCTTACTATGCCTACTCTCCTTCCCCAAGATTTTCACACTCGGTTGCCGTATTCATGTATGTGGAGTGTGAGCACTGGGAGGGCAGGGTCCAGGTCTGAGCAGCTCTGAGTCCCCTGTATCTGACCTGGGACATGACCAGGTGTTTGTTGAATGTGGTGTTTTTTCCACCTACCAGCAGCTTGGTCCAAACCTTTGTTCTTAAGGAAAAAAAAAAAAAATCTACTCTTTTGGGTAAGGTCAGGAGTAACTTCTTAAGGTTTTCTCTTTTAGTATACAAAGTTCCCTGGAGGAAAGGCCACCTGAGCAGTTGCCATGCCTTTCCATTTCTGGTAGCAAGTAGGGCATGGGAGGGGGGAGGTGGATGCAAGAATGTGCTGGAAGTAGTATGGATTTGTAATGCTAGGCCCATTGGGGAAATCCCTGGGGCAAGGCTGAGGGTGGAGCAAGAATGGGAAGTTGAGGCTACTGTTATCCTGGGAGGGCTTACTGGAGCAGGTGGCTTCTGCGGGACTGGGTGGGGGGCTATTGAGTAAATAGGTGAATGGCCAAAGGGTCAGCTCCCTTCCTGGGATGGCATCGGTGGAACTGCTCCCTACTTCTCCCCCTCTTCCCTTGGAGGCTTCCCACATGAGGCACTCAAAAGAGGCCATGGCCTTCAGCCTTCTGACTCTGTTCTATTCTGTGGTCAGCAGGCCAGGGGCCAGCTGTCACAGAGGACAGCCCAGGCATTCCACACTACTGCAGCCGTTGCCACCATGGACTCTTCAACACGCACTGGAGATGCCCCCGTTGCAGCCACCGGCTGTGTGTGGCCTGTGGTCGCATGACTGGTGTGGGGAGAGCCAGAGAGAAAGCAGGTGGGAAACAGGCCAAAGGGCCAAGGGAGGCAGGGTGGGAAGGAAGGCTTCAGTAGGACTGCTCTAAGGTATGCAGCCATTTCTTGGCTGCTTCTCCTCAGAGAGCTTCCTCACTCCCACCCAGCCCCCAGCCTCAGCCACCACACCGCTCATTGCCCCTTAGAGTAGACCTTTCCCTGTCCACAGATCAAAGGGTCATGCCTGTGTCCTTGCCCACCCTTAAAAGAAGTCGAGTGCCTACTCTAAGCCTCCTACTTGGCTCAGTTTGCACCTTTAAAAATCTGCTGTAACACTGTGAGGTGGGTATTATTGCCTCCATTTTTCCAGATAAGAAAAACTAAGGTTAAATGACTCATTCAAGGTCACAAAGCAAGTAAATATTGTGGTCAACATTTCGACTTAGGTCTTCTGATTTGGTCCGTTCTTTTCACGATTCTCAGCTTTCTTTCCCTTGGCTCAACTTGACCATCTCAGGTCTTGAAGTTTCTCAGTGTTCCAATAGACATGGCTGAAAAGAGTCCCAGAATCAGATGCATTCTGGATCATTCTTTGCTGTATAACCACCTTGGGATCTTACAAAGCATCTTGGTGTATGCAAGCCTCTGTATTTCATAAGCAACGAATTTTATGTATTTGTTTCCCAGAAGGCACAGGTTTTGTGGATTATTGAGCCCCTCCTGGTTAAAATATCATGTATTTGGCCTTCTTCCCTGACCTTAACCTAAAGTTACCTTGCTTTCTGGAGCTGCAGCTTCTCCCTTCCTATCCCACAGGCTCTCAGGAGCAGTCTACACGGGAGTGTGCCCAGGAGGCTGGGCATGTTGCCTGTTCCCTGATGTTAACCCAGTTTGTCTCCAGCCAGGGTGAGCCATCGTGGAGGGGTGGGGCATGCAGTGGGTGGATCCTCACAGAGACAATCTTCCTGTCTGGTTGTCCCTGACCCCGGTGACATGCCCTCCTGTTTGCAAGGCCAAGCTGCACATGTGCATTCACTACCAAACTCCATCTCTCCTCTGCACCCCCAGTGCTGGCAGAACTGAGCACCGCCATGCATCAGGTCTGGGTCAAGTTTGACATCCGAGGGCACTGCCTCTGCCAAGCTGATGCCTGGGTGTGGGCCCCTGGAGATGGAGGCCAGCAGGTAAGAACGAGGGCATGGCCCAGTAAGGACTAGTTGGTGGGCCCCAGAATTGAGCAGTGTGCCTGCAAATGACTGGCCTTTGCAGGGATAGTCTCTTCTCTTTTGACGGGGATGAAGAGGGATATGAAGACAGTGAAATCAGGCTTGGTACCCATTCCCTGAGGATCAGCATCTTTGCACTGAGCTCTAGTGTCTGGCCCCTTCCCTTCAACCCCCACCACAAGTCCTCCCTCACTGCCAGCCTGGAGTCCTGCACTATTTTGCACATCTTCTAGCTCACTTGCCACATCATTGCATATGGGTATAGCCTTGACCCCAGCCACAGGCTCCTTCTGGAGCAGTATCAACCCATCTTCCCAGTATTCTAGCATCTCACACATAGCAGGTGCTCAACATGCATTGTGCAAAGTTCTTATAAAATTCATATTTTTATGATAAAAGTTATCCATTCAAGAAATAGTTCATTAAATACATTCTGTGTACCAGACACTGTACCATATACCCACTGTGGAAAATTCAGGAAATGCAGAAAAGAATGAGGAAGAAAACAATAATGGGCTCTCACGCTGCGATTAACAGTTTTACATACTTCTTTTCAGTCAGCTATTTATTCATACTCATTTAGTATACTTTAGAACCCATCAGCCGGGCGCCAGTGGCTCACACCTATAATCCTAGCTACTCAAGAGGCAGACGTCAGGAGGATCGCAGTTCGAAGCCAGCCCAGGCAAATAGTTCATGAGACCTTGTCTTGAAAAAAACCCATCACAAAAAAGGGCTGATGGAGTGGCTCATGGTGTAGGTCCTGAGTTCAAGCCCCAGTACTGCAAAAAATAGAACCCATCATATGAAGAAGTCTACGAGCAACTATGTGCTATAGCATTTTGCTCCTGGAAACACAATAATGGGACTTACAAGTGTCCATCATTAATTCTTATACTTTGAGTTGTTGAGTTGAATTGTGCCTGCCATTTTTTTAAATCTCTGTTTGTATTGGGGGGTGGTGGATGGGTTTAACAGAAGGAGCCGACTGAGAAAACTTCCCCGACTTCACAACCTTCCTGTAATGGAGATTCCAACAGGACCAAGGACATCAAAGAGGGTGAGAGCTCACTACACCCCTAGGACTGAGTGAGGCAGGTCAGAAGGCTGAAGTCTCCAGGAGGGATTTGGCATTGCTTTGGCAAACAGTGCACCCAGTTCCTGCTGATAATCTCCGTCGAGCACCTGAACACAGGCCTCCTAACCTGGCCTTCAGTCAGACTTCCCTTCTGAAGTCTCCTCTACAGAGGCTCAGGAGCTGCCTTAGGAAGATGGTGGTGGGAGGAAAGACCCAGAGCAGCATAGAGATGGGGTGTCAGGGAGGAGAGAGCAGACTCAGCCAAGAGATGGGGCTGCCTTTCAAGGGAAAGATGCGGGGTCAAGCAGAAACCCTTCAGCATTTTCCTCCCCAACAGAAACTCCAGACTCCACTGAGACCCCAGCAGAGAATCGTGCGGGCCGAGCCCCCCTGCCTTGTCCTTCTCTTTGTGAACTGCTGGCTTCTACTGCTGTCAAACTCTGCCTGGGGCATGAGAGGATCCACATGGCCTTTGCCCCTGTCACTCCAGCCCTGCCCAGTGTAAGCAAGGGCACAGAGGGAGGGATGGGAGCCCTGGGTACCAGAAGTTGGGCTGCCCTCCCTGTGAGACCTGGAGGGTCCTGAGCCCTCCCGGCCCTCTATCTGCCCCTCCTCATAGGATGACCGCATCACAAACATCCTGGACAGCATCATTGCACAGGTGGTAGAACGCAAGATCCAAGAGAAAGCCCTGGGGCCAGGTCTTCGAGCAGGGCCAGGTCTTCGTAAGGGCCTGAGCCTGCCCCTGTCGCCAGTGCGGCCCCGGCTGCCTTCTCCTGGGGCCTTGCTGTGGCTGCAGGAGCCCAGGCCTCAGCATGGCTTCCATCTCTTCCAGGAGCACTGGCGGCTGGGCCAGGTGAGCCTGCCTTCTCTGCCCCTCCCGGCATTCCTGGCCTCACTTGCTTCATAGGGTCTTGATCCCTAGCCCCATGCTGTCCTAGTGGCTCAGAAGGGGGAAGCAGGGTCTGTTCCCCAAGCCGTCCTGGAGCTGCTTTAACATGCCCCAGCCTAGCTGTGGTGGGCATCCTCCATTCTCCCGTTGTCCTCCTTTCCTTACCACAGCCCGTGCTGGTGTCAGGGATTCAGAGGACATTGCAGGGCAGCCTGTGGGGAATGGATGCTCTTGGGACACTTGGAGGCCAGGTGCAGGTGCTGAGTGCCCTTGGGCCTCCCCAGCCTACAAGCCTGGACAGCACAGCATTCTGGGAAGGATTCTCCCGGCCAGAGAGTAAGTATCCCTGATGTAGAGGGAGCTGGGAGGCAAGGCCCCACTGTGGCCTTGGGGGCTGCTGGAAGTAGGGCCTGGGGTAGAAAGTAAAGTCATGTACTGCTGTCCCTGGGGCAGGGTCTGCTCAGCCAATGACACTCCTCCCTGGGCCAATGGTATCTGTCTCTTTCCCCTAGCTCGCCCAAAGTCAGAGGAGGGCTCTGTCCTGCTGCACCGAACTCTGGGAGACAAGGACACCAGTAGGTACGTACAGTATCAAAAGGCCAGCCCCAAGTTCTGGCCACTGTCTTCTACTTTGTCATTCTTCCTCTCCTCCTTCACTCCTCACCCCCATTTCATTGTTCTCTGGGGGTTACCCTAGCTGGAGTCTTTGGTGCTTGGTTGGACCTGCTGGGCCTGACCTGCCTCCATTCCTGCCCACAGGGTAGAGAACCTGGCCTCCAGCTTGCCACTCCCAGAGTACTGTGCCCACCATGGGAAACTCAACCTGGCTTCCTACCTCCCACCGGGCCTCTCCCTATGTCCGCTGGAGCCCCAGCTCTGGGCAGCTTATGGTGAGTGCCCCTCCACTCCTGCCCATTCCCTACCCACACTGTGTATCTGTCATCTTGGGGCACGTGGGCATCAGTGCCAAGGTCCCAGGGCCTGAAGTGCTTCTTTTATTCCATTCCCAACCATCATTTTTCCACCTCCATGCAGGTGTGAGCCCACACCGTGGACACCTGGGGACCAAGAACCTATGTGTGGAGGTGGCTGACCTGGTCAGCATCCTGGTACACGCAGAGGCACCACTGCCTGCCTGGCACCGGGTGCAGAAAGGTGGGTCCTCATCTGAAGACAGGAGATGAACAATCGATGTAGGTGTCTGCCTCTGAACACCCCAGGCCCACCTGAACTTTTTTTTCACAGACTTCCTCTCAGGCCTGGATGGGGAAGGACTCTGGTCTCCAGGCAGTCAGGTCAGCACTGTGTGGCACGTGTTCCGGGCACAGGACGCCCAGCGCATCCGTCGCTTTCTCCAGATGGTGAGGAGGGAGTTTGGAGTCCACCCCTTATCCCTGCCCCACCCCAGAAATTCATCCCGTCTGCGTGTGTGCTCCCCGTGTACTCACTCCCTAGCCCATTCCTGCAGGTGAGCTGGACAAACCCAACTCATGCCAAAGGTGCCAGAGAAGGCAGATAGGGACCTCAGTTCTGTGATGGGGCTCAGAGGAGAGGGGTGCGGGGAGAGTTGGCACCTACTGAAATGAGGCAATAGTTTTGTGAGCTAGGCTTTGGACTAAGGGCCTTGGGTACATTATCTCAGTTAATGGGTACCACTTCTGCCCAGGAAGGGAGAGCTTTTTTCTCATTTTGCAGACAAGAAAACTGAAGCTCAGTGGGGGCAGCCTCCACTCCCTGGGCTCTGGGGGAGAGAAGCTGGCAAAAAGCCAAAGGAAGCCCTGCTACTCCCTTTTCCATAGCTCCCTGCTATGAGGAAAGACTTTTCCAGAGGTACTAGCCATGAAGAGGGCTTGGGTAGGCAGGTGAAGGGAGAGACCTGCCAGGAAAGGGTAGGATGGGAAGTGGGTGAAGGCAGGAAGCTCCAGAGGCTAAAGTTAAGGTTAATGTGGGGTGGATGCAGTAATGCATGCCTGTAATCCCAGCAATTAATCCCAGCACTCAGAAGGCTGAGGCAGGAGGATCAAGTATTGGAGGCCAGCCGGGCGCCGGTAGCTCACGCCTGTAATCCTACCTACTCAGGAGACAGAGATCAGTAGAATCATGGTTTGAAGCTAGCCCTGGCAAATAATTTGTGAGACCCTATCTCAAAAAACCCTTCATAAAAATAGGGCTGGTGAAGTGGCTCAAGTTCAAGTCCTAGTATGAAACAAAACAAAACAAAAAGAGTTCCAGGCCAGCCTGGGCTTCATAGCCTGTGTCAAACAAAAAAAATGGATAAATAAATAAAATCTTAGGGTGGGTCCATTAGTTCCAAAGTCCAGCTGAGCCCCAATTGTTCCAGAGGAAAGACTTCCAAGTGTCACCCCTGCTAAGGCACACGTACAGACGTGCAGGTGCCAACATGGTGACCTCCACCACCCCTTCTCACAGGCACACGCATCTACAGATGCTGGGACACACAGAGGGGAGCAGACAGGCACACTGTCATAAACAGTCTGGGTGTGGCTGGCCGTGGGCAGTCCCATGGGACTTGACACAATGACTCATGGGGAGGTCTGAGGGGTACTTTCTTACTGGGTGGCTTGGGAAACACTGCTCTAGCCCCAGGACAGACTTGAATCACTGAGGCAAAGGAACCTTGGTACCTGGCTGGAACTCCCCTAAGGTTCAGTCTGGTTCACCAGCCTTCCCGTACACCCTTAGCCCAGTCTTGTAGCTCTGATCCCAGGGACAATGGCTGAAGTTCTAGCTGAAGGGGTGGATGTAGCTGGTGGCCAGCTGGAGCATGATTCTGGCACTCACCCCTGCAGGTGTTCCCTGGGCACCTCCTATCTGGCTTCCACGAGTCCCTGCCTGCTGAAGGAGCTCCCTGCCTGGGCTGGTGACAGCCCTGATAGATATGCCTGTTTCAGAGGCTTCGCCTGGACAGGCCAGCCTTGTCCACCCACTGGGAATTAGAACTTCTGTGTGGCCTTGTCTTTCCTGGACCCAGGATCTTAGAAGAATCTGACAGTGTTTTGGATTGTCTCCCCAGGGATACACAAGCTGGCTGCTCACCCACAATTTAGCTTACAATGCAGGCTGTTCCCAAAGACTCCAGGTTAAGAACTCCTGTGATAGACAGTTCATGAATAGGGATTTGCCAGACATCTTCCGAGTATGAGAGAGAGAAGGTGCAGGGGTCAGGCCCAGGCCATGGAGGCTATTAAAGGCATCCAGCCCCAGGGAAAGCAGACATTAAGACCCCCAGCTTGGATGCCCTTAATCTTTCCTGTAAGCGCCTTCCAGCTGAATGTTTGTCCTGTCAGCCTGAGCCACCCCAGCCCCTCACCAACAGCCCCTTTCTCTCCTACGTCCTGCCCTCCCCTGCCTGCCCTTCAAGACCTGGCCACTTCAGCTTCCTCCTGTGCCCGAGCCTCTGTGAGGCTCACTCCTCTATCTTCCTGGCACTCTGCCCTTCCCTCCACCCCCTCTCATCTCCTCTTTTCTTCTTTGAGGTGTGTCCGGCTGGAGCAGGGACCTTGGAGCCTGGTGCCCCAGGCAGCTGCTACCTGGATGCAGGGCTGCGGAGGCGCCTGCGGGAGGAGTGGGGTGTGAACTGCTGGACCCTGCTGCAGGCCCCTGGAGAGGCTGTGCTGGTGCCTGCAGGGGCACCCCATCAGGTGCTTCCCCCAGTGGGTGGAGCTCTGGGGAGATTAGGGTATCAGAAGTGGCATTCTCTCCAATCCTGGCAGCAGGGAAGGAAGTCAGGGCCGCTGTAGGGAAGAGGAGATGGAGAAGTTGAGAGGTCTTCAAGTCCTCAAGATTAAGTGAGATTTGGCCCAGAGATCCAATCATCTAGGCCTGGCCAACTCATTGTGCTGATAGAGGGGCTTTGCGTCCCCTTTGGTATGGCTTTGGTCACACATTTGGGATGCATCATGCTATATCATTGTCTTCTCTCAGAGTTAAGTGGGGGTCATTGAAGAATAAAGACATCGGGGACCAGAGAGACAGGAAGAGGATTTGACACCTTAATCCTCCACTGACCCTCCCATTCATGTCTTCTCTGGTACAGGTTCAGGGTTTGGTGAGCACTGTCAGTGTCACCCAGCACTTCCTGTCCCCTGAGACCTCTGCCCTGTCTGCTCAGCTCTGCCACCAGGGACACAGCCTGCCCTCTGACCATCGCCTGCTTTATGCTCAGGTGAGTATGACACTGGCCAGCAGGCTGGGTGCTGGGTAAGTGCTCCCAGGGCACAGCTGCTATAAATAGACCAGCTCTGAGCCAAGTGGGTTTTCAATCTGCCTGTGCAGAAGAAAGGTGTCCTTACAGAGGATGGGGGCAAAATATGATTGAAAAATTTTTGTCCTTTCTCTTTTTCCTAGATGGACTGTGCTGTGTTCCAAGCAGTAAAGGTGGCTGTGGGAACATTACAGGAGACTAAATAGGGGACCTTCAGTGTCTGGGGGAGGGGCAGTGGGTAGACCATGTGCTCAGCCCAGGCATAGCTTCTGTAGGGAATGGCAACGTGGAACCTGGGGGCTTTAGTCAATTCCATGAACACCTCTCTGGGTACAAACAGATCATCCTGTTCCTCAACCTTGCCTTGGCTCTAAAGCCAACAACCACAGTGCTACTGAAGCTCACACCTGCTCTTCACAGGCTGGCACCTGCTTTCCCCAATCACCTCTCTCTGTAGTACGAGGCCCATATTAGGGGTGATGGACTCCCTCCAGCTCCTGTGCTGCAACCCAGGAGACAAACAGCCCTTCCTTGGGGACCTTTGGGAATCATTCTGGCTTAAGCAATACTTCCTTCCACTGCCTCATCCCCTACTGTCCCACCCGTGCCCTGAGCTCTGCCTATGCCACCTGCGTCCTTACTGGGTTCCCAGGCAGCTGTTGGCACTGCAGGCCTGCTGAAGTGGGGGCTACCAAAATTCTGCCCTCACAGAAGAGCTGTGAAGTGTTTGGAGTAGATGGTATCAGGGATGGCCCAGGCTTGGCTGAAGGGAAGGACATGAGCAATGCCACTGTGCTTCTGCTCCCGCCTGTCTCCTTCATGTTCTCCATTAAAATCTGTTGTTTTGTGACTGCTGCCAATGTGGTTGGCCCTACTCCTGCCGGCCACATGGCCTGTGGAGGGAGGGCAGACACAGATATCTGTTCTGGAGTAGAGGCAAATGGAGAGGGTGGGCAGACACTGGGGACCAGATCACAGGGACCTCATATACCACTGTCTGCTCTTCGGAGGCCTGCGTCCCTGGAGCCGTCCAGGGGCTGACTCCTAAAGATGTTCCTGACTGTGACAGCAGGCAAGGCAGAGTTCTATGACACATACTGAGGTGGCCTCCCTGTGTGGCATTGGCCTGTGGAGACTTTGGAACCCCACTACTCCCAGAAAACTCCAGGGTACCCTATCTCTCCCATCTGCTCTGACCCAGAGGGACGTCCCAGAGAGCCTTTGCCCAGCTGACTGCCCTTGGTGGCCAGGTCCCCAGGACTGAGCTTGCCTGACAGCTGCCCCTTGTTCTTCTTACCCCATCCTCATGGCCCTTCCAGTGTGGCTCTGCCCTCTACTCCTTTCTATGTGTATCTCAGCCCCACAAAAGTGCCAGCTCTTGTCATACCTGACTATTCCTGCTGTGGTTTGGGGAATTTTTTTTAATTAAATAAACTTTTTTATTATAAATTAACATCTGTTCAGAACAGTAAGAAAATAAGAAAGGTACCTGCTCATCTTTACTCACCCCTAACTCAACCACTCAGTGTTTTCTCAGGGATCTGTTGAATTGGTGTGTGTTTTCCTTTTATTTCTATTGTATTCATTTTTTATGCTTCTGTCTAACCTTATGTTCCATTAAGTGCCTGTGCCTTGATTTACATAACCATCCTTTGTGTGTGTGTGCGCGCGTGGTACTGGGGTTTGGAATCAGAGCCTCACACTGGCTAGGCAAGTGCTCTACCTCTTGAGCCACTCTTCCAGCCCTTTTTTGTATTGCTACTTTCGAGATAGGGTCTCTCCAGCTATCTGCCCAGGCTGCTTTTGAACCAAAATCATCCTGCTCTTAGCCTCCTAAGAAGCTAGGATTACAAGCATGAGCCACTAGTGCCTGGCACCATCCCTCATTAAAAAAAAAAAAAGATGTTTCTTCATTGAAGAATTTCATTAATTCCACTTTTTCTTAGTATTAAAAAAATTAGAGATCTGTATTTGACCATGTTATTCTTTTCATTTAGCTTATTTAACCTCTTTGATTTCACTTAATCCTTATCACTATTTTGAGGTAGATACGTTTCCATTTTACAAAAGAAAACAGGCAGGTTGGGGTTGAATAAGTCACCCAATGTCATGCAGCAATTTTAATGGCAGAACTGGGATTTGAACCAAGTTTTCTGACTCAAGCCACCTCACTTATATTATAATCTTAGCTCTTCATTGAATTTAAAGATAGCCTTGCCCTATTCTCTGTCCTTTGAATATATGCACTTTATAGCTGATCATGGTCCAAGTAGCTCTGAATGACACATTCCTACCAACACTTCACCTTCAATAGCCATGTCCTGACATTACCCCAGAACTCTAAATATAGGATGCTTTCTGGTGAAGATGTGGCTCTGAATTTTGTTCATTGGGGTAGCTTTTCTCTTTCCCAAAAGACCTTGCCTCTTCTACCCCACACCCACCTCCCATGGTGGGTCAAAGCTCCCTTGCAGGCATCTTTGGTTTGGCCCTTCGTAAACAGCAGGTGAACTAATTTCCATTTGTTCTAGGCTGGACCAGGAATGTAAACAGTCCAGGTGGGGACTAACCCCAAGACTCAGCCTGGGGCACTTGGCATGGTGTCCCATGGGCCTCTGCTTCTGCTGGGGTCACTTGCTCATGGTCCACCTTCTGCTCCAGTTCCTGTCTCTGGCCCAGACACCATAGCCACATAAGCTCAAAAGCTGGAAGTGAGCTTGGGTAGGCATATCCAATGCCTACTTTTCCCTTTTTCTTATAAACTTCCCAGACTTTTTATTTTGAATAATTTTAGATTTATAGTCGAGTCACAAATACAACACAGAATGCTCCCAATTATCCTTCACCCAGCTTCCCCTAATGGGAACATGTTGCATAAAAGCTAAGACAGTAACCTTGATAGAATTCTGTCAGCAAAGCAACAAACTTCATTGGGATTTCACCATTTTCCCCACTAATTCCAAGACCCAACAATGCCTGTGTTTGACAGATGGCCTAGATAGTAGATGTGATTCCTCCAAGGTCACTTGGGGAGCTAGTAGCAGAGCCCAGCCTGCAGCCAAACCCTGCCCTCCCACTGTAGCTTGGGCCACTGCCCTTCTCACCCTCCCTACTTTGCCAAGAGACAGGGTTTGCTGCTGTGTAGATGACTCTAGCATCACAGACACCCCTTTCCCATCCTGCTTTCCCATCCTGTTCCCATGACCTGAGGCTGCCTACCCCAGGCTTTCCCACTCACATGTTCCTGTACACGTGTTCAGGAACATGCTCCAAAATGGCTCAGGCTTTGTACGATGGGTGCTGGGTGGACCAGTCAGGTTACTCCTGTGCACTGCCTAGTGTGGCACCCACTCCAGAAGTGTTCTTCCCTCTTTGGGAATGAGGACACACTTGGAGGTTTCTGTCTCAGCCTCCGCCCCTCTCTCACTTCCCCACTTCTGTCTTGGGGCCTCACTAGTCTCTGTCTGACCACTGCTCTTCTTCCCAAAGCCTTGAGAAACCCAACCTCTTCTTGTTTCCCTCAGCATTCTGGGAAGGGCTAGGTACATCCCTGGAAGGCTTTCTGTGCATGCCTTTCACAGTTTACAAGGGGCTTTTCATGTCCTATTGCCTCAAGTGTGCCTCATGACGGGTTGATTAGGCTCGCTTGACAAGAGAAGAGCACTTTTCCCCTGTGATGATGAGGGAGAGGAGCTGCGGTTTGTGGCAGCCTTTGCTCTTCTAGGCAGTTAGGTTGTCTGGTGTTTATCTTAAGACGCCTGTGAAGCTCTCAGAGCCCTGCCTAGACATGATCTCACTCTCTCAAATCATCCCTTGGAGGCAGAAAGGAATCTGTGACCAATGCTGCTCCCACTTCACAGATGGAAAAACTGAGGGGTAGAAACACACACACACACACACACAGAGCAAATAGGTTAAGCTCTGCAGCCCAGGGGTCTTGCTTTTCACCTTGTGAGCTCAGTTTTGTGTGGTGGGGAGAGGGGGAGGGAGGTTTAGATGGAACTGAGGCCAGCAATGCTCAGCAACTACCTCAAGACACCATGGCTCACTAGGTGTGCCCTGAGACCTTAAATAGGCCCTGTCTCTAGGGAGTTTGCAGTCAGAATCAGCAGGTAAGAAAGGCCCAAGGAGGCCAGTCCAGTGTGACTGGGATTTCTGAGAGCAAAGTCCAGTTCCACTGCAGCCCTATGGGCACCTTTCATAAGGATGAGTCTTCCTGTGGTAGCAAAAAGTGCTGTGGCACCAAGTGTAGGTGGCTTATGCCTGTAATCCTAGCTACCCAGGAGGCAGAGATCAGGAGGTTCGAAGTTCAAAGCTAGTCCGGGCAAATAATTCATGAGACCCTATCTCAAAAAGACCCAATACAAAACAGGGCTGGCAGAGTGGCTCAAGTGGTAGAGTGCCTGCCTAGCAAGCATGAAGCCCTGAGTTCAAACCCCAGCAATGCCAAAAAAAAAAAGTGCTTTGGACAAGAGGGCCCTCCCTGCCTGGAGGGTTAATGGCTGCCTGGTGATGGTGCTTAAATCTGGACAGTCCACACAGCTCCTTCCTGAATATCTTGGCTCCCCCAACAACTCTGTAAAAGGAGGGTTGTTAAGAAACTTATTCTAAGCAGGGTGGCCTATGCCTGTAATCCTAGCTACACAGGAGGCAGAGATCAGGAGGATTGTGGTTGGAAGCCATCCCTGGGCAGAGTTCACAAGACCCTATCTTGAAAAAACCCATCACAAAAAAGGGCTGGTGGAGTGGCTCAAGGTGTAGGCCCTGAGTTCAAACCCCAGTACAGCAAAAAAAAAAAAAGAAAAAGAAACCTGTTCTACAGATGAGAGAACTGAGGCTACAATTTATCCAGGGGCACAGAGCAAGCCAGCCAGCAGTGGCTTGTATGTCTGATGTAGAGTCCAGAGCTTTGAGGGAACCACCAAGCCACTGTCCCCTCAAAGGAAGCTGCAGAGCCAGGGAAGAGGAAAGGGGAGGCTGGATGGGGTGAGGAGCCCAGACTTGGCCTGCTTCGCAGATTCCTCCCAGCTGGCCCTGCCTTCCTGTCCTGAGAGGAGGTTAAAGGAAGCTCTGAGGAGGAAAGGTCAGGCTGGGAGAGAAGCAGGAGCTGGCCCAAACAACCCACACCCTGTTCCCCATGTGCCAGGCCCTGTATACTAGGTGGGAGGGCACGGCCCCTGCCCTCCAAGGGCTCAGTCTACAGCAGAGACCTTGAAACTGCGTGGGAAACGCGATGACTGCTGGGCCATTGATTCCGGGCTGTGTCTCAGCTTCAAATTCTAATCTCAATCCCTGCCCCATCTTGACCATTCCAGTTCTACTCCTAACCTCCTCCAAACCTTTGATACATCTTCTGCCCAAACCAATCATTTAGTACTTAGCCTGTAACCCTCAGTTGACTTTTTAAATGTCTGTGTCCATCTCTCCAGTCAGTGCATTTTAACGAAGTAAGAAAGTTACTTAGAAAGTGATCATCTCGGGCAATGTCCCAGTTTGTTTATGGTAAAAGCTGGACAGTGAGTTCAAGCGGCGTGGCCCAGACATCGGTGACGTCACCGGGCTGTGACGCCATTGACACTGATCTCCCGGCGCTCAGCACCCTGCAGGCAGGATGACGTCACCATCGGAACCCGCGCGGACGGGTGCTTGCTGGAGGAAATAGTAAGTTGGTGAGAGAAGACGTTCCGAGAGAGAGAGAGAGAGAGAAAGAGTAGACTTAAGACTGCAAAAAACTGGGAGGTCTCGAATGCCGAGGCCCGGCGCCCCGCCCCTTAACGGGCTGGCCCCGCCTCCTCGGCGACCGCCGCGGGCCGGCCAATCCCGGCAGGCCGCGTTGACGTGCAGCCTATCAGCAGCCGGGGTTCGCAGGGCGCATCCGTGTTCGCACCGGCCCGAGGCCTCAGGGGAGGGGCGAGGGCGTGGGACGCTACGCAGGTCCGCGCCCAGGACGCCCCGCTCTGGCGTCTGGGGGGTCCTGGCCCACCGCCTTCCAGGAGATCCCATGGCCTCGGAGGGCCTGGCGAAGGCTCTGACGGCCGTGCTGGGGGGCCAGGGACTACTTGTGCAGAGCTATGACTCGGAGCCGCTCGGCAACCCGCGGGTGCCCGTGCGGCTGCGGAAGAACGTCTGCTACGTGGTACTGGCCGTGTTCCTCAACGAGCAGGTGAGCGTCCGCCCGCCGGCCTCCGCCGAGCCTCGGGAGCGCACGCCAGGCCAGGTGGGGACAGACGAGCCAACGGCCGCAGTGGCCGCTGCGTTGTGCGTGGCTCTTCCCAGTTGTTGCAAAGCACCCACACTTGCAATAGAGCCCTGCGACTGTCTGGATAAACAGAGCAGCAAACTGAAGCCCAGAGGCAGGTCCCCCATCCGCAAGGTCTCAGGTCCTTGAGGAGAGGACTGTGTTCTTCCTCCTCCCTTCCCAGGAGTCTAGCACGGTGTCCGGTGCTCAGCGGTCTCTCTGGAATGACTGTCCGGGGCTTCGGAGACCTCCCGTGGCCCCACGGATAGTAACGGGGAGCTCAGGCCTCCCACCCCTTGAGAGCTCTTTTTAGCGCTAATCTCTGCACAAGTCGATGTAATAACAACAACGAGGGACCAGGGTCATTAGGGAGGGATCTAATTGGGTGGTATGGGGTTGGGATGAGTTTCAAAGCTCAGACCCCACAGTAGGGACCCACCCCCAAGCAAATCTGTAAACCCATAGAGAGCAGGAGCTACACAGTGACACATACAGAGTGACACATACAGACATGAGTCTGTATATGACAGATGGCTGCACTCACTCTTGCCTCATCCCCAGTACCAGGGATTTCAGCACTTCCTACAATGGGAATCTCTGAACCCAAAGAGGGATGAATTATTGCAGAGAGGAGCCAGCTACAGCCACCAGCCTCACAGAGGCCTGTTTCCTGGGGTTGCTCAGCATCCTGAAGGTGTCCACCAGGGAGTCTTGGGCTGGGACTCAGGCTGGGAAGGCTGCTAGTTGTGCTGTTCTCCTGGAGCTCCTAGACTGGCCGTAGTGAGGGGTGAAGATTCTCTCTCCCCCCTCAGGATGAGGTGCTACTGATCCAGGAGGCCAAGAGGGAGTGTCGGGGGTCATGGTACCTCCCTGCGGGGAGAATGGAGCCCGGGGAGACCATCATTGAGGCAATGCAGCGGGAGGTGAAAGAAGAGGCTGGGCTGCACTGTGAGCCTGTGACGCTGCTGTCGGTGGAGGAGCGGGGTCCCGCCTGGATCCGCTTTGTGTTCCTTGCTCGCCCCACAGGTACAGCCCACCTGGTGCACATAAGCAGGGGCCCATTGCCACCTTTCCCTCAGTTTACCCTCTAGTGAGTTGTACCCTCTGCAGCCAGCCGTGTTCTGACTGGTACAAGTCTGGCATTGACCAGTTGCAACATTAGGACTCAGGGCCTCCCTCCTGGGTCAGGGCTGGAGTGCCTGGGTGCTTATTTCTTCTGCCAGACCTACACTTCTCTTAACACACACTCTCCACCTTCCTGTCCCACAAATCTTCCCTAGGTGGAACTCTCAAAACTTCCAAGGAGGCCGATGCAGAGTCCCTGCAAGCTGGCTGGTTCCCACGGGTCTCTCTGCCCACTCCACTGAGAGCCCATGATGTTTTGCACGTGATAGATCTAGCCGCCCAGTACCTCCAGCAAGCCAGGCACCCTCTTATTCTGCCTCAAGAGCTTCCCTGCAGTCTAGTGTGCCAGCGGCTTGTGGCCACCTTCACTAGCGTCCAGACAGTGTGGGTGTTGGTGGGCACAGGGGGGATGCCTCACTTGCCCATTACTGCCTGTGGCTTTACCTCCGTGGAACAGAGGGGAGGCATCAAGGTGGCCGTCCTGCGGCTGCTACAGGAGTGTCTGACCCTGCACAATTTGGCAGTGGAAACCAAGGGGTTGCTTGGACTGCAGCATCTGGGCAGAGATCATATGGATGGCATCTGCATGAATGTGCTGGTGGCGGTGGCTTTTCGGAACCCAGGAATTGAAGAAGAGCCCCCGAAGGTTCGGAGTGAAAACTACTTTTGGTGGAAGGTGATGGAGGAAGACCTACAAAGCCAGCTCCTACAGAGACTCCAGGAATCTTCTGTCGTCCCAGTGAGCAGATAGGGAGGAACCAGCATTGATCAGAACCGAGCAGCAGCCGTGCTTGCTCCATGGCCTTTGCCTCCCTCTCTCTGAGGCAGGCAGGCAGCGTGCAGTCAGGGATCTTATTGCACTGGGTGTAGAGGTGACTCTCCTGGCTCTCAGAAGGACACACATTGCACCAAAGGGGACAGTGCCTTCAACCCAGCAAGGTGTCCAGAGCTCAAGGACCCAGTTACCCTGAGGGCTCAGGGATGCTTCTCCCTAAGGGGCTTTCTGAGCCACACATGGTATCCCCTCATCATTTCTGTACCCTCCTTGGTAAAGGCTGCATGCTGAGACTTTCAGGCTTTTAGAACATGGCAGGGGGTGTGGGGGAGGGGGCTCCTCAAGCTGGAGACAGTAAACAGGTGTTGCTTACCTTGCTTTTCCTCCTAGATGTCTCTGCGGGAGAGCAAATGGAGTGGTTTTCCCAGAGAAGTGCTGTTGCCTGGTTTCGTGCACAGCCACCTAGTCCTTACCCTGACAGAGCCCCAGTGCCCACGCCTGCACTGATGCTGTGTGTGACTGTGGGCTCAGGCAGCTCCTGCTGTCCACTGAGACCTCAGCCTGTCAGGGCTCTCTCCAGCTCTCTGTCCTGCTGGCGTGGGATGTGACCATGAAGTGACAATACCCCTAATGAACACCCAGCTCCGTCCGACCTTTCCAGAGGTTGAGCAGTGGGGACACTGTATGGGGGACAGGAGCCAGAAGTGATGCCCCTGCTTCTCTGCCCAAGTTTCTTTCTCCTTGGGCTTCCTGGACTCTGATCCCTATGCATTCACTGCTCTGCTTCTGCCTTTCAGTTTCAGCCCAAGCCTAACTGCACCCTTGCTTCAGTTACCCTCGGCCTAGCAGAATCATGGCGTTATTTGTTTTTTTAAATAAAAGAACTTTAGGGGAAAACAAAGGTGACGGACATAGAACGTGTGTATCATGTGCTAGTCACCGCATCTTAGGTGACCAGGTGACACTTCTCCTAGCCTGTAGCCTGAGAAGCCGGAAGAGAAAACTCATGGGCTCCTCCTCCAACCTCTTCCTGCCTCTCTTGGCCACCAACTTGTGTTTCTGGCCTCTGGAGGGAGGTAGTAGGTCTCAGTCCCTCTGGGGATCCATCTTCCAAGTGATGAACCAGACTTTTTTTTTTTTTTTTTCAGTTAGTTTACTTTCTCAGTATCAAGGGAAACCTCCCACTTCCCCCGCAGTTCATACCCACTTAGAAGGGCAGTGACATTTGCTCCCACCATTTAAGATGGTAGGTTTCAAGGCTGGACACACTTTAGAATCACTCAGAGAGCTTCCAGACCACTCTGTTCCACCCACACTGACCCAACTGCTGGAGGGGACTGGCACTGCAATTTTAAAAAGCCCCAGGTGAATTTTAAAGTGCACCCAGTTGAGAGCCACTGGAGGGCCCTTCTCCAAGTTTTTAGCCTGCCTGACACTGGAGTACTCTTGGTGACCCCTTAGAGGACCTCTCCCTCTCTCCACACCTTTTTTCTTGGTCAAGTTTAATTATTAGGCCTACTGGTCATGGCTACAACAGTCAAATAGAACAAAACGTACCAGGAAAAGGAGACTTGCTTACGGAATCTTACCACATGGCTGGCCCTCATGATGGCTCCATGGCTGGCAGGCTAAGTCCTAGGTGAGCTGAATGGAAACGGTATTGGCCAGCCAGGAGTCTACTTCCTGGCAGATGTGGAGAAATATCAGATTTTTACTGCACAGCCAGTCTGTTTACCAACCCCCTCTTCTCCAGTGTTGGAAAAGGAATTTAGATTCTTGGGGTAGAAGTTGGGCCCAAGTTAGCAGAGAAGTTCTGGACAGAGGACAGGTAGAGTGGAACAGAAGAGAGCCGCCATGTCCACGCAATCACACTGTTTATTGCTGTGTGGTCTCGGGAAGACACCGTGCAAATGTTAAAGTGCAATGATTACAGAGGGAAGGGTCCATGAAGCCCAGACCCCCAAACATTTAAAAAACCTAAGAGTCCAGACCCAATCAAACCACCGAGATCTGCTCCCCTGTCCCACACCAGCACCTGTGTGCACACATGCACACACACACACGCAAAACACACGTGCGTGATGTTCTTGGGAGCAGCAGTGAACTCCTCCCCCGCTGGGAGGAATGCGGGAGAGGTAGAGGTCATTGAGTTTCCTCCTCTTTCATGTCACCTTTTGGCAACCTGCACCTGGCTTCTAGAAGCCGCATGGGCAGGAAAAGGAAGCAAAAAGGGCTCTGGCCTGCTCCTCCTTGCCCAGAAGCAAAGCCAGCAACTGCAGTCCTGATGTGAGGTAATGCCTGGCGCCGCCCGTGTGTTCCTGCAGGTTGAGACAGATTCAGAGCCGGGTGGGGTAGCAGCTCCAGCTGCAGAGGGCACATAGGGAGAACAAAACCAGAACAGAGTGCCTGGGTCTCAGACCTTACCCCCTAGGCCTCAGGGGTCCGGAGACAGAGGCATCCTGCCTTTTCTGTACCCCAACCTCCTGTGCTCTCCAGGAGGGCATTCCATTGGGAACCCTAGGTGCTGGGTAGGACTTGGAGGGTATGATTTGCCTTCCCTGGTAGTTGACCTCTCTGCCCAGGTGTTGTGGACCTGCTGAGACGGGTTTGGAAGGCGCCAGAGAGGAACCAGCTGGAGCTGTAGCCTGGCACCCGCTCCCAGGCCCCTGCCCGCCCTGGCTGCCACTGCGCCAAGGTTCTCATTAGCAGCTGCCCCCGCCTGGGCGCGGGAGCATGCTTTGGGCATTTGCCATGAGGCAGTTGGGAATTTTGCAAGTCTCCAGGAGGGCAGAGCAGGAAGAGGGAGCTTTCCCTCCACACCTTCACTGTCCCTCCACCACCACGCAAGCCATGAAGGTAGGAAAGAAACCTGGTAGGTTACAGGGTCCTCCATGGTACCTAGTCTGACACAGGGCTCCTGGTCTCCATCTCTGGCCAGCTTCAGGGCCAGCAGCTTATTCCTTATTGCCCCTGAAATTGTCACAGGTCATGGCCTTGGCCATGGCCAATACAGGGGGAATAACCACCCAACACATGAGTAGTGTCAGGATCGCTGACCATCACTCAGCTGATGGAGAAGGTCCCAAGGACAACGTGAGCCTGGGAAGCCGTCTCACAGTTTTGCATCTCAACACCTCCCTGAAACCCAGGCCCATGCGGTCAACAGCTCAAGGTCTCCTGCGGTTAGCCCAAGGAGGAAGCCCAGAGCCCAGAGGAGAATGGTGGCAGCAGGGAGGAGGCAGCTGTGCAGAAGTGTGAACAGGAGTGTCCCCTCTCTGCTTATCATGCTTCTGGCTGGACTGGCCCTTCTGGAGGTGGGGAGAGGTTCAGCTGAGGACCATGTGGGGGACACTTGACGAACGCAATGGCAGCCAGCTCCTTGCAGAATTCTTCAAGCACTACCACACCCTGAAGAAGGGTCTGGTGGTCCAGTCTGAGGGGTGACAACATGGGGGATGGCTGGGCGTCAACAAGTTGTATGTCCAGCATGACAGCCCATGTCCACCAGGCTTGACCCAGTAGCCAGATACCTCCTCGGCCTGAGGCACTGTCCACCTTCCCACCCCAAGGCACCTACTCCCCTCGGTTACTTACTGCTCTCCAGGGACCTGGCCCATGAGCTGTTTGCGCACCAGGAGCAGCTTGCCTGGGAACTGGGGTACCCTCTGAATTCTTTGCATCAAGTCCCCAATCACCTAGAACGGGAGCCACAGAGGACTGAAATTGGGACTAGCCATATTCCTGAGGGCTTCACTGGCTTGGCCACTCCATGGGGGGGTGGGAGACCCATGCTTTCTCTGGCACTAGGAAGCATGCCCACTCCTCCAGCCCCAACATCCCCCTGCCTTCAGCGTCCTCACCCTGACGAGCACAGAGAACAGGCTCCTGCAGCCAGGGGCCAGGTTGATGTAGGGATCCAAGAGGTACTCATGGATATGGGGATGGGGAAAGAGGGCGAGCCGGGACAGGACTGAGGTCACTTGCAGGTTCAGGCTGTATGGCTGTAGGGAACAAGATGGACAATGCTGAGGGTTGGTTGGCAGGGAGGTGGTGAGCATTTTTGCACTCCTCCAGCAAGGCGCCTGGCTGGTGTGAACGTGTGCGGGGGTGGGAGACTCACGTGATGTGTGTGTGTCATGGATTCCCTGGGGCTGAGGCCCAGAGCATGTTAGGGCCTGTGGAGCAGAGGCGAGACGGGGCTTCCCGCCTGAGGAAAGGTGGGGAGTCGGGGGGTTGTGCAGCTGAGGAACTGAAGAGGGGGTCACCCTCAGGAGGACCAGCCTGGAGTCCTCCTAGGACCCAGTCCTGTTGGCTACCTGATCCAAAATCCGGGCCATGCGGTCAAACAGCACTTGGAGGAAGTGACCCTCAAAGAAAGGCCGTTCAGGTTCATGGGGATCCAAGGGTGCAAGGCCCAGGGGCCAGCCCCAAGAGGCAACACGGGAGCTGCACTCCTGGAACTGAAATAGAAGGGGCAAGTGTTTGAGGAAGTGGGCCCCTGGGACCCAGTTAAGGGACCCCACATAGGAGGGGTGGGCTTGGGGCCATGTGGGGCAGAGATCAAACAGATTTTCAAAATAAGGGCTAGGAAGGACAAGCTGGGGAACCACAAAGCTGCCACTCACCAGCCCATAGGCATCGTGGACATACGTGTCATATCCAGTCTCCTCCAGGAAGGCTGAGGTCTTGGCTTCCTCGGGGACCAGGCAGAGGAAACTGAGACAGGAGGCTCGGTGTAAAGGTGCTGCCAAGGATCCCCCCAGTCCCTTGTGCTTACTGGACTCAAGACAGGACACAATTCAAAAGGCTCTGCATGCCTAACCTATTCCCCACCTGTTGACAATCTCAGTCACTGCTGTTTTGCCGTCGGAACTGGCGATAGGGGCCTGGCGAGGCCTTGTGGAGGGCTGAAGGCCAGAGTCAAGGAAGCTGTCTGTGAAGTAGGGGTCTTCCTCCAGATCCCTGCACACACCAGTGAGTGGGCAGATGAATGGATGTGCACGAGAGTACTGAGGGTGGGGCTAAGTCAAGGGCGGGCCCCAGGCATCCCCTCCTGATTACACTTACAGGGTGTCCTCATAGCTCTCGGGCTCAGGTGAGCCCCGGGCCACATACAGGCGTCCCTCAAGGTTACACAGGACCAAGCGATGGACAGCCTGTTCGTGGGGCTTCTGGAGTAGCTCCTCAAATAGCCGCAGCGTAGCAATGCTGATCTGAAGCAAGAGGGGTCAGTAGGGCCCCCTCTCTGCCACCCTTTCTAGCTCCTCTGAGCCTGGGAACTGCTAGCCCAAGTAAGAAAGTCCTCTAAGGTGGGGAGTTGTCACCTTTGGCCAGGAGGTAAGGTGGCAGGTTTCGGGGGGTGGGCAAGGATGGCACAGGAAGCAGAAAGTCTGGATGGTTCTTGTTCTGTTATTCACTTGATGTGCCATCTCAGGCAAGCCCATTGGCTTCTCTGTGCCTCAGTTTCCACACTGGAAAAATAGAACTTTCAGCTTCCACCTCACCAAAGGCTGGAACCTCCAATGAGCCAAATGAATGAGAAAGAGTTCACAAAATATATAGTGCCATAAAGAGTGTGATCACAGAAAACTGGCTGCCAATTACCGTGTCACTGCTTTGAGGGGCTCAGGCCTCAGAGATGGAGTCACCTAGGCAAGCTAAGGAAAGTGGGAAGAAGTGTTCACCTTGTGGAGGAGGGGTAGTCAGAGATGAGGATCCCTCCTGACTCACCTCATCAGAGAGATGGTCGCAGTGCGCAATGAGGTGCGCGCATAGGGTGTGGGGGCTGTCCTTGGCAGCTGTAGGCTGATGGTCAGTGCCTAGGAAGAAGGCCACAGCCTCCTGCAGCATTGCAGGGGAACGGAGCTGGCGCAGCATGGCCGTCAGCAAGGCAGTGGAGGTCAGGATGCTCTGCTCAGAACTACGGGGAGAAGGCACCTTAGCCAGGCCGGGCATGCGCTGAGCCAAGGAGAAAGAGCATGGAAGAGCACAGAGCAGATGGGTGCAGGGTGCACAACCCTTTCTTGCTTTCCTTACAGATCTGGCTAATATGTCTCTGGCCATCTCCTCACCCCTACCAAGGTCTTATAGGAAAAGGTGGAAGGACTGTTTTTCAGGCCAAGTGGCTTAGAGCTACATGCATGTCTGGGGCATGTCTAGCAAATATTATTTGGTAGAGTCCACATGTGACTCTAGCCAAGTTGGTCCCTGGCCTTTGGGACAGGAAGGGGTTTAGGGGTAGGGTGGGTCTAATACAGAACAGGGCCATGGACAAGGGAGTTAGACAGACACTTACACATGTAGGAGCCGGGGCTGCAGTGTCTCCACAAGCAGCTTCTCAGCCACAGCCTTGGCCAAGGCATCCGCAACCACCTGGGAGTCAGAGAGCTAGTCTTCCTCAGATTTGCACCCATAACAATCATCCCTGAGAATCACTGTGCCTTTGTGCAGCACCAAACACACTGGAGGGCCCAGCTGGTTCTGACTGACCCCCACCATCACCAAATGTCTGCTGCGCTTCTGTCCTCAAGACAAGACAGCGAGGGGAGCCATGAGTGAGCCCTGGCCACACCCACCCTTGCTTACCGCATGTGCCTCTGTGATAAGGTGATCGCAGTAATCAAACCAGCCCAGGAAGGCAGCCAGGGCCTCCTTGCCAGGGAAAGATGCCTCATCGGATGGGGCACTGGGTAACCTAGGTGAAAGGGAGGCAGGAAGTCTGGAGGGGGAGACAGAGGCTTCAAGGTCTTCAAGGATGTTTGGGAGCTAGTCTTCTCTCTTATCTGGAATCATTTCTACTGGGAGCTTTGTGATTAAAGACCAAGAAAATGATCCTTCCAGGAGGCTAAGAAGCCAATCTCTAGGGACTTGCTGGAACTTCTGGAAGAGGGTGGCCAGTAGGCATCCCTATTCTGTGCAGCTTCCAGTTCCTGATGTTCCCCAGCCTTCCCAGGACATGAACCCACCTCCAGCTTATGCCCTCTAAAGTAGCGATGTCTGCAGGGTCAAGGAAGGCAGGCAGAGAATGGTACAGTTGGCAGAGGTGCTCTGTGATTGCGATGCAACAAGGGGTGCTTTGTGCCAGGTAGGTGGCAGCTGCTGGGGAGGCCACGCTCACCAGGAGCAGCAGGTTCTCCTGGGCCTTCAGTGCCACCCGACTCTTCTGGAGATGGAGAGATGACTTCAGGGACATGCATCTGAACCCAACCTCCAAGTCATCTTCCGGCTGTTTACTCCACCCTTCCCCAGCCCACCCTCACTCTCTGAAGCAGACCTTGCTCTTGCATAGCCCGAGCAGGGAAGTGATCAGGTTGCTGTCCCCAGGCCCACCATCCAGCCCTTCAGTCTCAGATGGAAGGCGGCTGTTGAAGGCCTGAGCTCCATAAGGCTCTCCATCTATCTGGGGACCCCTGTCAGGAGCACTGTTGTGATAACAGTCCTTGTCGCTGTGGCTGGCAGTTTCTTTAGGCAGAGCAGTAGGTTCTCTGGATGCCTTCTTCCTACTTATGATCTTTTTACCCTGAAAAGAAGGTAGGGTGAGGACAGGTCACAGTGGACATCAATTCTCTTCAACGGGGTCTTCCCTTAAGAGTGGATGGTGGAGCTGGGCACCGGTGGCTCACACCTGTACTCCTAGCTACATGGGGGGCTGAGATTGCGAAGACCGCAGTTCAAGGACAGCCTGGGCAAATAGTTCATAAGCCCCATCTCCAAAATAACCAGAGCAAAATGGACTGGAGATGTGGCTCACGCACTAAAACACCTGCTTTGCAAGTACAAAGCTCTGAGTTGAAACCCCAGTCCAACCAAAAAAAAAACCTAGTGCAGGGTGGCACATAAACATATTTAAGATGGTAAACTTTATGTTGTGTGTTTTACTACAACTAAAAGCAATAAAAATAAAATGTTTAAAGAAAAAAAAAAGTACTGGCTCAGTAGTGGATAGGGCCTCAGCCTGGAGCATCTCGTGGGCTCCCACCCTCTCCTTCTCCTCACAAGGCCAAGGGGGATTGCCCTGAACTACCAGGCCCTTCTCTCCTTGTTTCCCACAGACATGCTTACTTCCAGGATATAGGTGAGCAACTCTGGATCCTGCTGGATCTTGGAGCAGAGGACACTGGTGAACTGTACCTCCTCCTTTTCTGTGAGAGATCCAGGGACTGTCCCACCAAGCCGGAGAAGTTTCTGGAAGGGCAGCCGGACAGAAATAGAGGGGAATGGAGTGGGGGGAGTGGGAACTCTATGCCCAGACACCCCTTGGCCTCCTGGCCCTTACCTGTACAGGCCTGTGGACGCTGAGGTAATGCAGCAGAGGGTGTTGCACCTGGGCCAGAACCTTGCTGAAGAACTGGAATACCTGCTGCCGCATGCCTGGGGGGTACTGGGTCAGGAACAGAGTGCCCATCAGAGATCAGGCCACATCCATCTGCCAGAAGATTCTTCCCCAGAGCTGCTGCCGGGCTCAGTGCCTCCTTGGTCACAGCTCACAGGTCTCCTTCCCTTGCCAGTGTTTGGGATTGGCCTTCCTTGTGTTCCCAACCCCTTTTCCTGCATTAGTTTTCTTCACAACTGGGCTACTATTGAACATTCAACAGCTGGCCCTCCACCTCCGCAGGTTTTGCATCAGTGGACTGTACTGAACATATACAGACATTTTTCTTGTTATTAGTCCCTTATCAGTGCAACATAACAATTTTCACAGCACTTGTATGAGGTATTATAAATCATTTAGAGATGATTTAAAGACACAGGAGGACGGGCTGGGGTATAGCTCAGTGGTAGAGTGCCTGCCTAGCACACAAAAGGCCTTGGGTTCAATCCCTAGCATAAGAAAAAAAGAAACAGTATGTAGGTTATATGCAAATATGGACATCCCTCAGTATCCACAGGAGAGTGGTTCCAGAACAACCCACTTTATGTAAGGGACTTGAGCATCCGTGGATTTTGGTATCTGAGGGGAGAGGCAGGGGTCCTGAAACCAATCCCCCGTGGGTATGGGGATTACCCTGTCTGTGATTATCCTGCCTCTCAATCCCCAGCACCTAGAACAGGTATTCTAGGTGCCCAGCACAGGGCACTTTGCTAAGTGAGGAGAAGGGAAGTCCCAAGTGAGACAGTCACAGTAACCACCCTGTTTGGCTCCCCACCCTCATGTCAGAACTGGAGGGAGCATGAGTAGAAAAGCCTGGAATGGAGGCCTGGCTGGGACGGAAGGTTTGAGAAGACCCCCAAGGACATGCCCACCTCAGCCTTGCCCAGTGTGCACAGGGTCTCCAGGATCTTGTGCTGCAGCAGATATTCCAGACAGGGCCCTGCCTCACCAGCACCGGCCTGCTGCTTCTCCTCATACACCAGAATGTCCAGCATCTGCTTCAGCCGCCAGGGAATATCTGTTTTCTTGGCTGGGGTGTTTTCATCTAGTTGAGATTTGGGACACAAGGGTGGGTAATGTGAAGAGAGGTACTCGGGATTAAAAGCAGCACCCTTTCCTGTCAGGCCCAGGAAAGAGAAGTCATGTCTGGGAGATGGAGGGAGGGGCTGAAGGCCATCAGGAGATGGACATTTACAGTTGATATTTGTATATTTGAAAAGACAAAAGTCCTTCTGGATGAGGCCTAGGACATAGCCCTCTGATTGAGAATGTGTACATCATCATTTTCTTCCAAACCCCAGGACAGGGACACATGAGCACAAAGAAGGGCATATTTTGAGAGCTGTCTGCTCTGGGTGAACAGCTATGGGCTAAGAGCCTGTCATATGACTTAGAAGCTGTATTCTAGCAGCTTCGTGAATGACTACTTCTTGGGCCTCTTGATTCATAGAAGGCAGTGCTGTGTTTTTCACAAAGCAGGAAACAATCTGCACACAAGCCCCACCTGTTCCAGCACAGCGCTGAGGAGGAGCTGCTGTTGGAGCTTAAGGAGGCAGAGGGTACAGTGTGTGTTAGAGAAAGCTTTGGGCCTGGCCTTAGAGCACCCTCTAGCTTTTCTTTAAGGCAAAGGCTCTTGAGCAAGGCAGCATGCCTCACCCTCACCCAATGCCTCCGGAAGTTAAAGGATTGGAGGGAAGGGAAGCCTCATCTGGGTTGGAGCCAGTTCTGGGTTTAGTGCTACTCTCCTGGAACTGGGGCTCTGTCAAGAGAGTTTTAGTTAGCCTAAAATGGTAGTACCCAACTGTGGGGCAATTTTGCCCCCCAGAGAACATTTGGCAATGTCTGGAGACATTTATGGTCGTCAAAACTAGTATCTAGTGGGTAGGGGCCTGAATTGCTGCTCAATGGGTGACCATATGCTGGATATTCCTCCTTCAACAAGAAGGAATTCAAATGTCCACTGGGCCAAGACTGAGAAATCGGGTCTAATAAAAGGATCCCTCAGAACGTCCAAAGGGTGCTTTGTAAATTCCTGGGCTGGCTCAGGCTGGAAAGGAATCCTTTTAAAAAGGCATAGGTACTTGGGCACTAATGGTTCACACTATACTCCTAGTTACTTGGGAGGGTCACCGTTCGCAGCTAGCCCAGGCAAACACTTTGAGAGATCCTACCTCAAAAACCTAACACAGACAACAGGGCTGGTGCAGTGACTCACGTGGTAGAGCGCCTGCCTAGCAAGAGTGAGGCTTGAAGTTCAAACCCCATTACTGCCCAGAAAAAAGGCATAGGCAATTGGAGGTGTGGCTAAAGTGGTAGAGAGCTTGCTTTGTGAGCATGAAGCCCTGAGTTCAAACCCCAGTCCCACCATGAAAAAAAAAAAAAAAAAAAGACATAGGCTGAAATCAGATCCAGTCTGAATCCAGGAGATGCTAGGGATACAGGATCTGGTTACCTGGCAACCAGTCTGCATCTACCAATACAGCCATAGTGACTACAAAGCAACCAATGAGATTCTGCCCCTCAGTGAGTGATCATGGTGGGCCAGATGACCCAAAGCTTTGGCCCTTTGAGTGTCAGCTTAGAAAAAAGGACCTGGGCATGTTCCATGCCTTCATTTTTGTTCTCCTCCTATCCCAGATCTCTAAGGTAAGTATCCTTAAGTTGGTTCAGAGAAAGGAGAATCTGTCCCATTTCTTAGCTAGTGACAAGCACTTGGGGACTGAATGCCTGGGGGCTGTACCCAGCTAGAAGCTGGGGTGAGTGAAGCCACCTCTGCCTTTCAGAGTCAGGCCAATGAGATCCCCGACCTCTTTAATCCTCCCTCCTCCTTCACATAACCCCTCTCCCAAAAAGTCAGGGTGGTGCCAGCAACTAAATCATGAAGACCAGAGATGACCAGAGTTCTAGGTCTTCCACCCACCTATCTGATTTTTTGTCTCCATTGGCTTGTCCTCAACTCTGGGTAGTGGACATCATCTTCACAAGATACCTGCATGGTGACCCAATGCCCATGCCTTTCTCCCACTTCCTCCTAGGGCCCCGGGGTGGAAGGAGCAGGCCCCACCTGTGCTCTCGATGTAGTAGTGTGTGATGCCCTTCCAATGCTCCACGAAGGCCTGCAGCAGGTCAATACTGGGCTCCCGCTGCAGAGAGAGCAGAGACACAGCCTTGGTTGGGGCTCTAATGACCACAGGCCCACTGCCACTGATGCTCATGGGAACAAACACCCATGCGCCTTCTCAGGATGGGCACTAGGCCCTAAAGGAGATGCACCACTCCTGGCTTTTCAAAGGGAAGAGTGACACACCTATCCAAGATAGCAGCATGGTCCCCACATCTTGCCAATGACCTGGCACCACTCCCCAACCATCCCTCCCTCACACATGTCCCCGTTCCTCAGTCCCTGGCCTGGAGAAACAAAGCATATTGGAGGGGAAACAGACACTGACCATTTCCACACGACCAGGTCATGCTACAACAAAGGGACAGACAGGAACATAGGGGAGCACCTCAGAAAGAAAAGTCATTAGAATGATACAGATGGAAAACGTTGCAAAGACCAGATTTTCAGGTCCTCTCCATAGGATGTTTATGAAAATTCGTGTTCAAGGCCATGGCAGGTTCTATTCAGCAATGGTAACATTAGCAAAATATAAAGGAAAAGCCTTACTTACAATATGCATTTTTCTTTCGACCCAGGCTCCATCTGCATTCCCTAACTCCTTAGCTAGCTCTGCCCACTGCTCACCCTGGTGCATTCTGAGGCCACTCTAGGCAAGCCCCTTGCCTACTCCTTTTCTCTAAATGCTCCAACTCCTTGCTCTGGCTGGGACTGCCTTGAACTGATAACAACCACTTTCCCTGAAAACTTCTCCCAAAAAGGACATTCCTCCTCTTTTCTTGCGGAGTAAATGTTTGTAGGAGAAAAACGCACCATAAACAGTCCCTACCCACAGGCACTCATTGCTACCTCTGGGTTTTTGCTCAGGCCCCTTGCTGTCTGGTGGGGGGGCCTGTGTCCCTCTACATTTGTCCAGTTCCTGAGAGTTCCCAGTGAAATCCAGCGAAGGGCTGGCAGCTCTGTAAAGCCCTCTCCCGGGCTTCCACCTGCATGCACCTCACTCCAGCCACACACTTACAGCGCCACAGAGCTAGGCATCTGCTCATTAAGTCATTCAATCAGTAAGCACCTTGTAAATGCCTACTAGGTGCAGGATGTCATATGAGATGCTACAGGCAACCTAAGAATGACTAAGCCTTAATCCTCAGGAAATCTGCTGAGAAAAGAATATACTCACAGTGAATAACTAACCTACAAGGAAGTAGTTCGAGGACCCAGGGTAGGTGAAAGAGACCTTACAGAAAAGGGTGGTCATTTCTAACAAGCTGGAACCATGAAGGCTTTACTGAGGACCCCAGAACTCAAATTTGAACTGGGTCAGATTTCAACAGTGCAAGGAGGACATTCCTTGCAGAAGGATCTGGGCAAAGTACGTTGGAAGAAAGGGCAGACGACTTTGTGGGTCTCTAAGGTCAAGCTAAGATGCCAGGATAGCAAGAAGTAGGTCAATGCCACCTGAGCAGTGTTTGGGAAGATTTTCATGCAGTGTCATGTGGAAGAGGAGACACAGACAGGAAGAATGCTTAGAAGGCCCTGGTCATAGGGCAGTAAGCAACAACGCTGAATCAGAGACCAAGAAGCACTCTCACCCTGGCTGCAAGCAATCTTATCTTCTTTGAGTTAGCTGTAGAAGCAGCCACCCTTTCTGAGGTGGCACTGCCCATAATCCTCCCAGGTACTCCATCCATAAGGAGTGACCATCTTATTACATTCTATGTGACAATTTTACTGGCTGGTCTCTGCTAGACTGTGAGTTCCCCAAGGGCTAGGGCTCTGTGTACAGTGAACACTCATAATTTACCAACTCTCTCAGCAAATTCCTAAACACATTCTGTCCATATTTCCTCACCTTGGAAAGCTTGACTAGCACCACAGTGATTTCAGTTTTTGTGATGGGGTCTCACCTAGTCTCCAGTTTAACTTACAGTCTCTAAACCCCTTCACCTGGGCTTCAATCACAAAGAATATTCGGGTAAGCTGGGCGCCTGTGGCTCATGCCTATAATCCTAGCTACTCAGGAGGCAGAGATAAGGAGAATTGAGGTTCAAAGCCAGCCTAAGCAAATAGTTCGCGAGATCCTATCTCGAAAATACCCATCACAAAATGGGCTGGCAGAGTGACTCAGGTGAAGGCTTTGTATTCAAGCCCCAGTGCCGCAAAACAAACAAACAAACAAAAAACTACAACTCAGATAAGACTGTGATACCCAGGAGAAAGCACAGGCTGATAGAGAGAAGAAAGCAGGGTAAAAATCTCTACCTGAATCTACTACTGGGTATTATAACGCAAGACCAAAGAAATTGCACCAAAGGTTTCTTTCTTTTTGATGAGATTAGGGTTTAAACTCAGGGCTTCATGCTTGCAAGCAGAGGCTCTACCTCTTGAGCCATGCCTCCAATCCATTTTGCTCTGGTTATTTTGGAGATGGTGGGGTCTCAAAAACTATTTCTCCAGACTGGCCTCAAACTACGATCCTCCTGATCTCAGTCTCCCAAGTAGCTAAGATGATAGGCGTAAGCCACCATTGCCCAGCTAAATGATTTCTTTCTAAAGATAATATTTTGAGAAAAAGCCATAATGATTCCTATTCAGTCTGGGCAGGAGAGGGCAGAAAGGAGCACTCCTCTGGGGTCACACTGACTTGGTGACTTAGCATGGGGAAAGACCTAGATCCCAGGAATGGGGGTGGAGCCAAAAAGAGGGATTCCTGCCTGGTCAGACACACTTTCAAGACATTGTCTATATGCTGCACACTGAGGGTCTCCAAGAATGTCACCTGCCCAAAAATATCTCCTTCTGTTCCCAACACCTCTAGCCACAGATGCCTTAGCTTAAGGCGTCTGACACATTAGAAATTCACTCTCCAGAACTTGGGGCCTGTCCATCCCTCCGCCCTCCTCCTAAATGAAGCCTCCTCAGAGGTATGAATTAGTTTATCAGATCACTTTCTAAGATGACAACTGTTTTGACTGGAGACGGGGAGAAGGAAAGGAAAGGTCATGATGGAACTTCTCCAATGAGGTGTCCCAGGCCCTGGAGCTCAGGGCACAGCAGGGCTGGGGAGATGGAAGATGAAGAAGTTTCTCACTTTCTCCCCAAGTATGCCTGTGGCAAAGTGTGTTCTCATTAGTAAGTAGCTCTGATTGGGAAGAGTGTATTGGAGAGGAAGGAGATGAAACCCAAGATTCTTTCTCTTGATACACTAAACTCATCAATTAGGGAGTGGATTTATACTGTGAGACAAAATAATTAACGGACGGACGGCTTCTTCATAAGGCTGCCTGAAAAGGAGTGAATACCCTCCCAGCCTGTCTAGACTGCACTTTGATCTTGCTGAATGAAGTGAACCACACACAGTGGGCGACAGGGACCTACCCTTAGTCCCCACAGAAAATGACCAAAACACAAACTGACATAATGTGAAAAACCAACACACACCAAACCCCACCAGGCTGGCTGGCCTCTTCCTAACTCAAGGTCGGTGTGGTTCAGCAGTGTGAGATGTGTTCCTGGTCACTCAGGGCCGCACTTCCCATGCCCAGGCCGAGTGGGAGGGCACCCTGTGCGGAACCAGGTCTTGGAGTTGCCTGGGAGCTAAGAAGGGAAGAGGGGAAAGGGAGGCTATTTTCAGACCTAGGTGAGGAGGAAGGGAGGAGCGACGCGAAGGAGGAAGGCAGGCTGACCCGGCTGGAGAGCTGGCTGGGAGGGGGATGGAGTAAGCTTGGGTGACAAGCGACAGCTTTGGGAGAGAAGAGTTAGGGAGCCCGGAGAGGCTCCGGGGCGCAGGAAACACAAACAGGAAGCAGTGTGGGGCGCAGGATCTGGGAAGTGGGGCGGTCTGGAGAGGATCCGGACATAAGGCGCGCCTGGGGACACGCGACAGGAGCGGGACTCGCTGTGCGGGAGGGTTGCGACCCAGCGACAGGAGGCCCGGAAGCGGCGCCCGGGCCCCCGGACGATCCCTGCCCGAGAGGCCCGCGTCCCCAGCCCCCCAACCGCCCCTCCGGCCCGGCCGCCCCGGGCTCACCGCCCCTACGGCCTCCTGCAGCAGCGCCCCGAGCCGGCTCAGCATGATGGCGGCCCGGCCCGGATCCGGGCGGCGGCGGCGGCGGCGGCGGCGGCGGCGGCGGCGGCGGCGGCGGCGGCGGCTCTCGCGGGCGGAGGGGGCGGGCGCGCGGCGGAAGGGAGGCGGGGCCGAGCCCTGAGCCCCGCCCCGGCCCACGGGCTGGGGGCCCTCGCCGCGCGCACCGGGAGGGTGGGGAAGAAGCAGGGTGGGGTCCTGCGGAGCGGGTGGTCGCTCCGGATCCGGCCTTAGAGATGGGTTCCTTGGGGTGGGACTGGGTCTATTTTAATGAGAAATTAGATTCCTCTTGAAAATGGGCGCTAAGTCTCAGCAGCCCCCCAGCCCTGCCCAAACCAGTACGTGGGTCAAGGACACGCGCGGTTTGAAGACATGGTGGGAAAAGAAGGAATGCTAATTGCCCCTTAATCGCGTTTTATATTGATTACATGTTGAAACGGAAGGTACTAGGAATATTAGGTTAAATGAAGTATTTAAAAAAATTAATTTCACGTGTTGCTTTTCACTTTGTACTTTTTTAAAGTAGCTACTAGAGTTCAGCCAGCTGCCATGGGTCACCACTGTAATCCCAGCTACTCAGGAGGTGGAGATCAGAAGAACTGAAATTCAAGGCCAACTCAGGCAAAAAGTTACCAAGACCTCCATCGCAACTAACAAGCCACCTGTAATGCCACCGATGAGGGAAGAATAGGCAGGAGGATGGCAGTCCAAGGGCAGTCTGAGGCCCACCTAAATCCTACCTGAAAAATAACAATAAGCAAAAAAGGCGACTGGGGATATGGCACAAGTGGTAGAGCACCAACCCCAGCACCGCAAAAAAAAAAAAAAAAAAAAAAGTCTTTCTTCCAATTACATAGGAGAGGGTAAGGCATCAAGAGTCCCACTAGGGAAGGTGCCCGGTGACTCCCTCCCTCCCGTCTGTAATCCTAGCTCTTCAGAAGGCAGAGATAGGAGGATTGAGGTTCAAGACCCTATCTCAAAAATACCCAACATAGGGCTGGCTGGCAGAGTGACTTGTTTAGCAAGCCTTCAAACCCCAGAATTAAAAAAAAAAAAAGTTCCACTACCGCCTGGTCAGGAAGAACTCCTAGTCCCAGGTTTCTTCCCAGGTCCCCACCTGCTTTCCCAGTTCTCGGGAGGTGAGGCAGGAGGATCTGGAGTTTGAGGCCAGCCTGGGCTACATAGTGACACCCTGTCTCCAAAAAACAAATACTGGGCTTGTAGTTGAATGGTAGAGTACTTGCTTAGCATGCACAAGATACCGGGTTTGATCCATCCCCAGCACTGCAAAATAAGTCCCACTACCAGGAGGAAGTAATCACATCACAGAATTGTGAAACAGAGTAGAGCCTTTTAGGCTCCATTCCCCAGGGAGACAGAGGCCAAGGAGACAATGACCTTCCCAGGGTTGTCGATGTGTGGTAGAGTGGAGCCTGAAATCTGACTGAGGTGCTGTGCGGAAGGCCAGGGTCTGGGCCTTGGGTCCTAAGGAGGGCCAGAGTTTGGCCAAGTCCAGGAAGATTTGGATCTCAGCCTCTGACAGCTGTTTGTGAAAAACAGATGCTTTCAGTTCATCTGGGAGTGTGTTCCTGAGTGAGGATCCCTATGGGAAATGTGAGGGGGTTGTTAGGTCAAAACATGTAAGAGTGAAAGCCAGGCGCCTGTAATCCTGGATACTCAGGAGGCAGAGATCAGGAGGACCGAGGTTCGAAGCCAGCCCAGGAAAATAGCTTCCGAGACCCTATCTCAAAAAACCAATCATAAAAAAGGAATGGTGGAGTGGCTCAAGGTGAAGGCCCTGAGTTCAAGCCCCAGTAGTGCAAAACAAACAAACAAACAAATAAATAAATAAATAAAATAAAAATTTAAGAGTGAAAGAAACAAGTCCATTTTGTGTGTGTGAGAACTAACCTAGAAAGGCAGGACACCTGGGTTCCAGTCCAGCTCCTGCACTTCTCTGATCCTCACAAGTAAGGGAAGCAGGCAGAGGGAGGGAATCAGCCTTTCTCCCCTCTGTATGTTTCAGGGAACTCCAGGGCGTGATGGGAGTGCATGGGGCAGTTCATAACCTTCCATTTGACTTTTTAATGTTATTTTTAAAACTCTAATAAAAGATAAAGAGCTGGGGGGTGAGGGATGATACACACTATAACCTTAGCTGAGGCAGGAGGATCTTGAATTCAAGGCCAGTCTGGGCTATGTAGTTAGACCCTGTCTCAAAAAACAAACAAGCCAGGCATTGGTGGCTCACACCTATAATCCTACTGGGGAGGCAGAAATCAGGAGGATTGCAGTTCAAGGCCAGCTGGGGCAAAAATCAAGACCCTCCAACATAGGAAAAAAAATCTCCAACATAGGAAAAAAAGGGCTGGCAGAGAGGCTCAAGTGGTAAAATGCCTACCTAGCAAGCGTGAGACCCTGAATTCAACACAGTACTGCCAAAAAAAAGTTCATGTATGTACTGTATGTGTCGTATGGCAAAAACGAATTGGGAACCACTGATGTATGATGTATTAAATTCTCCTGCCAGGTTAGCTCACCTTTGAAGAAAGCCTCTCTTACCAGCTTCCAGGAAGTGGACAAGTCACGGACAGTAAGCTGTTTTAAGTGAGAAGTCACTGAGCCCAGATGCAAGGAGAGGACCTTGTCTGCTGCCTCTGGGTGGGGAGAATGTGAAGTAATTTGCTCACCAAAGTTTTGTAATTGCTTATCTGTGTGAATCAGGATTTTCTCAATACTGTGCAACTAAATACAATACTAAATTTGATGCCATGCTTAATAAAAATGCAACTGTTGTGTTAGAACCACTGACTTAACATTTTTATTCATCAGACAGCTTCTTTGTTCTCCACTGATTTCATAATTAGCTATAAGATTCAATTTATGGGGCTGGAGGTGTGGCACAAGTAGTAAGAGGGCCTGCTTTGCAAGTGCAATAGCCCTAAGTTCAAACCTCAGTCCCTCCAAAAAAAAAAAAAAAAAAAAAAAAGATTCAGTTTATGTTTTCTAATTACTAATAGTAAGATATAATTTTTTTTTAAAAAAGGCTTTGCTGGTGGCTCACACTCGTAATCCTAGCTATGTGGGAAGCTGAGACTAGAAGGATCCTGCTTCCAGGCCTGGCAAAAAAATTTGCAAGACCCTATGCTAATGAGAAAAAGCTGCATGTGGCGGGACCTACCTTTCATCCCAGCAACAATGGGAAGCAAAAAATAAGATCATGGCTGTCCTGGGCAAAAAGTGAGAGTCAAAAAATAGAATAGTCAGAACAAAAGGGGCTGGAGGTATGGCTCAAGCAGTAGAGCACCTGCCTAGCAAGCTCATAGCCCTGAGTTCAAACCCAGTACCACCAAAAAAGAAAGTCTGGAACCCACGGAACTAAATTTGGGGACCAACAGCCCCACTACGAGCAGCTCTAAATTCTCAGGAACTTAAAAAATTATTTTAAGACTTAAATGTCAAATCAATCCCCACTACAAACATTTCCCAGTAACTGAGATCACACACACTGCCTCCAGCATCCCTTGGTGCTCAATGACCTTGACATTTTCTCAAAAGCCTGGAAGCTTTAAGTGGACAGGAGCCTCCCTGCCTTTGTCATTGTGTTCCCATTGTCCAGCATGGTAAGTCTCCACCCATTTGCTGAGTGCTGATAGTGGGCGTGTGTGTGGAGCCCAGTTTTCTCTGCACCTCCTTGCCTGCCCTGTACACTTCCCTTCAAACACAGCTTAAGAAAAAGATCTAGGGGGCTGGGGATATAGCTCCCTGGTAGAGCACCTGCCCAGTATGCACAAAGTCCTGGGTTTGATCCCATCCAGCAAAAGAAACAAATAAACAGGAAACTGGGGGGCTTGACCCCATTCCCAGTTCATTGGTTGTATGTAGCTTTGGGCTTCAGGTGAAATGTTTCTATTTCTACAATGTTCAAATTTGCTGGAAAGGATTAAAATGATCTGCCCTGCGCTGGTGGTGTATACCTGTAATTCCAGTACCTGGAATGCTGAGGCAGGAGGATTGAGAATTCTAGGCCAGCCTGGGCTACAAAGCAAGATCCTGTCTCAAAACAAGTAAAGAAAACAAAAAACAAAAACAAAAGGAAAAATTCTGTGGGCTTCACAGAACTTTTTTTTTTTTTTACAGGGATAAAATAATGTGAATTCAGCAGAACTCTTATAATTTAGAACAACTGTTCTGCATTGGGGCTGTGGCTCAAATGGTAGAGCACCTGCCAAGCAAATGGGAGACCCCAAGATCAAACACGAATAATGCAAAAAAAAAAAATTAATAAAATAAATTTTCAAATTTGAGTGATTCTTACCTGTTTTGCTTTTGTTTTAGCCAAAGGAGCTGGAAATTCATCTGGGGACCCTGGGTCTTCCCCCAGCTCCTGTCTTACGTTCTCACCTGGAGTGTCCATCTCCTCAACTCACCTGGTCCCTCTATGGCACACCTCTTCATGCATCCACTTGTAGTCTGTTCCAGCCAGGTAAGGCCACTCCCTCTCCCACAATCACCCACATACAGTCTGCCTTCTAATCCTCCCATCAAATCTATGTCCCTCGGCCACCCATGGATGTGCAGCTGCAAGTCTGCTCCCTGTGGGAGGTCTTGCCAAGCCAATCATGAGCAAACCACCACCTCCTCCATTGGCCTCCACCTGAGCCTCACTCTTGCTAGTTTTCATCCACTATTTCTCTGTTCCTGTATTCTGTGCCTGATCCTTGGCAGTCTGCTCACCGTGTACTCACATATTGGTGAGTTTTCTTGTGTGTTTGGCCTCTCTCCCAAACATTGAGCATCCTGGGCCCAGGGGAGGTACACCTAGGTCAGACTCAGGTGAACTTGACTGCCAAGGTGAGCAGAGGGCAGTTGTTCAAAGTTCCCTCTCAAGTTCACCCCCCAAACACACACACACACACACACACACACACACACACACACACAAAGCTTTCTGTCTCCTGCCTCCCATCACTGCCACCATCACAGAGTCTCTGATGGACAGGCTGCCCAGACCAGCTCTATGGCTTAGAGTTGGGGGAAGGTACTCTTTCCATCTCCTGGATGTGAACTTTCACTCATGGCTTCTTGACTATCCCTCTGACCCAGGGCTAATGGTTCATAAAAAACAAACAGATTTAGGGACCCAATGCAACCTTTTAATTCCAAGCAGAGTCCCCCCTCCCAGCATGATCACACACACAGTGGAATGCCAGGGTCTGAGCAGGAACAAAACCCAGACCTGGGCAAAAATATATATATAATTATATACACATACGTATGTGGAGAGGAGAGCTGGGAGTGTGGCTAGGTAGAGCAGGGAAACAGGTGAGGAAAGCAGCAAGGGGTGCCCCAATAAATTACATTATGTAGACAGCAAATGGGGGATGCATGGGAATGGGTAGGACCTGGGAGTCAGGACTCTCAGAGATGTACCTATCCTGGCCTCTTGATCCCAGACAAGGGAGGCTGAAGGCCTGGACTCTGGTCCCTAGACAGGTGCTAGAAGGAGACATCCTAGCTGACTTTGCCTAGAGGCTGGTGGTGACTAGGTATTGTATAGGCAGCATCTCCACTCTTAGCCAAGGCTTTGGGGAACCCTGGGGCTGGAGAAGGAGGCTTTGAAGCTTGGGATTGCAAGTGGAGGACAAGGCAAGCTGGAGGGAGGGTGACCTCCCTGTTGGAGGCCCAGCTAGAGCCTGGTCCCCCATCAGAGAAGCAGAGGCTCAAATACAGGAAGCTGTAAGAAAGGAGTGGAGTGGCGCACTCGGGTGGACAGACACAGGGTCCCAAAGCTGTCCCTGCTGGCTAAGTCCCACCCTTTGTGCAGGACAGCTCACACCTGACCACTAAATCCCCCTTCATTTCTCCTCACCCTCTTCTGAGGACTTTCATATCAGGTGACAGGCAGGGAGAGGTTGCAAACATTAACTCTGTGTGCTGGAATCCAGGCTGAGTTTGGCTAGGCAGTGGGGACCAGGGTCAAAAGGAGGCCCCTGGCCATTGTGGGGCACACTACACAGCTCTGGGACTGCAAAGGTCTGGGCTCCTCTCTCCCTGAGGAGCAGAGCTCACCTGCTTCTGCCCCACCTCCCACTGCTCCCAGCCTGCTGGGAAGAGGAAGCTTTGGGTCTAGCAGCCCCAGCTCCAGAGCCTTGAAGCAATAGCGGCGGGGAGGGGCCACCACCGAGAGGGTGGGTGGTCAAAAAAGGGAAGCCTTCTTCTTCAGCTCGTTCCGCTTCCACAGGGCCAGCTTGCTGAACTCTTCCGGAGACATGGCAAAGACCCTCGAGAAGTCCTCTGCTGACAGATGCCTCTGTGGTGGGCACACGGACAGCTGAGTGAGTGGAAACTAGAGGGGGGCTGTGCCAAGCAACTGTTGGGGCAAGGCAGAGGCCCAGGTCTTCTCGAAGAAGGCAGCGGGGAAGCCTCACTGGTAACCCTGCACCCATGTACAGCAGGCTGGGGAGAGGGCATTGGGAGCAGAGCAGGTGTGTGTGGGGGGGGTGTAGCTCTGCACCCATCCAGAGCAGGTGTGTGTGTGGGAGCGTTGGTAGCCCTGAACCTATGGAGAGCAGGTGGGGTCGGGGCAGTTGGTAGCCCTGCACCCATGCAGAACAGGTGGGGTGGGGGCTGTTGGTAGCCCTGTACCCATGGAGAGCATCCTCCCTGCATACCTCAAGCCTCATTCGATCCACACCAGGTGGCAACTTGGTTCGCCCCTTGTTGGTCACCACCAGCATTTCATAAGGATAGACCTGGGGAGGCAGGGAAGTCCCCCTTAGGCTCATAGAGTCTCCTGTCCATGTCACCCCTCTATTCCCTAGGTCCCCTTGTCAACCTGGAGAGGCCATCAGGGTTCATGCCATTTTGCCATTCATCTCCCCAAGCTTCCCTGCTGCCATCCCATGTCACTTCCAGGAGAACCCTTAGAGCATTCAGCTTGCCTGACTCCGTCCCCCCACTGCCCACCCCTGCTGTGTCCCCTGCCCTCACCTTCTGCTCCAGCACACAGGGTAGGGAGCTCCCCCGGTCCATCCTCCCCCTCTGGCCCTCTCCGTTCTGGGGAGACCAAAGCCTCAGTGAGCCAGAGTGGGGCAGGGGACCTTCCCAGCCTTACCCCAAGCTTCTTGAATCTTCACCAGGCAACTCCATGGCCCCACACCCTCCCTGTCCCCAGCTTCCAGTGCTCCACCTGCTCCCCTACAGGGGGCACTCACCTGCAGGCCTGTAGGAGACAAGAGCCATTGTTCAGAGGCAGCTCCCAGAGAAGCGGCCTCTACCTTACCCAACAGCTCAACCCTCCCTCAACCCCATTCCTTACCCACCAGCTCAGCTTCCCTGACCATGCACAGACATTGGCAACCATCAGGCAGCCTGTGGACACCCTGTTTCCAGCTCCCCAGTAACATAAGGCCCCGCTTCTCACCTGGACTTCCAGTCTCACTCCCCGATGGGCTGAAGTCTGTGGACTGTAGCTAGGAAAGGACATAAGGATCAGAGGAAACTGGGGACATTCTCAAGGATCCCCTCCACTCTGAGGGCTTCCCTGCTCCCAGGCACGCCCAAGTCCACTCAGAAGCAGCCCACATGCACGCCTCTCCCTGGCAGCCCTCCGTCCTCAGTCCTGAGACCTTACCCTACTCAGGGTAGTCCTGCCATAGGAGGGAAGAGATGAAGACTTAGATGTTCCCGAATGCAAGGCTGTAAGAGAGCAAGAGGGCTTGGGCTCAGTCCCTTGGCCCTGACAGTCCTTCCCAAGAGTGCTGCCTCACTGGCCTTCCCTGCAGGACAGGGAAGTTGAGGTGAGCCCAGTGGGATTCTGCAGGCCTCCAGCTTCCACCTTTAGTAAGAGATAGAAGTTGAGGCTTCTGCAGTGTCTAGAACACCTTCCCTCTTCTAACTAGAAGTGTCCTGAGTACAGAATTAGGCCAGAGGCCTGAGTGTGAAAATCCACAGCTACGGTTCACGAGGCTGGCCATTCTGAAATGAGCCTGTAGGATATACAAACCAGTCTGCACTCTGAGTGAAATCAGTGAACGGTTACAATGTTATTAACACTGTTAGCAAACACATTTCAACACCTGACATTACAGTACAAACAACCATATGGACAAGCATCATCTCAGCATAGTCAGCTGCTAGCATCACCTGCTACAGTCACGGTTCAAGTGGTAGAGCGCCTGCCTAGCAAGTGTGAGGCCCTGAGTTCAAACCCCAGTACTGCCAAAGGAAACAAATTCCTATCTGTATTACTGGATGTCACTTGTAACTTGTGCTTTTATAAGACCTCTAAGCTTTTAAGCACTGTGGATTGATATTCTAGAAATTTGTCTTTCAGTAGTGTGTTTTCCTAGACAGCATTTTTTTTTTTTTGAGAGAGACAGTCTCCCTATGTAGACCAGGCTGTCCTCAAACTCAACCCTTCAGTATCAGCCTCCTGAGTGCTGGGATTACAGGAGGTATATCACCACACCTGACCTAGAAAGAACTTTGTACCTAAGACTCTTAGTGTGGACAGGTCTCAAAACTCCACTGTTTCCAAGAAATGGCTGGATTGTATAGCAGTTGTTGGACTGGTGGGGTCTCCAGTGGTAGAGTGCTTGCCTAGCAGGCGTGAGGCCCTGAGTTCAAACCCCAGCACAGCCAAACAAACAAAACAACAAAAAACTGCTCGGTATAGCAGTCATTTTGATAAGCATTTTTTTTTGTTTAAATTTATTTAGCGTATTTATTTATTTATTTAGATTCAAAATTATAAATAACTATCTTCTTAAAACATTCTTATCAAGCTGGGCGCTGTGGTTTACACCTGTAATCCTAGCTACTCAGGAGGCAGAGATCAGGAGGATCACGGTTGGAAGCTAGCCTGGGCAAATACCCATCACAAAAAAGGGTTGGTGGAGTGGCTCAAGGTGTAGCTCTGAGTTCAAGCCCCAGCACCCAACACAAAACAAAAAAACATTCTTGTAAAATCTGTTACTTGGAAGTTCAATTAGTGAGAACAAAATGGGTTTGGGGAACCTAACACTTCCTTTCCTACAAGTTTAGCATCCCTAATCTGAAAATCTGAAATCTGAAATGCTCCAAAATTCCAAATTTCTTGAGTCTTGCTGGTCTTGATGCTCAAAAAGTTTGGGATTTTGGTTTCTGGATTATTGTTCCAACTGATAAAGTCTATTCAAATATTCCAAAATCTGAAGGAAAAAACCCTTTAAGATTTTTAAGATTTGGATAAGGGATACTTAACCTGTATAGAACACCATTGGCTCGCACAATCACCATTCATCACTGAAGCATTTCACACTCTTGCAACAATGAGTATACAGTGATAGTTCCACTGACTGACCAAATTTCAACCTACAAAGCTCATATGAAGCTCTCATATTTCAAATCACTTCTAGAATGCTTACTTTCTTTGAGATTGGGAAGGAGCAGGGTGGGGGGAATGGTACCCTGATGGTAGCAGCCCTGCTTCTGGAGCACAGAATTTGTCCCCTGCCATGAACACTCCCACTGCCCATGTGCGTGTGTGTTGGGGGATGGGGAGAAAGTGAGTCATGGACTTCCACAAGCACTGACTGCATCTCTAACTGAGTCATCAGGGAAAGGGTTCATCTGGGACTTTGATGAAGCTTTTGCGTTCCTTCCTCCCTTGAGTTTGAAAGACAATTCTAAGATTACCAATAGATGGAAAGGACAAGTCTATTCATGATTTGAAACTGTTAAGGCTGATTAGATCTGACGTTACCTACACATCACATGATCATGAACCATTCACAAGTCCAGGGATGCCAAAAGTGAAACTGAGGTAGGCATCTGGTTATTCACCTTTTGAAAGACAAAACAGACGTCATGGAGAAGGTTTCTTTTTTTGCTCCTAGCCTTCTTTCTTTCTGTGTGTAGCTCACCCAGTCCACCCCTGCCACGGCTCACCAATCTCTTCTCTCTAGGTTCTTTTTTGTTTTTTTTGGATTTTTTTTATGGTACTGGGGCTTGAACTCAGGGCCTTCATCTTGAGCCACTCCACCAGCCCTATTTTTGTGAAGGGTTTTGAGATAGGATCTTGTGAAGATGGGCTGGCTTCAAACCTGATCCTCCTGATCTCTGCCTCCTAAGTAGCTAGGATTACAGGCTTGAGCCATTGGCGCCTGGCTTGTTTTTGTTTTTTTGAGACAGAGTCTAGCCATGTAACCCAGGGTGGCCTGGAACTCACTATGTAAGCCAGGCTGGCCTCAAACTCCAGATCCTCCTCCCTCACCTTCCCCAGTGCTGGGATTACAGACCTACCCCATCATGCCTGGTTCAGATCTCCAGTTTCTTATCTCTCCATTGCCCTAGTCTGGTATCCTTGCCTTTTCAGCTTCTGCCTTGGGGCAGAGTACATTAACAATTTTCACCCACACCCCCACTGGGCGGCCTGGCCCCTCAGGGGTCTTCCTTACCAAACACTAACCCTGGATCAACCTAAGATCTCCTCTTTTCCCCCAGGCTATGGAGGCAGAAACTAAACCTTGCAGATCAACTTCTCTACAAAGGTAAGCCTTGCACCATTTCCCATCCAATCTCACTGAGCCTCACACCCTCCTGCTCAACCAAGTAGCAGCTTCTCACCTGGCCTGCTCCCAGATGGAGCCCTCAACCTCAGAGGAGGAGGCCTTTCAAGGCCAGCCCCCCACATTGTGAGGCTCCATCTCCTTCCCATGCTCCTCTCTACCATTCCTGCCAGTGGATCTTTGTTAGACATGTTTTTCAGGGAAGCCTAGGCACCTTTCCCTTCCTTTCTATGTACAGCCTCATTTTCTCTCTCCGTTTTTACTACTACATATAAGCCGAAGACCCTTAAGCACCTAACTCAGCCAAACTCAGTTCCCACCCACAGGCTTTACATGGGGCTTTCAGGCCAGTCCGAAACCAGTCTCTTCCTCTTTTCCCCAGAAACCTGCCTTTTGGTATCTCAGTTCCAAGTTGTTTTCCCCAGCACCCAAGACAAAGCCTTGACTCCTCTCTTCCTCATCCTCATAATCAATCAGCCACTGGATTGAATCCAGTGGATTTGATCTTCTAGGTATTTCTCAGCTCCCATCCCCTTTTCTCTGGATCCATGAAGATGTCTAGCCCGGACTCAGTACTATGGCTTGGACACCGTCTGAGTGTGTCCCCCAGTGCTTCAAATGTTGAACACTAACCCCCACTGTGAGGTGCCAAGAGGGTGGGAACTTAATCCAATTATGATATTTAGAGGTGGGGCCTTTGGAAGCTCATTAGGACTTATAAAGTTATCAGCCTCCACAGTTGAACACTGGTGGCTTTAGAAGACAGAGGAGCGGGAGAGAAGCTGGAGAGTGTCGCACAAGTGGTAAAGCATGCATCTAGCAAATGGAAGACCCTGGGTTCAACCCCCAGTACCATTAAAAAAAAAAAAAAAAAGAAGTGGAGACCAGGGCTGGAAGTGGTGCACATCTGTAATCCCAGCATTCAAGAGGCTGAGGCAAGAAGATCTCAAGTTCAAGGACAACCTGGGCTACACAGAGAAATGCTGACTCCAAAAAAAAACTGAAATACATTGCATCTGTTTAGGAAGATGGTGTAACGAAACACATGAAAGCTGCTGACTAATAGGGAACCTGGGGGGATAGAGGAACAGGAAGTAATAGAGTGGGTTAATCTGCTTAAAGTACAATATACATGGGTGAAATACCCTGGTGAAACTCCTTTGAACAATTAATATACACTTACCAAAAAAGGTAAAACAGGTCCTCTTTGGGGATGGGTACCAAAGGGAGTTTGGGAGGGTTAAACAGAGAGGGTGAATATGGCTGATGTACTTTTGTACATGAAAATAGAACAATGAAAACTGTTGAAATGATTCTAAGAAGTGGGGGAGCGATGAGAGAGAATGATGGAGTACATTGTAAGCACATATGTAAATGTCGTATGTCATAATGAAACCCCCTGTACAACTAATATATGCTAATAAAAATATAAAAACAACAAGAAAAAAAGATATAGACCAGATATACACCCATACTCCTTTCTTTTGCCATGTATTACTTATGCCACTCAAGACTGTCAACAAGAAGGCAATCACCAGGTACAGGTGCATGATCCTCCAGAACTGTGAACTAAATAAACCTCTTTTCTCTATAAAATTAGCCCTCTTCAAGTATTTCATTATGGTGATGGAAAAGTGACACTCAAACTACTGGAGAGTGGCTGGTGGTTTCCAAACATGGCCCCTATCTCTACTGCATCCTGCTTGCCTTTGCAATGAGATCTTGTACTTGGTTCCTTGCATCAAGAAGCAGAGCCTATCTCCCTACCACCTTCAGTCTAAGCTGCCTGGTGACCTGCTTTGACCAAAAGAATGCAGCAGAAGTAACATGGTGTGACTTCTGAGGCCAAGCTTTAAAGAGGCCTATAGCTCTCATTTTGGGGTTCCCAGCTCTCTCCCTGCTCTCTCCAGCCACTATGTTCTAGGGAAGTCCAGGCTAGAGCTGGAGTAACCAGAGCACAGCACTCAAAACTCTGGCACATTGCACCCATCTTTGTCTTAATATAAGGTGTGCTCTGGGATCCTGGCTCCTCGCTGTTCTCTGAACTGCCAGGTTTCTCAAGCTCCCTAACCTTATTCCCACACTGTCCCAAAGTCTGCAACCACCTTCTTCTTCACTCACTTTGTCTCTCCAAGACACAGTTTAGCTTCAGGCCCCTTAAGACACCTGCTGTGCCCTCTATCCCAACACCTGTCACATTGCTCTGAAATCCAGGTTCCATGTCAGTTTTCCCCATCAACCAGAAAGCTATTGGAGGGCAAGGTTGTATTTTTCACTCACAGAGGCTCTAGTGCCTGGGACATGGCAGACCCCTAGAAAGTGCTAGGTAAATCTTGAAAACTTGCCAACCTTACTTGTGCTGGTCTCTCTTCCCACCTACTGCTGGCCCATGATTGATATTTTTGCCATAAGGGGAGCATGTGTGTCCAGGAGGTCCTGAGCCCCTTCCAGGGCACTCACAGGTATGGAAGGGTGTCCGGTCAGGCAGGGAGCGGGTTTTCCTCCGAATGGGCAATGATTTTTCCATCTCTTCTTTCAAAATCATCTTTCCCAAGTTGGAAGTAACCTGAGGCGAGAGAGATGAAAAGGGAGCTGAAACTTAGATATTCCATTCCCATCTCCAAAAAGTCCAGAGTTGGGTACCCTCAGGTCTAGGGATGGTTTTCTCAGGTGGCTGGTTCATGCCTGGGGCCCACCGAGCCCCTGGCTCTTATCTACACAAAGCCAAGTTAGGTTCGTCAGAGCTGCTCAGTGGAACTCTGTGACAATGGCCTCCCTGTTCCAGGTCACCATGCCCAGAGAACAAACCCATGTCACCAGCAATGGCCTTCCATGACTCTCACCTGTCTCCCCTCCCCCGGATCATAGCCCATAGTCTCCTTCCCCTTCCTGTCCAGTCTGCTGAAGCCTGGCCTTAGTGGGCCTGCCCTTCTCTGTGCTTTTGACTATAACATCATTCCCCCAAAGCAGCCTGAAGGCCAGATGTCCCTTCAAAAGTGGCACCTCAGGATCCTGGAAAAGGAGAGACATTTTCACCTGTTCTTACACAGGTGCTCTTCTGGAGGAACACTTTAGAGTATCTATGGGAACAGAATGTTTGCTCCCAAAGATACAGGTGTGTGTGTGGCAGGAGGGGTGGGGATGGGAGAATATGCTACCTTACTGAGCTCCTCTTTCTGACGCTCCCTCATAGCCTTAATCTCCTCTTCAGAGTCATCGTCTTCCTCTTCCTCTTCTTCTTCAGCCCCCCTGCGGGATGCCTTCCTCTTCCTCCATTCTGTCTCTAGGAGACACGCACAAGAGGAAGAGCAGTCAATTGGCTGCTTATGCAATGAGCACTTCTCAGGTGCTGAATGGACCTCAAAGAGAACACTACAAATTCTGTTTTACTTTTATATTTTATAGTGTGTATTTAATATACTATAATATTTATTTAATATCATATTTTTAGAGATGGAGTCTTGCTAGTTGTCAAAGACAGCTTTGAAGCGGGGCGCTGGTGGCTCACATCTATAATCCTGGCTACTCAGGAGTAGAGATAAGGAGGATCAAGGTTCGAAGCCAGCTCTGGGTAAATACTTCTTGAGACCCTATCTCAGAAAGAACCCAACACAAAAAAGGGCTGGTGGAGGGGCTCAGGTGAAAGAGTGCCTGCCTAGCAAGTGTGAAGCCCTGAGTTCAAACCTGGTATGGCCAAAAAAAAAAAAAAAAAAAGGGGATCCCCCTGCTACAGTCTCCCATGTAGCTGTAGCTGGGATTACAGGCACACACCTCCACATTCAGTGTTACAAATCCTTTTTAAAAATAAAGTAAGTGGGGGGGCCAGAGGAATGGCTCAAGTGGTAAGAGCGCCTGCCTAGCAAGCATGAGGCCCTGAGTTCAAATCTCAGTGCCTTCAAAAAAAAATAAATAAAATAAGGGGTAGGGGATGTAATTCATTGATAGCACATGTGCAAGGCCCTGGGTTCAATACCCCACACCAAAAACTAAAATCAACAATAATAGTAAAATAAGAGTAACATTTCCTCTTCTTGCTGTGAAGCTGTGTAGGAAACACACATGACTTAAATTCACTGGGGACCAAGACCTTCTCCCTTACTATTCTCTCTCCCAGAGCTCCTATCATAGGGTCTAAGACATAGCAGAAGTTTAAGAAATGTCTACTGACATGCACACCTTCCATGGCCTGGATGTGCTCAGTCGACTTTATCTGGGCTCCAATAAACTCTCATCTTTTTCTTTTGACAAAAAAAAAAAAAAAAAAAAAAAGAAATGTCTACTGAGTCACCAAATACATGAACAAAAAGAGAAGGAGTGACTACGAAGTGGGCCCTTTCGTTTGGCTTGGTTGTGCACGCCTACAATCAATCCCAGACTCGGGAGGTTGAGGCAGGAGATCAGGAGCTCAAGGACAGCCTGGGCTACACAATGAGACTCTGTTTCAAAAACAAATAAACAAAAAAACAACAAAAGGATGGGCCCCTCACAGCAGCATGACAGGGATGAAGGGAATGGAGAGCACGGAGCCAAGGGGCTTTTTAAGGTGCAGAAAGCCTGGGAGGAGCCACAGGGCGTGGGGTGGAGTGGGCCTGGGTTCACAGGGCTTCAAGGGCCAAGACAAAGTAGTAGGAAAGGTTCTAACCTCCCTCTGTCCTCTCCCTAGTTTTTCCTACCCACAACAGCCAGTGATGGGGGGCATGGCCAGTAGTCAGTTTCAATCTTGGCCGGCTGGTTAGGATCAGGGGGCTGCGCAGCGGGAAACTTGGATGACTCGATGATGAGCTCCTCGATGAGGTGCTTGCTCTGAGGGCTGCCTCCCATGGACTCTGCAGATGGAGGTGAGTTGGATCCCACATAGCCCTCCCTGAGGCCAACCCGAGCCACCCTGAGCCCCTAGCACCCTTACACCTGTGAAATCCCTGATGTAAAATCAACATGCAACAAAAAGCACAGGGCAAATATTACATGCTCGATAAATTTGTTCTCTCCCAGCCCCCTCTCAGCCAGCCCTCAGTACATGGCCTAGGTCCCCAGCAAGTGGCAAACAAAGGGCCCTGGGAAGTTAGGGGAGCCCCCACCTCTCTGCTTGTAGATGGGTGGCTTCTTGTAGATGTTGGAATCTGGGCGGGTGGTCTCTGAGAGAGGGAAAAAGATCAGATGAGAAGGAGGATATGATGATGGCAGGGGACACTGGGAATGTAGACAAATGGAGTAGGCCAAATAGACTGGGCCAAGAGCCAAGACAGAACTGGAGGTCCTGGCACTGTCTTTTAGGGTCTTGGGACTTTCTGTACTTTTCTGGTTGGGTGGGAGGAAAGAGGTGATAGACCTGCCATCACTGGGAGTTTTGCCTGGGGTCCTGACATCATGGGGTCCAGCCAGGTCTGTGAAGAGTTTATAGGGGATTAAGAGTAGGGGCTTGGTGGTCCTGAAGAAGAAAATAAGTCACAGGGAAAGGATGCAGCCAGACTGACAATTACACCTACCAGGATGGTGGAAATGGGGCAGGCTGGTCCGGGGAGTTCCTGTGGTTCTTGGGGTCGAAGCCTGAGAGATGATTCCAGGGGTTCGGCTTTCTGCCCACACCTGCAAAGCAGAATTGTACAGCTTCCAGTCTCCTGCTGCATCCCCATTTCCCCAACCCACATGTAGACTGTTTCATCTCATGCCACTTTTCGCTGTCCTCCCACCCCAAAGCCCACACCCCAAGCCCAGGGCAAGGAGTTTCAAAGACCCTCACCTGCTCCTACCCAGGGAGAAAGGGTTAAATGAAGCCTGGGTCAGACAGACGGATGAATAGAGTTGACCAGTGACTAGCTAGAATCTGCTGATTCTATCATCTGGGCTCTGCCAAGCTTGGTCTGGACATGTGGGGGGAAGGGGAGTTGGGGGCATGACAGTGGGGTGTACAAGTTTTAGGGGTGAGGTAGACTCACCTCTGGGGACGGTGGTGGGGATGTGGACTTGGGTGACAGTGAGCGCTGTGAACGGAAAAGAGGCTGGTTAGAGTCACAAGTAGGATTAAACTGGTGTCCCTAGAACCTAAGAGGGGCCATTCAATCCCCACCCAACTCCACATACTTTCCTAGCTAACTTTCTTTTTCTCTTGCTATTTAGGTCCTCACTAATTAGGTCCTCGCTAATTCCCAGTCTGGCCTGCATCATTCCTCTTCTCAGAATTCTCCAGGCCAAATCCTGAGTCTCTATATGAAGCATGGAGCAGCACAGGATCTTGGATCAGTGTGCCTGGTGCTCTGTGGGCCAGCTGGGGACTAGCTACGGCCCTGTCCTCAAAGCCAGACAAGGAATGTCGGGAACAAGACCAACAAGCAGCCAAGGATGAAGTCTGGACTCCTTGGCCAGGTCCTAAAAATCCCATAGTTCTGGCCCACTGCTTGGCGGTGACACTACCCTTTTCTTCATTACAAGTGACAAAGTACGGGAAGGTACCCTTGCTACTTTGTGGGGGTGCACAGGTAGAGCCATCACCAGTAAGAGACAGGAAGGGAAACAGAAGCAACAACAGCACACCAGTCCCTCAGCTCCAAGTGCAGCACTCCTGAGCTCTTTTTGGCTATTCCCACCCTTTTCCCACAGGACACCCCACTCTGGCTGCCCCTGCTCTCTACTTCCGGGCCACACCCAATCCTTGAGCCCCAGCTGCCAGCTCTGGCTGCTTGCTCTCCACAAACACTGGGTTGATTTCTGTGCACAACTTGCTCATTCTGTGAGGCTGGCCTTCAGGAAAAACAGCCTCAGAGGGATTCCACTCACCACTGTCTCCTAGGTCTGCAACCCTCACTGCCCAGAAGCCCCCCTCACCTCCCGGCTTCTGGGCAGCTCCACACGTTCCAGGAGGGAATAGGTGAAGTGAGGCTCATAGATCATGAGGTCAGGCCTCTCAATGTCCAGGATGGCCTTGTCCTTGGGAATGGCAGCCAGGTCCTTGTAGCCCAGTACCTGGTTGTCCATCTTGGCCTGAAGGGAAGGGGCACAAATGGAACAGACGTGCAGAAGGCCACTTAATTTATTATCAAGAAAAGATGCTAACTTTTACAAGTTAACGCTCCATCGTGTTAAGTTGTTGCCTTTGAGTGCAACCAGAGCAGAAGGTGCGGGAGTAGCGGGGAAGCCTGCTTGGGTGTCTGGGTTCTCTCCACCGGGCAGTGCAGGCAGGACCACCACCCCGGGCTCTGGGTGAAGCGGGGTCCCGCCCCACCCTTCGCCCAGCCGGAGGTGCAGGTGGCCTACAGGGGTACTCACCACGATGCTGGAGGGAGAGCCGGGCACACTGGAGTCTCGGGAGGAGCTGACGCTCCCGGGGGAGGTAAGAGGTTGCTAGGGAGAGCGAGAAGGCTGCGGTGGGCATGTGCGTGGGTGCGAGGGCGGGGGTGGGGGCGGGGATGGACGCAGGTCTGCCCTAGGCCTCCGGGGCCCCGGCGTACTGCCTGGCGGCGGCCACCAGGTGGCACCGTCGACTCCCGAGCTGGCCCTGGCTGGCAGCGGCCCCACCCGGTCCCCGCGCCCTGCCCAGGTGCAGCCCGCGCACCTTCTGCAGCCGCTCCATGCGGCAGCCGCTCCCTCGCAGGCCGCTGCGCGCGGGGTGGGGACAGGCGTCAGGCGCGGCCGGGATCCCGCGGCGAGGGCGTCCCACCGCGCGGTCGCGTCTTCATCCCTCGGGCCTCTCCAGGCTGCTGCGCACCGGGTGGCTCTAGAAGGAGAGGGGGGGCGCCGATCGAGAGGGTGGTCAGGCTCCGGGGTCCCCGCGGCGCTGGACGCAGGCTGGCCATCCGCTCAGCCCCGGAGCCTGCGTGCGTGCGAGCGTGCTGCCAGGAGGCTGCAATGCCGACCCGCTGCACTTGTTTTTGACCCATTGTTCTCTGGCTCCAGAGGAAATGACGGCAGGGGTCAGCCGGTTTCCCAGGACATGCGGCCACGGCATCCCCAGCCTTGTCAATTCTGCACTGCCCAGGGCGGAGCCCCGCTTCCAGGCCTTCTCCCTGGCTCTGTGTTGGTCCTCTCCCAATCCTGCCACTGCCCTTCAATCTGCTGGGTCCCCTCTTCCTGGAAACTTAGCCGTTAGGTGTGAAGCCATGGCCTGGAGCTGCTGCTCTTGCCCCAGGAAGGAGCCTACAGCCTCTTGTTCCTGTGTGCTTTACACACTTGGTAAAGTACCCCTGGGGCTCCGTCACATCTTGCATCCTGCGCCCCACGAATTCTCAATATTCCCGGTTGAGAATGCTCCCAAGGGCCACCGCACTGCTGGTCAGTGCAGAACTTAAGCGGGAAGGGGTCCTGGCCAGTCCTGCTGTCTTGGTACCTAGGGACTCAGGTCCTGTCTGCTCAGTAGATTGTGACCACAACCCATGTCTTCTTCCCGGGTGACTCTCTCAGCCATCTTCCCTCCCCTCCTCCCTGCACGGGCTCCAGTGTGGCAGTGGCAAGCTTGTCCATCTGCTAGCAAGAAGTCACAAAGTGAAGAGAGCTGTAGTCTACAGAAGATGGAACAAGGAGGATAACTTGGGGTTTATAAGCATGGACTTGCCTGAAGCCATAGTGCTTGGGCTTGAGTAGTGCTACTCAGAAGTCTTGTGATCTTGGGCAAGTTATTTACTCTCTCTGTGCCTCCTATTTCTCATGTTTAAAATGGGGATAGTGGGCTGGTAGAGCGCCTGCCTAGCAAGTGTGAGGCCCTGAGTTCAAACCCCAGTACCACTAAAAATAAAAATAAATAAGCCAGGGCAAGGCCTCTACCATTTGTAGCACACTCCCCAGCCCTTTTGTTTTATATATTATATATATATATATATATATTTTTTTTTTTTTTTTGGCACCACTAGGGTTTGAACTCAGGTCCTCATGCTTGCTAGGCAGGTACTCTTACTACTTTGAGCCACTTCACCAGCCCTTTTTGGTGATGGGGTTTGGGTGGCTTTTTTTTTTTTTTTTTTATGGTACTGGAGTTTGGACTCAAGGCCTCACACTTGCTAGGAAGGTTCTCTACTGCTTGAGCCACACTGCCAGACCCGTGATGGGTTTTTTGTAGATGGAGTCTCAAGAACTATTTCCCTGGGGCTGGCTTTGAACCTCAATCTTCCTGATCTCTACTTACTGAGTATTACCTGGCTGCATTTTGTTTTTGAGATAGGGTCTCAATAAGTTTGACCTTGAACTCACAATCCTCCTGCCTCCTGAGTTGGGATTACAGGCATGCATCATCACACCCAGCTGTGAAATGCTTTAAACTAGGTGCCCAAGGATCGGAACACATTCTAGTTACACATTGAAGAGCTGTGTGCTCCCTCTCACTTTGTTTTCATTTTTAGTTTGCCAATGGCCATTTTTGAAGGAGCTATATACATGGCTATACACTACAGCCAAATGCTTATCCATCTACCCACCCACCATGCATCTAACTATCCATCCATCTACCTACTCACCCACCCACCTGGTTACAGTCACATATTGTCTCATCTGTCCACTGTGTGCCCATTCTGCAGTGAACACAGCCCCATGGGGAGCAGAAAAACGAGTGGAGTGAAGCAGCCCCTTCACAAAGAACGAAGTCTGCCTACAGATAACTGCTGTGCAAGTGGAGAGGCACCCTGCCAGATAAGGCAGCGTTAGGGCTATGGGGAGTCAGGGAGAGAGACATCCCCCTGCAGGGAGTCAGCAGGGGAAATGAAGAGGTTTCTCAGAGCAGGAGGTGTTTGCAGTAGGCCTTGAAGGATGAGCTTGAAGTCTGAAACTATGAAGAAAAAAAAAGTGTCTAAGAGAATGGCAGGAATGATGGTGTGGCTTAGGGATGCACTAGCTCAGTATGGGAACAGCAAATAGGGCTGGAATGTAGAGCTGGGATGCTGAGATACATTGGGGGTGGGAGCTTGGGTCCCATCTAGGGTGAGATTATAGTCTGTGGGCCACAGGGGATCATAGAAGGCTTAACTCCCTCCCACTTTTTTTTAACCCAAAAAGCGACATGACTCACTGGCAGGCTGGGGGCATGGCTCAAGTGATAAGAGCTCTGACTTCGATGCCCAGGACCACAGAAACCAACCAAACCAAACCATAACAACAATAAAACAAAAAATAGAAATAGCACCCTGGACTGGAAGAAAGAAATAGCCAGGGATAGCATGACCAGAAAGGATGACAGAAAACTAGGTGGCCAGCTCTCAGGGCACCTACGTCTTCAGCAAAGGTCAGTATTATGAGAGAAGATGGAGGAAAGAAGGGCCAAGAAACTAAACCACCAGGGAAGCAGGGGCCAGCACACAGGAGATGGTTCGGAGAGGTGCCCAGAGAAGTGGCATCCTCTGGTTTGGATGCCCAGGCCCTATGGCCTCCTGATGGGAAGGGCAGAGGAACCGGTGGAAAGAAAGGAGGGTGCTGAGAGGGTAACTTGGGAGGGGCAAGACTGACTGAAGGGTTTTAAGAAAGGAGGAGGCAAGCTGGACACCAGTATCTCATGCCTGAAATCCTAGCTAGTTGGGAGGCTGAGATGGGGAGGATCAAGGTTTGAGGCCAGCCTGGGTAAATAGTTTGTGAGACCCCCCACCCCATGCTCTAAAATGACGAGAGCAAAATGGACTGGACGAATGTCTCAAGCAGTAGAACACCTACTTTCCAAGTTTGAGGCACTGAGTTCAAACCCTGATCCCAACCCACCACCAAAAGAAGGAGGAGGAGGAGGACAAGAAAGGGGGAGGCAACCGTGTTCACAGGCAGCAAGAGCGAAGCGTGGAGAGGAAGGCTGGCTGTCATGGTGGTGCTGGGTGGACCAAGGTGTCAGCAGAGAGTAAGAGATCGGTCTGTGCCAAGCGGAGGACTGGCTTTGGAAGAAAGCACAGTCCTGGAGAGGAGAGGAAATATTCATGTTGGGTAACATGAGTACAGGAACATTTAGAAGGTGCTAACCCCAAGGCTTCTATTTCCCCAGTGAAAGTTAGACAGAGGTCATATGCAGATCTTACAGGTGGCCTAGGGCAGAGTGAGGAAGGTTTGGAGAAGTCACTCCAGGGCACAGATACTGCTGAGTACAGACTGGCAGGGAGACCAGCTGCTCCAGAATGTTCTGGAGCCAAGGCCAGGCCTAGGGTGGTCCTGGCGCTCTATCCTGAGCATCAGGATGGAGTACAGAGTGGGGCAGTGGCCGTCCAGCAGATTGATGAAAACTGGAAGGTGAGGGGTCCCAGATGAGCCATGTCCTAAGGGGTCCACAATCACGTGTGCCCAAACACCAGCCCCCCAACTCAGCCACTCAGGATCTGATTCCAAATACCGAGCAGCAGAGTTATTTTAATAGTTGGTGTTTATGGACTGTCTGCGACATGACTGGCTCTGTGCTCCTCATGTCACATTCTTTCTTCCATTTAATCCTGACATCTCAATCCTGTGAGCCGTCTATTATCGCTGGTTTTTAGGTGAGGAAATTGAGACTCACGTAGCTAGTCAAGGACATACTATGATGTGGGATTTAAACTACTAAACACAATCCCCACCCTCCATGCAAAACAGGTATATTAGTCATGGAGCCCCTTCTGATTCAGAGCTGACCCCCCTGCTGGGTCTTGCCCCATAGCTATGGGAATCCCTCCCCTGGCTCCTTTAGGGTCCTATATCCCAGAGCCTGCCAGTGTCAGAGAGCTGGCTGATCAGTTAATTTCCTGGAAGTGCTAAAGGCCAAAAAATACAGTCTTATCCCTCTGGGGACATTTGCATTTTAATTTGAGGTTACCCTTAAGGAATAAAGTTCTAAAGATCTCCACCTATAATCTCAGCTACTGGGGAGGCAGAAATAAAAATGGAGATTCAGGGCCAGCGTGCACTCTTTCTGTCTCTCTCTTTCGGGGGGACTGGGTTTTGAACTCAGGGCTTCACACTTGCAAAGCAGGGTCTCTATTGCTTGAGCCACACCTCCAGTCCATTTTGCTCTGGTTATTATGGAGATGGGGGTTTCCAGAACTTTGCCTGGGCTGGCCTTGAACCGTGATCTCAGCCTCCCAAGTAGCTAGGATTACAGGCGTGAGCACCAGCACCCAGCAGCAAAACCCTGTCTTAAGAAACAAGCTGGTGTGGTGGCACACATCGGCTACACAGGAGGCATAGGTAGGAGCATCAAGGTTAGAGGCTGAATCCAGGCAAAAATCTGCAGACCCTACCTGAAAAAGAACTAAAGCAAAAATGGCTGGGGTGTGTGGCTCAAGTGATCGCATCAAGCAATCACACCTCGAAGGTACCTGCCTACACACCCACCTGTAGCCCCTCCCCAGAGCTAATTGCCCATTCAGCTACCTCCAGGAGGTGGCTCTACCTTCTCTCATCCATGCAGCCCCTTGCCTTCCAGCGTGCACTCCAGGAGGTCACAGTGTCCTCCCCAGGAAGAGACCAAAAGGGCAGGCTGCAGCAGGAAGGCAGGGAGGAAGAGAAGGGAAGGGAAGCACTGAGGAGGAAGGCAGCCCAGGTGACGGAAGGCCCCTCTCAGCCTCCCTGGCTCTGGTCTGCTGCCAGCTGGCTTCTCCTCCTTCCATCTCAGCCCCACCCTCCCCCAGCTGTGTGTCCTAGCTTTATCTGAGCCACCAGCCCAGCTCCACCTCTCATCTCTGCAGCAACCAGAGCTTTGCAGCGCCCCCAGGGTGTAGGTGATAAGGCCCGCCCACAGGGACCTCCAAGTGTGCTCCTACCATCCAATGGCCTTTGTCCTAGGCAGGAGAGAATCCAGACTGCGACCTCTGAACTTGTAGAAACGAAGATCTACAAGGCAGAGTCACAGCCTTGAGTTCTCTGGTTCAGCCTTTGCTCTGATCCTAAGCCAGCCACTACCCACTCTGTGCCAGTCTGTGCTGGGGACATGTCCTCACCGGACTTCACTCAGAGCAACATTTTGCTCACTTAGAGATGAGGACAAAAAAGGCTGAGGTTAACTTGCTGAAAGGGCACACAATGAAAGCCAAGTTGGAGTTCCTATCCAGGCCTGGCTCAGGCCAAAGGCAATGAATGAATACTCCTTCCACAGACCTCACTTTAATCTGAACTTGGGACATGGAGTTCCCAGTCCTGCTTACTAACCTCACCTGTAGAGCAGGAGCTAGGAGGGTGGGGGACCCAGTTCTGAGCCATCAGGGCAGGGTCAGACAGGGCTGGAGGTGGTGCAGACAGTAAAGGAATTAGGAAATGAGGCAAGCTGTCCCAGTGGGCTGGGTCAGGCTGAGGGAACTCTGTCCCTCTGTTTTATTCAGTGAGATTGCCCTGCCCCTCCTCCTTCTTTCTCCTTGTTTCCTGCCTTCCCTTTTTCTTTTTCCTTCTTCATCTTTTTCCCCCTCTCTCTTTCCCTTTCACACCCCCTCAGCCCCACCTCCACAGTTGCTGTGGCAACAACTCAATGCCAGAAATAAAGGCTGGTCACCAGTTCCCAAAACAGCATCCCAGGGTGGGGAAAAGGGCGGCAGGCAAACTAGCAGGGCAGGGACCAGGCACTACAGTGACTGTGTGTGTGTGTGTGTGTGTGTGTGTGTGTGTGTGCTAGGGTGGGGCAGGACATAGACCAATGGGTCACCAGAGGCGTCCCTTACTTAGGCCAAGCCAAACCCTGGGCCTTTCTGAGGCCATCAAAGCCTGTTACATTGCCCTGTTCTCCCTCTGCAATGATTGTACCCTTGGTCTGTCTATCTGCTAGGACTAGGGTTCCTTTAATGCCAGCATAATAAGACACCTCTCACTGAAAAGGGTTAGGCAGGGGTGAGAGGTATGTGGAGAGTCCACCTGTTCTAGGCCCTGCCTACCCACTGTGGACAACTGGACTGAGCCTCGGTGTCTTTTCCCCTTGGGCTCCACAAATGTGCATTTTTTTACCCTCAGGTCTCTCTTGTCTGGATTTGTAGACTACACTCTCTGAAGAGGTCCCCACTTTCTAGGTCCCCTGTTCCTGCTCTGGCTTCTATTTCTGAACTGGTGCTGCTGTACAAGCCACACTGACAGCTGGGCAGAGGCAGAACAGTCTTGCACCCTAAATTCAGCTTTCAGAATTTTGGGGACATCCCCATTTTCCTTTCTTCACACATGACTCTGAAAGAGGAATTCTGAAGATATCACCCACCAATGGACAACCTGGCCCAGGGGTTTGACCTGAGAGGGCAGCAGTGCCGAGACAAAACCTACAGCTGCTCACAGGCAGAAGAGCCCTGTGCCACAGACAGTTGAAGACAGTCCTCATGCACATGGGTGCACACGGGGACTCCGCAACCCTGCTTGCCAGATCACGCCCCCACTCTCTCAGCAAGGCCCCCACATAATGACACATGGTACGGAGGACACCCACTTGTATCCACCTACTGATCCTCCCTTTGGCACCCGTTCTGTACACTCACAGCCCCCCTACACCATGTGCAAATACCCATCCCTGGGCAGTGCACGTGTATAGTCACATTCACAGTGCCCTACTACTGACCCACTCTCTGGGGCTTTCCCATGTCCCTGTTCCCACAACTCACTGCCTTCCTTCTCCTAGACCGGCCCCTGGTCCCTTGACTCACAACCTGGCAACCAGTCTCCTGGGAGAGAAACAGGTGCACCTGCCCAGGAGAGGGAGTATGGCCTGCCAGGTCAGGCAGGGCCAGAGCCACAACAATCGGGGTTGTGATGTGCTCAGTGCCTAGGTCCTTCAAGCACACCAGCTGTCCATGCGGGGAGCTGAGGGCGGCTCCCTGCCACCCAGGCTCACTCTTTACTAGGTCCCCTTGCCAGCCTGGCCAGCTGCAGCGAGGGGGCCCAAGAGCACTCTCCATACCAACACAAGGCCCCTAAGTGAACTGCTCTCACCCTGCAGGGCAGGGTGCGCTCATCACTTGGGTTTCTGGGTGGCAGGGAAGAATAGTCAGGGAAAGGGGTAGTGGGGTGGTAGCATGGTCTCCTTGTGCTTGGAACACCCCCAAATCAGAAAGAGGTTTGCTCAGATCAGATCAAATCCAGCTAGTCCTGCAGGCTGGCCACCCAGGCTGGTTCTTCCACTGAAAAAGGGGTCAGAGCTGACCCCTCCCTGCTACCACCCTGATCCCAGACGGGGGCTACAGCCCAGGATGCCCACAGAGGGGAAGAGAGGCAGGAGACCCTATCACCTACCTCTTCCCAGATCGCGTGGCCCCGATGCCTGATCTTCTGAGGCCCCAAGAGGTGTAGGCCTTGGTCCACGGCTGCCGCGTTTTCTCAGGAGCCTAGGTAAGAGGCTCCTCTTCCAGGAACCCAGCCGTGCTTTCCCAAAGCACAAATAACAGGAAGAAAGCTGGCTTGTGGTGGGTGGGGTGGGAGCTGGTGAAGGAGGGGAGCCGGTAGCACTGAGCAGTCTGATCTCCCCTCTGGGCCCCCACCCCCCCTCGCCCCCACCCTGCTGCTCCAAGAGCCACACCGCTTGGGTCCCTGATGCTGGGGGAGTCCACGTCTGGTGGGCGGGCAGGACAGCAGGCAGACGGGCGGGCCTTGGGCTCCCCCACACCCTCCCGCACCCTGCACCCTTCCCACCGCCAGCTGATAGTGGCCGGCAGGGTGTGTGTTTGGGTGTGCTGCTCTTCCCCCTCGGCTGGGCTGCGGCTGCAGCGCAATCCATTTCAAACAAGGGGAGCATTAACCGGCATCATGACGAAGCAGAATCGGCGGCGCTGTCCTTTTCCCCTTTCCCACACCCCCAGTTCTGCAATGCTCAGACGCGCAGCTCACACACACAGCCCCTCAACAGCCAGAGTTCAAGGGAGGGGGGTACTACTGATAACAGAGGGGACCAAGGCGTGGCTCTCCAGGCACTGCGCCTCCTTCCCCATTCATGGCACCCCATTATCCCATAGAATCAGCAGAATTTTCTGAGGACACACTTATGGGGGCGGGAAGGGAAATGCAGACAGAGGTATCAGAATTGGTCACCTAGGTATTAGCTCTCTCCTGGAAGGGACAGATGGAAGGATGCAAGAAACCAAGTCCTTACTACCTGAGACTGAGGCTGGCCCTTCAGTAATCTGAATCCCCCCAGATCTGCAACAGGGTGCAGTAGAGAGAGAATGAAGGACCCCATTTTTCCCCAGGGAAGCTTTGTGAAAAGGGAGCTTCCTGACAGAGGTGTGCCTTCCTGGTCTGGCAAAACCTTTACCACCTGAGGCTTCTGACATTGGCCTGTGGTGCACCCCTGGGAGAGGGTAATGAGCGTGGACAGAGACCTTCGCAGGCGGTGGCTGGCTTCCTCTCCACCTCCATGTCCGCTGCAGACTTGCCTACCTAGGCAGCCTTGCTGTTGCCCTGGTAACTGCTGCCCACAGCCAGTCAGCTGATAGTATCAGCTGGCTGTTGGAGAAATGTAGAATCTGGGGAGGGTCTCTGGGTATCCGAATGGAAAATAACAGAGGGAAGGGGAGGGGGACAGGTGAGAATGTGCCCCGGGTCTTTTTCTCAAAGAGAAGGGGACAGGAGAGGACCAGAAGGGAGGGTGTATCCGGGTTAGTGGAGGGCAGAGAAGACTATGTAACCTGCAGGGTGGCTCCACACAGAAGAAATGATGAAGGCAGGTAGCTGAATGGCTGAGAAAGGGGGAAAAGGATCCAGGTTTAGCTGCTGCAGTAGGGTGGGGTGGGGGAGGGCCCCATGGAAGGTACAGAGAAAATCCGGGGTGGGGGAGAAACATCCCACCCTTACAATCATGGAGAAAAAGCCAGGATGTAGGAGGGGGTATACCTTTCACGTATTGGAGGGGGCCGCAGCCTTTGGAGGAGGAGCTACCAGGTCTTTTCCATAGCCGGTCTGCTTTGGTCCAGCCTCTCAGCTTTCTGTCCCTTCAACCCCACCCTTATTTTCCTGAATCAGGGTCTGAGAGAGGGGGGTAAGCCCTGGCCCTATACCAGTTCTGAGCAGTCTCCCCCATCTCTCCAGGACACCAAGCACCAGGGGATGTGCCACTCAGCCCTGTTAGGATTCCTGACTTCCCCCACCCCTGCTACACACACACCTTAGTTCATCCCTTGCTCTTTCCTGCCCTCTATCAGACCCCACCCAGGAGACATGTCTTCCTGTACCAGGGTCCCCAGAGACAGGAATGAACTGAGGCCAGGAGAGAGATCTATGGACAGAGGCCTGGAATGAGGTGGGTGGTGAGCCCTGGGTGGGAGTCACAGGCTGGGATGAGAGGAGTCTCCTCCTGATGGAAGCCAGCATGTGATGTAGAACAGAGTGGGGGGAGTCAGGGGAAAGGGCTGGGAGGAGGGACGTAGGGAGGAGAGGAGGGTTCTCAGTACCTTCAAGGGCCTGGGGCGTGGGGCAGGAGCACAGCAGCCTCTGCGGTGACATACACCTCCATCCCTCAGCGCATCTCTTCTCCGCCTCCCGTTGCCAAGACAACCTGCCGGCAGCCCAGGCCTGGCAAGGCGCGGTGGGAGGGGGAGGAGGAGGAGGAAGCTGTGGCTCTTAAGGTCTCTTCCTCAGAGATGGAGGGAGGAGGCCTGTGGGAGTCTTTTAGTGCTGGAGCTGTGCCCCGACTGCTCCCCCCTACTAAGTCCTAAGGCTCCAGGATTGGCTTCAGGAGTAGCCTCAAGAGAACAAGGCCAGACAGCAGGCTGGTCTTGTAGGGTAGTGCTGTGCAGACTGCCTCCTATCAGGAGGACCTGTGCAGAGCTGGGTAAAGGTGACAGAGAAAAGGGATTGACAGTCCTGATGCTGAAGGGCCAGAGGGCAGGCAGGGCATGAGGCTGTGGGCCCCTTAGCTCTGACATCTACCTGGGTACCTGCCCTTATTGCCAAGGCCTCCCCTACTCCCCTTAACCTAGAGAAAGTTCAGAGCACTAGACAGATCTCTTCTAATCCTACAGGGCTGACCCTATTGCTCCCATGCCTCAGTCCTACAGCTCAGCCACCTTGGGCAGGAATAGGCTTAGGCCCAGACAGCTCTGGATCTAAGGAGACTGCGGAGTTAGGGCTCCCTCTGTCGACCTAAGGAGTGGTAGCTGCCAAGGTCATGTCTTGCTGGGAGGGATCCTAGTGTGCACTGTGTGTGTGCACACTGTGTGTGTGTGTTTTGGTGGTAGGGGTCACCCAGGCCAGGACACCCTCCTTTCCCCTGCCATCCTCTACCTCCTCTTTCCGCTTATCAATCTCCTGGTTCTAGAAAGACTGACTGCCTCCAGCACCCTCCTCCTGGGAGGCTCCAGACTCCCCAAAATGCCAGCTTAACTGAAGGTCCTCCCTGTGGTTTCCAGTCCTCCCAGTCAGGCAAAGGCTCCTCCCCTGAAGCAGGCAGCACTGACCCCAGGTGGGCTTCCTCAGAACCACTCAGTCATGCCCAGCAGGTAAGGAGGTAGACAAGCACAGTGTACCTTTCAAAGCTCAGGAGTTCTCAGGATTTGCAGATGGACACCTGTATCCACAGCAGGGCACAGGGGCTCCTGCCCCTCTCAGGCAGGGGTCCTAGGCCGCAGACACCTACTTCTTGGCTCCTTTCACCAGCAAGGTCACTTGTGCCAGAAGTCCTGAGTGGACTGTGGCCCTGGGATTGCCCTCCTTCCCCAGGCTCTTACAACAGGCTTCTCTGTCCACTAGTTCTGCTTCTGTCTCACTCCAGTGCCCTGGCCCTGCCCATGCACCAACTTGCTGGGAAGGGGGAGCAATAGGGGTGCCCCCCAATGCTGTCTAAATATTAACTCCAGAGAGGTTGAGCCAGGACACCTGAATGCCCAAGGAGCAGGGACAAAGACCCAAGCCAGAGGAAGGAAAGGAAGAAGGATAAAAAATGACCCTTTAAAAAATCATGTGAGACTAGAAGCCATGTCCTTTTCTCTCTAGACACTGGACTGTCATCACCCAGTATCCTAGAGCTTCAAACTGTCCTTCCCAACACACACACACACACACACACACACACCCCATGTTGCCACCACACAATTGCACCTGCCACACTCCCCTTTTCAAAGCCCTTTGAAGAGCTGGAGGTGTGGCTTAAGTTATAGAGCGCCTGCCTGGCAAGCAGAAGGCCCTAAGTTCAAACCCCAGTACCTCAAAAATAACTCTCCCAAAAAACAAAACAACACCTATTAAAAGTCCTTTGCAGTCTCTTCCCTGACCTAGCACCAAAACCAAACTTTATAATTCTACCCAACAGATCTCAGCTACTTCTCTATGCAAACTCAGTTCCAGCTAAACTGATGTACACCTCATGTTTTCCTGCCTTTAAGTCTTTCTTCTTTCCCTTTTGTGTATCTTTTCTCCACTGAAATCATGCAAACCTCACCCAACTGGGGCTGGACAAGTGAGTGGACAGCATTTCACTGGAGTCCCTGCAGACAGAACACCCGCGACCGTGAGTTTTCTTGCACCTGACATGTGGGAATAATCTTCTCACCCGAAATGAAGGGATCCATGTGAGCTTCTGGAGCTCAGTACATTTTAGTTTCATATTTCCAATTTTTCTTTGTAGTAAAAATAAGAATAAGGTTTATTAGGAAAGAAATTTAGCATAACAGGATAAGAGTGGGAAGAAATGGGGAAAAAAAGAGAAATATTTCCTGCTCCTCATGCAGGAAATGGGAATAAAGACTCCTTATTTCCAATACTTCTTATTTTTTCTTTCATTCTTTTGGGATGTACTAAAGGCTGCCTTGTTATCTTAAGGATAAGAGATTTCCAAAAGTCCCGTGAAAGTCTTCTAGTGGGTTTATCTCTCCAATTAAATAGCAATGCCCTGAGAACTCCATCTTTTTAATTAACTGAAGGATCAGCACAGTGCTTGAATACTGTAGGGAAGATTTAGTGACTGATGAAGGCCCCTCTCCCCAAGTGCACCTGAGGATGCTGGCTTCACATCCTGCCTATACCTGCATAGAGGATAGGCTCACTGCTGGGCAATGACATCTTTCCAGGCTTCAGTTGGATCATTTGAGTGTTGACCTGTGCTGGGCATGATGGGGAAGGCAAAGACAGACTATTTCTACATCCGAGGCCCTTGCAGAACCATGACCTGATAATGACGGTGATGAACAAGCTGTGATATATATGCCAGGATGCAAGGGTAAGTGAACCACGGGTAAGACCAGTGGCAGCAGAGATGGTGAGAGCGCTGAGAGTCTACAGAGAAGAAGCAGAGAAAACTGCTTCAGTTAGGCAAGCAAGCATGCCAGAGAATGGCACACAGGCAGCAGGAATTTCAAAAATAGAGACGGGAGGCTGAGCGCCAGTGGCTCACGCCTGTAATTCTAGCTAATCAGGAAGAATGCAGTTCGAAGTCAGTCTGAGCAAAATAGTTCTCAAGACCCTATCTCAAAAAAAAAAAAAAATCACAAAAAAGGGCTGGTGAAGTAGCTAAAGGTGTAGGCCTTGAGTTCAAGCCATAGTATTGCAAAAAAACAAAACCAAAACCATGTTAGGAGCTGGACTAGGTATATAAGTCTGTAATTCCAGCTACTTGTGAATGGGTGGCAGGACATCAAGAGTTCAAAGCCAAACTGGGGCAGAAAGTGAGACCTTATCTCAAAAACAAAATAAAAATAAAAGGGTTGGGGGGGTGTATAGCTCAAGTGGTAGATACAGTGCTTGCCTAGTGAAAATGTCAATCCACAGCACTGAAGGGAGAGAAACAGGGAGAGAGAGAGAGAGAACAGAAAGAAAAAAGAAAAGAAAAAAGAAAGACCGTGCAAGGAGTTTGCTAGTGATGGGTTATGGGCAGAGCTGTAGTGTGTGGCAGTAAGGTTAGGGTATGGGAGGGAAGGGGCGGGGTGTGGGCACCCCATTGTGATGTATGGGCTACATTTAGATCCCAGCGACATCTGCAAGAGTGGAGTTCCAGGGTCTGAGAAAGAAAGCAGTAGTGTGAAATTTTGGGGGTGATGGTTGAGGTGTGGAGATGGTGCAGGGAGAACACACAGGAAGATGTGTGCAGGGAGAGGCCTTGGAGGAACGCTACAGAATGTTTCTACAGGAGGAGCCAGGGCAGATAGCCTTCTTCAGGGTGACAAAAGTAGACCCAGTTTGTGTGGCTTAAGAAAGTGAGTCTACAGCCTTCCTGCTCTGCCTCCTTTGGCCAGGGACAGGACTGAGAAGGGAGATTGATATTCAGACTTCTTAGAAATATAGTAACCCGAAACAGGTACAGGATTTTAGGCATGCCCCTGCTGCCTTCCTCCACCTGGTGGCTTCTTCCCTTGATCTTGCCCCAGTAGCAAGGGGGCATTAGCAATCCGCCCTCTGGGGCCACCAATGTTCACACTTGCTTAGAAGAGGCACAGGAAACAATAAGAGATGCTAAAGTCAGGTGTGGTCTGAGATGCATGGGTTCTGAACCACAGAGGCAGTCATGTTAGAGTCCCTATTCCAATGGCTTCTTTTTTTTTTTTTTTTTGAAACAGGGCCTAGATATCTAGCCCAGAACTCTCTATCTTCCTGCCTCAGCCTCCCAAGGGCTGGGATTATAGCATGTACCACTCCATGTCTGGCTTCTTCCTTGTAGTGTCTTTGATATCATCACTAGTCCAGAAGGAATGAGCTTGGCAGACTTCCCCACTGGGATAGAGCCTGAGTGCTGGGCAGAGGCAATAAGAGGTGGGTGAGGAGCAGGGACTCAAGGACAGAGTAGGCATCAGACACCAGGCTCGGGGCTTGGGGTGGGGTACAGGCTCTCCAAGATGGCCCTGGCCTCTGAAGCTGGCCTCCCTCACCCTTTTCCTTTCTCAGTCCCTGCCTGCCAGGCCTCACCTCAAAAAGCAAGAAAGGAAACAGTGAGAGCTTTCTGGAGCCGGCCCCCAGAGGCCTGTCTGTGCTGGGGAGGTCAAAGAGGGAGGGAGGGGCCGGAGAAAGGCCAAGAAGAAAGCCAGGGCCAGACAAAGGGCCCCAGTCCACCTTTGAAGCCTTCTCTAACCCAAGAGGGAGGGTAGGGGTGGGCCCGGCCCCGGCTGGGGGGAGGCAGTCTAGAGTCTAAAAGAATGTCTCAAATTCCTGAGGAAATCAGAGGGATCAGAGCCCCCTCCCCAACACACCTCTTTCCTGGCCTCCTCCCCCAGCCCCCCCAAACTCCGTTCCTCCACACCTGGGGGGCCCCAACCCTTTGTCCTCAAGTAATTGCTGGGTGTTGCCCCAGTTTTAAAGTCTCATTGAACTCTCCAGTTATCAACTGCAGCTCTAGACCACCCTCCCTACACACACCCCAGAAAACTACCCCCAGCGCGTCCGGCGGTCTTCACCAGGATTAAGGCTCTTTGTGATGGGGGGATAGAAAAAAGCAACCTGGTGAAAAGCAATTATGACGAGCTGGAGGGAGAATGTCTGTCCTGCAGCCTGTGGGACCTCCCTCTTGGCTGCTGCTGTCTCCACCTTCTAAGTGGCCCAGGGCTGGGGTCAGGCTGTGCTCCAACCCTGTGTCCACTTGCACTGCGCTGCCCACCTCCCCCCCCCCCACCCCACTTCTGTTCGCTCCTTATTTTTAGTCCATACTTGGGAGAAGTGGGAAGAAGGGTTGGCTTTCATCTGACTTTTCTTTTCTCACCATAATCCTCCCTAATGTTTCATCAAAGAGGGAGGGGAGGGGAAACTGAGGCTGGAGGGAGGTTTTGTCCATCTGCAGAAGATAAGAGTTGGGGGTGTGAGGGGTGTCCCAGCTAGGAAGGGCCTCCCCCTTGACAAGATTAAAAGCCAGTGCACGGAAGGAAAGGTTTTTATGGCCTCTGAGATCCAGCCCCAGGCACACCTGGAGGCCTATGGGAAAGCCCACCGGAGAAGCTCGGTGGGGGCAGGGCAGGGTCCCTCCCCCTCCGCTCCCGGGGACAATCCGGGCCGAGCCCGCCGCCGCCTCTAATTGAGATTTGCCCTCAGGTGTGGCCCCCGCCCCCGTCCCCAGCGGAGACCTCGGAGAACAAGAGGACACATTCTCGCCCCCATCCCCCTTCCGCTCGTCCCAGCCCTCCTCACCGGAAAAAAGCAATCTTGCTCCCCGCGAGGTGGCTTCTGGTGGCCGCGGGCCGCGCTCCTGCCGGCCCCGCCGCCCCTCGCCCGTGCCCCGGCCCCGGGCCCCGGCCGTTCGGGCCGCGCCTAGGAGCTGGGTTTTCTTCGCCCCAACAGGTAGCACGGGCCGCGCAGTCGAGCTAGGACACCAGAGCCCGCGGAGGGAGGGGCCGCCTGTCCCCGGCGCCTGGGCGCGCTCTGGGCCGCCGGCCTCCTGCCGCGTCCCCGGGGCGCACGGTCCCCGCCGCCGCCGCCGGCCGTGCGAGTGTGGCCTCTGCACCTGCCGGTCCTCCAGGTCCCGGCGCCCATCTCCCCCAGCTAGCGCGAATTCTCTGTGCCTCTTGCACCAGCCACCTCCTTTCCAGGAGAGTTCTGTGTCTGATCGCCCACCCAGCTTCAGATAACCCGTTTGCAGGAAAATGGTTTTATTCTGGGGTTTGGGTGGGGGGACTTAGGCCTGGGTTGAAGAATGACAGCCTCTATTTTTCTTTTTTTGAAACAAACCCAAAAGTCCCTTCCTACTGTGTGGCCAGGAGGAGTCTGGGGGCTAGGGGCACTGAGATTAGGAGAGCAGGATTTGAGGACAGCCAGCTCCAGGTCGCCTCTGCAAGTCCTGGAATCTGCTGACCTGTCCACTAGTTTCAGGCAGCAGGCTCTGGGAGACTGACTGTAGAGCCCCCCGGGGAGGTGCTAGTTCCTCTCCTGGGTCTACCATAAGCCCAAAAAGGGTTTGTTCCAGTATGCAGGCCTGTCCCAGGGTACAGAAGTCCTGTCCCTTCCCAGATGGGGCTCTGATGCTTTGCTTGTGTCCTCAGGGCCCTCCTTGGGAATCTGGCTCCCCAGCGCCATCTTTGGATCAGGGAAGGAAGGGGGTGGGAAGGCTGCGGAGGGGCAGCTGCCCTGGCTTCCCTGACTACGTGAGGGGCTGGGGCCGCCGGGTGCGCTTGGTTCTGCGGGTGGGGGCCGAGCCCACAAACTCGAACTGCTTCTGCCTCTCAGCGTGGTTGGGGAAGGGCAGCTGGCCCTGGTAGAGGCGCTTGATGAAGTGGGCCTCTCGCTGGTTCTGGCGGCTGCGGGAGGCCTGGCGGGGCCGGCCCTGCCTCGTGAAGGCCATGAACCAGCCCTCGTGCCGGGCGTTCTGGAAGGCTGTGTAGTTGTTCTCCAGCACAATCTCGGTGAACACGCATTCTTTGCTCTTCCCACTGGGCTACAGGAGAAGGGAGGAGAGGAGGGGAATGGTCCACCCACCCTGCCTGGGTTACCTGCCTTTGGGCATATTTTGTAGGACCAAGAACTGCCTGGTCTTTTAGTGAGGCAACAGTGGATAACGTACAAGCTTCCTTTGGAGTCAGAGCTGAACTTAGAGACAGAATTGTACTGGGTGCTGGTGGCTGGCTACTGTAATCCTAGCTACTCAGGCAGCAGAGCTCAGGAGGATTGCAGTTTGAAGCCAGCCTGGGTAAATAGTTTGAGAGCCCCTATCTTGAAAATACCCAACATAAAAATAAAAGTGCTGGCAGAGTGGTTCTAGTGGTAGAGCACCTGCCTATCAAGGGTGGGACCCTGAGTTCAAACACCAGTTCTACCAGAAACAAAAAAACCAACCACTTGTCATTGGCAGTTGTGTTCCTTGAGCAAGATTTAACAACTGAGATGTGGCATAAAGGTTAAGGTAATATGCAGCCCAGTGTGTGAAGGGGGTGGGGATGTGTTGGGGGGACAATGGACTTGACACATAAGCACCCTCATGCACTCTGAGTGAGGGCTGTTGCCAGATGGAGGGAGGCGACAGTCTGATGAAAAGAAAGAAGGATGTCACACCCCGTCACCCACTTGATCCTATGCCTCTTCTTATAGCTAGAATCACCTGATTCCAAAGGAAATGACATTCTCCTCACCAGCAGCGCTGGGCCCGCCACTCAGGGAAGTTTGACCAGTAAGGGTTTGGTGTGCATCTTGCTAGTTGGAGCCCATGGACCCTGTTGAATTTGGGGGAGCTTCTATCTTATATGCATGCCCAACTTCCAACTCTTATCAGTCCCTAGCTCTCCATATGGGTTGCCACAACATCATGTAAGTGTTAAAATTCTCACTGATTGCTTTTGGGGGAAAAAAATGTTCCTTACATCACAACCAGGGATCCCCTCAGAAAGCTGAGGGCCACAGGGACTCAGTATAGGGGAGTGACTGATGAGGAAGTTGAGGTACTGCCTGGAGCCCTGTATTTCCTCAGGTGGAGAGGCTTAGCAGAGGGAGTGGGGAGTGTTGCTCAGGTCCTGCCTGCTCCCACTCCAGTAGGGTAGACATGGCCGCCGTCTGTTACCCTCTCTCCCAGGCCTCACCTTCCCGATGAGCTTGCCCCTCTTGTTCATACAGATGTACTTCTCACTCTCTGCCCCCTTGATGCGCACGCGGCTGCCGAATGTGTCCGTCTCCACTATGAGTTTGGCTATGATGGGGGCGGGGGTGGGGGGAGGAAGAAAAGACCTCTGTCCATCCAGGCTTCTGGCCCTGTGCAGGGAGCCCCCAAGCAGTCTGGCCTCCAAACTCAGGTGAGAGGGATTGGAAACTGTCAGATTCAGGACCCACATGTCCTTGGGGGACCTCCTCCATGGGCTTCTCCCTGCTCTCCCACTGCAACTCAGTTCTGACCCAGGACCTGGGGATAGCCAAAGAAGCCAGGCCCGGCAGGGGTGCAGGCGGCCTGGGTCAGGTCTCACCAAACTTGTTGCCATCCTCAGCAGTGGCGGAGATGCGACGCCCGGTGACCTGCACATGCTTGCCGCTGGTCCGGCTGTAGAGCTGGTACTCGCGGATCTGCCGCCTGCTCAGCTGGTCAGTCATGGCGCCCTGGTCCCTCACGTACTGGTTAAAATTAGGAGACGGGTGATTCTCCCCCTTTGCGGTTACCAAGGGAAAAATAGTGTCAATTTGCTTTGGGTGACACCACCATTGGTCCTTCTAGGGAGAGGGGTGTGGAGGTGAGTGCAGTGGGGCAGGCCATGTGCTTTGCAGAGTAGAGTGTGCAAGGTGGAAGCCACATATGGCCATGACCTTCCCAGGCTGCTGGGGTGGAGACTTGTGGCTGCCCAGACTTGGGGAGCGGTGGTATAGCACAGAACGTTGAGGTCATGGTGTTTCAAATGCATGTTTCAAATGCATGAGGCAGGTCACAGGGACACAGTGCTCACTAGATCAAACTCCTTTCCATTCCTCTGGGGTCTTGGCTCCGTTGGCTGGGACAGTCAGATTTCTCCTTGATTCTCCCCACTGACCTTGAAAGACCCAGCCCAGCACACATGCTTGGAGCAGATGGTCTATTAGGGGTTTTGAATTAGGGTCTTTGGAAAGTATTTTGGGATCCTTTACTTGGACCTCATTGTTAATGTCTTGTTCAGCCCCTGTAGACATTTTTTTACAGCCCTCTGGTGTCTTGCCTCAGGTGCCCAGGGCCTGCCCAAGGAAAAGCAGGCCCCCTTCCAATGTTCCTTCCTCCTGGGGGGTGGGGGCTCTGTAGCATGAGGTGCTTCCCAAGGAGAGGGAAGTGGATGGTTGTGGGAGTAGCTTAGCAAGTGCAAGGTCCTGGGTTCAATCCCTAATACTATTAAAAAAATATTGTACTTAAAAAAAAATCACTTTTCCAAGTGGTAGAGCGCTTGGCTAGCAAGCATGAGACCCTGACTTCACACCTCAGTACTGGTGCACACACAAATATATATATACAGAGAGAGAGAGAGAAGTCCTAGTGCTAAGACAGTGCGTTTGTGTTTGTGTTTTGAGTTGGGTTGTGGCTAACATGTTAGAGCACTTGTCTAGCAAGTATGAGGCCCTGAGTTCAAACCCAGTACCTCCCCACCTCAGTAGCAGGCAGCAGTGGGTGGTACTATTAATGAGGGGTCCCTGCTTGCCTGGTGTCATAATATAATCAAGGCTCCTGGCCTCTTAGGGCAAAGTAGGACCCGTACTATCTCCCTGCTGGGGCTCACCTTCCCCAGCTGTGCCCCGAGAGCAGAGGCCAGGGGGACAGTTTCCAGCTGCCTTGATAGTCTCAGCTCGAGCATGAAGACACCTCATTTTTGTTTCTCTCTCTGCCTGGATCCTGCTGACCTATGCAGGGACATTCCATCCTTGCTCCTGATCCATGTGCTTAATTCTATTTTGATTCCAGACCTGATCCCAGTCATCTGGACCAAGCTAGACTCTGTTCAACATCTGTTATGGGCCACTCTTTCCTAGATAGACAGGAAGGAAAGATCACCTTGAAGGAGGGCGAGGTGAAGGAGTAGCTCTGAGGCTTGACATTTGAACCTGCTTAGGGTTGACCCTTTTGATGTGGTGTCACTGCCCATTGCCATCACCAGCTCCCCATAGGCCAAGAGTGTCACTGTGATCCCAGGAGAGCAGCGTCGGTAGGACCTACACTGTGTCCCACCCTGGAAAAGCCAGAGGCCAGCAGTTGGGGCAGGGGACTTCTCTGCCCCAGCCCAAGCCTCCTGGCCCAGGTTCAGGCCGTCTGCCCCTCTTGGCTTGGCCGGCAGCCTCCTCCTGGCAGTCTGTTCCAGGTCAGGGGCAGAAAGGCCCCCCGAAGCCCCCTCCTCTCCTTCAAGCCTTTCACAAAAGCAGCCCACGCCCCCCCCACAGCCCACAGCCCACAAGTCCCTCTCCCCTCGGACCTCGCCTGTCCCTTTCATGTTCCCGCTGCGGGGGGACCTCCCCTTCCACTGCTGCAGACAGCTGCTTGTCAGACGGCCCCTCAAGCATGGCTGTGGTTCAGCCTGCTGCCCCCCCTACTAGGGGGGTGAGGGGGCACTTCAAGGGGGAAAGGATAGACTTGCCACCTTCCTGAGTCCTGAATGGGGCCTCAGCCAGGCCATAAATGCCCTGGCCTGCGGCACCATTGTGCTAATTTCCCTTCCAGAACAGGTTGGGCCCACCCCCAGCCCCCTCCCAGCCAGGCTGGGGGCTTTCTTCTTGCTCTCCCTGGATGTGTAAAGCAAAAGGCCTGGAACGGGGCTAGAGCAAAAGGGGGAAGGAAAAGGGGGTGTGTTGTCTCTCTCCCACCCCCCCACTGCTTCAAAGTCAGCCCTTTCCCTCTCCAGAGAAAAGGCATTTACCTTCAAAAAAAGTCCCCACTGGATGGGAAGAGAAGCAGGCCTCCGGCCTGGGAAAGCCAGGCCATCTCTCCCCAGAGCGGTTCTGGACCAGTGCATTTTAATAGCTGCACTTTTATGGAGGATCACAAAAAAGGGACCGAGCCTTGCCAGGGGGCTGAAGCTTGGGGGTGGGAGGTGTACATGGTTGTGGGAGGGTGAGGTGGAGGGCAGACTTGGGGTAGGGGGGAATGTGGAGAGGCAATCCCTGAATCCTGTCCCAAATAAATTTCTTTGGGCTTGACCTCAGTGCCCTATAGGTAAGGAGTCACCCTACTGTCAGTGTCCTCAAGACCCTGGTTGCCCATGCCCAGACACCTGTATTGGTGGGAGTGGGTGGTAAGTGGACCATGAGTGGTTTTGGACCAAAACCTGTCCTTTTAGGTACTGGAGGGGGCAGTCTCACCTGATCACATCCACCCACTTCCAGCTGCTCCAGCTCCATCCCTCAAGTCTGAAGGGTCCAGTGCAGAGGGATGGAGAGAGAAGCAGAGACCCAGGGGGAGCAGGGAAGGCTGTCAGAGGGAGGCCAAGATGAAAACCTCAGTCGATCAGGATCTGTTATACTCTATTCTCCAACCAGCCCCCTAAGCCAACCTTTCAAACCTTAGCACCTCTTGGACCTGGGGAAGCCAGAACTGCCTCCCCTCCTCTTAGGTGGGGTGGGGAAGCTGGTATGAAAGCTGGGTGGGGGGGTGCCTACCTGCGTTTGACAGCAGAGAATCAAGAGCTGCAAGCACCTGTATGGGGAGACAAGGAAGACCTGTGTGGGTGCCAGCGGCAAGCCCAGGGGCACACCTGGCCCCCACCTCCACCCCACCCTGCCCTGCCCTGCCCCACCCGACCAGCCCAATGGAAGTCTTGGGGAGGCAGGTCTACCATGGAGCTGGAAATGGCAAAAGAACTCCAGTCTGAGGCAGCACACTTACAGAGTGAGGTTGGGCAGCAGGCGGGCGGCTCCCATCGCTGGAGACACTTCTTGGGGCTATTGCCCCCTACCTCCAAACTCAGCAGCAGATGTGGGCAGGACCCAGGGGTAGAATCCCAGAGAAGCCAAGGTCTCTCCGATCCACAGGTTTTCAGGGGGGAGAGGAGGAGAGAGAGGGGAGGAGAGAAGAGGGGAGGAGGGAGGAGGGCGTAATTGGGAGACTGAGGTGTGAGGTGTCCACCTTCCTGGCCAGTGAGGCTGCGAAGCCGGCGCTGGTGGGGGCTTGCGTGTTCAAGCTGCCAGCCTTGGCCTGGTGACCCGGGCACAGGGAATGGGGCTGCGGGAGTTTCTCGATCGGGATGCTGGCCTCTGCGGTCTCCCGCTTTATTCCTGACCCGCACGGACCTGCCAGACTCTGGGTGGTGTGGGGCGTGTGGCAGGCAGGGGGAGGAGGGCGTCTTGCCTTTCCCCTCTCAGGGTCAGCTGCTCCCGCCCTCAGGTTTGTCGCCCCATTTGCCCAAGGGTGAGCTGCAGGTACCGTGCTGGGGCTGGGGCCGCAGGTCCTGGCTCAGGAAGGGAATCTCAGAAGCAGCCTTAAAAGGAGGAGCCTCCCTCCAGGGGGCAGGGGTGGGCTTGGCTCGAGCGGCTGCTGGCCTGGCCTCTCATCACCCCTTGCCACCAGGAGGGAGGGGTTAAGACTGTCCTGCCTGGCAGATTTAGTGGGTGCAGCAGGTTGGGGTCAGAGGTAGGAGGACCCACTGAGGGTCTTGTAAGTATCCCAACAGTCACAAAGCTAACCAGAGGTGGAGACTTGGACAGAGGATGCCATGCAAGTCACTCTTCCCTGGGCCTCTACAGTCTCCTCTGAGAAGTGGGCGACAGTCATACCTTAAGGGGACCAAATGAGATAACAGCATTTAACAGACTTTGAAATTCCTAACATGTCTGGCCTTTGTTCTTGGACTGATATTCAACCCTACGCCACCCGGTGTCCCCTAACAGCTGCCTGGGATAAACTGCCCATCAGCCTCCACGCATGACCTCCGGTCCCATGGCTCTGTACTGAGCCAGCTATTACTGAATTTTGCAGACAAGGAAACTGAGGCATGCTGGGAGGTAGTTTTGCTCAGAATAAACTGGCTGGTGAATGGAGGAACCAGGTTTGGTTGGGTTCTTTCAGTTTGCAGGGATTATGGCCACACCCTCCAAGGCCCCAACCCCCAAAGGCTTCAATGTAGGGGCCCTGAAGCATTTTCCTGGATTTTAAGGTGACAGCTGAGGTTCAGGGAGCTCTATGCTGGCACTTCTCTATAGAAGGTGGATAGTGGTGAGAGTGTGTGTGTGTGGGGGGGGTGTTGGGGCGACCTATGAGGGAAGCTGGGTCTAGGGAGCTTAAACCAAAGCTGTGGACTCCTTGGAGTTCTCTCGTGGATGTGGATTTATGTACCTACAGAGCTGACCAGGAGGGAAAATGAAACTCTCACCTCCAGGTTCCTTCCCATCTTCCTGAGCTCTATCAATCCACAAAGTGGTCTGCCACCTTGCCCACACACACAGACTAGCCAAGCAGACACCCCAGGGGCTCAGTCCAGCTCCAGCAGGGGACTTTCCAGCCCCACCCTGCCCAGACTCAAAGCTCCACTGCAGGGACTGAGTTGCTTGGAGCTGGTTTGGGGAGGGTGGTGTGAGCCCTGCCCCAAGTCACCCTAGGGAGTCCAGGGTTTGGGAATTTAAATTCAAAGAATGTCAAACTGGAAGGGATCCTAGAGCCTCACCTGGCACAAGTAACTCTTCTTACAGAGTCGATCTGGAGCTCCACACTGCACAGCTAGTAAGTGCCCTGCTGGGACTAGGCCAGGTATCTAAAGCCGAGTAGCCTGTCCCACCTCTCATCCCTGTTGGGCCTCCTGACTACTTCCATCTTAAACATTCTTCCCACCATTCGAGGCTCACTTTAGTCTCTGCTTTTTCCAGGAAGCTTCTCCCATCTGGCTTGAATCTCTGGAAAAACCTTTGACCTCACAACCTACCAGTTCCCACCTCCCAGACATGGTGTTAAGGCTACCTCCACCAAACCAGGCGTCAGGCGGGGTTACAGGTAAGAGGGCACAGATGCACAGAGGGGACAGCTGACCCCTTGTTGTACCCTGGTGGAGGGCTCAGCTAGGGGGTGGGAAGGCAGGTGTGGGGATTTCATCTTGCTCTGTCAGGGCTCATTCACCAGGGAACAGTGGTCGGGGAATGACAGGTCCTGCTGTCACTGACCAGCCCTTATCCCAGCTTGAGTCTCCAGGGGATCTAGGGCATGGCATGGGTAGCTGGCTTCACACATGATCTAATCTTTGGCTCCTTGTTCCCTCCCACTCTGCACCTGCAGGTCTGGCTTTCTGGTTTGGTTTTTTCCTTTACTCCCATGGGAGAGCCAGGGGTGGGCCCCAGATGAAGAGGCCTGAGCTCTGGACTTTATCTCCATGCCCTGGCTGTGGTCCTGGCAGGCTGTGTGACCCGTGGCAAGTCCTTTCACTTCTCTTGTCTCAGGTTCCCAGTGTATAAAAGGGAAATGGCTACTATCATGAATATCACCTGAGTTAAGGAACTCATTGAAAAGTATGACATGCTCTAAGAAAGGAAGAGCGTTACCCTCTATGTGGATCAGTCTCAATTTACCTAAATTTTGGTAGACATCCCCTCCTCCCCATGGATGGAATGAGCTGGAGTTAGAGGGGAAGGGAGGAGGAAAGGCTCATTAACCTCTCTAGGGGGGTTGCAGGAGGTGATAAGGGGAGTGCGAAGTAGCCTCAACAGTAGTTAATCCCTGCCCCCTAGTGCCAAGTTCAACACCCCCCAGCTGGGGCGTCTCACGCCTGCTCCCACTGACAGCCCAGCTGCTACAAACAGAGCCCACCTGCAGTCCTGCCACTTATCACCACCTGCCCCAGCCCAGCCCATCCTTTTCCTGTTGAAACACAGAAGGGTCAGAGCAGGGAAAGGGCAAAGGGTACCCTAGCAATGCAGACTGACCCCATTTGCTATTTGATCCCTACTGCCTGCCTGCAAATTGAGGTTCCTGTATCTGTGGATTGCAGGTCCAGATCGGCGGGGCCCTTGACTGGGAGAAGGGAAAAAGCCTGTATGGAGTCCATGAAGAGGCTCAGTACTGCCCCTCTTGGTTCCCCCTACTTCATTCTAACTACAAGCCTTCTTGCACTCTCTGCCCCGACTCTTCCCTCGCCCCAGGAGGGTGGTCAGATGCAAGGGTTCTGGGGCCCTTGGCTCCTCCCTGCTGCAAGACCTCTATGCAAAATTGCTTAAATACTCTGTGCCTCATTTTCCTCCTCTAAGAACTGGGACTGATAACAGTCAACACAAGGCTTGGTTGTGAGAAAAGGAGCAAGGCCATGGACTCACAGCCTAAGTTTTGTGGTGATTACTGCCATCTAGTGAATCTTCCTTCTGCCTCAGGCCCTTTGCTCTCCTGTTCCTCTGCCAGCTCCCCAAAGATGAGGGAGCCCTCACCCCCCTTTTTATCAGTCTGCTCCCAGGGGCCTCCTCAGACTGCGTTACTAAACAGTCATGTCTACTTCCTTTAAAGCATTTGCTAGTAATTGAAATGATACTGGCTGTTGTGTTTTCAGGGGACTACAGGTGACTTGAATGTGAGGAACTGGTTTTGTCCACACTGTATGGCTGTGTCTGAAACCAGGCTCAGTGAACATCAGCTGCCTGCCAAGGAGCTAAACAAGAGTCCAAATTGTGGTTTCTGACCTTCCCATGCAGGTGTTGAAAGACCTCAGCCTGACAGGGTGGTACGTGCCTATAATGCCAGCTTCTCAAGGTAGCAGCGCAGATTCGGGATGATTATGAGTCAGTCAATAACTTTGCCTTAAGACCCTGACTCAAAAATAAAAGGGCTGGGGACATAGCTCAAGTGGTAGAGCACTTCCTAAGGTCCAGTTTCAAGCCCCAGTTAAAACAAACAAACAAAAAAAAAAACAAAAGACCTGTGGGCCTCTTCCCATTGGCTTGCTTCAGGCCTGGCCCATGGGGAGGGGCAGGGAGAAAACCAGCAGAAGCCCTGCAAGTATAGCCCCAAGTGTGCGTGTGGTGGACCAGCTGGCATGCCCACGGGCATCAGGTACAATCTAGGACCACCCATCCGTGAACAGGGCTCCAAAGCCACCTCTGCAGGCCTGCAGAGGGAGGTGGCTGAAGCCAGGCAGTTTATCTGCCCTGTTTTCGGTCAACTGGCCTCACCCTAACATTTGGCTTAACAGAAGAAGCCTGGGAGAGCAGGTGCCCCCAAGGTCCCTATGGATGCTCTGTCCTTTTGACAAGTGCCTCACAAGAGCCTGGAGCTGGGACCCTGGGCAAAGGTCCTTCAAACTAGCAGGGACATGTGAGTCCTCAAGTCCTGAGCCTATAAACTCAACCAGCCCAAAGGGCATTGAGGGGCAGGAAGACCCCACCATGCCAGCTCAGCCGAGGGTAGGTGTTGCTTCGGAGTTGTGGGGGTGTGCCAGTGTACGGCTGCCCTCTGCTGGGCACACAGATTGATGCAGCAGCAAGGAGGTGGGCCCAGGGAAGGGAAAGGTCCTGACCAAGCAAACTTTATTGTGTTCCTCGGCTTTCTCCCTGGACTCTCTCTCCAGGACCTCTGGAACCAGGAGGGTTGGGGCTCTGTGTGGCCTTCACAACACCTCCTCACATTCAGACTCAGGTGGAAGGGCCAGTGGGGGACATGCTCTCTGCCCAGTGGGCTCACAGTCCTCCCTTGGTCACAGGGTGAGGCCATTGCGGACTCTTCATTTCTTGGACCTCACCTTCTTAGCTTTGACTGTGGGTTTAATCTGTGGAAACAAGAAAGAGCTCCAGTCTCCACCTTCCCCCAACCCTGGGTAGCCTCCCTAGAGACCATCCTCTTTCCCCAGGGTCAGCTTCTGCTGCTCACTACTGACCTTTCTCCCAGGGCTCTTGTCTGGAAGACTGGACCTAGAATGGGGGGGGCGGGGATTGGCAAGGAACAGGGGCATGGGTGAGCAAGAGAGAACTCTGATTGGTGCTGTAGCTTAGGCTCTCCTGGTGCCTGCATAGGTAAATCCTAGCCTTGGCAGTTCCAGGAGGCAGGGGGCCCAACCCAGAGGGATGGAAGCTCACCCAAGGGCATTCTGCCTCCAATCATTCTGGATTGGAGGCATGGCTCAAGCAGTACAGTACCTGCTTTGGAAGCACAAGCCGAGAGTTCAAACCCCAGTCCCACAAGGACAAAACCAAAAACCCCTACTTTTTCATTATAAAAGTAATATTGACCACACTGCACATAACATAGCAAATAAACAAGAGGATAAATTACAGTTTTTCTTACTTCCCACCAACATTTTGGTGGGAAGGCATTTAGGATGCTTCCATTTTTCTTTTTTCTTTCTTTCTTTTTTTTTTTTTTTTCTGGTGGGACTGGGGATTTTTGAACTCAGGGCTTCCTACTTGCAAGGTAGGCTCTCTACTACTTGAGCCACACATCACCAGTCCATTTTGCTCTGGTTATTTTGGAGATGGGATCTTAAGAACTGTTTGCCAGGGCTGGCGTGGAACTTGGATCCTCCTGATCTCAGCTTCCCAGGTAGTTAGGATTACAGGCATGAGCTACTGGCACCCAGGTATTTTCATGCTTTTCAAGGGGGCTATGCTGGGCTCCAGTGCTACCATATTTGTGTGAGCGAGTCTGTGTATATATGCCAACTGAACCACTCTGTTAGCACTGTATATCTCAGCTAAAGAATTTCGACTAACTTAATAGAAAGAAAGAGTTACCTTACTGCCTCCTCTTCTTTATCCAGCTTTTTTTTCTGGGAACCAAAACCAAGTATTATTAGGCGTGTTAGGCTGAAGCCCAGAAGAGCTAGAACAGACTCTCCAGCCGGAAGTGATCCCAGCTGAGCACATGGTAGGACTCATTGGCAGTGGCCTTGGCTCATCCCACATCCCACATCTGGGAGGCCTTGCCCAGGTTCCTGGTGACCAGTCCCTCTGAGGCGCCTCTGGAAAGACCCAGTGCACTGAAAGCAGCCATGTTCCTTTCCCCACCTTAGCGATACTTGTCTGCTTCTGGGGCACCAGCCTTTTGACTTGTTTGGCAGGGGTCTCCTCTAGAGATACCTCTGCATCATCGTCATCGTCATCATCATCGTCATCATCATCATCGTCGTCTTCCTCCTCCTCACACTCTTCTTCCTCTTCTTCTTCCCAGGGGTCCGAAGTCTCTGATGGCATGGGAAGGTGGCAGGGACAGGGTGGGGTGGGAAAGGCAGCATCTGAGCTCAGGGTTGATGCTTACCTCCACCCCTGGGATCCATTTGGCTCCAAATGTGGTCCTTGGAGAAACCAAGGGGCTGAACGTGTTTACTTACTTACTACCTGTAAAGGGTCATACCCTTTCTGCCCCACTGCCCCATATGGGGGCCAGGGGATTGGCAAAGCCTCACAGAAGGTGGGGGAGGTAAGAAGGGGGCAGCATCGCAGGAAGGGCGGATAGGGAGGGCTGGGGACAGGCTGAAAGCAGTCAGAGCAGGGGAGCAGAGGGAGGCGCTATGGTTTGCCCCTCACAGGTTCACTTGATCCCAGTGTCGCAGTGTTGAGATGGTGGAAACTACGATAGGCAGGTCTAGTGGAAGATAACTAGGGCTTGGGGCTCCACGGTCATGAATGGATTAATACTGTCTTAAAGGAGGTCTTGTGAGGCTGGATTTGTTCCACAGAATGGGCTGTTGTAGCGTTCTACTTTCACAGCTCACTCTCATGTCCACCCTCACACATGTGCTCCTTCTGCATGCAACCCCTGTATGCCCTGTTGTGATCACCCTTGGCACCGATCAGAGCCATGCTGTTTGGACTTTCCAGCCACCAGAATTGTGAGCCCAATAAACCTCTCCCTCTCAACTTGCAATCCTCTTCAACACCCCAAGTGCTGCGATTGCAGGTTTGTGCCATCAAGTCGACTCTTTTCTTTATAAGTTACCCGGCCTCAGATATTTTTTTGGTGGTATTGGTGTTTGAACTCAGGGCCTACATGTTCAGCCATTCCACCAGCCCTTTTTTGTTTTGGGTTTTTCTGAGATAGGATCTTGGGAACTATTTGCCCATATTGGCTTCGAACTTCCATCCTCCTGATCTCTGCCTCCCTGACTAGCTAGGATTATAGGTGTGCGCCACTGGCGCCTGGCAGCCTCAGGTATTTTGCTATAGAAGTACAAGATGGTTAAGTGGAGAGGAGCCTAAAATAAGCAATTAAGGATTTCAATCTTATCCTAAGGGAAGTGGAACATGGGTAGGGAGTATCCTGATGAAAGAGACACAGCTGTACAGAGAGAAGGCAAGCTGAAGGGGCCTTAAAGGTGACAACACTAAATTGCTGTGGTTCCATATCATGACCACAGCTTCATGCTAGCAGCCAGTGTCTAAAATGCTCCCAAGAGCTGGGTGCCAGTAGCTCACACCTGTAATCCTAAGTATTGAGAGGCTAAGATTGGGAAGATCACAGTTCAAAGCCAGTCTGGCAAATAGTTTGTAAGACCCTATCTCCAAAATAACCAGAGCAAAATAACCAGAGTAGACATGGACTGGAGGTGTGGCTCAAGTGGTAAGCACCTGCTTTGCAAGTGCAGAGCCCTGAGTTCAAACCCCAGTCCCACATACAAAAATTAAACTAAACTAAACTGAACTACTCCCAAGTACTCCATATTACGCTAAGAGCTTCTTTGGAATACTCTTGTTCATTCCTGCAATTACTCTCTGAAGGTGAAACCAAGGACACTCTCATGTTACAAGTGAGGGCTGAGGCCCACAGTGTTTGCCATGGACTTCCAGTTCAGGTAATCGTGATGCCTATGGAGAGTTTGTTCAAGAATCCCTAAGGGGTGGCGAATGGCTCAAGTAGGAGAGCATCTGCCTAACAAGTATGAGGCTCTAAGTTTAAACTCAAAAAAACCCAAAAACCAAAAAACAAAAGAATCTCTAAGTGTGAGTATCTAGCGTGTTCTCGGTCCTATGTTCAGTACTGCCCCCACACCATTCCAACCCCTGTCCAAGGTTGCACTTACCATAGCACTCCTGGCCGCAGAGAAACACGGGTCCTGAGCCAGCCCGGAGCTGAAAAGTGACTGGAGGACAAAGCTCCACTCCCATCATGGTGACCTGCAGCAGGAAGGGATGTGGGTGCAGAGGAGACAGGCTAACTCAGGCCTGGTACCTGGCAGTGGCTGGCCTGGGACAAATGCTCAGATAGCCTCCCCACCCCTGCGCCTTCCTGCTGAGGTGGGCTCTGTCCAAGAAGGGACACCTGATCATCTTATTCAGAGACCAGTTATTTCAGTAACACCAAAAAGAAGAAGGAAGAAAAAAAAAAAAAAAAAAGCACTCCAGGGGCTGATGAAAGGAACTGAAAAATAATTTGAATTGAATAAAAATGAAAACAGTACTTATCAAATTGTGAGCTAAAATTAGAAAATGCTTAGAAGAAAATCACAGCATGAAATGCTTGTATTATAAATAGAAGAAATATCTAAAATAAATAAGTTTATTCCTTTATAAACTATAAACTATAAAACAAGCCAAAACAAAGGAAATACAGAAGTTTACATCAGTGAAATTCAAAAGTGGGTAAAAAGAAGAAAAATTTATACTAAAAGCCAATTTTTTAAAGAAGACTGGCAAAATGATTAAGTCTCTGAACAAGCTTAAAAAAAAAAAAAGAAGAGAAGGGCTTTGCCCTGGGGGCTCATGCCTGTAATCCTAGCTACTCAAGAGGCAGAGATCAGGAGGGAGGACTGTGGTTTGAAGCCAGCCTGGGCAAATAGTTCTTGAGATCCTATCTTGAAAAAAACCCAACAGAAAACAGAGCTGATGGAACAGCTCAAGGTGTAGGCCCTGAGTTCAAACCCCAGCACCGCAAAAAACAAAAAACAAAACCGGATGACCAGTGTCAGAAACCACAGAGAGCAGCTTTAAGACAGATGGAACAAGGGGATATCGTGAACAACTTTATGTCAATACATTTACAACTTAGATGAAATGGAAAACTTTGACACCAGTGAAGCTCTCTCATCTCTCCAGCAATCTAGACAGAAAAGGATAACACATCACGACAAATGGAGCTGATTCTAAGAATGCACAGTAATTAATACATGTAATGTATTGAAAAAAAAAATCAATAAACTTAATTTGCTGCAAAGCAGAAAAAAGGGGAAAAAAATCACCTCAGTAAATACAGAAAAGAATCCTTTGACAAAATTCATTGCTCACTCATGATAAAATATCTCAGTGAACTAGGAATAGATGGAACTTTGTTAAGCTGATACAGGACATGTATAGAAATTCCTACTGAATGGTGAAGGATTGAATGCCTTTCCCTTTAGATCTGGAACAAAGCAAGGGTGGTCCTTTGTGAGTGTGTATGTGTGACTGGGGTTTGAACTCAGGGCTTTGAACTTGCAAAGCAGGTACTCTGCTACTTCAGCCATGCATCCAGCTTGGTCCTGTTCTTAACACTTTTATTCAACATCACACTTGATGTTCTTATCAGACAGGCATATAGAGGCACACAGATAAAACCTGACGTTAAATGTCTTTATTCACAGATGATATGCGTATATATGTATATACACACACACACTCAAATTCTAAGGAATCATTAAAATGCTACAAGAACAAATAACATAAATTTAGCAAGGTCATATGATAAAAAACAACTGAATGGCTATATAGGCTATATACTAGTAATGAGTAGTTATAAAAAGAAATTTTAAAAATATAATTTGTGTACTTTACACCATATATAATAATTAACTCAATTGAACCATAGACTTAAATATAATAACTAAAACTATAAAACTCTATAAGAAAACACAAGTAAATCTTGGTGACCTTGGATTAGGCAATAGTTTGTTAGATTTAATACAAAGCACAAGCAACAACAAATACACATTGGACCCGGTGCTCGTGGCTCACATCTGTAATCCTAACTACTCAGGAGGCAGAGATGAGGAGGATCAAGGTTCGAAGCCAACCCTGGCAAATAGTTTGTGAGACCCTATCTTGGAAATACCCATCACAAAAAAGAGATGTCAGAGTGGCTCAAGTGGTAGAGCACCTGTCTAGCAAGCATGACGCCCTTAGTTAAAATCCTAGTATCCCCAAAGAACAAAACCAAGACAAAACAGTGGCAAAGCTACCATCATTTACAAATGATCAATTAATTTCACATAAGGTCTAAGATCAATAAGGAACTTCTGGACACAGAAGTTTAAAGTGAACAGTTTAAAATGTAACTGTTGAAGACGGGTTATTGGACTTGCCCGAGGTCACGTGGCCCTGGGAAGGGTAAGCTGGCATGCCTGAAGGCAGGCTGTGATCTTGTTGCCTCTCCAGCATGACCACCTGTGGCCTGAAGGCGGCCTGGGCCTCCTGAGGTGGGGTTGACAGCAGCATCCCTAGGCCATAGAAGAGACTCACCATGGGCAGGACGGAGGCCTTCAGGGAGGCAATGGTGACAGGCTGCACCTTCCTGTCCTCCTGGTTCACAATCTCCACTCGGTTCACTTCCTCTTTGGCTTTCTCCCCCAAGCAAATCTGAGAGGGGTTGACAACAGACAGAGGCACTTCATCACCCTGAGGACAGATGTCATCTGTTGAGACCCAACAATCACTCCTGCTCCTTCCTCCCCTCTTTGGGGGAGAGGGATGAGAGGGACACCCAGCGTCATGACACCCACCACATTGAGCAATAGCCTACAGCTCTCCTTCTCCACCTGGGGTCTGAAGGTGCAAGTCCGCTTCTCCTGATTGAGCTCACCTCCTGCCCAGAGACAGAGGATGGCAGTTGGGTCAGGGAGACCCACAGGAGGCTCCCAATGCTCCCTTGCTGCCCTTACCCCCAGAAGGACGGTGCATCAGCACCTCTAGCCCACCTCTGCTGGGGGCAGGTGTGGTGTAGTGGGCTGCTCTGTTACTCACCCCAGAGTATGGTCCTTATTGCCTTTTCAGCCATGCTGCTGTGACTCATGTTGCTAATCGATGCAGTGGGAGTGGCCCAGCAGCTGTAAGAATGGGCCTTGTAGTAAGGAGAGGCCCTGGGCCCCTGCTTGGAGCTCAGCAGCACTATTTTCTGCTGAGTGATACAAGAGCCAGCTGGTTGGCGGACTGGAGGTGTGGCTCAAATAGTAGAGCAGCTGCTTTGCAAGTATGAAGCCCTGAGTTCAAACCCCAGTCCCACCAAAAAAAAAAAAAAAAAAAAAAAGCCGGCTGGCAACTTTAGGAGACAAGGCCTGGTTGAGGTCCAAGAGGACCTGCCATTAAAAACTCTTGGAGGACAACACTGGTCAGAGCAGCTGGATCCCAGCCTGGAACACTCAAAATAGCAGTGCTTGCGAATGGACAGAATTGTGGTTTTGTCAGCCCAAACTTGGAAGGTTGTTGTGAGACCACCTGGCTGCCCTTTGGGTCCAGTATCCCAGGGCACAAAGCCAGAGGATGTGTGTCCAGTTTGGGCCCAGTTCCACTTATTCCCTGGATCCCTGTCCTCTCTTAGCTCCTGCTCAGTCCTACCGTGCTGCCAGTCAGCCCATGGGTCCTCCCCTTCACTGCAGCCTCATCCAGCTTCACCTTCAGTGGAGGCCAAGGCCAGCTGCCCACACCAGGCTGTTAAGAAGCCTGGGAAGGGGGAGGGGGAGGTGTCCAATCAGCCTTAAAGAAGCAGCCCTTCTTTCCCTAATCCATTCTTCTGTCCTTTCCTCTTGCCTCAGAATCACCTGGAGGACTTGTTAAAACACAATTGCTGGGCCTCACCTCCACTGTTTCCCATTGAGCAGGTCTAGGTGAGGCCAAAAGAATTTGCACTTCTAACAAGCTCCCAGGTGAAGTGGCTGCCGTTGGCCCAAGACCATTGGTGAGAACCAGTGGGGATTTACTGAGGCTTGCTGTGAGAGAAGGGGCCCCACGCCTAGCTTTGGGTGGCAGTAGGAAGCAGCAGCTTTGACTACCATTGTGCATTTCTTCCTGCGATGTAGGAGAACTCTAATTGCTCTGTAACGTTGTCAACACTTGGCATTGTCCATCTTCTTAATTTTAGCTGTTCTAGTGGATATGTTTCATTTTTTAGTGGCATTTCCTTGTCATTTTCATTGGTATTTCCTTGGTGACAAGTGATAGAATGAGTACCTTTTAAGAGATTATTGGTCACATGCATGTCATCTTTTGCAAAATGCTTGTTCAACTTTTAAACTTAAGCTGAGGAGGTTATTTTCTTATTGAATTGTAGAGGTTCTTTATACATGTTAATACTGTTTTTTGTCGTCAAATGTATGTTTTCCAGGGCTGGAAGTGTGGCTCAAGAGGTAGAATGCCTGCTTTGCAAGTGCAAAGCCCTGAGTTCAAATCCCAGTCCTACCTCCAAAAAAGTATATATATGTGTGTGATATATTTCAAAGATTCAAAGACTTTGATTTTTTTTGGCTTATCTATGGCTTTCCAGTATTTTTTGGGTGGAGGGGGCAGGCAGTGTAACTGGAATTTAAACTCAGGGCCTCTTGCTTGTAAGGTAGGTACTTTTTTTTTTTTTTTTTTGAGACAGGATTTCTAGCCATGTGGCCCAGGCTAGCCTCAAATTGTGTGTTTTTGTTTGTTTGTTTTTTCTTGTGGTACTGGGGTTTGAACTCAGGCCCTTGTGCTTGCTAGGCAAATGCTGTACCTCTTGAGCTACCCTCTAGTACTTAGCCTCAAACTTGTGATCCTCTTGCTGCCTCAGCCTCCCAAGTGCTGGGATTAAAGGTGTGCTTCACCACACTTCCACTGGTTTATATATATATTTTTTGGTGGTGGTACTGGGGTTTGAATTCAGGGCTTTACGCTTGCAAGGCAGACGCAGGCTATCACTAGAGACACACCTCCAGCCTTGCTTCATCTTTTTAGTGTCTTTTTTTTTTTTTTTTTTAAATAAAGTGGAGGGAGCAGGGCCAGAGGACAGAGAGGAATGGTTAGAAGAAAACAAATGAATAAACATAGCATTTTGCCTTTTTTTTTTTTTAAACTCCCAGCTGGCTTTGCCAGATGTTAATGGCAAACGGTGTTTCCGGAAGACCTTGGTTCTTGCGTTCCAGCATGGAAGAATCTAACCAGAACGAATGGGTGTAAATGGGGTTTGTCAAATATTAGGGAAAGGGAAGTACAAAGGGGAGCATGGTGGGCGCAGGTGGAGTCCGCTGGTAGAAAGAAGTAGTGTCTTTTGAAGAACCAATTTTTTTTTTTTGAGATGGCATATTGCTATATTGCAAAGGATAGCCTCAAACTTGTGATCTTTCTTGCTCAGCTGCCTGAGTAGCTGGGACTAAAGGGTGTATCTGTCATCACACTGGCTTTGCTTATCCCTCTCCTTCACTTGGACCTCCCTCCAACTGCTTATCTAGTTCCTTTAAACTATCCTTTCCCTGTAGATTTACCTGGGCATCTTTGTTGTAAATCAGTTAAGCACATATGTGGAGGTATTTCTGGACTTTATTCAGTTTCACGGATTTGTACATCCACCCTAGAACCAATACCACATTACCTTGATTATGATAGCTTTATAGTAAATCTTGAAATGAGGGCGCATGAGTCCTCTAACTCTAGTTTTTGATTTAAAAAGTATTTTAGGGCTGGGGTTATAGTTCAGTGGTAGAGCACTTACCTAATATCAAGAGGCCCTGGGTTCAATCTCTAGGACCACAAAAAATTTTTTTAGCTGTCCATATGCTTTGTACTTTCATATAAATTTTATAAGCAGTCTATCAGTTTCTACAGAAAAGTAGAAAGTTTGAGAGTTTGGGATTTTGTTGAATGCAAAGATTGATGTGGGGTTTACTGACATGGGTTTTGAGCTATCAAAGCCATGAATATGTTACTAAGTGGATCTTTTCCTTGGCAATGTTTCATAGATTTCAGTACACACCTGGCATCTGTCTTTATAAATTTATTTCTTTGTATTTCACGTTTTTGGATGCTATAGCAAATGGCATATATTTAAATATTTCATCTTCCTCATATCTTTGATTAGCATAAATTGTATAATTATATGCAAATATATATCTGTATATACATATATATAATGTACTTTGATCAAATTCACTCCTCCCCCTAAAATTTCATCTTCTAATTGTGTGTTAGTATATACAAATAAACTTTTTTTTTTTTCCAGGGCCTTGCCCATGCTAGGCAAAGACTTATACAATGGGTTTTGTATGTTGGTGTCATACTCTGTGATTTTGTTAAATTCATTTTAGTAGTTCCAGTATAATGTTTGTAACCTAAATCATGACACCTATGAAAAAACATTTTTACTTCATCCTGTCTGATCTGTGTGCCTTTTCTTTTTTGGTTATGACCTCCAGTAAAATATTGACTAGAAGTGGTGAGACTAAGCCAGAGGTGGCTCACGCCTATGAATTGGCCCAGGCAAATAGTTCGTGAGAACCTGTTTGGAAAATACTCAACACAAAAAGGGCTGGCGAAGTGGTACCCCAGTGCCATCAAAAAAAAAAAAAAAAAAAAAAAAGTCGTGAATAAGTTTGAATTTTGCCATACATTTATGTACTGGGATGATCTATTATTTATCCTTTGAGTTACCTTTATTGCTTTTTGAACGTTTAGGATCAACCCCTCTCGATCATGATGTATTACTCCTTTTATATATTGTCGAATTATATTTGTTTATATTTTTCTAGGATTTTTGCATCTAAACTCATAAAGGCTATATTACTCTGCAATGTTCTTGGTTTTGTTAATTTTTTTTCTTTTACCTTCTTTGGTTTTGGTATTTGGGAAATGCTTAGTTAGTAAAATGAGTTGGGAAGTGGTCCCTCCTACTGAGTGTGTGATTGGTATATTTCTTTTGTAGGATTTTATTTATTTTTTGAGGTTTGAACTCAGGGCTTTGCGCTTGCAAAGTAAGTGCTCCAAACTCGAGCCACACCTGCTATCCATTTTGCTCTGGTTATTTTGCAGGCTGGTTCTCGCGAAAAATTTGCCCTGGATGGCCTCGAATTGCCATCCTCCGGATCTCAGTCACCCAGATGGTCAGGAATACCGGCGAGAACCACCAGCACCAGCGCTGCCTGAAGAGCGGGGAATTCTCTTTGAGTCAGGTTCTATCCAGGTCCCCCAGCGCTCTGACGTTTTGGACAGGACCCGCACCCTTGTACTGCCCGTGCTTTCTCTTCCTGTTCTGTTAGTGGACATCACAGAACCATCCGTCCAAGTCCAGCTGGTCACAAAGTGCCACTGATTCCACTTCCCTCAATGTCACTGAACTTTCCCCACCGTCCTTGCCTTGGTTCACATCTATTGCCCACTAGCTGGTGGGCTAAGCAGTTTGGTCACTAAGCTTCTTTCCCAAGTGGCCTTTGGAAACTTAGAGCTTTTAGGATCAAATCCTAACCTCTTGTGCTCATCCCTCATGCAGACGCTCTCCCTCCAGCCACATTTCTGCACCTCCGTGGGCGTGCCTTCTTCCACCGGCCAGTGCTGCCGGACTTCACTGACTTCTCCCAGACCCATCCCTTTCCATCCGCGTGTCGCCTCCGCTGAGCTCTGTGTACCCCAGCCCTAGAGTAGGGAGCTCTGCGGTTACCGCTGCGGATGCGGGGCGTGAGGCCACGGGGGCACACCGCCTCCCAGGGGCGTCCTGAAATACGCTCTTCCACTGCGGAGCTGCCTCACTGCGCCTGCGTGGGGCGGGGCGAGCGACGCCGGGCCGGGAGCGGGTCTCTGCGCAGGCGCAATGCCTGCTTCTTAGGCTAATGACAGCGCAATCACTTCCGGGACCCTGCACTGAAGCCTGGCCTGCACGCTGGTGGCCGGTTGTGGGCCTAAAAGGGGTGTGGACTCTTCCTTTTTTCCTAAGCAGTGCGGTTTTCGCTGTTTTCATTTCGGTTGAGGCCAGTGGCAGGGATGTGAGTTTAACCGGTCCAAACCAGGCAGCCTGTGATCTGTCTCCCTGCAGGGCCTTCGCGCAGTCCAACTCCTCTCTCCACAATCTTCTGCGGATGCTCCCACGGCCTGAGAACTTCGCTTCCTCGTTACCATGACGAGGACGTGATCCTTTGGTCACAGCTCATAAGGAGCACATTTTGGTTGCTTAGACAGGGAAGGGTGGGTTTAGGAACACTCCAAATAAATGAGCAGGTCCTAAAGCTCCTAGAGATGAGGACAGTAGAGGGACCCTGTAGAGAGGGAGTGAGGCTCAGTTTCGGATATGGGGAAAGTTAGGTGAACAAAGTTTAGACTGGCAGGAGAGGATTCTGTAGGCGGAAAAGGCAGGAGGAAGGTGGCAGTTGTATCTGTCTAGCTGAGTGGAAGGGTTCCGCTGGTTTGTGGCATGGTAAGGAAGGTTTATAACTACTTAACCTGTCTTGTGACCAGTGCCCAGGGCTGCAGTATCTAAGTGGGCAATCCTCATGAAATAATGGCCTGCTCTGTTTTCTTTATTGTTGTGCTGGGTGGGGGTACACTGTAGCATTTACCAAGATTCTTACTATGTATCAAATGTACTTGAATTAACCCCCTCCAGTGCTCTTTCATCGCCCTGCTGTACTCTTAAAAGTGATTTTATTCCGTCTTTGTTAGCTTGGGTTTTCTAACTACATTCTCTCACCCTTTTACTAGCTGTAGGAAGTACCTATCAGACTATAGTTGCTCTGCTGAGCTTTTACGTAAGGCCAAATCCTTACGTAAGTTTTTAGTCGTGTGAGTTTATTTGTCCTCCAGATGAATCTTGATGCCAGACTTTTGATTCAATAGTAGGGGTTAAGAAGTAACAGCCTTTTTATTTTTTTTTGGGTACTGGGGTTTGAACTCAGGAACTTGTGCTTGTCAGGCAGACACTCTAGCACTTGAGCCACACCACTAGCCTATTATCAGTCTTCATTCCTTTGCAATCCAGTGAAATGGGTTAGACTGTATTGGTGCTGCTGTATACTTTACAAATTGTCATCATGGCTATCAAACAAAACATAATAGTTGTGTTTGGTGCTTTTATACTCAACTTTTTTTTTTTTTTGTGGGTGGTGGTGCTGCTGGGGATGAACCCAAGGTTTGGTGCATGCTAAGGAAATGCTCTGCTACTGAGCTATACCCTAACCCTGTTCACAGTTTAGTCACGTTGTACTGTTGAGAGCTTTTACACAGAAGAGTGGAAATAAATTTGCCTTGCACATTGCTTTTTCTGCTTTTCATCTTCTCTTGATCATTACCAAAAAGGTATTTACCCCATAGTTGGTGGTGAGTATATAGTGAAGGAACAGATGGCAAAGGGTAGCAGTCAGGCTGTCCTGAGAACTTTCAGGGTCTTCTGAGGAAGGGAAATAGCTTTCCAAACTTGATTCCATTCTCCACCCTCATAGTTTAATGTCCCATTGTGTGGCAGCTGCTTTCTTTAATTGAATCACTGTTCTTGAAACATACCCAAATGGCTGGCCAGCCAGTGTTCACAGAATCTATGTGCCCATATAATAAATGTCACCAACTCAGAAGACAGCTAGCTAATGGGAAGAATCTCCTTAAACATGATGTAGCATCTTAATTGATAGTTAATCGCAGCTGGTGAGAACACTTACTTTTCCAAACATTTTTCCAAGGCCTAGTTAAGGTTTTTACAGATTCCCGTAACTTTTTCCTCTCCTTTTAGTTTGGCAGTATTAGATGTCAGCTTGGGTTTGTAGATCCAGACAAGTTTTGAGTGCGGACAGGGTTGGCTGGTGGCAAACAGGACACTGGGAGGTTAATTCATGTTACCCCATGACCATGAGTATTTTGGAAAGTGGTCTAGATGCTTGTGTGCTTCGGTGAAATGTCATATGATAATGAAACATTTTTCTACTTGGGAAAAAGACCTTACAAGTAAGCCCATGTTTTAGAGAACGAAAAGCTATTATTTTTTAGTAGGCTGTCACCTGCCACTAAAAGTTGACTCTTCTGCTGAAAGTCATTATTTCTTAAAATTTGAAGACCTAAAAATTCATCTATAGGCCAACTCTTGTTTGGATTACACCATAGCAGGAAAGGATAACCTTTGATTGGGCTAAGCTAACAAAACACATACATACACATGCAATAAAGAATCTAGATGTTGTTTCAGTGTAAGGTAGAGTTTGTGCCAGGAATCACTGTGTAAAGACATCTGACCTCATGAACTCTGCCCAGGAAGCAGCCTAGCCTAGACACTCCCAAATAAACTCATGTCTTAACTAAGACCGCCATGATTTCTGAACTTAAGAATAACTGGCTTTCACATCAGGTGAAATCAGTATCGACTGCTTTTAACCAAAAACCTATTTTTTAAGCCCCTTCTCTTAAAATTGTTAACTGAGGAGCCCCAAGCCCCAAGGTTTGCGAAGTTCAGTGGGGTTTTGGAAGATCTTAACTACAGTATTTTGCCCTAAGTATACTGTACTCTGGGTGCACTGAGGAGACCATCATCCCTGGTTAGTTTCTTGCCTCTGAAATTCTTGTGGAAGTGAAGGGAAGGCTTGGGGTTTTGCCAGTCAAGACAATAGGGCAAGAGGACTTTTCTTCAAGAAAGATTTTTTGTTGCTGTTGGTGGTAGTACTGGGGTTTGAACTCATGGTTTCGTGCTTGCTAGGCATGTGCTGTACTGCTTGAGACATGCCTCCAGTCTTTTTTTTTTTTTTTTGCTTGCATTTACTTTCAGAATTAGAATTCCAGGTCCCTGGAGCATCACCAGGACTGTTTTGCATATTAGTGAAAACCATTTTATCTTTCTGTTAGGCTTACAGATGGAACTTGGCTAAGAGCAATCAATTACTTGCCTTTTTGACTTTTGAAACAACTAAGGACTGAGGTAATACCAGTTCCCAGAAGGCTGACACAGCACAAAAAGGTACATCTCAGTAAGGCAGCCATGATTGATTGGCACTCTTGAGCCCGTGAGTCATTGGATACTAATCAGTCTTCAGTAAGACACACACACCTGTCTGTACCTCAACCTTTTCCAATGTTCCTGGCAACGAAGCTCCCTTGCACACAGGCATGGTGAGTACAAGGATTAGGACTTAACTAGTGCTCTTTATTTGCTAAATTTGGCCCACAAGATCTGCGAAGTATCCAGGAGATAACATTTGCCTTTGAATTTGTCAGGTTCCAGTAAATAAAGCCTAGCTCACATCAGAGAAATAGACATCAAAATGTTAATAAAACTGGGCTTCCTTCAATTATTATTGTCTGCAGGTGGCCATGTTACTATCTTGAGACTAGTTTTAAAAATTTTTTTGGTGGTACTGGGGTTCGAACTCAGAGTCTCATGCTTGCTAGGCAGGCGTGCTATCATTTGAGTCACTCCACCAGCCACTGAAACTAGTAAAGAGGTAGAATGGATGCACTTTTACAGCTATGGGTAACACACTGAGCCAATCAAACTTTTAAAAAGAAGTATAGTCAGACTTAGTCCAATGAAAAACAAGTTAATTTTGTAAGGCTGAGGGGCCTATTGTTCACTGGCTTTTAAGAATGCATGTTTCAAATATCTTCACGTGTTTAGAGTGAGAAATGTCCCTGGACACACACTACACTTGATTGCTGAAACCAGTCAGTAGAAACCATTGAAGTTTATTGGCGGTCACAATGCTTACACTGTATGCAGCAAACACCCTTACAAGTCTATCCGCAACCTGATCACGCAAGAAAGGATTCACCACACAGTCGCCAGAGGAGAAGGAAAAAAAAATTAACAGGCTTGTTTCTGGGGGCAGAGGAGAGAAATAAAAATAAAACCTAATTGATGAGTGTCCCATGGGCAAGAGCTGAACTAGAGATGTGTACAACTAGCAGCAACAATTGTGGAAAAGTACAAGGCAAATAGCTTTCTCCATTAATTTTCCTCTGTAGGTTAACTTTTAATATTCAAAACATTTATGGTTTTCATTTTATAAAAATGTATATTTTTCAAGGGAGAGAGAATGTTAAATACTTCATGCTAGGCAGACCTTGTTATTAAGAACCCCTCCCCTGTAGTAACTTCCTCCAGTTCATACATTCATGAGTGCAGGGTACATACATAAATATCCACACGCACACATCCGCACACACTGCCTCGAGGGCTGGGGAAGACAAAAGTAATGGCCACACATGGTTAGGCCTCTGGTGGACTCATCCAAATTGCTCAACAGGAGAGCAACAAGCTCAGTTACTTCTCTCTGGTCTCTACAGAGACTAAGAACCCTAAATATATAGTTAAATCCAACTTTTAATTTTTTTGGCTGTACTGGAGTTTGAATTCAGGGCCTTGCACCTGCTAGGCAGGTGCTCTACCACTTGAGCCATGCCCCCAGCCCTAAATCCAACTTTTAACAGCAAGAGGCATCTGTCTGAGGATGAGGGTAAGCAAAGTGGGAGAAAGGATGGAGATAAGAATACCAAACACTTTTAGCTGGAGTTATTTGTCACTGCAAGAGGCCTGGGGACCTAGGGCAGCATCCACGGTTAAGCGGGAGGGATGGTGCTCTGGCATGGCTTAAAGTTCCTAATAACAAGGGTTAATACAGCAACAAGAAGTGATCATTTTGAGGGTGAGGGAAGGGCGTTAAGAAAAAATATACATTTGGAATTTTTACTTCTTTCTTTTTGCCTCTCTACACTGTGTCACTAAATATATCTCTGCACTTTCACACATCCTTGTTCAGTAAAGCTTCAGGCCACCAGAACACACATTTTCTTCACTCGCCATACATAACCCCTCACATCAGCATTGGTGCACTAGACTCTGTAAAAATTTTTCAGTCACACTTTTTTGTTTTTAAACTTGAGTCAATATAAACCTTGTTCAAAATGTTATGAAAAAATGTACATGTTTATACAAGGCAGGTTGTGGCAGGACACTGGGGGTTCTCCCCCCTTGGGTGGCCCCAGGAGGAGGGGGCTGGAGTCTCAGGTATTTGTGTCTCTGTTTCCTCCCACCACCCTTTCTACCCAGTCCCCCAGGAACCAGCAGCGCCCTGCCCCCTAGTGAGTGCACGCACACCCCTATTCCCTGGGGAAGCAGCAAGCTGACCTCTGCCATTTCCCCCACATCCCTGGAGGAAGGAGCCAGGATCAGCCAGGCCCTCTCCCCTGCAGTTGTTCACCCCTCTGGGCCAGACCAAAGGGACGCTGCTCTGTACAGGTAGAGTCCAAAGAGCTGTCAGCTCATCATGTCATTGCTATTCACGCCGTAAGTGGAGTTCTTCATTGAGTCATTGACTTCTCGACGGAATGCTGACAGGTTCTGGGTGAACCTGCAGAGAGGGCGCATGTGGGTTGGGAGAGGAGAAAGAAGGGTAAGGTCTTTCCCTAATTTTTTTGCCCCCCCAGCAGAGAAGTGGCAACAGAGAAGCAAAACAGGAATTGATTGTTTCGGTTAATCTGTCTTAAGACTGTGAGGGAAAGTTGGCCTAATTTTGTCCCTATTTCTACCTGGCAACTTCACAGCAGGTTAGAAATGGGTCAAGTCTGGGACCCTGAGGGTCATTTTAGGTTCATAGCAGCACAAAAGGAATCTCACTGAGGTGGGAAGTAACCCTCAAAAAGTGGGTTACAGAAAGATGAAACTGATGCATTTCTCAATGTTAAGACACCAGTGATACAGAGCTGTGTTGCCCAATATGATACCTCCTAACCACATAGGGCTAGAAAGCACATAAACAGTGGCTGGTGGGACTGAGAAATGAATCAAGTGAAATTTAATATTAATTTCCCTGACCACATTTTAATCATTTTTATATTAAAAAGCCTTAATAAAAATTAAATAAAAATAATTGGAAAAAACCCAGATATCCAATTTAGTTATGAGAAAACTTCTAAGTACTTTTGGAACAATCTGCTTATGGGAATCTATTGTGTCAACTACGTATTTATGAGCTCTAAATACAGATGAAGACTTTCCGATGAAAACTTAGCATCTGAATTGAGGTATGCCATTAAGTGTAACATACGCAGTATTTTGAAGACATGGAACAATGTTGACACTCTCAGTTTAGAAATATTGGTTATATATCGACATAATATTTTATGTCTTTGAGTACTGGGGTTTGAACTCGGCTTTGTGCTTGCTAGGCAAATGCTCTACCACTTGAACCACACCACCAGTCCTGACTGACATTGTATTTTAGATAAATTGTGTTACACAAAGTATTAGAATAAAGTTTGCTTCTCTATTCTTTAAAAGTGGTTTTCTTTTCCCTCTCTCCCTTCCCTTCTTTCTTTTGGTGCTGGAGATTGAACTCAAAGCCTCACATTTGGTAGGCAGATGCTCTACCACTGAGCCATGCCCCTGATCCAGTGGCTTGCTATTCTATTGGACAGCACTCCAAATAAGGGTGCACAGAGACTTTAAAGGAAGGGCCCTTGTTCAATCATTTGAAAAATAACAATTGCTCAGGATTTTTTGGTAGGGCCCTCTGCACTCACCTGTCTCTGTTTTTTGTTAGAAGATTCCGCTCGATACCTTCCATCAGGTTTTCAAAACACAGATGCATGGCCTGCTGCTTCTCTGGTGGCTGGCTGTTGACGATACTGTTCCTTAGGTCAGAAAAATACTGTAGGGCAGGGATTGAAACAGAAGGTAAGAGAAAGTGGGGAAAGGCAAATTAGCCTTCTGTCACGTGTAGATTCTTCAAAGAGGAATGGAATGCAGTGTCCTAAAACCAGACAAGCACTTTCAGGATAATGTCTTCCTACTACTTAAAAATCAGTAATTTTTAATTTGCAAAGTACTTCTTTTTATAGGCATCTCAAGACTTGTTCATGGCAAGAGTTTATAGATCTGCCAGAGCTAAAACTAGAATTTGGGTCTGCTATCCAGGTACAGTTTTTCACTTCGGTGTCTTTTCCTTTTTGTTGTCTGAACTGTTATTCATGCTGACCTCTAATAGGTAAGCAGGAATAAGACATGTTCAGTAAATAGGTCATGTTCCCTTGTTTTCCAAGTGTTTCCATAGACTTTTACAGTGCTTAGGAAGTGACAGCCAAGTGTGGGCCTATCACTTCCTCTGACTTGCTCCAGAAAGCTGGCTCTCCTACCTTTTCGTTAAGTAGTATCAAGCCGAGGAGGGGTCGGGACATGGACCACTGATTCCTACAGTCTTCAAAGATGATGATGTTCAGCACCGTGGACAGCATCTGAAAATGGAGAATGGGAGGTGAGACACAGTTAGAGTGTGTCTGCCCAAGGTAAGACAGACTCCAAAAAAACAGCATGTTAGGTTGAACGCCTTGTCTGTGTAGGGTAAACCAAGTATTTTGAGACACTTCATTTTTGTCTTCTATTTCAAGGTAAGGTTTTAAGAAACTTCCTTTCCTGTTCTTTAAACTGATTTGACAATTTCATTTACAAATGGACTTTCCAGTTCACTCTGTCTTGGGAATGGGATGGGGGCCAAGCAAACAAAATTTCAGTAGGTTAAACCACCTTGCGCTATTAATTCCAGGTACTCAGGCCTCAGAGGAGATAGCTTTATGACATTTGTAGATGTGAAGCTGTAAATTATTTTACTGACCCTTTAGAGAACAACAGACAAGGGTAAGAGACAGTAAGATACTATTGGCTTAAATTTGAATTCTACTCCTCTCATTTTCTTACTTTTTTAGTACTGTATTTGTGCAAATTGCTTCAAATATTACTTTTGTTACATGCAAGTAAAATGCAGACAGACCTATGGTCTGAGCTCTGTGTGGTCAGTTAATCTCCTGCATTCATTTCTTCTTTGTGGTTGCTGGGGATTGAGCCCAGGGCTTTGTGCATGCTAGACATGTGTTCTACCCCTGACCTTTATCTTGTCCTGTCCTGCGTTCTTGTTTGTGCTGTGCAAATGACACAAGCCATAAGAGGCTGAATACGCTAACTTGCACTCCATTTTCAGCAATGGCGATGCAAAGTATTTTCAGGGAAGCATGACAGTGCTCATGTGATAGGACCAAGGTGTAGGGGTTGGTGTGACATTCAGAAGGACAATTTAGGCTGGGTGTAGCGATGAATGCTTGTGATTTCAGCTACTTGGGTGGCAGAGACAGAGGACTGAGGTTTGAGGTCAGCCAGGGAAAAGTTAGCATGAGACCATATCTAAAAAACCAAAAGCAAAAGGAGTGGGTGTGGCTCAAGGGTAGAGTGTTAGCCTAGCAAATCTGAGGCCCTGAGAGAGAGAGAGAGAGAGAGAGAGAGAGAGAGAGAGAGAGAGAGAGAGAGTGAGAGAGAGAGAGAGAAATTGAGAAAAGAGAGGATTCAGAATTTTTTTTTCTTTTTCAGATTTTCTATATCCAATGATTACTCTGTAAACTCAAAATCCATTGTAGAGCTGGGATCTAGCTTAGCAGTAGAGCACTTGCCTAGCATTTGCAAGGCCCTGGGTTCAATCTCCAGTATGCAAAGAAAACAAAAAATTTCTCAAAATCCACTAAGTTTTAAGACAAGAACTTCGCCTTAGCAGTGAGAACATGGTTGACATGTTATTTATGCCCATCAGCTCACTTGGCCACTGGCTCAGCAGAGGCCTCCTTACCTGTTGGATCATCTCTGGATGCTGCTGCATGATATGCAGGAAACGGTCACTCTCCTGGTTCAGTGGTGTCGTCCTCTTCTTAGTGCTACGAGACAGTTGCTTGAAGAGGTATGTCACAATGTGGTCCAGGCAGGAGCAGCAGCCTGTGCATACCATGGTATCTGGAAGAAAGAGGGCCAGGTGGAAGAGCAGAAATATTGCACTGCTGATGGTGACCTGGGTAAACATGGATTACCCTTGGCTGAGATCCCACAGGAGTTACTAGTTAGACGAAGAACTTAGTCAAGGCCACTACTCAGGATGTTAACTGTTAACTTCTCACATTTTTTAATTTTATTTTATTATTCATATGTGCATAACTTCTCACATTTTAAATGTGGTAACAGATAATACAAATAAGTATTTAAATTACTGGCTTAATAATTTTGAATGTGTCTTCTGTTTCATAAATAATCACAAATAGTTTACATTCAGCAAGTGCTTCATTTATTTCAGATACCATGCTAAGTCCTCTACAGGTATTATCTCTAAATTTATCCTCTTAAGGACTCCAAATAGGTCTTCCATTTGACACACAGGGAAACCAGTTTGGAGAGGTCAGGAGACTCCTAAGACATCTAAGATCACACTGCTAGAAATTAAAAGAACTATGATTAGAATCCCAGAGTATAGGGTGTGATCCTATGCTCTCAGTTACTGGGGGATGTTGTCAAACCCAGTCTCATACAGTCTATGAATATCCACATTTACTACAACAGGCTGTGTACTATATAATCTCCAAAGCATCATGGAGAAAGCCACAGTTTCAACTATGCCATTTTATCAAGGGAACACAGCAGAACAACATAAGGGCCAAATACTGACTAGGCGAGGTCATAGGGTTAAGTAACGAATACTTGAAAGAGTAAACAACTTTCTGATTCCTGAGGAAATGACAGAAATAGAGAGGGCTCTCTATTCTTAAGAAGATACAGGGCTGATGGAGTGGCTCAAGTAGTAGAGCTCCTGCCTACCTAGCAAGCATGAGGCCCTGAGTTCAAGCTCCAGTGCCACCAACATAAAAAAAACAAAAAACAATCTCTTGAGGCAAGGTCAGATATCTTGACTGGACTGTGCCCCGACATAAGTTAAGTGTGGTATCACAGAAGTGACACAAAGATGTAGATAATTCACAACAGATATACCAAAAGTCATTCTGTGTGCATTTGCAAATACAATTTTTTTTGTAGCTGATTTATTTTTTGTTTTACTCAGCTTAATATAAAGTGTGTTTTATTCTCTGAAAACACATACTTCTTAAAATTTCTGGAGGTAGCCTAGAATCAAAATAGTTGACAGGAACAAAATGGACTATGATGGAAAAGTAGGGAGCTGGTTGTGTACAAGCCTTTCACTACTTCTTCTATGTCCCTCAGGACATAGTCTAAATACCTAACTCTGGCTAAGGGCACCCAGCTTGATCTTCATAGTTGCTCCTGCTTCTCTCTTCAGCTTCATTTCATCCCTAGCTTTTCTGCATTCGTGTACCAGCCATCTGGATTTCCTGGTTCCTTCTTGCCTACAGGTGCTAGCTGCTACAGGAACCTGGGTAACACCTGTCTAGCTTTTATATGAATACTTTGATGCCCCATCTTCCCTGACCCCACCTCAAAACCAGGAGTTTAGGTATTCTTCGTCAGGGCTCCTGTAGCACTCTGTACTCACCCCCGTCATAGTATGTAAAGTAAGTATGATAAACAGCAGGTATCTATTTCATGTGTTTGTTTCATCCACCAGAAAAGCTCCCTAAGGAACAGGGACTATGCATTGTTAACTACCATATCCTCAGTGCCTGGTCCTTAGGAGATCAGTAAGTATTTGCTGGATGAAAATGTACCATGGATATCGTGCCTTGTTGTTAGGGCCAACTCCTCAAAGCAGTATCCTTCTGGACATTGCTAAGTGGTACAAACCAGCCAACCCAGGTGCTTACCAAGTGCAGTAAGTCCTTCAGAAATGGAAGAGAGAATGTACATGATGACATGAGGTTCCAGGCTTGCAATAAAGTTCATATGGTCCTGGGTCAGGACTTCCAGTAGTGAATAGTAAGACTGGCTGAGCTTGGGGTAATCCTGTGGCAGAGGAAAAGGAAGAAAATCAGTGTAGGCATTTCATGCTTCAGCATGAAGGAGAAGGTCATAAATAAAAGTTTCTTTCAGTTGTGAAAATAAGAAGGCTCACTTGTAGCAGAAAGGAGTAAGCTTGTATTGCCCCCTCTTCCCCCCCGCTGCAGTAGTAGGGTTTGAACTCAAGGGCTTCATGCTTGCTAGGCAGGTGATCTAAACCTCCAGCCCTTTTTGCTCTGCTTATTTTTGAGATAAGAGTCTCTCGTTTATGCCCAGGGTTGGCCTGGACCACACTCACTTCCCATTGGTAGCTGGGGTGACAGGCACATGTCACCACACACAGATTTTTCTGTTGAGTCAGAGTCTTGCAAACTTTTTTGTCTGGGTTAGCTTTGAAATGTGATCTTCCCAATCTCTACCTCCTGGGTAGCTAGAATTATAGGCATGAGCCCCTGGTGCTTGGCCTTGTAGTTTAAGAGAAACATCTAGTCATGGTCTTAAGTGGAAAAAAGACTGAACATGATAAGGGCCAAGACACTGCCTCTGAGGCTTAGCGCTTACCAGTAGGTCACTGTGGGGAATAGAGAGGAGCAGCTTGATGAAGGTCTGTAGAGCATTGTCCAGGGCATCGTCTCCATAGAGACGGAAGACTCCAAAATTGACATAACTCCCACTGAGAGCAGCCTTCAGCATGGAGAAGCAGATGGAGACGCCCTTGAGCTTCAGGGCATAGACCTGATCCTTTGGCACTTCTCCAAGTGTCAGGATGCGATTCCCTGAATAGACATTTAAGACAAAAATGTATTCAACCACGTTAAGAGTTGACTTTTCTTTTGGAGACAGGGTCTTTCTACGTAGCCCAGGCAGACCTTGAGCTGGCTACCTTCTTGCCTCAGCCTCTTGTAAGTGTGGGATTACAGATGTTATCACCATACTTGGCAGTCGTTTTTTCATTGCTGGCTGTTTTGCTTTTCTTTTAAAAATTATTATCATGTTACTGTTGCACTAAGGTACATTGTGACATTTACAAAGGTTCTTACAATATATCATAGTTGAATTCACTCCTCTACCATTCTCCTTTATCCTCCCCCTCCCTAATTGATAGATTTTATACCAGCTCAACCCTCTTACTTCAAAGGCATACACATTTGAGCACGCTCCTGGGGGAAGCTAGTACTCTAATACACATGTATAAGGAACACAGCACTCCTGGGAGTTCTGTCCTGGCTAATGCCAGGACTAGCCTGACACCCCATGCTGTATTTCTGGGGTGTGCTCCTCTCAAGCACCTACCATACATTGTTATCATCTTGCTGGTTTCTCGGAAGAGTAAAATGCCATTGGGGGAAGAGACATCAAACTGGAGCCGCTGGGATCTAAGCGGAGAAAACAGGACACAAAGTCAAAGGTGTTTTCTTGGAAGACTGGGGTATTTTGGGGTCTCACTGGAGTACCCTGTGTGACTCTGCACTAAGACTGCAGACTGCCTATCCGAATGAGAGAAAAAAACAAAATTTAAACCAATGATGTCACTTAGATCTTGAAGCCCAAGATGATACACTCAAGTTCTGCTGCTCAAAAATTAAAACATTTAAAACAAAAAAAGCAGAAGATAAAATTACTCATAAAATTCTTAATTTTAGCTCATCTTAGTTTTGAGTTCCTGTCTCACTAACTTTTTTGTCCAGGCAGGCCTTAGACCACAATCCTTCTATTTCTGCCTCTGGTGTAGCAGGGATTACAGGTGTATGACACCATGCCTGGCCCAAAACGAGTAACTCCTGAATGTAAGCCTCATGGGAGGTTATGTCATGAGTATTGCCCACCCCTTACTATGGTACTTTTATAAGTTAATTCGCTCAGATGTACATGAGAAAGTGATGCACATACCTAAAATCCTATCAGTGTTAAGTGGCTGGCCCTTTTCTTTTTCGCCATCCCTAAATTGTTGGGCAAATTGAAAATTTGGTGTTTTAGAAATTGTTCTTTAAATAACTTACTTAAGAAAGGGTACTTTAATATATACCATATCCTCAACTTTCTCTAGTCTGAAATGTGATGGAGAGGGCACCATAATCAAATGTTAACAACTTTTCTATCTGTGGGTAGGGAAATCAGAACCTTGGCTGCCAAATTTACCTCCTGTTAAGAATGGATACCCTGAGACTTTAATAGGTGACTTATTTCCTACAGGCAGTTACTGTTTTGTGAGGCTGGTGGGGGGTGGGGATAGCGGATATGCTTTTTTCAAACTCTATCTCTCTCATACACACAGACACATACTTTTAGAATTTTTCAAATTTGATAGTTGTATTTCTTATTAGCTCCCACAATCTGCATGAGATACAGCAAATTCTCAGGGCTTTTCATATAAAAGGGCAGCTATTTCCTTTAAACCTCTTCCTTTTGCTTACCTGTTATGAACTAATTCAGCCATCAGCTTAAGCACAGGTGTGGTACAGGCTGGATCATGGTACCAGAGCTCAACTGCCCGCTGGAGAATGGGCATGTAGGATGGATATCTGTAAATGAGCAGCTGAGGACGAAATTCTGAATCCAGAGAGATACAGAATTTAAAGTATTTTTCTCAATAGTATCTAAATGTAAACTCAAATTATAGCTCTCTATTGTCCTACCTCTTGCTTGCTAACCTTGGAATCTATCTACCTAAGTAATGCTAAAGTGAGGGCTGGTAGAATGGCTCAAGTGGTAGAGCACTTGCCTAACAAGCATGAGACCTTGAGTTCAAACCTCAATACCACCACCACCAAAAAAAAAGCTAAAGTGACTGTTTATCCTTTAACCTGTAATATGCATCAAATAATACATTTTAAACTTATCATATAGTGCCTTTCTTCTGAAGAACACATGTGCTTCATATTGTTATTTATCCTTTATCACTGCTATAGTGTGATAGGAGACCAGCTGTTTCCTAACTTTAGAAGAAACAGAGGTAACCCAGTCAGTAAACAGATTTCCTAAGTTCTGAAAGTTATTATATATATTATTTTTTTGTATGTAGAAAGAAGTCTTTTTAAATGTAGTAAAATTTACATTCAATAGTTCTTCAGTATCATTCAGTTCCACAGACATTTGTATCTGGGACTCCAAAGACAAATTGGGAAACAATCTCACCATACCCCAGTCTCTGGTAACATTCCATTAGACCACCATGCAATGGAGTCTACAGGACATATGGCAGACCTCCTGGGTAACTCTTCATCTTCTTGTGTTCCCCCATACCCCCATGATTCTATTACCCAGTCATACTCCAGTTAAGGCTTATGTAGTACGTTCCCAGTTTGAGTAAGGATACATCCATTCAAACAGCATCATGAAGCTGGTCTTGGCATTGAAGGCGAAAGCTATCCCTCTCAGGTCTCTCACTAGGCCAACTAAAGTTCGCTGTGGCAGAATGCAAAAATATGTTAAAATAAAGAAAAAAACAAACCTATAGACATTTGAGGGAAACTGCACACATCTGTCATCAAAATCTTCATCCCACAGGTCCAACAAATATTCTTTCCCAAATATTCTGAAACAATCTTTTCTACGATAGAATGGAATCTTTTCACTTGGAAGATTAGTTTTGGAAAGCTTGTTAGGTTGAACAACCCTCATAAGAAAATCTGAAATCTAAATGCTCCAAAATCCAAAACTTTTTTGGGAGGGGAGAGTGGGGGGCATGTTGGGGAAAGAACCCAGGTCCTTACAATGCCAGGCAAGCACTCTACCATTGAGCTATACACCTCTAGCCTCACCAAAATCTACAGTTTTTGAGTGCCAACATGCCTCCAACAAGTAGAAAACTCCATACCATGTGAGTTTGTTTCATGAACAAAATTATTGGGCTGGGGAGATAGCTCAGTGGTAGAGTACTTGCCTAGTGTGTGAGGCCATGGGTTTTATCCCTAGCACTGCAAAATAAAACTCATGCACAAAACTACTAACAGTATGTATAAAATCACCATTAGGTTATATGTATGAGATACATATGAAACTTAAACGAATTCTGGGTCTAGACTTGGGTCCTTTCCCCAAGATGTCTTCTTAATATATATGCGAATATTCCAAGATCTGAAATCCAAAACACTTTTGGTCCCTGCTTTTTAGACAGGGGATAAATAACCTGTGTTAATAAAGTAGTATGGTTTGTGGCACATTACAGCAAAAACAGAGCTAAGTGTCACATCCTCCCTCTCACCACTGGCTCCAGTGCTGGAAATCAAACCTACTGCCTCACGTATGCTAGAGAAGTGCTCTACCACTAAGCTACACTACCATTCCAAGACCAGCAAGTTTCTAAGATAGTAATAAATCATATGTAAAATGTGGAAAAACAAAATATCCATTCAGAAAGGCAGACAAAAAGGCCCATATGAGAAAAGGCAGAAGAGCCATATTATCCTTTAAAGCATCTCAGATTCAGACCCTGCCAGGAGGAAAACAAGGGGAATCTACAAGTACATTCCCTGTGGGTTGGGTGTCTGGAAATAGGACTAACCCATCTAACCTTAAAGCTATAAAGTACTGAACTCTTTTACAGAAAAAAACGACTGAGACCTGAAGAGGCCAGATACCTTGCCCATGGTCATGAGGCTAGGTGGAAGGAAGGCAGAGATTAGGACTCATATAACACACATCAAAACTCCAAGTTTGTCAAGAGTGGTTCACGCCTGTAATCCAGCTACTTGGGAGACTGAGATCAGGAAGATCATGGTTTGAGGACAGTATGGGGCAAAAAGTTAGCAAGACCCCATCTCAACAAAACAAGCTAGGTGAGGTAGTACAATGCCTGTAATTCCAGCTACATGGGAGGTGTAGGTAGGAAGATCACAGTTCAAAAAGGAGACGGGGCATGACTCAAGTGGCAGAGGACCTGCCTAGCAAGTACGAGGTGGTGTTTGAACCTGAGAACTGCAAAAAAAGACTCCCAATTCAATATCCTTTTTCTCAACAGAACTTTTACTAGGGTCCTACACAGCAGTAAGATTACTTTTAAAATCTAGCTGCCATCAATATGTACATATCCCCAACCCATTTGGCAGAAACTTCTGGATTTCTGTGAACAGGCTACTTTAAGCAAACATAGAACTGTTCCTGAGCTGATACCATGAGCTTAGCTTTCCAGTCTCAGACTAGGTAAATGTAAAAAACTTACTACATGGGACATGACAAAGGTGACTACTGTAGCCCATGGCCCAGGTGGTTCTTTTGGGTAATTTTACTTGCTTTGTATGGAACTTATATGATGAGAAAAGCTGATATTTAAGTCTTTTTAATTTAAAAAATTTTTCTTTGTGCCACCCCCCCCCCCAATTTATTTAAGTCTTGATATTGGTTGATACTGTAGCTTAAGTTACTGATGTTCTACAATAATCCTTTTCACTTTGAACGTTACCTGTCTCAGATCTCAGAGCACAAGTTATAAAGGGGAGACTAGATTCAGGGGTGTTGTCTTCTATATTGCTGATTTAAAGATGGAAAGCTGAGAGGCTTTTAAAATGCAGGTAAAACTGGGCATTTGTTCTGGCAACAGCCCTGGCTATTCATGCGTCAGGCTTGGTGCCCTTATGAACACTGCAAAAGGCACCACTAGTGTTAATATCATGCTGGTGTCTTCTGATTTTGGCACAGGTATCTATAGATCAGGAGAGTAAGTGTGTGCCAAGCAAACAACAATCAAATGACAGTTCTGAGTCAGAAATGAAGGACTAAAAAATTCCACCCATACGGGAGATCCAACAAAGAAATCTGACTGGAAATGAGAGATTACAAAGAACTGAGTGATAATGAAAGTGCTACATATTAAAACTTGTAGATTCTGAAGATCTGTTTTGCGACAATATAGAAATACTTAACACTAGTAAACTAAACAGGTAAAACAGGTAGTATGGCAGTTTATTTTTTTAACTACAAGTTGGAAAAAACATGTGGAATAATATTCTTAGAGGCACTTACAGTTTTACACAATTATATTGGGAAAGAAGAAGGGTGGAAAAGTTAAGTAGTAGGAATACAGTAAGTCCAAGAAAAACATATAAAAACAAAGGTAAGACTAGAAATGAATAGAAAACACAGATAATGGGACTAAAACAAAGCCAAAAAATATTTTGGTTTTTGCAGCAAGAATAATAAAATTAACAAATCTCTCACAAGACTATAGAAACAGTGAAAGCATTAAAAAACAGCATTAAAAACAAAAAGGGGACATAATTAAAGTGACTAAAAAGGCAGCAAGAAAACTACAAATAGCTTTATGCTAACACATTTGGAAACATACATAAGAAATCCTAACAGCTACTTAAGAATACACTTCAAAATAAAAATAAGACTTTCTGAACTTCCACTGGTTCTTTAATTTCAATATCCTAAGAGTCAAAGAGATTAAGTTAAGAGGTAACCAGTGGATAACATGCAGACAAGCATTATTTTTGGCAGTGCTAGCTAACTTGGGCTCTTCTAGGGACTACCCTCAACCAGAAGCTGATCAGTTGCTGGGTGACTCACCTTTGCCTCTTGCTCGTTGAAACTGTTAGTGCTAAACATCTGGGCCACAGCCTCGAACGCTGCTGTGAGCGGCAGCATGAACTGCTCGTACTGATCTTCATCCTCTCCTGCAAGGGAGACAACCCCAGGTGTGACCCCGATACAAAAAAGCCCATGCTATGCATGCTTGAAAAATAAGACAGGATGAAGATGAGCAGCACCTGGGCAATTCAAGGTGTCACTGTTTTACCCCAACAGGTGTTAGTAATTTAGGAATAAAATAAACATAAATAAAAATGTACACACAGAAGCAGAAATTTTAAACTAGAAAATGACAACCTATCTAGTATAGGGACTCCAAGGTTGAACCAGTTATCAGAGATTCAAATGTGTATAAGGCACTATGCTATCTGTATATTTTGCCTTCAGTGAGAACTAGTCAGTTAAGAATGAACTGAGGTTGGTGTGTAAGAACTAGGTGAGACTCAAAACTTGAAACATGCTTCTGGAGGCTTTATCACATGCAACACTTCTTTTCTTAGCAATCTTTGGTAAACCTAGAAGGTTACATAATGTCATTTTAGTAGGATTAAACCTTTTTTTTTTTTTGGCAGCACTGGGGATTGGACTCCGGGCCTTGAGCTTGCTAGACAAGCGCTCTTACCACTTGAGCCACTCCACCAGCCAGGATTAAATCTAAATAGCTCAAAATTGGAGCATGACTGAGCAACAATTATTAGTTGGCCAAATCTGCTACCATCACCACCAGTGCTACGAAGGTGACCAAGTCCTCCTGGTTCATATGTACTAGAGACCTGGCTAATAAAATCTTTGTTGACTATCTCAGGTGTGTTTGCACCTCATTGTGGGATGGAGGAGGTTATCTGGCCAACAAGCTGTATTTAGGAATCTCAATTCACAATCCTTACTTCATAGATGAGAAAGATGAAGAGAAATTTGCAATTTTTAAAAAATTTTAGAAAGGTTCTTATTTTGTTGTCCAGGCTAGCCTCATACTCACAATTGTCCTGCCTCAGCCTCTTAAGTAGCTGGAATTATGGGCATGTACCACTGCACCCAGCTTGCAGAGAATTTTATTTATTTATTTTTTTCATTTTTCTTTTATTATTCATATGTGCATACAAGGCTTGGTTCATTTCTCCCCCCTGCCCCCGCCCCCTCCCTTACCACCCACTCCGCCCCCTCCCACTCCCCCGCCTCAATACCCAGCAGAAACTATTTTGCCCTTATTTCTAATTTTGTTGTAGAGAGAGTATAAGCAATAATAGGAAGGAATAAGGGGTTTTGCTGGTTGAGATAAGGATAGCTATACAGGGCATTGACTCACATTGATTTCCTGTGCGTGGGTGTTACCTTCTAAGTTAATTCTTTTTGATTTAACCTTTTCTCTAGTACCCGTTCCCCTTTTCCTATTGGCCTCAGTTGCTTTAAGGTATCTGCTTTAGTTTCTCTGCGTTAAGGGCAACAAATGCTAGCTAGTTTTTTAGGTGTCTTACCTATCCTCACCCCTCCCTTGTGTGCTCTCGCTTTTATCATGTGCTCATAGTCCAATCCCCTTGTTGTGTTTGCCCTTAATCTAATGTCCACATATGAGGGAGAACATATGATTTTGGTTTTTTGAGCCAGGCTTGCAGAGAATTTTAAAGCTACTGCATATGAAGATGAAAACTTTGGGAGCATACTGTTATTTTCTTGCAGTTATAGGGAGCATGACAATATGACATGCTCTTGGTGAAATGAGACTGTTATTTCAGATGGTTTTGTTACAGTTGAAACAACGGAAGGCTTCCCCCATATCTAGTATTCTGTTCTCAAATAAAAATTTAGAACAGTGCCAGATTACTTCAAGAGCCTCTGGGATTTACTGCAGTACCTAGATCCACCATGAGGAGACGCCCAAGTGCTGTGTAGAAGGTGGTCCGACACCTCATATCTGTCAGGTTGGACTGATTGTTAATACCCAAAAATGAAAAGTGCTCGCTCTATTGAAAAAAAAGAAAACAAGTTAAAAAGGAGAAAACATAGATTAGAGGCAGAACTCAAGCCAGCAATTTCAGAACTATTCAGCCCTTGCAAGCTAACGGCCCCATGGTCATTCCTTAAGGAGCTAAGGGTATTTTTATTTTAAAAATATCATTGTGGTGGTTACCTACTAAATGATCAGAAATATGAATAGTGGTAGGTAACTTCAACAAAGCTCAGGTCATCCTGACCCCAAAGAACAGCTCTGATGATAGGAAGGGTAATCTGGCAGTGTGAAGGGAGTCAGGGACCAGTTTTGCTGTAGCAGCACCAGGACCTCAATGTAAACATTTCCTTTCTGTAACAGGAAGTGTGTGTGGGTGGCTGGAGAGCAGACAAGAAGGGCCAAAAATCACTTACCGTGTGATTGTTCAGCATGAACTGTACCGCACTAAGCTTCACTAGCTTCCTTACGCTACTGTACGTAAAGACAAAGGAAGAAGGTCAAGGAAATTATGGAGCACTTTCAAGACAGATGGAAATGTTCTAGGATTAAGTACAGTTTACCCAAGTTATTTTATTTTTCTAAACTACCTGCGTGTACCACCGTCAAATAGGAAAAAAATGTGTTCTCTTCTTAGCAATATTTAACTCATGAGTAAGGGAATACTCATGCCAATCTCCTATCTGTAAGAAAATGAGTAACATCCAGATATTTCCCCTCAGAATCATGACTGTCCTAGAGGAGCTTGTCTCGGTAGGGATTCCAAGAAGGAATGTGAAGTCCTAAAGTCCTGCCTAAGGCACCCACGGTGTATCTCGAATGAACTCCTCTCCTATTCAGAATGGCACTAGCTATGAACAATTTCTGGGAGAAAAGTGTCGCTCAAGCAATTTCACAGGGTTTTTTGCTCGTGCTGTCCTGATTATGAAAAGTTGTCCTACAGTAACTCAAACTTTACAGCAGACATTGCCCCTACTTCTTTGGAAAAGCTTGGCATCAGGATATTTCTAACAACTAGCTGAGGGGCTCTGTTTCCATTAAGGATGCTAAAACCTTGGCCACACACAGTGTACCTGTGAGCTAGGTTTCTTGGATATTTCTAGACCTTAGGACCAGCCAGGAGTAAATATTAGTTGTGTGTTGTCTCATTTTGGGGTTCTGGAATTATTCTGGATTCTGTGTGGGTATTGCCTTTGACTTCTAGGGGAAGAAAAAAAAAAAGATACCGGAGTTATATATTACAACTAAATTAAAGTGACAACAGCAGGAGATCATGACTCTTTTTCTGTTTTTGGTGGGACTGGTGTTTGAACTCAAGAGCTTTAGCACTTGCAAAGCAGGCACTCTACTGCTTGAGCCACACCTCCAGTCCAATGACTTCTAAGACTGGCATGTCACAGTTTCTGTTTAGCAAAGCAGCTAGTTTAAAAAAGGATATCCAATGGAGAGGTCATTGAGAAGCTGTAGTGTCTTGGAGGTGATTGGTTCACAACGGCCCCAGTACTTCAAGTTGGTGATGCTGGAGGACAAAAAGAAAAAAAACAGCAAGACACACTTTTGATTTGTCTGGTTTCCTTGAGGGCTTGGAGAAGAAGAAAAATCACCCATCAAAAGTCACCACACATCTGCATCACCAATTCACAGACACCACAACCACGAAAAAAAATGGGTATAAAATCTCCGTACTTACATTTGGTTGACTAGAAAAATTATCCTTCAGATAATCTTCACTACTTGGTTCCAAAGCTACACTGGCCCATACCCAGGCCCTTGGAATTCTGGGGCACTCCAGGGCTGATTTCTGCAGCAAGGGTAAGAGATTTCTGCGGCAGTGATAACATGCAGACGTATGCAATTCTGCACCTGCACCATCCACTGTCAGCTGCAGAATTCTAGTAGCCCTTGCTTCTGGATTCTTGGCTGGCAGAGTCCTTTAGACCCCCTTTGTTTTTAACATCTTAAATTATTAACCAGCTCATGGATGTAAGTGTTAGGGCTGGGATAGCAGTAAAGAAGCAAACTGTTACTTTGTGCACAGCCCTGGTTAATATATTTGGCTTGCAGCATGTGCTTTGACAAATTGAGCGCCTAAAAAGGGAGAAATGTAACTAAAGGGGCATAACTTAAAAAAAAAACAAAACAGAAAAAGGGCCAATTAGGAGCGCCAACTTGGAAGACAAACAACAGCACTAGATTTTGGAGACTTAAGACTCCTGGAGGGTGAGATGCTTCTTGGGAGTAAGCCCATCTGAAAGTGGGGCTCTCCTCTTGGGGGCAGATTTTAACTAACGGAAATCAGCACCAGAAAGCGAATGCCTACCATGGCACCCTAGGCAGCTCAGTGATCAATCACGTGAGAAGCCACACACGAATGGGAAGGGAGCTGCATTTTGCTACTGCTGCAATGGGTTCACCCGTGATTCCAGAGGCTAAAGAGGAGGTTCTGTGAGGTGCTGTCCGAGCCTGGAATGCTCTGGGGCCGGGCCATGTCTCTAAGCACAGTGTCACACACTCAAATGCACAGTTTTCTGACGCAAACATCAATGCTGGAATACCAAGGCAGTGGCCGCACAATGTCAAGATCACATTTTACAGTTGCAATAGGACAGCAACTGCCTCTTGCTGAGGGTGAGCGGTCACACTTACATTTTTCCTATGAAGACACTCAAAACCATGGTCTCATCATTCAAGCCCAGAACTTCTGAGAGCCGCCGGTACAGCTGGTGTCACATTAAGGGAAGAGAAAGTAACCAAATAATATAGATTAGAAAAACTACATCCCTGGACTGTCCGTGTCCACACTCAGGGTAACACATGCAAAGAAAACGGGCCAGTCCTAAGGAACACATGCTGAATGAATGAGTCAACTTCAAGTATTACTAAATATGGGATAGAGGCTGAGCTCTCTTATTGGTCCCCTTTAATCCTAAACCACAATGCCAAAACCTCCTGCTGTTTGGACATTAATTCATGCGGAGAGTAAGAACTGCCAATTTTGGGGAGAACAACAGATGTTTTGACTGGCCATTTGTTAAGCATATGGAGTACATTTTTCAATGAGTCTCCCAGAATTCTACAGACTAAGAGAAACATTTGGCTATCCTAATACCTAAATCTGGCGGCTGTATCTAAACTGTTATCAACTGTTTCCCTCAATCAGCAATTCCACATCCAAGAAGTGAGAACTACAAGGAACCAACTGTGAGTTTGTTACCTTTGAGGATTTCTGCACTTGGTCCCCAATGTAGATCTTACGAAACTGCTCAAAAAAACTCAGCATGGCCAATTCGAGCTTCTCATTACCCGCCTGAGCCAAGCGGGAATCTGTTAGGTTCATCAGCTGCAGCACCCTAGATGAAATGGAGCAATGATTCTCTCAACAGCAGGACATCCTGGTCACTCTAGATAATCCAAGCATTCCCTGAATTGTCAAAGATGTCTCCCCTCCTTATCCCTGGTGTCCTTTCCGTATGGAATAGGCATTCTCTGTAGCTTCTGTGCTCTGGTGAGAGAGCACAAATCTCCATTTCTGCTCCAAAGGAACCACAGCCAGGGAATAAATGCTTAGATGTTTGTCCACTGAAACTACAGATAGGGACAGAACTTGTAATAAAACAGTGGGAAAATGGTATGAAGGGTGATGGCCTTTCCTGAAATGTCTGTGAGACCTTGTATGGAGTAGTTTTCTGCATTCCAGTTCATCCATGCAAATGAGGGAGATTGGATCAGTTCAGTGCTTCTCAATCTTTTTTCTCACAGAGCCATGAAAGGAATGGATACACATGAAGGAAAATGTCACAAGCAGGAACACTTCCAGGGACAAATAGCAGATATACTGTCTGTGACTGCACTTCTTTTCTCTACACCCTTCTCCCCTGAAAAAAGCATGTGAGTGCATGTTGAATAAGAATGACATTATTATAAGTGAGTCATTTGACATTCTGATAGTGTGAGAACAGGTGGCTACTACTTGTAACATATCATGAGTGTATTAGACTCAATCATGATGCTGTAACACTTGAGCTGAGAACCAGTCTACAAGAAACTGTCTAAACTAAATTTACATCATGACACACAATACCACATCAGGCTGCAGAATCAGAAGGGTCTTAGATCCATTCTTACTAACTCTTTAAAAATGCCTGGGGAACAATGCCATAGAGACTTTTGTCAGGATTAAGCCAAAGTGGCATTTGATAAACAAAATGGGTGTGGAAGACAAATGGGAATTTTTAGAAGAATAAGAATTATAGACTGAGATGCCAAGGGACAAATACAGTCTAAGCCATCTGGTATAACTATATCCTTCCTAAGGAGGGCTATCTGAAAGGTCAGAACCTATGGGGTAGTAGCTCTCCAAGGTCACAAGACCATTCCACAACACTGAAACATTGTTGCCCTTTTCACTTGCATTCTTACAGGAGGGTACAGCAGGTCTCCCAGAGGCTACAGGATGTGTCATGTCACCACAGACTGAATGTAGAAACAGATATGAGAATTCAGCTGACTTCTATACATGCCAGATATGAGAGATTTTTAAAAACATACAAACAACACTGTTCTTCTCATTGTTTTTTTAAAAATGGTTACTCTTTATAACTCTGCCTGCTTATTATTTTTAAATGAATTATTAAGTTAAAAAAACCCCAAATGTTCTTTGAGATCCTCAATACTGTTTAAGGGTAAAGCAGCCCTGAGATCACAATGTTTGAAGAACTTTTGCTCTAAGATCTTAAAAAATCTTTTTATTTTTAAAGAGAAAAATCTTTTTATTTCTCTGGTAGGTAAATTTCTAGAGATCCCTAATTATATTCCATTTTTCCTCCCTTCAACTTAGAAAAAAATTCAATTACTTTTCATACACACTCAAAGATTTTTAATAAAAGGAGAATTATATACAGATACAAAATAACTTAGAAGCCAGTAGGTGGACAGTGTTTGGCCAAGAGATATGAAAGGCTGTGTCAGTTCTGTAGCATTGCCTCTGTGGCAGTGAGGAACCAGTTTTCCTTTAGACTTGTGTTGGCATGGCAAAAGCAGCCCATAATCCACTAACTCTGAGATACTGTCCTAACAGAACTAACAGTTACTCCTCACATTAGTTTCCCCAACACTGTGCTCATTATTTCTTTGCTGAATTATTGCTAAAGTTTTTTTTTAAACTTGATAGGCAAGTACTCTACCACTTGAGCTATTTCCCTACCCATTTTTTTTGGGGGGTGGAGAGGGAGAGCAACTGGGGTTTGAAACTCAGCCTCATCCTTGTTAGGTGCTCTACCACTTGAGCCACACCTCTAGCCCTAAGGTGCTAGAGTTCTTACTGCACTTATGAAAGCCTTGGAGCTGGCCCTGTGCAGGCCTTCATGTTCATGCGCACTTATCTTTCTAAGATTGTATTTGGCACAGGGAGGAAAGAATCAACAGAGCTCCATCAGGGAGCGGGGAGTGGTCAGATGGGGAGAGGAAGGCTTCAATGGGGGGTACTTACCGACAGACAAGCTCACCATCCATAGCATCTTGCTCATCAGTGCTGGCAAAAGATACCCGGCCACCAATCACAGCTCCAATGATGTAAACTAGCCATGTCAGCCGTCCTGCACAGGAGGAAGACCCATGAGTGTCCCCTCCAGGTATGATCTGACGAAGACATTCCTGTTAGGAGCCTCCTTAATCTCAAGAACACTTTGGTAAAGTCATAAAATCCTACTTTTCTTATAGTGGAAGACAACCACTCTGGTCTGGTAAAAGTGATGCCAATGGGAAAATTTATCAGATAATCAATGTTCCTATATCAAAGTCATTATTTTTAGAGTGCAGTACTCAGAGTTAAAAACATCCATTGCAGATACGACTTCAGTTACTCCTCCCTAGTCCCCTGTGGCATTGATTCATAACAAATACTCTTGTGTACATGGAAGTAATGGAGAATGAATCCTTTTGAGTGGAGGTAGGAAAGGGAGATGGCCAGGAATGAAGGGTCCTGACAGCATCTCTTTGCAGGACTGGAGCTCTCTATACACTGCACTCACCCTCCTGCACTGCAATGTCCATTGGGCTGGCGCTGGCACTCTGCAGCAGCTCCTGGTAGGACTGGGCCGACTGGTCAAACAATTGCACAAGGAGTGCACATGTCTTCTCGTACTCACAACGCCCGATGGTGGACAGCTGGTCCAACTGCTGCTGGACCAGACCTGTATCCTCCAGGGGATCCTCCAGGCCATCCCTAATCCCAAGGGAAAAGGGAAGGTGGCGCTCTTAAAAACATGCCTATTGGTTTCCTGGATATACAACTCTCTCTTAATTTAGTCGCCATTTTCGACTGCAGAGGCCCACATCCCAATACTATTTTTTTCCCAAGAAAAGCTATTTAAGAAGTTGGAAGGAGGATATCTTTGGTCTTCCTTAGGTATATTCTGCTTGTTGGCAGAATCTTCTCATGTGAATTCCCATCCCTTAATATTTGTTGCCTTGAACAGTTTCATACTTCTAACCTCTCGGAGCTCTTGGCTCTTAGTTTTGAGTACAGTAAATTTTGGGACCACAAATGGATAGTCCTTTATGTGAGACTATTGTGGACTGATAGGTTAGGAATTTACACACTTTTGGATTTGAGAAAAGCAACAGGATGCTTCTCCATGTAATGTAACCCTGATGGGCCCTTACAGCTTATCAAACTCAATCTCCTGTAGCATATGTATGAATACTCTGAACAGCTACAATGAGTAGGATTTTTCAAAAAGTCTATAAATGGTCTAATACCAGCTCATATCAAGTTTTGCCATCAAGAGAATCTTGGTGCCAAACTGATGAGAAAATTTGATCTCACATCTTCATGGATTTCAGAATTGCAGATGAGACATTACAGCTCTGTACCAGGCTTGCCTTATCTACTAGTGAGTTCTCTATTTTTCCATCACAGCAGGATAAATGGCAGCAGCAGCAGAAGCAGCAGGGGCACACAAGCAGCTCGCTGCTATGCTATGTGTGTATCACATGCTACACACAGTGCCAGGTCATATTAATTTAATCATCATAAGAACCACCAGGTAGGCCTATTATTTGTATTCTACAAATAAGGAAATGGAGAAACTTGCCCAGAGGACATATCCTTTAATTGGCTTTTGGGGCCCAGAGCTTATACCCACTTCTCCATTCTTCAGCATTGCCTCCCCGAAGTCAGCTGAATAGAACCAGGATTTCCAGTGAACTTCACAAATACCCATATTTTGAAATGACTTAAGTCATAAACAGTTAAGACTATAACTCAAGACAATTAAATGCACTTGACAATGAGCAAATTAAGAATGTGAATTTAAAACAAAACAAAATAAAACAACTCATAGACACAAGAGTCCAAGTAAACTTCCCCTAAGGAACGGTCATTGAAAAACTATGTAAGAAAGGTCCTTAAAGAAAGACTACTTCATTTAATATAGGTTCCCCCCACCCCCAGTACTAGGGATTGAACTCAGGGCCTCACGCTTGCTAGGCAGGCACTCTACCACTTAAGCTATTCTGCCAGTCCCAATATAGGTCATTTTTGAAAGGGCCCGACATTTCTTTACTTATAGGTTTCTGGTCCAGTTAATAGTTAAGGTACAGGAAAACTGTGTTAACATAACATAACATAACATAATGATCAGCTGCCTAGAATTCTTATGTCTTCTAGTAAACTCTGAAATTACAGTTGATGCCTAGACTGTGTAATCTTATTTATTCACTTCTTTGGGAGTTCACATTAAGCACCATAACTTGTATATGATAATTCTTATCACATTTGAAGAAAATCAGTGGCAAGGACAAATATACAGATTTACTTTGTATTCAAAGATGTTGCTATAGATGGTTAGGGGGTCATGAATAGGATGCTAAAGAGATACTATTCTTTCATACTTTAGACTCTCACATGCTAGTGTGCTGACAAGGACAGGCAGCATGAATTGTATCAGCTATGAGAGGACTTCTGTCAAATCCCCCTTTGCCAATCAGGTGTCTGATCTCTACTAAGTAGGACACCAGGCTACTGGTAAGGGAATGAGGGAGGTGGTCTAAGTTTCCTTACCTCAGTATAATGTGCACAGATTCCAAGCGGGATGTGATGTAGGCTTTGGTGACCTCAGGAGTATATGTTTCCAGCATGTGGGGCTCTGTGGCTTTGACATATGGCACAGAGGCTGCAAGCCGCTGCCACAGGCTCAGGAGATAGTGCACGCTATTTGGGGCAAATTCCCAGTGCTAGGACAACCAAAAAAGCAGAAGGTATGTTTTTCCTTTTCATACACATAATCTCAGGCCATATGACACAAAGGATAAAGACTTAAACAAAACTTTCAGAGGCTTTGCTGTGTATGGGAATGATGTTAAAGCAGCTACTAGTATTTCAAAGATTAAGAGTTTAATGAGAAGGTGACTCTATGCTGGTTGTGTAAACCGTACCATAAGGCAAGCCATATGTAAGTGGTTCTCAGACATTAGTATGCATGAGAATTTCTTGGAGAACTTGTTACAAATAGAGATGCCCTGAACCTAGTGAACCAGAAACTACGGGGATGAGTCCCAAGCACCTGTGTTTTCATCAAGTTCCCACATGATTTTGAGGCAAGCCATACAGTTTGAGAACCAGTGTCCTATAATTCATTACTGAAAAAGAGGGCATTATTTCTTTTTATTCTTCTGTCTAGCTCCCTGTTCTGCCTTCTGTTTTCAGAGATTATGAGAATCTCTCTCTCTTGAATCTAAATATTATTCTCACATGTTCCTCCAGCCATTCTCCTTACCTCCCCCAACCCCCACCCTGGTGTTGCTGGGGATCAAACTCAGGGCCTTACACATTAGGCAAGTATTCTACCACTAAGCTACATCATCCTCAACCCCCTCCTTGCATTCTTCTAAATTTAAATGAATAGGCTAGAACAGTAACTACTCTGAAAGGAATCTTATCCCCCATGTCATCTTTGCCAAGGGGGTTGAAGAAAGAATATTCTTATGAGGTTAAAACTACTAAACAAGAAAAGAGATCCCAATGTTTAAACATACAGACAGGAGCAATCAAAGACAAACCTGTAGACTGGTCACTGTGAAGTTGGCTATCAACCGAATAACCTCAGGGTAGTTTTCCACCTTTACCAGTTCTCCCAGTTGGTAGTTACTCTTCAATCGGGCCAGTAGTCTGCAAAACTCATGGTAATTGTTTGGATCTGATAAACTCTGGCAATAGCACAGAAAGAAAAATAAAATGGAAAATATGATTCACTATGACATGTATTTGGGCTGTCTATGTGTACTTCTGGACTTCAGAACATGATTCACAATGACATATCCATACAATGTTTAGAAACAAGTAAAAGTCACTTTAAAAAAGTTTGGTCAGCTGGGTGCTAGTGGCTTACTCCTAAAATCCTAGCTACTAGGGAGGCAGGCTGAAATCAGGAGTATCACGGTTCTAGGCCAGCCCAGGCAAATAGTTTGGGAGACCCCCATATCCAAAACAACTACAACAAAATGAACTGGAGGCACAGCTCAAGCAGCAGCGTACCTGCTTTACAAGTGCAAAGACCTATTTCATGCATTCAGAATAAACACCCATGAAATGGATTAGCCTCAATTGGCAGAGTGTGAAACAGCAGCTCAGAGAGATCACAAGACTTGCCTAAGGTTGTAAAGCCGATTATGGCAGAGATGATGGGCACCATCTAAGATGTGACTGGCCTGTTTGCTTTTCACCAAAGGAAATCTAATAAAATTATTTTTGTATTTATCAAACACTAAGCACAACACTGTAGTTTACTACAGAGGCAAACTTACACAAATGTTTACATCATGATTACTCTATTAAATTTATTTGATTATATTAGTATGTTTATATATTTTAGTACGCAATTATATCAAATATTATAGATATATTACAGTAGTAGTATTTGTTTTCTTATAAATATCTTTCTGTATTAGCAATGAGGGTACGCATTGCTCACCACTATTAACACTGATACTCAGTAGGTGCTTGATACAATTTACTGAATGAACAAAGGATTTTTTTGGGTGGTAGACAGGAGTTTGAACTCAGGGCCTGTGATTCCTAGGCAGGAATTCTACTACTTGAGTCACACATCTAGCCCTTTTTTATTTTTAGCTATTGCCTCCCAGTTTCTGCCTTTTGGGTAGCTGGGATTATAGACGTGTATTACCATGCCTGACCTGAATAAAGGAGTTTTAAAGAGAGGAACAGGATTAGGTAAAAACAAACTGCTTTTAGAGGGTGAAGGGGATGTATGACTATGATCGAAGTGCTTCAAACACATGTATACAGATTGCATAATGAAGCCTGTTAAAAAGTGTTAAAAGGGGCAGGAAGAACAGGGAGCTAAAATAACAGATGGGTGAATTTGATAAAGTACATCATATGCATGTATGGAAATATCAGAGTGAAATCCCTTTATACATTCAATATGCATTAATAAAAAAGAGAAAAAACAAAACTAATTGCTTATGATTTTTTTACTATGGAGAAGTAATAGTTTGAAAACTAGTGTTAGCTGAATTTTAGGGACAAAAAAAGGCAATCAAGTTATGGAATGAGTAATTTGAAAGAAGTATGTCCCCTCCTTCCTAACCGAAAAATAGCCCTGTATACCTAGGTTACTAATATTAATTTAAAAAATATAAATAAAAACAAAACCCAAACGTCAGATTCTTAATTTCCTGGGGGAAAATGACTAGCTTCACTTTTATTTTCCTATATCAATGTGACCCCATCCTGACTCCTGCATTTTTTTTCTGTTTGGTGAAAGCAAGGTTTAAACTCAGAGCTATGCATTTAAAAAGCAGGAGCTGTACAACTTGAGTCATACCTCCAGTCCATTTTGTTCTGCTTATTTTGGAGATGGGGGTCTCACAAACTATTTGCCTGGCCTGGCCTCAAACTGTGATCCGCCTGATCTCAGCCCTTCAAGCAGTTAGGATGACAGGTGTGAGCCGCCAGCACCCAGCGTGGCTCCTGCATTTCTGCAGCTGTAGGACACAAGTCCCTCTTCAGCGCATAACTCTTGGTAGTTGCCTACAGACCGATTCACATAAACCTTCCAAAGTATAGGACTAAACTGCTTTATAGATTTCTGCTGAGTGTGGCCTCTAGCTAAATTTCCTTCAAATTCCTACAGCTAGCCATAAACAAATTCTCAAAAATCTTACCTGTGGATTTTCCAGTATTCGTTTAACACCATCGACAAGATGAGAGAGAAACTTGGCCCTCTCAGCATTGTTAAACAGGGATCTTCTGACTGAGGCAATCTGTACTAAGCAGGATAAGACCTGAAAGCAGGGCACAGCACACACTCATTAAGATGGATCAGCTACTTTCACCCTCTATCTGAAATGGATGGATATCTGAAATGGTTTTATAAAAGAAAAGAGCATCACATGTAAGCTGATCATAGCAACTACCTATGATTACTTTCAGTTTGGAAAACTCCTTTGACCATCTCAATGGCTTCTTTGACTCTTGCACATAAATTTAAGTCTTGAAAATATTAAGTTTACAGTTTAAATAAAGCATTGGGTTCAGGCTTGTCTATTTAAATAAGGCCTTCTGGATAATCAGGCTTTGCTTATAGTGCTATAATGAAACAAGAAAAAGTCAAATCTATGCCCTGAAAAAAGCTTTCACACTGAAAATATTTTCCCCTTTCCTTGATACTTATGCTGTCTGTCCCTCCAGATGTATTTTTCATCTGTCACCTATTCCCTAGGAGGCTGACCTGTCAGTAATAGCTAAGATCTGTTGTACTCTGGTTTATGGTTGTCTTCAGCTACTGGGAAGAACCAGTAGGAGGTCAGAGGGCAAAAAGAGGTACCTCTCTCTCCTGGTTGGGCTACAGATGGCAGTTTAGGGATAGCCACAGCTCTTGCTCTACAGCTCTCCTCTAAGCCATAACTTGAGCTCTTCAAGGGTTTCCTTCCCTAGCCACTAGAGGTCTCCCACTCCTGCCAGCCCGGGGTATATCCCCACCTCTGGATGGATTCCCTTAATTTTGCCTACACCTTTGCAAATAGTCTTTTCATTAATTGCCCCTCTCTACTGTGTTATCTTCTCCTGCATGAATGTAAAGATATAAACATCACTGAATTCACATTTCTGTTAAAGCAAAGAGGTATATTAATTTGGAAAAGTACTACAATGTCCATTACAGAAACATTAGGCAGAACACCCTGATTTGTTCCATATTCTTTGTATAGTTTGTGTACAACAGTATTTTTAGTCCAACAATTTAAATACCGGACCAATAAGGTTTTAGAATTGAAATGATGAGATTTGAGATTAATTATTACTTTACAGGAGAAATACACTATTTCTGATACATAACTTCCCATTACAAGTTCCATCATCACTATGTAATGTTTGCCTGAGGGACCTTCAAACCTCTTCTCAGTCAGGACAATCTTGGTGGTTCAGCTAGATAATATCAGGTGAATCCCCTCATTCTAGCCTGTGGCAATCAATGTTAGATAGAAATATAAGACAGGACAGAAACAGTCTGAATATGTGCAGCAACTGACTAGTAGACAGGAATAATTTAAACATAAGCAAGGCTGTAAGATGTCATTTCACCAGCTGGGTAGCTAACCCTAGCATGTCTATTCTCTCTTTCTGTGGTTTTATAAAACAAAGTTGACACAAAGCTCCTTCACTACTGACACTTTCTAGAAATAGGCTTGCTTTAGAAACTGTGGTCTTGACTCACCAGAGGAGAGAATGAAGGAGGGATGGAATGATAAAGGTCAAAAAACAGCTGCAGAGTTGAAGAATCTAAGAATGCTAGGGAAAAAAAAGATAAAAGAGATCACTTTATTACGTGTGCACAGTGCTACTGCATTCTTTTAGCACTATACATTAGGGAACATATACTGCTTATTTATTTTATAGAATGTCTATTTCCTTAGAAAGTTATACACGTAGAACTTTTTGTTTTCCTTTTCAAAAAGTACTAATTTTAGCTCTTTTAACAAACAGATTCATTCTTTTGATTCTCAAGGAACTTATTTATTTATTTTTTGGTGGGACTTGGGTTTGAACTCAGGGCTTTATGCTTGCAAAGCTATTCTACCACTTGAGCCACACCTCCAGTCCATTTTGCTCTGGTTATTTTGGAGATGGGGGTCTAATAAACTATTTGCCTGGGCTGGTCTCAAACTGAGATTCTCCTGATGTTAGCCTCCCAAGTGCTAGAACTGTAGGTGTGAGGCACGGGCTCTCAAGATACTTTAGACAGAGGTGTTAACATCTTTGTCCATAGCAAGAATTTTAGGTTTTTATCCCTAGGAACAAAAAAACCCAACAAGTTCTTTTGTTTGATCACAAAAAACAAAACAAAACAAAACAAAACCAAAAACAAACCCAAATCAGGGTGGAGACCGTATGTAGCTCAGGGTAGTCTGGAACTTGATGTTTTTTTTCTTTTTTCTTCCCCATTACCTTTCTTTTTTCTCCCCAGTACTGGGGATTGAACCTAGGGCCTTATGCATGCTCGTTAAGCTTTCTATCTCTAAGCCACATCCTTGGCATTTTTTTGGGGGGGTAGACAGAGTCTTGCTAAGTTGTCCAGGTTGGCCTTGAACTTGCAATCCTCCTATGTCAGCCTTGTAAGCACTAAGATTACAGGTGTACACCACCACGCTGGGCCTTGTTTTTAAAGATAGATATTATTCTAAACAAACAGGTAACAGAAATTTCTAGATAATTAATGCAAGAAAATAAGAGACACCTATTATGAAGTAATTAATACTTCTCCCATCCTGAGGGATCTATAAGATTCCTCCAACAACCCCTCCCCATATTATGAAAACAGGCATTAAAATCTGAAGTTTTCTCTTAAAGTAAATAAGAGATCAAGAACTTTTCTCTGATTAGCCTATGGACACACAGCAGGAGGATTTAGGTGGTGTGAATGCTCTATTACCTGATCTCCAGCTGGTGGGGATCTGTACTGTACACAGGTCATCTGAGGACTCATCAGTAGAAGTGCCAATGAAATCAAAGTTCAGGCAGTTATGGGTGAGTTTAAGCAGCTGCATGAGCAAACCATGCTGACTTTCATCATTCAAGTTCAGATTCTTTCCTGAAGCCTGGAAAAATTACCACACATTGAGTCCCAAATAATTGTTCCTCTCTCCCCAGCTCATTGCTAGATTCATGAGCAGGCTGTTAAGCCAGAAAAGGAGGGCTGTGGTTTAGCATAGTAAAATGATGTTTTTTTTTTTTTTTTCCCCTCTTTTTCTCTAAGTACAGATGCTGTACTTTTATCACCTTAATACTACTATGAAAATACCTACCTCTTCTTTTCACTATTAGCACATATTTACTAATAAACACAAAGTTGGTATTTAAAGAAATTGCTCTCTTAACACTTAATTCTTTAGATGCTATAGACATAATGGGTATGGGACATTCTAAAGCAATATGGATTTAAGAATTGCATGTAAGATCCTACTAATTTCTATGTATAGGGCTAAAACTCTGGAAAGAGTTCTGAGGAAGTTTTCTATCCTATCCTATCTTCCTTCTTTATCTTTTAACACCACCATTTTCAAAAACCTTTCTAACCAGAATTAAAACAAAATTGCCACTGAATTGTATTTATTCACCTACAGTGTACCTCCTGTAGACTATATCTGAATACTGGTCCCTAGCTCCTGTGGATGTACAGTACAAGGTTCTACTAGCCAGGCCTCAGTGATTGGCTAGCTAATCATTTATTTCTGATAGTATCAGTGAGGAAGATTTGATACTAAGTTTTCTCAAAAGCTATTTCCCCAGGAGGTACAACAGCTTTGTCAGGCAGCTTGCCCAACCTGAGGAGCACTGAGAATTCAGAAGTAAAACTAAGTAACTAAGTAACTATGTAATTGATGGGTGGGTACCATTAATGTGGACAACAGAAAGAAGCCAAACTTGCTCCTGAAACTAAAATTGGGAAATGTTAGGAAAACAGGAACAAAAACACAAAAATGAACAAAAGCCAGAGGTTAATTCCATTTAGTTTTCAACAAGGACAAAGTCCAAACATTGATATAAATGTGTAGGACTCTTGACATTTCTTGTTTAGTTCAATTCTATCAATAAATGAATTGAAAGCCAACTCTCTACTTTAAAACAGGTAATTTCCTTATGTGATACTGTGTACCCCTTCAGGTTATTCATTCTAAGTAGATGCTAAAAATTCAAGATGTACTCTTCCTACAGATGTTACTTGTTTACTTGTTACTTTTAACTCAGTAGGGGACAGAGGAGTCAACTTAGTTTTCTATAACAATGTAGTCTGAACCTGCTTTCAGAACACTAAGAATCCAAACATCATAAAGTTAACATGCCTTCATTCTATATAGAGATTTTATGTGGTTATAAAAAAAAACAGACAACAAATTTCTAACTTTGTGGTAAACTAGGATCCTTTAAGATAGATGCATGGGCTAAATGTTCATTTATTGTTCTTTACCTGGAAAAACAGTTCTGAAGCGGGGAAAATCACAATCCTTTCTCTAACCTGGTCTATCTGGCTAGCTTCTTCTATACTTCTAGAGAGATGGTGATTACAGATGCTCAAACACACATGGGCTCAGTTAGGAGCTGACCTCTAACCAATTCCCAATTATTTTCATCCTTCCAAAGGAACTGGAACCAAGACCCAATCTACAATCATACCTGTTTTAGTAAATTGCAGGAAAGTGTGAAGATATCAAATAGTGATGAATCTCGGAAAGAAGAGGCTATTTTTCTGTGCTTGGTTAAAGGATGGGTGGTGTCTGCCTGTTTAGAAAAGGAACAGGCCAATGCAAGTTTTAGAATTAATTGCAAAAATAGAAATTTTCATGTAGACTTCAAATAAACCAAAGTATTTCCAATAAATGCAACATAAAATACATTTTTAAAGTTTAAATTATTCTTAAATCATATCTAGTAAGAAGATGCAGAGGACAGTAAGCTGCCAGGAGCTAAACAGTATCTATTTTTCTCTCTAGCTTACAGAGAAAAAACAAAAGGATGGATGAATATTTCTATTTCAAATTTTTATTTTCTTCTGTACTCAGGGAGGTAAAGCTTAAATTGTTGGCAGACATTGTTAGTAATTATTGTCGTGTCATATTGTGGCTTAGTCACAAAACCAGACACAGCAGCAAGGCTTGGATTTTGGTAAACAAACCAATCAGGATTGAAGATACTGTAGAATTTCCAAAATAGTCATGAACTTAAAATAAATGACAACAGCCTACAATGCTCTCTTCCTTCTCTAGCCTATTTCAACATACGGTCAACAAGCCATGAAGTGAGAACTTCATCTAAATGGGTCTATATTCTAATTCATTCCACTTTTCTTATCTTTTCAGCTAAGTTATAAATGTTTTTGTGATTAAGGACTAAATCAGGGCTGGAGTGGCTCAAGTGGCAGAGTGCCTGCTTACCGAGTGTGAGGCCCTGATTTCAACCTCCAGTACCACCAAAAAAAAAAAAAAAAAGTGTGTGTATATATATATCTATATATATAGATATACAAACTCAGTCATTTACTTTTTTAAAGTATGCCTTCTATTTTTAACACACACTAGGTACTCAATAAAAGAATTTGAAGGTTAGGGCTGGAGGTGAGGCTCATGTGGTAGAGCAACTGCCTACCAAGCACAAAGCCTTGAGTCTAAGCCCCTGAATTGCCCAAAACAAAACAAAGAAGAATTTCAAGGTTATCCAGGGTATTTTTAGTCTACTACTTATTGAAAATAAACCTCTTCTTTTTTTTGGTGGGACTGGGGTTTGAACTCAGGGCTTTGTGCTTGCTCTACCATTTGAGCCACACCTCCAGCACAAATCTCTTCTATTTATTGATCAGTTCATAGGAGGGGTGTGCAAGTATTTTTGCCACATGAAAGAATAATATAAGTAAGATTTCTGAGAGAAAATCAAATCTTCTTTGATTTCAATAGGAATGGAGATGGAGATATACTTTCTAACAACCAAAAAATAACAGAAAATTAAAATGATTTAGAGGTTCAAAGTATTGTAATCTAGCTTCAGTATCACTGCTTGTTATGTGTGCCACAGCCAATATAAAGGTATTGATGATTGAATATACATCATGTACCATTATAATCTGTTGTACTGATCTTAATAAATTATTAATCATTAGCTATGCCAGACACATTTTCATCACTTCTTTAAGAGAAGTAAAATCCTGAAAAGTGTGTTTTTTTGGTTTTGTTTTGTTTTATGCCAACATTCATGTTCTTTTGTGGGGACAAGTTTCAAAGATGAGAACAGTAATCCCACAGATTCTGTATTTAGTTAATACATTCTCTCTTACTGTGAAGGGAAGCATACAAGCCTTGGAATAAGACTGGGTTCACAGATTCAGATAGAGATATTTACTAGCTGTGAAACTGTAGACAAATTGTTTAAATTTGCTCATCCAGAAAATGGCACACAGTCACAGTACCCACCTCACAGAACTGTTGTGAGAATAGGATTGGTTAATAAAAATAAAGTGTTTAGAATAGCTCCTGGCCCATCATAATCACTCCAAAGTTTAAGCTGTTATTATTTTGATAACTACTGATCACAAGGGGGATTGCATGTGATAGAGAACACAATACGGACTACAGATTTTAGTAAGCTGTAAGCTACTGCATTAAAAGAATACTGACTAAGTTAAAAGTTCTCAGGGTTAATAAAATGCCTGCATAATTATGAGCAATAGCAACAGTAAAGCAGTAATTAATATGCTGACAACTTAAGGGTGAGATGTTATGGCTAATATTAATATTGGCCTATCAATAACTATAAAAATTTAGATATAGAAGTAATTGAAAATGTAATAGCCAGAGCAAAAAAAAAAAAAGCCACTGGTGTTTCCTCTGTAGTGCTCTGTGACATCAATGACTGTTTTAAAATTTAACTGGTATTCAGTAGAATGTTTCATGCACTCTGAAAAGATGATCAGCAAAATCTTTAGTAGTAGTACATGGGGACTGATTTTTTAAATGACACACATTAATGTATACAGGAGCAGAAGGGCCACAGAAATGATGCTGGTTCCACTATAATGGCCCCTGCTTTGGATTTAATCTTTTTCACCAGCAAGGGAGTATTTCATTATGGTTTTGACTTACAATCATTACTCTCATCTCTAAAATGAGCATTAATACCAATATGGAAAGCTGAACAGGGAGGGTGAAATATTCTGGAGATCTCCAAAGGGGACAAGGACAAAAAGAGGGAGGCAGGTTGCACTTACAGAGGAAAACCCAATGAAACTAGTTTGTTCCAAAAGGGCATTAATCACTTACCGCAAAAGCACACAACTGCCAAAAAAGATCATCCCACACACAGCAGAAAACACCAAGACTAAGAAAAAATATGTCACTTACTTCAATGAGGAAGGCTGTAGCACTTACTTGATTAATTTCATTGGTTAGTTGAGATAAAATTGTCACACCAATGATGCAGTATTCAACACTGTCCTGGATAGAAAAATGTACAGGGGAAAGAGTTGGCATGTGTGCTTGGTTTGGCACTTGGAGCACTCATACTACTGATTCCTCTTCACTAATAAAACTGCCTAGGCAAGGCAGCAAAGAATTACAGTTTAAGCCTGTTCCTTTGCAGGACCTCCACAGCCAGCTTCCACCGAGAAAGATAGCTAAATCTGACCTGATGAAGTCAGATTTAAATCTGACCAGATTTAAATTTTGATGAAATTTAAAACTTCTGTATTTTGAAAGTTCCCATAAGCATTATTTTAACACATATATTATTAAAAGATACACTGAAAAATGCATTTGTAAGGTAAATGGTGAATGGGTAATACAACTTAACAAGTGACTATATAATGACAAAAAGGCAAAGAACCTGAAGAAAAGAGGATATAAGATATAGAGATATAAAGATGAAGTTCAGAGAGAAATAAATAAAAGTAGTAAATTAACACATGAAAATTTGTCCTATCTCATTCATAACCCAAACAATGAGATACCAAATATTTTTACCTATTAATTTGTGAAAACAGAATGTTCAGCTTCCAGGGCAGTGGTGTATGAAGTAGAAACTACTCTTACAAACTGCTGGTGGAGGTATAAATCAGGTGTAACTTTTTTTGAGGGCTATTTGGAAATATCTTTGAAAGTCAAAAATATATCCCTTTGACTCAATCTACTCTATAAATACATTTATTCAAAGTGTGACAAGATAAATGTACTGGGATATTCACTGAAGTATTTAACAGCCAAAAAATGGGTACAAACTAAATGCCATCTATAAGAGACTGGGTAATTAAATTCTGAAGTTTTTAAGTATGAGACCCAGAGTTCAATCTCCAGTACTGCAAAACAAATAAGCAAACAAACAAACAAAATTGCAGTGTTTTAGTTTGGAACAGTATGTTGGAAATTTCAAAAGAATGAGCAGGGTTTGTTTGTGCAGACATGCAAATGCCACCAAGATATATTAAGGGTAAAAAAAAGATGCAGAATATAACAAATACATCAAATAATTCCATTTTATGTAATTTTTAAAGAGCACGTGAGCATAATGTAAGCTTTTCCCGTTCTTAAATTCCGATATATACACTGTACCTGTAAAAACCTCGTGACATCTGTGATTGCATTTCTGAAGACATAGTCATCCTTCTGACAGTCAAACCAGCCCAGTTTTGTGATTCTGGCATATAACTGAATAAGAGCTTGTGTCACGAAAGTAGCCAACTTTGGCCGTGTGGCAAGGTAGTTGAGAACATAGTTCCCTATGAAACAAAAACAGTCCACATGATAGAAAGCTCTGCCAGGGAAAGGTGTATGCCTTTAAATATGCTAAATAGCTAAGAAATGGCAAATTTAGGCAATTTGCACTTAACTCTCTTAATTCTGTATGCTTCTGAGAAGTGATCAAATTTAAGACCACTGATCAGTTTCCAAATTCAGAATTTTATATTCTCATAAGAGAATATCTGAGATATAAGAGAGAATCTGAAGGATAACAGCCTTGAGTCTACCCCTGCACTGCTAAATGAAACAGTCCACACTGAATTAAAAATCCTTTAACACAGCTATTTTGGAAATTACTAGTGGCAGTAAATTGAGTAAATAATAATTGAGTAAAAGAAATTTCTTGACAGTGAAAGTAAAGCCTATGATAATAGGCTCTAATTAGAAGTAACTGTACTGGGCCCTCTTTCCTTCCACAAGTTCAAAATTCTGGAAAAAACCCCCTGGATTCTAGACATTCTGTATGCTTAGGGATTTCAGCACATTATCAAAACAAGCATATACACTTAACTATAACTAGCATACCACTAAGCAAACTAATTTCTTTGAGACAACAGAAAATTCTGTACTTACGAATGTCTATTCGTTGTTCCAATGGCAAGGGGTTGTTTGTGCGTGATACAAGCTTGGTAAGGCATGTAGCTGCTAGTAACTGGGAGTAAGAAGACTGTGAAAAGATGGGAAAAAAATATTTAAGTTAGTCACAAACTTTTGTTTTGTTTCAAACATTTCACCTTAAGACATTCCTGCCGTATGGCATGAGAGAGGAAGAGAAAAGAAGCCCCACTTATGCTATGCAGCTAAACCTTCAAAGTATCTCTCCATAGCACAGCTACCAGTCAGCTAGAGCTCTGGGGAATATATATGACAGTTATAGTAATCTTGAGGATAATTACTTGTGAGATATAAAATTATGTCCTAAGCAATGGAACAATATTATCTTATTCTTAAATGTGGCCTTTTTCTCCCCAAGTACTGGGGTTTGAATTCTGGGCCTTGCGCTTGCTAGGTAGGCACTCTATCACTTGAGCCATGCCCCCAGCTCTTTGAGTATAGCTTTTGATGAATTTTAGCCTTGCAGAGCATCACAGCATTCCACCTGGTCATAATATATAAGAAGGAATCATGTAAGAAGAATCTCGCCATGTGGCTATCTTACACAGTGTTACACAAATATAAAATAGGAACAGGCTGGGAACCACTAAAACAATCTAATCAAAGGTTAAGGGTAATTTTTCATTAAACTAAAAATCCTAAAGACAGTCAGTTATACATTTATGTTAGCATTACATAATACTACTAGGTATTAAAAAAACTCTTTAGGATTAAGAAAAATTGTAAAAGTGACATTGACATGTGATTTTTGTTCAACATACCTGAACATGGTTTACACTGATAGTTTGAGGTGTGTCAAACTAATAATGGAAGAGGCTACTATAACCTTAATACATAACATATAAATAACTGCCTACCATTTAATGTGTAAATGGTTTTTATGTATAATTTCAATAAATCTGCTAAGTCACTAAGAAGCCAGTACAGAGATTAGAAAGGAAGGATCTACAGTTTGCACCAATTCATTCTTTCAGCTTGCTGTCAATGAGGAATCAGTTAGTGGGTCAGAGACTGCAAATGGGCTGCAGCAGCATAGGAGTCAATGGGAAGAGTTCGTTGTGTACTCCCACAGAACAGATGCAATGGACCAATCTTAAGACTGACTGATTTAAAAGAAATACACAAAAAAACTATATGCGTAAAACTTAGCAGAAACCACTATTTAATCTCTGACAATGATTCTGTAACCTTCAGCTACTTGGAAAAAGACTTAGATTCCTTAGGGACCAAAAGATAATTTTAAGTAAGTATAATTTGTTCTCCTTATTGCACAAACAACATTGTAACAATACTAATGAAAATGAAGAAAAAAAGTAAGTAATCTAGGATTTTAGTTTCCAAACAAATTAGCTCTTTCACTTTTTCATATTTCCTTCCAATCTGAAGGATATTTTTTAGAAAGAAAATGTTTATAAATGAATTCTTCAGGGATATACTGCTCAAAACACAATACTGCATTATCATGTCTATTTTCATTTTTGCCACACTGATAGTAATTATAGTAGTTATACTTTTTCTTGTTTTTTTTCCCTTTCATGTGTGAAACAGGATAATGTAGGTAAGCATGCCTAGAAAGTTGTTTGAGAGTTAGGAAAAAGAAGAGGGCTGCACCCGATTATGTTGCCATTTTATTGAAAGATGGCTAGTGTAACTTGCTAAAGTCTAGTTTGAATTCTGACTGTCAATGTCCTTTCATGGTACCCTGGCAGGGGATTGCACTAAGATCCCCATCTTGCCAAAAATAGTAATTCTATCAAATTATTTTTTATTAGAAGTATTATTTTGATTACTGCAATGCCATCTTTAAGCTGAGATTCTAAAACCTCAACTTCCTGTAATTTTCATTGTCAAAGTCATTTTCCTCTAGACTTGTAAGGCAATCAGCAGCAGCTGTGGTGTGGAGTAGGCAAAACAGGGAAGATAAGGAGCTTGTATAGTGACAAGGACTTTGGGTAGGAAAGGTCCTTTATATACAGCACTACCTTCTGTAAAGGATAGAAGAAAGTACTTAAGTATAAAAACAGACAACGTATTCCAGAAATTTAGTGCAAGATGAAAAATAATAGGACGGAAACACATGTGTAAAGAGATTTTCCTGATGAGGCCATATGGCCCTTTTTGTCAACCTGGCAGGTGTGGTACTCTTCAAAATTGAAATGGAAAAGGCAGGGATTCCTAGAAGAATCAAGGAACAGAGACTATCCCAGTCCATTCCTAAGCTTAGAACCAGAACATTTTCCCTAAGCCTCCATTATTCTCCAGGATTTTTAAGTCTTACGTACACTTCCTCTCTCAAGGAGCAGCTGGCACTTGCTCAAGCAATCGGGGCTATTGGTGAATTCAACCAACGCTTTCTCTGCCTGCAGTCGAGTGGTTGTATCTGTTGTTTCATACAGCTGTTTGCACAGATTCTCTAGTTGGGCCAGGCTCTGGAAAAGATTGGTCAAAAAAGAAGTCAGTCCAGTGTACTAACTACTCAAGACACTCTGCTTGAAATTACTGGAAAGGTAAGTCCAGCTTACTGGAAAGCTTCATCAGCAGCTGGATAACCTTTATCTAATAACCACTGTAGCTCTCTATTTGATGCTTCAGAAGACAAAGTGACAGAATGCTTAAAATATCTGTATTCTCAGTCATTCCCAATCACAAATGAATGAACTTTTTCCTTGCAAATCCCCATCCTCCAAAGTCTTTCCAATAAAAAATTCCAAACTTGTATTTTGCCATCAATTTAAAAAATATGAGTACTAGAGGCATCACTGCTAAAACTAAGTACATAAAACACAATTTAAGTGCCACATAGGTCTTTACATAGTTTTTAATATTTTCCTTTTGAGCAGTAGCTGCTGCTTGTAGTTATTACCTATATACATAAAGACGTCACCTCTGAGAAAGTTCTAGAAGAGTTGGGAATGTAGTACGCACCTTCCTACCCAGGTCCCGCATGTCTAAAGTTCAGCAGACGCTCTTCTGATGTACTTTAAACTCCTGCTTTGGTTTCAAATTTAAATGGAAGGGTCAAAATAAATTCAACTCTAGCATCTGCTCACCCAGAGATAAGACAAAGGGAACGCCCCCAAACAAACCCTTCTCTCCAAATCTTGAACCAGATCCAGGGAGGCAGGAAGGGCATGGGTGTGAGCTTTGGTCAAAACCCCAAAGGAATGAAAACAAATCTACTTCTCAAATGCGGTGCTCAAGGCAGAGGAAAGGGACTAGTTAAGATCACACTTAACTATCACCTTTCACTAACTGAAGAGGACAATAAACATCTGCTAGCCTTTAAAGAAATGGTTTGGACTTTAAGAAGAATTGGAGCCTATTATCAACAGAAGCAAGCAAGATTTGGTTTCAGTTGTTTGAGGGTTTCTACTATTAGAAGTGACATTCTAATAAGAACAATAATAATAATAATTAAGCCAACGTGTGGAAATTACCTAACATGTTATATAGCCAGTCTGCTCAAAGCTTTCCATTATCACTTTTTTCCCCCCTCATTATACTATGACTTTATAAATCACAGCTTTTCCACTAAGCAAGAAAGCCCTTAGGGCAGATTCCTATTTTATTCAACCTGATTAATAAATTTCCAACATTAACCAAAAGGAAACAAGAAAAATACTGATATACCATAATTAGTGTCACTTCAGAAAGCCCCCTCCCCCCTCAAAGAATAAAACATCCTTCACTCTCAAAATCAAACAAACAAAACTGCCCTTCAAACTATTTTAGGACTACCATTAGGCTTATGCTTAACTTGTTTCTTTCTTGACTCCCTTGGGAGTCAATTCTATCTTCTTTAATTCAAAAGCATAGAGAAAGCTACAGTTATTCTATAAGCATACCTGATTTTTTCCACATGGTTTCCAAACACAAGGAATAGAAGAAAAGGTAATCACACACACATGTCATTTTTATGTTTGCAAGTACTGGTTCAGGACCCCATTGAAATAAATGTAATTATAAATCCCCACATTCCTAAGCAAAGGATTAGTCTCTTTCACAGGGTTTTGTCTCAGCATTGAAGTCTGTCTCTTACTTCCTCCTATAAAATGATTTACTTAAAAGAACAAATTACTGAAAACATAGGTATCACAGAAAACATTAAGAGAAGGATGTTGTAACTAAAAATGAAGCTGGCTGTAAAATGTGTTATTAGGGAGCAGCAGCATCACCCTCATAAACTCTGTCGCCACCACACACTGAGGTTTCCAACATTCTGAAAGACACTACCTAAATAGACCTGCTGTTTAGGGTACAATGCCTCTCCTTAGATCAATCAGTTCCAGTAGCTCTCCCACTGCAACTCTTGTTTACGTTTATTACAACGAAGTTGTTCACACCACAATGGTTAAGCATCTGTCAACTTAGGTCCTTACTGCTAAAATCCTACATGCAGGTTATGATGGGGCTTTGGCTGTTGTTTTGATTTGCTAATTTAAAAGACAAAACATACTGAGGGGTGAGTCTGGTAATGAGTTCCCAGCTCAGGAAACAAGACTGTTTAAAAACAAAAAAGTAATTTGAATGTTTACACAGTCTGAAGTACAGCTTTATTTTCTTTGTTTCCAGAACAAATGGGAAACAATTTTGTTTTCCCTATTAGTAGAAACACCTAAAAAACACAGGGCTAAAAGTCACTTCTGGGTTGCTCACACTACTACTGGAAGGAAAGAGGAATGAGATATTTTCATTTAAGGTCTTGCGGTTTCTAATGCTTCCCAAGCAAATCTAATGGTTAAGATTAATTTTTTGGCAGTACTGGAGTTTGAACTCAGGGCTTTGTGCTTGCTAGGCAGGCACTCTACTCCTTTAGCCATGTCTTCAGACCCTAAGGTCACTTCGAGTCACTTTTCTAGGGAATCCAACATAAAATACAATTATTTGATTAGATATTAGAACTAGTACTTCACAGGGCACAACATCCTCCCTTTCTGTATAACACTATTTCGCAGTGCTTATTAGGGACATCTACTATGTGATGTCACTTCAGTCACAAAACAGCCTGCAGAGAAGAATGCCTATTTTCCATTCCTGACTGTCAAGCTGACAATCCACAGAGCAACTTCCATCTGGTGCCATTGAAACCGAAAAGCACATTTATAAAACTGGGAGGTGATCTACCACCAAAGTACTGCGTTTCTATGAGATGCAGATGACTAACTCCCAAGCCTACTGATTTTGCCAATAATCCCAATGAAGGTATTAAAAAAAAAAAAAAAACCTATCATCTTTAATCTCAATCTCTTTCTCTCTCTTTGCTACATGACTCAGGCTAACTTCAAACTCAGGATCCTCTTGCCTCAGCCTCCAGAGTGCTGGGATTTCAAAGGGTTGGGATTATAAATGTGCTACTATGACTGGTTCACCTTTAATATTTACAGACATGATTTTATAGTCTTTTCAACTGGGCAGAGAAAATGTAGCTCAATTATTCCCATTTGAGTACAAGGTTCAATTTGTTGAGATCACAGACCTCAAAGTATAATGATTTTCTGGAACTCTGCCTCCAGAAAAATGATTTGTTGTACATTAGATGTTATAGTATGCCACAAAGCAGAATACTTAGAATCTATTATTTAATTTGTTTAATATTGTTTTTTAAATAGCCTAAAAGTCTGTATTTTTAAATTAGCCACATTACTATTAAAAAAAAAAATCCACTTGGAGATTGCCAATCAGAGATTAGGATACTTGCTCTAAGGAGGGGACTCAACAACATTTCCAATAATGCCAAGTCTTGAATTAGAAATAAACATAACCCTGATGACCAGTCGGATCTGCAGGAGTCTGAGAACATATCTGTAATTGGACTACCACCTGACAATCTGAAATGAAAGTGAAGATGCAATTCACAGTTCTAATGAAGAACAGAGTGGAGTTACCAAAAGAATTGGTGAAAAAAAAATTTTTTTTTTTTAAAACCTGTTAATTTAGACCCCCTCCTTGTTGGAAATCTTCTGCATACTAGAAACAGAATGGTCAGATGGACACTGAATCTTACTTGAAAATGGGCCATTATAAGGACCTATAAGGTAAGTGAGATTAAAAAATCTATTCAATAAAGTATCTTACTGCCAATAATGAATATATAATCATCATAGATAATTTTAAAGAACTCAAAAATTCATTGCCAGCTTAAAAGAAGAAAGTATCAAACAGTATATAAAGTGTATTATCACTTGTGACATATGCTAGTAAATTCATAGACAAAAATCCAGATGAACATGAACCATGCTTGATTATCTCTCAGAGGTGAGACTATAGGAGACTCACAGTTTACATGTTATTTATTTCTGTAACTTGAGTTTTTGACTACGACGCTGTCAAAGTTTATAATACTCTATAATTAGGAAACAACTCCCAAGAACTATACAGATAAAATTTTAAAAGGCAATTTTTTAAAATTAAGTCATCTAATTACTAGTGTTTTATTAACAGCTGATTCTGTTACAAATCAGAATTCACCAAACAAAAGGCAAAATCTACTCCAAAGGCCAATTTTTAAAAAGCTCTATTTATTACTACTTCTATTTTGTTCTTTCTTACAAATGCTGGTAGTTTAAATGGTCCAAAAAGAACATTCCATTCAAGGTCTCCTCTTGTTCATGAAGTTAATGGAAGGTAATCTTTGGGGCCAAAGTCACTTTGGTTTTATACATGTATTAGCAGCTCTTTCATAAGATATTTTTGAGAGGAAAATTTTACTGCAGTGGAGTCAACAGGAGAAACTAGGTAGTTGTCTGAATATGATATGCACACATGCAAACTTTTTAAAAAGTTAGTTTCAGAAAAAAGTTTACAAAGCTAGTGTGCAAAAGTCCTGAATATGGGGCTGAAGGAGTGACTCAAGTGGTAGAGCACCTGTCTACCAAGTGCAAACCCAAGTTCAAACTCCAGTACAGAGGAAAAAAAAAAGACCTGAATATGTACTTTGTAAGAAAATATGTAATTGGCCAATGGGCAAATGAAAAGGTCTACAATCTCTGTCATCTTCAGGAACTGTCAACTCAATTGATGATGAGATACCCATTAGGATGACTAGAATGGAAAAGCCCAGTGACGTCTGCATTGACTCAAATACACTGGAAACTTGGCCATATTTTTTAAAGCTAAACCTAGAGACACAGCTTTTCCATTCCTATGTATACAGTTAATGGGGTCCATGAGACGAAGTTCATCAGGAATATGTTCAGGAATGTTCATGGAAGCATTAAATAGTTCCCAAATGGAAAGCCAAGTGCCCATTACTGGAGTATGGATAAATATTTCACTTCTTAGTCTGGGTGCAGGTTACATTGGCATGTCTACTTTGTGAATATCTGCCAAACTTGTATTTATAATTTGCATACTTTCTGAATATATGGACGAACACCACAGTTCTCCCAAAATTCTCCAGGTATTTATTATCCATTACTTTTTGATATTAAAGCAAAAGAAACTGCACTTCAGACTTCGAGTATGTTAGTTTAGTTTTATATCAATGCATGATTTTAGAACCATGCCTCCCATTATTTTCTCAGGAAATAACTAAGGTAAGATTTTGGATGTATTTGGGGACAGTCTACTTTTGAGAGTACTGAGAGGGTTAACACTTGTAGGTTGCAGATGCTGTGTAATGTCTGCTGCCTTAAAACAAGATAAAATACTCAGTTCAGCAAGAGAGAATGCTATGCCAGCGCCCTGCATGCGTGAGATAAGGATGGCAAGTCTGCTAACACATGAGACTGCAGAATTCTACATTTAACTTCAAAATATGAATCAATTCTAACTTGTAATAAACACCAATGATCTTTGCATTTTGGGTAATATGTGGCCAAAACACAGGTAAACAAATTATTTCATGAAGTAAACAGTTGGACTGTGTTTGGATTTAACCCTATCTATTTAAGCATTCACTTAATCTGTCACTAGAAACTGGTCTGGATTCTTTCTTATAGTCACAAGTGATACAGAAGACTTTATAAAAGCTGTAGCACTAAGGGAAACACACTAAAACAGAGGTTTCAAACCAGCCCATGTATATTTCTGGTTCTGATCTTGCAGTGTGGTTTTACAGTTTGACACAGTTGCCAATATCTATAGATCCTAACAATATCCATAGTTTTTCAGCTTCCCATGAAAAATGAGATGGTTTGAAAATGCTGGTCCTGTATTTTAAAGTGTCACTAGCCATATGATACACAGAGGAAGTGTTTCCTGGGGGCAAGATGCCTTGTTCCCACAGTTCTCCTTCCCCTGGTCATCCTTGTTCACTTCAAGATGTCAGATATAAAAACCAGGGAGATGATAGTACAATAAATTTTGGCTTAACTTTGACTAACTCTTTATCATATTTGGTTAAAACAGTCTTCTGAGGACAAGTGGCTACATAAAACTTAGAAAAGGGAGGGAGATGAGGTAAGCATCTGGTCTTAAAAGCATATTGGTTTTGGTAACCAAGGGTGTAACTCAGGACAAATTAATTTCTAGGAGCTGCAGTTTCCTCATGTGTCAAATAAGTGGATATTATTACATTATTTTTAAAAGAACTTTTAAAACTTCTAGTTCTAAACTAGAGGTTATCATATACTGTTCTTCCTATTTTTAATTATATAAATCAGAATTAAAAGTAAGGAAATATCAAAACCACCATGAAGACAACAGTTAGGACAACTGAGAGAATTACACTTAATCAGGTAACATAAGCACTCTGGCCACTGTAGCAATGTACCTTTATCCACAAACAACTTCAGTGACATACCAGCAGAAGCAATGGTTCTTCTGGAATTGAGGTTCAATATTAATGGTTAAGATTTTAGGTGACAGACAAATTTGTATTCTTCCATCTATTAGCTGTAGAAGCATAAGGTACTCTAATCATTCAAGTTAATTTTTTCTTTTCAATAGAAATAATACCTACTTCACAAGGTTGAAAAATTAATGATGTAATGTATGCAAATGGCTAATTATTGAATTTATTAATGGGTATTACCTGGGTTTTACCTACTAAAAGCTCTCCAGACAACAGCTTTTATATTTATTTGCATGAATGCATACAAAATCTGTAATGGGTCTTCTGAAAGGATTATAAATGTCTTCCCCCTAGAGAGCTAGAAAGGTTTGAAAATAGAATATATAACTGACCCTCACTATTCCTAGATTTTGCTTTTGTGAATTCACCTACCTGCTAAAATATATTTATAACCCAATTCAATATTCACTCATGGCACGTTCAGTCATTCACAGACATGTAGAGATGGGAAAAATTTGAGTCCCTGGCCACACATTCCCATCTTAGGTTAAACACTGCAGTGCTTTGCCTTCTTGTTTCAACCCTTACACTATAAACAAGTACACAGTCGCTTTAGTAGCACATCTTTTGGTAGTTTGTGATTTTTGTTGGTGATTTTACTGCTTAAAAAGATCCCAAAGCATAGTGCTGAAGTGCTATCTAGTGTTTCTGTGTGTAAGAAGGTTGTGATGACCCTTATGCAGAAACTGGGTATGCTAGATAACACTTTGTTCAGGGATGAATTACAGTCCTTTTGGCCAAGAGTCCAATGTTTATGAATCAACAGTATGTATTAAACAGTGTCTTTAAACAGAAGCACACATAAAGCAAGTTTACATCCTAAGTGTTTGAAAAAAATGTGACCAGAGATTGACAGGAACCTAATCCTGCATTTCTCCTAGGAGCAACGGCTCAATAGTTGCTAATTCAGTGTTCCTGGTGACTTTATAATATAATCACAGTGGTGCAGGTGTGGCTGAAGTAGTAGGATGCCTGCCTGGCAAGCGCAAGGCTATGAGTTCAAACTCTAAAACCTCCATAACTACAAGGAATAATGAAGTTACAATTCAGTTTTATTTCTGGCCTCACTGGGTGATCTCAAGTACATACCTTCCCACAGAAATAGATCTATATTGTTGTTGTTTACAAGCATGTGTTCAAAGAGGTATTTATCAATCAATTTGTATAACTTCCATGTTGATATATATATACTGTTATTTCAAAATTTTAAATAATTACTTCAAATGTTTGATTATCACTTAATTGTCACTTATATTAATTACGTATGTGTTGTTTCCTTCATTAATGAGCACTAATGCATACAGTGGATGGGAAAGAACAGAAGTGTGTCTGGCACATACAACAGGAGAATCATCAAAGTGACTTATATAAATGGATAAATCTAACTCTTTTTTTGGGTGCAGGGGAGAGGGTTGGTCCTGTGGGGGTTGAACTCAGGGTCTTGTACTTGCCATAGCAGGTGCTCTACCACTTGAGGCATTCTGCCAGCCCTTTTTGTGTTGGTTATTTTTGAGACAGAGTCTTGCTTTTATGCCCAGGCCAACCTGGACTGCAATTCTCCTATTAATGCTTCACCACACAGTTGGGAAAACAGGCATGTACCACCATACCCAGCCATTGGTTGAGCTGAGGGGGTCTCGAAAACTTTTTGCTCAGGTTGGCCTTGAACCAAGATTCCCCAGATCTCCACCTCCAGAGTAGCTAGGATTATAGGCTTGAGTCACTACACCCAAGTCTAATTCTTAAAAAAGATTTTCAAAGGAATTTTGGAAAATGGCAGTTGATAACACATTAATTTTGTTTCTCCTCAAACCCAACCATAATAAAACTAAAAAGATAAGGAAAATAAAAGCCAACTCAATCCCGTAAGTATAGAGAAGACAGGAGAGGAGAAAACAGCAACAAAATTCTGGAATCTAGAAAAATCAGTGGTAGCTGACTTAAATGGCCCAAGTCAATTTTCCATCAGTGAGAAATACTAAAACCAACTTGATTTACACTACATGCTCAGACATTAAGGTAAAGTGGGATGGCTTAAGCAAGGAAAAACAATGCAAGTGTTCTTTTTGGGGGGGGGCAGTGGTACTGGGATTTGAACTGAGAGCCTCCTCATGCTTGCCAGGCAGGGGCTTTACCACTTAAGTCATGTCCTTAAGCCACAATGCAAGTATTTTTGAAAAGTCAGATTCCCAGATATCTTCCCTTATTCTGTGCTTCTGAATGTCCCTCTCTGTGGCCAGGAAGACACCAAGGCAGTTGAAAGTACGCTTGAAGATATGTATACCACATACCAAACAGGTCCAGTTAAGTGGCTACATGCACACTGAATGGCTGAGTCTTGCCTCACCAGGTTCCACTTAGAAATGCCAAGTACAGACCATTCTGTTTAGGCAAGAATTTTGAAGATTTCTCTGAGAATCTCAGTAGTCTCAAAGGAAATCGTTAAAGATACGGTGACATGGGTGGTGTCACCCAACAAATGGTACACAGATAGCTCTACTGTGATGCCCAGGCCTGCATGCCTCACCCACTCTTAGTGCTCCAGTTAGCTCTATAGGCTCTTCATCTTAATGGTGAGGAAACAATCAAGGATTACCAGAAATCTAAAAAACCTTTATACTGGAAGAGAGACAGCTAAACAAACTGCAGAAAGCAATTTGAAACAAATAGAAACTAAGGAGACGTGACAAAAATGAGAGGGTAAAAAAAAAAAAAAAAAGAAAATATGCTATTAAGCATCTCAAAGAAATTTTTAAAATACTGCAACTGTTCATTAAAAGGATGGGAAAGACAAGAGAGCAAGTTAGAGAGTTTAGAAAATAAAAATAGGGTAAAAGGGACAAAATCCTACTACAAGTTTGGAAATAAAGTTAAAATTGCACGACAAGGCCAGGCCATGGAGGTTCATGCCTATAATACCAACTACTTGGGAGGCAGAGACAGGAGGATTTATAGTTTGAAGTCAGTCTGGGCAAAAACAGTTATGGAGACCCTATCACCAGGGGCATGGCTCAAATGGTAAGAGTGCTGGCTTTGCAAGCTAGAAGCCCTGAGTTCCAAACCCAGTCTCACTAAAACAAACAAACAAAACAAAATAAAACAACAAAACAAAACAAGCCAGTGGGTGGTGGTATATGTCTGTGGCCACAGCTACTCAGGAGAGAGAGGAAGAAGGTGTACAGTCCTAGGCAGGTCCAGGAAAAAGCAAAGGAGATCCTATTTGAGAAAGAAACTAAAAGCTAAAGTCCCAGGCTCAAGTGGCAGAGTGTTTAATCCCCAAGTACTGCAAAACAAAAAACCAAAACAACACCCCCCCCCAAAATAAAACAAACACAAAATGACTACAGAAAACAGAACAAAGGACCCAGAATGGAAAACAAGAAAGCAAAGTTACAACATGCAGAGGCCAGTTCAAGAGGTTCAATATAGGAGCTACAGGAAAAAGAAAATAAAGAACAAGAAATTATCAATAAAATAATTTTTAAAAACCCTTTAGAACTGAAGAACACAAGATGCCAGAATGAAAGGATCTGACAAATGTTCAGCATAATATATGGAAACAAGAAGCCAAGAAAATATGCCTGCAGAATTCTGAAGGGAAATGATCTTTAACCTAGAAGGTTTTGCCTAGAAGGTTGTACCCAGGCAAAGAAGGGAGCAAGCATGAGGGCAGAACAAAGCTATTTTAGGGCACACAATCCTCACCCATATTCCCACGTTCAAGGGAGTCGCAAAAGAATGTGCTTCATAACAAAGTAAGAGTACACCAGGGCTAGGGCATGGCTCAAATGGTAGAGTATCTGCCTAGTGAGCTGAGGCCCTGAGTTCAAACCTCAGTACCTAAAGAAAATGCCATAAAAAGGCAAATGTGGAATGCAGGACATGGGAAATCCAAGACAGGACAGGACTATCAAGGGAATCCTCAAGAGGATGGTGAAGCAGCTATCCCAGGAATCCTAAGGATCTGAGTGGTTGTAGAGCACACTAAGGCTTTATTCAAGCAGAATGGTGTAAGGGACAAGTCATGTTGAAGAGTCACCACCAAGATTTCCACAGCATTACTCTCTTTTACCTGAGGATAGAATACCTATGTGAGAATTCTCACTTTAAGCTTTCACCTTTTTTCTGGGGTGAGGGTGGGGGGCAAGGCGGGAAGGGGGACAGGGATTTTAACTGGGGGCTTCAAGCTTATAGCTTGAGTCCTGCTTCCAAGTCACTTTCACCTAAATCCAGCTTTTCATTGGAAAAGCTCTCAAGTGACAGAATAACTGCTTTTCCTTTAAATTTTGGAGTTTTTCTACAAAGTTACATTATCATTTTTAACTACTATTCCACAGACAAAAGAAATTGTGCAGCCTTAAAAAAGTTGGTTTTATGGCTAGCATGTACAAGACCCTGGGTTTGATCTCCATCACACCCTCTCTGCCCCACAACACATAAAAATTAGCTTTAAAATCGATAATGCAGATGGCTACTTAAAGCACTTAGAAGTCACCATACACTTTAGGGACTGTGTCTTGTGATGTACAAATATTTTTTTCCAGTTAAAAAAAAATAAAGTCGGGTGCCACACCTGTAATCCTAGCTGCTCAGGAGGCAGAGATCAGGACTGGAATTTGAAGCCAGCCCAGGCAAATAGTTCAAGAGACCAAACAGAGCACCTGCCTAGCAAGCGTGAAGCCCTAAGTTCAAACCCTAGTACTGCCAAAAACAAACAAAAAAAGAGAACATATACTAGGCTGTCATCTTCAAATACCTTTTTTGGAACTTGATTCTGCCATGCTGACAGCATTAAAAGACCAAAACAATGTATTTTGCTATGAGAACAGCTGAGTTAGAAAGCAGATCATACAGGCCAAGCAGATCACCTAAGGAATGGAAGCCAACATTCAGCTATTTGGAAACCCAAATTTGCAGTCAAAACAAATATATATGCAAATAAATTTTTCTGCTATATTACCATTTTCCTAAAAACTGTATTTTTATAAGCAGGTCTATACAGGGAGAACAATCCTGTAGCAGTCAGTATTACTCCTACCAGGAGTAATGCACATCCATCTGTCTATTTATCTACCTTGCAGTAATGGGGATTGAACCCACAGCACATGCTAGGTATGTTTAACTTATAAATTTAATAGTGATCTTTACCATGCAGCAAGCACAATCAAATGACTGACTTCCAAATTTCAGAAAGTGACAGTCTACTGGTTTGGTATTGAGAGAGTCAAAATGTGAAAGTTGTGTACTTTCTTAACATTTCCTGGTTTTCAAGAGTTATTTGTTTTTGAGTTCTACATTATGACAGTTACAGTGCAAAGGAATACTGTTAGACCAGGGAACATTTATTATTTTAAATTTATGGTTTTTTTTTTTCTTGGTACTGGGGCTTGAACTCAGGGCCTACACCTTGAGCCACTCCACCAGCGAGTGGAGTGAGATAGGGTCTTGCAAATTATTTGCTGAGGCTGGCTTAGAACTGTGATCCTCCTGATCTCTGCCTCCTGAGTAGCTAGCTAGGTGTGATCCAAAGGCGCCTGGCTGAATTTATGTTCAATTTGGTAACAATATTTGTTTATCAATTTGGTGACAATATTCAGACTTCACAGTATTGGGGTATTTTATCAGACATCCTATTAAAATATTAAGAACTATATTTAAACATTGAGTTACATATAGTAGAGCAAAGGAAGCAATCAATCAATCACCAATTCTCTGAGGCCACCAACAAATTTCATCACTATTTTGCAGTGACTAGATAAGGATTTTAGATTCAAGCAATTAATAGCTAGCCAAATAAATGCAAACTGGCTTGGAAAATATTCAAGGAACCTCAGGCATCTTAGGGTTTCTCCCTTCTTTCTATGTTACTGTTCTTAGAATGTGCAGGATTGTTACAAAGGGAATCTAATTTAAGAGAATGAAAACACTAACTACAGACTGAGAGAAAATCTTTGCAAAAATCTGATATAAAATATACAAAGATCTCTTAAAAGTCAGTAAGAAAGCAACACATTTAAAAAATGGGCAAAAGATCTGAATACATAACTCACCAAACACATAGAGATTGGAAGTAAGCCTATGAAAAGCAGTCTAACACCATATGTTATCAGTGTACTGAAAATTAATAGAACAGTGAGCTGCCACTACATACCCATTAGAGGAGCTAAAACCGCAGACACTGACAATACCAGATGTGGAACAAGAAAAACTGCTGAGAAGAATGCAAAGTGGCCAGGTGCTGGTGGCTCATGCCTATAATCCTAGCTACTGAGGAGGCAGTGACCACGAGGATTGTGGTTTGAAGCCAGAACCAGGCAAATAATTCATGAAACCCTACCTCTAAAAAACCCATCACAAAAAAAAAGGACTGATGGAGTGGTGTGGAGCCCTGTGTTCAAACCCCAGTTCCGCCAAGGAAAAAAAAAAGTGCAAAATGGTACACTAGAAGACAGTCTGGCAGGGTGTTATGAAACTAAACAAACTCTTAACATATGATCTAGCAACTGAGTTCCTTGGTATTTACTCAAATAACTTGAAAACTTATGTCTCCACCAAAACCTGCACAGAAATGTTTATAGAAGCTTTATTTATATTGGCAAAACTTGGCAACAAAAAGATATAGTGGAACTTAAATGAATACTGCTAAGTGAAAGGAGCCAATCTGAAAATGCTACTTAATTGTATGATTCCAGCTACATTTTACATTCTAAAGACAAAACCAGAGACACTAGGAAGATTAGTGCTTGCCAGGAGTTCAGGGTTGGAGGGAGGGATGAATAGGTAGAGCACAGGGGATATTTAGGGCAGTGAAACTCTGTATAATACTGTAATGGTGAATATATGTCATTATGCCTTTGTCAAAACCTATAAAATGTACAGCACAGGGTGCACTTCAGTTAATGGGGAAAAACTGTGGGGGATGGGAGAAGTGAGGGCACGTGAGAACTTTCTGTAATTTATTCTTCGGCAAAATTTTTTTTTGATGGTACTTAGGTTTGAACTCAGGGCCTCATGCATGCTAGACAGGCACTCTACTTACTGCTTGAGTCATTCCATCAGCCCTCTTTTGTAAATCTTAAACAGTTCTAAAAAATAAAGTCCAGTATCCAGGAATGGGGGGAAGGGAGGATAATGGCAAATGATGGAGGGGGTGAAGTCAACTATGATATATTTGATATATTGTAAGAACTTTTGTAAATGCCACAATGTACTCCCAGCACAATAAAAAAATAAAGTCCAGTAAAAACAAATCTAATTGCTAGTTTAAAAAAAAAAAAAAAAGCTTTGTTTTCCCCCCAGTACTGGAGTTTGAACTCAGGGCCTCAAGCTTGCTAGGTAGGTGCTCTAACACTTGAGCCACTCCTCCTGCCCCTAACAGCTAGTTTAAAAAGCCTTACTCTTCTTCCTCAAATCTTAATATTGTCTGTATTATCAACCAATGTTCTATCTAAAACACTGACATATATCTTAGTTTTCACAACTCTCTCCCACTCACCCCTTATCCACCTGATAGGGCAACAGAATGGCTACAATTCTCTACCTTGATTTAGAGACATTATAACACTGTCATTCATAGTTAGAGATGATGTAACAGTGGGCTCTGAGATCTAAGTTAGAATCCACACTGAAGTTATGTGCTATAACCTTTTGCTAGAGGACCTGTACAGGAAAGATCTTTAGATTTGTAAAGTCATTCCAAAGTAATGCTTACACTTAAGTAACTTTTTCTAAATTATTCCTTACCATCCATCCAAATATATGCCTAGATGGGACGGACAGTAAAATATACTTTGTTTTGCCTTATATGGGCCTGCTACTTTATGTAGCAGGTATCTCTGTATCTCTGGTGTTATGCTTACCTCTCAAAGTGTTAAATATGATTCAGACACACTTTAACAATTAAAAACATTTTCTCCTTAAGTTCCTGCAGCCTAATCATGCACTTTTCTCTATTAAAAAAAGTACCAACACTCATTTCACCTGAAGAACAGAAATGACAGTAAATTGTAACAGATTTGTTGCCATATATATAACTAACAAAATAGTAGGTATCAACACTTGGTTCTGAAGAATGAACACACACACACACACACACACAAAGTACATGAATGTGTGCATGCTGGCAACACTGGACTCAACATCGAACTCAGGATCTACCATAGGCTCCTAGGTGCTCTACCACTTGAGCCATGCCCCCAGTCCTTTTGGCTTTAGTTTCAGATAAGGTCTTGAGTTTTGCCCACACCGGCCTTGGACCATGATCCTCCTACCTACGTATACTGCGTAGGTGGGATTAAAGGCATGAGCCCTTGTGCCCAGCCTTCTAATATACGTATATATTTTTTAACAATTTTGACATGGCTTGTTGAGCTTTTAAGTAGGCACCTGACATCCTAGAAGAGAACACTATCACCAAAAAGGCACTTCCAGGCAATTGCGCATGGGATTGGGTAATTTTTACTTCAGTTTATTGAGACTGGGTTGGGCTGTCACCAACCCTATCCTTAAGTGCTATGCCTCTATCACTTCTAGGAATCCCCACTGTCCAGACAGCATTAAGTTTACATGACCATATGACTCACAATCAACTATAAAGTATATATATGCATAATTAACGTAAGACCTTAATGTAAGTTTCAGTACCATAAATACCCTTTGAAATTTTCCAAACTACTGGGCTAAGAATATGAGGCTCTGAAAAACATTAGCAGTAGTTGATGCTCAGTAACAAAGCAGTTGACCACAACCCACCTATGTAGCTGCTGGTTTCTAAGGGTTTTCACTGGTGGTTTTATGTGCAGCTCTGTCTAGACTACTTATGTGACACGAGAAGTTCCTGACTCTTGGGTGCCCTTTTCCATCACAAGGGAAACAGGACTCACTCAGCAACAGATATCTGAGTGTCTACTATGTACGAAGCACCATCCCACCTGCAGATATGAATTTAAAAAAAAAATTTTTTTTTTTTTTGCAGTGCTGGGGATTGAACCCAGAGCTTTGTGCACTCTAGGCAAGTGCCTGAATCACATCCCCGGCCTCCAAAGTAAACTCGAAATACTTGATATGTGTCAGCAAATGAAACAAAGATCCATGCTGTTTTGGAGCTTTTACAGTGAGGGAAGACAAATACTACTAATCATAATAAGTAAGTCACAGGGTATGTTAGGTTAATAAATACCATGGAAAAAATGAGAGGACAGTAAGGACGAGTAAGGGAGTATATGTAAATACAAACAGAGATAGAGAGGTACAGGCTGCAGTATTTAATAATAGAGTAGTTAAGGTAGGCCTCATAGAAAATTAAAAAGTGAGTCCAGGGGCTGGAGGAATGGCTCAAGTGATTAAGAGTGCCCTGCTAGCAAGCATGAGGCCCTGAGTTCAAATCCCAGTGCCAAAAATCAAAACAAAACAAAAAAACCCCCCAAAAACCCAAAAGCCCTAAAGAGTATTCATTTAGCTGGGTGGTGGTGGTAGTTCACACCTGTAATCCTAGCTACTCAGGAAGCAGCGATCAGGAGGATCCCATTTCAAAGCCAGCCCCAGGGAAATAGTTCTTGAGACCCTATCTTGAAAAAACCCACCACAATAAAGGGCTGATGGAGTGGCTCAAGTGGTAAGAGTGCCTGCCTAGCAAGTGTGAGACCTGTCAAACCCCAGTGCCCACCCACCCTAAAAAAAAAAAAGAAAGAATGTAAACTTGTAGCAGGCAAGGAAGTTAATCAATCAGGCAATCAGGCAGACAAATCTACTTATGTCTCCTAACAAGGCTTTTCAACGGATAGGCTAAAACACACCAAGTCTTCAAGAGAGAAACACTCTCTCTTTGTTGGGCATCTCAATGATGCACCCAACAAATGGATGCATAAATGATCTTTCCTCAAGTGAACTCATGATTTTAGCTGATGAAATGAAAACAACAGTAATGCCCCCACAAACAGGCACAATGCATCCAAAACATCTCAACTTAACTTTACCAAAAAATCTTATTCAATTGATGGGGAGAATAATTTGCTCTTTTCTTTATGGTAACAAAAATTATCTCTTGTAATTTATAAGCACGAAATATTCCTTTGACAAATGGTACTAACGCTAATTCAATCTTCAGGCAACTGTTTCTTCAAAAATATTCTTAAAAGTCTATTAAATGAGACTAAAGAAACTACATATAAGGAAACGAGATAATTTTAGATCCACCCAGCCCAACTAATAAATCTAATAAGTACATTATTTTATTTATTCCTCCAATTCATAATCTACCTGTTTCAGTCTCCTGAGTGTTAGGATTATAGATGCGTACCACCACGCCCAGCTCTTATGCGTGCTTTTTTTTTTTTTTAAGTTTTAGCAAGGATTTATTTTAGTATAGCAGGATAAAGTAGGAAGAAGTGGGAAAAAGGGGGAGAAACATTTCCTACCCCCCACACAGGCAATGGGAGTAAAGGCTCAAAATGGTGGTCGTTATTTGTCACCTTTATACTTTCTAAGCTGGAGAATGCATGGGATCAATGAATGCTATTTTTAAAACTTCAAACAAAGCAAAACCTAGAACCCAGTAAGTATGACCTTAAAATACATTCTGTAATTTATACTCTTCTTACTTTGGTAATTGGGTTTAAAGCAAAGTGCTCATAACTATCTACATTTTCTTCAGAAATCAAAAGCTTCCTAAACTGCAACAACTAAACCTCTAGAAGTCCCTCACAAAAACAATGTGTACAGTGAACTTCAGAACTGCACAATAAACAAAAGTAAGAATCTTGAAGACCCTGAAGTCGACACTGCCCTGTGCATGACTGAGCTTCATCTGACTCCTCGGCAGAGTTACAGAAGGGCTGCCCTACCCCAGCGAGGAAACAATGTTAAAGTACTTGACCTTTAACACTACAGTCATGGACCTTTTCACCACACTGCTCTTCTCAAATGCTAAACCCTTCTGTAACTACTCTGGCACAATTCATGCTTAAAAAACACTTTTGTTTGAGTGGGTGACAAATGAGAAGCATCACCAACAGTAACAGTTTCATGTTGGGCCATGCTTTCAGTATGTAGGCATCAGAGAGAGGAAGCTTTGCTGGTAATTGCCTCCAAGTAGTCAACAGGCTGAGGATGCCTCCGTCAGTCTCTGATGGTTGCCACACCAACAACTGAATCCCAAAGAGCAAAGGTGTTTCAACTAGAAAGACTACACTACAAGGAAAAGTCACTTAATAAATGTGGAAATTAAACTTCACAGTGGGAGAATAATAAACTAATTTTGTTTATAGTGTTAATTTCAGATACTGTGTAAATGTGTAAGATTTTATGCAAAAAATGTGATTCAACACAACCAGAAACTAGAAGCAGAGAGATCTGCAAACCTTTAGAAAATCATTGACTTGTGGAAACACTTCTCTGCTCCCATTTTAGGACCCCCTAGTGAGCTAATTTGCTACTGCTGCCAGGAACGCATGGGCATAGGCAAGTACTTCCTGGTGAGGACTCTGCCAACTATGATGAGGCCATGTATTCAGTATCCATGCTTGCTAGGGCACTAACTGGCTTTATAAGGGAAGCCTTGGAGGAGGCAATGGTTTCATTGAGATAATCCCACATCTACTCTAGTCTGAGAATGTGTCATTAGTAAATGCCTTCTGGTGTGCAAAATATTAAATGCACTCAGGAAGACTTCAGCAGATGCTTTTGATAGGATGTGGAATTCTGGCCTAATACTTGTTTTTCTAGAGAAGAATGAGTTAAAAACAAACCCAGAAAAACTCAATTCTCCTTGAGCTGAACCATATGAAAAGACCAAACATCCAACCATTCTTGACCTGCAAAAATGTCAATCTTATATAGTTCAATCTAGTATATCCTGTTTTCTGTTCCTAATGAAGTTGGATTTCACTTAAAGGTCATTATGAAGACAAGATAAATTTGATAAATTGTCTGACCTCAAATCTGTTTCAAGTCCACTCTCCATTCCTCCTCACTAAGAACCCCATGGTCTCTTGGTTCCAGAGCTGTAGTACTCATTCTTCCTCTAGGTTTTCAGGGCTTGCTGACCGCTCTGGTTTTGTGCTTTGTGCTCACTTCTGCAAATGTTCCATATGTGCTTGAGAACATCCATCAAACCCAACCTGTTATTACATTCAAATCTAGTGTATACTTTTGGTTTTTTGCTCCTTTTCCTACCAGTAACTAATTTTTTCACGATGATGGTGGCTATGTAGTTTTGCCCTATGGTTTTCAGTTTTTATATATTCTGAAGCTATTTCATGAGGTACACAGATTTAGAAGTGGAATCTTTGTTACTTAATGATCTTTTTTTTTTTGTGGTACTGGGGTTTGAACTCACGGTGTCGTACTTGTGAGGCAGGTGCTCTACCAGCCCCACTCAGGGATGCTTGATCCCTAAAAGTGTGTCAGTTATACATTATCTGCCCCCACCACTGTGGATTGTCTTTTCACTCAAATGGTCTTTTCTATGCCCTCCTCCCTTTATTTTGGTGGTACTGGGAGTTGAATTCAGGGCCTTATGCTTGGTAGGCAGGTGCTCTATGCCACTCCACCAGCCCTCAAATGGTGTGTGCGTGTGTTTCTTTTGTGTGTGGCACTGGGGTTTGTACTCAGGGCCTACACCTTGAGCCACTCCACCAGTCCTTTTTGGTAATGGGTTTTTTTGAAATGGGGTCTTGTAAACTATTTGCCAAGACTGGCTTTTCACCTTGATCCTCCTGAGTAGCTAGGATTATAGGTGTGAGCCACTTGCACCCAGCTCAAAATGGTGACTTTTGATGAACGGAAGTTGTTAATTTTATTATATTTATCATTATTTTCCTTTAGGATTAATGCTATAGTTGATTTAAGAAAATCATCCCTATGCCAGTCATAAATACATAATGGTATATCATCTTTGAAAACTGTTTACACTCATCTTCAGATCAAAAAGTGAACTGGAATGGACTATTGTGTACGTGTTTAAGTAGGGGTAGTGGTGAGGAGGGTGGTAAAGCTGTTCCTTCTGTTGCATTATTTTCAACTCATGGACCCAAACTGGCTTTTAACTGAGGTACTTAATACTTGTGAGTAATAACACACCCTGGACTCATTTCTTCCTTCTTCCTTTGTGCTATATGTTCTACTCTTTTCCTTTCCTTTTTTTTTTAAATTTAAAATTTTTTGCTCATTTTTGAATTCTTTTTCCCCCTCTCCCTCTCTTCTTCTTTTTGGTGGTACCAGGGTTTGAACTGAGGGTTTAATACAAGCACTTGGCCATGCCCCCAGCCCTGAATTCTACTTTTGTCCCCAACACTAGTTACCACACATTCTAAAGTCCAAAGTTAAGCAATTATCTTCTCCCTTCCTGAATAATACAATGACCTCAGAACACAGACTGTGATCAGTTGTCTTCTGTTGCACTGATAGTCTAAAAACTAGACATTCCTATTATTATTTTATATATTTGTTTAGATTCATTTACCTATGTTTACCAGTTTATCTTTGCTTCTTATCTAACCAACACTTCCATGGCATTTTCCAACTTCTTTAAATATATTCTTTATGAAGTTCAAATGAAGACGTGCTAACTCAGTTTTTGGCTATCTAACAGAACTGTCCTTGAAAGATAATTTTGTTGGGTACACAACTCTAGGCTGACATCTACTTTTCTTTTTTGGCTTCCAGCCTGCCATGGAGAGGCCTCTATCAGCCAGTCTTTTCTCTATAGGTGCAGTCTCCCTCTCTCCTTCCTTTCCTCTTTTTTTGTAGTACTGGGGTTTAAACTCAAGGTCCCCAAGCCCTCTACCACTTGAACCATGCCTCCAACCCCTCGTGCTTTATTTTTCAGATAGGGTCTGGCGTTTCTGCTTGGCTTTGCCTTGGACTGCAATCTTCCTACCTGCACATCCTGAGCAGGTAGGACCAAAGGCACCTACCACCTCTTTCTCTTTTAAGGCCTTCTCATTGTCTTTAGTGTGTGGCTTTACTGTAATGTGCCTAGGTGTGATTTTGAAAAATGTATCCCATTTTAAATGTGGAGCTCTTCTAACTTATACTCATTTTTCTTTCTCAGTTCTCCAAATATTGGCCTGTCCTCCACTTGTTCCTTCTAGGCCTGTTAGATAAGCTATTTTCCCTCTCTCTTAGCCTTCATACTTTTTCATGTCTCCCTGTGCTGACTGTATTCTGAACAGTATCTTCAGATCTAGCACTCTCTCTCCTATACTGTGTCTAATAAGCTAATCTATTCATTGAGTTTAAAATTTCAACACCTTTTTTTTTGTGTGTGGGACTGGGGTTTAAACTCAAGACTACTACTTGAGCCACACCTCCAGTCCCATTTTGCTCTGGTTATTTTGGAGATGGGGTCTCATGAACTATTTGCTTGTACTGGCCTGAAATGAATTTTAAGCTTATAAATATTCTGTTTTCTTCCTATTATGCCTATGGTTTCTGGTCACTTTCTGCCTGCTCATCTTAAAGATTTATTATTTTAGGGCTGGAGGCAAGACTCAAGTGAGGCCCTGAGTTCTAATCTCAGTACCATAAAAAAAATTCCACTATTTTCTTGAGCATTTCCTACATATTTTTTGTTCTGTATCCAGTGATCGTCTAGTACCTGAAGTCAGTAGCAGACGTGACCTTGGGAAGAGGATGCAATCTAAATCTGCTTGCAGTTTGTGCTCAATCTCATTTGTGGTGGTTTTCTCTGTGCACATGCACACCGTGTGTTTCTGGTAGTGTTTCTAAGCTATTTTCCTGTTTCTGCTGATGGTAAGGGACTACCGATGACTTGAAGTGTTTTACCAGGTCCTGGATTAATGTGGAACTCTGCTTAACTTCCCATCTTGTGGTGGAGGTGTAGCATTCTGGTATTGAGCAGACAGCACTTTCCCAGTGACTTCTCTACTCTGCACTGGATTGAGTATGCTCATTTAAATGAATTAAATGGACAGGGGACTTACAGATTTCCCTTATTCTTGCAAGCTTGTAAATGCATTAAAAAGCAGGCTTATTCAAATCCAAACAGGATATGAGGCACTACAAAAAAATCAGTTTGCCATGGTATAAGAAATAGAACTCTTCCTATTCAGTTTTTTCTCCCAAGGGATTGTCCTTACTTTTTAAAGGACATATATATACTTAAAAGGATTTAATAGTAAGTCTTTCTAGGAATTGTATTAGAAAATGATTTTTCAGGTAATATATCATACTACTACAAATTCCAAGATCCTCTTTTTCCCCCCCAAACATGTCAAACTAGATCTTTTCCATTTTATATGTAAGTAGTTTTCTCATACCTGCATGTAGAAGCTTGTCTGTAACTTGCATAAAATTTTATCTTGCTAGATTTGAAGAACTGTTCCAATCTAATAAAATCTTTCTCTTTCTGGCTTTAATTGGTGGGACTGATGTTTAAACTCAGGGCTTTGTGCTTACAATGCAGGCACTCTACTGCATGAGTCATGACTCCAGTCTATTTTGCTCTGGTTGTTTTGGAGACAGGGTCTTGTGAACTATTTGCCCAGGCTGGCCTCAAACTTCCATCCTCCAATCTCAACCTCCCAAACAGCTAGGGTTATAATTGTGAGCCACTGGTGCCCGGCTCTAGCTTTTATGGAAAACAAAACACCAGGAACTGGTTCAAGTGGTACAGTGCCTGCCTAGAAAATGCAAGGCCCTGAGTTCAAACCTCAGTACCACCAAAATGAAAAACCCAGAATCCTTTACCCTGTATATGACATCTATTCCAACAGTTACCCTTGAGATGAAAAGGACAGGAAGTATTTTTTATTCTTGAGGGCATGTTGGAATATATAGCTCACAGAGGTATTCAACAAACATGCTGGCATTTTGTGAAGAGATGAAGACTAAATGGTTGTGTCCACATTGTTGACTTCAAGCGATTTGGGAGCAGGGAATTCAGAATCAAATCTCTTCTCCCTCTTCAATCCTATGAGATGTTTTTGATCTTCAGTTACATTTTTCAGCATTGTGAAGAACCTGTCATCAAATACGATGGCTGGTAATGTTACCAAGGAGGCAGATCCTTGATCTATGTTCATTGGAAATCTTAACACTCTTGTGATCAAGAAGTCTGATGTGGAAGCAATCTTCTCAAAGTATGGCAAAATTGTGGTTGCTCTGTTCCTAAGGGCTTTTTACCTTTGTTCAGTATGCTAACAAGAGAAATGCCTGGGCTGCCGTAGCAGGAAAGGATGGCAGTAATGATTGCTGGCCAAGCTTTAGATATTAATCTGGCTGCAGAGCCAAAAGTGAATGGAGGAAAAGCAGGCGTGAAACAATTTGCAGCAGAGTCAGTACCAGAACACTCTTCTCCAGCCCCTCATTCCACTTGAACTATCACGTGCAGTGGGATTGTGATGACAGGACAGACAGTTACCCAGCACATGTGCCTCGTCTTAGTATTGCTCAGGCACTGGTGCCTTCTAAATGCCAGCGTTTCTTGATGGGGAAATGCCCATCAAGAGGCAATAATGGTTTCAATTCTAAGAGTGGACAGATCTTCCAAGTCCGGAAGGCCATAAAGAAGGCGCTGACACAGATTAAATAAAAAGTGGATTCTCTGGTAGAATCCTTGGGGAAAACTGAAAAGGAATAGAGCAAACAAGGAGAGATGGAGAGTCAGAAGAGGAGCAGAGCAGTAGTCACTGAAGAGAGACAAAACTAATGTGAAGATGGAGTTTGGGGAGGGGGTACACAAGGCTCTACTGAGGCAGAGGACCTACTAGATGACAAGGATGATAATGGGGGATGACTAGTTGGAGTTGACCAAAGATGATGAAAAAAAAGAGGAAAGAGAGTAACAATGACTCTTAAGCACATAGTGGGGTTTAGAAATCTTATTCTATTATTTCTTTTTCTAGGCACTTGTCTAAGATCAAAGTTTTACCAGATCCCCATCTGTAGTACCTTAGTATGTGCTCACTGTTCTCTCTGCATTTCTCCTTCCTATGTTTGTTCATCAATTCATATTGCCTCGCGCCTAGTTTCATTTTTTATTTTCTCTGACATTCCTAGTGGTTTTGTTAAGTCTTATTCTGTGATTTCTAAATCTAATTTGGTAACTTTATGATTTAACAATAAAAAGTATGTAGGTTTTTATCAACTGTCTCCAAAATGATCTTGTTATGCACGGAGTACAGTTCTTTCCACTCACACATGATTTCAGTAGTGCTTCCCTAACTGCAAAGGCAATCACATTTAGCTGTTAACTCCGAGAAGCTTTGAGTTAGAGGTGTGTGTTAAAACCCACAGAGTACTGCTTAACACAATGTATTTTTGTGAATCAGAGTTGGTATGTCAAATATATCCTCTAGAAAAATAATTAGCGTAACAGTTTTAATATTTGTTCCGTAAAGTTGATACTGTGAATTATTCTGGCAAAGAGCCTGATGTTTGGGATCTTTGTTTCTCAAAATAAGTAAGTCCTTATTATACCAGAACAAAAACAACAAATCAAAACAACACACATACTGAATCAAAGTCCTTATCTAAGTCACTAATAAAAACATTTTTATCAGTTAAAAAAAAGAAAAGAAAAGAAACAGGACAAGCCCATGATCAAAGCCCTGGACCCTAAGACAGACCTGTTTTTAGCTGTCAATGATTCATTCATTGACTAGCATTCTTGGGTATGGCCACTCCAGTGGTTCAACAAATATTTCAATTTTACATTTTAGCCAATTACCTAATACCTATGAGGGTATTCTCAAATTTTATTTTTATCAAATGCTTTGCTGACACCCAAATACATTATGTCTACAACATGTCCCGTCTCTATTACCATTACTGGTTTGTTCAAAATTCCTCTTGAATGTGGTGGTGCACATCTGTAATCCTAGCACTTGGGAGACTAAGACAAGAGAATTAAGAATTCAAAGCCAGCTTGGAAACTAGATCCATGTATATCACCCTATACCAAGATTAACTCAAAATGGATCAAGGATCTTAATATCAGACCCCAAACTCTTAAGTTGATACAAGAAAGAGTAGGAAATACTCTGGAGTTAGTAGGTATAGGTAAGAACTTTCTCAATGAAACCCCAGCAGCACAGCAACTAAGAGATAGCATAGATAAATGGGACCTCATAAAACTAAAAAGCTTCTGTTCATCAAAAGAAATGGTCTCTAAACTGAAGAGAACTCCCACAGAGTGGGAGAAAATATTTGCCAATCATACATCAGACAAAGGACTGATAACCAGAATATACAGGGAACTTAAAAAACTAAATTCTCCCAAAACTAATGAACCAATAAAGAAATGGGCATGTGAACTAAACAGAACTTTCTCAAAAGAAGAAATTCAAATGGCCAGAAAACACATGAAAAAATGCTCACCATCTCTAGCAATAAAGGAAATGCAAATTAAAACCACACTAAGATTCCACCTCACCCCTGTTAGAATAGCCATCATCAGCAACACCACCAACAACAGGTGTTGGCGAGGATGCGGGGAAAAAGGAACCCTCTTACACTGTTGGTGGGAATGTAGACTAGTACAACCACTCTGGAAAAAAATTTGGAGGCTACTTAAAAAGCTGGACATCGATCTACCATTTGATCCAGCAGTACCACTCTTGGGGATATACCCAAAAGACTGTTACTCCAGAGGCACCTGCACATCCATGTTTATTGCGGCACTATTCACAATAGCCAAGTTATGGAAACAGCCAAGATGCCCCAGCACTGACGAATGGATTAAGAAAATGTGGTATCTAGACACAATGGAATTTTATGCAGCCATGAAGAAGAACGAAATGTTATCATTCGCTGGTAAATGGATGGAATTGGAGAACATCATTCTGAGTGAGGTTAGCCTGGCTCAAAAGACCAAAAATCGTATGTTCTCCCTCATATGTGGACATTAGATCAAGGGCAAACACAACAAGGGTATTGGACTATGAGCACATGATAAAAGCGAGAGCACACAAGGGAGGGGTGAGGATAGGTAAGACACCTAAAAAACTAGCTAGCATTTGTTGCCCTTAATGCAGAGAAACTAAAGCAGATACCTTAAAGCAACTGAGGCCAATAGGAAAAGGGGACCAGGAACTAGAGAAAAGGTTAGATCAAAAAGAATTAACCTAGAAGGTAACACCCACGCACAGGAAATCAATGTGAGTCAATGCCCTGTATAGCTATCCTTATCTCAACCAGCAAAACCCCTTGTTCCTTCCTATTATTGCTTATACTCTCTCTACAACAAAATTAGAGATAAGGGCAAAATAGTTTCTGCTGGGTATTGAGGGGGGGAGCGGGAGGGGGTGGAGTGGGTGGTAAGGGAGGGGGTGGGGGCAGGGGGGAGAAATGAACCAAGCCTTGTATGCACATATGAATAATAAAAGAAAAATGAAAAAAAAACAAAAAAAAAAAACAAAGCCAGCTTGGGCTACACAGCAAAGACCCTGTCTTAAAAACAAAAAAACAAATCCCTCATGTAGACTTTCTGAATATTTAGACCACACCAGTCTCCTTAGTGCTTAGCAATACACACATTTTTACACCTTAACCACACACTGCTTACTCTTTAATGTTTAGTAAGTTTATAACTTATCTTTCCATGATATTCAACAATGTTGAACATATAGCAAGCACTCAATAAATAATTGCTTTATTATAGGAGATTGGCTTCTAAATGTTTGTGATATTTGGGGAGAAAATGAGAACTCTCATCTTAGCCCCACCCTCACTAGTGGGAAAGTGGGAGAGAAGAAATAGCATTCTGTATTTGGTTATCCTCTAGGGAAGAAAATAAGGAATGTTGTATGTATTTAACATAATCACTCATCCTTTAATACTATCAAAATCTGCTTTTGTATTCCTAAATTTTATTTCTTTTCAATATTTATGGCAACAAATACAAAGTACAAATACAAAGTACTAAATACAAGTACCTACTTGTATTTAGTTACAGCAATCCAAAGGGTAAAGAAGCTTATATATTTCTCAGATGATTGAAATATAATATTTTGAGACAGTGTCAATTACTATAGTACCCTAACACTACAGTCCTAAATATTTTATTTAATTGTTGACACCCAAGAGGAACTGCCATAAAACAAGTTCTTGATTCCTGACAAGCCAGGGAAAGCCATATTTGTGCCAATTTTTAAAAAACATAAAAAATTATTTTTTCATGTTTTTCTCAAAATACAGCCAAGATGAGTGCTGAATATAACAGAATATAAACAATTCTTTAGAGTTGGTCCGTGGACCCTTGGGGGTTCTTCTGAGACTCTTCCATGAGATCTGTAAGATTCAAACTATTTTCACAGTAACACTAAGGCATTACTTATACCTTCTTTGCTGTACTGACACTTGCACAAATGGTGTATCAAAGGTACAAAGACAGTGGATGAATCCAAGGTGCCTTAGCACAAACCAAGGTAGTGGCTTCAGAGTGTATTGACATCTTTGTATTCTTTGCTGCCACATACTCATTTAAAACAAAACAAAACAAACAAAAAACCTCAGCCAGTTTTACTTAAGAATGTCCTTGATGAAATAGAAAACTTATTTTTTAAATTAAATTTTAACCTTAAGACACATCTTTTTAATATCCTATGTGGCAAAATGGGAAGTATGCATATAAATACTTTTGCATACCAATGAGTTTTCATGTAACAGACTAAGAAAGTTCAGATACATTTTCAGATTCTACACTGCAACTAACCTTTACAAAACTACAACTTGTAGAGTAAGTACTGAGGAAAACTCATGATTACCTGAAAAGGCTATTATTAAAATATTCCTCTTTTTCCCTCTACATATCTGTGTGAGGCTCGATTTTGTTCATATACGTCAACACAATGCATCTTAAGATATGAAATATACAAGTAAATGGGACAATCTAGCTGTAGTCTACAAAGCCAGATATTAAAAGAAATTTATTTTAAAAATTACAATACTTGGAAGACTGAGTCAGGAAGATCTTGAGTTTGAGGCCAGTCAGACCCTTGTCTCATAAAACCAAAAGTAAAACAATGCTACCTTACTAAATTTTCATTTTTTTCTTGGAATTCTTTCATAAAAATGTTTATAGTGGGCTTAAAATGGTGGCTCTTTTAAATTAATTGAAACACATATTCTAAAATTTTTATTTTAATTTTTAATATAGGAATATGCTACTGGGATAAACAGACAATAAATAAATTCATAAAGTTATTGGGGTTCTCAATGACATTAAAGAGGGTTGCCACTGTAGTCGATGAAAAGCATTACCTTGGAGCCTTGTTCCACTTGAAATGCATCAGGATTTACAAACTGTACAATTTACCTTATTTAGCAAGAAAGTCCACTGTCTCCAGTATTGCAGTGCATAACCAACTGAATTATATGGTGAACATGACTTCAGTACAGAAACACAACTACACCAACCACCCAGAAAACTCTTTCATAGGTCTCACCCAACCTACCACTCTCTCTTCCTGAGGTAATGGAGCACTTACCTCAGGGAAGTAACCATTTCCTTGTGATTTTCTTCCTATGGTTTTAGCACCTCTGGTGCTTCCCTAGGCTCTACAGGGTGAGTTGTATCACGAGCACAGGCGGGTATATAGCTCCAAGGAGACCACGGTTGAGGAAAAACTGAATGCACACACACATGGAGTTCAGTACTATACAGCAGATGCTTGATTCATTTTCTTACAACTCCACCCAACCAACTTCTGCTAAAGTCAGAGCACCTTTCAAAAAATCTCACATTGTCACTTTCTCACTTCAATTAAACACATTCACTTTTACCTGGCTTATGGGGCACCATTTGTTCTTTTAGGGAGGTAGATTTTCACAAAATTAAGGGCAGGGAAACACTGAGCAGATCACACAATGATTTAAGCACAAATGGTAACACAAGACTGACTTAAGAGTTTCTCTATGTCAATGGAGCTGTGTAATGCACATGTGGGAATTTAAAAATTTTAAAAATTTATTATCATTGTTTCACTGTGCTCGGTCAAAACTGAACATAATAAATCCCTAAGTAAGGTGGGCTTACTGTACATTAGATTTAGTCCCGTAAAAATTAACTTCACACCTGAAAGGGTATGAAGCAATGGTATTTTTGTTATGAAAAGGCTAGTAACAAATTCACTTTTAATACATGACAGAACTCAGGGTAGCTTAAAAGACAGTCATGATTTTCTCCGCTCATATGTTGAGGTAAGTTTAAATAAAATAGCTGGTGGAGTGGCTCAAGCAGTAAGAAATTTAAATAGACTAACCTGGTGCTTGCTAATAATAGTTTTAAAAAATGGTTTAATGACTTCCCCTTCACTTTCCTAATAAAATTAAATTTCATAAGCTTGGTTTATAAAGTATGTCATGATTTGGTCACTTCAACCTCATCTCTTGCCACTCTGATCTTTTTGGATAGAATGAATTTTTTAAAAAGCTGTCTGTTTTGAAGATGTTATTTTCCTGACACAATGTTTAAAAAATTATTCATTAAAATCAGAGTCAGCCCATATCAAATTATTTTACAAGAACTTGACTTGGTTAACTTTGGTATAGAAAAATCACGACTCAGTTGTTAGAAGTAATTACTCTGACTTTAAAAATCCAAAAATAACGCCAGAAACAGAAAGATAAATACTGCATGTTCTCACTCACAGGTGAAAGCTTAAAGAGTTGATCTTATAGAAGTAGACAGTAGAACAGTGTTCACTGGAGACTAGGAAGGGGAGACAGGAGTCTGGAATACGGGTACCAAAACATACTTAGATAGGAGGCATAAGCTCTAGTGTTCTGCAGCACAGTAGGGGACTACAGCTTACAAGGATCTATTTTATAAAGAGCTAGAAGAGTTTAGAAGTTCATAACACAAATAAATGATAAATGTTTAAAGAGATGGAAATGCTTATCACTCTGATTTGACCATTATTGAGTATTTCTCATTGTATCACATAAATATGTGCAATTTTTGTGTCAATAAAAAAACTTAAAAAAATATAAAAACTAAAGGTCTGGGTGAGATGGTAAGTAAGCATCTGTAATCCCAGTACTTGGGAGTCAAAGGCAGGAAGGAGGACTGCAAGTTCAAGGACAGCCCAGGCTATACAACAAAGCCCTATCTCAAAAAAACCAAAAAAGAAAAAAAGTTACTACTTGAAAACAATAGACACATTCTATAAGCAAAGTCTACATCTATTTCTTAAACTACAAAGAATACTGAAGGAGCAAAATAAGCCCACAAGGGCTAAATATGAAATTATTTAATTTTATTATCAATTTGAAGTTTACAAAAGGGAGTATTATTCATGTTCTCAGTGAGAAAAATTATGTAAACAAAGTTTAATTTTTACCAAGATGAGATACAAATAAAACTCCCCAAAAGATAATTTCCAGACAGTAAGGTAATTATCTTAAACATTTAAAAGCATAGCAGATTTAAAATACCCGTGGCCTCACTAGGAGGCACATGCAAAACCTCAAGAATTACTTATAACAGCGTTTCTCAGCCTGGGATCCCGAGATACAGACACAGTGCTCCATTTAAAAATAATGTATTTTGAGCTGCAGATGTGGCTCAAGAGGTAGTGCGCCTGTTTGCAAGCACAAAGTTCTTAGTTCAAACTCCAGTTCCACACACAACAAATGTATTTTCATTTTTATGAGTGCTAAAGTAACCTAAGCGTATTCTGGATCATCTGGCTGATCATTTTAATATCAAGCACCATGTCACGACTTTGGCTTACATTCCTGTTTTGGGGTATACTACTGACAAGTGGCTCAACTTTAGTGACTGAGGGCTAATAAACAGGAGCAGATGTGGGCCTGATACAGAAAAGATGTGTTCTGTCAAGTGGTGGCCGATTACACAGTGAGCCAGAGTTTCTCAGTGCTCTGAATGCAGAAACAGTGGGAGAACTGGGTCACCACAAGCAGGACAGGCACTCAGACAGAACTTACAGTGACTGCTTAGTGGGCAAAGGGTTTGTTTTTTGGGGTGATGAAAATGTTCTGCAATCAGGCAGTGCTGATGGTTGCACAACCCTGAATGTACTAGAAAGCCACTGACTTGCATACTTTTAAATGGTGAATTTCATGTTACCAGATTTTTAGCTCAATAAAAAAGAATGTACAGTACAGCAGTTAGTATTACAGACATCATCATCTAGTATGTTAAATGTATGTTGCTAATGTGAATGTAATTGGTTTTGTAGTTTGTTTAAAATCTGTAAATTAGTTTAAAATTGCCCAAGAGTGACAACCCCGAGGGATTTACACCTAGTTATGTTTGTTATTATCTGTTATATTAAAATCAAAACTGTAAATTAATACTTGAGGTTTGTGAGACACCACTTTGAAAAAAAAGAGGCTATCTACCAAGAAGGCTTGAGAAAAACTGTATGAAAGACTCATAAACATTACCCCTATCTTATTTCTCTCGAGTTTTAGTAATAAAACAGTTCAACGAAAGTGGGAATCTAATATCAAATTTGTATCTTCTTTATAAATTATCCCAAGGCCACTGAAGATTGCTTTACCCCTATAATATTTCTATTGGCAAAACCTGAAAGTAATATGAACATAGTATCTTCTTAAATACACTTTTTTAAGATAGGAACAAAGAAACCAAGAATTAGGCACTGATTTATTGCCAGTTTCTTCTTGATCCTCTAAAATCAAAGTTACTAGTCAATAACTTCTAGTGATTTTAGCAAGCCTTTCAGTAACTTAATAAACTCAAATTAAAAAATACCTTTCCTGTGCTGACAACTGGAAGATGTTATAGATGGAGATACTATACTGACAAGGAATAGTGATGGGAACAGAAGAACACAGCTATGAGCTCCCTCAGAAACCAAAGGAAGCAGACATGCACAGTTTGAAGAGCATATTAAACTCAGCTCCTGTGGAGTTGGCCAGGAAAACATCAATTAAAAGCCATTCCTATTATACACGAGCACTAAGAGGCTTAGGCTTACTCTAAGTACTTCGGCCTGAACACACGTAACAGGTCAAGATGTTTTGAAAGCAAATAGTTTCATGACTGAACTCAAGTGTTTTAGAAATATACTTCATAAACCCAAAGAAAATTGATTGGTTCACTCAATCAAAATAAATTTCTGTATGCTCTAGGTAGTAATTCACAACGTACCAATCAATAATTATGTAACTCACAGATGTTACTTTAAACTTTTTTGGCCATGTTGAAAATTTCAGAAGTTATGCAGGTTTGAATTTTTTTGAGCCCTTATTATGCTAGGCATTGTAAAGTAGGGGATGATTTTGGAACTTAGACTGTCAAGAGTGACCCAAGGTTGCTGACAGTAAGTTTTGATTGTGCTGAGGCTAGTATGCAGCTGCTCAACACCAAGGTAGGCTGTGAGCAGCCTTGTTTACCTCCCAACTCTCATGTCTCCCTTAACACCTCCCTATAAGAAGTAGATATTACTCCTCTATTTCCAACGAAAACAAAAACAAGAAAACCAGAAAATTCCACCTGCAGTACTATAAGCCTTTCATGTTGGTCACTAATAGAATTACACAAATAAAAGAAATCCCAGCTTGGTAACTGCCAAGTTAAGGTAAAAGTAGTTTCAAACCGAAGAATTTCTAAGTGTCCTCAGTATGCTAATATATACCAGGAATGTCTAAGAGAGATACAGTAGGTACTTCTCAATTTGTAGATCAATGAACCAAGAAATACTTGGAAAATGTCACTTCTGTGGTCTCACAAAATTTGAAGACTGATGAAAGTTTAATCTTTATAGTTATATTGGTGAGGAAAGTACTGCATATAATTATTCTTTATAAGGCAGAAATCTTGTGACCTGGACGTTATTTAGGTGGGACTGCAGACTCTAGACTCAAACTGCCTCAGTGAAACAAAAGGACAAAAACTGTTCTGTTAGTTACACCTACTAGAAACAAGAAAGGTTAATGAACTGTAAATAGCTGCTAATTAGAATCATTTGAGGATATTGATTAAAAAAATCAAATTGCCACAATCAAGATTCTGATTCATTTGAGTGTGGTGGTGCATGCCTATAATCCTAGCACTGGAAGTCTGAGGGCAGGAGGATGAGTTCCAGGACAGCCTGGGCTACGGAGTGAGACTCTGTCTCAAAAACAAAGCCAACACCCCAAACAATAAAAACAACAAAAAATTCTGAACACAGTTCAGTGGTAAGACATTTATTTAGCACATTTAAGGCCCCGGGTTCCATCCCCAAACAAAGCAAAACAAAAATTGATTCAGTAGGTTGAGGTAGGGTCCCAGGTGATTCTAACAGAGCTAAAGTTAGACCACCTACCCTTTCAAAAGGAAAAAATGGAAGGGCAGATGCCTCCAGCTGCCATCTCAGAAGATGAGATGAGAAACAATGAGTCATGGATCACAACTCTAAGAATCTAGCCTCTCTTGAGTCTCTAGTACACACAGCAGGATTGTTTCCTTTGAATTCCTACTCTATACACAACTTACTATGTTGAAATTGGGCACCTCAGGTTTCTCACCTATAAAGTGAAAAATCATAATAGTACATGCCTGATTATGTTGTCATGAGTTTTAAATTAGATGTTTCTAGAGCACTTAGCAAAATGCCTGATATGTGATAAAGAGCTCAAGAGATACTGCTGTTATTATTAGTCCTGGCCAGTCTTTGCAACTGCTAGGGCAGAAAAGGTTCTATGAGGTTATTTTGGGGAGAAACACGGCATAAAAGTGTTTTGGAAAAGAAAGTCCCTCAAAAATGAGGAAAGCAGACACAGGGTAAAGAAGGTAGGTCAGGTAAGTCAGTCAAGATCCTGCTCCATACATTCCCCTCATGAAGAGGGGTTGTGATTTAATTAGTAGGAAACTTCAACATCATTTTACTTATGAGAAAACTAAAACTCTGAAGGTTAAAGCTAGTTGTCTCAGGTCACAGTACTATGAAATAGGTTAAAATTTAGGTCTTGCTCAAGTCCAATACTCTTTCCACTAACCATACTAAAATAAATAAATTAATTAATAGATAAAATAAATAGATCCTAACTCTCACTGATTGTGGGTAAAAAAAAACTTAAAAGCTTACTTTCCAATTAATTTGTTTATATGTAAGAAGCTTTCATCTTGATATAGAAAAAGAAAAAATGCATTTAACATGTAGACCTGTTATTTAAATGACAAAAAATCCTTTTAAATGCATGGCTGTGCTATCTAAAGAGTAGAGGAAATCTACTAGGACCAAAAAGAGAACCAACCAGAATAGCAAGCATGACAGCTAACTTGTAAGTACCCTGATGCAGTTTAGGATCTTGGTAGGCAGGCACTCTACTAGCTGAGCCAGCACCTAGTTTGGGGTCTTGGTAATCTAGGGGCTTATGTCTTGATAGTTTTGCAAGGACAAGAGATGCTCTGGGTCTGTGTTGTTAGGAATTGGAAGCGAGTCCCAGGGGATTCTTAATTTCTACTAGAAAGTAAACTATCTAAATAAAAAAGTAGATTAAAAATATAATGATACTAAAAGGGTTAAAATCTTCCCAACAGTACAAGGAAACAGTAAGAAATCTTGTTTGTCTTGAGCTAAACTTGGGGTAAAGGAAAAATAAAAACTTTCTGAGAATTTATAACTAAGGAGTGATGTCACACTGTGGTTCAGGAAATTGCTAGTCAAGAAACTAACATATATATTGCTTTTGGGCCAATGATACTTCTGTGTCAGGTGAAAGTAAATGCAAAACTTCTCTGGAAGAGGGGATGTCCAACCCAAGTCATACAAAGTTCTAGAGCTCTATTCCAGTTTAGTTTATAATCTAGGGCCTCAAGCAATTGAATGTAATAGAGGTGAGTATAAATGTTGAAGTATCAAAAGCTTAAGAGAAAACGATACTCTGAAAAAGAACAGACAGATGTGAATAAAGATGAAAGAAAGCTGAAAAATGGGAAATAAAACCCAATGAAATAAAGTTTCAAAAGCTAAATTAAACAGTTTAACAATCACATCTGAAGAATGATTTAGTAAACTAAAAAGGGAAATTTGTGGAAATTGTCCAGAACAGTAAAGAAAAATAAAGCCATGAAATGTAAGAAAGAAGCTAGGACAAAGAGGATTAAGACTCCAACATATGTCTAAAAAGGCCTCTAGAAGAGGGTAAGACAGAGAATGCAAAAGGTAGCGGAATTTCGAGAACTGACAAAAAACATGAAACCTCAATAAATGCAACATATATCAAAAAAGGACAATAAAAATCAACCTACCCACATACTTTGTAGTAAGACATGTAAAACAAAGAGACAATCTTAAATAGGAGGACCACATAATATATGTTTTCCAAACTATGATGCTTTTTGGCTGAGACAATGCTAAACCTGACCCTAAGAGAACAAGAGTAAGTTGGGACAATTCCAAACTCTCTCAGTGAGGCCATGCAGTCACCCCCTAGAGACATGAAGAGAGTGGCGGCAGACTTGCCAGAAAGTGGGCATGGTGGCACACATCTGTGATCCTAGTCAGTTTTTGGGAGGTTGAGGCAGGAGGAGCACTAGGTTCACCAGCCTAGGCTATACAGCAAAACCCTGTCTCCATTAAAAAAGACAATGTTGACTAGGTGAGAGAAAATAAGTACTGTTTTCTTGTCCCAGGTATTCTGGATAAGGGGATACTCAACCCCTATAACTAGAGTAGTACTAAGAGACAACATATCATCTTGGAGAAAAATGGTAATTTATTCAAATGAATCTCCATCTATTAATGCAAATAACCTTATTTTAGTTACACCATTTCTCATGACCTAATTCTAACAAATAGCCAAACTGAAAACATATGAAGTTGTTTCTTCATTATTCACAGACAATTGTGATCTACGTTATGGTATACTTTCATTTTTATTGCTACCACAATCCCCTCTGCCCTAGCCCCTGCAACTGAAAATTAGAGTTAAGAGATTACAGTTTCCCTCCTTGCTTTTTCCATTTATTTTATGGAATGGGTATTTTAGTAAATTATTTGCATCTCTGAAAGTCTGGTTTGAATGCACATATAGCAATCCACCCTATTTTAGTTCTTGCTAATGGATCTCTTTACTCTCATCTTCTCCCTTGGCCCACTGAGCTTCAGCCAAGATAGGCTTCCAGGTCCTCTGGAGGGGAGTTCTTTCTCCCCTCTGGGCCTTTAAACTTGCCATTTCTTTTTGTCTGGTACACTGTTCCCTTTCTTCTCTCAATACTCAGTTTTCTGGAACTAGTTCTCTCCACCTCTTTTCTTCCTTGTGTTCTTCCCAGTTTGTTAGTATAATTTGTTGAACATTCATAAGCACTCTGAAAGCAAGGACCATGTCTATCTTGTCCTCTGCTTAATCTCCAGTATAGTACAACATTTGCCGCACAGAAGTGAAATATATAGATGGGCTCAGTGGCTCATGACTTATCTAGTAAGGAGGCAGAGACTGGTAAGATAGTGACCCAAGGCCAGCCCAGGTAGAAAGTTCATGAGACCCCATCTTAACCAAGAAAAGCTGGGTGTGGTTAAGCACACTAGTCATTCGAACTACTCAGGAAGCATAGATAGGAAATTGAGCTGGCCCCATCCCCAAAATAACTAAAGCAAAAGAGAGCTGGGTATGTGGCTGAAGTGGTAGAATGCCTGCCTAGTAAAGTGCAAGGCCTAGTGTTCAAACCTCAGAACTGCCGAGAAAAAAGGAAAATGAAACATACATTTACAAAACTCATTTGCCTATCCTACTTTTGCCTGAATCTTTCTCAAGCCCATTTACTTGTACTTTTTCTTTCATTGTGCTAACCACATAAAAAAATTAAAATTTCATTGGTTGGAAAAGATAAAATTCTTACATTCTTTATATGTGTGTGTGTGTGTATATAAATATACATCTATTTAGCTACTTCAAACAAAGGGCATATTAATTATTTTTACTGTATCACTGCACCCAAGATTCTTTCTAGTTTATAAGTTGTATTATTCATTAGTTTGGTAACAGTACTAGTCTGATTAACATGGATGTGTAGTAAACTTACTGCATTCATAAATGAAACATTCTAAATATTCAGCTATGGGTAAACAAAAACAGATTTGATAGAGAAATGTTAACTAGCTTAAAATGCTTTCTTAAAACACCCACAATAAAAATATATTATTCAACATGAAGCAAGCTACTGCTGTACTTAATTAAAATAGCTCTGTCTCTGTTAAAAAAAAAAAAAAAGGGCAAGGGGTCCAGGGCAATATTCCAACATTAAACAAACTTGCCTATGTGAGGAACTAATGATTTCTGTATCACTGATGCTTCAAACTACAGGAATTTTCATATTGTAGCATATATAACAGTAAAAAAAACACTAAAATTCAACAGAAGGAGAAGGAAGAAATTTCAATTGCCTTTTCTAAAACCTTAGAATGTGATGTGTGCCTATGATCCTAGCAGTAAATAGCATACCCTATGGAAACACATCCTTGATTCTCTAATAGGGTCAATGCAAATTACAGCCAACTCTCCTTGAATGCCTCCATTTGGATGTTATTTCTTCATACCTGTATATTACAGGTATCAACAATGAACCTATAGTTTCTGAGACTAACTGATAGCATACTGAGACATAGCATCTCCTCTGGCCTACTGACTTACAGTCTCACTACTGATGTGAACATTTAGAAGTTAGAAAGAATGAAAGAGGAAATTGGAATAAAGGAAGAGGATAGAAAGTCACTACTTGGAGTAAAAATCCACAAGAAAACTTCTCAACTCTCCTTATCTCCTGTCCCATGAGAAAACCCCAAACATTGTATGTATTCCTTTAGAAGGCAACAAAAAATCAGTGTAAGAAAACTCACAACAGAGCATTTAAAGAGAGAAAGATAAAAGCATTCACAAATACTTAATTTTAGAACCCTGTACTTTGATTCAGAGAAGAAAAAAAAAATCACAGTTCCATGTTTACTTTCTGATAAAAAAAGAGAAATATTACATGTTTCTTAAGAGGCTTTAGTATACATGACACCCCACCCCACAATGCTAGTTTTCTCATTCTGTGGAATTCATTTTTCCCTTAACAGGGCTGTAAAATATTAATTCACTTTTCAAGTTGACCCTACTATCTGATTTATGAAAAAATACTTTCCAGGAACTTATTAAGTCAGCAAATAAGGCAGGTTAGGCAAACTACGAGATAAATAGATTTAGAAGAATCTTCTAATAGAAGATTAAATAGATAACAGAATTACTTTTGGCTGCTCCAATAATAAAGAAACTTTTAAAAAGTATTAGTGGTTCCAGTAGTCAACATTGTATGGTTTACTCAAATTCCTAAAAATATAACTTCTTCTTTTTTGCATTAACTGCAAACCAATCAATTAAGTCATGCCAATTTCATTGCTGATTGTCACAAGCAGCTTACTCTTGTCAATGATAACAGAATCTGAGGCTATTGCAGCAAACAAGCTCAAATAAAACATAAGGGTTTTACTCAAGTCTTTTAGTTGCTATAAATTAATCAGAAACAAGATGGGTATGTATTGTGGCCAGTAAACATTTTATGTATTTGTAACATCTGAAGGCTACTGAAATGGTCTTCACTATGAAAATGTGGGTTTTAAGATGGGCATGGTGGCATTTGCTTGTAATCCCAGCACTTGGGAAGTCAAGGCAGGAGGAGCTCCAGTTTCAGATCATCTTAAGCTCTCAGCCAGATCTTGTCTCCAAAAAAAGAAAAGAATGGGTCCTAACCCAACTTGGTAACAGAAAAACAACTGCCCACCATACATCTCCTTTTGAATATATTCAAGACTGTCCTTACTCTCTTTTTCAACATCTTGTTCATTTACTCCATTCAGCAGCCCAAAAATGTGGGAGCTTTTCTTACTTTATACATTCAACTGTCAACAGTCCACCCAGTGTAACTTTCTTAACATCCATCTTCTACTTTCCATCTGCACCACCTTATTCCAGGCCCTGATTATTTCCAGTATAGACTACTGCTTCACGTACTTCGCCTGCATCCAGTTTTCTCTATCATTGCTTAGTAATTACTCTGTCACTTCTGACAGGCTCTTTGTGTTCTGATTCCTTCCTACCATTTCATTCTCATTTCTCACCTTGCTTGCTCCTCTTTATTTCCTATAGAGAAGTCATATTTGCTTTTATTTTCTTGGGAATGTTCTGAGGGTCATACAACTTTGTTTATGGTACTCTCTGCCTGGTGTGCTTTTATTATTTTGGAGAACACCAGGTCTTTTTAGATCTGGCTTAATCATCCATCACCTGAAGAAGCCCTCCCTGGCTCTCTGAGGAAGGACTGACAATTGTGTCTCATTATGTTTTAGGCATACATGTGCCCTATCCCTGGTATCACCCTATACCCTTACTGGCACACCTCTGGCCACTAAGATCCTTCAGCACAGATGCTGTACCTTATTCACATTTATAGTCTTACTGCCTAGCAATCTGGATACAGAGCTAATAATAGAAAAAAATTATTAGACATATGACTGTCTACTGATGTGTGTACCTAGTCACCAAGATGATAATACCATTCTAATCAATACCATTCTGTTACACTGCAAGTAGGTAACACATTTAGGGTACACATAAGAGACAAAGGTCAGGTGGGGAATGTGACAAGCTATGTTGGGAATGGCAAAAGCTATTTTAACATGTACCTTTCTGGAAGACTGTAACATACCCATTCATTCATTACACTTCCTTACACCTATACATAAGAATATCACCAACAGACTCATATGTCACTTTCCCAAGTTAGCTGGCGCATTCAGATTCCTACTTCAGTAAAATACTTATTTCTAGGATTATTAGGAAGATACTGACAGTAATGAATCACCTAAAACTTACTAAACATCTCTGTCTTAGCAAAATAATGATGACATAATATTTTTGACAAAGAAGCGAATGACTATTTAATAATGTATTTATTGGCCTCCACTCCATTATTTAGAATCATTATGCCTGCCCATAAAAATGGAATTGCTTCAGTTTTCAGTTAAGGAATACTTAAATCTCAAAACAGGCCATTTTAACCCCTTTAACTCAGACTATTTCTGGGTTATTTTCAATACTAATGCTATCACTATGAATAACTTTAGGGTTAATAATATTTTAAAATTACAAAGAACCAAGGGAACCAAGATTGCTAGTATGATATTAGCACCTTGAATAAGTGATTTAATAGTTTACTAACTTTCTCAATAATGTGTCATATTATTTATAAATCGGTCATAAATATACAAGAATTTTAGAAGGTTTGCTTTGGGAAAGAATACATTAAAGTGTTTTTCCCAGTCATTAAAGCATTAATTCCTATCAGTACAACTCTCAATTTCTTTTGAATACAGGGCTTCTTCCCATCCCTTGGCCAAAAGAACAGAACATATTATAGGCTTACAGCATGAACAGGAAGTAATCTTAAGTAAATCATTTAATATATCCACTTGCATTCATACACATTTGGGAGGATGAGGATCCAGCTTAAAGGAATGCAATTCTATAACCTATGTTCCACTTCTGCTTCTAATCTCTTTGGCTCCCTAGCAAGTTCTTATTTTAGGGTAGCACTGTCCAATAGAAATTTCCATGATAATGGAACTATTTTGTATCTATTCTATGTAATATAGTAAGCCACCAGTCCATATGTGCTCTGTGATGCATGGTTAGTGCAACTAAAGAACTTAATTTTTAATTTAATTAAATTTGCAGAGTGACATATGGCTAGTGTTTACCATGTTGGACAGTGCAATAGAGATCCCAGAATGCCATAGCCAATAAAATGTATCAGGCAGCTTTTGAGTTTATCTGGTTCTTGCCAAACTGGGATTTGGTTAGAAACATACAAGATTAGTCCCCACCTCTCCCAAAAGTCAGGCAACAGATGTAAAGGCATTTCTCCACAGATGATGTACCAGGAGTCTGCAAACTGTTTATGTAAAAGATACCCTCAACTGAGGATTCACTTTATAATTTTACAATATATCTAAATCTTTCAACAGTTTCTCCAGTCTTTCAGGGATACCAGATCTTTTAATCAACCTATTTCAGGAAAAATCCCATCACTATTAGCTCTATAATAATGCCTAGCTTAATAAAGTGACTGTGAGCATTAAATGAGGTCATGCAAAGGAGCTAAGAGTCCAACTACTGCTAGTGTCAAGTGTCCAATGCTGCCTTCTCAAGTACACTTTTCCCACTGGATGGCAGGTAAGTGCGAATATCCGTGTGGGCATGTGTGTAACATACATGCATACGTGAAGTAGTAAAGAGCCAAGGATACAAATGACAGGTATACTTAGGACCTAGCATTTTACAATTCCTCTCCTTCTCCCAGGACCTTGATACATGTCACCCTCCCCCGGTACTACTGTCATCACACTGAGAATTCCCTGCTACTGAGTCACTATACATGTGAGGAATGAATTGTATTCTTCAGATAAACTGGGATGGCAGAAAAAAAGTAATGTAGTAATCATCCCTCATTCAGGAACATATTGACAAAACCATGGTCTCATTACAAATTTACAACTCCATAACCCAGACTTGTTATCATCTTCCCAATTGAATGGAAGGCCCCTCAAAAGTAGAAGGTTATGTCTTGTACTTTCAGGAGTCAAGGGTCACATAGCAACAACAGGACGTGGGGAATGCTTTATGGTCATCACTATTAATCATTCTCAATAATCTAAGTCAACACCTAAAAATTCAGTTTGTGTGCAATTGTCCAGGGCTATTAATTGTGACCTTGAGCTACCCTTTGAAAGAGGTCAAAAGAGAAACATGTTAAATCAGCTTCTTAATAAATGTGAACCTTTTCATCTAAGAAGGAACCTATGTTTAAACTGCAGTTATAAGTTTCACTAATGGTCTGAAACCGTAAGCAAAATGTATAGGTGTGTTCCCTTTCCTCCTTACCAGAGAGTAGTAACAGTTTACATCAAAAAAAAAAAAAAGTAAAAATCTCCTCAAGGCTAAAGAACTACTTCTCTTGCTGGCTTTGAAGTTAAAACTCCCAAGTTACTTAGCTTGAGTTGTAAAAAAGCATATTTAAAGATTAAATGACAGGACAATAGTTATGGGGTGAGAGTGGAGGGAATGCTTGAGGGGCATCAAGAGGACTTCTGAGGCGCTGATATTGATTTGGTTTGGGAACTGGTTACAAAGGGGTGTTCACATCGTCAAAATCCACCAAGCTCAACACATCTGATTTGTCTACTTGTCTGCAGGTATATCATATTTCAGTAAGAAGTTAAAAAAGAAAAAAACAAAGATGGGTCCCTTACACAGAGCAGGTATCATTAGAGATAAAAAAAAAAAAAAAAAAAAGAAAGAAATCCTTAAAAATTATGTACTAGGAAAGGCCAGCTTGGTGAAGAACTGAAGTTCCTGCCAGGAACTCAGGCCCTCAGTCAAACCAACAACCTATAAGGAATTGCGCCTGCCAAGGAGCACGGGTAACTGGAGAGCAGATTCTCCATCCTCAAACCTTGAAATGACTTCAGCCCGCGATGACAGAGACTGTAAGTGAGACTCTGACCAGGACCATCTAGATAAGCCACTCCTAAGTCCCCAGCCCTGAGAAAATCTGTGAGATAATAAATGTTCGGTGTTAAAAGAAAAAAAAGACTGCACTTTTGTAACACTATCTTCCTCCCACATACTGACGTGAGCAAAGAGCTGTACCTGCAGAGACATTAACTTACTGGTTTAAATTGGCAACTCTCCCTTTTTGAAGGGCTGTGGCACAATAATGCTTCCAAAAGCCAACTAAGACAGAAGAAAATACAGCTGGCAATTACGAACGCCAGTTTCTGCATCAAATGGGAGGTAATTTCCTCAAAGATGCACAACAGGGGTTTTCTTGATGCTTCCTTCTATCACCTCCATCTAGATTATTCTATCATAGTAATATATTTTTTACTGCATAAACGTTCGAATGATACCACATGCATATATACATCTCTGAGTTTTTCTCAAAGTTTTTCTCACAAGAGAAAATACACCAAAGTCAGAGTTATTAAGTAAATATAAGTAGATTATTTGCCTGACAGAGTGGTACATGCCTGTACACCCAGCTACTCAGGAGGCTGAGACAGGTCAATCACTTGAGCTCAGGAGTTCACAGCCAGCTTGGACTCCCTATCACAAACACTGAAATAAAACAGATTTATTGTTTGTATAAATCCACAAGAGAGAGACTGGGGTGGAAGTGAGGGAAGGGATACAGACATTCCAATAACTATAATTATGTCATAGTTATGTTATATTCCCAACATAAGTGTAGCATGTTTTCAAACCCATGTATTCACTCTTGTATCTACATTTGTGCTTTGAAGCCTGCCCAAATGGAGTATCAGACTGACACTTTGCCTTCTGATTCCAGTGTCTTTCTCATCCTGCATCCTTTGCACATGAAAGGATCTTGCACACATTAAGCACGCTGGTACTGTATTAGTTTAGCTGGAAAAAAAAAGTTACTAAAGTTATGGTTTTTCCATTAAAATTGTCAAAAATTGTACAATATTCCCTTTTCAAAATGGACTACTAATATATATATATTTATACTAATATAAATGTATATTATCATTTCTTTGCACATTAAAAAAAACTGAAATGACAACTATCACTTCTGCTATATAATCAGGCTAAATTTTTGCATCCTGTTAAATTTTAACCTGCCAGCTGTAATGATTTTTCCTAACTCCCTAGAATTACACTGGCAGTCAATATTTAATTACTGCACCTGAAATATAAAACAAACCATGATGACTTTGAAAACAAGTGTTTTGTTATTACTGTTATAGTATAGAGCCCAGTAAATAATACTTTAAGATTCTTTGTATGGCCCAGCATAATGTAATAAACCCAACAAAACCTCAGAAACATTTTTCATTTCTATTACATGCTTAATATACTTACATATTAAACAACATATTTAATATACAATTAATCACATTATATTCCTGCCTTTTCTTTTCAAGCTCCTGAATAGAAGCTAGCTCTATTAAGGCTAACATGATCCTCTGAATCTTTTTCATTACTACTGCTCACTGGGTTGTCTTCATCTTGAAATAACTAGCCAGCAAGGGAAGACATTGAATCTTCATTACCTTCACTTAACTTTACATTTTCTTTTTTTAATGGAAGGGGGTAACCCAGGATAACTACATACAAATGAGCTTGCTATTTTCCCCAGGCAATGCTTTATAATCAGGCCACTGACAGATAAGGTCATTTAAGACCAAGAGTAAGAAAACCATTACAAGAAGCTGTTAAGACCACTCTTCTAAAGATACATAACTATGGCATCAACAGAGCCAATAGACAAACCAAGTATTATAAATCTTTTATAACTAAAGTTTCATGGCACCTAAAAATCTTCCATAAACCCCACAACCTCAGAAGAGAAACGTCTAAAACTTCAGCATGAGAGGACCTGACAAATCATGCACTTGCTTAGCAGCAAGTAAAAAAACTGCTCACCCTGGTGGTTCAGAAAAGTACTAGATATATAACAATTCAACTATTTAGTTCTACATGTACAGCTTTCCAATAATCACTGTCTTAAAGACTCCTTTACTAATTGCATTATAAGAAAAGTGTTCCTCTTTCAATGCACTGCAGGATGGTCTTTATTTTCTCATTCTACCTAGGGAAGGGTGCATCTTTTTCATGGGAAGGTTTTCCAAAACAGTAAAGTACCACCTTAGGGTCTGTGAGTATCCCATACTAAAAGATAACTTGGTGGCCTAACAAAAAAAAGCACTATGTTCCATTCTCTAAAGAAAAAAAATTCACTCACAAACTTATTCTGTTGAAATAAAGATTACTAACCACTAATTTAGAGCAACATATTACCGTTCTTTTAAAAAAACAACATATATATATATATATATATATATATATATATGAACACTGATAAGCATGCCCTCCTTTGTTCTGAAAAGTTAATCAATTCCTACTTCATTTTATTTATTTTTGAATGTGTGGAAGAAAAAAAATTTCCTTATTAAATTAAAAATAAGATTGATCATCCTTGGAGCAAAAATACTATCAAGATTGCTTTGATGCTTCCTGACTTTGTAATAATTAGGAATGATAACCATTTTGCTTGGAAAATGTGGGTCATCCCATCAAGAGATATCTTTACAGGAGACAGGACAGGTAAGATGCATATGCATAAAAAGTAGTGACTTCCTTGGCTTTTTATTCAAACTATGTTTGGGAATGCTCAGTGACACTAATTTCCCCCCTACTATATAAAGAACAGTAGACCCAAATCAATAGACTGGTCCTTACTTTAAGCAAGTCTCACCTCAGTCTTGTGCTTTGGTTCTGCTCCTTTAAGTGTGAGCTTACCTACTTGTTTAAGATTCAAAAATTAAACAAACAAACAAACAAAAACACATAAACTCCTTCAGGCTTTTTAGAAATGGTTGTTATAAAACTCATTATGATGGCCATCACTTTGTATCAAGTTTTACTGCTACTTCTGAATTAGTGCAAGATACAGTCTTGGAAATACAAATCTTGTGATCTTCCACTTGTGGTTAAATTTCTTGATATGATGTGTCCTGATACTCGTCCTTCACACTCAAAAGATCTACTATACCAATCCCTGGCCTGGAAAGTAAGTCTTTTAATTAGTCTCGTCTCTCCTAATCAAAGAAGCAGGTAGAAGTCACACCAATTCACTTTCTTGTAGACATATTAGGAACAAGATCATTCTTTTTATTTGGGGAATGATGCTACATAGTTTGCAAAATAAAGGCGACACTGCTCTCTAATCTTTACTTCTCAAAGCGCAAAACCTTCAGGGTTGCTTATGTAGAAAACCGGAGGTTCCTGACAATAGATTTGCATTAATAACTGTCATGAAAATACCAGGCAGAAGTCTCAGAGAGGAAAAACTTTACCTAGTTTGCAAGAAACAGCCTGCACTCCACTACTACTGGATTTGCTGAGGGCTGTCCCTTTTTCCGGCCTGTACTATCTTTGTGGAAAAGTGGTCTACCCCAAAATCACGCCAGGGGCAGCTCTGGAGCCGGATCAAGACCATCCCGAGCACCACTGCACCCAACCTTGCAGCTCCCGGTTCAGACACACCCCCTCCACCCCGTGTAGCACAGGAGGTGTGGGCGCTCAACTCCTTCACTGTGGACAGGGGGACGCGAGGGGAGGCGGGCCCAGGCCTCGGCTCCCGTTTCTGAGGACAGGGGCGCTGGGCCCTCTGGGTTGCTATCTGGAGTGTGGGAGTGGGGGGCGCACCCGGGGCAGGGGACAGAGGGCCGGATTGGGTTGAGGGGGGTCTCCCGTACTTGGGGGCGTGAGGAGGAAGGCGGCGGGAAAGACTCAGCCGAGCAAGGTTCAGCAGAGTGAGGTTTTCTTTTTGTTATTCGCGGAGGGACGGCGGTGTGTCCAGGGAGTCCCCGCAGGACAGCCAGCAAGGGGTTTCCCTCCCTCCCCGCCGCGGGGGCACTGAGGACTCGGTGGAGGCCTCGATCCAGCGGGACGACGGCAGACGCCGGGGCCGCGGCCGTGCGCGCCTGCCGCTGATCCTGCCTCTCCAGCGCCGCGCGCGAGGCGTGGGGCCGGGTGGGAGGGGATGGAGGAGGCCCCCGGCCCGGGAGGCGGGAAAGGCCCCGAGCTGCGGGACGGGCGGCGGCTCGGGAGCCCCGAGCGGCAGCGGCGCGGCCTGGTGAACCCCGGGCCGGCTCGAGTCCTGGGGGCCGCGTGCGCCCCGCACTCCACTCCCCACTCCCCGCGGCCGCCCCCTCCCCCGCGGCTCCTCTCACCTGCACATGATCCGCCATTTTGCTCCATTCATGCTCCTCTCCGGCCCCCCCTCCCCCCCAGCGCGCACCTCGGCCGGGGCCGCTGCCGCCGCCGCCGCCGTCGTCGCCGTTGCGCCTGCGCACTAGGGGCCCGTCGCGCTACGCTCGTGGCGTAGCGCCGCTCGGCTGCGCAGGCCCCGGCGGACCCGCCGCGGTTGGAGAATGCGCAGCACCGCTGGGACGGCGTAAAGGCGCGGGCAACGTCAGCGGCCCGGAGACGCGGGGTGGGAGGAAGGAGCGGGCCCGGAGAGCGCGAGGGAGGGGAGCCGGGGGAACAAAGCTTTGTTTACATGGTTTTTAAAGGGGCCGCGCTCGCTCCGCGGGTGGGCGAGCGGACGGGCACTGGCGTGCGAGGTGGCACTGCTTTCCGCGCCTGTGCGCCGTGAGGTCTCCCAGATAGGGACGGAGGTCGGTCCCCAACCGGAGCCTCTGCACCTAGGGCATTCCTCCGCCCACGTGTCCGCGGGACTTGCCCCTAGGCGTCCCTAGCCCACCCGCTGCGCAACTGCTCTAACACCATTCGGCCAATGACGCCCACCTAGGATACTTGACTATTCATTACTTCCCAATACACTGTTCCCGACCTGGCCACGTTTATATTTGTGTCGTTCTAGCCTTCTGTCCCTGTGGACCAGGGCCACGGCCCTGTGATGTGGATTGGACAACTACCCCAATAGTGATCTTGTTTTCGTTGCTTTTTCTCCCCCATAACAGACATGAGTATAGCCACTGGATAGTGGTGTTGACTAAAACATACAGAAGCCACGATTTTAATCTTCCAAAAGTAATTGTTACGCTAATCTGTACTTTAGGCTGCCTCCTGAGAGAGATCAGAGGCTGGGAGAGGTGGTGGTCAGGTCCCCTAGGCTCAGTCGGTGGGAAAGCTATCCCTCCGAGTCCGAAGAGGTCCGGCATTGGTGAGGCCAATTCCAGCTTTTCCCAGTAGGAATTACCTGTATTAGAGAATGCCGGTTCCTGTTTTCCATTTGATTGCATTGGCTTCTATTTAAGGCCCCTAGATTAGATTTTAGGATTTCGAGAGAATTGGTTGTTTGAAGTTGGTATCCAGTGGGGGCTACCCGTGCGATGCGAATGAGGGTAGTAGTGAATTACCCACCATTTCTATTGTGGATAGAGTGGGCTGTGCTGAGCATTCATTTCAACCTCCGTCTTCCTCCTAGTGTGTCTTCCTGGTTCGCAAAGGTAGGACTCCTGAAAACTACATTACCCAGACTTCCCTGTGGTTAGGGCCCTGCCTGCAAGATTGGCTCAGTCAATGAGACTGACTCAGAAGATTTTGGAGGCAGAAGTAAGGCAGAGTTTTTGATTGTTGCTTCTGGCAAGCTTAACCCTGTTAACATTTGTTGGTTTCTGTGCATGTGTATTTGCAACAACTTTCCAGGGCCCAATCATTAGTTCCATGAGTGTAAGAGGCAGGGGTGGCGGGGTCAGGAGCTTCCTGACATGGTATATTCTTGGAGTCGCTACTGGATTCCCTACTCGACTGATTGTGTAGAGATTACACCTTCCTGGTGGGCTAGACCCAAATTTCTGTCTCCCGCCCCAATCTCGCTACGCGCCCCCCAAACACACACACTGTTTCTTTCTTTGTCTTCCCCTTCTCCGTATGGTATCCAACCATTCACCCAATTGTTCAAAAGTAAACACCCAGGAGTTATTTCAATTCCTTAGTCTCTTTCAACCCACTTTCAAGTCCTGTTGAATCTGTATCTAATATATACTCCATACTGGCCCCTTCTCTTTAACTTCACTGCTAACATCCTGGTCCAAGTTACCTTTACACTTGTCCTAAACTCTGCTATTAGAGTCCTAACTGGTTTTCTTGCTGCCCATCTTGCATCTTGATAATTCATTTCTCCATACAGCTTCAGAATTCAAATCATAATGCAGATAATTCATACCCCTGCTTAAAATCCTTAAGTGGCCTCCCATTGCATTTAGAATATTTAGAATTAAAATTCTTGGTGTGACTCAAGAGGCCACTTGATCTGAGTTCATCTCTACTGTGCCTCTTCTTGCTCACAATGCTCAGGCCATTCTGATCTTCTTGCAGTTGCAGTTCCCACATTGTATTATAGACTCTTCCTCTCAGAAGTCTCCTGGAGCTGAGTTTCTCTTTTCTTAGTACAATCTCATTCCCTTATCCCCTGGGGATGCAGTCCAAGACCCCTAGTGGATGCCTAAAAGTAGTCATAGTGCCTAACTATATATATAGTTTTTCCTATATTTACCTATGATAAGCTTTAATTTATAAAGTGGGCAGTAAGAGATTAACCTCAATAAGTAATAATAAAGTGGAATAAGGAATATACTTTAATACAGGTTACTTAGGAATTGTTGATTTCTAGAATTTCCCACTTAACTATTTTTGGACCATGTTTATGAAACTGCAGATGAAGGAGGACCAATGTGCTGGAACAAGTAATATACTGAAAGGACAGGGGCTATGGGCTGGGGCTGAAACTCAGAAGCTGGTCTTCCCCCCCCCCACTTCTTCTCTACTGTGGGTCGAGAAGCAGGGACAAGGTGTGTGAGCTTTCCTGCTCATATCTGTGCCCCGTCCTTCATCCTTCTTGGCCCGTGTTATACCTGTGCCCACTCTACACTTCCTTTCCTGTTGTGTGTCAGAGCTGCCCCACCCAGAGCATCATCTGGGGCTACCTAATCCCCAAACCTGCCCGTGGAGCCAGATGCAGTGAGCTCTGCTCTTTCCTCTGTTGCCCCTAAGGAAAAGCTCAGAAGCCCTTTTGTGTTAAAAATTTGGGAGAATAGTATCACAAAGTTACAACGTCTCTCCTAACTTGCTGGAAAAGTGTCCTAGTGGCTTATGATAGAGGCCCAGGTGGGGTTTGGGGTGCCTCTTCCTTTCCAATGAAGGCAAAGCCAAGAACCAGCCCAAACTCCACATCGTCTCATCGTAAACTACTGAAATCCTTTCCTCTGGGCTTTTTCTTCCCATCTCTGGTGCCCAGGGATCCTAAGATCCTCCTTGTCTGTACCCCTGCCGTGTGGTCTGGGAGTAAGGAGTAATGTTTTGATGCCTGGTCACAGGGATCCCTCTAGGCTAGTGCCTCCACTTCAGGATCCCCACAAGACCTGATAGGTGAAATTGGATCTGATGGATGACACCTGTGTTGCTCAATATACTTCTGCTACCTATCTTCTGCAGACAATGGCTATAGGAAGAGGAGGGCTGTTCTAGCTTCCACAGATCAGTAATGGGATGGGGGAGTCTGGATTACTTGGGGTTTAGGCCTGGAGGTTTAAACAGTTTCCTAGGGATCTGGTAAACTTGGTCGCCCCCCTGTGGTTCCTAGTAGAATGTACCTTGATTACCTTTGGGGAAGGAGAGCAGGGTGGTGGGAGGAACATCCTCTGTTGCTTCACTCCTTAGAGTGTGGGCTGGCCCACCCACCAGCGCATTTGAATCTCAGGGTTCATCTCAGACCCACTGTATTGGAATGTGTACTTTTAACACGATCTGCACATTAAAGTTTGAATGACACTGCTTTGGCAGCCCCCAAGGTGACCTTAAACAGCCTTCTCATTCCATGAGGCAAAGACCACACACTTCCAGGCAGAGCCGACCGTTCATAGGGATTCTAGAGACAGAGTAGGCCACATCTGTTTCATATTCATAGCCACTTCAAAGGTGAGTGAGCTTTTCCATGACAACATTCATGGTTCTCCTTTGGCTTTTGGACCAAACCTGTTCAAACTGAGAGTGGTGAGGTTGAGGGACAGCCCCAGCTTCCAGATCCATCTCATTCATCATTCCAAAGCTGTTTTGGTCTAGCACGTGGCATGTGCAGCAGAAGGCCTGAGCTATGTATGGCTCTATTCTCCTCACCAGGCAGTCCTTAGTAGAGGAAATGGGCCCAGTTGTATGAACACCTATTATGGAATTGACCCTAGGAGTGTTGGTTTAATTCTCAGTTTTCCCTCTGTTCCTCCTTCATTTTTTTTTTTTGGGTAGTATTGGGGTTTGAACTCAGGGCTCTACCACTTGAGCCACACCTCCAGCCCTAATTCTCAGTTTTCCCCAACAGTTCTGCCCTGTCTCCATCCAGATTGCTTCTTTAAGCCATCTGACTCTACAGATTTCTCCATGAAGAAGTCTCCGTGAAGCTTGGCTTTCCCAAAAGCAATGTACCTTCATGCATGGAGTCAGGATTCCACTTAGGGGTCTGGCAAATGTTGCTTTAAAGATCTTCCTTCTGGGCACCTGTGGCTCATGCCTGTAATCCTAGCTACTCAGGAGGCAGAGATCAGGAGGATCAAGGTTTGAAGCTAGCCCTGGGCAAATAGTTTAAGAGATCTTATCTCGAAAATACCCAACACAAAAGTGGATCAAGTGGTAGAATGCCTGCCTAGCAAGAATGAAGCCCTGAGTTCAAACCCCAGTACTACCTCCCCCACAAAAAAGTCTACCTCTCCCTGAAACCTAGCTCTGCCACCTCCTCTGCAAGCAAGTGTGATCATGCCTGCCCTGTTTTTGTCAAGGGCAGTGTGGCTGGTGACAGAATGTATCTGGGAGCTTTTGAGAGTATACTTGGAAGATTTCAGAAGTCTGAAGCTACAGTTGCTCAAGATAAGTTCCAGATGAAACCCGAGTGTCTTTCTAATGCTCATGAGGGCTGGGAAGAAGTTATCATCCAATAACTGAGATGTACTTGAGGAGTAAGTCTCTTCCTAGAGAAGATGTTCTTAATTCTAGAATATTCACAGAGGAGTATGTATTGTCTGTGGCAGGGAATGTGCTCACATAGTGGGGCAGGTAAGTCTCTGTGTGCATATGTGTGAATGGCCAGGGGGCCCATGTGGTCAGTCTTAGGTGTCTCTGTACAGCGCCACGTGTGTGGTTCAGTTCTTCCTGAGTTGAGAGACCTGTGTTCTAGGTGGCCTTGGAAAGCCTTTCTAATCCTGCTTCCTCCCATTTCAGTGAGTAGGTTGAGGTTGGTTTCTAAGCTCTCTGCCAGCTCTGTCATGCTCAGCACCCAGCCTGAGCGTGGGGCCGTCTGTTAACTGGTTTTATTGTCTCATTTGGCTTCTTGGTCTCTTCGGTCAGCCACTCCCCATGCTAGCTTCTGTATCTGAGTTGCTGCTCTCTGAAGATCTGGAATTTGGCTTCTTGGAAATTGTATGTTACTCAATGGAAACACAGGAAGCTTCAGCATGAAACTCACTCATAACCAAAAAAAAAAAAAAAAAAAAAGCACACACAGAGAGCAAGAAACCACAGGGCCTATCAGCCTGTCATCATCGAGTAGACTAGAATAGTGCAGAAAACTCTAGGCAGAGAGGAAATGAACTTGAGAGAAGGGGGAACACAGGCCAAGGAGAGAGAGGGTGGAAGCGGCAGCAGGGGAGAGCTGGAGCCCGAGCGGCAATGGTCAGGATGGAGGAGGTGGCTGTGAAGCAGGGCTTCCTGCACCTTCAGCAGCAGCAGACCTTTGTCAAGGTGGGAACAGAGCTGGGCTGGGGCCGGGCAGAGCATGGGGGTGGGGAGCTGCTAGAAATTCCTCGTGGGGAGGGAATTTTAATGCCTTTGAATCCTTTTAGGATCATTGCTTCCACCAAGTTAGACAAGAGCTCAACTTGGGAAGTCTCTTTCCTTATGGGCACTAACCTCCCAAACCCAGGCCTCAAATCAGTCTTTAAATTTCTCTTTGCTGAGGGCTGTTTGCCCTTGGGTTGAGGGAAGAGGAGGAAGAAGGGTGCTGACTTAATCACTGGCTCTTTTGCTCCCTGTTGATTTCTTCTCATGGGGACAACTTAGAAGGGAATGGAGGGAAGAGTTGGGGGGCAATTTGGGATGACGGGGTTTCTTCTCCCTTTCACATCCTGGTGGGTGTGGTGGGCTGGGGTTAAGCTTGGCCTGGGCCATCGTGTGTCCAACGTTCCCTCCTTCCCTGGCCTTGAGTAAGAAGCTCTTCCCCCGGCTCTACACTGGGGCCTTCTTCAGGCTTTCCCACCGCATGAAACAAGCTCTCTAGCCTGGGCCACCCCTCTGTGACTCTGGCTTTTCTCCCTTAGCCCAGGACCTGCACGAGAGGCTGGCTTGCCTGCCTTTCTGCAGTCTGTGCCTGTGGGTCAGCTACTGTGCCACTGCTGGTCCCTGCTTGCCTTGTACGCCTCCTTGGTTTCATGGCTGATCTCCAGCTTTGTAGTTCCTATGGTGCCTATTGTGGTCTTTGCCTCCCCAACTCTCCTGGGATTGTTACCTCTTTCTCCCCATCCCTGCATTGTTACCCCAGTCCCTCCCCCACCGTTCCTTTGCTCCCCTTTGGTCACCAGCTCTCCATCTCTGGTTGCCTCCCTCTTGGCCCCCACCTCCCATGCCTGGGCTCAGAAGTGGCGCCGATTTACAGCTGTGTTGTATGGAGAGTCCAGCTGTGCCCTGGCCCGGCTAGAGCTCCAGGATGGCCCTGAGAAGTCACGTCGGGGAGAGGCCACCCGGAGGGTTATCTGCCTCAATGACTGCCTGCGTGTGGCTGAGGCAGGTGGGGAGGCCAGCAGCCCCCGGGACACCAGTACCTTCATCCTGGAGACTAAGGAGCGCCTGTACCTGTTGGCGGCCCCCACTGCAGAGCGAGATGACTGGGTGCATGCCATCTGCCTTCTGGCATTCCCCGTGAGTTGTGTGGGCTGCAGAGAGGACAACAGGCATGCGGGAAGGGCAGTGTTAGCTACTTCCTGTGGGAGGTGGTAGAATCAAGGCCAGGATGTTGGGTGCTTCCTTAGTGGGGGGCTCCAATCCAGAGTACAACCCAAGCCACCAGGTTGGGTGTACCCTGAAAGAAAGTCTGGGCTAGAAAAGGGCCTTGGGATAGATGTCATGGTGAGACCTGGGATCTCCTCCCCAGGGGCTGAGAAAGGAGCCATCGGGGCTGGAGGGGAGAAGTGGCAGGCCCTGCATGGAGGAGAATGAATTGTACAGCAGCTCGGCCACAGGTGAGGGTGGGGGCTGCAGGGTGCTCTTCTCCGGGTGTGGTTGGGAGGAGGTGTGGGCCGGCTGCTGGCCAAGTCTTCCTGCCTTGTGGTTGCCCCTCCTGGGCCCCTTATCAGCTTCTCCTGTTGGCTTCCGGTGTGGCCCAGCGTGGAAGAGCCTGGCCTGCCCTAGGCTCGCAATCATCTTGTTTGGGCTCTGCTCTTGGGAGAGGTCAAGGCTGAGGACCCAGCTGAGGGTAGTGCTCTTGACCTTCTCTTAGTGAGACTAGCGTGATTATGTGAAAAAGGAATTGTTTTCTGCCTGGGCTTGGCTGCGCAAGGTATCCTGGGGCTAGGAAGCTCTTCAATGACAAGGCAGTCTCTGCTCTAATTGTCTGTGTATCCTCTGCACTGGGGGTGTGGGGACATAGGGAGAAGCTATCCATCTGCCTTCCCTGTCAGCTCCATCTGTGGGGGTTACTGGTGGTGGGAGTGCAGTGTTGGGACTTCACCTACAGCTGTGACGTAGGACTGGGGAGGCAGCTGGTTTGGGGTGAGAGATGGGGTGGAGAAGACCAGGCTGTGGGTCTGGCAACAGTGACAGGAAGGATGTGGGCCAGAGATTGGGGTGATGTAGCTGAGGGCATGCATGATGCCTTCTAGGGTAGGGGGTGCAGGTACATGGCATTTGGGGGAGTGGCTTGGCACACAGCAGCCCAGCCTTTCAGATCCAAGGTACATGGATAACAATCTTTCTAGAGGCCTCTGCCAGGCTTCTTTAGAATAGGACAGTGCAGAAGGTGGCCAGCTGTTTCCTGTTAGCTGCCTCCTTCTTACTCCTCTCCTCCCCAGGGGTCCCCCGTAAGGAATTTTCTGTGACCATGAGACCCACAGAAGCCAGTGAGCGGTGCAGGCTCCGAGGGTCCTACACTCTCCGGGCTGGGGTAAATGCCCTGGAGCTGTGGGGTGGCCCAGAGCCAGGCACCCAGCTGTACGACTGGCCCTACAGGTTTCTGCGGCGCTTTGGGCGGGACAAGGTGAGTGAGGGGCTGTGCTGAGTAGGTGGAGAGAAAGAATGAGTCATGAAAAAAGAGAGTGGTCAGGGCGAGGTGGGGGAGGCGGGGGAGTGGTAAAGTGAAAGAATGGGAGGGAGGAGGAGTAGGGAGAGGCAGAGAGAAAAGCAGTGAGAGGGAGATCGCATGAGGTGGTGGAGAGAAAGCCAGGGGAAGAGAGGGAATGAGAGCCAAGAGGCACATGGATGAGAAGAGAGGAGAGGAGGTAGAGAAGGCGAGGGAGTGAGGAGAAGTAGACAGAAGCTAGAGGGCCAAGGAGTAGCTGACGTTTCTTAGATGTAAACTCCACACTTGAAGGGAGGCAGATGAAGGGAGAAGAAAGAGGAGGTCTGTTTGCCAGGAAAAAGCACACAGGGTGAGAGAAGCAAAGGGGTGGGAAGAAGGCCTGGATAGTTCCTGGTGGAGGGAAGCTGGATCCACAGGGTTTGAGTTTGGGGTAGAAAGTCCAGGAAAGTAACAGCGCCATCTGGTGAGTTGACACCCTCTTTCCCTTGTGCCACAGGTGACCTTTTCCTTTGAGGCGGGCCGGCGCTGTGTCTCTGGAGAGGGCAGCTTTGAGTTCGAAACACGACAAGGCAACGAAATCTTCCAGGCCCTGGAAGAGGCCATTGATGCCCAGAAGAATGCTGTCCCACCAGCCACAGTGCCCGTGGTGTCTGCCACACTGCCCCGGCCTGAGAGCCCCTATTCCCGGCCCCACGACTCGCTACCTTCACCTTCACCTGGCACACCAGTGCCTGGTGCACGGCCCCGGGGCCCTGAGGGGGAATATGCGGTGCCGTTCGATGCAGTGGCCCGCTCCCTGGAGAAGAGCTTCAGGGGCATCCTGGCAGGCCCTGTCCTGCTCCCGGCTGACCCACTGTATGACAGCATTGAGGAGCCAGTGCCTCCTCCACATGACCATATATATGATGAGCCTGAAGGCATGGCTGCCCTGTCTCTGTACAACAGCCCACAGGAGCCTGGGGTTGAGGTGTGGAGGAGGCAGGCCACAGCCGATGGGGGCCCTAGCCCCCTCCAGCAGGACTCTTCTGTTTCTTGTTGGCCACAGGGAACCGAGTATGACAATGTTGTACTTAAGAAAAGTCCAAAGTAACAGGGTGCAGAAGAGATGTGGTCACACTAACATGTATAGGAGGTAGGGGGTTTCAAGGCTGGGATGGTGAGTGAACGGTGCCTCCCCTTTCAGCTTCTGCTGGTGTGTCCCCTTGGCTACTGTACTGGAGCCCCCAGCTTGCCCTGCTTTGTTTGCCCTGATGGATGGCCCCTCCTAGGTCCCACTGGGTGAGTCAGCAGCCCAGAGCAGGAAGAGCACCCTGGAGAGACCCACCCTACTCCTACTTCTTTTCCACTTCCTCCTCTTTCCCTGGACCTAAAGGGGAACCTTGGGCACTTATAGCAGAGGATGAAAGGATGTCCATAAATCACTCTGGTTCCTTGACTTGGGTAGGCCTTCTGCTGGCTGATATTCCCTTGCCTGGGACAATCCTGGATCCAGGCAACCAGGAGGGTGGCTTCAGCTTTTTGCGGATTTCAGATTTCTCTGTAGCATTAAAACATCTCTGAATTATTTTTGTGTGGCCTGAGTTCTGTGGGGTGGGATGGGTGATCCTAATGACCACTACTGAGCACCTCTGTGCCTAGTTACATGGTTCTCCTTCAGCCCAGGTAGGGCTCTAGACCCAAGTAGGCGTGTTTGCCCTAGGAATCATGCTATATGCCTAGGATTAATTACTATAACTGAATGCAGTAGATTATGGTGAGTAGAAGTTTATTTAGCTCATGGTTCTGGAGGCTGGAGAGTTCAAGAACACCGGTGCTGGCATCTGCTCAGCTTCTGTGAGAGCTTTCTTCTTGCATGATAACATGGCAGAGGACAACACATGGCAAGGCAGAGAAAGAACAAGCATGCCAGGGAGAGCAAAACTATTCCCTTAAGCTACAAATGGCTTAAGTCCATTCATGAAGGCAGAGCCCTCATGACCCAATCACCTTCCAAAGACCACACCTCCAAATACCATTTACATATGAATTTGGAGGTTAACTTTCCAACACATGAATTTGAGGAACACATTCAAACCATGGCAATGTTCAAGCGTGTCTACCCTTTGCTAGGACAGCGTCAGTACCAGAAAAATGGTAGAGGAACATGTGGGGGTGTTGGTGAGAAATCTGGACTACACAAAAGGAAAAAACTAGCATTTATTGGACCTCTTACGTACCAGGAATGGGGCTTACCAGCTGGGAGGCCCTGGCTGCCTCTTACTCTTCCCTGAGACCCTTCATCTGTAACATGGCAGAGTAGCACCAGGAGGGAGCGGAGAGTCCAGCTCTGAAATTCTCCCTAGATTATTGGGGCCTGCAGTCCCTTTTGTGCCCCATTTCCCCACAGGCTTTGTGTCCTTGTATTCTCTTTGCATCAAAACCTGTGCTCATGGAAAATAATGTCCATGAATTTCTGATATCAGCCCAGCCAGTCAATACTTCACACACAAAGAGGACCTTGTGTGTGAAGCTATAGACTGCTCTGGCCTTGAGCTGTGCCCATCTTAAAGGGGAAACAAGGCACAAATGTCTGTCCTGAGAAGGGGCCATAAGTGCCATAAAAGGCAAAACAGGTTCCTGAGTTCAGAGGAGATAACTTTCTGGGGAACAAGAAAGGCATCAAAGGTGTCAGTTAATTAAGGTGGGCCTTTCACAGTGGGAAGGAGCTTGATGGAGTTTACTTGAAAGCTGAGAGATGTAAGGAGAGCATCCTGGATACAAATAACATGAGTGAAACTATAGGGGATGGCAGGAAGCAGTCTACACTCAGAGTGGAAGGAAGATACAGCAATCTATAGATGGCTGCCAACTCAAGGTGGTTTGACTTGTGATTTTTTACTATGATGGTGTGAAAGCAATACACATTCAGTAGAAACTACACATTGATTTTTTAATCTTTTTTCCTAGCTACAATCCCCTCTCTCAATGCTGGACAGTGGCCGTGAGCTGCAGCCCTGTCATCTCTGTGATTTCTCGGTAGGTTCAGTGTATCACATGATCTTCAATTTATGATAGTTTCAACTTATGATGGCTTACTAGACCGTAACTCCATCGGAGGTGGAGGAGTGTCTGCAGTGGGGTAGGCAGACTCTGGCCACACTGTGGGGAAACTCATGACCAGAGAGGAAGGAGGAATGGCTTAAGACTTTGGAACAGGGAATCCCATAGGAGCAGAGCTATAGGATAATAACCTAAGCAGTCTGGTAGACGATGGACTTGGGTTGGGAGGTGTAGGTTAGGAGCTGGACTGAAAGGAAAGTGCAGAAAAGACTGGATTCAAAAGGTGTTACAGAGTTAGATAGCCCCTGCAGAGCATGGAGTCCTATTGGATGTAGCCAACAGAGAACCCAGGTTTCCAGAGAGACTCAAGTTTTGAGAACAAGGTTCCTGATGTGCTGAGGTTAAGATTCCTGTTCAATTGGAGCAGACCTGGAGCTAGGAAGGAGCTCTGGCACTGAGGGGCAAAGTGAAAGGAAAATGAAGAAGGAGGGGGAGGAGGAGGAGGAGGAGGAAGAAGAAGAAGAAGAAAAGAAGAAGAAGAAGAAGAAGACCGAGAAAGAATCTGCTACCTCTACAAGCAGCAGGTCTTTATTAGGGAGAGGAGACCTGAGAGGGACCCTCGGCCATCAGAGTGGCACTCTGAGAGGGGCAGGGGCATGTCTCTCTTACAGCGTGGGGTTTTTAAGCATCCTGTAGTGGGAAAAGGGAGGTTTGTGGGGGGATGGGCATTAGGAAAATGGCTGCAAAGGGGTTCTGGGGGAAGGTGCTGGACATTATCTGAAAGGTCGTTGGGACTGGGCAGCCAGCCATACATGTTGTTTTTCTCTGGCTCTTTTATTGCAGGTAGCCATGTTTGCATTGTTCCAGAGTTTCTCAATATTCCAGCACAAAGAGCAACAGACACATGGATTGATGTGGACCCCTCAGCTGAGTTGCCACCAGATGTGTTTTGTCTTGTATTTTGACTTTGCCCTTTATTGAAGGAATTTGAGTGACCAATTTGAGTGAGCAGGCTGGAGACAGTGGGCAGGGGGATTTCCTGTCCCTTTTGTCTGTGATAAGGTCAGCATCCAGTCTGAATCAGGACCCATGGGAGGACGAATGTCTCCAAGGATCCCAGGTTTCAGGAGTGGGAGGTTGGGGGGGCATTTCAGGCAAAGGAGGCCACATTGCTAATTTCCTCAGGTGACACCTGAGGTAGCAGTCCTGCCTCTGCCCAGCAGAGGGCAGTGTCAGCCTGTGGAAAAGGCCACCAGGGGCTTAGGTGTGCCAGGCTTGGTGGGACCTGGCTCTACCTGAAGGGGCTGGGGGTAGCATGAGGAATCTGGTTTTAGAGCTGGACCTTCAGACACTTACAATTCCACTCTGGGAACGTTGTCCTGCCTTCAAGAGGTGGGGTCCTAAACTGAACCCTACTTCTTTCATCCCCCCTTCACCTTCAAGATCCCAGGGCTTCTGGTTCTTCCATTCCTGGGCAGGCAGCATGACCTCAAAAGGGGAAGTAGTCAGCAGCTCAGCTCGGGAAAGGTGGGGCAAGGGCTGGGGGACAGGGGAAGTAGAGCATTTGGGGAAGTTGATGGGGGGCAGTGAATGTCTCTAGAAGGTTGTTGAGGAAACACTGATCAGGCCTTCAGGGCCCTCTCAGAATTTGTGATCTGGCAGGTGGTCATTCTGCAGGAACTGGCGGGGCCACCTACGATGTTGCACACATGTCCTTCCTTCATTCAGCAAAAGTTTTGGAGCATCTCCCACCTTGCAGGCACGTCCCCCCCTCCCATTCCCCCAGGAGCTGACCCGTCCCCATCTCATGGAGCCCACAGTGCAGAGCAGTGTACAGTAAATGATTATTGATGGATCAGTGAAAGGGCCAGCTTGAGAGAGCACCCTGCTCAGACAGACACAGAGAGGCAAGGCCTCTGTGAAGGGTTTCTGTGCCACCCAGCTGTCAAGGGCAAGTTCATAGGTAAGGAACAGACCCACCTTGAAAGGGCAGAGCAATGGAAGATCAAGGGACATCCCACCCAGAAAGGTTCTCTTGACTTCAGGCAACCTGCTGTCTGTCACCTGACTGTTGACACCATGAGCTTAGCCATGAGCAGAACACTTACAAACTGGCTTTATCTGCTAATTACAGCCATGTGTTGCTTAACAACAGAGACATGTTTTGAGAAACTTATCACTCAGCATTTTCTTCACTGTGTGAACATCATGGATGGTATAGCTTAATAAACACCTAGGATGTGCTACAATATAATAAATATTGAATGTATGTAAATGGCAACGCCTATTGCTCCGAGGCTATAAGCCTGCACAGCATCTTACTGTACTGACAAGCAACTGGAACACAATGATATTTGTGTATCTAAATGTATCTAAGCATAGAAAAGGAACAGTAAAAATACCAGGTGGTAGGAATTTTTCAGCACTGTTTTAATCTTATGGGATTTATATGCAGCCTGTCATTGACCAAGAAGTCATTGTGTGACACCTGACCATAGTAGGCAGAGGTGACATATCAGGGCAGGTAAGAATGGCCTCATGACAGGTGCCCAGGTAGAGATGTGCACAGATTCACAGACTGTTGATGTGCACGCACGGCATACTTATATCACTTTTCTTGTTTCTTTTTCTTTTCTTTTTTTTTTTTAATTTTTGAGACAGGGTCTCATTATGTAGCCTAGGCTGCTCTTGAATTCCTTATGTAGCTGAGGCTGACTTCAAACTCAAAATTCTACGCTCTCAGTGTTCCAAGTGCAGGGATTACTGGAGTGTACCACCATGCCCAGCTTCCTGTTTCTTTTTTTCTTTGATGCTGTCATTCACATACTTTTCTCTTTTTTTAAATTTTTTTATTATTATTCATATGTGCATACAAGGCTTGGGTCATTTCTCCCCCTGCCCCCACCCCCTCCCTTACCACCCACTCCACCCCTCCCTCTCCCCCCTACCCCCTCAATACCCAGCAGAAACTATTTTGCCCTTATTTCTAATTTTGTTGTAGAGAGAGTATAAGCAATAACAGGAAGGAACAAGGGTTTTTGCTGGTTGAGATAAGGATAGCTGTACAGGGAGTTGACTCACATTGATTTCCTATGCGTGTGTGTTACCTTCTAGGTTAATTCTTTTTGATCTCACCTTTTTCTAGTTCCTGGCCCCCTTTTCCTATTGGCCTCAGTTGCTTTTAAGGTATCTGCTTTAGTTTCTCTGCGTTAAGGGCAACAAATGCTAGCTAGTTTTTTAGGTGTCTTACCTATCCTCACCCCTCCCTTGTGTGCTCTCGCTTTTATCATGTGCTCAAAGTCCAATCCCCTTGTTGTGTTTGCCCTTGATCTAATGTCCACATATGAGGGAGAACATACGATTTTTGGTCTTTTGGGCTCCTGTTTCTTTTCTTTGCCTCTCTTGCTTTCCCTTGTGTTTTCTTTTTTAAGTGTGTATAAGCTCTCTCTCTCTCTCTGTGCATGTGTGTGTGAGTGTGGGGGGCTTTGGTCTGCAGAAGCTTACTCGTATGCTTACATTGGGGATGGCAGCCCCCCCGGATGCTCCCACTGTGGAGTTCAGCATCTATGAAGGCCCAGATTGCTTGGGCCTCTCTGCTTGCTCGGACTCCTCCCCAATGACTCTGATCAAGCTGTTGCTGCCACCACCTTTCAGCTGTGATGCTAACCAGCCTTCTGCCTCCTGCCTCTTGGGCACTGATTCAATTAGCCAAGGTGCCCACCTCCTTCAAGGACCATTTATAAAAACCAGCTGGGGCAGCTGGAGACCTTGGGCAGGGTGGGGCTGGGAAGCAAAGAGAGGCAGTGAGCTCAGAGGAGGAGGCAGAGGAATGAGGGAGGGGGTGTCTGATCAGATTAGGCATCAGGCTGGTTTCCCCTGGCAGGTGGCTGTACATCACTGCCCAGCTCCAATCCTCCACTGGCCAGCACAAAGCAGAGCCCATCAATCTCCAGGTTCTGGCCTAGGCTGCTCTCCTCCTTGCCTCCCTCCCACTCTGGAGCCCTTTTCTTGACACTAGCTCCTGGATACCTGGGCCAGAGGTGGCTAGCTGGTGGGGCCCAGAGGGGAGTGGATGGAAGAGCAAGGGCTTCTTCTTTTTTTTTTTTATTAATATGTGCATACAATGTTTGGCTCATTTCTCCCCCCTTCCCTCCGCCCCCTCCCTTAACCCCGCCTCCTTTACCCCCCCTTACTCCTCGTTACCCGGCAGAAACTATTTTGCCCTTATCTCTAATTTTGTTGAAGAGAGAGTATAGGCAATTAATAGGAAGGACCAAGTGTTTTTGCTAGTTGAGATAAGGATAGCTATACAGGGGGTTGACTCGCATTGATTTCCTGTGCATGTGTATTACCTTCTGAGTTAATTCTTCTTGAACTAACCTTTTCTCTAGTTCCTGGTCCCCTTCTCCTATTGGCCTCAGTGAGCAAGGGCTTCTGATGGATTCGTGGGGGAGCTGGAGTCCCAGGGCAGGGCTATGGAATTCTGAGACTTGCACCTCCTAAGAGTCAACCTTGTGCCTCCAGATCTCTGATCAGAGAGGGGCTGGTGGAGTAAGGGGGTCAAGGTATGCAAGAGAGGGCCTCGTCATTGAGGATAAAAAGTGTTCTTGGTTTGGGATGGTGGTGCATACCTGTAATCCCAGCTATGTGGGAGGTGGAGGTAGAAGGATTGAGGTCCAAGTCCAGCCCTGGGCAAAATGTGAGACCCTTATTTGAAAAATAAACTAAAGTAAAAAGAGTTGGGGGCATGGCTCAAGTGAAAGAATGCCTAACTAGCAAGCGCAAGGTCAAAAAAAAAAAGTGATTTCAACCAGTTTAAAAATTCTATATTCATTCTTGTGTAGAAAGTACATCAACCGTATCTACCTCCCTAACTTCCTTCTTTTACCCTCTTTCTCCCGTTAGTGACCTCCCCTTAGTGTAACCTGTTTGTCATAATATTGCTTGTATTTGTATTGGGTCCATATTCTACATATGAGAGAAAATGTGGCCTTTGGGGACTAAGGTAAAAAGGAGAACAAAGGGGATGAACCAATTCAGGCTATAATACATATATACAGGGAAGTGTCACAATGAAACACCCCGTAGAGCTATCTTAAACAAACAAAAATATCTTTTTATCAAAAATGCAGAATAGGACAGCAAAATAGGTCCTGTCTGGGGGTTGGTACCAGTGGGAGAGGGAGGATGTAAGGAAAGGGTGAAGGAGTGTGAATGTGGTGGAATAGTATGTACTCACGTATGAAAATGGAAAAATGAGACCTGTTGAAACTATTCCAGGAACGGGGGGAGGGAGGATAAAGGAGAATGATGGAGGAGGTCAATTCACAGTACAACACAATACCCCCAGTACAACAACAATATAATAAAAAAGTGTTCTTGACTTTGAACTAGCATTTCCTCGCCTGCAGACTACATTGGGCAGCTTAGTGCCAAGGGCTGGGCATATGGGCTGCAGCTTGCCTCCCCGGATTCAAGATCTGGCTATACTCCGAGCCAGGGGAGCGTCTTTGGGTATGTGCACCTGCTTCTGCCTGTGGAAAATGGAGATGATAGCACATTTCTCAAAGGCTTGTGATGACAAAAGGAGTGAATGCATGCAGAGTTCCTAGAACAGTGATTGTCACACACAGAGCTCTGGTGTTACCCACAATCTCATTTGGCGTCCTATCAGCTCCTGAGGGTAGGCAGAGCAAGTGATTCTGATCTTACCAACAAGGCCATGGGGGCATGGAGAAGTGGAGACCTCTCCACTAAGTGGAGACTTAGGCTTTGTGATTGGGGGGACTTGTTTGGGAAAGAGAGATAGGGTTCAGACAGGAAGAAGGAAGCAGAAAAGCGTTCAAGGAGAGACAAAGAGAATGACACCAATGACCTTTCCTTTTTGCAGCTGGATGGGGGCTCTATTGGGGTGAATCTGACCCCTGGGCAGAACCATGCTCATGTGGTCTGTTATGCCCAGGAACAGGAGAGCCAGGCAGGGAAGCAGTCACGTAGATTAGATTAGAAGACCGTGGCTGGAGGCAAGGCTGGAAGCTGGGTGGCCACAGGGCAGTGCTTCCTTTGATCTGTGCACTGCATTCACTCACTGGCCCAGCAGCAGGCACATGAGGGCCAGAAAGCAGACCCCTTGCTGGGGAGCAGACCCATAGTCCAGCCAACTGCTGCAATCAGAACAGATTCCTGGGGTCACTGCCCTGGCAGCCAGCAAGAGGAGTGCAGGAAGTATGAAGAGCTCTGAGAGGAGGAAGCTGGGTAGGAGTGGGCAGAGAAGCCCACAGGATGTTCTGTGGAAAGTGTGCTATCTCTCCCACCAGACTGTGACCTGTCACCATCCACAGGGCAGCATTCATTTTCCCTTAATTCATTGTGTATCCCCCAACAGTAAACACAACATCAGGCTCAAAGTGGGCAGAAATAACCCTTCTTCCGTTCTTCTGTCTCTCCCTCTGTCTCTCTTTTGAGACAGGGTTTTACTATGTAGCCTAATCCTAAGAGTCTCTTGAACTCATGAGCCTTTGGCCTCTGCAGGGTACCGGGGATTATAGGTGTGCGCCACCACAAAGAATACCTACTTTTTTGATTGAAAGAATAAATTAAACCCACTTTGCATGGGAGTGGGGGACACAGGTGCTTTCCAATGTGCAGTAATTCATGGTGTTCTGCAGGGGCCCATCCAGAGCATCTCCTCCCCCCATGCCAAGTATGCCACCATTTGATTTGCACTGGAGCCTCTGCCTCTCTCTCTCCCTCTCTCTCTCTCTCTTTGCAGGTGGTGCTGGGGATCCAACTCAGGACCTGCATGTACTCTACCATTGAACTACACCCGCATCCTCTGGTCAGTTTTAAAATGCAAGTGCCCTGGGGTGAGGTATCCTGAGGGTCTAATCCCTTGGAGTGAATGAGGTTCCCAGGAGGGGCTGAAGGTGAGAATGGCTCTGAACAGCCCAGGAAGTCAGGGATTGTTTGGTGCTGAGCCTCTGATGCCCCCTAAAACTCAGGCATCTCCCCCACCTCCATCTCCATGGACTCCCACCTCTCTCCTAAGCCCCTCCCCGACTCCTGCTCAGGCCAGGTGGCCCCTGGGGCAGAGAAACCCCTTACCTCAGAGGTTTCCAGGAGCAGGATATCTGAGCCGGAAGTGGCTTTAGCCAAAGTCCTTATTTTCCACTTAAAGAAACTGAGGCTGGATTAATTTTTAAGTCTCTCTCAGATGTATTTACATTTTATGAGTAATTGTTTACAGTTGTGTTCAATGTAAAGGACCAGATTGCTAACGTGAAGGTTTACAACATCCAAAGAAAGATTTTTTTTCAGTACTGGGGATTGAACTCAGGGTCCTGTGCTTGCTAGGCAGTTGCTCTACCACTTGAGTCTGCCCCTGGTTCTTTTCTTTTCTTTTTTTGCTTTTAGTTTGTTTTTCAAATAGGGTCTCAAGATAACTTCGCCAACAGTGATCCTCTTACCTCTATGTCTTGACTAGTTGGGATTACAGCATACACTGCTATACCTGTCCTTAATAACATGATAGGTTTTTTTTTTTTTTTTTTTGTGGTACTTGGGACTGAACTCAGGGCCTCACACTTGCCAGGCAAATGCTCTACCATTTGAATCATGCCCCCCAGCTCATGTTTGAGTTTCCATGTATATTGCAGAGGGGCAATTGGGAAGAGGACTCCCCAGTTCCCACTATATCTTCCTACAGGGGCTGCTGTCTCGAGCGAGGATTTCTTCCCTCCCCAGTCCCACCCTTGCAAAGTTCCCTGAGCAAATGCCCAGGGGTGTATACCCGGGTTAATTAAGGGCAGAAGAGATTGAGGCAGTGCATTCCTGCTGGTCACCTCTGTGAGCTGGAAGACAAGCTATGCGGACCTGGTCCCTTTCCATTTTCCTCTGATAACCACTCTCCCCGGCCCCCCTGCTGTGTTACTCTGGTCCCCAAGAAGCAACTCTGCTCAGCAGGCAACTTTGAAGCAGAGTACAGCAACCAATTCCTGGCTCCCATTCACTTGGTCCCTGAGTAGGTAGGAGGCAATGCAGGCTGCAGTTGATGGAGAGAGATGGATGGTGGAGGAACAAGCCAGGTTGGGTCTGGCTGAGCTGAAAGGTGTGGATTCAGGAAGGACGGACTGACACAGGACTGGAGAAGGAGCATAGGGGCTAGCAGGCCGGCGGGCATGGGAAAGCAGGGCCAAACTGACTGGCCAAGCAACACCAGCCTGAACCCACCTCTGAGACTGGGCCACCTCCTTGCAGGACATTCTGACCTTCAGTCCTCATCAGACACTCCTGATAGCCAACCTGTACCACTTGGTCCTGCCTGCTGGCTTGGCTGGCCTGGCCGAGGGTCCTACTCCAGCAGAACAGAGCTGTCTCCTAAGAAAATGACCCCTTCTGATTTTGCTCATGGAGAAGACTGATGGGAGAGAGGATGCTCTGCTTGGATGTTGGTGCTGTTCCTTGACCCTGTGCCCATAGCCTCTGTGTTCTGTGAGGAGGGATAAAAGGGGACAAACTAAAAGATCTAAGACCCGCTCTGCCACTAAGTGGCTGCAGGATGTAGGACAAGTCTCCTCCCTTCTCTGGGCCCTAAATTCTCACCTGCAAAGGGAATGAGCAGTTGGGAAACCTTCAATATTCCCATCAATACCATAGTTCATTGTCTTTGGGAAGTTGCCAGGAGAGCAAAGCAGCAGAAGGAGTGTGGAAAAATTGGGCTTAAAGTTTTAACTTCTATCTATACTGGGACCCACTGTCAGGACTGAGACATGTCCAGTGTCAGGGAATGATCCCGAAGGAAGGAGAGAGCTTTGTGGAATCTCTGTGCGTAGCTGTTCAGGTTGAACAGGGAACAACTCTAGGGGGTGCCATTAAGGGCTCAGGCAAGCATGACGAACTTGATTAAGGAATAAAGAGCAAGTTGCTAGGGTGACGGGGTGCTTTGAGGACTGGATGGTATCTACAGGGTCACCAGATACGGTTGCACAGGTTGTGTACTGCACAAGTCCAGCGGGGCATGATTGAACCACAGTGGAACTGTGTCTTGGTATCTAGCTGTAGGATTTGTCTTTCAGCACTCCTCTTTTGTTTAGAGCTGCTGAGGTTTTTGGGTCCTCACCGCACATTTGAACTTCCCTGTAATTGAGACTGAAACAGAAAAGGGGAAATTTCCTTGCCCTGCTACAGGATGTCGTGCACTGTTAGCCACAGGCGTTTGTGGTGCTTAGTGGACACAGAGTGGCACTGTGGTGGTCTTGGTGGAGGAGACACCAGTGTCAGAAGACAGACAGTCTGCCCCTGGGGACAGCCACAAACATGCAGGCGGCACCTTACAGGCACCAGGGTCCTTTGTTCACAGGTGCCTGTAAGCAGCTGTAAAAAGCCAGTCTCATGCTTCCTTGGAAGCAGGTCCTAGAGCTGCCCCTCAGTCCAGCAGCCTCTTCTTCATCCTGTGACCCCAGTTGGCCTCAAGTCCTTCAGCCACCAGGAATGTCTGCTGTGAGCACAAGCCCTCCCTGCCCAGAGCCTTCTCCTGCTTCCTGTCACTCTCCCCCGTTGTTCCTCCTTTTGGCTGGCTGTAGGTGTTTTACAAGGGGAACTGCCAGCCCAGAGGTCTCTCCTCCAGAGAGGGAGACTGCAGATTCTGTTCACTGAAGTCACAGACAGCTGTAGAGTCTGCTTTGTCACTCTATGCCGTATCATCGCAAATGTTTCAGGTATAGGGGCCTTCTGAGGGTGTGGTGACTATGGTTCTTCCCATGGCACAGGGTTTTTGGGGTGTAGAGCATCCCACATTCTCCTCCTTCCTTTCATGACAGCTGGTGTTATCTGTGTTTCACAGATAAGGAAACGGAAGTTCAGACTGCATGACTTGCCCCAAGGACACTCAGACTAATAAGTGGCTTTGTTGGAGTTTGGTCAAATCCTTCCCAGTGCACCTGGTAGCCTGCCTGCCAGTGTGGCTGTTAGTGTCCCCTAGAACACCTGTTCATTGTGACTTGAAGACTTCTAAGGGGCATCCCTGCAGAATGAACGAGAACTAACTCCAAGGTGCCCATTACAACTGTGCACCCTTGGCCAATCCCTTCATGTTTCTGAGCCTTGGCAGCCATCAGCTAGAGTTAGTAACCCTGTTGACCTCCTGGGGCTGAGGTGCAGCCTAAATAAGGTGAGTGGAAGCTGTGACCCTTATTCAATTATAAATCAACATCAGCCTCCAGTGCTCCCATGGCAATCAAATGCCATCATTCTCATCCAGATCCCAGGGGAGTCTGTGCTTCCATGAGGCATCAGACTGAGAACACTGGTGATGGGACACAGGGTGAGTACACAGTGGGTTTGGGCATAGAGAACTCTTTGATTCACCTGTTCTTGGCTCAACCAGCTCCCTCTGGGGCTCACCAGAGGCTGCACCAACAGCTGGACCAGGCTAAGTTTCCAGGGCAAAGGCAGTCTTTGCTATATATTGCAGCTAACAAGGTGCCCGAAGGCTGTTCCCCAGCTCCTTTAAGAGGCTTCCCCTTCCTGCTGACCCAGGCAGGTGGACAGATGACTGATGGCCTGAGGAGGAGGGATTGGAGCCGAAAGAAGAATGGGCTGGAGAACTGACCAGTTTGCAAAATCTCTAGCAGATCAATGGAGACCATCTGGATGGAGGGCTGCACTTAGGGGCTGGGCAGTGAGCACCTGGGCTCCGTGGGGCCTGGTATGCACTGCCCTGCCCCCACAGCAGGACAGCCCAGAGCCCATTCTGCAGACCTCACCCCAGGCAAGGCAGCACTCAAGACCTGCGAGCACAGGTGGCTATGATCTGAGTGAGTGTGCTGGTAGTCCAGGGATGCTCCCATAACATGGGCAGGTGGGATCAGAGAGAGCGATACTCCCACCATAGTGTCTGGGGGGCACTTCTGAATGTCCCCAGACTTGTCATCGCTGTCATTTATGGGCACCCTTAGGTCACTGCTGGAGATGGCTGCACCCGGCCAGACCACCAGCTCTTACCCCTTTAGGCTGCCCTCAAGATGGGGTAGGATTCTCTCAGCAGGCTGGGGTTCCCTGGTGGAAAAGTTCAGACACCATCTGCACAGGGGATCTTCCCAAGAAGAGGGGCAATCTGAAGACCCCTGTGTTTTTGGGGGGTCTCCTAACTGGCATCCCATGCCCTGGTCACATTAGAGCTGATGAGGGCTGTGGGGGAGGAGATAGTGACCTCGGGTACAGGCTGTTTTTCCACCCAGATGGCTCTATCACTGGACTCATGGCTATCTTCACTCTGTGGGGTCTCTTGCTTTACGCATCATCATTCTGACTCTAGCTGTGGGGTGCGATTCTGAGTGCCAGCATGCTGGCTCTTCTGTTACCTGGTCTAGTGACACCTCAACCGAACTGCCAGGGGCTCTGGGAGCTGAGGAAGGTGCCACTCCCAACCTAGCTGGGAACTCTGCTGTGGAGAGCCATGTTTCCTGGAGCTCCAACTCCAGGACAGCATAAGCACTTGACTCTTTGGACAAAGAGAAAATGAGACTGTGTGTGTGTGTGTGTGTGTGTGTGTGTGTGTGTGTGTGTGTGTGTGTGTAGGGAAAGGGAGCCAGCTGGGGACATCAGCAATATGGCTTCCCTAGGAGTCAGGGAGAACTGAACTGGGCTTCTGAGGGGTGAGGTTGGAATCTGTGTGATTTGGGAGCCCAGTTTCCATGTGCTCATTTGCTTGGAGATAGTCTTGAGCCGGGAAGGGGGACTCCTAATCCCCCGCCCGACTCCATATCATTCACCCAGAATAGCTTCTCTTCATGGGCTCATGAAAGATTTTATCATTTCTAAAAGCTTCCCTTATAAAATGCAAATACCTCTGTAAAGTGGTCATGCCTTGAGTTCATTATCAACCAACATCTTAATTATGGTCATTTTAGCAGGAGTTAGGTGACAGCCAGAAATGTGATCTGGATACAGGTATCTCTGTGAGTGTGTGTATATGTGTGTGTTTGGGTTGAGGGTAGGAGATTTGTTTTTTCATTCATTTAACAAATATTGATTGAACATTAATGAAATGACAAATGGTGCTCTCGGTCCTGGGGAAGAGAGAGCGAACAAAAGAACCAAAACCTTTGCCCTTGTGGAGTTTACTTTCTTTTGGAGGCAGAAGACAACAAACAAAATAGAGATGAAATTGATTGTGAGTCAGATGGCAGGAAGTGCTCTGGAGAGCCATGAGCTGGGAGAGGGCTCAGGTCATGACTGGAGGATGCCAAACTCCTAGGGGCTTGACTCTTGAGAAAGGACCAGCGTCTTTTATTTTCAAGTACCAAGATGAGGGTGAGGCCTGGAGGTGTCTGGGACACAGGATGGAAGGAGGTTCTTCCTTGTTCTCAGGGGTATAAGTGCTCTGAGACCTGCCTCTGCCCTTCGAGTGGTTGGGCTCACTCTGCAGCAGAAGGTCAAGGCTTGGGATGGTGTGTGTGTGGTGGTGGGGAAGAGGAGAGTGTCAGTTGGGTGTGTAAGGACTTCTTCCAAGGGTGCCTGACTCTCTCCCTGCCTCGTTCCACTGTGGAGGGCCTCCTTTGGCCAGGTGAAGGGACAAAGAAGAGAACAGCATACAGCTGCTCTAAAGGTGTTAGCACGAGGGCCTATGGAGAACACAGCTTTGGAGTGTGGGAGTCCAGAGGAAGAGGGTCCAACTCTACCTGGCCACCAGGGAAAGGTCCAGGGTGGTGATACAGCAGTATCCCTAAGCTGGGGGGGAGGAGGGTGTGCTGTCTTAGGCTGAGAGACTGCCATTTGGTCATTCTAGAATGCATCCCAAGTGTGAAAGAAAGGACCCAGAGCCATGGGGACCTCCCCTGTGAGGAGGGAAACCAGAAGAGGGTTTTGAGGACTATCATGGGGGAGCAGGAGCAGTCTGGGGAAGGTGTTTTCCTGAGAGTGGCGCTCATCATGGATCAAGGGACCCTGGCACTAGAGAAGCGAGGACTGAAAGGATCCACCCACGTCTTTACAGATGGAATCAGGCCTAGGGGGTGAAGAGAATCGCCCAAGAGCTCACAGTTACAGGCAGAGGATGCACTGGAACTTGGCTCCCAGGACACTCAGCCTAGTGTAACGATAGCCACAGTCCTGAATATGGGCATCTGTTCTTCTGCTTTCTGTGTTACCTCATGAACAACCCTCTTATGGAACCAGGACAGTTATTATTTCCCCATTTTTCAGACAAGGAACCCAAGGCCAAGCAGTTAACTTACTCAAGGTCACACAGCGGGACTGTGAGGAGAGAGGTTGGAACCCTATAGTCCATGATCTTCCCCCCCAGAGGTGACATGGAGAGGTGGGGTCATTTGATGTCTTGGAGGATGGAAGGGTATGGCCAGTGGCCTCTGTCTGAGCATGGCAGTGACATTGGTGAAATCTTCTCAATTCCCCAACCCTCCATGTTCCCTGAAAGTCAATTCCCCAAGAACCCCCATTACTTACAATTTTTTGCAGACCCTCAGGCAGAGATGGATAGGGGTGGACGTGTGAGATGGGGGTGATCTTATTTGCAGTGTTTGCTGATGGAACCTGGTGTACATAGTTCTACCATAGCCCCGTTCCCACCATGGCCAGTTTCAAGCAATCAATTGGACTTCAATCTGTTTGCAGAACTGAAAAGTTTCACAATGGGCTCTCAGATTGGTCTGGCTCCAGACTACCACTGCAACAGCCAAATCCCCCTCCTCTTTCCCAACTCTGCCTGAGGCCCCCCTTCCCCCTTCCCCTGCCTCCTCACTCCCCACCTCTGTTTAAATGAGGTTCACATAAACGGGTATGATTTGAAAGTTCTTGTCCTGGGAGGTTTATTTCCTCTGTTCAAAAAGAAATAATAATAAAAGATTCATGGAGTGTTTTCCACTATAATCATTTCCTAGAAGGGGCCTTGGTGATTTAGTTCAAATCTTGGTTTTACAGATATGGAAAGTTCACCCCAAAGAGTCACACAGCCAGTAACTCACTGAGCCACAGCTGGAAACCAGGGCTGGGCTCCTGGTCCCTAGCTTACTCTCCCACCATGACTCAGAACTGTTCTAGGCTTCTGGGGGTGGTTCAATGGCAGATAAGAACTGTGACATTCAACTGGGAAGATAAAATGAAAAATAAAACAATCAGAAAAAAAGAAAAAAAAAAAGCAAGATGGCGTTTGGCTCTTTCACACAGGCATACAGCTTTGAGCCAGAATTGTAAATGCTTCCAGCTTTAGCTTCATCATTTTAAAATGCAGATATTATGAGTACTTGCCTCGTGTATATCACAGGGGTATTGTGAAGACCAAGGAGATAAATGGGTAGCAAAATATGTCTAAGGTGAGGAAATACCAAGGCATCTTAAATATATACAACCTCATTCCGAGTAAGAGAAATGTAAATTAAAATTACACAGCCTTTTCACCTATCAGATTGGCAACTGCCCAGAAAGTTGATAACACACTGTAATGGTGATGCTGTAAGGAAATAAGCACTCTTGCCTTTCTCATGGGAAGGCAAATGTGTATAAACCTCTACGGAGGGTAATTTGGCGATATCTATCAACTTTTTAAATACACGTATCTTCTGACCTAGCAATTCCACTTCTGGGAATTTATCCTATAAATATATTTGCATAAGTGCCAAGGATCTGTTGATGGCAATTTGTTGCAGCAATTCTTGCAGTAAGCAAAGATTTCAAATGATGAAAACTTTCAAGAGCAGTCTCTTTCCACACGCCGGTAATCCTTGCACTTGGGAGGCTGAGATCGGAGGATCGCAGTTCAAGGCCAGCCTGGGAAAATAGTTCAAGAGACCCCATCTCCCAAATAACCAGAACAAAATGGACTGGAGGTGTGGTTTAAGCTGTAGAGTGCCTGCATTGTGAATGCAAAGTCCTGAGTTCAAACTCCAGTTCCACAAAAAAAAAAAGAGGTCTCTCTTTAAGAGGCTTTGATTCAGCTATATAATGGAGAATTGCATATGATAAAGTACGATTATGATGGAGAATTACACAACTGTAAAAAGGGAAGAGAAAGGAGCTTTGCAGTCACATACAAAACAAGTCATCAAGTGAAGAAAAACAAGGTACAGAACAGTGTGCATAGTGGCTATATTTTGTATTTTAAAAAAGGGCACATGGGAATATTTGCCTGTGCATACAGATGACACTGTAGGAGAATCTTCAAGGAAATAATAATAATGGTTGTCTATGGAGGAGAAGGCTGGGGTCTGGAAGAGCAGAAGATGGGGGTAGTGGTTACAGGTAGATTCTTCACTGCCTCTTAATATAGATTTCTACCTGTAATTCCAAATACTTGGGAGGTGGAGTTCAGAAGGATTGAGGTTGCAGGCCAGCTTGGGCAAAAAAAGTTATCAAGACCCTCATCTTTACCAACAAGCTGAGCATGGTGGTGGGTGTCTGTAATTCCAACTATTCAATTGGGAAGTACAGGTAGGAGGATTTCCATTCAAGGCCAGCCCTGGGCAAAATAGGAGATTCTATCTAAAAGGGAAAAAACCAAAAAGGCCAGGGGCATGACTCAAGTGATAGAACACCACTAAAGCCCTGAGTTCAAACCTCAGTATCACCAAAAAAGAGAAAAAATACATATTGCTAAAATTGTGAACTATGTGGACATTATTAACAATGCAAAACATAAGTTAACATTTGCACACTGGAAAGCTCTAAACAGATGCCAGTTGCTTAGACTATAACTAATATAAAAAGGAACTAAGTTGCACGACTAGCCCCAGAGCCTGCAGGAGGTCAACAGGAGAATAACTGGGGGTTCTGAGGGGGCAGAAGCAGCTGGAGTAAGGGTCTTAAAGGAAAAGCATTCCTTGGTGATTAGCTAACAATGGTTGGTCGGGGGCTGGGAGTGTAGCTCAGTAGTAGTGTACCTGCCTAGCATGCATGAGGCCCTGGGTTCAACTTCAGCACTGCTCCCCACCCAATTATAAAAAAGGTGGTCGGTCAGAGCACCACGCGGGGCTGACTGTCTTCCTGCCTGATGTGACCACCTGCGGTGCTCATCTGTTGTGCCAGAGCTGTCTTGGACACGACATGTGCTGGTTTGGGCTATGGTGCCAGGACTCCTCAGTTTGGAATTGGCTCCCAGGCTCTGGTAGACAGGGGCCTGCTGGGCTGCAGAAGGGCTCCTACCACTCTGTGCCAAACATGTGCTGGGTGTGGGCGTGAGGACCCCCTGTGCTAGCCCACCTCACCCTCTCAAAGGCTTTGGGCTGGAGATTATTCTGATTTCCACTTTGCAGATGAGGAAACTGAGGCCCAGAAAGGTCTGCCCCTTGATCCAGGATCTGGTGTGGTGGCTATGATTCCAGGCGACCTGGCTCCAGAGTGATCCTCCCTAAACAGGTACTACTGCCTCTTTGGGAAACAGGGAGGTCCCTGCTTCCTCTTCACCATCCATGTGCTTTCTCCCTTGCTTTCCTTCTGAAGGTGCCATCAGACGTGTTGCTTGGTTGGAAGTAAACAGAGACCTTTGTCTCTGCTGGGTAGCATGCACAGCAGGCACTGAGCAGGAGCCATTTGTGTGACTGCTCAGCCCATTGGGCTTTGTGCCTTTGGGGTCCCCAGCCTCCTGCCCTTTTCTCCTCTCTGAGGGTGTCAGCGCACCCCCCACCCCCTTGCAACGCAACAGCCTAGAAACAGATCCTAGCAGACAGAGGCCTCTGGTCAATTAGAGTGAGGCAAGGGCCTCGCTATCTGTGGAGGATCTCGGGGAGGCGGGGCTGTCGGCCAACAGGATCATCGTGTGGCCAATTAAAGTTCTGAGGATTCATCTTCTAACTTAGCCCCCTAGCAAGTTGACATTTATTAGGTTGTCAAAGCTGATTTTTCTTCCTGGCCCTTTCTTGCCCCCAATTCTGTGTGTGTGTGTGTGTGTGTGTGTGTGTGTGTGTATGTGTGGCCATACATGTGAATAAATGCCTGTGTTTTGATTTTCAAAAATTAAAAAATGCAGTATCTACCTCATGAAGAGATGAGTTGTCTACTGTGCGATTTTAGGAAGCCCCACCCACCACCCTAAAAATTATCTGTCCCTCATGTGCTTTTCAACCTGAATTCTGCTACTGGGTGGGGAGTTGCTCTTATGAATTTACTCAGACCTTTCCTAAGGGCTCTTTTAAATGAATATGTTCCCCTATGAGAGGAACTCCCCAAATCACTAACATCCCAGAAACACAGTACTCAGAGCTAAAGAGACTCAGAAGATTGGCTTAACTCTTGCAGAGAGGAAACTGACACCCAGGAAGCCTGAGGGATGTGCCCAAGTCACTCATTGTATTAGTGACAGGGATGAGGCTATCACTCAGGCTCTCTGACTCTGAGCTCAGTAGGTCCTAGTTTATCCAACTGTTTTTCTCTGGCACTAAGAGGGAGCCCTGGCCCCCAGGAGAAAGCATGCAAACAAAGAGGTGTGAAAAGGGAAGTCCAGTGTGAAGGCATTTTCGCCAGTGACTTCATAATTTTACAAATTGTTGTATGTGTTGTCATTTTCAGTTTTATCTGTTTTGCATTTATGATTTGGAACATTAAAGGGAGTTATATCATGGCTGTTTTGCCCTTGGCTTTGATTAAGATGGTATATGCCAAACTTCATTTACCATTTTTGCCATACTCTTCTGCCACTTCTATTAATATGGTATGGTATTTTTCTTAAAATTAATTCATTTTAAAACTTAATCTCTTTACCTGAAAAGGAAAGTTTGTTTTGTTGCATGCAGAGAAAACCTGTTATTACTTGCCAGAAATAGATGATAGTCATAAAAACAAATGTAATAAAAACAACAAATAAATTAAAATTTACTGAGGTGACTTTCCTGTGAAAAGCTCTTAGTCTAATAACTGTTTGCTCTATGGAAAAAGAAAATCAGTAAGTGTTGGAATGGCTTTAAAAGCCTGCTGGTGCCAGAGTGAGACTTTCTTATTCAAGTCCTTAGGATCTGTATTAGTTTCTCAGGCTGCCACAGGGTGGCTTAAAACAACAGAAATTTGTTGTTTCACAGTTCTGGGGACTAGAAGTCCAAAATCAAGGTGGTAGCAGGACTGTCTCTCTCTGAAAACTGTAGGGAGAATTCTTCCTTGCCTCTTCTGGCTTCTTTTTGGCCGCCATTAGTATTCTCAGCTGCATTTCCCTAGTTTCTTCCTCTCCCTGTGGGTCTCTTGTATTCATGTGACTGTCTTCTTATAAGGACAGGACTCATATTGGATTAGAAGTCCATCTGCCCTAGTGTGACCTCATTTTAACCAGTTACATCTACAGCAGCCCTGTGTCCAAATATGGCCACATGATGGAGTACTGGAGGTTAGGACGTCAACATAGCTATATCTTTCTGTTTTTTTGGTGGAGAGGACACATCCAACTCATAACAGGGTCTTGAAAAGAGAGAACTTTTCATCCCCTGGAGAATGTTAATTGAATTCCTGTCCAGTGGTTTGCCAGTGGGGCTGTAAGCACCCATGGTGGAGGGGATCATGGGTAGGCTGCAAGGTCCCTCCTGAGATCCCTTTCCTCTCAGAGGCATGTGGTATTCTTGAGGCTCAAATGGGCTTTTGGTGAGTCTGTTTTGGGATCAGTTGGTGGCCAGGAGTATCGGTGAGTGGATTTACTGAGGAGGTGTGCAGCCCCTCTTGGACCACAAAATCAGCACCCATAAGGCTCAGGATTCACTAAGAACCCCTCAGGAGTTCCTGGGTGGCTGATCCCCCGGAGGGTCTGGTTTTGTGGGCCCATCATTGGTGGCACCAAGCAGAACAAGTGGATAAAACCAAATGGGTGTAGAGGTGAGTGGGTCTGGGGAAGAGTCCCACCATGTAGTGGCCACCACAGGAAGAATTTATTAGCGGGACGGGTAGGACCTTGTTGAGTACATCTAGAAACTGGACATGGAGAAGGTCACTGCTGTCTTGGAACTCTGCTTGGAGGAGGGAAGAGGGGAGAAACAGATGACAGGCAGGTGGGGAGAGTGCTAAAGAACTTTGCCAGCAGAGGGAGTAGTGAGCGTAAAGCCAGGAGCACTTCAACTTGCCCATGGTGCATGGAAGCCTGTAGGGCTGGAACAGAGTGAGCGAGAGGAAAGAAGTGGGAAGGGAAGAGAGAGAGGCAGTGGGAACCTGGTCATCCCATGTGAGCAAGCTTGTTGTGGTTTATTCTAAGTGTCAACGCAGGATTTGAAGTCAATCTGACTTCATTTTTTCCCCCACTTTTTTTTTATTATAGTAAAATACAGGTAACAAAAAATGTACTGCCTTGATAATTTTAAGTGTTCAGTTTGGTGGTGTTAAATACGTTCCTAATGCTCTTCATCCTTCACTACCATCCTTCTCCACAATTCTTTTCATCTTGTAAAAGTGAAGCCCTGTGCCCATTAAACACTAGCTTCCCATTCTCTTCTCCCCCAGCCTTGGCAACTCCAATTGTACCTTTTTCTTTATGAATTTGGCAGCTCTAGGTAGCCTCTATCAGCAGAATCACATGGTTTTGCCTTTTTTGTTTTTGGTTTTTTGAGACAGATATGTAGTGGGCTGCATCGCAGGTGTATAGAAATATCACATTTGGCTTATTTGTTCATCCACTGATGGACAGCTGAGTTTCTTCCTTGCTTTTGCTATTGTGAAAAATGCTGCTATGAACATGGGTGTGCAAATATCTCTTTGAAATGTTGCTTTTACTTCTTTTGGGTATATACGCAGATGAAGAGTTGCTGGATCATATGGGGATTCTATTCTTTTATATTTTGAAAAGTCAGTATAATGTTTTCCTCAGTGGCTGCACCATTTCATGTTCTCACCAAGAATGCACAAGCATTCCAATTTTTCCACATCCTCACCAAGACTTATCATTTTTTGTTTTTCATTTTTTTTTTAGTGGACATCCGAATGGGTGCGGGGTGTTGTCCCCTCATTTTCCTAATGATTAGTGATACTGGACATCTTTTCATGTGCTTGCATTGGCCATTTGTAAATTTTCTTTGGAGAAATGTGTATTTATATCCTTTGCCAATTTTTGAGTGAAGTTTCTGTTGTTGGTTGTGTTTAATTTAGTGATCTGATTTAATGTTAAGCAGATCACTGCTGTTGTGCTGAGAATAGGCTTTGGGAGGCCGAGTGGAAGCAGACAGGGGCTCTTGTAATAATTCAGATAAGGCGATAGTGGTATAATTCTAGGTGCAGGTGGGGAGTGGCAAGAAGTGGCCAGAGATTTACTGATTGGATGTGCTGTGAGAGGGGGGCCAGGGGTGGCATCAAGGTTATTGACCTGAGCCCTTGGAGGTCCGTTGGCATCAGCCACTGACTGAGATGGGGAAGGTTGTGGGACAAGTAGCTCTGGAGGGGAGAGTCTAGGTTCTGAGTGGTAGGTTAGGGTGCATCTTCCAAGTGAACAGGGTAGGTGAACCATAGCGTGCATGGGTCTGCAACTCAGAAGAGAGTTTAGATTAGAGAGCTGAATTTATGAGTTAGCTCTGAGTGTTTAGATGGTATCTTAAAGACACGAGACAGTGAACTTACTTGGAAAGGGAGTATTTATGGAAAAGAAGTCAAAGAATGCCAGGTTCTGGTGGCTGACGCCTATTATCCCGACTACTTGGGAGGCTGAGATCAGGAGGATCTCAGGTCAGCCTGGGGGGTAAAAAGGGTGTGTGAAGCTCAGGAGACCCTATCTCGATGGGGAAAAAGCTGGGCTTGGTGCTGTGCACCTATTATCCCAGTGATGACGGGAAGCTTAAAATAGGAGGACTGCAGTCCAGGCTGGTCACAACAAGTGAGACTTTATCCAAAATAACCAGAGCAAAAATGGCTGGAGGTGTGGCTCAACAAAGAAGCCCTGAGTTCAAAACCCAGTACTGCCAAAAAAGAAGCCAAAGGGTGTCCTCTGGAACAGCCCAATCAGCAGGGCCAGGAGAGCCAATCAGCAAAGACAACAGAGAAGATATGGCAAGTGATGTGAGAGAAGTGACGCGTCCTTCAGGACACCAACCTAAGGTCAGGAACACTTCAGTGGTCCACATAGAGGAAAGGAGGCACTGGAGGAGGACAGTGTGCTAACCCGGACGTTCCTGGACCCCTACAGGCAGGTCTGACATAGTGTGAGGGGCAGAAGGAGAGCCTTCCCAGTAACCGAATCCTCCAGTCAGGAACCAAGCATCCCATCTGTCACTGTCTGTGTGTGCAGCTACCAGAAATGCAGTCGGTGGGGTGTGAAGGAAGGTGCAGAACCAGACAGGAGTGTGCAGAGGATATAGCAGCCATGTCTTTCACCCAGAAGGATGGGAATTCTGTGACCCCTTCTTGCCTCCTTCCCTCTCAAAGTGCCAAGGTGGAACATTAAGCATATCTGAGATCTGAGGGCATAAGCTATATCTCTAAGATAATTTTTCGTTTTTGGGTGGTACTGGAGTTTGAACTCAGGACCTGGTGTTTGCTAGGCGGGTGCTCTACCACTTAAGCGACTCTTCCAGCCCATTTAACATACTTGTGCTGATGCAACGTACACATACAAACACGTGCACCCAGAGATACACACACACACACGCGCACACACACACACACACACAGGTGCCCAAGCCTGCATGCACACACATATCAAAGGAATTCATACATCAAAGAAGTCATCTTGGGAGGCTGTGAACTTACTGCAAAGATACTGCCATGGAATAAAATATTCCTTGGACTACCTTTTGTGACACCCTACTGAGCACTGTGACACTCTCCTGACTTTTCTCCATGGGGGTCACTCTTTGCATTTCAAGGGTAGATTTGATTTCTGGAAACAGCTTAAACTTATTGAAAATCAAGTGTGATGACTAAAATGAGGGATTTCAATTTTTGTGGCCTTTAATCAGGTTTGATACAGCTAAAATAAAACTTGCCTTGTCTTGTTTAAAAAGGGACAGTTCTTTTCCCAAGGATTTAATAAGGTATAGTGGGTAAAATGCTTACTATAGTTTTTGATCTGTACCAGGCATTTCATAATTGGTAATTATTAATATTCCTAAAACAGAGATCTTGAAATAAATGGAAGTATTATTGAGAGAAATGATATATCCCTCCAGGTAAAGGCTTTGTAGGGACAGAGTATGCAGAATCAGAAATTTCATGAAGTGTGTTAAAAAATAGCAGATTCATGATTTTACAATCTTACCTACTGTTCTCTTTATCAACCTTGCAAGTGAGAGAGCTGGAAGGTTCCAGATCAAAGAAGAGAGTGGCTGAAGGAGATCATGGGGATGGGAATATGGCCAGCCCTTAAGTTACCCCTTAGAACCACCCTTGTCTATACCAGGGGCCAAAGAAGCTGCATGTGCTCTTCCCTCCCCTAGTCAATGCCTTTTTAGCTGTGTTGCTGATGCCAGAGAAAAACTGTATCATAAGAAATTCTTGTCTTGGGCTTAAACATTGAATCTTGCAGGACCTCCAATGCCATGGAGAAAATAGCCAGGTATTAATTTATAGTGTGATGTGCAGAAGGTGGCTAAGTTCTCTCCTGAGCCCAGGTCTTTGATACAGCAGCAGGCTGTGGGTGCTTCTGCAGAAGGTGGCTAAGTTCTCTCCTGAGCCCAGGTCTTTGATACAGCAGCAGGCTGTGGGTGCTTCTGCAGAAGGTGGCTAAGTTCTCTCCTGAGCCCAGGTCTTTGATACAGCAGCAGGCTGTGGGTGCTTCTGCAGAAGGGCTGGGGAAGGAGGTGGTTGCCAAGGGAGTCAGATGGACTGAAATAAAACTGCTTCCTGCTCAGTTTTATGCAGAGTCTGACCTACAGTGTGGCTCCCTCCCCAAGGGACACAAGATGGAGCTTCCTGGCCCAGAGCTATGCAGGGTGAGGGCACCTGGAACCATCTTGTTGCTGTGTGGAACAACAGAAAGACCTGGTTGTCATTTGGATTCTGCCTTAACAGGTGAGCAACTTTTTTTTTTTCCATTCTGGGGTTTGAACTCAGAGCCTCATGTTTGCTAGGCAGTTATTCTACTGCTTAAGCCATGCACCCAGTCCAGCTGAGCAACTAAGCCTCAGTTCCCACAAAAGGATTTGCTGGCTTGGAACTTTATTAGTGATTCCTAGACTTTTTTTTTTTTTTTACCTTGGTCTGCAGTATATATGTTCATACTCGGATCTTTTGTATGGTCTAGGATGCCATAGCAGTCTTAGTGTGTGTGAGTGCATTCTGCTTGTACAATGATGAAATTACCAATGGTACATGTCTCAGAACATAGCTCTGTCACCAAGTGGTTCATTACTGTATGTCATGCATATGTGCCCATGTACATATATATCTGTGTATATATGCTTGTGTGCCTATCAACTATCATTCATGTCTACCCATCATCTAATCTATATCTATCTATCTATCTATCTATCTATCTATCTATCTATCTATCTATTATCTATCTGAACCAAAAAATGAAGACTTGCAACTTGAAAAGTATGGGACAGGATAATTGACACCACTTTCCAATTCTGGTATTTTTGGCCTATTTCTTAGCTTATTTAATGTGCGGAGTTATGGGGGTCTGCCCATGTGAAGCTCTTAGCTTAGGGTTCAGTTCAAGGGATGTGATGACTACTGTTTCTTTTTTTTTTTTTTTTTTGGTAGTACTGGGGTTTGAACTCAGGGCCTTCACATTGCTAAGCAGACACTCTACTACATGAACCACATCCCCAGCAACTACTTGTTATTATACCCTCGTTATCTGGAATTGGCTTCAGTAGCTTCCAGTCCCTACCTTTCTTTCCCTTTGGCTTTTTCCTACAGGTATGTCCCATTTCCTGCTGCGTCCTGTAGTTTTTGGGTGTGAGATAAAAAATTCTCCCATCTGTTTCCCCAGGCTTTGTCTCTGGAAGCCCTTCCCTTCATGCTGATCCATTAAAACCCAAGATCCTGGTCACCAGGGTCATCTGATTCCCCCTCACCCTACCCGGGGCCTCAGTGGGCACTTACCTCTTGGAACTGGGCTTGCTGATGATTTTTGGCCTTGGAGGATTTTTTCTTATTTTTCTACCAGCTCAGTGGAAAAGTAATGACATATAAATTTAAAAAATATAAAGTTAGTTTATTTTTATTTATCATATTTTTGATGTTCTTTAAAGGAAAGTTTTTTCGGATAATTTTACCGTCACATGACCTGAAAAAGACAAATCCTTCACCCTGGAAGGCACTTCTCCTACAACATGGAAGGAAAGGGGCACTACTGCTACCAGGTAGCTGGGTAGCAAAGGTCTTCATTTAGGGAAAAGGTGGGATGGTGGGCAAATGGGCTAACTGAAGCAGAGTGTGGCTGCTTGAATCTCCACCTCAACTCTGGAAGTCTCTTGTTGTATGACTTGGGGCTGACAACTTGACCTTGGAAACCTCATTCGTGTAATGGAGAGTGACTGAGCTTCCGTGCCTAGGATCACGCCTGGCATACACCAAGTATTCAATAACTGTTGGTTGCTATTGTTTTCTTTCTTTTCCTCCCTGGCTGCTTCGTGGTACAGTGTTTCCCATCATCTGAAAAGGCTGCAGTCTCTGTACCAGGTGTCTGGGGAGCCAGGTCACTGTCTAGCTGTGCGAATTGGGACATGCCACTTCATCTTGCTATTTTCTCACATGTAAACATTTTCCTCCTCTGTAAAACGAGGGGGTGGACTAAGTGTGTTCCAGGGATGCTTTTCACCCTTACAGTCTGTGATTCTAGTATGAGTGGTGTGAAAAGCAAAACAAACCCCTCAAAACACAGTTCTTTCCCAGGCAGCCCTCAGTGTGTAATAGGCTGTGCTCTCAGAGCTGATCTGTTGAAATCGAATCGTTGGGATTTGGCACGTATGTTCCCATAGGAGTAGCCTTTTAAGTGGTGGCTGGCTTTCCAGGGCCAGCTCATAAAGCCCTGCTTAATCCACAGTGAAGCAGAAACTCTGTGCATTTGCATTGGAAATGGCAGGAAACAATACTGTCACAATACTGGTAATTAAACAAAATAGAAAAACAATTCTGTTGAATAAGAACTCATTTTTTATTTGTCTGGGATCCTGGGGCTTGAGGGAAGCAGGTTAGAGCAGAAGAGAAGGGGAGTCTAGGGAAATGTGTGTGGAGGAAAGTCTGCAGTGCCACTCCTGGACTCTCAAGGGATTTAAATTGAGGTTGATGACACACATTCTTGAAATGTCTGGTTTTGGTTAAGCAGTCAAGGGCTCTTCCCTATGCCACTTTATCTTTTCTTTCTCATATCTTATGGCCATTATGATAATTTGGGCTTAACCAATGAAAAGGGAAAAGAGGGAGAAGGGAAACAGGAGACAAGAGGCAAGCATGTTTTGTCTGGCTATCCTGTTGGCTCGCATAGCTTTGTGTGTGTGTGTCTTACACAACAGATTTATTTGCTCACAGTTCTGGAGATTGAAATCCAAGGTCAAAGTGCTGCCAGGATTGGTTTCTTCTTGGCTGGCAGATGCCCATTTCTTGTGTGCTCACATGGCTTCTCTGTGGATGATGTTCTTGCTGTCTCTTCCTCTTCTTAGAAGGGCACCAATCCCAATGTCATACACTGCTTCCAAGGATTGGCTCCTCTCCACCTCCTTCCTGCTTTGACTTCTTCTCCAGTGCCTTCAGATAGTTGTTTTTTTATATTTTTTTCAGAGGCTGTAATTGTCACCCGCAGGAGGTTTTGTCCAATATGAGCTACTCTGCTGTTACTCAAAACACAGTCAATTTCTGGAGGCTGGGAAGTCCAACCAAGATCACGGTGTTCACAGATTTGGTGTGATGAGAGTCTATTTCTTGGTTTACAGAGAGCATCCTCTTGTTATAAATCTCTCACGGCAGAGGTTAGCACATAGCATTTTGAAGTTTAAAAAAGTTCCTGCCAGGATATAAAAAAAGCAACCTAAGTTTATGAGGTGACACTGCCACATAGTGACGACAGGCTGCTGGCTGCCCAGTAGCTGTCTTTGAAGCTGCTCGCTAGACTTGAACCTTTATTCAAGGAAAACATTTTCTGTTTGACCCCTCTAGGAATTTGAGTTTGAAAACTCCAAGTGAGGTAAATTAATAAGAAGGAGGGATTAAAGAGAGTGTGGTTTAATTGCATGAAGGAAATCATCAGAAAGGGAATCCCCTGAAAGGAGTACTAAAGATAGAAAGAGGAAAGGAGGGGGAGGGAGTCATGCACATGGCAGAGTGAAGAGGAGGGAATGAGGTAAAAATAGGTCAAAGTTGGGCAGTTCCTCTTTTGGCCATCTGGTGGCTTTGCAGCTTGGCTGCTGTTTGGGGTGACTTCGCGATAGTTTGGAGAGGCAATATTCAAATACTCAGGACATTTCTATGTCCTTGAAGTTTTTAAGTTAAGAGTTGTGGTTTCTGTGTTTGACTGGTGACTGCTATTCTTTGAACCAAATTCAGCTCCTCCCTGCTACCCCCAAAAGGCATGTCTGCATTTCTGATATAAGGACAATTTGGCTTTGGTACTCGTACCTTGATCACAGGGTGGATGTGGCTGACCTTGATGAATGGATGGGGTCCCATCTGCCCTTATAGTGCCAGGAGAGACTGTCCATAGCTCTCTGCTGGTTTCCAGTAGAGCACTGCCTCTCCCTAACCTGTCACCACTCAATGCTACCTCTGGGTCTTCTTGCTGTCCCTGTCATCTGGTAGTTTCTGAGTTGCTATGGCAGAAAAGACTCCTTTGGGATTTCATTCTCAAATTTTGGTGTATATCATTTTTACCTGGGGAGCTTGAAAACATGCAGATTCCTGCAGTCTGTCTCAGACATCAGACATCATGACCCCGACTCTCAGGGCACAGGGCAAGAAGCCTGTGTTTCTGACACAGAGGTCCTTGCCTTGCACTTTGAGACACACTACCCTGGAGGCTGAAAGAAGTTTGGAGAATAGTCGCACATAGCATGGAGACTACTGATAGCCTGACAAATCCTTTTCCTCAGTTTCCCCATATGTAAAGAGAAGGATTTGGATGGGCTCATCTTTGGGATCTCTTCCAGCTCTGCAGGCAGGAATTCCATAGCTCTGCCTATATTTAAATTACACTCAGATATAGTTATTTTTTTTCTTCTCTCAGGTCTACTTCTCAGAAGATTGGGAGGCAGCAGCTAGTTACTTGAGGGGCCAAAGGATTAACTCCTTACTGCTCCTGGACTGTGTGGTTCCCAAGCTCTGTTTTCCCATGCTGGGAAAGGGTCAAAAGGAAGGGCTACTAGGTACCAAAGGAAGAGCCTGCATCTATCCCTTCTGTACCCAGCAGCCTTTCTCCTCCTGGAGCATGAGATGTGAGGTTGTGATACAAAAGGAAGCTGGGTCTGAGATATGCAACATCCAGACTCCTGCTGGGCTGTTCATAGGGTGAATGTAACATTCATCTTTCTATGTTTTTTGAAGTCCCTGTTCTCCAGGATTTGCCTCTGGCTTTTGTTATAAAGGAGTTATGTGCTGACTTCAACCCTCCTAAATTTTATACATTAAACCCCAAACTCCCAATTAGTTATATTTGGAGATAAGGCTTTTGTGGAGGTAATTGAGGTTAAATGATGTCATAAGGGTGGGGCCCTAATCTAACAGGATTAGTGTCCTAATAAGAAGAGGAAGAGACCAGAGATTCCTCTCTTTCCCTGTGAGCACAAAGGAAAGTCTATATGATGCGATAAGAGAAAAGACAGCTGTCTATAAGTGAGGAGGAGAGACATCACAAGACACTGGATCAACTGGAACCTTGATTGTGGACTTGTATTCTCTAGAACTGTGAGGCACTAAAAGTGTTGTTTAAGCTCCCCACTCTATGGTATTTTGTTATGGTAGCCTGAGCTGACTGAGACAGGAGGGTTCCCTGACTCTTTCACTCACTTAGTCATTCATTCATTCATTCAAGCAGGTAATGCACTTATACATATGAATTCCCTATAAGGACACTTCAAACTTGATCATGTCTAGGTCACTGTGGGTTGGGTTTTTCCCATTTTGCTCCAAACTTCCCTAGATTCTCATATTCAGCTAGCAACTTTTCCTGCTTCCCACAGGTTTCTAGTCTGGTATTAAAAGAAAAAAGCCAAGACGTCTGATGCCATTCTGGAATGTTGTTTGGGTATGCATGTGAACATGAAGCTATCTTTGTGTGTGGGTTTTTGTATGTGGACACCAATAATAAATAAATAACACATAAATAACTGTATTAGTCAGCTTTCCATTGCTGTGACAAAATACCTGAAGAAACAACCTTAATCATAGAAAAAGTTTATTTTGGCTCACAGTGTCGGAGCTTTTGGCTCATGGTTGATTGGCCTGTTGCTATCAGGCTTGAGGTGAAATAGGACATTATGATGGGGAGAGCATGATGGAGCAAAGCTGTTCACCTGATGGTGGCCAGGAGGTGGGGGAGGGGAGAGAGCGAGCCAGAGGAGAGCTGGGATTCTAATATCCCCTTCAAGAGCATGCCTCCAATGACCTAACTTCCTCCCGCCAGGTCTCACCTCCTAAAGGTCCCATCGCCCCCCAATAATGCCACAGGCTTGCAACCAAGTCTTCAACACAGGCATCTTTGAGGATATCCCGGATTCAATCCATAGCGGTAAGTACAAGTGGTCGCTCAGCAATCTGCAAAATGAGGCTGTGGGTGTGCCTGTGAGTTTGGTTTTCAGACACATTTGTTTACCTATATAAACAATTTGGAGTTGGAAACCCTGGGTGGAAAATCATTTGGTTGCTTTTCAGTAATGTTATTTTAGGTGAGATACCCAGTTTGTTTGTGTCTCACTTTGCAAATTAGTGACACATTTGGTGAGGGTGGAAGTGTTCCTCAGAGATGAGCCAGGAGGATTCCAGGTGGTTTCCCTGAGGCTGTGTGACCTGACTGCCCATGATTCTGCTCCTGTGACCTATTGACTCTGGTACCCAGAAGATGTCACTGCTAAGTCTGGGCTCCCAGGGCTTTCACTTTCTCTGTTGTTGTCATCTTCTCTATGCATCTGATCCTGACCCATACTGGAAATTCAATAATTATTGAATGAACACATATATCAATGAATTTTGCATTCTATGAACATGCCTAAATGAATGAATGGATCAATGAATGAGACTCGATATGCAATTACTGAACGGAATGAGGTGTCCCAGGCAGGCAGAGTCCACTGATACATTCTACCTAGATCCTGTTTGTTGTTGGCAGTTGGAGTTGATGAGAGAAAAAAAGAAAGAGAGAGAAGAGAGAGTGTGTGAGAGGAGAGAGAAGAGAGTGTATGAGAGAAGAGAGAGAGAGTGTGAAAGAAGAGAGAGAGAGAGAGAGAGAGAGAGAGAGAGAGACTGAATCCCAATATGGAAGGATAAAAAAGGGAAAGGACATTCCTTGAGCGGCAATGCCAATCTTTCTCCATTGTTTGGGTAAAGAAAGCTCTCTGGGTGGATGTGAGTCCCATGTCCCCAGTGTCAACAGGGAGAAAGGAGATGATTGGAAAATGGTCATCTCTCTGCTACATGGTCCCCAGTGATTTTCTGTTTATTGAACAACTACTACTATGTGCCAGGCACCATGGTGGGAGCTGGGTCAAAAATCATACCCTCTCCCTAAATCTCTCTCTTCCAAAGGAAACTGTCTCATTCAATCCTCAAAACAACTCTGTAAAGATCAGATGAAATATTGCTCAGGGAAAGGGTTTATAAACTGTAAAGTGCTATCAAATGCCAGGGATTGTTATAAGGATGATTAGTTTTCCTTCCCACCTCTGCAGCCTGCCTGGCAGCCTCCTGGTGCAGAGTTGGCACCCACCTTGCCTGTCTCCTTCCTGGCTAATTGGGGAGGCTCTCCAGGCCTGATTTATGCGGACACTCACACATTCTCCCACTGAATATTATTCTAATCAGACACCTCATTATTGGAAGCCTGCCTCCGCGGGCTGCCTGGACAGGGTTATTACAGGATATTATACAGACCATTTGCATGGCCACCTTCAGGTCATTTCCATCACTTTAAGCTACTTACAGGCCCATTTTCTTCCCCATAATATTTGCCTAATTCGATTACTCTGCAGCCTCAGCTGGCTCCAAATGGAATCAGAAGTTACAACTGGGAGTAAAGTAAAGTCAACTGGATCCTGACCCACCCGCAGTACTCTGGGCCCACCTGGTCCTAGGTGACTGCTGTCAGAACCATGCTTCCAGATCCAAGGGGCACTTCTGAGCCAGGTGAGAAGAGGGTTGGGTGGGAAAGGGCAACCTGTCACACAGACCAAGATTTTGGGTTCAGGAGAGTATACTTGATAGTTAAAGGAAGGATCCTTTCCTAATGCTGAGTTCATCTTTTGTAAAAATCTTCCAGATCCATCCTTCATTGTCATCAATTGAGTATTGTCAGTTTTCCTGCTAGGGGGCAAGCTGTGTGAGGGAAAACTCTGTTTATCTTCTTGGTCTTTAGGTCTCCAACACCTAGCATAGCATCCCATGGAGAATACCTGATCCACAAATTTGATAAATATTTGTTGATTGACTGAATGAATGGCTCTTTATTGCTTCTTACTATTCTCTGCCAGGAATGTGTGTATCTGTGTCTGTTCAGTAATGAGTCTTGACTGGGTGCCAAAGCCCCTGTTCCTTTTGCATTCTTTGCACATCCCTATGCTTGCTTATGAAGAGTCCAGTCTGATAATCCTCTCAAGTCTTGACTCCATGCAAGATGAGAAGTCTCGAAGCACAAAACTCTGGAGCAGGGGTGGAGGGAGGCTGAAATGTTACAATTAGGAGTAAGAAGTTCTGGGGTGCTATTCTGCAATAGGGTGACTGTAGATAACAATTATTTACTATATATTTCAAAGAGCTAGAAGAAAGAATTCTGAATGTTTTCAGCATAAAGGAATGTTGTGGAGATAGGTGTGTTTTGCTTTAATTGAGAATTACACAATGTATTCACATATCCACATTACCTGGTACCCATTAAAATGTATAATTTTTATGTTTTTATGTATCAGTTAAACAAAGAACTAAAAAAAAAAAAAACAGACCAGGGGTTCTTAACTGAGGGACTCTCATGGAACTTTTGGCAATGTCTGGAGACAATTCTGATTGATTATCACTTACATTAGTCAGTTTTCCATTACTGTAATGAATTACCTGAGGCTAGGTAACTTATGAAGAGGTTTGTTTAGCTCATGGTTCTGAAAGCTGAAGTTTCATGGCACTAGCTTCGGCTCAGCTCTGGTGAGGATCTCATGGTGGTGGCATCATGGCAGGAATAAGTGCCAATGGGAGAGGTTGCATAGCAAGACAAGAGGCCAGAGTAAGGGAGGGACCAATAAGGACCTCCCACTAGGCTCCACCTCATAAAGGTCCTACTACCTCTTAACATTGTCATGCTGGGGGCAGAGCTTCCAACACAGGAACTTTCAGGGGACACACTTAAGCCGTATCCAAACTGGTAGTCCTGCTGAGGATATACTACTGGCATTCATTGACAGGTCAGGGAGGTGGCTAAACATTTTGCACAAGACAAGAAAATGATTTGTGAGAAAGATCAACAGTGCAGAGGCTGGGAAAAGACTGGGCTGTGGGCAGAAGCATGTGATGAAAGTGGCTTTGGATTTGGATCAGAAGAATGGTTATTAAAAAATATTTAGAAAACATTAATGACATTTTTATTACTGTAAAAGCAGTAACATTTTCATTTTAGAAAACTGAAAAGTACAGATAAATCAAAAGAAGGAAGTAACAATTGTGTGCCATTGTCCACATATAATCATTGACCCTGTTTGAGTTGGGGGTTCAAATGTCACATCAGCCTCTTTCTTCTATTAGTAAACCTAGTATCTCTACTTTGACCTACGTTCTTTCCATCATTGGGGGTTTACACAGACCAAAGAGGCCAGCTTTATCTCAAAGTCAAGCAAGATCAAGGCATAGGCTGAAGGGCTATGAGTTCACACACAACCTTAGCTGCTTCCCTAAAGATTGACAATGTCAGGAAAGGTGTCCACAGTGACTGTTGTCCCTAGTCTTTCACCATTTTGGAATTTGACTTGGGAAAGGGTAACTCAACCTTGGAGGTGGCTTCCTACAGTGGGGTTAGAGCTCCAGGTCTCCATGAGTTCCAGGGACTTGCTCTCAACAGATATGGGGCCTTGTGGGGGCTGTGGCTCTCATTTAGAAGCCACCTCTCATAGGGTGTCTTCTAAATTCCAGGAGACAGAGTGCTAAGGAATATGATCTTGGGACCTTGTCTAAGTCTGGCATATAGGAAGAGGACCATGGCATTTCAGTGGTGCTCGTCTTGGACTGAATTTGGAAAGTCAACTTAGTGTGCTCTTCGTGTGGGTCAGGAACCCTCTGAATCATGGCCAAGGTGGCATTTCCTGCCCTTCCTGGAGCAGGGGGCTTGTGGCTAAGTTTGGTTTGATTTAAACAAAGGATAACATGGCATTGCTTGCACCAGAGTGTTGCAGAAGAAATTCATACCTTGGATTCTATTGGACTTTAGCAGACATTTTAATCTTTGTCAGTCTAGGAGGCAAAAACTGCATTCTTTCCTGAGACAGCAGAGGTAAAGGAAATTTGTCCACAAAGATATTTTCAGGCAATAAAGACCACCTGGGAAAAAGATCAATGAGGACCAGATATAGATAGAAGAGGGGAAAGAGAACTGGGGGAGCCCCTCCCCACCTGCCAGTTCTGTCTCTATTCTGCCAGAGGCTGGTGGGTCCTCTTGTCCCACCCCTGATTCTTGGGAGGGGGGGGCACATTCAAGCTTATTTTGGCCTGTGGTCTCTTAGTTCTCTAACCTTTGTTTTTTGGGCAACTATGCTATGTAATCCTCAGGCATTAAGTCTTTTATTTTGTAGTCATAGTGAAATATTTCAAGAATAAGGAATATGCAGAGGCCAACAATGTAGGGAACATCCATTTAGCTAACACCTAGTTTTGTCAGATTTTAACATTTGGCTCTATTTGCTTCAGATCTTCTTTCTCTTTAGAAAAATATTATGGATTCAGTAGAAGTGCCCTGAAACCCATCCTTCAGTCCCATTTCTCCACCTTCTTTCCCTGCATTCATTGCTGTTCTGAATGTGGAGTTGTCTCCTCACTCATAATTTTATACTTTTGCTACATACGTGTTTCCATGTCCTATATATATGCATACACATATAACTATCCATGTACATATAAAGTTTTGCATATTTTGAAGTATATACGGACAGTGTTATACTACATAGATGAGCAACTTGCCTCCCTCCCCCTTCAACATTATTGAGAATTATTCAAGTGATTCATGTATTTTTGGTTTCTCATTAAACAGATGTTTAGGTTGTTTTTCCAATATTTTTTCTCTGTTACTCTTGGGCACCTGAGTATCAATCCATGCAAGGAGACATGGGTCTTCTCCCACTGTGGCTGAGAGAGTTTTTCTAAAACATACCACAGTCCTCCCTGATCCTTGGAAGATAAGTTCCAAGACCTCCAGTAGACATTTGAGAACCACAAATAATAAAATACAATACTATATAATATACTGCGGTAAACATTATTTAAAACTTATGAATTGCTTGGTGCTGGTGGCTCACACCTATAACCCTAGCTACTGAGGAGTCTGAAATTGGGATGAACGGGGTTTGAGGTCAGCCCAGGCAAATAGGTTGTGAGACCCCCCCCATCTCCATAATAACCAGACCAAAGTGGATTGGAGGCGTGTCTCAAGTGGTCCAGGGCCTGCTTCATGAGTGCAAAGCCCTGAGTTCAAACTCCAGTCCTACCAATGAAAAGCCCCAAACAAACAAAAAACTTATGAAGTATTTATTTTTGAAAATTTCCTTTGAATGTTTTTGTACTGTGCTTGACTTTGGGTAACTGAACTGCAGGACCACAAAGCAGCAGATGTGGGTAAGTAGGAGTTGAATTGTCGGATTGTGGAGGATACAAACTCTTTGCATCAGAGAGGGAGCTAAATGATCCTTCTGAGAGTTCTATCAAACAGAGTGTGAGGTATCTGTTAGTTGGTCAGCACTTGATCTTGTCAGACATCACTTTTTTGGGTCTGGTGAGTGTGGAACCTCAAACCTGGTTGGTTTAATTTGTATTTCAACATTATTCGTAAAGATGAACATGTTTTTGTGATTACTGGCATAAGGGTTTCCTTCTGTGAATTGTTTGTCCATGTTCTTTTTTTGCTCATTTTCTCATTGGGGTGTTGGTCTCTTCTTTCTTATTGATCTGGAGGGAGTTTTTGGGTATATACTGACTACAAATCCATTCTCAGTCAAATGCATGGCAGCTACCTTTTCTTAGTCTCTGGCTTATCTTTTCACTTAGTCATGGGCTCTCTGGTTCTGCAAAAGTCTCTCTCTCTTTTTTTTTTAAAGTTTCCTTTTTCTGGGGAAGCTAGGACTTCTAAGAAGTGGTGGTGGGAGGGGGCCAGGAGTTGTGGGCTTGGGGGAAGAAGGCTTCTGGTAGGAATGCAGAAGAGGGTCAGTCTGAGCAGGAAAGGTTCCTCTGGGGAGGGTACTGAATGACCTCAGAGCCTAATGGTTACAGTGGGTGATCCTTCTGGCTGCGTGACCATATAATATTTCATCCAAACTGGGACACTTTTGAGAGTGTAGGGGAAAACTGAGTAATTATAGTGGGACAAAAGAAGGACATTGAGATCTCAAGCCAACAAGGACATAGGTCCCCTGGCTTTTGGAGTCCATGTTCTCTGCAGTCAACATCCCTCTGCTGGCTTCAGCCAGTCTCTACTGTGCTCCCCTGGAGGGCTTTGGGGCCCTTTTTGAGTCACCCCATGGCCTTAACATCCCCCTACCTACACCCACACATACAATGAAAAGCCACTTTTAGAGCCCAGCCTCCTTGGTACAAGTTCAAGGCTATAAGATTCCCTTTTGGCCAGCCAAGCTGAGAGTTGACTCTTCCGAGTTTCTAGGGCACTTGCTAGCAACATACATTGCTTATTTGGACATTAGACTTGTAACCTCTGTATGCCTCACCTCCCCATCAGCTTAGGAGGGCCTTAGAAATAGGGACATGTGTCACACTTCTCTGCCTCTGTCCTTTGAGGAGTGAAATGTGCTCCTACACTAAATGTACCCATAGTCCAATCTGCTGCTGAGGTTGGAGGAGGCCCTTTTCTCTTTAAGGGGAGTAGGTTTCTTTTTAAAATCATCTCTCTCTCTCTCTCCGTACCATGTCTGACCCATTCCTCCTTTTGTGCGGTCTTCTTTCATTTCTCAAGGCTGCTTTGGGGGTAGTTTTCTGGAATCCAGCATAGTAGAGAGCTGAGTACATTAGCACATCACAGTGCATATTCAAGCTTTAAGATAAGCATCTAGTGACAATGCCAGTAGAAGCTGCTAATTTCAGGGATGCACACATCGTGGCATAATTAAGAGGGAAGGCTTGTCCTTGGGAAAGATTTGCAAAAAGGGTTTGTAATTGCAAGGGCACAGAATTAGTTTTTAAGGCATTTTTGACACTTGTGATAATCTCTAGGGCTTCTTTATCAATTCGAGGCCAGATGATGCTGCTATCCGGTGGTAAGCGAGTGGCTTATCAGAACTCTCTGGCATCTTGTGGCTGTGAACAGCCCCAGTGGGGCGAGGTGAAGCATCACTGGCCACGGATGGACTGTGTTTGTAACATTCTGGTGTGGACTTACAGGTCCATAATGGCTTGACATTCCTGGAACTGACCTCAGAATGGTGAGTCTAATACCATGGGATATTTTCCTGGTAGGAGTTAGATTGGTTTTGAAATTGTTACTTTTCAAGGAAGGAACACAGTGTAGAAGTGGAGTGGTCCCATGAAGGCTGGAAGCTATTGTTTTGTTTTGAGAGCAAACACATCGTAGGTTTTAGAGACCCTGCCTTGTGATGGGAGAGGCAGACAGGCGGCTGATTAGAGCAGCAATGATGTAGCAGTCTAAGAGATGACAGTGAGGTCCCATTGCACATTCCTCTTCACTCAGGACACTTCATGTGCGCAGACAGAGGTGTGGGATTTCATGGAGGCCTCTTAGGAGGTTATTTGCTGCTGATTTGAAGGTCAGAGCAATGTTAAATTATGGTTTCCCACTTGGAGTTCTGGATGCCTGGGAAGTTCTTGGGGCAGTACGATCCTACTTTTAAGGTGCTCAAGTTCAGATGTCTTTGAATGAGTGGCAGTTATTTGTGGGTCCCTGGCAACATTCCATTGACTCATTTTTAGTAGACTTGGGCAAGATCTCATCAGAGGGGGGAAGTGATTTGCTGTGGGCCTAGTGTATGTACATATGTTATACTGGATTCAATGTCTTGATCAAAGAGCACTGTGGTTTCCACTAAGTCTTAGCAAACTGTCTGGCATTAGTATTGGCAGTACTCACTTGATATATATAAATACACACATACATTATTTCGGTACTAGGGTTTGAACTCAGGGCCTATACCTTGAACCACTCCATCAGTCCTTTTTTTTTTTTTGAGATGGAGTCTCATGAACTATTTGCCTGGGCTGGCTTTGAACTGTGATCCTCCTGATATCTGCCTCCTGAGTAGCTAGGATTATAGGAGGGAGCCACTGGCACCAGGCCAAGTGTAGCCAAGGCTGGCCTTGAACTTGTAATCCTCCTGCCTCATCCTCTTTACCTCATTGATTACCAGCATATGCCACCACGACTGGCTCAATTGATTTAATGATATTCCATGCTTTGTCTTTTCAAGCCTTGGTGACATTCTGCATTCTAAAGAATGTTGAGGTAGATGCTGGGGATACAGCAAAGAACAAGCTAGACATGTCCCTGCCCTCATGGGGCTTGCAGCTGACTGAGAGACAGAAAAAAAATAATGAATGATCAGAGCTATGAAAAGGACAGGAAGGTGAACTGTGGGTGCCCATGGCAAGGTAGCCTTGGCCTTGGCCTTGACTTTCCTCCCAAATTCTCACCTCTCTGAGGATATCTGCTAGCACTATCCTCTGGCTCTAAGCCAACTGAGGCCTCCAACTCCTTCCCAAGAGTCTCTGGCCCTGTCTGTGTGGCTTTCCCAGGGGTCATCCAGCAGGTCTGAGGTGGTGCAGGCAGTAGGAGCATCTTTGGTTTGTAGTCCTTAGTGTGCATGCTGGCCCCAACAGCTGACCCAAAGGGTGGTGGCCAAAGCCATAGGGGGACATGCTCCCTGATTCTTGAGGAGCCCTAAGCCCAGCTGATGGCCGTTAGGGAGCCACATTGCCAGAAATGCCGCACAGCTTCCTAAGTATCATTTTGTGCTCTACCCACAGGTGACGATAAAGGCCTCAGAATTCCAGGAGACATGGGCTGTGCTGCTCACAGGTCCAGCACTTCTCTGATGGACCTGAACAGCGGGTGCTCTTGGACTTGACCCTCCTCTTCAGGAATCTGCTTTTCAGCTTCTGGAGCTACAAGAAGAGGACTGGTGTGCTTGGGCCAAGATTGTGGTCTTTGGACAACGAGGCAGATAACTGGATCTGATACTTCCTGAGCCCTGCGGCCGGGCTCACAGCTCCTGTGCATCGAGTAGTGGGGATGGCAGAGATGGATTGTCATAAGAATAAAGCACGTTGGGTACTCTAAGCATTGGGCTCTGTACTAATGCTTTATGTACCTAATCCCAGTCCTGAGAACATGGGAGTAAACAGACTCTGTTTCTCCTTTATGCTCACCCAATAATCCACACAGAAGGCTTCCCTGAGCAAATTTTGGGGTTCTCCCCTGCCTATTTCTGGGGCTCTTTTGATGTAAGCTGGCTGAGAAAATGGATGTTGGGTTCTGTATTAGTCAAGAGGAAGAGAACCAATATATTATATAATATATATATATATATATATAAAATGATTGCATTATATATATATAAAATATATACTCATTTCTGCAGCAGGCACCAGCTAGGTATCCCCTAATTCAATCTGATACTATCTTCTGGGAGATAGTGTTGTATCCCACAGGTTAAAGGCTCATTCCCACAGGACTGGCTCCCCCCAACTTTGGATGCCAGTTGTAAACCTCCCTCAGGTTGTTTTGTCTATGTTTCTGACCAATCAGCTACAAATTGGGGTTTCCAAAACTTCCTCTTGGGTTTAATTTTCTAGAACAGTTTATGGACCTCAGCAAATCCCTTTTGCTCACAAGTTTATTATACAGATGTTACAAAGGATAGAGATGAAGAAGTACAGACAGCAATGTATGTGTGAAGGGGCACATGCTGTCTATGGGCCCACCACCTTTCAGGAAACTCTCAGAACCCTGTCCTATTGGGATTTTATGGGTTTCATTACATAGGCATGATTGAATAGGTCATTGGATACTGGTGAGTAACTCAATCTTTAGACCCTCTCTTCAACCTGCAGGTTTGGGGAGTGGGCTGAAGATCCCAACCTTCCAGTCCTGTCCTACTATTTCAATAGTCAGGCTGCCTCAAGCTGCCTAGGGTCTGCCAGCCACCAGCCATTTATCAGCATACAAAAAGACATCACTTGTCCAAATCAAGGATTTGAGGAGTTGTAGTCCAGAAAATGGAAAGGGGATCAAATACATATTTCACACTATCATATCATTGCATCACAAATTCCTTTATGTCAATATTTCTTGTTAGCCCCATTCCCTAGAGAAGAAACTTGAAACTCAGAGAGGCCAAGTTGTTTGTCATAGGCAGAGCAGTACATACCATGGTGAGCTGGGACCTGACTGCCAACTGGTCTGAGCCCATAGCCAGGTTCTTCCTGCTACCCATATCGCACAGCCTTGCCCTCATCCTGCATCCTGCTTTCTTGAACCCCTTAAGTGTCAAGCCTGATTTAGTTGAGACGTTCGTTAGTTAGCTTTCTTCACTATAATAAATACCTGAGGTAATCAACTTATAAAGAGAAAACGCTTATTTTGGTTCATGGTTTTAGAAGTCCCAGTACATGATCAGGTGGATCCATTGCTTTTAGGTCTCTGGCGGGGGGTGGCAGGTAGCAATGGTGGGGAAGGGGGAACATGCGGCAGAGCAAATCTGTTCACCTCATCACTATCTGGGAAGTAAAAGAGAATAAGAAAGGTCCTACAGTCACCTTCAAGGGCATCTCTCAATAACCTAATGCTTCCACTAGGCCCTACCTCCTGAAGGTTCCACCACCTCAGAGCGCTGCCCTTGAGGTCCAAGCCTTTAACACATGGGACTTTAGGGGACACATTCAAACCATAGCAGATGATAATGAAGGACTTTGCTGTGACTTCCACAGTCGAGGGAGAGGGGCAATGTACCAACCAGGAAGCCTCCCAGACACAGTGTCCATGAAGTACATACAGCATTGCTTGGGGATGGCTGCCACCCATAGCCAGGTGCTCAGCCTTGAACCTGATCCAGCATCAGATTATGGGCAAACACAGATATTAGCATCCCAGGTGAGTCCTTGGGTCCACAGGTGCCCATGAGCTCTTCTTCCTCCAGGTCTCTGTTGGACATAACTGGACTAGATCCTGGTTGTGGTACATGGTTTGTGGTTCAGTCCCTCTGAAGCCCTGTCCTCACTTTGCTGCTTGGAGAGCTTTCTCTCTGGCTAATTTTTTCTAGGTCTTTTGGAGGCCAGCAATGTTTTCTGCCCTTCCAGCCACTGTCTAGGATTCTGTTTAAACCCAGAAAGACCTTTTGGAAATCGCGTGGACTCCTGCTGGGACACCAGGCCTCCTGGACTCACAGACGTCAATAGTTGCTTGATTGGACTCAAATTGGGCTCTGTGATTTTGGCTCAGAAGTGGAGTGAGGGCTCTCCCTCTGAGTCCCTTCCCTCAGACCCTGAATTTCCCTCCTCTCCCACAGGCTTGCTGATAGGATTCCAGCATGTCTTGCAACTGAGGCCCATGGATTCTGCCAGTCATTTCCATCACAAGGTCCAAACTTCTTTGTAGCCTGTGATGGTTCCTGGGAGAAATAGGCTTTTAATCATCCTTCAGAAACTCATCATCAGATGTCAGCAGCACCGGGAGGACTGGGCGAGAGAAAAGCTGCCATTTTTCCTGGTCATGAGCACAACCTGCTTCTTTTCTGGACCTTATCCTCTTGGAACTTTTAAGGCAGTGGTTCTCAACTGAGGAGAATTTGCCTCCACAGGGACATTTATGAATGTCTGGAGACATTTTTGGCATCACAGATGGCATCTACTAGGTAGTGGCCTACAAGGCAAGGACAGCTTCCACCACAAAGGATAATCTGGTGCAAAATGTCTGTAGTGCTTTGTTGGAAAAACACTGTTCTAGGGTGTGACATTCATGCTTCAGGTGGGGCCAGCATTAGCTGCAATCACTTGCATGCGAGGTGTTCATGGGTACCCTGTATGTCACAGAGAGTGTCCTTGGGCAACAAGCAGAAGCTCAGTGGATGAGGTCTGTGGCCCCTGACAAGACGAGCTTCTGTTCCTGGTGGGGTGCTGCCCTGGTGAGCCCGGTTGTGAGCTGGCCAGATGTTGAAGTACTCTAGGCTGAAGTGCTTGAATGGTGTCCCTATAGAACTGCTAGTTTGTGTCCACTAGACTTAGTGTTTTTGGGAGCCACACCATCTGAGCACTTTGGGGGATGGGACCCAAGTGTCCATACTTATACCCAGAGCCCTTTCTCTCTCCTCCCTCCATTTTCTCCATGTTTCAACCCGCCATTTTTCTTTTATTTCTTTTTCTCTCTTTGTTTTCTTCTTTTATTTTTGGTGGTACTGGGGTTTGTACTCAGGGCCTAGCAAGTGACAGGTGCTCTACAAACTTGAGCCACACCCCCAGTCCTCTTTTGCTTTAGTTATTTTTCAGGTAGGGACTCATGTTTTTGCCGGGGACCAGCTTCAGACCGTGATCTAGTCTCTGGCACAGCTGGGATTATTATAGACACAAATCGTCATGCTTGGCTTATTCACTGAGATGAGGTCTCTAATGTTTTGCTGGGACTGGCCTTGAATCTTGATCCTATCGCCGTCTCCCAAGTAGCTTACCACATTCTGCGGGCTCATCCCATTAGGGCCCACGTCGATTTTTGCCCATGATAGGACTTGAGAGCCAGAAAGGCCGTGGCCCAACATCAATGATAAGACCTGCTTACCGGCATTTTGGATAGGACATGTCCAGGTTTTAGGAACATAAAATTCCATCCTCTCCTCTCTGAGGGAAAGTGAAAATGCTTTTCCTTCCTCCATGTGATGCAGAGAAGAATTTCTTGCTAAAGCGGCAAAAACTGAAACCAAACACAAATTGAGTTCTCGTGGGTCATCCCTCAGCCAATAATTCTGAAGGATCCCCACTCTGTATAAAAAGCCAACTCTCTGATGTGCCTGGAGCCCACCCAGCTTCATATCCTTATTTGCAAACAGGGCAGCTGAGGCCCAGAGAGGGGAAGTGACTTGCCCAGGGCCACCCACATGACCGATGCCAAAGTCGGGAAAGACAAGTCTCTAGACTCTGAGGCCATTTGGAGTTGGCCTCGCCCTGAATCACACAGGTAGCGGAATTTGAGATGGTGAGAACATCTGGAGTGAAGCCCAGCACAACCCAGCCCACCTAATATTGTGGTGTGGCAGACTCTTACCTTCTTGTCCCAACTCCCTGGTTGAATCCCCAGCAAGGAATAGTGCATGGCACCTGATAGAGCCTGTTCAATCCATTTTCTCACTCGGGCTCGCCCTTGTTCTGCCAGGGAGCAGGGCTGGAATCACTTGCTCACACTGCTTGTAATGAAACCAAGGTTCAAGAGGTTAAGTGACTTGCCCAAGGTCACACACCTATTGCAGAGGGCTCATTAGAACCTGCAGCTTTCTTTTCTCAAAACTTCTGAGAGGCTGCACTATGAGTAGGCTGGTTTTTCTCTCTTCTCTTCTGCTCCTCTCCCCTCTGGGAAAACTAGGGAGATATGCTCTGGGAGCCTCCTTCCCCTTTCACTGTCTTCTTCCTCCTCTTCTACATCCACTCCCCTGTGATTGCCTTCCCCACTTTTCCCTGGCTCTTCCTCTTGGTCTTTTCATCCCTCAGGCTCTGCACTTCTGCTGCCTCCTGCCAGCTTGGTCCTTATCTGGGTGGGGGCTGTTTGCTCCATGTAGCTGTGTCCTGGGGTTTGGCTACCCGCAGATTTACAGGGACTGCAGGGAGAGACTCTGGCTAGGTCTGGGCTCGCCCTGAACTTGGGCACTTAGTTGCTTCCCTTTAGCCTACTTGGATGCTCTCAGTTTTTCCCTCTGCAAAATGGACAACACTGCTTCCTACTTCTTCAACTTGGGGACCAAGTCTGTTAAGAGGGGGCTAACAAATAAAATGGAGCTTAATCCCCATAGAAGTATGCACATTTGCATGTAGCATTTCCTCTGCCCCCAGCCCTGGCAATTTATATCTCATTATCCAGGTGTGTCTTTGGTGATCTCCCCCTACGCTGGTCCAGCCATGTTCAGCTCTATTTCCAATTTGTCCCTAAGAACAATTGTCCTATCCTCTTGTCCTGCAGAGGCTGCTGGCCACAACCTGCCTCTGTCATCACAGCTGTTTTACAGGTGTTCACCATACCTCTCTGCAGAGTTGTCCCCAAGGCTGGGCCTGGAATTCAGAGAGTTTGCACTGGGGGCCAGGGTGAGTGCCCATGTGCACTTCATGGGAAGAGACCTGCTGGTGTGAACACAAGAGGTCCAGGCTGTATTCATATGTACATATGTACACACACACATATACACCCTGTGTGTGTTTATACATGTTTGCCTTGACCTCTGTCTCCTTGCCCTCATCCCAGATCAACCTTGGGCAACTTCTTTTTTTTTTTTTTGCTTTAAAACACCATTTAATATGATGTTCATCATGTGAAAAAGGTGGGGTGAAAGGAGATAGGAGGAGCAAGGACAAGTTTTGCGTTTTATGTTTCATGCCCCATCCTTGCTTCCCAGGGGCAGATCCTGGGCCCGGAATTCTTCCAGCACAGTCCTGCTTTTCCTAGCCTTGGTGTCCCCCCAGGGGGCTCCTCTGTGCATCTCTCCTCTGGAGGCCCAGGAAGCTGTAGTGGAGGTCCCGTCACATCCAGAATGAACCGGGGGCCCCAGGGAATGAGCAAGTGCTGTACAGAGAAGACCCCTTGAGGAAGGCAGTTGGAGGTCTACTTGGGGCCACATCTGCTGGGCTAGTTTACTTGCTTCTTGGCATTGCTGCCAAGGTGAGTCTGAGCAGGCTCTGCTGCTGTGGACAGTGAAGGAGAAGGGGTGGTGAGCAATGGCTGGGCAAGCAGGCCATGTGCCCTGTCACGCTGTGGATATAGTGGCTCAGGAGACAGACACGCATCTACCATATGGAGTACACAGGAGTCAGAGGAGAGGGAGTTTCTCCCTAATTGGCTGCAGGGCCTCTCTGGCCTCAGTGTTCCCGTCTGTCAAATGGAACCACTTAGGGTTGTTGTGAGAGTCGAGTGAAATATGTGAGATGTAGACATTGAAAATGAACAAAGTAATAGAATGCTATTGTGATTTTGGTTCATGGTCAGGAGCATGAGGGAGGTGAGCCGGACTGGACCAGGGTTGGGGAAGGGAGGTAAACACAGGGCTAGGGTGCAACATTTTAGGCTCCTCCTTTCTCTCTGGTGCAGACCTTGCCCAGGGGCCCCACCACTCCCCCGGAGAGGGAGAGGCACCTTAACTGCTGCTCCGTGGGGAGCACACCAGCTGGCCTTAATTCATGAGGGAGGGCTAGGTACCCCACTCAGATGCATGGGATCAGGAACTCTGAGGATGGAGCGAGCTGAGTTTTAACAAGCTTGGGATGATTCTGATGCCACAGGTTCATGACAACCAGTGCCCTGGACTGGGTATTGATAAGGGTTGGGGGTGCCTTTTTGGACTGATTGAAGTAATTTACTCGCACAGGTAAATTGCTTTCTTCTCCTCTTCCACGCTTTTTCCCTTTTTCTTCTATTTCTTCTTTTTTCTCCCCCAAGACATGAAATCAGCCATCAGTAGATATGATCTTAAAGCTTACTGTGCAGAGTAAAAACATACTTCTAACACTGCTTCTACCTTAAAAAAAATAAGACCAAATGACTAGCGAGTATTTGAAAAAGATCCAAATGCTATTCATTAAAGAATGTAAACAATGCTATTCATTTGAACATAAACAAAATATGACTTTGACCTCACTAGGATGGCAAGAGTTAGACAGGTGAAGAAGATCCAGAGTTGGTGATGATGTGTGTGAGAAGAGCCTGGTGGCTCAGCTAGCAGCTCATACTCCCAACTTTTGGAAAACAATCTGGTGAATTTGGTGTTATTTATTTAATTCTTCTAGTTAGCATGCCATACACAGGGCTTACTGAGTTTTCAACCTTGTTCTAGGAAATTTACAAATGCCACCTACCTACTGTGTTCCTCAGAGTGCTGGAAACTTAATCCTCAATGCAACAGTGTTGGAAGGTGGGACCCTTAAGAAATGATGAGGTGGATCAATGCTGTAATTGAGGGTGTGCGTTAGTTATCTTGGAAGTGTGTGCCTGATAAAAGGATGAGTTCAGCAACCCTTCCTCTTATTCCACCACACTTTTTTGCCCTTCTGTTTTCTGCCATCATGATGCAGCAAGAAGACTCTGGCCAGATGTGAACCTCTTGACCTGAGCTTGCCAAACTCTAGAACTGTAAGTATTTGTTTCTTATAAATTGTCCATTCTCAGGAATTCTGGTATAGCAGCATGAAATGGACTAAGACACCAGATCAGGTAATTATTAACATATTTACTGAGTGTGCATGTGGCTTCTGACTCAATGGTCCTACTCTTAGGAATGATTTCTGTAGAAAGTCTCTCACCACTGGTTAAGGGACATGTTAGGGTGTGTTGTGTGTAGTTGGGAGAGGGGGAGCTGGAGGCACTTGATGTCCATCCATGGGGGATGAAGAAATAGTGACGAGTGTATAGTGTGGGATCCTATGCAGTGCTAGGATCAGCTAAAGAGATATAGCAACAAGAACAGATCTGCAGAACAGTGTTGATAGAAAAAAGTAAAATGCAGAAGAGCCATTTATGAAAATTCAGCACACATACTCAAAACAATGCTCCATAATTTACAAGGCTATATGCATAGTTAAAGGCATGCTGCAAACATGTTTGAGCAGGTACCTATGGGGAGGAAATGGATTTGGATGGAGTGGGGTCAGCAGTGAAGGCGATAAGACAGAACACATGGAGGGCCTTGCATGGACCAGATGCAATCTGTCAGTGTGCTGGGCTCTGAGGAGTGTGATGACCCCGATGCACTGAAGCTGTGGTCACAAATAAGAGAAAGGAAGCTGGCATTTCCCAAAGACAGCATCTAGTGGAGAACAGGCAGGCTTAGGAGAGTGGGCTGAGCACACAGAGCAGGGTTTGGAGTTTGACCTGAATTTGACTCTAAAACTAGTCACTCAGTCCTTGGGAATCGGGAAGGGAATGGAATAGTGATGACGCTTGTGTCCCATGTTACAGAGGGACTGGCGCCCCTTGGACACCCACAGTGCCTTCTTTTCCTTTTGGTAGCATTCTGGAAGTCATCAGTCCCCTTCAAAGGGGTACATGCGTGTGTTGCCATTGCCCAGGTCAGAGCTGGCTGTGCCAGTGGGCACTCAGACACAAAACCTATGTCTGGGCTGACTTTTTGAAAAAATTCCCACATAGACAAAGTAGAGAGGATATTATCACAAACCCCTCACTCTGTCTTAGTCTGTTCTGCGGCTGCAACAAAAAAGCCATAAGCTGAGAGGCTGTGACAACAAACATTCATCTCTCATTGTTCTAGAGGCTTGCAAGTTCAAGATCAAGGTGCTGGTAAATTCAGTGCCTGGTGAGCTGTCTACTTCATAGAGAAGTGTGAGGACACAAATATTCAGCACATCCCCACATTCACATTCATCAGCACATGGCCAATTTAGAGGTTTTATTGAGAGGAGAGACCCTAGATAATAACAATTCCTTACATTTATATAGAATATTAGTTCTTGTTCACAGACATCTCTTGCATACAATGTTACACTGTCCTTACAACCACCATGGAGGAGATATTGCTATTCCCATTTCAGAGGTGAAAAGACTGACCGAATGATACTGATCAAGTCAGATCCTGGTTCTGGCCCTGGGTGTTCTGGCTTCTGTGTGGCCCTCACCTCCATGCTCTCCCTGGCAGAGCACTGACGGTTGTCCGTCCCACATCTTCTACTCACTAGTGGGTGACCTGGGGCAAGCGTCCTCCTTTTCTGGGCCTACCCCAATGGTCCTGGCAGGAGAGGACTGAGGATTCTGCCTTCATTCCTGAGTCTCACCCTGTCCTTCTCAAAGTGCTGTCTGTCCTTGGTGTGTCCTACTTAATGGGAAATGGAGCAGTTTAGAAGCAACCCAGAAAGCAGAGAAAAGCAACCCACGCAGCCCCACTGTGCCCACTCCAGGGACCCAGCGCTGGCTCTGTGCTATGGTTTGAGAAAGAAGCCCCAGGAAGTGGCAATGGTGGTAAGTAGGTAGGGGGGTGGTCCTCAGGCTTTCCTGGTTTCTGTTTGGCTGTGGGGTCTAGGAGCTGGAGATCTGGTGGCCCCTGCCTGTGATCCTGGGGGAAAGAATGAGATTTCTGGACCTTCCTCAGGGGATGCTTGACTCCCAGGCAGCACTGAGTCCAGGTTTTAGAAACAGATCTTTCCTTTTTTAACCACTTTTCTTCCCATAGTGACCCACTTTTGTACCTGAGGCCTGTAGGCACTTTGGTCACCTCTCTGAACCATTTTTCAGAAGGATAGGCTCCTTATCTAGCCCTCGCTCTCCACTCTGTGGTTGGGAAACCTCTGTAGGGACACTGAGCATTTTCTGGGGAGGGGGAGGTCCCCAGGGCTCCTGGAGCCACCATGCCTCCCTCTGGCCTGGAGCCCTTGCTTGGTTTGTGAGACACGAATGAGAACTTCTGTCCCTGAGTTCTTAGTCCCTCAGGTCATGGGGTGGGAGAGGGAGAGATGACAAGTAGGTCATAGTGTTAGCCAGTGATATAAGTTCTATCAACACAGGATCTAAAGATCACTCAACATACCTGTGTTGAGCACTCCCAAGCTATCCAGCTCTGAGAGCAGGATTGCAGAGTTATAGGTCTGGCAGTGGCACCTTGGGAGTTGGAGGCTGCAACCAGCAAGTAGGTATATAGAATTCCTGTTTTGCGACTGCTGTGGATTGAGGCTTTTAGACGCTCAGCAAGAGCAGGACCACACTCCTGCTACCTTAGTCTGCTTTCTGTTGCTATAACTGGATGCCATGGGCTGGATGGTTTATATAGAATACAAGTTTATTTAACTCATGGATGTAGAGGCTGGGAAGTCCAAGAGCACGGTGCTGGCACTTTCTGAGGGCCTTCTTGCTGCATTATAATATGACAGAGGGTATCACATAGCAAGACAGAGCAACTGAGCCAGCTCGGGTCTCCTTCTTCTTATAAAGTGACTAATGTCATTATGGGGACTGTACTGTCAAGAGCTCATAAGACCCTAATTACCTCTCAAAGTCTCATGTCCAAATACCATCAACATAAGAATTTGGGGGTTAAGTTTCTAATACATGAGCTATTGGGAGACACAGTCAAGCCATGGCACCTGCCCTAAGGGAATTATAACTCAGTTGTGCATGCGAGCACATACATGCAAGTGTGTCCATATGCACACAGCTAAATAAAGGCACACATGCAAGGAGAAAGCACTTGGATGCTGTGTGTGTAACTGAGGTGTTCTCAGCACAGATTAGTTCAAGCGGGAACAAAGAAGGTTTTATGGTGAAGGTATGGTTGCATCTTACACTTTGTATTGAGACGTGTAGGAAGAGCATTGCAGACAGAGGAACAGCACAAATGGAGGGGTGGAGGCTCACAGGAGCATTTGTTTGTTCTGGGGGACATCCATTTGCCCTGAATCATGCAGAGTTTAGTATAGCAGTGTTAGCCCTGGAAGGCGAAGCCACGCAAAACCAGCTGCTTCCAGATTCAGGGAGTTGAGAGGCACAGGTTTGCCAGTGCTACTATGCCTTGGTTAGTCCAGGCATGGGGGATGTACTGAATGATGTAATCAAGCCCAGAAATGGGAGCAGGTATTGGAAGGGGACCAGGACACTGAAGCAGACTCCATGGAATGAGCAGAACCTCTTTTCCTTCCTGCTGTGAACCTGAGACACCTCTTCCTATCCCCTCTCTGCCTCCTATGCTTGCCAATGCCTTCTCCAATGTATCTCCTGCCACAGAATTGGGGATGTGGTATCATACTTCTGACGGTGGAGATTAATTGGAGACGGCATCTCGCTTCCTAGCATGGCGTTTGGCACTCAGGGAAGTCCTGTGACTGAGAGCTCTTGTTACAGGGCTCCTTCCTTTTTCTATCTGGCTAATGTCTTAGCTTTCTTAAAGCTCAGTCCCAGTCAGAACTGAGCGCTCTCTGTGTTACCCCCTGCCTTGGGCACACCTGTGTCCTGAGGATGAGGCACCAAAATGGCCAGTTGAAGGCTGCCCCCTGTGGTTGTGGCTGAGTTAGTCACTGGCGTTCCAGTGCCTCACTCCTGGCTCATAGGAGAGGCTATAAACATTCCCGAAAGAATGAATGAAAACATGTAAGTACTTTGTAAATTGGAAAGAATTTACAAAAGTTACTTAATATGCTTCTCCAGAGAGTGAGACTTTGGCAAGCACTGAATGAAATAAACAGAGTTGGATTTCATGGCAAAGGCCAGATTGGAGCTGGGCCTGTGGGGATGGTTTGGCGAGTGGGGGGGGCCATACCTGCATAAACCCTCTTCTGCAGCTCTCTCTGCCAGCCCAGCAGCCTGGACTGTGCTGTAGCAGCAGTCCCATCACCTTCTTTCCATGGGCTCTTTGCTGTTCTCCACGCCACTCCCCGCCAATGGTTTTCCTGGTTATACAATCAACCAGTATAAAGCATTCACACAGGAGCAAAAATATTTAACATGGAATGTGCACGACCCTCATGCCCGGTGTCAACGAGGTAGCCACTTCCAGGATGCATCCTTACAGATGTCACTAACTTATTCATCTGCTTTATTTATTTATTTGTTTTTACAGAGGCATACCTCTGCAATTTCCTTATGTCACCTAGCAACATATTGTGGACATTGTTATTTTTTAAATCTATATTGCATCCCTTTTAACGGCCATAGACGCTCTGTGATATGCAGCACGCATTGCTTATTTAACCAGTCCACTTCTGATGGGCTCTGGATTGGGTAAAGTGGAAATTGCATTTTGAAAGAGGACGGTGTGGTGAGGGTGATGGCTGGCTGGAATGAAGGCTTCTCTCATGGCAAAATTTCAGGCACAGTGACAAGCAATGTTTTGTTTCTTCCTCTTCATCTCATTCTCTGTGCTTCTTTATTGAGATAGCAAAATGACCTTTCTCTGAGCCTCTCCTCTCAGCTGGTCTTCTTTCCCAGATGGGTTGTCAGGATATCCCAGGTCCCAAGAACTCCCCTATCCATCTCTCTTCTTTGTCACCATTGCCAGCCTGGAGTTTGTTTGTCATCCCTTGCCCTCTGGGATCTGGCCACCCACTCAACAGACCTTGTTTGCTCACCTTGGAGTTTGGCATTGAGGGTCTTGACACACATGGGGGCTTTGGGGAAGGTCTAGGGCAGGCAAACAGTGAAGGCAAGGAAGAGATGGGGTGAAGGAGGTGGTGGCTTGTTAGAGAGAGTGATTAGAGTGCAGGTCATTGTATCCCAATCCCAGGAGACCAGCAGCTGAGAGGACAGTGCTGCTGTTTGTCATGGCATTTGGCATTTAGGAAATTTGATGATGCAAACAAGGCCTCATGTTCTGGTGGCTATGAATATTCATGAGGAGCTTCCCTCCGGCAGCTGGGAATTCCTCCAGGCTTGCTAATGAACCTCTTTCTCCAGTGTAGGAGGTCTGGGGGCAAAGGGTGGGATGTGGTCCTTCTCCATTCTGCCTTTCCTCTCTCCTGCCTTCATCTTGACCCCCCTGATTTTGGGAGGCAGAATCAGGACATCAAGGCCTGGGATCTCAAGCCTTAAACTCTGCCCCTATTTTTCTCTTCCATTGTGGAAACTCATGACCAAGCACACCTCTTTGAGTCAGAAGCAGGAGACAATCACAGAGAGCTGGAAAGAATCTTAGATGTGGTTTAGAACAGGTGGGGAAACTGAGGCTAAGGGCATAGTTGGTGTGCCCACATCATCTGGTAATAAGGCAACACAACTGGAGTTGAACACAGGCAATGAAATCAGGATGGTGACAATGTACCTCTCTACTCACCTCTGAAGCCAGATTAGTCCATTTGTACCCAGGGTAGCTTCATTTTGGACTCTGTGTACCTGGGTCTAAACCTCTTCTTCCTTAGTGCCTTCCCTCAGAACTGCAGCTGTCTCTGTCTGACTCTGGATCCTCTATCCCTTCTTGACTGAAACACTCACTTCACACCCAGGCATCCTGGCTGGGCTATTTACCTTTATGGAGGGTGCCTGTTTCCTGAACATCAGGGTGGGGCTGTCTTCCACATCTAGACAGAAGTGTGTGTGAACCTACTTTCCAAACCCACACCAGGACACAGTGCCTGGTTACTGTGACTATCTTATAGGACCACAGGAAAGAAGGCGAGAATGAAGGCTTCCCAGGTTAGGGTAGCCAGTCAAAACCATGTGGGCATGGATTGGTTAAGAACACAGAGAGAAGAAGGAATCTCATTAAGTTGTCTCTCTGGGTCATTGGATTGGAGATTTTTTGTATTCTTTTTATAATCACTAAACCTTTTTTTTTTTTTACCCAAGTGAAACCTTACTTAAAGCCTTACAAATAAAACTGACAAAAGGCAGGGCTGCTCAGATGTGGGATGAGATGAAGGACCTGGAGTCATTTTTGTCAGCCCCTCCCCTGTGCTCCTCCACAATCAGGTTGGTTTCAAAACCATGGTCTCTCCAGCTCACTCAATACACAGAAAAAGGAAAGAGGCTCAGAAAGGGATGGCATATGCTTTAAGTCACACAGCTTGGTAGTAATAGAAGTAGAATTAGAAATCAGGTCTCATGTGGCCTGCCAGATCTAGGGCCCTGTCTGCCTGTGTCCTGAATTTTTCAGGGCCCCTCGGCTAAGTTCTGGGGTCAGCCAGGCTGGTGAGTCTCCCTTCCCCTCCTGCTCTCCACAGTCTGGGCCTTTGTGATACAGTGAGCTTTGGCTTTTTTCTCTGTGGAGTTTTTAAAGAGAATGATGGAAAGGAGAGGAGGGTTATATGGAGCTAAATGGGCAGAGTGAACGGAAAAAGAAAGAATTTCTCCAAGTGGAATTTGGTCTGGACCACAGAGCTTAGCTTCTGGATCTCAGCTTGCTCAGGAATGCAGGTGGGGAGGATCAAGAGCCCTTCCCATGCAAGCCAAGAGCAGGAGGCTGTGTGTGGTTGCTTGTGTGTGCTTTCCCAATTCCCCTTTCAGCTGGGTGAGGATGCCAGCAGGGAGGGGTGGCGCTCTTTTCTGGCCTTGGTGTCCATTAGCCCTCACCACCCCAGGATTCCCTCTCTGACCTCACATCTTCCCATGGTCTTCTCATACTATTTGGAGTGCCTATTAGGAACCAAGTACTCTGCTAGGTTCTAGCCATACAGACACAGGAAGGCCTAGGCCTCCATCAAGGAAACTACCGGCCAAGAGTTTGTGAATATGTAGTTACAGCAATCATAATAAAAAGTACAGTAGAATTTTTGAGTTAGCTTTGGGTTTGATTTCTGCCTCTACCACTCATTTAATAGTTTTCTCTGTGATCTTGTGTGAATTACCTAACCCTCTCTTAATCTGCCTCTCCATTTGTAAAGTGGAGATAATAATACAGGTATATTGAAGGTAAAAACCTCAAGAATGTTAATCTCCTCTCTCCATAAGAGAGGTAGAAAAACATGGTGTGAGTACAGGATGGTGGTGGGGGAAGCAAGCATATTCCAGGTCTGGGAATCTCTTAGAATGGCTGACATCTGGAGAGGCATTGATGAGAGCAGATTCTGGGTAAATCAAGATGGGAGAGTGCTGGGTGTCACCACAAAGCAGGGAGCAGGGGCAAAGTGAGAAGACACTTGGAGCCAGGCTCTGCCTTGTTCAGTGCTCACAGAGGATTTCTGAGTAGAAGAGTGAGATGTGCCTCCTTAGCTCCCAGAACTGAGCTGGGTCCCAGTCACTAGGTTGTGGGCTTCTTCCTAGAGCCATAAAACAGGATTTGTCCCTGAGATCCCTTGAGAGGGCCCCATTCAAGGTTGGCACCAGCTGGGCAACCTCTGTGACTCCCTTCACCTCTTTGGGTCTTAGGACCTTAGAAAACACAGGGGCTTGGATGCTGCGATCCCTTTAGGTTTGGGGTCCATTGTTAGTGTCTCTTCTTCGGTCTCCTGTGCCTTCCTGCCTTCCCTCCTTCCCTCTCCACCTCTCCCCTGGTGTTTTTGCAAGACCATTGTTTGTGGGCAGAGTGGAGAAGCTGGCCTGCTTTTTCTGTCCTGTGTGCCAGGGGTGGGTAAGTCTGCATGTCCTTCCCGGGCACTGAGTATCCTAGTTTTGCTGTTAGGAAACCATTGCCCATGAAGGTAAGGTGGCTTTCACCTCCCTTATGGGCTCCCTGCACAGTTGTCTATAAGCCAAGATGGGCTCCCCTCTCTTTTTCCCAGAGAGCTCATGGTAGTGGTTGGCAGCAGAGTGAACCTGGCTGTGCAAGATGGAGTCCAACAACTACCCAGGTGGGGATTATCTCAGCCTGCAGCCCACTGAACCCTGACAGTGGGCAGCCAAGGAAGACAGGGCAGCTCCTTAAGAGAGTGGGAATAATTGTTTGTTTGTTGGCCCCCACCTGAAGCCAGGACCCTGCTCTTGGGAGAGAGGTTGGTCTGACCGGTGGAGCCTGGTACTATGACAGGGAACTTCACTGGGAATTAAGAGAAGGCACTTAAAGACAATAGGAGATGGGTATCCAGGTGTCCCCACCCCCACATGGAATGGGTCACATAGCCAGGACAGGAGAAATCTGTCCATGCTGCTTTACCAAAGTTTTGGGGAAGCCTCCACACGTCTCACTTATTATACCCAGGTCCCATACTAAAAGTCACTACTTTTGGCTGAGGACATACCATTAAGTGACTTTAGTTCCTGCTGCTGTGAAGATTTAGAGATGTACCATTGGCTGACTGAGGTTGGAGAGGCCTGTGAAGATACCGGGGGAAGTGGTGGGGGCACAGGGCTGGGGGACAGACAGCAGGTGAGGTGAAGAAGACACAATCCCTGATCAGCCACATCTTTGTTCGAAACCCTGGGAAGCCTGTTTGAACTGGCCTGGATCATGTTCCCTGATGGTTGCCAATGAGAGGCTCTAGTCTGCTAGACCAGGGTGAAGCCGTAAAGTTTGCCTCCATGGAGATACCCTGCTGGCTCCTTGCTTTCTAGCTGGGCTGCCTGGGGCAGGTGACTTCTTACCCTCTGCAGCCATCTGTAAGATGGAGTTATCAATCATGGCAACTCCATCAGGATGTGGCGAGGATCAAGTGGGATCCTATGGGGTATTTAGGACAGTGCCTATTACATAGGAAGCACAGCCAGAGAAGCAAAGGGGTGCTGTCTCCCTAGGAGAAAGCCTCAGTCTGACGCTCCATGGAGCTTAGAAGCTGTCTGCTTATTCCTCCGTCTGCAGATCAGTCTATCTTTCTTACTAAGCTTCTTTTTATCTCCCCTCTTGTTCAGTTCATCTCTGTATCTCTGGCCGCTGTCATGTTATCTCCCTGCCTATCTGGTTCTCATCTCTCCCTCCGTGCTCATGTCTACCTCTCCCAACCCATCCACCCCCATCCTCCTTCCTCCCTGTGGCTATCTTCTTGCCATCTGTCTGGCCAACACTCAATCCTGGGACTCTCTCCCCTATCACCAAGCCCTTCTTCCTCTCAGCCCCCCAGGATTTTCCTGGCTGAGCTCCTCTGCCCATCTCCCTCTCACCCCTCTTTCTTCCCGCAGCTCTGTTCAGAGCACTTTCCCGGCACCCCCACCCTGGACAGGCAGCTGTGGAGTGGAGCAATGCAGGCAGATGGGGACAGAACGCAGTCTCCAGAGGCGAGGGTAGGGCCTGCTAATTCCCCCGCTCTGGGTGGAGGATGCAGAGGCCTCATTCAATTATGTCACATCCACTCAGCCACTCCACCCAGATGATGCAGTGCAGCCTGCTCGCCCTTCCCTGCCAGAATCTAATGGAGAGAGATCTCCTTCTGCCTGGCCGACCACAGGGTTCTCCCAGAATGGGAATGGGCCCGGTCTGTCTGGCCTCGGGGTTCTTGGCCTGCTGTGATTCGCTGTTCACTCTAATTACACCCAACAAAGGCCTCTGGAGTTTGTCCCACTCACCTTAATCACTGTGGAATTGGCTCTCAGTCCTCATTCCATTACTGCCCCCTCCCCACTTGGCCACTGCCTACAGGAGCCAGATTGGCCTTGTCTCTCCTTTGGGGCATGAGGACCGTGGGTGAATGGACCAGGGAGGTGACCAGAGGGAAAGGGGCTGGGATCCAGGCCAATGGTGCTTCTCCAGTTTGGAGTACAGACCTGTGGACATTGAAGCAGGGTTGGTTGCCGGCATGGTGTCTTCAATGGCTCCAGGTGTGTCAGCTACAGGGAGGAGGGATTCCAGAGAAGTCCTGAAACCTTTTCCTTAAGAGGCTTACCTTGGAGAGACAAGACCAGCAGAAGGAAACAATTACACTCTGTGCCAGCCATAAATAGGAATGGATTCAGGGATGGGGAGATCAAATATCCAGAGAAAAAACGTTTATTGGCAGTTAATTGGACACAGATTCTTTTGTATATCTCTCGGAGGGGGGGATTGTCGTTATTTTCAGGTGAGGATATTGAGAGGAACAAGCAGTTGGTAAGTGACAGAGCCGGTGCTCAGGGTCTGAGGCTAAGTCTTTCCTTTCTCCTTGTCCCTCACGGGCTGGGGCCATTAGGGAAGATTGTGAGGCAGGACTCTAGGTTGAAGACTGAGTTAGAATGAGGACACTGAGAGGGAGAGGTGACAGGGCTGTGGCAGGGGTATGCCGTGGTGGGATGTGGGACCAGGTAAGAAAGGTGGGGGCTTTGTGTTACTCCCAGTACAGTGTGGCAGCCTCAAAGTTTGGCAGAGGGGATAATCTACAGGAGAAGGACTAGTAGACCAATATAGAGGAGTGAGCTGTGTACCCCAAAAGATATATCCATGTCCTAATCCCTGATACCTGAGTATGTGACCTTATTTGAAAACAGGTGAGATCATCCTAGATTTAGAGTGACTGATGTCATTAGATGAGAAAGGACAGGGAATTGAGACAGAAGAGAAGGCCACGTGGGGACGGAGGCAAAGTGGAGTGAGAATGCCACAAGCCAAGGGATGCCAGGGGCCACACAGCGTGCGGAAAGAGCCTATGGAGGGAGCTCAGCCCAGCTCTGTATCTTGATTTCAGACTCCTGGCCTCCAGAACTGTGCTCTAAGCCACACAGTCTGGGGTAATTTAATATGATAACTATAGGAGACTAACACCGGCAGGAATTCATCTGTCCAGCCCAAGGAGACTGACAGGCAAGGCTAGTGGGCAGCTGGTGTCTCAAGGACAACTTGAGAGGACCTAGTGCTTTCCTACGGAGGCCTATTGGGACTCATGGCTCATGGCAGTAGGACTGGCCAGAGAATTCAGCTCTTGCTCTTTGCCATTGGCTGAGGACAACATGTGAATTCCAGAAGGAGGGTCCCCAGAGAACCTGAGGGAGGCCTGTCAGGCCACATAGAAAGCAGGCCCCATATACACTGTAGGTAGTAACTACATGGAGGACCCTTGAGAAGAACCCCTGCTAGAAGTATGCTATGGTTTGGGTATGGTTTAGTGTATCCCCCAAAGTTTCATGGTCTCCAGTGTGGTGATATGAAGAGGCTACGGGACCTTTAAGAGGTGTGGACCAGTGGGAGGTCATTAAGTCATTGGGAGTGCTGCCGTTGGGAGGGATTAGCAGTTTTCCCTGTGGAATCCAAGTCTTTTGGTCTTCTCTCTCACTCTATGATCACCCCCTCTTGCACACACTCCCACCATTGAGATGACGTTTGCCATGAGGTCCTTACCAGAGTTGAGCTGACGCCGGTACCAGGCTGTTTGTACCATCAGAATTGAGAGATAAATAAACCTCCTTTCTTTATAAAGTCCTCAACCTGAATTATTTTGTTATAGAAACAGAAAACGGACAAATCCAAAACATAAACAGGTGCAGCTGGGGCTTTGCTGACTTGGTGGGTTAGTGGCATCATGACACGATATTAAAGGGAATGAAGGATGAGAATATAGGGCGACAACCCGCTTCCAACTTCCTCTCCTCAGAAATCATCCCTTGAGGCCATTTCCTGATGTCAAACCTGAGTAAAGTAGGATTCTGGTCTAGGTGGGAGATTCTCAGGCCTTGATAGAAGAGTTAATCCAGGGCAGCTGTTCTATAAGACTGGCTGATTTTCTAGCTCCCCTCCCTCTCCACTGAACATAAATGACAAATGGGACTCATGTCTGCAAGTACGAAGACTGCTGCCCCTGAGTGGCTCCTGGATCCATTTCCAGCTTGAACTTAAAGAGCAGAGTTAAACAAGATAAGCATGAGTGTTGTTTCTGGGGGGTTTATGATGAATTGAGAAGTCTCAGGGGAGGTTGATGGCAGGGCATGAGGCCTGACTGTGTCTGGGTGTTAAGGGGAACGCATCTTAAGACAGGGAAATACATAGCTGTAGGGTTTGAGTTATTCTCCAAGGCTGCTCCTGTTGGAGGCTGGGCATGTGGGTGAGGGCGGAAGTGGAAATGTACACCAAGGAGGGGAGGGAAGGCCTTGGGGCCCAGAATGTTCCTCCCTTTCCTCTCTGCTGATCGTAGCTGTTTGGTTGTGGTTTTTCCTCTGTAGAGGGTAAGATGTCTTTCAGCACACTCTGCTTCTGAGCCATCCTTATTTATCACAGTCTTCCCCTTGCCTCCTTCCCTCCCTCCCGGCCAGTCAGTTAAAGAGAGACCCAGATAATTTTCAGCTACCTGTTTGTTCTTTAAGGGAATACCCTTCCTGAGGGCTGCCTGTTTCTCCTTTGTCATTTTCCGCTTGGAGGCTCTAGTTCCTTGCTAAGCCCCTTCCTTCCTCCATCTTCATCGGGGAGTACACCCAAAGCTGGTGATGTATGTGTGCAAGCACACCTGTGTGTGTGTGCGTGCGTGCGTGTGCACGTGCGCTTCTGCAGGTGAGCTGGGCCTGCTGAACATACTTATCTGCCAGCGGCCCCATTTACAGGGTCACTGTCCTTTCTCCTTGCAACACACCCTTACCAGGCTTTTAGAGCAGTCAAGTCACATGAGGGTTTCTGGACTGTGCCCAGCTAATACCCTCCCTGCCCACTGAACCCTCTTCCACAAGGGCTCCACAAGGCCTCTGTAATGCCTAATTTCTTACAGCCACTCTTCCCCAAATGGTACCGATGGAAGGGCCTGGAAGGATCTAGCACAGCCATAGATGAGGACACAGAGGCTGAGGATATGGCTGTCCAAGGTCACACAGCCAGGACTTGGCTGCAGGGCCGGACTGGACCTATTCTGTAGATAGTCAGGTGGCATGTATGTTGATGTCCCCTCAAGCAGGTGTTCTGAAATATTTATTTATTCCACACTCTTTTAGTGGGGTTGCTGTTGGCTCCCAAGGGGAGAGTTGGGGGGCTGTCTATTTCAGTGGAAGTGGGGTCCAAGTGACTAAAGATGCTGTGTGTAGTGACTTGACTTTTGGGGCACATGTTATTTATTTGTTGCATTGCTGTTTTTGAGTCCCATGAAGATTGGAGCCCAGGGTCACCTCCCCTAATGCAGCCTGATGGTGCTGGAGCCCCAGGCCCTGTCTTACCGCTCACCTCTCCGTGGCTCCTTCCTTGATGCCCCAGTGTCTCACTCACCATGCCAGGATGCTGTGTGCTGTGAGGGCTCCTCCCGCCAGGAGATATCACGATGACCCAGAGCTAGCTGAAAGCCTCCTCCTAGTCCCTGTTACCTGGCTTTCCTCCTCTCTGCCCCTCCTCTCCCAACTCTCTTCTCTCCAGGCCCCCCCTGCCCCGACACCTCCTGCCTGTTGTAGCTCTCTGGCCTAGCATCTTCTGGCACTTTCTTTCCCTTGTGTATCCCCAAAACTCTCTCCTCAGACCTGCCCCTTCTCTGAGTGATGACAGCTATGAGCATGCCTGAACCCCAGTCATGCTTCCCCTTTCCCAAGATGACTCTCTGGCCCAGTCACCACCAACCTCACATCCCACCTCATGCAGAGTGGGAGGAATTCCAGAGCCACTGTCCTGGTTACTTCCTCTGTCACCCAAGGGCTTTTTGATAGAGGCTCATTTCTTTGGTTTCAATGCAAATGTCCCTGGGAGTGTCACAGAGAAGCCATGGCCAGTGTCTCAAGAATAGAAAGAAAATCAGCTAGAGTTATCCATTCCACAATGTACACATAGCTCACAACATCATGGTGCATGCCATATGTGTACACAGGCTTCATGTGTCAACTTCAAAATGATTTTCATGACGAAAATAAGACGTGTCAAGCTTCCTGCTTTAGCTCAGAAATAAGCAAGTGAGAGACGGGCCTTGCCTACGGCAATCCCTAAAAAAGGCAAACCTCTGTAAGGGCCAGAAGGGAAATGGACGACCAATAGTACAAGATGATCAATAATAGTTTTGTGGACCACAAAATTGTCTGTCATAGTGATTCAATTCTGTCATTATAGAGCAAAAGCAACTACAATGGGATGACCAATGTCCACTCCTCCAATTTTTTTACGTTGCGTTTCTAATTGCAGTGTCTCCTAATATGAGTATAAGCAGAGGCAGAGTCTTGAATGAGGTAATTATGTTGAAATGTGGTCATCATGCTGGACCCTTACTCAGTGTGACTGGTGTCCTTATAAGAAGAGATTCCAACTTGCACAGAGAAGACTGTGTGAGGACCCAGGAAGATACCACCTGCAAACCAAAGAGAGAAAGGCCCCAGAAAAGAACAACTCTGTTAACACCTTGACCTCAGACCATTAGCCTCCAGAACTGTGCAAAAATACATTTCTATTCTTTAAGGCCCCAGTTGATGGCATTTTGTTACAGCACGTCAAGTTTGTAAGCAAACTTGACTCATGAATACGGAAAGTTGAATTTTGGATTATTTTCACATGTCACATATTATTCTTTTGACCATTTGAAAATGCAAAACCCATTCTTAGCTGTGGGCTGTGCCCAGATAGGTGGCCAATGGCATTTGGCCTGCTGGGCTCTGGTCTGGGCGTGGATGTGGCTGGTGAGGTAAGCTGAGACTGGAAGGGTGGGCCATGTCCACGTAGGGCAGAACAAGGAAGATTTCTTGAGCTTTAAATTTCACAGTGAAAGTGGGAGCCACAGAATATTTTACAGCGAGGGAATGCAATGATTAAAACTGGATTCTCAAGGCACAGCTCATTTTCCTTGATGTAGAAGGTTCCGGGAGCTTAGTACTTCTGCTTCCTTGCTGAAGCTGGAGAGCTGCTAGATCAACTGAAATTGTAATCGTAATTGTAATTGTTACTGAAATTGTTTTCCTCGGATTTCTCTCCCTTTCTCCCTTGTTGGGACACTTTGTAATTGCTGTCTTCTCCTGTAGAGCCTCTGGTCACAGGATCGTAGCTACCTTTTCTCTACATGCCTGGAAATTAGGCTTTGTGAAGACTTCACCACATGTTGTTCTCTCTGTGGGCTGCTTGAAACTTTAAGATGACATGCTCTTCTTTCTAAGCTCCCATCTCTTCTGTCTCTGGTTTCTGTCATTTTCAGGTACCAGGATGTTCCTCTGGGTAGATCAGAATGCAGCCCCAGCAGGCTGCTGCCTTTGGGACTTCCTAACTGTTGGGGGGTTCAGTTGTGAACTAGGTGAGAGAGAGGGGTTGAAATGCTCTGTTTTCAGCAGTGAGATGTGTGTTTGAGTCTAGATCCTGCACTGGATTAGGAATCTGCTCTGATGTCTTGAGGTCCCCAGGGGAAAGCGGCCCCTAGTGCAAGTTCTGGCCTCCTCAAACACTGACCTGGTCCTGAAAGGTAGGCTTGGGGGAGGGAGGGACCAGGGTGACCCTCCCCATCAGTGAGGGAAGAAAACCCAGCTCAGAGGGGATGGTGGCCCATCCTTAGCAGAGTCATAAATGATGTGATTTCTTCTGCAATAGAGTCCCATGGTTGCCGGACCACTAGTGTCCCTACTGGGCCTCCAGGAGTCCTGCCTGCAGGAAGAAAAGCAGACTCCACAGTCAGCACGAGCATCAGGTGCTTCCAGACCCTTTCCTAACCCTCCATGTTGGGCAGAAAGGCCTTATCCCCATTTTCTGCTCACATCTTTTTGCTAGACCTTTACACATTCTGTTCTTGCTACTCCCAGTGCCTTTCCTTTTTCCCTTTTCTTTCTGGAGCATCCATATTTGAGGCTCAACTCCTGGCTCCTCTATGAAGTCTGTGAAGTCCTATGGGACCACCTGAATCTCTCCTTTCTCTGACTCTGAAACTCTTGTTGTCCTGTCCCCTGGTTGGCACTAACTGCCAACATTGTCTTATTGTATCTGATGCAGATGTTCAATATCACATGGGTCCCTTGTCTCCTCCAGATCAGAAGGGCAGGAGCTGTCCTATGGGTCTTTGTGTGCACTAGGTTGAAGGAGCTGCTGAATCTGCAGGTAGTCAGAATGAAGGGAAGGGAGGAAAGAGAAAAAGAAGGGAGGAAGAGGAAGAAAAGAGGGAATATAGGAAAGAGGGGGGAAAGAAAGAGGAAAGGAGAGAGAGGGAGAAAGGAAGGAGGGGAAGAACAAAGGAAGGATGGAAGAAAAGGGGCTCAGTGCTGAAAACTTTAGTGCTCTTTGAACAGGCACAAGTTCAGCCTCTCAGAGAGGAAGTGAGTGGGGAATTGGGGTGGAGATGTGATGGCAGCTGGTAGAGACACTAGCTCTGGATAGCATGGAGCCTGGGAAGGGGTGCTTCCATTCTGGTGGTGATAGAATCCGATTGCATTTGTTTGAGAGGTAAGGGAGGGCAGGAGAGGGTGGACCCCTCCCCCAGTCATGTTTCTGTTGCATTTCTTGTGGTGAATGGAACAGTGGGGTGGAGGGTGGTGGTGGCAGGGGGTAGCTGCTGATGCCTTTGGTGACAGGAGATAAATGAATCCATTCAAAAGAGCAGCTCCTTTTCTAGTATTGTAGCAGCTCGTCTCTTGACTTCACTGCCTTGGGGTTTTAATTAAATGTCAAATATAATTTAGGGCTGGGGTGCTGATGGGTGTATAAACACCAATCCTCTGTCTCCTCTTTGTGGGTCTCCCCAGTACTTACTAATTTTGGGGGGTTATTGATTACCTTTTATTTGATTGCCACACGAGAACACATTTGGTTTTCCCTCTCACCTCATTCTTGATTTTGAAATGATGATGGAAGAGTTAAAAAAAAAAAGAGCTACATCTTGCATATGTGTTATATATAGAGAAAGAGCCAGATTGGGACCTGGGTAATTTGGGGCCTACAGAACTATGTATATCTGAGCTGTAGTTTCTCCACCCAAGTGAGCTTAGGGAGGGAGAGTTTCTGACCATGTTGTCTGCTCAGCACCTGGGGCTCAGGTTCGGGGTCAAGATGTTCCTGCAACTTCCTCTACCCATTTCCTGGGAGTGAGGAAGAGGGAGCCTTGGTCTCAGAGGGCCAGTCACACACTAAGTTCTACAGTGTCACGATGCATATGAGGACACTGAGATCAGAGAGAAAGGTGACCCAGCTGAGGTTTTAAAATGGGTTGATGGTAGAACCAAAAAACACCCCTGACACTTTTCTGAGTGGCAATTGATTGAAGAATCACAGGCCACATGAAAGGAATTAGATAACTTTGCAAGTGTTAGATGGTGACTCTATTAGATGATGCAGATACTACAAAATAGTGCTGGACCCTGCTCATGGGATATCACCGATGTCATTATTGGACTCTTGCAGTCTTTCCTTTATACAATCAATACAATTATTTTCCAAAACATAAACACAATCATCTTACTCCCTTCTCAGATGCTGTAAACTGCTCTGCTGAACTGTGTGTGACAAAGTGGTCTTTTCTACTCTGTTCCTGACTTCCTGTGAAGCCCCTTTCCCCCTACTCTATAACACACAATCCGTAGCCCAGCCACATGGAACTCCTCACCGATCACAGGCGTGATTTATCGCACAAATGTCTTTCTGCCTGAGAGCTCCCTTGTGGGCCGGTTAGGACTGCATTGGGCTGCAAGGTTAGGAGATACTAGTAAACATGGCATAAAACCATAGGACCTAATTTGCCTTATGTGACAAGAAGGCAGACAGTTGCCAGGCATTGCTTGGCTGTTTAGTAATCTGTCAGAATTTCAAATTCCTTGTGCCTTTGTACTCTGCCATTCTTAACTTATTGGCTTTTTGTCCTTGTGCTCATACCTGATGGTTACAAGATGGCTATCCTGGCTTTAGGCATCATATTTGCGTTCAACACGGGAGCAAAAGAAAGGACAGCAGCCAACCCATCTGTTCTTTTGCTCAGGAAAGCAAATACTGTTTCATTACCTTCCCCATTTAGTAGATCTCTTCTTACTTTTCATTGGCCTGGTGACATGCTCACTGACAGGTCCAAGAGAGTCTGGAAAACCAGGACTCTGGAAAATGGGCATAAGGACTCTATGACTGGTATACACCAGCCCTGGAAAATCATTTGCATCCTAGGCAATATTGGATCAGCAGGCGAGAAAAGGGCAATTCAGGTAATGGAGAGGCCCAGTCTTCATCATATTTTCTCCCCTACTTCTCAGATGCAACTCCTCTTGACCTGCAGAATCCAACCCAAATGTAACCATACCTAGGGGAGCTTTTTTGGGTCCTCAGAAACCAGGTTCTACCTCCTCTGGGTCCCAGCACCCTTTCTTGTTTCCTCTTTTGTAGTATTTTCACCTTGGCTGATATTTCCCCATGTGTCTGTCTTTTTTTTTTCCTGCCTGGTAAGTTCAGAGACAGTTCCAGAGTCTGAAGTTAGAGGTGATCATTTTTCTGCTCCATCCCTCAAACCTTCACCTCACTGAAAACTTTGCTCTGGGAGATTCATCTGCCATTCTTTGCATCTCTGTGCCTGAGGAATTTTCTGGAAGTTTCCTCTGCCTGAATGAACCAGGATGACAGGCTGGAAGGGTTCAAGGATTGCCATTTCTGGGGAGCAGCCTAGACTCATGCTTATGAGAGCCAGCTGATAAATACTTTAGTTCCCTCAACCTGGAACTAGGGTTCATTTCCAGGTGTGCTTTATCCTGTTAACCAGAGCTGCTCTTTGGGAGTGAACATCCTTCAAACATTCATCCACTGAGGTGGCTGCCTTAATAAAACACACATCTGGGACCTCTGCTGCTCTTTCCTGCTGGTGTTCCCTGCCCCTTCTGCCAGCACCATGCACTCTGGTCCACAGCTCAAGGTCTGCTTCTAGCGTGGTTCCAACTTCTATACTTACAGAGATCAGCTTGGTACTTGCTGTAGAGCAGAGCTCCAGAAGTCCTATGGAGTATTTGGAGAGGAGAGGTGTATGCCCAGAGGTCAATAGAGATAGGTAACTGGGTGTTGCTGCAGTGAATGTTTCAAACTGATCACACTCCAGTATGGGCCTCTGTAGCTGCCTTCTTTCTCACAGTGGGAGCTAGGAGACTGGGCCTGACCTGTAACTGGGTTAGAAGTGACAATGTGCCACCATGGGCAGCACCCCTGGCTCTCTTCTCCCTGGACACAGTGACTCATGCATAGGTGCAGCAGGCAGTATGGCACGATACCATGACATGGAGGACAGTCACCCTACTGAGTTACCAGACCCACAGTGGGCCTTGTGTGAGAAATATACCATGGCAATCCAGGGACATTATGACTTCTTTTTTGTTATCACAAAGTGATCGAGTCTAACCTGCACCACCCATTCACCAACATTTACTTTTGAACTCTTACTGATGGATTCTGGGTGCTGGGGAGAGAGGTACACAAGAAACTCTTGTCCACTTATTGTTCTCTCACCCCTGCCAGGTGGTGGGCCTATCTGCTGACATATCTGTTACCAGCTCCAGCTTTCTCACCTACACGGGAGTGGCTCCATCTTTCCTCACTTCTTTTCATCCTTTCTTTGGTGGAAAAGTTAGGCCGATTATAGGCTCACTGTATTGTTTAGGATGGAAGGCATCAATACCCATTGTTTTAAAATACACAGTTAAGAATGTATGCAACACACATATATGTATATGTGCATGCTGTGAACAATGTTTATCACTGGCAATACATTCTGAAAATTTGTACTCTCTTTTGTTAAAGACTGCTCATTATGATCCATTGAATTGGTGTCCATGATCCTCTAGCAATACACAACCTGCGGTTTAGAAAAAGCCAATGTAGACGTTAGGGACTTGAAGGAGTTAGAAAATGGAGGTAAGCACTGTGTACTATGGTGAAGGGCTTCCAGGAGGAAAAGGCTCTTAACCAACATCCTAGGGATAGGTAGGGGCTGGAGTAGTAAAGAAAAGTCATTAGAGAAGGCTATAAGTAAGGCCTTGGAAGACAATCGGAGATGTTTGAGGGGTGTGATCAGCCTCTCTGGGAGGGAAGAGGAGAGGGTGGACAATAGGAATAACAGGCAGAAGTGGCATTTGAAATCCTAACACCTGGAACAGTTTTCATGCCTGGACTATAGCATGGGCTCTGATCAATCAGGATGTGTACCCACTATGAACCCCTGATTCAGCAATGGTACCTCTCAATCAGGCTGACCATCTTGGAGAGGGTTCAGTCAAGGAGGGGGTTAGAATGTGAACATGGGTGGATGAGGAGTGGTGGAGCTGCGAATTACAAGGTTGGGTACTTGAAATCCCTATAAAATGGAAAAAAAAAAAAGCTCTACTGTATGTAGCCCAGGCTGGCCTTGAACTGTTGATTCTCCTACCTTAGCTTCCTGAGAGCTGGAATTACAGATGTGCACCACCATTGCCAGAGTGCTGTCTGTTCCTTTTAAAATCATAGCTTTATCATTGTTACATATACAAGTGTGTGCTGCTGTATATAAACAATGTCCATTAGAGATGGACCACATATACAATGATGGTGGTCCCATGAAATTATAGCAGAGCTGAAAAATTTCCTTTTGCCTTGTGCATCAGAGCTGTTGCGCTGTTGCAGCACAGCACATCACTCAGGTGTTTCTGGGGAGGCTGGCATCAACACACCTGCACTGCTAGGTGTGTAGACAAAAGTATCACACTTATTATGTACAGCGCATAGTACCTGATAATGATGATAAATGACTGTGTTACTGGCTTATGTTTTTACTATGCTCTACTTTTTATAGCTATTTAGAATGTATTCCTTCTTATAAAAAAGTTTATGGTATGTCATGTTCAGCTGGCAGTAGCCTCACACGTTTCGTTTTTACCAAGTCTCCCGATTACATCAAGAGACCAGGTGGACAGATTGACCTGTATCATACAGGTCTGTGTGAGCACATTCTCTGATTTTCTCATAGTGACGAAACTGCTGAACACACACTTTTCAGAATGTGTCTCCATTGGTAAGCCACACATCACTGCAATTTCAGACTTCCCAAGATTCTGAACATCTTGACCCCAGGTGAGGGTCCTGCCAGGCTAAACTCTGGGAGAGATGCAGGACTTAACCAGGACGGGGTGGGGCACAAAAGGGACCCACTGTGTGTGTGTGTGGGGGGGGGGTCAGGCAGTCTGCCAAGCATCTATGTTAGTAGTTCTGGGTAGAGGGTTGAGGTGTGGTTTGGGTGCTGGTTTTCTATTCAGCCCCAAAGATTTCTTTTATTTTGAGTTCCAGAATTGAATAAAGCAGGTTTAACATTTTGTACCCCTCTGCTGTGGGAATTACACTGTGAGCAAGTGCAGAGAGTAGTGAAGAATCACCTTGGCCTGGAAGAAATTGTATGGGTGTAGGCACCACCCTGGCAGGGGGTATAGGGAGCACGTTCTTCCCAACTTTCCTGAGAAGATAAATTTTTGCTTAAATAACACGAACATAGAAGAACTGTCCAAAGTACATGATTTCAACAATGAAATTTGTGGAACCTAACTCATTGTCCTCTTAGTTTTATAACAGTGTAAAATAATACATTTTTCATCAAGATGGAAATAAAAACAATAATAAAAATATAACGTTTATTGTGTGCTGATTATATGCCAAAAACTATACTAGATACTTTGCATCTCACTTAATTCCTACAAACATCCTGTGTGGTGCATCCTAGTGTCATCCTCATTTTGCAAAGAAAAATAATGAGAAAGTTGGTATAACTCAACTGGCAATGACACTCCAATTGTTCTACCATGTGGAGAGATACCATTAAAGCATCTAAGAAAGTAGTGCTCCTCTGGAAACACATTAGTTATGCCATCCTTAAGTCCATAAAGGCAAGGCATTGTGGTGCTGGTCAATCTCACTAACCCTGTATTGGTCACCTTTTCATTACTATAATGAAATATTTGAGGCAGGCTACTTATGAAGAAAAGGGGTTTTTTTAGCTTATACTTTTAGACTTCAAAGATCTGGCCACCTCCTTGGTTTGGTCTCCAGTAAAGGTGTTGGACAGTGTCACATCATGGCTATGTGTAGGGGGAAGTGGTCAAATCTCAAACTAAGAAGCAGAGAGAAGAGGAAGGGCCAGGCTTACTCTTTTTATAACCACCATTTTCTTGAGAACTTTCAAGAGGTCACATGAGAACTACCATAATCCTCTTTGAGGCCAGGGCCAAAGTGATCTAACTTCCTTCTACTAGGTCACACCTCTAAAAGGTCCCATCACTTCCCAATAGTGCTACCCCGGGGACCAAGCCATTAACACATAGACCCTTGTGATATACTCAAAAAACCATATCCAAAAAGTAGCAATCCCACTCCCAAGCCGTGTAGAGCTGAGTCTTCCCTATAAACACAGCCAGTTTGTTCCCCGACCCCACTTCTCTCTAGTTTGTTTCTGTCAAAGCCTCTTACCTTTTCAAGAGCTTGGCAGGAGTACAGTAGACAAGCTAGTGCTCACGAATAAAATAATCTTGTCACTTTCTAAGTCATTTTCTGTTACAGTAACAGAATACCCGACACTAGGCAATTTATAAAGAAAAGAGGTTTGTTTTAGCTCACAGTTCTGGATATGTGAAGTCCAAGAGTATGACACTAGTACTACTAGTGAGTACGGCTCTAGTGAGGGTGTCATGCTGTTTCAACTCATGACAGAAGGCAGAAGGGCAATGGGGCACGTGAAAAAGAGAAAAGGGGGCTGAACTCCTGTGACAGCTGATCCATTCTTTGAAGCAAGGCATTCATCCACTCACGAGGCCTCCACTCCCATGACCCAACACCTCCTAACAGAGCAACAGAGGAAATCCTTCTTGCTGTGCCTGCCTTTCTGGACCTCCTCTGAAGGCCAGCCTCCAGACTCCATACTCAGGTGGTGCTGTCCTTGGCCCCTGTTTGCTGATTGTTGGCCACACAGGGCACTTGCTGTCTGGGTTATGCAGGACATGTTGAGTTGAATGTAATGTGTGGAGACCAGAAGTTCAGACATTCCACCAGGCATCTTCTCACGTGGGACACTTGTGTTCATGAACCCACTCAGACTTGCTTTTCCTTGGTCTTGGTCATAAATATCTTGGTGGATATTTATGAGAAAGAAGGTTGTGACGGGTTTGGATCCCTCAGTGCCACTTTCAATCTGCTTGACTTTGGGCAAATCATTCCATTTCTTCACTCCAAAGAGCAGATAATGATACTTCAGAAAGATGCTGTGAAAATGAGTCATGATTTATGTAAAAGCCACACTGGCATAGGATGTGACATCAATAAATGGCCCCAGGGCAGTGGGATAAACCTGGAGTGAACAGAATCCTGGCTTTGGGACCATTAGGCTGAACATAAGGAAGTTACTTCTCTCTCTGGAGCCTCAGTTTCCTCACATGTGGAATTAGCAGACAGGTGTGGATGGCATTTGAGTCCCTTCCAGATCCTACATTGTTCTCCAGTAAGCCTGGATGAAATGCTTCCCTGAAAACCCTGTGAGACTCAACTTGAAATGGCAAGAACTGGATTTTCCAGGTGCCCATCTTTCCAGGGGATGGATGGGCCCTTGGCTGCCCAAGGCCTGGTTGAGAGAACACAGAAGGGAAGGAAAGAAGGAGCACACCTTAAGGAACAGGGTGACCTTGAAATTGGTCAGCCCAGAAATGATGAGTTAAGGGAGGGGCTCTGTCATGCAGCGCTTCTCAACTTTAATTACTATAATTCTGAGAAGACTGAAGTCTAAGCCTTAGAATTCCTCCTCGGAAGACGGTGTCTTTGCAGCATCTGCAGACAAGGACGTTAGCAAACTGGCAGTCAACGCTCCATCAACTCGCCATGCAGAGAGGGCGGTGCTGACAGATGGAGGTGTGTTCGCGGCATGGGTCAGAGCCTGACGGAGCACCCTATCCAGTGCTGGGCTCCCCTTTCCCTTCGATCCCACAGCTGCTTAGCTACAGTTGCAATTACAGAGCTATGAAGATGTCTATTACCTCTGGGGCGAGGCTGGGGTGGTGGGAAAGAGGACAGAGCAGTTCTGAAAGAGGCAAAAAGAAGGCAGGATGGGGAAGAGCCAGGATGTAGGCTTTGGGCATTTTTACACATGTCCATGTTAGAGGGGCTTTGGGGTCTTCTGTAGTCTCTGGGGAGGGGGGAGACTGTGTGTGTGTGTGTGTGTGTGTGTATTTGTGTGTGTATGAGACTATGATGGTGAGTGAGAGGTGAAGGACCAGCTGGCAGGGCTTGGAGAAGCCTGACATCCATTGAAGTCTGTTATCCACACCCCAGGCCAGAGAGCCTGGTCCCTCCTCTGACTCTGGAAGTGATTATTCAGTCATTTCAATGTTGATTCTTGGCAAAATTCCAAAACAGATGACTGAAACTGATGATTTGTGAGTACTTGGGAGAGAAAGGTGATTGCCAGAAGTCAGCATGAGCTCACTTAGGACAAAGCAGATCAACCCTGGCCTTTTTCTCCTTCTGATACCAGCTTGATTGGTAAATCAGTGCATCAGGGATTTCTGCTCTGCAGGGGCTGCTGCGGACTGTTCTGCTGCTGCTGTCTATGTGCATGTGGCACTTAGTGGCCTTGTGCATGTGGCACTTAGGGGCCTCGTGAGCCATCCTACTCGTATGAGTCTGTTTTTATTCTGAGCCAATACGGGAGGAGAGCCATTTCCATGAGACTAGTGAATGGGCCCCATCGTCACACTGGTGCCCTGTACTGGGCGGTTGTGGCTGATGATTGTAGGAAGGAAAGAACAATATTCTCTTGAGGAAGCTTTCAGGGCAAGAAGGGGAGTTGGGTCTAGGGCCTGACCTCCAGGACCATTGGCCAGAGCACTGCTGGAACCCACAATGACCCCAGGCTAACAAGGAAACTCTGTGTGGGCCTTGGGGAGAATCTACACACTTCTGATTCAAGATAAAATATTTGGGTCCTGGACACCCTGATGTCCTCCTTACCTTAGAGAGCCCCCCAAATTGAACAGGAATCTGTTGCAAGGCCAATCAGCAATGTCAGCCTCTGAGCCTTTTCTTTTTCTGTAGCTAGCAGCCAGGCATCCTTGAGGAAGGCTGAGATTTCTGGGAGTATTTGGGAATTAGACCTTCAGTTGAGCGGGTGAGGACTCAAAGCCGTTGCTACTTGGGTATGAGAGGAAGAGTGATCTCTTTTTATTCTTACAAGCTGATGAGGCCTAGCTATTTGGGTTGGTCCATCTGTGAGCAGGCAGTGCAAAATCATTGTTGGTAGCCTTGTGAGTAAATGAAGAGAGTCCAGTTGTCAGTGCACTTGGGTAGACAAGGAGCTGCTGAGTAATTCTCCCTAAAAGGGGTTTGCTTACACCTCAAATCTCAATCTCCTCCATTGAGACGGACCCCCTTGCAATGTGCCATTAGTGCTTTGTCCTAACCCTGCTTCACTTATGACGTGAATGAAAATACAGACAGCAGGATTATTAAATTTTTAGATGACAGTTAGAAAGGATAATTGAGGTCCAGAGAGATAGCTGAGGGTTTGAAAACATCCTGACAAGATGAAATGATGCCTGAAACAAACAAGAGGAAATTTAACAGGTACCAGTATTAAGCCCTATATTTAGGTAATAAAAATGAATTATGTAGGTACAGTTATGGGGGAAGCATGACTTGGGAGAATTTCAAGTTAAAATCCTGCAGCTAGGACACTTTGATTATAGATGCCTGATGGGGGCAGCAGAGAGTGGACTAGGCAGATGAGGGACAGTCCAGGACATCAATGGATGTGGAGTTTGAATGGGACAAGTGATCAGGCAGGCCTGAGATGGGAAGATGAGGACTGAGCTGTGGCATACAGGCTCCAGGTATGTGCCTGTCTGTATTGAAACGAGGCAGGGCTCTCTGTATCCATTTTTTCCCAGGCTGCCTGCTCCGGTCAGTTTTCTTCTCAATTGGGATCTACCCAGTCTGTGAAATGGTTTTCCATGGCCACAAGCTCAGCAGGGCAGACAATAGAAATAACAAAATGATAGAGATGGAAAACAGATTAACAATAGCCAGGGGTGAGGGGGCTGAGGAGGACAAAGGGATGTTTGTAGTGATGGAACAGTATTGAATCTTGGTTTCAGTTATGGTCACATCAATCTACAAATGGCACAGAACTACATGTACACATTGTAACTACACATGTACACATTGTACCATGGCCACATTCTGGTTTTGATACTATAGTATAGTTATGTAAATCGCAACTTTTCAGGCAACCTGATGAGAGTCTATGAAATCCCTCTGTACTATTTTTACAACTTCCTGTGGATCTATTTATTTTTAAAAGTTTAATAAAGAAACAAAAGTAAGACATCCTCTGCAATGAGTGTGGGGATCGGCAGATCTCTAGTCACTTCTAGGAAAAGCTAGCTGTTAGAACAGCCTGGGAGACAGACGGGAATTTGTATGCAGGAGGTCCCTAATGTCCCAGGCATTTGAAGAGCTTGTGACAAGGGGCTTAGGACATTGAGACTACAAAGATTAAGCAAGAGGGAGACAAGGGCTTTTCTCCAAAGTGACCCTGAATGTACCAGGTGAAGGGGGACCCAGAACACTCCACATCCTTGGGCTTTTGTCTGTGTGTTGGTTAAGTGGTTGCTGGTAGAGATGCTTTGGGACTGATCCAGCCTGGGAAAATGGTCCCAGAATTCTCTGAGAGCTGATAGAGTCCTTGCTAAGTTCTTTTGACTTGGAAACTCAGGAAGAGTTGGAGTCCAGGGGAAACCCTCCCCCCACTTCCTGTAGCACTAGCTGAGATGAGGGCAGCTGGGAAAGCACCTCACATGGAAGTCAGTTCTTGCTTCTGTTTTGGGGGGAGGTGGGAGGCTGATGCTGCCAGCTGGACTTCCACTGGTCTCCAAAGAGGTGGCTGCACCTGCCTGCTGTGTTGTGGCTTAGCTGGGAGTGGCCTGCTTTCTGCAGGCTGTTCTTCTCTCCTGGACCCCAGAGAGGCCAGTCATAGGCCTGTTTTCAAACCAATACAATTTGAAAATGGATTTTCTGGAGAAAGCAGAAATGTCCAGTACTTTGGCAAAGTGATGGAGAGGCAGCCCCTCCCCAGATGTTCTGATGGGAAGTCAGGCAGTTTTTAGAGTTCCATGCTCTGGGTCACTTGGTTGTAAGGTTGGGGTGGTAGGGTTTTCTCCAGGGCATCCCAGCCTTGGCCTCATGGCTTGAAACTAACTTACATCTCAGTGCACCTTTCACCTCATTCTTGGGGCCCCTTTCCTGAGGCTGTACCACCTTTTCTTTTGCCACAGAGTCTCTGAGGATTTGGGCTCTCCAGCTGACATCTCAACCATTGATCATGTGCCACTCCAGTGCCAGCACACTCCTGGGCCTGTGCCACTGTCCCAGTGCTGCTAATGCTATTACAAATGACTGGTTGAAGGTGGTTTTTTTGCTCTGTGTGGATGGACATTCAGGGATAGGCAAAGGGTAGCTTCCTCAGTACTGATGGGATTGGGCCCTTGAGGGTCAAGGACCTATGGGTGGGCAAACAGACTCCAAGGTTTATAGTCGTAAACCTTGAGCAGTAGAGACTTATGGCTTCCAGGACTCAAGGCCAGAGACTCATAGCTGTAGGTGATCAAGGGCACAGCTCTGAACTTTGGTTGCTAGCGGGTGAGCCCTCAGCGGCCATTAGAGTCCTTGACGGCAGCAATGTTGAGGAGCATTATGGCTTCTGAACTTGGGGCGTCTGGGCCTTCAGCTTTTAACAGTAGCTAGTGTTGGCAGCAGCTGGGGGTGGGGTGAGGACTATTGTTATAGAGCTTGTAAACAGGAGATCTTTGGCTGAAAGTGCTTGGTTGCTCTTTGCAACTCTAGTGACTGGCATCTCCAGTCCCCTGTCCATGGCTCCTTACAGTCTTTGCCTTCTAAATCTGAGTTCTCTGCTGTCTCTTTGTTTTCTCTGACTTTCACTGACCCCCCATCATCTCTTCTATCACAGATCTTGTTCCCTGTTTCTCTCCTGGTCTCTATGGCTGCACCTACCACTGCTGTTACCTCTGCCATTGCTGCCTCTGCTGCTATTGGTGCCTCCGCCACTGTGCTGCTGTCCTCTGCTGCTGTCTCCAAGGCTGCTGCTTCTTCATGTTACCAGCTCAGCCTGTGACAAAGACTATAAGTTGGGGACCTCTCAGGAGAAAGTCCTTATTGGGGTATAATGTTGCAACAACAGAGAGGTCATACAAAGAATAAGTGAAGTGGCCTGGTTATACAGCCAAAACAGGAGGAGAGAGATGTAAACAGAGACTGTGATACACACCAATCACAAGCCTCACATAAGGACTAATCACAACACAGGTCTTCATGCAAATGAGGGATTGTCATCTGCACCAGTCACAAGCCTTTTGCTGAGCCCTTCAGGCTTGGCTGGCTTTGGCAGGGTCACCTAAAACTTACCGAGGCTTGTCATGCTAAGAATACTGCTTTCTGGGGCTAGGGGTAGGCTCGAGTGGCAAAGCACCTGCCTAGTAAGCACAAGGGCCTGAGTTTAAACTCCAGTACCACAAAGAAAATAAAAGAATACTGCTTCCCAAGGCTTGTGTCTGGAGTGGTCATGACTGGAGCATGTCTTGAGCCATGGTGGTAGTGGTTCTCTACTGGAGGGTCCTCAGAGTGATTGTAGAGTATCTGAAACAGCCAGGCTGCCATGAGAGAAGTCCATCTAGTTGCCAGTAAGGGTCTGTTTGGGCTGGTGGAGTGGCTCAAATGGAAGAGCACCTGCTTAGCAAGCATGTGGCCCTGAGTTCAAGCCCCAGTGCTGCTAAAAAAAGTTGGTGGGTCTGTTTGGCTGACAGTTTCCTGCCAAAGATAGCTGGGCATAAGGGAAAGGTCTATCCACTGTCATTCAAAGGCCTGAATGGTCTACTTTTGGTGGTCTACTGCTGTTTCACAGAGAAAGACATTTTAAGGTGCCTGCAATAAAGACTTAAAGAAAGCTCAACACAAAGCTAATATTCTTAATAGCATCTAACAGTGCTTAATCACATTTAACAAGACTTAACAGTGCTTAGCACCTGCCCCAGTGCCCTAGGGAGAGTTGGATCCCTCTAGCTGTCTCAGCATTTCCTTGGATGCTTCCATTTCCCCCAGTCCCAACTGGGATTTGCCATGTTCCTACCGCCCTAAGGCCTAGTTCTTTTGCATTCTCAGCATGTCAAGGAGTTGGCAGCAAGAGGTCATAGATTTTGATCTGTCCTATCAACAAATGTCCAGGAAGGGGAAGGACTTGAAGAGAATGGGAGACTAAGCCATGTGGGACTGAGGCTTCAGTTAGAGGGAAAGGTAGAGGAAGTGAAGCTGACCACACCCTAGCTAGAGACCTGATAAGGAGGAAGTGGAGAAGGATTGTATGTTGTGAGTCACTTCTACTTCTACTAGAGTCCAGTGAGTGTTATGGACTGTGTTGGGGTTGTATTTGTGTTTGGGGTGGCCATCAGGGGTAAAAACGGAAGTGAGGCCATGGTGATGCAGATGTGGAGGGCGTTGGATCACAAGCTCTTTGTTGAGGCCATCTGGTGAGAAACCATGGCTCATTTATTCTGTAGTCTGTTTCCGACCATGTGTTAGGGGATGGTTAGGTAGGGTAACAAATGTGGAGGAGGTGTGTTGAGGAGTTAGGTACAATAGCACTTGCAGGCTGAGGGCACCAGACCCTGTCTACTGGTGCAAGATGCTCCTGACTGAGGGGTACACGGTGTCCTCATTTGCTGGTCCCTACGTTCCCTTTCTCTCCTACCCCTGATGTTGCTGGGCTTCCAAGGAAGTCACTGCTACACTGCTCTTTGCAAATGGGTCAAAAACTCAAGAGCCATTAGCAGCTAGCCAGCCATGTCAACTTGTGGGCAGCCATTACAGGCATGACACAGGGGGCAAGGTAGGGCCCTTAGGGGAACTGGGGAGTATGGGCTAACCTGTCATCATTCAGATTAAAATCATTCAAAGACAGTGTCTACTGAAGGAGATGCATCTGCAGATAGAACCTGCACTCCATTCTCTCCTGCCTGCAGAAGGAGTCTCTCTGGTCCTCAGTGACATTCTCCGCCATCTCCTGCACCACCCAAACCATCAAGCATCCCTGCATGATGCTGGACCGATACCTGACCTCTCTCTATCTTCCTTCACTCATCTGCCAAATGGGTCTAATCTAATGCCTTCTCTATCCACTTTGAAGCGTCACCCTGAGAGTGAAATGAGATAGTATATTTTTAAAATTCATACCCTGCTTCATTCCACAATGCATTTGAGGCAGCTTCTAAAAATACCTGCGATAGAAAGAGATAAAAATAAATACTGTATGAAATCATCTTGCAATTGTACTCTAAGCATGTTTTCCTTATTGTCACTTGTAGTGGTGTAGAAGTGATAATAGGTATATTCTCAAACTCATTTTCATTTAACCTTGGCCATCAGTGCCCTAAAAGAAAAGTAGGCCTGATATGGGAAGTTTGGACGTTGAGGCTGGCCATCTGTGGGGTCCCAGGTCCCCTGAAGGGGTTTGGGTGGGTGGGTGGGGGTTGGTTCTAACTTTAGCTGCTCCAGGCAGAGGCTTGACTGACTTCTACATTATTGGGAATTCCTAACTCCCCTGAATGTCCCTCTCTGCATGGCCTTGGGCTGGGTAGTCAAACATAGAGAAGAAAAATGACTGAGTCTCTCCTATAGGGCTTACGAGGAGGCCTGGAAATTTTGAAAACCTCATATTACGCTTAGCTTGAGTTGAGAAAGTTGACTAATTGCTTCGTCCTTCAATTCTTGGTCTATAAGATGGACATCAAGATGCCTTCTTTTCCTCCCTCACAGCAATGCTGGAAGGATCTGATAAGAAAAATTGCTATGCAAATGTAAGAAATCATCACTGCTATTCAGTGCTGCTCCAAAGTGATTTCAAAAATAACAGGGCCATTAGGACTTGGGAACATTTATGACCAAGAGGATTTGCCTTAAATACTCCACAAGAATTTTTCAGTCTTTGCAGGACTGGGAGTCTAGGCCACAAAGATGAGCCCTTCCCATGGAGAACTCAGAATGCCTGTCAACTTCAGAGCATATACAGAGTAAGGAATATGTGCCCAGAACTGAGGCCAGCACTGTGGGGGTAGAAGTTGAATGAGTTGGATTTTATATCTCAAAATTCACATGTTAAAGTCTTTGAAGAAGTGATTAAATTAAAATGAGGTCATTAGAGTGGGCCCTAATTCAGTGTGACTGCTGTCCTTATGAGAACAGGAAATTTGGACACAAGAAGAGACAGCAGGGATGCACGTGCACAGAGAAAAGAGCAGGTGAGGACACAGAAGTGACGTCTGCAAGCCAAGGAGAGAGCCCTCAGAAGAAACCAACCCTGCCCACACCTGGATCTCGGATTTCTAGCCTACAAACTGTGAGGAAGTAAATGTCTCTTGCTTATGTCACCCAGTTTGTGATATTTTGTTATAGCAGCCTGAGCAAAATAGTATAGACTTATATAGAAAAGTAGGAATCTTTGCTCCTTCAATATCTTTACTTGTTAGGTAGGTACTATGTTGGGTCCAGGGGATTTAAGGACAAATAAAAAAGGTGTGGTTTCTACTCTCAGGAAACCTAAAGTCCAGTGGGAACAGCTGTGTTTGAGATGTGAAGATGAGTTCAAATATGAGCAAAGGTAATAGGAGATGACTTCGTGTTAAATTGAGTAGTGTTGACTTCAAGTGATGGAAACTTAGAGAAAATAAAAGAAAGTGAGAGAGGCAGATGTGGTGAAGAGGGGGCTTGAGGATCTGGGGAGATAAACATCCTGGCTGCAGGGCAATTAGGATTCCCCACTCCCTGGACACCTGTCTGTGCACCACAGGACTCGCTAAGACAGACCATTCTCCCTCATCCTCCCAGGGAACTGCTACCCTTTTACTCCTGTTCTATGGCCAATAGGGCTTGGCCGGCCCTTCTGTGGTTATTTGCTGCCATTTCTCCAGGCAGATGGGGACTGCTGGCTGTTCATCAAGTTAGCAATTAACAAGTAATTCATTAGGCGCCTAATGAACAAATTATTAACCTGGCAAGCTATGTCCAGCCACTGACTGGGGAGAGAAATGGCTATTAATAAGGTCTTGGAGTGGCAGCTGTGGTTTAGTGGTTAGGGCACTGGGCAGGGCGACAGGAGATGAGGGTTCTGGACTCTTGGGCCAAGTTGCTTCACCTCTCTACTGCTTATGTAATGGAGTAATAAATGCAATTAGTGGGCAAATTAAGTGTCAGAAACAGTCTGTATGAATACAGGGCATTGTATTATATGAACTCTATGGTTCCTTAGTTCTAAGTTTCCCTAACTCTACCTCCTCAAGCCACTGTAAATTATTCCAGAACCATTACCATAACCCCCTAATTGGCTAGTACAATTGGATTTCCAAATAACCTTGGATAAAAAGTATTTAAGAAATCTATTGTACCTGTTCTGAACATGTACAGATTTCTTCCTAGTCATCATTCCCTAAACAATACAGTGTAACATGTATGCCAATTACATGTGTATGCCAATTAGATAATTTAAGGTGTACAGGAGGATGCGCGTAGATTCTATGCAAATATATGCCATTTTGCATAAGGGTCTTGAGTATCCTTGGATTATTTTTCTCCACAGGGGTTCTTGGTCCAATCCCTCATTGATATGGAGAGATGACTGCACTCACTCACTCCTTCAGATATGCCTGCACTGTACAGAGGGTTGGGCAGTGGGGAGATGATGTGTAGAATGTGCCTCCACTCTCATGGAGCTTACAATTTGGTTGAGAATATCAAATGTTTATGCATAGCAAACTAACTAGAGTATAAAGCAATTTATGACAGGGCTGAGAGCGATAGGATTTCACAGGAGACAGAAAACTGTCAGCTGGGATGAAGGAGAGGGGGCTCACAGGAGGGCAAGGACTTAAAACATGACTTCATTGTGTTTTTCTGATTGTAAAAATAACATGTGCTCTTTCTTCTATATCTGCAAATAGAGGAAATTGGAAAGAAGGAGATAAAGATAATCTGTAATCTCATCACCCTCAGATAACTGCTGTTGACATTTTCATGTGTGTCTGGGGATGGTTTTGACAGGCAGAGATGGTGGGAAGTTATTCTAGGTGAAGAAGAGCCATGAGTGAAGACTCTGGGTTGTGGAACTGTAAGACATGTGATGGGCACTTTGAGGGTCAGACTGTGGACTTGGTGGGCTGGAGTGTGGGTTCTGGAGCAAAATGGAATTGCAGGCTGGTGTAGAGGATAAAGGGTGGGAAGTGGCAGCAGGGGCCAAACAGCAGGGATGGAAGAGGGTGGGGGAGCCCCAAAGCCCAGCCAGCAGAGCAGACCCTGCTTTTCAGGAACATCTGTGATTCAGTTGAACTTATTGATGTAGCTGTCCCACTTAGGAGAAATACTGCAAAAACCTCTGTAGGAAAAACAAACAAATACGAAAATGTAGTAGAGTTGCCAAAGAGAGTCTGGCAGCAAAGGAGGAGGCCAGGAAGGCCTCCTAAGTGTTGCAGGGGCCATTTTAGGTGTATTTGCAAGACTCTCAGAGGGCCATGGATCTGTCCTGGTTTGTTCCCCAACCAGTAGGTGTCATGAACTCTCTTGCTTCATCTCTAGGAGACATCAGATACACAGCTATTTTTGTCATGTAGTAACAAAGGACTCTTAACTGATAAAACTCTTTTCTATGACTTTTAAAGGAGCTAATGGGCATTTCTATCTTCCCTGTTTTACAGACGAGGAAACTGAGGCTCATGGATGGGAAGTGACTTACCCAAGGCCATAAGGCTAGAGATAGAGTCAGGCTAAAATCCAGATCTTAGGGTTGCAGATTGTGTATGATTGATGGACTCATCTTCCTGTGGGAAGTAGTACAACTTGGTGGTAAAGTGAATGTTTTTTGGACACAGGGTAGTTCTGCATTGAATTTCCTGCTCTAATATTTTATTAGTTCAAGAATATGAAGAACATTTCTATGCACTGGTGGCTCATACCTTTAATCCCAGCTACGTGGGAGGTTGAGATCAGAAGGATCTTGGTTCTGGGCCAGCCCTGACAAAAAATTATGAGACCCCCATCTTGATGGAAAAAGTTGGATGTGGTGGCAAGTACCTGTCATCCCAGCTGCAGCAAGATGTGTAAAACAGGAGGATCATGGTCCAGGCTGGCCTGGACAAAAAGTGAGACTCTTTCTCTAGAATAACCAGAGCAAAAAGGGCTGAAGGCGTGGCTCAAGTTGCAGAGCACCTGCCTAGCAAGCATGAAGTTCTGAGTTCAAACCCCAGTACTTCAACAAACAAGCAAAAGAATATGAATCTTGTACTTGTTCTTCATTGTCTTAATATAGCAAATAGATCAACAATAACATTTATTGTTAATAATGGTCAATGTTAGCTATGATTATTACTGTTCAGTATGTGCTCACTGGAGTCACAGAAATAACTTGAGTCTTGTGGTTGTTCCTCAATTTTCTGCCATGGCCAGTCACTCTGGAGTTAGGAAGAATGCATGTTCAGTCTTGGGTCCCAGAGATTGCTTGGTCCCAAGGGCTCGGTTCCCTAAAGGACCTATGATTAGTTAAATCTCAAGTTCTGTAGGACATAGACAGGGCTTCTTTTGTTCCTGTGACAGAGGCGTTGGTGTTCACTAGACATCCTATCCATGTTCCCATAGATATCAGGCCCAGTGTTGTTATATAGGGCCATGTAGTTGATCCTGACCAGTGGATGTGTTCCAAGTGCAGCAGGTACAAGGGGATGATGCATGAGTCAGCCTGGATCCCTGAGTGACCGTGTGGAGCAGAGACCCCTGCCAACCTACACTGACCATATTGCATAAAAAAGGAATAAACTTTTGTGGTGTTAATCTACTGAGACTGTGCAGTTTGTTGCAGTAACACACCGAACTAACCTAGCTTAACTGATAGAATCCATTTTGCTTGGCCCAAGTCTGACAGTTTACGCAAATACTTTGCACTGTGCAGCTCTGCACAGCTTATTATTGAATTTTCACACCCCTTATCTCTTTCCATCTTCAGAATAATTATATATCCAGAAATGTCCCCTGATAACAGAACTTAGCAAGGGTTATTTCTTTATGAAATGACTTCTCTAAAATCCTCATTTCTACACACCCATATTATTATTTCTACATACCTATACTCATTAGTCAGCCTCTTTCCCACTACACCCTGATTCAATCACCATATCTTATAGACTTTGTTGCATTTATTTGTTTATGTATCTGTTCCCCCATTCCAAGCTAGAGCTCCTCCATCCTGTCTTACTGAAAACACAGACACTGTCTTGCTGGGTTTTGTGTCTGTTTCAATGTGTGGAACATAGCAATTATTCAGTACATTGTTCCTTTGACTACATGGGAAGGAGGGGCAAGGTAGGGAAGCAAGGAAGGAAGCTCTAACTTGAACTTTGACGGGAAGGGAGCATATGAGCATATGGAAGGGGAAAGTGTGGCTCCTCTGGGACCCACATGGTGCCTGTCTCAGGTCTCTGTAAAAATGACAGGGCTGTGCTGACTGCTGAGCAGATGACATTACATGGTTGGTCCACTGTAGTACCTGTGTGACTCATTTAAGTGCTCCCAGAATGCACGTCAACAAGCATGGCAGTGTGCCCTCCTGCCTCCCACTTGCAACTGTTCCTTGGGGACTGAGGGGAGATCCTGTCCCCTTCTCTGGGTCTGAGGAAGTGGTGGATAGAGACCTGGTGACAAGGGCTGTGAGTGACACCTTGTGAAGAAATGCCCTTTCCCTCGGGGCTATGTGGCTTCTGTAGCAGGGATTTGTTTTTATGAATAGTCAGAATCCAACAGGGTCTGATGTTTTTTCTTGGCACAAGAGGGTTCCTGTCACTAATCCCTTCCTTGAATCCTTCCTAGGGAAGCAGGAAGACTTCTTTCTTCTGAGAAGCCCCGCAGACACTCCCACTGGTCTCTTGTGGCATGGATGGGCATTACATGAGTCAGTACATGTGCCATTTGAAGGGTGTAGTGAGCTACCACCCAGCCATCTCACAGAGCTAGATTCCATACCTACAGGGGATTCAAGATTCGTGGGACTGGCTCTTGCAAACGGATTAGGGGAATTTGTGAGCAGGCTCCAAGTGCCTGGCGTTAGTTGCAGGAGCACTGCTTTGGAAAGTTTTCATTGCAACCAATGAAAAATGTGTGCATGGTGAGGAGAGGGAGTGGCTGCAAAGGCTTAGGAGTTGCTTTCTCCATCTCATTTGAATCCCTTTTCTCCTGGTGCCCAATTTCTCCGAGAGAGCCATTACCTTGCATTAGGACTGTGCCTCTCTGTTAACATTTCTTCAAAATGCATGTGTGTCAGAGAGGAGTAATAAGAAGGCATTGAAGAATTCAATAATTGATTGAGATTGATTGTAAAAAAGAGACCATTATCAGTTTTTCTGGTTCTGGAAGACACAGTACACTGGCAATGCAAACTAAATAGATTATCACTTCGCTTCGGATTTGTTTACCAGACTGGCTTCCAAAGCTGCAGCTGGCTGAGAGGAAACAGAGAAGTCGCTTTGATGAAGGCAAGGTGGGAAACTCGAGGTGCCCTTTCAATGAGGACCAGAGTGTCCCTTTCAATGGGGACTCAGGTGGGCCACATGGATGGAAATGGTAATTCCTGAGAATGGGCACATGACCAGCCCTATTCTTCTCTCTGTTTAGAATCCACCAGCTCTTGATCCCCAGCTCCACCCTAGCACTATGGGTGCTCAGTCTGCAGGGAAGGGAGGCCCATTATTGGGTGGGGGATGTCTTGTGTTCTCAGCACTGTTGCCTGTTCTCTATAAGTTGTGTCTCTTGCACCCATTTCAGGGATCTGACTTGGGGGTAGAACTGAGGCTGCTGCTCCTTTGTTACTTCTTCACACTGAAAAAGTTATTGGCCTCACTGGACGGAGTGCTGGGGTGAAGGATTTCACGCTAACAAGTAAGAATGAGGCTGTCTGTTGTGTCGATCGGGAACTCTGAAGAGTCCAGCTCCCATTGATGTGCTAAATCTTTATAGAATTAGACTTAAAAGTCAAGAGCATAAGCCAATCTAGTTTGAATTAAAAGATCTTAAATGGCAAAAAATCCTCTGGTCAGATTTATCAATTTTTCCAAAGGAGAACAGAATGGGAGAAAGAATCATTTATTATATGGGTCACTTAGACCCCAGAGAGTCCAGAAATAGGGGATGAGTGGTTGGCAGCAGACCAGGGATTCTGGGCCTGAGTCCCTATGCCAAGGCTACATTGGGAAAGAGGCATCATTCATTCATTCAGCAAATACTTCTTGGGACTTATGTAACAAGTTCTGTGGATATGGGATATGGTGGTGGTGGTGTGCAGATGTAGGTTCTGTTTGCATAGAGCTTTGGGTTGAGCCAGGAGTACAGACAAAACCATGGCCTTTTCAACAGGATGGGAGGGGTGTTAAGAGGGTCACACAGTGGAACCCGGGGGCCTCAGTTTTCTCATCTATGAAAGGGACTGTTCCTCTTTACTGTGGGGCTCTATCACTAAGGTAGCAAGAGCTGTTCCAAGTCATGCAGTTGGGCATGGGACGCTCATTCTTGAAGCAAATGGTGAAGACTGGTCTCTAGGACTCACTGTGGGATGTGGCTGCGTAAGAAACCTATAACAGGTTCTTGCAACTGGTAGGGTGTCTCATGCATTTCAAAGCATCATATTCAGCACCTAGCTTGGTCCTCCTGTTCCCTTGGAAAGTTCGCTAGGCGGGTAATTAATATCTCAAAGGACTGAAGTTCACACGGTCAGGTGGTAGCAGAGCTGGCAGTTAGAACCCAAGTACACTTTGCTGGCTCATTGCATGGGGTGAATTGGATGAAACATGAATTGAGGAAGGTGGTGAATGGAGCACAGAGACAAGAGAGGACAAAGATTACACCTGTACACAAACCCTCTCTCTCTCTTTTTTCTTTCAGTTGAGAAATCTTTACTGAGGGCTGACCATGTCAATGTGCTGCCCCCCAACTACCAAACTCTTCTCTGGGCTGGCAGCAAACTGAAGTCAAAGCTGGAACCCAAACCCTAGTCTGGACCTGCTTTCACAATGCCACACTGGTTGGGGTGTTGTTCCAGGAGCCAGGCATCAAGAACATGACAGGATGGAGCCACCCTAACGCAACAGTTCATTTCATGGGGCAGCTGGGAAGATGGCAGAATGATGAGTTCTGCTTGAGTATGGGGCACCCAGTCCAGCTAGCCAGTCTTCTCCCAGGGATAGGGGACTCCCCTATTTTGGAGTGGGAGGAGCCAAGAACCTATAACTGTACCTATGCTAAAGTTATATTGAGTGATCCCATCCTAGGAATGTTTATCCTGGGGCTCACTTGGTGGATGTGGTGACTTGTCCTTGGTGAGTTGGATTGGGGAGTAGGAGGTGATGGGAGTAGCTTCTGCCTGTCCTGTTTAATTAAAGCAAATAGTGTATCCATCAGGCCAGCCCCTAGGGAGCTGGTCACCCCAGATTGCCTACAATCTGAGGAATATCTGGGGCACTACCTATATATATATGTCTGATCCTTATTTATTCTTGTTGCCATGGAAGGTTCTTCCCAACCTTAAGAGCCTAGACCTGAGGGCAGATAATGGTCAAAATTCTACCATTAGTGATTCATTCTTTTGGGATAAACTTTGCCCCTCTCCTTGGACTTCCTATTCTGGGGCAAGCAATAGCATAGCAAGAAAGTACTAGAGCACAGAAACAGTGTGGTAAGGAGAGAAAGTTCTGAATGATGGGAAAAGAAGTTCTCTGAATGAGAGGTCAAGGTGAAGGATGGAGGTAAATGTGCTCATATGACCAAATTCCATCTTGGGCTCAGGGAAGGCTCATCTGCTTAGAGAGGGACACAAAAGTCCCATTTTCTGTGAGTTGCCTTCCAGGCCTTGGAGATGGAGCTGGGCACTTAGAGTGACAATCCATCTCAGACCAAGTGCTGATATTCCACCCATCTTACCAGGCTTGGCTAAATAAAGACATGGTCCCTGCAGGGAGCCACTGGGGCTGAGAGCTCTCCTGGGGGTGCCAGGCAGCAGGAGCCACTCCTGAGATTCAGCAGAAGTAGTCAGTGTCTTCTCTCGCTTGATTCTGCCTTGACCTTGAATAACTTGGTAGATGGCCAGTGCCCAAGAGAGGCTGTGGGGTTGTTTCAGACAGCTGGGGGCTGCCAGGCACTGCTCTGGCATCCAGACAAGGTTGGGAGTGGCTAGAAAGGTGTCAACCACAGACAGCAGTGCAGTTAGGGAAGTGGCATCTTAGGCTTACCACTGCAGAGTCGTGAAGGGACAGGTGAGGAATGTGGGGGGGAGTGCAATCTTTTTGAGAAGTCTGATGGAAGAGGAGTTCAGAGCAACAGCCCTCCCTAGTCTGTCTTGGATGACACAAAGTTGATAACCCTGCTTTCCATGGTCCCCTGTCACGAGAGAAAGTAGAGGAATGGCCCAGCACGGCAACAGGATTAATGCTTCCTTTCCTTTCCACTCTGGAGAACAGTGGAAAGCTCACAGGCCCAGGTGTGGAGGACCTGCTTTTGAATCCTGGCTCTGCCATTTGCTGGTCATGTCATGACTGTGGCTGTGCCATGAGCCATTTGTGAACCCAAGTTTTCCCACTTGGGAAAGAATGGAAGCTAGGTCAGCCATGTCTTCCTCCCAGATGTCACAAGGACTTGGAGACGCAGATGTAGAAGGTGCTTTGTGCTGTTGTGAGGTGCAGTACCCCCTCAGGTGGTATTGATGGCTTCCCCTGCAACCAGTTTCCCATTTGCCTCCCTCCACCTCTCTCTAATAAGGAAATCCAGTTGAGGTGGTTCCTCTCTCTCTAATGGGCTACCCTAGAGCTTGGGGGTTCCCAGGGATGGGTGGGGCTGCAGAGAGGTCTCTTGGGCCTGGGGAGAGGCTTAGTAGATCCCACCTCCCCCTGGTGCTTACAGGGGATGATGAAGCACGGAGAACAATGACTGAAATCAATTAGAGAAATTAATGTCCCTGAGTGCAGTATGTATTTCTCCCCTCCTAGCCTGGTCTCACTTACCCTGCTGCAAAGCCCTGTTCACTCAGAGGGAATTACATAGTTTAGTTAAATCCCTGCTGGTCTGTATTCCCACACTAGCTCATTCCTTCTGGGCTAGGCCTCTGATGGAGAATGACCTGCTCCAAGGGGATGTTAATGAGAGCTCAACCTGCCATTAGAGGGAGACAGGGGACTGGAGGAGCACTGTGTAAGCCTGGGGATGATCCAGGACCAGGATACAGAGCTGGGACCATGAAAACTGCCCCAGGAACACAGGCTCTTGTTAACCTCTAGCCTTAAAGTCCAAGGAGGAGACCAGACAAGGCATGAAGTATAGATAAAAAAAGGAATTTTGATTCTCATGATTTTTTTACACTGTTTGCTTAGACAAGGCAGGGAGAAAGGGATTATCTCATATGCTCTTATGCAGATAAGAAAATTTATACACCTGGAGGGCTACTGTCACTTTGCTTATTTATATGGGGCCCAGAGTGACTAATGCAGGTCTCTGGATCTTGACTGCTTGAGTTCGAATCCCTGTTTTGTCACTTAAAATAGGACCTTTGGCAAATTAAATCCACTTCTCTTGCCCTTGTATTCTCACTGTTAAAATGGGGGTATTAGCAGTATTTAGGGCATGGAGTTATTATGAGAATTAAAGAACTAATTTTGTCATAAAGTTAGCTGCTTATTTTTTCCAGTGTTAATGTTGAAAAGTCAGGTCTCGTATCTTTATCTTGGCCTGGTCATTTTGGGTAGAAGGCAATTCCCCACCCCCGAGCCCTGTGTTCAAGCTGTCACCGGCATCCTGCTGATTCATCTTTATAAGGCCATGGCTCTGACAACCATCCTGTCCATACCCACTGCCACCTCCTGTTTGGGGCTCTCATTACCTCAGGCTGAGACTGTTACAATTGCTTTCCAACTGGCCTTTGGTGTCCATCCTTCACACAGTTGTCACATCAATCTTGCTAAAAACATTTTACCATATAACTTGCCTGTTCAAAACACCTTCAGTGGCTCCTAGTAGCCCAAGTCTGAAGCCTTTGGTCTGTGGTCCCCTGCTGTGCATTCCAATTGGACCTTCCAGATCTTTTCCCAGCAGACTCCTCCTACCTGTTGGATGTTCTGTGAACCTTCCTTTCCTCTGTGGCCTTGTCTAGGCAGTTTTCTTGCAGGGAATGTCTTGGAACTCAACCAAATTCTACTTTTGCCTTCATGTCTAGAATGAATCCCACCTCGCTGGAGCAGCAGGTCCTCCCTGAAAGTTCTCCTGAAATCCAATGGTGCTGACTCTTCCTTCCTTCCTGGGCCCCAATGTGCCCTTGGTTTGCTCACTCTTCTCATTGGGGCATGATTAACTCCATCTAAAAATGCTTCCCTGGTCTTCAATGCCTGACCTATTCCCCAGGGCCTTTGGCACTGTGCTGGACACAGAGAAAATGTTCAATAAGTTTGTGCTGGTTGACTGAAGATGGAAGTCCCAGGTCAGGCTGCTGTCTCATGGCCCAGGGCACCTCCATCTCACCAGCTCTGTGGTTTCTGATGCATCTTAGATGGATGCTGGGGCACCTTTTTTTCATTGCTGGTTGATATTTTATCTCTGGGACAAGGGAAACTTCAGCCTTCTTCCCTCCACCAAAGGAAAGGAGGAAATAAGATTCTGGGTCTCTGAGCTTCCCTTGCCCTCCAGAAAATCCATTCTGTGAAACAAGTGGAATCAGAGAGAGGAAAGGGAAGGAACTAAAAGATTAAAAGGATAAGTGCTATTGTGTCCCCCTCCTCCTCCCCTTCATGGTTCCTGGATCTGTGTTGGGAGGGGCTGGCCCTCTCTGTGGCTCATAAACTCTAGACCATAAGGTTAAGCTTATGAATCAGCTCCCATGAAGGCTGGGAGAAGGATCCAGGTACCTGAGGGTATGTGAAAATGTATCATGAACCTAAGGGTTTTTGCTCTCATTTACTGAAGTTCACGCTTACCTCTCTCGTAAGATCTGCTCCTATCTTCTAGAAAGTGGTCTGTAGTTCTCTTGAGCTCTCACCATCTTTTGTTCTTTCTTCTTCTAATTCGCCACATAATTCTTATTACCCTCATTCTCCGCCGGATCGGATCGTGGAAGAAGGGGCGAGCAACTTTTTTTTTTTTTTTTGTGAGTCAGGCATTCTACTAGCTGCCCTGCGGATTGCGTCTTATCTAATTTCCACAAGGTTGGGTTTTTTTTTAAGTCCTCAGTTTACAGATGAGACAATAGAGATTCAAGAGAGATTAAATTGCCTCTGTTTAGTTCTATTTCTCTATCTTTCCTCTGCAGATCTGGAACAAAGAGGACATCATACAGAGCAGATACTCAGAAAATAAAGGTGTAATACATGGACCATGTCGTGTCTAAGAGAAACTCAGGTTGAGGGCTCTGGTTGGTAGTGTGGAAACCTTTGCATAGACACTAGGAAAGAGAAGGTCCAAGGTCAGAGTGCCCCACAGCTACAACAAGCTGAACTTTGGGTGGTGATGGGTGTTCTCCATGGTCCTTGGGATGGCTGGGTGGTCCTGAGTCTTTGAAGGTTCTCAGCCACTCACCTTTTGCTACCAGAATCCACTGTCCCTGTCTCCATCGGAATTCAGTGGGAGCCATCCCTAGACGTCCATGTCCATTGTCACTTCCTCAGCCTCCTTCTGTGGAAGGAATGGGGGAAGGCCAAGCTCTCATATGTTCAGTTTTCCTCCTTATACTTTGCTGGCGTTAAGAGTGAAATATATAGTGATGTATTGGGGGTAAAGTCTGGAAGCAGTTCTTGGGATACAACTAGGTGGAGAAAGGTGTTTTTTTTTTAAATTCTTTTATTTTAGAAGTAGCATACATTAATAATATGAAAAGATTCCATTGTGATAATTCCATGCATGAGTACTGTGTACTTTGAACATGTTCACCCCCTCATTTTTTTTAATGGCCAAGTTTTCAACCTCTGATCCGAGGCTCCCTGGGAGTATAACTCCATGCTTTTTGTTTTTTAACTTACATTTGCTTGAAGCCCGTTCCTTAGGTTTCCCTAATTTTTTGAAAAGAAGCTAGGAGGCCTTGTCAGATGTGAAGTCATTTCCTAGAACAGAAGAGGTCCGGAGGAGGCACAGGGAAGGCAGGCCCAAGGATGGCTTCCTGCAGCTCCATCCCCTAGGCCCTCTTGGAACAGACCTTCCATTACCCAGTTACCAAAGCATTTCTATCGGACACTGATCACTGGTTCGAGGAGAGGATGCGCACTGCCCCACAATGGGCCATATGAAAGGGGCATTTGGAGAAGCAGACGAATCTTGCGCTTCCAAGGAGAAGCTGCGTTCCCGCCTAAATCCACAAGATGGAAGTTGCTCCCTCTAGCTTTCCCACTAGCTAAGACTGCTGGGTTTCTGAGTGACCCCTCCCCTCGCGCCTAGTCGATTTCTAGCTTTTACCCTATTCAGGAGACTTGTTATTTAAAAATGTTTCTTAATAGGCACTCCCAAATACACCTGGGATGCAGACCAGATCCGGTTTGGGGCAGCTCGTAAAGTTTACGAGGCAGTGCGCATACCGGGCCCCAGCACCCTGTGAGTGCGCGCTGAGCTGCCTGCAAAGAATGTGTGCGCGAAAGCCCAGCGACTCCGGGCAGCGCTAAGGCAGCTGAGGGTGTGTCAGAAGAGAGTGTGAAACTGGGGTGTGCGTGGGTGTGTGCTGGCGTGTGCGCCGTGTCTGTGGCCCCACCATCTCTCCCCGTCTGGTCTTGCGGGAACGTGTCAACCTCACTTCTCCTTCAACCCTTTCCCTGACAGACGCTTCCTTTTCGGTGCTCCTGCTCCTGAGCGTTTATTGTAAATTCCGTGACTAAAACACGCCGGTGAGCCCGGTCCACCGACAGATGGATCAATCGCCCCCTTCCCGGCTGGGGGAGGCGGTCCCCACTCGGAGCCTCCGGAGCCGGGAGCTGCCAGCTGTTTCGGAACGAGCTCCCCGGAGCCCAGCCGGCCGCCGTGTACGGGGGTGGGTGGAGGTGGTGGTGGCCGCTGTGCCTGGCGTGGAACCCTGGCCTGGGTCGGTCTCAGGGTGCTCCAGCCAGGGTGGGGTGCGAGCTCGGGTGCGAGCTGCAGCCCGATCGTTCCAGTGCTGTTCTGGCAGGTTTCCGGGCCTCCGAGAAGGCGATCGGGTCGTCCAGACACAGCAGCTTTCTACTGAGCAGGGGCGATCAACCCGGGAAGGGACGTCTCCAAGGGCTGCGAGATTGGGGCGGGCGGGGGACAAGAGTGTCACGGCTGTGCGGGGAAAGTTCTCGAGCTCCGCATGGAGCTCACACGTGTATGCACGCGCGCGGGGCTAGACTGGGGCAGGAAGGCTGCGCGGGGGCTTCAGGGTGCGAGGGGTTGGCGCCGCAGGGTGTCCTTCTGTTCCCTTGCACCAACGGGAGACACTCTGCTTCGGCTGCGGGACAGAGGGACACATCAGCCCGCGGAGGGTGGAGCCCCTTTCCGGAGCCCCTTTCCAGACCTCAGCTACCGGGGGTTTTCTGTCGCCTTGCGGTCCTTCGCCTCCGGATGGCTCGGGGACCGGGACTCAGTGCCCTCCAACCTTGCTCAACCTCCCCAGGCCTCCGAGACTCCGCGGTCCAGAGGCCGAGGACAGGGGCAGCGGGAGTTTGGAGGGCAGGCACAGCCGGCCGGCGGCTGGGAGAGGGCGTTGCGGGGGAGGAGGAGGGTGCGGAGGCTTCCGTGGGTTTGAGCACAAGCGGCAGCCCCGGGAGCCGGTCAGTTTCCGGCCAAGGCAGCAGGTCACTCCGGGAAGGGCGGGCGGCTGAGCAGAGGGAGTCAGCGGCTGAGCTCTCCCCTTGGCCGCCAGCGTTCCCCGGCGCCACCGCCACCGCCGTGTCGCCGCCGCCGCTGCAGAGTGTCGCTGCTGTGCCGCGTTCCCGCGCCCCGCGCCGCCAGCCGCCTAGGAGCCCGAGCGCCGAGCCCCGGGCGGAGGAGAGGGGCGCGGGCGCGAGAGCAGCGGCGAGGGAGCCGCGAAGGGGGAGGGGGCGGGCGGAGGGAGGAGCAGGGAGAGAGGGAGAAGGGAGGGAGAGATCAGAGCGCGAGAGAGCTGGAGAGAGCGAGAGAAAAGAGAGAGAGCTAGGGAGAGGAAAGGAGAGGAAGGGAGAGGAGAAAGACACACGCACGCAGAGACACACGGTCACTGGAATTCCATTAGAAAAAAGTGAGCCGAGCAAGGGTTAGCGGGAGAAGATTTTTTTTTTTTTGAATCTTTTCTTCGTCTTGGTACGAAAGAAACGACTCGGGTCTCCCGTCCTCGAAGCTCCGACTGGATTGCTCCTTGGCGCTCACACCCCGTCGGTGGATTTTTTTTTCTATTTGCATTTATTCTGACCCCCTTCCTCGTCGCTTCCTTCCAGCCCCTCACTCTCAGATCGCCTCGCCCCCACCTCCCTAGTCCCCTCCTGGGAGGCGCAGGAGAATTGGACCCGCGGGGACCCGCGCCTTCCCGGACGAGCGGAGGGAAGGGCTGACCTCAGGACCAGGCTTATAAGGCAACCAGACACATAGCTACGTGTGTATTTGATTTTAGTGGGCAAGGGGGCGTCGAGAGGAAGCCCACCGCCTGCCTCCCACCCCACCCCCTCCAGCCACCAGCGAGAATTGCAGGACTCCGTATCTTCATCGGGCGGACCAGCTGGGATCTCCGCATTGGATTTGGGGCTAATTATCACTGCTTGGCTATCATTATTGTTGTTATTTGATTTTATTTCATTTTTATTTAACCCAAGGGAGAAAAAAAAAAAAAGAACCGTGGGATTTATTTAACATGATCCTGGCAAACGCCTTCTGCTTCTTCTTCTTTTTAGGTGAGTACCTGCGGGCGGTGAGCCCCTGGGCCGCGCGGGGCCGCGCGTGAGGGCGCTAGCGAGAAGCCGGGAACGCGGGGGTGAAGCGGGGCTCCGCGGGAGACCGTGGGGAGAGCGCGCCGTTGGGCGAATCGGGCCAGGCGCGGGCGAAGCGAGCGGCCCAGGCAGCGTGGATGCGGGTGAAGGGGACCGTGTCGTGGCTGGCTGCCTGCGCAGGGGATTGGGAAGGAGACTTACAACATGTGAACCATCCCCTCCGAGCGCGCCAACACACACACACACACACACACACACACACACACACACACACACACGCGCACGCACGCACGCCGGGATGGCACTCATTTCCTTCAAAATAATGGGTTCAAATTGCAGCAACTTAAGAAAAAAAATACAACTCTTGATCAGGAAGAGAGGGGAGAAGCTGGTGGCAGGGAGAGAGAAATCATGCCAGTCCCACCTTTTTTTGGGAGGAGGGCCAGGGTTTTTGCAGGAGCTCCTGGTTGAACATCTCTGGGGAGCCCGGGCAGCCACCACCCCACCTGCCAATCAACCTCTGGAAAATGCACCCTATTTCCCTACTCCTTGGAACACTTTGCAAGTTTTGCCCTATCCTATGCCCCCCTCCCCCCAGCCAGGGCGGGAGCTCAGGGTTGCAAGTGGAAGTTCAAAGCCTCATCTTCCTGCACATCTGAGGTCCAGGGCCAGTAGCTGGGGGAAGAGGAGAGAATGAGGAGGCCAAAGTTTGCTTCTTGGGGGTGAAGAAGGTGGGGAACCAGGGAGGAAAATGATCCTAACAAAGATCACTGCTCATTCTGTAAGCCTCTTCCCTCCAGGGTAGGGAGGAGGAGCTGTCCTGTGCCCCTGAACCACAACCTCTTCCCACATCTCTTGCCTGCTCTTATGCTGTGTGAATCTCAGCTGCTTGGGAAGCAAGGTCTAGAGAAAGCAATTTCTTAGTGCAGGTGAGGAAAAGAAGGTGTTTGCAAGGCTGTGTGCTGACCATGATTTCCAGGCAAAGCTGGTGCCAGGAAGAAGGTGTCCAAGAGGGAGCTGGAGAACTCTTGTGTGGTGTGTGTGTGTGTGTGTGTGTGCGCGTGCCGTGCGTGTGCGTGTGTGTGTGTGTGTGTGTGGCGCGCACAGTTTGCTTCAGGGTTCTGTTCCAGCCACCCTGGTTTGCTGGTAGCCCGGGGTGAGCTGGGCTGCCAGGCAGGGCTGGGGATGGCCCAGAATGGGGATATAGATACTACTCACAGATGTGTGTGGTCTGAGAAGTGCTCTCCAGGTGGGGGCCGGGGATTTGAAATCAATGGGATTCTGCGTTGACTGGGTCAGAGACCCTTTGCTTGTCCACTATCCCTTACCTCCCAGGTAAGCGTTCCCAGGGAGCAAGGCCCTGGACTGGGGTGTGGCCAGGGCCTCTTTCAGCCTGTGGCAGCTTCTTTCTGGTGTGGGAGAGACAGCACCAGGAGGTTAGAAGGTGCTCTGGGCCCAGGAAGATCCTGCAGCCCTTTCTGGCAACCCTCTGGAAGTGGCCTCTCATTCTGAAGGGGCTGTTATAAAACCTGACCTTTTCTCCCATTGCTAGTGTGAAAACACAGCTTTCTGGGGCTTAGAATGATCAGGGCCAAGAAAAAAAGAAAATTGTATTTCAGGCAAAGCAGCCAGACTGCCTGCTGCTGAGCTGTACCCTTCTCCCAGGTCAGCAAGGCTCCCAGGCGTGGCACCTTCTGAGGGCTCGGGGTAGAGGCACCTTCAAGGCCCCGACCCTCATGTTGCAGGCTGGATGTCCCAAGAGAATGAAGAGCTTGCTCTCCTCTTCTTCCCAGAAGTGGTACTGGGGATCCTACTCATGGGGTGTGTGTATGTGTGTGTGTGTGCACGCCTGGGATGTGGGCAGAGATGGCCACCACCCATTGACTATGACCTGGGAACTGAGTGGCGAAAGGTGAGGTGGCAAAATCAGAGGAGGGGATGTTTGGCATCTCCTTGGGTCACAGCCTTTTAATTCCCTGTGCCTTGAGAAGTCCCTTCCCAAAGCTGAGCTGAGGGCTTAGCTGAGTGACCACAGGATCCTGAAAGGGTCTTGAAAGGAAGACAAGGAATGATGTGAAGGAAACGTCAACTCCAGGACCCTTTCTCTGGCCAGGAGTCCATAGTTGGGATTGGTTGGAGGTTTCTCAGGAGCTTGAGACTTGGTAGGCAGTTTTGGCTGGGACATGGTGAAGGGTGCTCTTGGGAACATGGGCTTTCAGGTGCCCTAACCAAGGTTCTGAGGAGGTCTTGGGTAAGATGACTTCAGTGGATACCTGACCATCCTGACATCCCTGTTGGTGTACAGGGAGAGAGCACAATGGGCGGAGTGACACGGACAGGGGGTTGGTCATTGGGCCCACTTCACAGTGGCATCCTAGCCTACATTCTGGCTCTTTTGGGGACTCTGGATGCAGGACACAGAGCTCTGTGTCACTTCTCAGTCTCTTGTGTCTCTAAGGAGCTGCCCCCCATGTCTACTCTTGATGGATCCAAGTTTCCTTCAATTAGGTTTTTGAAACATCTCCAAGATACCTTGTGCCCTTTCTTTCCTTTAGGCTTCTTGGCTAAAGGTTCTGGGTTACCATGATTACATTTTCTGGTTGGAGTTGATTCATTCTGCGGACTGTGAAGCTGACCATAAGAATCAGGAACAGTTGGTGAAAAAAAGTTCCGGTCTTTTGTAGAGTCTGTCCCTGCCCCATCATGGGGACCAGTTGGCAGGATGGGGGAAGCCCTCACTTTTGCTTCGGGAGCCTGCCCATGATTGTGTAAGGCCGTCCCTCAGGGTTCCACCTGCATGCAGGGCAAACAGAGTGAGTGTTCTTATGGCCCCGGCTCTGAGGGTGCTATCCTGACTTTATGCCTCCTGTGAATTCTGAGCCTGCAGAAGGCTGAGGATACCGGGAAGATGTCTTGTTATTAGTCTCTGCTGGACAGTGCAGCCTTTGGTTCAGTCAGTTTCCTGAGACCCTTGAGCAAAGTCAGTGGAGAACCCAGGGCTGGCTGGCTGGGAGGGGCCGGCAGGTGCTGGGAGGATGAGGGCCTGGGAAGTGTTGGCTCAGTTGCTCCTGGGTGGCCCAGAGGCACCAGGGTCCTGGGCAGGGATGTAGGAATCTGCAGAAGCCGAGAAAGAAGATGCCACTTCAGCTTGTGTGGAAGACATATCTCTATCCGGAATCTGGGCAGACCCTGTGGCCCTTGCTTCCACTCTGCACTGGTTTTACTCTGGTCTTGTCTCAGTGTGGTCACATCCTTCAGCTCTTCCTGTTCCAGGGCAGAGGTGTGGTCAGTGCGAGAAGGACAAGTACCCGGTTCCCATGCCTCCTCTAGCCCCAGGCCACCCCCTGGCCCCTCTCCTCAGTTGTCTCCTGGTGGGGTACACCAGGTCCCTCTGGGAGTAATTCCTTTTCCCTTGGGGCTGTGGGGAGTGACAGGCTTGCTGTGGGATGCTCTGCCTCTAGGTGTCGCTGTCCCCCTGCAGTAGCTCCCCCCTGAGCAGGACCTCCTAGGGAGAAGGCTTGAAATGGCAGCTCTGGGGGCAGGGAAGGGGGGAATTCTGGGGTATTCTAGGAGGAAGGGACCAATGACCTAGGATTTTATTGTGTTTTAGAGCGAGAGACAGTGGAGGAAGTCTCTTAAATCATTCTTTGGGTCTTGGAAAAGGCAGTCGTGGCTCTGATCATGCGATAGGGCTTTTTTGGGGGCAGGATCTGGAGTTAGGTGCTTAGGAAGGGAGATGGGAAGATGTCCATGTTAGGAGGAAACAATTTTGGAAGCTTGGTTTTGAAAGGGTCAGACCATCCTCTTCCCGTGCTTTACCTGCGAATCTTCTAACCCCTCCCTTTTGAGGACACTGGGGGGCGTGGGTAAGAAGGGTGGGTTGTTGGGTCCTCTCCATCCGTTTTTGAAGTGAGACTCAATCAGTGAGGCAGGGCATGAAGAAGGGAAGCTCTTTCTTTTTTGTAATTGATTTATGATTTGGCTTTTGGAAGGAAGAACAAAATAAGAGAACAGAAGGAGAGAGAGAGAGTTTCAGGGGAGTATAAGGAAGAGAGGAAAGAAAGCCAAGTCACTCAAACAGAAAAGGTGATGAGATCTACTGAGAACAGAGCCCTTGGGAGACAGTAAGCAAGAGAAGCTGAGAGATGGAGACCTGGAGAGGCAGGTCGGAAGAGGGGAGGAGCAGATGGACAGATGGAGATGCTCACCTGGCTGGCATAATGCATTTCCTTTTGGAGGGTCTGGGGTGGAACTAGACCATGGCTGGCAAGTTTTCAGGTCTCTGGTGTGAAATTGGACTGGCAGGTGTGAAGGAACTGGGCCCGAAAGGGGCCTCTCTTCCCTCCTGGGCAACATTAGACTGTAGGCTTAGGCTTGTCTCTCACTGTCATCTTGGAAAGTCTAGCAACTCAGAATGAGGAGGCTAGGGACTGAAGGGGGGCTTTCCTGCCTAAGTAGGTGACCTGGGGCTGCCATCTGTATTCTTTGGACCTGGGTCTCTCTGGGGTGAGCTGTGGGGGTTGGACTCTAGGGTCTGTATAGGTCTCAGACAGGCTCTGAAAGTTAAAGACTTTCTGGTGCATTCAAAGCTAACACATGCCTTGAATGGGCTTCTAGCTGGAGCAGAGATTGGTAGGAGGCTTGGGTGAAAGATTCCCTTTCCCCTTGCCCCCCCCTCGCCCCTCGCCCCCTCGCCCCCTCAACCTTGCAGCTCCAGCTCTCTGCTGAGGCTGAGGCTATAACCGCCTGGCCTGTGATGTTCTTTCTTCTTGAGTGAGAAAGTCTTCCTGGCTCTGTCATGTTGTGCTCCTAGGCCCAGGGCCCACACTGAGAAGGAACGGAGTGCAAACGATAGAGCCCAGGGAGCATGGCAGCCTGAGTTAGCCTTTGGGTCCGAGTTGGCCTTGGTGTGCTTTGGTGTACAGTGGGTGTGACGCTCCCCGAAGGGCCCAAGCCCTGGGCCTAAATCTTGGGTCAGAGACTGTGGTGGCCCTCATTTATGCTTGTCTTCCCTCCCCACCACCCAGACGAAACCCTCCGCTCTTTGGCCAGCCCTTCCTCTCTGCAGGGCCCCGAGCTCCACGGCTGGCGTCCCCCAGTGGACTGTGTCCGGGCCAATGAGCTGTGCGCGGCCGAATCCAACTGCAGCTCCCGCTACCGCACGTTGCGGCAGTGCCTGGCGGGCCGGGACCGCAACACCATGCTGGCTAACAAGGAGTGCCAGGCAGCCCTGGAGGTCTTGCAGGAAAGTCCGCTGTACGACTGCCGCTGCAAGCGGGGCATGAAGAAGGAGCTGCAGTGTCTGCAGATCTACTGGAGCATCCACCTGGGGCTGACGGAGGGTAAGCCTGGGCCGGCCCCAAGGGAGGGTGGTGACTGCTGCGTGGTGGGTCCTGAGCTCAGGAAGGAGGACTCGATAGTGAGGTGACTTGCTTGGCCTGTTGTGTATGTCTGCATGAGGAAAAAAACCAAGGATAGAGGAAGGGGAAGTGATGGGTGGAGGAAGAGCAGGACAATGAGATGCAAGCAAGGGCAGGGTGAAGTGGTCTCTTCTCCAGGTGGATGGTCAGGTGAGATAGGAGAGAGGCTCATGCAGTGCGTGCAGTGAGTGCAGTGTGTGCAGTGCGTGCAGAGCCCGGTTGCCCAGAGAAACCAGCCCCTGCCATGCGGCAGCCCTGTCCCCTAGAGCTGATTCCAGAGCCTTGCTCTCAGGAGGCCTGCACATCACGTGACTTCCAACCCCATGGCTGAGGCAGGGTGTGGACAGCAGATCCCATGTCCCTTGTCAAGCCTGCCTCAAGCCAGAAGCAGAATCCAATAGCTCTGTCTCAAAGGACACTGTATTCTCCCCTACTCCAGACTGGGGTTTTGGGGATTTGCATATACTTTATAAAGGTTGTCTATCTTGGCTGGATGTTCATTTATTAATCCAACAAATGAATGTCCGGTATTGCAGCTGGTGTTAGGTAGTTGCAGTTATAAGCTGGTGCAGCCTCTACCTTCCTGGAGCTCATAGTCTCTGGTAGAGTGCTGTACATAGAGGGCTTCTTCATTTGGTGGCAAAAGTGCTGTGAGGGGAAGGCACAGGTGCAGTGGTAGCACCTCAGAGCATCTAACCCCTGTCACAAAAATCTTTTTTTGTTTTGGCAGTATTGAGGTTTGAATTCAGGGACTCTGTGCTAGCTAGGCTGACACTCTACCATGCGAGCCACACCCCCAGCCTTTTTGCTTTATTTTTTCAGATAGGGTCTTGCTTTTGCCCTCAGTTGATCTCAGACCTCAGATCCTCCTACCCTCCCCTTCAGAGTAGCTAGGATTATGGTGTGAACTATGCCCACTTCTTCTTTGAGATAGGGTGTCTTTAGCATTTTGCCCAGGCTAGCGTCAAATTGTTAAGAAGTCTAAAGAGCCTTCCTGAGGAGGCAGCCTCCAGGCCGAGACTGAGAGTCAGAGTTAGAAAGGTGAGGGGTGTGGGAAGAGTGGGGAGGTGGAAGGGGTGGCATGGGCAGGGTGGGGAGAATTTGGAGGGTGGGCAGTCAAGGTGGGGAGCACAGGGAGCCCGAAAGACTTTAAGGGAGTTGATCAGATGCTTCAGAAGAATGGTCATGTGGTTCCAGTGGAGAGAGTCTCTTGTAGGACTGTCCAGAAGCCATCACTGTGGGATAGCCCAGGAATAATAATGACGGGAACAGAACAGTGGCAAGAACAGGGATGATAGATGTAGCGGCTTTCAGAAGGTAGAATCTGCAGGTCTTGGTGGCTGATTGCCTGTGAGAGGAGGAGGGAAAAAAGTGATTAAGGAGGCCACCTAGCTTCCTGTCTCCACTGGGTGGTGATGGGCTGGTTAGAAGCAGCAGTCAAGGCTTTAAGTAAGAGGATGATGAATTTATTTGGGGGCACATGCCTGTCATTGATTGTGTTCTACTGACATGCAGTTCTGGAGTGCTAGGGAGGAAGTGAGTTTGGAAAGAGAGGCTTCAAACTGGGCATCAGCCTGTGGGTGGGAACCAGAGCTAAGGGAGTGTGTGTAATCACGGGAGTTGGCAGCCACAGAGCTCGTGGACCACCAAAATTAAAGGATGGGCAAGGGAAGGGAGTCCTTTCAGGGCAATGGAGAAGGCTCCAAGAGAGAAGTCTGAGGTATGCTCGGGAAACAGGTAGATAGCAGGAAGGATGGTTAACAGTGCAGTATTTCGGGTCAAGCAAGAGAAAGACTGAGGTGCCCCCACTTCCCTTGGGGTGAGCTTCTTAGGTGGCTTCTGGGACCAGGAGCCTGGTGAGGGAGTGTATGGGATCTAGAGGGTTGGATTTAATGAATATGCACAATTTTTCTGAGGATTTTGATATGAAGAGGAGAGAACAGATAATAACATTTTATTTTTTAAAGATGGGAGAGGGTGGAACAGTCTAAATTCAGGGGTAGGACTGTAGTGATGGAGTTGCTGGGAGAAGAGAACAAAGTTCTTTATGTGCTGGTGCCCCTGGGAGAGGGCAGGAGGTAGGCCCAGGGTCAGGGTGGGGGACTAGGTTGGATCAGAGAGGAGCTTCCTCTAGGATGCTAGAAGTGAAGGAGGGTTTCAGCTGCAGGTGTGGAGACTGAAGAGAGAGAGATCCCTGAGCAGTTGCCAGGATGGCTCAAATATGCTCTGAAAATAGTAGGAAGTGTGTGTAGTTATTAATAGTATTATTGCCATTAATAACATCAGGCAGCCGCCTCTTGCAAGCAATCTTGATTCCTGGAGCTAGAAGAAGCCAAGAAGGAAGGACACATACACTTGGCCCTACATGGGACAAAGACCTGTTCACCCAGAGTTTGCTTGCATGTATAAGCAAAGATAGATCCAGGGGGCAGTTTTGCTTTCTGTTTTCTTCTGAGAGCAACTGATTGGGTGGACTTGCTGGGGCCACAAGTGAACAAGTGAGGGGACAGAAGAACTGCCACTAGAAGAGCTAGTGACCTTTTAGCACCGGCAGCCCTGCCATCTCAGTAGCCCCTTTGGCATCACTGCTTAAGCGTGTAGGAGGACCGTAATGAGAGACAGGCGTTTCTCATTTTCCTGAGAGCAGGGCTTGTGATGTGTGTGCATTTACTGCGTGCCTGCAGAGTTTTCAGGGCCCCTTTAGACCTGGAATGCCTCACTGACCATGGCTGTCTTTGGTTCTGAGCCTTGAGATGATCTGTTTGTTCATTTACTCAACAACCATCTGTTAAGCACCTACTTTGTGTCTCAGAGGGTAGCAGCACTGCAGAAACCCCAGTCCCTGTGCTGCTCATCTGCAGACTGGGAGACTTTCCCCTGGGTCCTATCCAGAAGAGCATCCCAGCTTATCCTTTTCTGCAGAAGCTTGTTCGTCTCCCCAGGGATTCCATCTTCTCCTTAGGTCTGGGGGTTGGAGACCTTCTGTCAGGGCTGATTGGGGAAGTCAGGAGGCCTTTGAATGACAGGCCAAGTCCTTGTGACTGGCAGGGTCTACCTGAGAGTTAATTATTCACACTGAGATGGAGCTGTCTCCCTGGGGAGGCTGCAGGTACCGCCTCCCTGCTCCTTAATGACACTTAATGGCCCAGCTGGGCCTGTGGCTGAGGGGAGGGCGAGACCCGCTGGGAGAGGAGAGGTGGGAAGGAGAGGTGTGTGTAGGATTGGACTTTCCTTCCATTCTTTGCGTCTCCTCAGCCCCGCACGTGGGAGTGATTCACCCTGGCCTTTGCTCTACCTTCTCCCTCCATCCAAGGCTGAGCTCACTGCATGGCTGAGGCCTTCTGTCTGTGAACAGAGCTGGGGTGGCAGTGGAGGAAGAGAAGACAGCTGTGGCAGATATGTGGCTTCTGAAGTGATAACCACTGAGCTCTTGGAGTCAGACTGTAAAGGGCCTGGGTATTGCTGGGGCCCACTCCTTATTCTGCAGGGAAGCTGAGGCATAGAGAGGTGGGATGGCTGTTTGGGGCACACAGCAAGCTGGTGACATAATCCAGGCTCAGACCTGGGGTACTGAACCTCTTCCCACTGCCTTGGGGGTGATCCCATGCCTGGGTTTCCTTCTGTCATTACCACCTCCAGTATTTACACAGTGGGGCTGTCACTATTGGCTGCATGGGATTTGAAGCCAGGTTTCCTGCCTTCAGCAAAGGTCTGCAGGGCACGGATTCTTTGAGAGTGAAGAGAGCCTCTCTCATGTGTTGGTTCCCAAGATATGACATCCTGGATCTGACTTCAGTGGCCCAGGCCTGAGATTTCTTGGTGCATTCAGCTACAGGGACAGACTACTTAAATAAATGGACTTAGAGAGGGTGGTCCCCAACCCCCTTTAGGCAATGGCACTGGTTGAACCATGCAGTTGGGAAGGACAGGCTCTGCCCCGGGGGAGCAGTCTAGTCAGCAGCAGACCTTTGCTTCTGCAGGAAGTAACAGATAGCACTTGGGAGGTGGAGATAGGAAGGATCAAGGTTTGAGGCCAGTTCAGGCAAAAAATTAGTAAGGCACCATCTTGATTATAAATCTGGTTGTGGTGGTTCATACCTGCCATCTCGGATATGTAGGAGGCTGTAAGTAGGAAGACTGAGGTCTGAGACTGGCCACGGGGAAAAATGTGCAATCCTACCTTAAAAGTAACTAAAGCAAAAAAAAAAAAAAAAAAAAAAAAAAGCTCAAGTGGTAGAACTCCTTCCTAGCAAGTGCAAGACTCTGAGTTCAAACCCCAGTATGGCATTAAAAAAGAGTTTCAAGAACACTGCTGTTTTGGGAAGAGTGTTTAGGATCGAAGCACTGGGCCCTGAAGCCACCTGCTAGGGTCGGAAACCTGGCTCTTCACTTTCCGGCTGTATGGCATTAAGTTGCTTTGGGCAAGTTCCTTGATGTTGCCCTTTCTCATTGTCAGCACAGTAGAGGAACCATCGTGTCTAGCTCACAGAGCAGTGAAGAGGATGGAGTGAGTTAATTCATCTAGCGCTTGCTCCATGTGTGGACACATGGAACACACAGTGCAATCTTTACCATAGAAGTGATTCCTGGGCCCGATACATAGCAATGGCTTGGGGACCCCACCACCAGGAGGGGTAGCTCAGCAGCTGGACTCTGCTCCATGGACCAGCACAGGGCTAGCTGCATCTCTAGGCCTTGTTAATGGTGGCCTTCTGGGCTGGCTGAAGGCACCTCCTGCAGGGTCATTCCCAGGCCCCTCTTCTGGGGAGTTCATGCTTTCCTATAGGTGGCACCATGGATGGTGCCCACTTGGGCTCTCTGTAGGCAGGGGTGTCTGCCAAAGGTGCGAGGCCCTGGTGTATGGGAAATCAATGAAGGAGGCTGTAGGTCACCCCATATCAGCCCCGCCCCCTGACCACACATGCAGTCTGAGTGAGCATGCATTGATTTATCCTCACTGGCCAGGTCTCCTGAGGATATTTCCTTGTCAGAGGGCATGGGATTCTTGATTAGGTGGTGGGGGTCTCCAGAGCAGCCCAGTGCCATTTATCTCCTGTCATTTACTTGCTTGTCCATTCATGAGCCTCTGATGCACCCCAAAGTCCCAAGGAAAGGTTTGGGAAATGGCAGGTGGTGGGGAGGTCAGGGGAACCTGTGAGAAAGGGAATCAGGCAGATGGGAGCAGAGGTCCAGGCCTCCCACTCTGTGATCTTCAGTACTTCTAGCCAGATTCTACTGGTGACATCACAGGAAGGAAGAGGAAATTCTGTCCTCCTGAGTGACCTGGGCAGAGCCAACATGGAATGAGGGCTACAAGACCAGAATCTAGCACTAACTCTGACATGAGAAGTTGTGTGACTTCTGTCAGATGACTTCACCTCTCTGGGCCATCTCAGAGCCCTATCTTGTGACATGAATAAGTTGTATGGAATGATTGTTTGGGACTGGGAAGGGGGGCAGCCAGGGCTTCAGATCCTATGACTTGGGCCTGTCCCACCTCTCTGTCTGTTCCAGACACATTTGGAAGTCCTTTTTGAGAGGGCTGATCATTCAGGGAAGTCACACAGAAATAGCTTGACCATGTGAAATGCTGAATGTTTCATTCCTAACTTTCACTCTGGGAAGGACTGCTCTCTCTGACTTCCTCGATGGCAAAGGCACAATAGTGGAACTTTCTTGAGCAGTCACTGCATGCTGGGAGAGCTCTGATGGGAGAAGCCCATGTCTGATGTCCGTCTCTCTTCCAGGTGAGGAGTTCTATGAAGCCTCACCCTACGAGCCGGTGACCTCCCGCCTCTCAGACATCTTCAGGCTTGCTTCAATCTTCTCAGGTAAGTAGCCCTAGCTGGGACTTGTCCCATTATCTTCTCGTCCCTGTGGCATGATCCAGGCAGCTCTGGACCTGGACTTTTGATACTCTGGGCTTCTGTTGGCTCTGCCTCTCACCAATGTGTCCCTTACAATTTCTGAGCATCTGACGCTGACCTGTAAAGAAGGAGACCTTATGGCTTCCCTCCTCAGTAGTCTGGAGGACCATGATGGCTGTGAAGGATAGATCTTGAATCTGAAACCTGCTATCACTTCCCTTTTTGTCACCTCTCTTTCCCTCATTCCCTCTTTCCAGTTCCCTGGCTCTTCTCTTTGGTCAGGTTGCTTAACTTCTCTGTGCCTCAGTTTCCTCAGTTGTGAAGCAGGGAGAATAACAGCAGCTATTGCATTGAATGGTTGTAAGGTCTAAATGAGTCCGTGGTCATGAAGCACGTGGTGTGGTGCAGGACTTTCGTGAGCATTCCAGAAATGCTCGTGTTAGCTGTGGTTGTTGGTATAGATTGAGCATGCTTAATCCAAAAGTCCTAAATCTGAAATGCTCCATAATCCCAAAATTTTTGAGCAATGATTTGACACCACAGTGGAAAATTCCATACTTGATCTCAATGCAGATACACTAAAAGTACTATGTAGAATTACTTTCAGGCTGTGTGTATCAGGTATATATGAAACACATTTTGTGTTTGGGTTCCATTTCTAAGATATCTCACTATATATATGCAAATATCCGTACTTTTGGTCCTGAACATTTCAGAAGATGAGGTTACCACTATCCAGCCTTCTCTGGGTTTCCTTCCTCTTCTTGAACTACAGAGGGAGGGAGGCATCTGAGGGGGAGTTTCCAGCCTGGGCTGCTTCCCCATCCTGGCCTGCCCTGGGGAGTGGGAAGTACCATGTAGGGCACTTGCTTTGCCTGCTGGGTCCATATGTTGGAGCCAAATGAACATTGTTGACCTTTCTTCTGGGCCTTGATCTCTCTGGCATTTTGGAGGTTCTAGGCCCAAGTCAGGCACTGGGGAGGGGTTTCCTGTCTTTCAGGAGCCACCATTCACCAGTGGGTGAATGGCTAGGCTGGCTAGAGTGGGGCTTATTCTCAGGGATCTCTGTGAACAGGGATGGGGCTGCTTGTAACAGGTCCAGGCTTGTAAGTAGTTTTGCTAGTCTTTGGTGCCTTCTGAGGTCCCCGTTTCTCTAAACTAAGCTTTCTCAATAGCAAAATGGTGACACTTTAGCCTGGGCAATTTTTTCTTGTGGAAAGAACCATCCTGTGCATTGTTGAATGTTTAGCATTATCCCTGGTCTCTACCCACAAGATGCACTAGCATGTCCCCAAGTTGTGACAACCAAAAAATGTTTCCAGACATTACCAAATGTCCCCTGTTGTGGGGGGGAGCATAGTCATTTCTGGTTGAGAACCACTGCTCCAAATTGTGAACTAGGGAGACCCTGAGCCCTTTTAAATGAGGGATTCTCTAGGACAACGTTTCCTAACTATTTTTTTATTCCCTGTCCCACGAGAGTGGGACAGACCATGTTGGGTTCTTGCTTTGCCCGCAATTAATTAAATTCTCCCAACTAGAGAAAAAATTAAATACCAAGAAATAAAATTTTTTCATTGAGGGTTGAGTTTTGGATGACTACAAACCATTGTGACATTTACTTGTTTTTCTGCCCACCTAAGGACCTTGTTCCCTTGAGACAACTCTCTCCCTTCCATGGAGAATGTCTAGTCTATGTTATTGAGACAGGGATGGTATGCATGTCTCTGGTGGGAGAAATTCTGCACTCCCATGAGAGGGGAGACACAGTCCCCTGTGTAATTCACCTTTCTGCCTCCCTAACACATACATGAGGGAAAGACTTTCTTTGGCTCACAGTTTTAGACCATGATTGGTTGGTCCTGTTGCTTTGACACATTGTGGCAGGAGTAGGTGATGGAATGAAATCATTCACCTTGTGGCTGGGAAGTGAAATATAAGGAAGAGGAAGAGACCTGGATCCCAACATCCTCTTCAAGGGCACACCCCCAGGTGACCTAAGGCCCTCCTTCTGGGCCTTACTTCTTAAAGTCTCCACCACTTTCCAATAGTGCTAAATTGGGGACCAGGCCTTTAAAACATAGGTCTTTTGGAAGACATTTAAGATCCAAACTATAGTAGCTGGACAGTGGCCATGGCCTTGGGCCCTGGTGGTGGTTGGTGATGGTAGGGAGACCTCAAAGCTGATCAGTTATGTTGAGCACCCTTCCCTTGGCTCCCATGATTATAAAACCCCCAATGGGATACTAGAAGAGGCATTGAGCTCAGGCTCCCATCCTAGTTCCTCTTGTGGGTATGATGATAGCTCTCTGATTAATCTTGCTCATCCACTGAGGCTGGGATAGATGATGGACTGACTGACATTCTGATTCTCACATTTCTGGTTACTTTGGAATAGAAATCTGCATTGGATTGGTTCTTTTGAGACAATGCCCTGGGGCTCAAATGCAGAATGAGAACACTGTTGGCATATATGTGCTATGGTGGTATGCTATGGGGTCCCCAGGCACCCTTGTCCCACTCTATCTATTGCTCAGGTAACAGCTGATGATTCCAGTGTGGGCAGGTGCCACTGGATTTACTCCAGTAAATAAATACCTTTGGTTTGCTCTGTGGATGCTGAGGTCCTCACCTTAACCCAGGCCCCTAACTGCTTCCTGGACTCAATGCTTAAGTATCTTCCCAGTAGAAAATCTTTACCTAATGGACTTGACACTCTATGGCACAAGGATGTTGACAAGACAAATGAGAAAATTACTGGATGCACAGCTCACCGAATGAGCCTCCTGTTACCTGCTGTCCAGTGATAACTGGACTCTACAATGCTCTGAATCTCTGTGCTCCAGACTACTCCCCACCACCAGGGCCAGACTTTGGGGACTGGGATGGTCCCTCCTCTGTTGAATCTGCTCCACCCAGAGCAGGCTTAGGATTGGGTTGGGCACAGCTGGTAGGGGCAGTGCTGGCTCCACCACTAAGAAACCAAGTAGGCCATTGTAGGGAGTGCAGCAAAAAGAAGTCAGGCGACTGCATCCTGCACCACTACTTTGGGCTTAGGAGGCTGTATCCTATAGTGTTGCATGCAATTGGCAGGAAACCACTCCCCACTTTTCATGCCCGTGCCTTGCTAGATGTAGCATCTCTACCATCTCTGTGTGGGGATTGCAGCCTCTTTGGGGCTCACTGTCCCCAGCTAGGGTGTCAGGGCAGAAGGCTGTTGTATCTTTGGGACCCAATTCCCTTTATCTCTTTACATGTTCTGTTTATGACTTGGGACCATTTTATAGGGGCCTCCGGGGTATGTGTTCTTCTTCATCTCTTACCTTCTCTCTAGTTGGGGTTCTTGGCAAGTCCTACTGCAATTTGGTAGGGAAGGAAAGCTGCCAGGAGTTCTATAACACCTTCTGCTGCCCAGATGCTCCAGAGAGGGTGTGCTTTGTCCTCCCCTCTTCTCTTCCTAGTTACACCTGACAGGCCCTGGGTTCAGCAGTTTGACCCTGCCCTGAGACAGGGATGTTGGAAGCATTGAATGTCCCGCATCTAACATGGAAGATAGATTTCATGTCCTGTTTCTTGCAATTCAAGCCATCCTTGAAAACATGAAATAACATTTAAGGGGATACCTGGTGCATGGGAAAAACATGGGCCTTGAGCCTGACAGTGTTAGTCAGTTTTCTACTGCTGTGACAACATACCTGAGGTAAACAACTTACCTCATGATGGCCAGGAAGCAAAAAGCACAAGAGGCAGGGGCCATGGGTCCCGACAATACTTCAAGAACATGCCCCCAGTGACCTAACTTCTTCCCACTAGGCTCTACCTCCTAATGGTTCACCACTTCCTAATAGTGTTACTAGCCAGGGTCCAAACCATCACCACATGAGTCTCTGGGGGATATTTAAGATCCAAATCGGAACAGGTGTGTGATGTTGGGCCTTACTGTGGCCTTTTTGGCCTGTGATTCCTATGCTTGTAAGACAGGCATGTGCTACCTACCTGCTACCTACTGCCTGGGTTAGTGAAGAGGCTTCCATGAGACTGGTCATAGGCTGTGTGCCTGCTGCAATTGGAGACCAAGCCAACCTTGGCAATTGCTTATCATCCTTCTGCCTGACGTGTAGTGGAGGGGGGAGGTCATCTAGAGAGCATGCAGAGGTCCAGGAGCTGAAGTTGAGTGACTCCTCTATCCCCAGGCCTCTGTGACCTTAAAGCTGAGAAGATAGGAGAGGGCAGAAAAGGCAGAAAATAAAGAAAAGAGCTTTTAGGCAGAGAGGAATGAAGTTCCTGGAGGGTGATCTGGAGTCAGCTGGGGTATGGGCCTCAGTGGAGTTTGAGAAGTGGCTGAATATCAATGTGGGGATAAAAAGGACTGGATGGGACTGTAGAGGTGGCCCTCACAGCCGTTCAGGCCATGCCTAAGGGAGAAGCAATGAGCAGATGACCTTGGCTGTCATTGGGCACTGTCTCAATATTCTGGGTGAGAAGCCTGCCTTGGCATCTCGTGCAAGTGTTGCTTGAGGCACAGCAAGAAGCAGGTTTATGGAGTGCATCATTTTCTTTTCTGTAGCTGGAAAGGAACTTAGGGATTATGTAGGCCCATCCCTTCATCTGACAGTAAAGGAAACTGAGGCCCAGAAAGAAGGGACAGCTGTAAACCAGGGTTCAAGTCTTGATTTCAGCTCTGCCCAGGGTGTATCTTAGACAAATGCTTCATATCTAAGCCCCAGTTTCCTCTTGCCCAACATTAGGCTGGCAGAAACACCTATCTTCTAGGATTTTTGCAAGGATTAAATGAGACAATGCAGGAAAATGCTTGGTCCATGCCTGACATGTTGCATGAAAATATGTTAGCTATTTAAAAATTATCATGGAGTGATTTCTTCAAGGTCAGATGGCAGATGGTGGCAAAGTCGGCCTAGGTGGCATTTGGGAAATGGTTGCATGCTTCTTGGTGACTTGACACCATGAATAGTGTTTAATGGGAGCTGAAGTAAGGTCACTAGGAAATTTTTTAGATGATAGGGGGACCCTGGGGCTCAGTGAGATTCTCTGACAGTAAATAGCCTTCTGTGACTGGGTGGGGACAGGTGGAGGCTGGCAGGAGTCCTTGGCTTTGTGGCCTTTTGTGGCTTGGAGGTAGAAGTTGGCAGTGTCTCTGGCCCAGAAACCATCTAGTAAGCTTTCTTGAATGGAGCCCCGGGACATTCTTGCTGGAGGACCCAATGATCTCTTTCTTGGGAGCTCAGGAGAGAAGAGACCTAATGCTCTAGTCCTACCCCTTGCCAAGAAGCCTTGTATATGGCCCCAAGAGGTGAACGCCACCCTTGCTCTCTTGTCATGGCATGGTTTCATCATGGTGTTCATCCCCACATGTTGGGCATGTGCAGTTGTGGTGCTGGTCTCTCTGTGTCTGGTGTGTACATTCCTTTTTGTACCGCTAGCACTGTGCTTTGTACCTAATACACATCCACAGAGGGTTCTGGAGTATAGGGTGGGACATGGACTTTGAGGCTGGCTCATCCTAGTCTTGAATCCTGGCCTTTTCCTACTAGCTACATAGCTATGTGACCTAGGGCCACTTGACGCCCCCTCCCCAGCCTCATTTCTCTCATTTGTAAATGCAGCAGTTCAGCTGACCTACAAGGACTGGTGATGACATGGGCAACTCCTCACATGGTACCTGGCTTGCCCTGGACACCTGCTTGGTGTGCAGTAGTACCTGGGATGGTGATCATTGGTGTCACTTTCTGGAGATTGGAGAGAGTGAATGGCCTAGTGGGAGTGTTCAGTCTGCCCAGGAAAAGGCAACTGAGAAGTCCAAGTGATTGTGAAATGTCACACCTTAGGAGTTCAGAGGTGTGGAGATGCAGTAGACCCTTCTGAAGCCCAGGAAGTACTGGAAGAAGAGGACCTGGACCTGAAATGAACACCATTTTGTTCAGGCCATATAGAGTGTGAGGCGGAGACAGCACAGACCACTGTAGTACAATGTCATACTCATGTTCTTACCATCCAGGAGGCTATGCAGACACCCACTGGGACATCCTATAGATGGTGAATTGCCTGTGTGGGGCAGACCAAGTGCTGCCTCAAGAGTTTGGGGGAGGCAGAGCCTGGGGAAATCAGAGAAGCCTTGGAAGAGGAGGAAGTGGGACCTGGAAATGACATTTCTGGCCGCAACATGACTGGGAGACTGGACTGAGCTTGTTTTGATGAGGAGACCCCATGTCATCTGAGCCTGGTGAACTCAGGGGACATTGAATATTGACTATTGTGGTAGGTAGGGGAATGGTCTCTCTGGAGTGTCCTTCCTTATGGCTCCTGCCCCGGACTTCTCCATGACAGAGTTCTGGATGACTGCCTGGTCGGGGCAAGGTCCCATGGGACCCTCCCTTGAATGGAGGAGGGACTTATCCCTGGGTGCAAGAGTCAGCTCCCTATAAAGCGCATCTCAGAAACCCTAAAGGGACTGGAGGAAGATGGGGGCCTAGCTAAGCTAGGAAAGCCCCTGCCATCCCTGACCTGCCCCCCTCCAACTTCCCTGCCCATGGGGGAGGCTGGTGTGGAGCTTTGCCCCTACAGCCCCTTCTCCTGGGTTGTGCAGAGAGATGGGGAGAGCCAGTGTTATCATCCAGGAGGCCAGGCTGTGGCTGTCCGGCAGCCGTGGGGATGGGGGATGTGGGTGGGCAGAAGGAGCTAGAGGAGCAGGCAGCCTCTCACCCTGCCCCCCTTCATGGTGGCTCAGGCGATAAACTGCTTATCCTTAGGTTGTCTCCCTGAGCCGAATGCAGAAGTGTGTTATTTAAATTTCAAAATCACATTCTTTTTCTAACAGCTGTCAGAGTCTCTGAGTGTCAACGAAAATTGGGCTTTAGCTGCATCTCTGTCACCTCTTTCACACCCTTCCTCTTTCAGGGAGAACTCCTCTGCTGGCCAAGGGGAGAAGGCTTGGGGGAGGGGACCATGGGATCTGGGGAGCTGAGGCCAAGTGACCAGTGGCTGTTCAGTGCTGATGGGTAGCTGGAACCCACAGAGAGGGAGTTAGCTTCCCACCCAGGACTGATGGAGCTGGAGAGAGCTGCATCCCCCTCTTCTGTTTCCATTTCCTCTCTCCTGTAAAAGACAGGGACCTCGGGCTCCTGTCAGCAGGTAGAAGGATTTTGTTACACTAAGGCATGAGCAGGGTGTTGGTGACTTCATCTTTGGTTGCCTGTGTGTCTAAGGAAGAAATTGCTAGGGAAAAAAAAAAGGACCAGCAGAGAATAAATTTAACCCCAAAGAAAGGCTTCCTAATGGTAGAATTTCAGGTGCTGTGGTTGGGGTGTGATTTCTTTTGGGAATGAGGGTATTTTCTGATACACTTCTGCCACCTGCTTGCTTTTCCTTCTGTGTATGACAGGCTCTGCTGGCAGCTGGCTGTGGGGCTGTTCTTGGCTGGACCCTTCCTGCCTTTCCCAGCAGGATTCTGCACTCCCAAGCAGGCTCCTAGCTTAGCTATTAATGGCACCCACTCGAGTTTATCCAAAGAGAAAGTTGGGTGTGTATGACGTGAGTCCCCGCACTGGAACTCCCTTCCCCAGCTTGTCTGTTCATGTGCTCCTGTAACTCCATGGTGTGCTGGGAAAGGACCACAGCAAAGAGAGGGGTCAGTGGGGGGGGTGAAGAGTATAGTGTGTAGCAGGGGAGGGAGAGCATTCATGGTGTATGTGTCGGTGATTTGTGCATGAGGTCATGTGTGTGTGGTAGATGTGGCAGGGATGTGTAGATGGCGGTATGTGTGTGTGGGCCAATTTGTGTATATATGTGTTGTGTGTTTGGAGGTGTGTGTCAGTGTGCTTGTGAGGTGGTGTGTGTCAGTTATGTGGCATGTATACAACTAATTGTGTTTCAGGGTGAATATGGGGTTTTGTGTCATTGTATGTGGGGGTGGCCTGTGTGTAAGGTGATGTGTGTATGCATGGGGTTGTTCTTGCATGTGGGTGGTGTGTGGGAGAGTGGTTGTGGATTTGGGGCAGAAAGGGGGCTGGTAGAGGTGGGAGCCATGTGCTCTCCTGGTCACAACAGAATCTAACCTGTCGGGGCTCAGGGAGCAAGCATTCCGCTCAGCTTCCTTTGTGGTTTCTTTGGAATGCTCTGGGAGGAGTGGTCTAGGGATGAACACTGGGAAGTGTTAGATAATGGAAAAGCCATGTGGTCCCACAAAATACTGAGAGGACTTAAATTTGTGTGTATGATTTGGGGTATCCTAGTCTGGAGGCTGTTTCCATGAGCTCTGGATGCTCAGGTGCCCTCTCTGCAGGAGAAATTCATCCCCACATGTTCTCTGAGCATCTTTCCTATGCCAGGTCCTGATCCAGGTGTTGAGGATGCATCAGTAACAGAAACAAAGGAAGCTTTGCTCTTAGGGAACTCATGCTCATTAGAAGAGATGGAGGAAAGTAGAAAACAAGCCAAGGAACAAATTCACAAGAAAAATATAAGATTGTGATGAATGCAAGCAGAGATTAAAATAGGATGATGGTGTGAGGTGACTGGGAATGCCCAACTCTGACTCACAAAAAGGGCTGGCATGAGGAGATCAGGGGATTGGCAAGGTTGGAACAGGTTGGGGAAGACCCTAGGTGTGGACCCACATGTGGAGGTGGGACCTTTGGAGGGCCACGTGGCTGCAACCCCTGAGGGTGATGGAGATGGTAGTATGGTGGGGGAAGGGTGATGAGGCAGACAGGGCCAGTCATTGAGCTGCTGCAGGTGGTTTGGAGTTGGGATTTTATTTCAAGAGTGAGGAAAGAAAGCATTGGGGGATTTTGGACAGTTGAACAGCACAGTATGACTTATGCATTTGAAAGAAGCTTGTGATATGGGAGAACAGGTCATGGGGAGGAAGAGGACACGGACAAGGGTGGTAGTAGCGGGGTCTGCTAAAAGGTTCAGGTAGGAGACATTCATAGGAGAGATGGGAAGAATGCACAAGGTTGGGATAAGATCTTGTAGTGGAGTTGAGAGGATGTAGAGGCGGACTATTGATAACTCTCATATTTTTGGCTTGAACAATGATGCTGCCATTTACTAAGATGGAGAAGATGGGGAGAGGGACAGACTGGCAGTAAGGTGGGCAGAAGTCAAGAGTTCAGTTTTGGCCAAGTTAGGCTTGAGATGCTAAGTAGACCTGTACCTGGAAATGCCAAGGTCAGAGTGGATATATATATAGACAGTCATTAGCATTTAGATGGTGTTTTAAGCCTTGGAAGCATGAGATCACCAAGAGAGAGTGCATAGTCAGAGAAGAGGTCAAGGCTGGGGGTCTCTAAACAAAGAACTGAGATGAGGGCCAGAGAAGAAGGGGTGTCTAGGGAGCTGAGGCAGGCATGGGTGTCCAGAAAGAGGAACTGATAACCATGCTGGTGCAGCTGAAGGTCAAGCAAGAGATGCTTAGAGGAGTGACCATCTGACTTGGCCACATGTAGTCCCCCATTTCTCCTAGAGGGTCTTGCAGGAGGGTGAGGTGGGAAGGTCTATTTGGGGAGACTGGAGGAGAATGTGAGGCAAGTGGGTCAAGACAGCAACCAGAGATTGCCTTTTCAAGCTTTACCATGAAGGGGAACAGCCCAATAGGCAACTGGGGATCAAGGAGAGGCTCTGTTTTTGGTGTGGTTTTGTGTTGAGATGGGCAATAATAGCACATTTGTACCCCGTTGGGGGTGATCTAAGAGGGAGGGAGAAGTTGGAAGGCATAAGAAAGGAGTGAGGAACCAGAATAGGTGTCCTTGAGCAGTGAGATGTCATGTGGCATACACGAGCCCAGAAGGCAGGGCAGCTTTGACAGGCTGGGAAGGGGGTTCCCTCTCCCTAGTAACAGAGAAGTTGTAGCTGGGTTACACATGAGATAGGTTGGTTGTTGGCAGGTAAGAGTATATCTATACTAACCATCTGTTTCCTTGTAAAGTATGAAGCAAAGTGCTATGGTCTGAATGTCTTTGTCCCCTCCCAATTTTTTATGTTGGAATCCTAACCCCTAAGGTGGTGGTATTAGAAGATCTTTGAGAGATGATTAAGGTCATGAAGATGGGTCCCTTGTGAACAAGACTAGTGCCCTTGTAAAATATTTCCCAGAGAGTTCTCTTAGAACTTCTAACAAGTGGGGCCCAGTGAAAAGATGGCTATCCCCAACCCAGAACTGAGCCCTCACCAGATATCATATTTGATGGCATCTTGATGTTGGACTTCTCAGTCTCCAGAACTATGGGAAATGAATTTCTATTATTTATAAGCTACCCAGCCTGTGGTATTTTGTTATAGCAGCATGAATACACCAAACACAATGCAATCAGACTAGAACAAGTGAGGGGAGAGAGAGTTTAGGGAAACTAAAGCAGAAAGTGTGAATGGCTTTTACTAGGCATTTGAGGTTCAAGGACAGGAATTTGAAGTGAGACTAGTCATCCCAGTTATGTGTGTGTTTCCTGGTGACCTTTAGCTGCTCAGGGGCCAGTGTGAAGTGGCACGGGTGGTTTCACTTCACTAGAGTTGGCAGTTAGCAAGTGTGATGGAGGAAGAATGGCTGAGAAGACCAGATATTTGCCTGGAGGTTAGGGAGTTGAGACTGGGGGTACAGGGTGGGAGGTGGTTGAGGGACAGCAATTGATTAGGTCAATAAGTCAAATCTGGGAGGTTGTGAAATTGCTGGAGTAGGAGTTCCAGAGAGGGAACTGTAACTCCCTCTCTGGAACTGTGAAAGCAATGTCTGTGAAAGCAATGACCATGACAGGGCCCAGGGGTAGGAAGAGATCACAGGAGGCAGGAATATGTGTGAGTGGAAGCTGGTGAGCCAGATGTGAATCATTCCCAAGGGGAATGGTGGGGATGGTAGGTGACAGACCTAGAGAGAAGTGTGGGCAGTTGACAAGTGGCTTGATGATTACATGAGAACAGATGGCACAGAAGTATTGAGGAGAAAGGAGATCTTCCCACCTGCTCTGGGTCGGAAGGTCATCCATCCATGAGCCACACAACGGTTCCTTCTTTCACAATTAGCATGTTAAGTGACTAGGCCACTGATTTTACCAAAGACATTGATATACCCAATTTGACTTACTTGACAAGTTTTTAGAAATGCTCATTGAATGGTTTTCCTGGTTTTTGAAGGTTTTTACAAATGAACTTCATAATTATGTTTTGAGATATATTCAGTTTTATTGGAATCTAAGGGTCATGAGTTCATGTAGATTTTCTATGGTGAGAAAAGTATTTTTATAATCAGTAAACAAAATTTTAGCTTAAGGTTGGTGCCTCATGCATACATCTATTTACCACAAATAAAAAATGCCAAGGAAAGACTTGGGTCAATCACATCAATACGGAATGCCTCCATTTTGATTTTCAGTTGTTATAAATACAAAATTAAAGCTGATATAACATAATGGGAGTTGGCATGGGAGTGGTAAGAATTTTTAACATGAAATCCCCTAAACTTCCAAACTATTTTCAAAAGTAATTGAAGTATTGAAATGTGGTCCTTTCACAAGGGAAAGAATGAAACTTAATTTTTTAAATGCTACAGCCACAAAATTAAGACTGATCGGCTTTTTGAAGAATTGAAGAAACAATTTTCAACATGGTTAAAAATTGACAAAATGTAAAATCATTTTCACAAGCATCAGATTGATTTTTTTGGTTGATTTTCAGTGAATTTGCCACTCATCAAATTGAATTTTGGTGGGTTGGCCTGCTTCCAAAAATTCAGTTTCCCCTAGAGAGTACTTGAGGTGGCTGTGGTGGTAAAGGAGGTGAGGGAAAGTCCAGAAAGAAAGTGAAGACTGTAAGGGACCTGTACTTGGACTTCCAGGGTGGGTCAGAGGAGTGCAGTGCCCTAGACACTCAGAGCAGAGGGGGGCAATGGTTTGCTTTCCCCCAGATCCCCGGACTTTGAGAGGACTGGGAGCTGAGGCTCTGGAATTGGTTCTATCTTTTCTTGGGGAAGATGAAGGAGCACTTCCGTCTTGTTGCTATAGGCCTCCTGGTCACCATTTGTAGGGGTGCAGGGCCCAAAGGTGAGAAGGGACCCTGAGGTCCTGTTCCATTGGTCTTCTTGGATAATGGAGTGCAGCTCTGACGTGTCCTCTTGCTCATGAAGGCGGAGACTGGGGACCCTTTTCTCTTGGAACATGGTATGTAGAGACTGGGACACAAGGATCTGGCCTATTCTAGTAGGGCACCATGAATGTAGCAGAAATGGGGAGATAGATGGGAGGGAGGACCTGTCCAGCCAGGTGACCTGTTTTTAAACCAGCCCTTATTGCATCTGCATTATAGGATGGAAACTTTGAAAGTTGTTGTTAGTAAGTTTTGTGTTACCATAATGAAATACTGGAGTTCAACTAACTAGTAAAGAGAAAAGGCTTATTTCGCTCACAGTTTTGGAGATTCAAAGTCCAAGGTTGGGTGGCCTCTGGAGAGGGGATGGCAGCATATCGTGGTGGGTAGTGTATATACAAGCAAATGGTCACATCTTGAACTTGAATTGAGAGGGTGACACCAAACTCAGGCTTTTGTCGCAGTCTCCTCTAGAGAACTACCAAGAGTCCCACCAGAACTACCTTCCAAGAGCACGTCTTCCATGACCTAAGAACCTCCTACTAGGACCCACTTCTAAAGATTCCACTATCTCCCAATAGCACCCCTCTGGGGACCAGGCTTTTAACACATGGACCCTTGGGGACATTCAAATTACACTCAAACCATAGTGGGCTTCTTCATCAACACTCTCTGTGTTTCCTCTTGAGTGTGTCCTGTGTGTGGGTAGTGTGGCCTTTGTGTCCCTATTTTCATATGAGGCAAGTGAGACTCAATGAGGATACATAACCTCTACATACTTGCTCTGCTAGCCGGTGGCCCAACTCTGGGTAATCCTCTACCTCCCAAGCCACTGCTGGGCTAGAGCCCTTCTATTACCAGTGGGGAGTGAGCCTCGGGTAAAGGGGAAAGTTTATGTGTTTATTTGACTCTAGTCTCTCTCTGGTAGGCAGAAGTCTTGTCAGTGGTGTTACTATCTTCAGTTATCCCTGACTTCTAAGGAGAGGGAGTTCAGAAAGTGCTGATTGTAAAAGTGAACCTGGGGTTGGATGCCTCCCTTCAGAACAAGAGATGTTGAGGTCATGATCCTATGGGTGGCTGCAACCCATGGGAAGGCTTAGGGAAGGTTCGGTTGCATTATGGGCTACTTCCCCCTTCTGGCCCATCTCTTCTCCTGTCCCCTGCCTTTCTCTATGAGTCCATGTCCTTCCTGCCTTCCATCTAGCCCTGGATGGAGTTTGTTTATTCTGTACCTCATTCTTGACACACCCCTAATTAATTGGGGTCAGTTGACCATCCAGTTGACCTTCCTTCCTTTTTGAACCTCTTGACTTCCATGAAACCAGTGCCTAAACACTGGCACCTAGAGCTGTGTCCTGACTCCTTTCCTTGTCTTTATTCTCACCCTTCACCTAGGTGGCCTGGCTGAGCTGTGTGACTTTAAAGAGCCCTTCCTGTCAGTGATGCCCAGTTTGGTGCCTTTATCCCAGACCTCCCTCCTGAACTCCAGCTCACTGATCCTTCTTTCTGCCACCACTGCATCTGGCCACCGATGAGGCCTCTCACACCCACCGAATCCAAACCAGGATGGTCTATTTCGTTCTGCCCCTTCTTCTTCCTCCCTTTTCCATGTTTCATGAAATTCTATCACCATCTACCTGGATGCTCAGAACTAGGACCCAGGACTTCCAGAGTTCTTTCTCCTCCCACCCCAAACCCAGCCAATCCTGTTGCTGTCATCCCTGTAGCATATGCAGAACACATTCATTTCTCACCATCTTTGCAATGACCACCCGCCCAAGACTCCACCTCTTCTATCTGCTGCCACAAGAGCCTGTCACTGTCTCATCTTCTTTTTAAATGTGTATTTATGAATTCATTAAAAATTGTAATAATAAAGCTATTGTGTTATTTTGGTTTTTGCCAATTCCTTTTTTCTTTTTAATTAAAATATTTTATTAGTATAAATTAATTGTACAAAGGGGTTTCATTGGAATATTTACATACATGCACCTAATGTACTTTGATCAAATTCACCCCATCTGTATTACTGTTTCTCAAAGTCCCCCCTTCCTTCACTTTTTAACAGTTTTTAGTGGCTTCATTATGAAGTTTTGTATGTATATATAATGTACTTCAATTGTATTCACCCTATCACCTTCTCCTTTCTCCCTCCCCTTTCTGCTAGTTTCCCCCGGTCTCCCGTTTATGATCATGTATTATTATTATTACATTAGGTTTCAAATATGGGTAAAAACATGCCACATTTGCCTTTCTGAGCTTGGATTGTCTCCTTCAACAGGATGATCTCAGCCATCCATTTTCCCACAACTTGTCTCCTCTCCTGCTTCTTCTCCTGGTTGCCTTCTTTCCACAGGATGGTCAATGAGCTCCTGTGGCTCCCTTCCTTCTTGCTTTTCAAGTGCTTAGCACTCTAGAATAAAATGTAAATTTCTTACCATGCCCTGCAAGGTCATGGATCTCCCCTGCCTGTCCCTCTGACTTCTTTTCCTTCTAACTTTTGCCTCTTTGGGAAAGCTTCAGTCACCCTGTTGTCTTTTCTTTTGACTGCAAATATGTCAAGCTCATGCCTGTCTCAGGACCTTTGTATGTGCTCTTCCTTTCACTTGGAATTCTCTTACCTTAGAATTTTTGTGTTACACTCCTGTCCATCATTCTGTCTCAGGTTGATAAAGCCTTCTCTGGGACACTATCCCTTATCATCCCCCCATCCCCTGCATCATTCTCTTCTGAATTTTCTTACTTTCTGCACCTTGCTTATCAGTCCTTAAAATTATTTTATTTGTGTATTTAGTACCAGTCTTCCTCTCATTTGAATTAAAGCCCCTGGAGAGCAGGGACTCTGTTTTTCATACTTACAGCTGAATTTCTAGGGCCTGGCAGATACTTGGTGTGACAGTATTTGTTGGCTGAATGTTATTTGACTGACTGCTAACTGCAGGGCCATGCATCTGTTTTTGGAGAGGCAGGTGTAGTTGGGAGCCCTTGTGTGTGTGTGTGTGTGTGTGTGCGTGAGCGTGTGTGTGTGTGTGTGTGTGTGTATGTGCTGTGCACATCCATACTGTTGTTTGTTTGCACAGGGGCGGACTCCTTTGGGTCTGCCATAGTTGACCTATGGTTACCAATCATAGGAACAGGATGGGCTATGGTGCATTCCCAGGTCCTCTTGCCTTTAGAATCTTGCTTTCGTGTGTCATCTGGTGGGTAGGCAAGAAAGTCACAAATTTTTGCACATGAAAAAATGAGACCCAGAGAGGGATGGGAGTCCACCTGGGGTCTTATACAGCTGGGACAAGCAGACACAGAAGCAAGATTCAGGTTCTCTGATCCTACTTTAGTGGCAGAGCTGCACAGCCTGGCCCAAGAGTCCAGGGTGAGCAAGGGACAGACAGCTGCAGAAGGCATTGGGGGCAAGTGGTCAGTGGGTGAGAAGGAAAGTTTCCTGGAAGGGCAAGAAGGGAGTTGAAATGCCTGGGTCCTGGTGGCTTGGAATATTACAGAAGACTGAGCCTCTTATTTCTGTTCCCACAGGGAGATGCCAGTTTGTGGTTAGAAAGTCTGTCTTGATGAGATAGGGGATAGGGAAGAGTTAGAGAGAATGAAAAACTCCCAGGAAGCATGCTTAGGTGACAAGAAAGGGCCACAAGCCACTCTCTGCTAAGGTGAGCCTGGAAAGTTGTGAGGTGTGTGTGAATGTGAGTGTGGGTGTGTGTGAGTGAGTGAGTGTGTGTGTTTGTGGAGTGAGCTATGGGCAGCTTGCCTCACCTCTAGGTGGTGCTTCTCAAACTTTGGAAAGTAGCTTGAGAATCACAGGTAGCGTGTAAAGTCCATGCTGGTCACCAGCCACAGGACCCTGGCCAAGGGTCTGAGTCACATGTGCACTGAAGTTCTAAGTCAGTCCCCAGTTTCTGAGTGCATGCACATGGAGGCTGGAATTCGAGATGGGCACAACAGGGAGTATTTTTATTTTAATATCAGTGCTTTTAATGACTTACAAAGATTCAGAAGTAGTGAAGATGTTATCATTTAGGACATATCTAGGTAGGTATTAAAAAATTTAAAAAGTGGGTCAATTAAAGAAATTTAAAAAATTTCATTTAAGAATTAAGGGATTTAAGGACACAATTAATTGAGTATTAGTACTGTTAATAAGGACCAAATTACATGGCGATACTTGGGTGACTAAAGTTTGGTAAACCTAATTCTATTCAAATGTAGAACAGCTGTTAGACAATGTCATTTTGAAGGGTGCTCAGATGCCCCCTGGCTAGGGTGATCCACTATCTAGGGTCTGCCTGGTGCTGCAGATGGACCGTTGACTCAGGGCAGTGCCCTAAGCTGGGGTGAGGGCAGGGGTGAAGCAGGGTGAAGCAGAAGTGTGAGGAAGCTGATTTGGAGCCTCTGGTGGTGAGGCCAGCTGCCCCTCTGAGTCTGGCTGCGCTCCCCCTTGTCTGGCCCTCATGGAGGAAGGAAGAGAGGAGGGAATAAAGAAGCCAAGATGTGTCCTTAGGGGCTGGGGCTGGCAGGATGAATTTACTGAGGTTTTGGAAAGTGCCAGGCATTATTAAATCCTGTTTCTTTCTCCCTTGGGCAGCTGTTTACCATTTACTTCTTGGCCTATCTTGGCTTTTCTCTCAGCAGGCCTAGGGCACCATCATGGGGGAGGGGCAGCACCATGTGTCAGGGACAAGTTGTCCTGGTCAGCCAGGCCTGGCATGCATTTCCAGCTCCTGTGTTGTGTCTGGTCCTGGGTGGTCTCAGTTCTTTGTGCAGAGAGGGATGGGGAGTGAGAGGGGCTTCTGTTTCCGGAATCCTCATCTCTGCCCTTTGCACATTTTGGTTCAGGGGCTGCAGCCTGAGGCAGTTACCCCAGAAGTGTGAGGGGTCCTGGCAGGCAAGATTTGTGTTTGGAGTCCAACACTCTTTCTTATTCTCCAATGAGGACTTGCCTTTTAGATGAAAAAGAGAGAGAGCACTTTTTAGTGGGCTGGAAAGAAGCCTGCTGTGTTTCAAACATGCTACCCAGGTTTACATGCACCTGGCTGGGCCTGGACCTGACTGCCTCTCAAATGATGAAGGTCTGAGTGGGTGGCCTCCTGGGATAGGAACAGAGGCCAGAGTCCAGGGGACCTTCTCTGCAGTGGAGTGGCCTGTCATCCCACTCCCACCTGGCAGGCTCAGGGGGAGGGGCATCTTCTCTGTAACCAGGCAGTTGCTGTTCAGATCACAGCATTTCTTGATTTTTTTCTAGGAAATTTACCAAGTCTGGGCCCAGGGGTTTACATGTCCCACCCCTAGCAAATGCTTTCGCTATTCAAACTCCAAATGGAAGCCACTGGGGCTATAATTACACTGGCATTAGCTCCCGAACATGCTGGGAGGAGGGGAATGGAGCACCTGGGGAACCTAGACGCAGCCACAGGCCTAAATTAGCTGCTGTTCTGCTTTCAGTTGTCGCCTGCTCCTTTGCAGAGTCCCCCTCATCTCTCTCCTCCACCTCGGCCCCAGGCCACTGGCTCTTCTCTCCCACCAGCTAGCTGGCATCTGACAGGTACAGGGACCAGTTGGTCAGGGAGACCCATAGGCAGGGCCTTCCCTCAGTAGCCTTTGTGTTGACAGGCATCCTTTGGTCCTCACACGGCCCCCACAGAATGAATGACTTGATGGCAGCTCAGAGAATTGCTTGGGAGGCCAAATGTTCCAGCATGGCCAAGTCCCTTGCCTGTTGTCATTCTCCTGCTCGGTTCCCATTTCCAGGCATAATGAACTGCTTCTTGTTCCTTCTGGCCTTTGCCCCTGCTGTTCCTTCTGGCTGGAACCCTTTTCCACTCTCTTCACTTCCTCTGATTGAGTCAGAGATACCACTGCATTCCTGGTACCCCAGCTCCTGGCAGGACCTTTCTTCTCTGTACCCCAACTTCCTCCACACAGAACATAGCATTAGCACTGGCCCAGATGGGTCGTTTCGCTGGCTCCAGCTGTATCTCAGACTGGGTTGCACCCCAGTGGCTTGGATGTGCCTGACACATAGTAGGCCCACAATAAAGATCAACACTATATTGACTGATTAGGAAAGTCAACCTTAATTCCCTTTCTGCTTTAATTTCCCCCAACCACCCCTTTTAAAAGACTTGATTTTTTTTATAGCCATTTTAGGTTCACAGCAAAATTGAGGGCAGGTACAGAATTCCCTGCCCTTCCCTCACAGCCACCCCCCACTGTCAACATCCCCCACCAGCGTGGTACATTTGCTACAGCTGAGGCTACTACAGTGGCAACCTTTACCACCCAGAGCCCATGGCTAATGGGGGTCACTTTGGTGTCGTACAGTCTGTGGGTTTGGGCATGTCACATTCTGTATCATATAGAATTCTTCCACTGCCCTTAACATGCTTTGTGCTCTGCCTGTTCATCCCTCCCATACCCCTAACTCCTGATAACCACTCATCTTTTTACAGTCTCTGTTCCCGTTGCTTTCCCTTTTCCAAAATGTCATGGGGTTGGAATCATATGTATGACTTCTTCCATGTGACGTTTCTCCATGTCTTCTGCTTGATAGCTGATTTTCTTTATCACTGAATGATATTCAGATATCTTTTGTCTGGATGTACCTCTACCCCCTTTATTAATTTCAAAAATTTTTTTGAGGTCCTTACCACTTGAGCCATGTCCCCATCCCCAGCTCTTTTGTTCATAGTTTGTTTTGAGCTAGGGTCTCAACAACTTTGCCCAGGCTGACCTTGAACTTGTGATCCTCCTGCCTCTGCTTTTGGAGTAGCTGGGATTATAGACATGTACCACCACACTCTGCTTACACTCTTTATTTTTTATAATAAAGAGAAGGGGAACTTTTCTCTTTCTGCCTTCACAGGGCTGTTATTGGTTAGAGCAGGAATTGCAGTGAATGAGTTGGTCCCCCAGATTTTGCTTCTGAGCCTCTTTGACCTGGACTCCACATTAATACTTGATTATATGTGGTATTATATTGACCATTGTTACCTGCTCTCTGTCAGTTTTGTTTCCTTAATGATATCAGTAACTTTTGGAAACACTGATTAACTAGAAAGTATTCTTTCATTCATCAAATTCTTGATCAGTAACCATGTATCAAATACTTGGTACTGTGAGTACAACCACAAGCCTGACCTACAAAGCCCTTGGCTTCATAGAGCTTATGTTTGAGACAAACAAACAGGTGAGTAAGTAAAGTATATAGTTTGGCAGATGGTGAGGAGTGCAATAGGAAAAACAGATCAGAGTAGGAGGTTAGTGGAGTGTTGGGGCTGTTATTATGCTGAAGGTGATCAGGAAGGACTGAGAGTCCTGAACCAAATGAGGAAAGTTGCCCTGTGGTTCTGGGGGAAGAGGAGAGCCTTGCAGACCAGGGGAACAGCAAGTGCAAAAGCCCTGCAGCCAGGTCATCATTGGGCTGTTCCAGGAAGTTCAAGAGTAGAGTGACCAGGAGGAGGGAGTTGCAGGCATGGTCACATAAGCAGTCTGGTTAAAAGAAATAGAGCATGCACCACTGATACGGAATTCTAAATGGTTTAATAGTACATTAAACGGAGGGAGGTGGAAATGGGAGGATTGTGGTTCAAGGTCCGGTGGGGTAAAAAATTAGTGAGACCTTATTTCAAAACACAAGCTAGATGTGGTAGCTCTTTCCTGTAATCCCAGCGAGGCAGGAGGCAGAGGTAGGAGGCTCTAGTCCCAGGTTGGCCCAGGGCAAAAGCAAGAGAACCTATCTGAAAAATGAACTAAGCAAAATGGGCTAGGGGCATGGCTCAAGTGGTAGAGTGCCTGCCTACCAAGCCCAAGGCCCTGACTTCAAACCCCAGTACCATGAAAAAGGAAAGAAAGAAAAAAAGGTGAAGTTAATTTTAATACTTCATTTGTTTAACACCATCTATCCAGCCTGCTATCCCTTCAGCATACAATAAAGTAATATACTTTCTTTTTCTTACTAAGTTTTCAGAAGCTGGTGTGTATTTCACAATCTTGTGTACATATTTGAAATGTATTAGTTGCATCTCAAGTTCAAAGGCCACATGTGGCTATATTGGACAGTGTAAACTCAGAGATTGCAGGTCATACTAAGGTCTCTGAGTGACATGGAGGAGTGACATTGGGATGCTTTAGGCTCAGGGATGATCTCTCTGCCTTTGATTCTAGAAGATTCACTCCACCTGCTGTGAAAGAAGATTATTTGGGGTAGAGGAGGGGGCAGAGGGGGCAGAGGGTCAAGCATGGTGCCTGGAAAGAGGCTTTTACCAGGCACAGAAAAATAGCGGCTTGGTCCAAGGTGGTAGCAATGGAGTGGTGAGAAGTGGTAGATTCTGGATGCATTTAGGAAGTAGAACCTCCAGCTTTTCCTGATCTGGTCTGTGAATGACAGGAGTTGAGGATGGCCAGAGTTTTGACTTGTGCTACTGGAAGGGTGCAGCTATTTGCAGCAGGCAGAGGAAGGCTGTTGGCAGGGAGGGTAGCCTTTGGGGGTCTGGATTTGAGATGTGTGATTTGGGTTTCAGGCAGAGTGGCTGAGTAGGAGTTGGACAGGTGGATGGATTCAGCAGAGAGGTTTGATCTGGAGAAATTAAAGCCTATTGATGGTGTTTAAAGCCATGAGATGATATGAGAGCCCCAGGTGCATCGAGAGGAGGGCTGAGCCTGGGGCAATGAAGAGGGGAATCAGTAAATCAGGCAGAGCAGGGGTGTCAGGGAGACTAGAAGAGAATGGAGGAAGGCAAGTGAGCAAGAGGCTCAGTCAGTAGGCAGTGGTCCTCTGTGTCTAGGTCTGCTGATGGATGGGGGAGGGTAAGGCCCAAGGACTGCTGATCATCAAATTGGGGTGGGGGGCAGATGTCAGGCTGAAGTAGGTCCAAACAGAGAATGGGAGGAGAGCAAGACATGGCTGGTATAAACAACTAGTTTGAGTGGTTTTGCTTTAAAAGCAGAAAATAGGAGTAGCAGTTTAAAGGTGGTGGTAGGGGAGGGAATGCGTGTATGATCATGAGGAGGTCTTTTTTTTTTAAGATGGACATTATAATAGCTGGTGGGAATGTTTGAGTAGACAGGGAAAAATCACGACATGCAGGAGAAAGAAAAAAATGTGTGATTTTATTTATGTGTATGACGATTTTATTTGGTAGACAGGGAAACAGGCAAAGAAACATTTAGTCACTTGCCCAAGGTCACACAGCTGGTGAATAGCAGGGCCAGGAGTTGAAGGCTGATGGCTCAGTTCTCAGAGGCTTTGTCCTGGCCACTGTGTGCTTCTGCCTGTTGGTTTCCTAGCTGGAGTGTTCGGCTCTTCCAGACGGGGGCTTCCTCTTACACTTTTGTTGCCACCCAGCACCCAGCAGAGGACTGGGTCTTAAAAGGCCTTTAATGACCAGGTGAGGGAAATACAAGGAGCTGTGTGCTGCAAATGCTGAAACATCAGAGCCCACCATGGAGGGATCGTGGCCTCCACTAGCCTAATCCTGAGTCCTCCACCAGTGACAGTGCCTTGAACAGAGAGAAATGCTTCAGAAAGGCTGGGGTGAATAAAGAGTGATGCAAAGGCTATGACTTCTCTCAAGCCTGAAGCCGATGGTCCTCCCTGGCATACCCTAGTGCTGGGTGATCAGGCTCCTGTTCTGGTTTGCTGACAGTTTGCTGGGTGACTGTGGGCAGGCCCCTTGCCCACTCGGGGCTCATTTTAAAAAAAATCTGTAAACTGATGAGGTTGAGTTGGGTGACTGTACACCTGGCTCACACCAGAACATCTCAAGAGGTGTGTGCGGATGGGTCCTGCTTGCTCACTCTGTCTGTCGTCAGGCACTGTGTAGGTGGGAACTGTCTGGTGGTGGAGGTCAGTTCATCTTGTGCCACATGTCTCTCCAGAACAAGTGAGACCTGAGGATGGGGCAGCCCCGATAGGGGAGCATAGCAATTTCTGGGAGTCTTGCTTTGTGTCTAAGGTGTTTCACCTGGTGGGCAGAGGCCCAAAACATCATGTCCAAGCACACCTGCCCTGTGATTGCTTACGAACTCAGCCCTGAAGGTCCAGGTGGGGGTGGGGGCAGCCCTGACCACACACTTGCAGGTATCTCCCAGCTCAATGTTTTCTTCTTAGGTGGCAGTGGCAGCCAGTACCTCCCCCATCCAGAAGGGATATTTGAACTGGCTAGAGACTGTGTCGGTGGTCACAGGGTGGGGGTGAGGAGATGGTTGTGATACTGCTCATACCCTGGCTGCCATAGACCCAGTGATAAGCATTGTCCCACTCTAAATTGAAGCCCTGCTCAGGTGTGCTGTTGAGAGCAGGGAATCAGGGCACTCTGGTTGTGTGACCTTGAGCCAGTCATGTTATTTTCTGCATTTTTTCCAGTGCTGGGGTTTAGCTTTCTAGACAGGTGCCCTACCACTTGAGCCAGGCCCACAACACTTTTTGCTTTAGTTATTTTGTGGATAGGGTCTCACTTTTTGCTGGGGGCCAACCTCAGACCATGCTCTTTCTGCCTATGCCTTCCACATAGCTGGGATCACAGGTGTGTGCTACCAAGCCGGGCTTCTTTGTTGAGACGGGGATCTCACTAGTGTTTTGTCTGAGCTGGCCTTAAACTGTGATCCTCCCAATCTCTATCTTGTGAGTAGCTGGGGTTGTAGGTATGAGCCAATGCATCCAGTCCTTATTTCCCGCATTTGTAAACAGGGCTACATGCATGAGATTGCATGCCTTTTGGGCTTTATTGATAACTTTGAGATAAGATGGACTGATTGTCACCATCCCAGTCACTTCCCACATGTGCAGCTTAGCCTGTGTCTCACACTGTCTTGAGTTCTTACTTCGTGGACCTGTGTACTAATTCCTTATTGCTCACCACAATCTCAGGAGCCAGGTCCCGCGACGTGATTCCTGTTACACAGATGAGAAAACTGAGACAAAGAGCAGACATGTGGATGTATACTGATCTCGGGCTCCTGTGTCCCTTTGTGCCTGTGTGGGCCTCTGATCTGCACTCTCCTTTCTCCTCCAGGGACGGGGGCAGACCCCGTGGTCAGCACCAAGAGCAACCACTGCCTGGATGCCGCCAAGGCCTGCAACCTGAATGACAACTGCAAGAAGCTGCGCTCCTCCTACATCTCCATCTGCAACCGTGAGACCGTGTCCATGGAGCGCTGCAACCGCCGCAAGTGCCACAAGGCCCTGCGTCAGTTCTTTGACCGGGTGCCCAGCGAGTACACCTACCGCATGCTCTTCTGCTCCTGCCAGGACCAGGCGTGCGCCGAACGCCGCAGGCAAACCATCCTGCCCAGCTGCTCCTACGAGGACAAGGAGAAGCCCAACTGCCTGGACTTGCGAGGCCTCTGCCGGATGGACCACCTGTGCCGGTAAGAGCGGCCACAGCTGTGGGGTGTCAGATCACGGGGGCTTTTGTGGCTCCAACTGGTGTTTTCCCTTCTTCACATTCTCTGAGGTCCAGTGGATTGCCTTGAGCCCAGAAGAAAATGTCAAGGTTAAAACTGACTTGGACATGTGCTAAATCAGCTGTCATCTGTTCATTTTATTCATTCATTTATCCATCTATCCCTCCATCTGCCCATTTATGAAATCGTTCATCCATTTATTCTTCCGTCATCTGCTCATTCATTCATTCAAGCTGAATTTATTACTTGCCCATTTTGTGCTCAGCCTCATGCTAAGTACCTCAAGGGAGGCCAAGATGGACCTCTGAGGAACTTATAATTTAAATTCGCAGACTCGTAGAGTCTCAGAAGGAGAAGAATGTTAAGAGAATTTGATCCCCTTTCTAAAGGAAATCCCTTGCAAAGGAGGGCGCTCTTGTAGAGCCAAGAGCCTGCTCCTTGCGGACTGAGAGCTGAACCAGGTTGGTGTTGACTGAAGAATAGGTTCTGGAGTGTGACAGTGCTGGGTTTGAATTCTGTGTGGCTTTGAGTGAGTTTTCAAGATTTCCTGAGCCTCTGTCCCTTCACATGTGAAACTAGAATAAAAATACCTACCTCACAGGGTTATTGTGGCATTTGATTGATTATATGTGCATACAAAGAGCTGTAGCCTAATTACTAGGAAGTGCTTTTTTTGTTGTTTTTGGTTATAGTGAATTGGAATTTGCCTCTTTATAATTCTTGTATTTTTCACTTGGTGCTAAGGCCTGGCCTTTCAGAGGTAGACAGGATGCTCTCAATGGAGCACACAGTCCACCAGGGAAACACAAGTAGAGAAGTGGTCCCAATGCAGTGGGACAAGGCTAGAGGCACAGGAGAGGGGCATCTGCCCCAGCCTTGGCATCTGGGGCTGAGCCTTGGAAGTCAAGAAGGACAAATCCCAGGAATGAGTTACACAGGAAAGGCTTAAGGGAGAGAGCCGGGGATTATGGGAATCTCCACGAGGTGGGTGCACATGGAGTGGACCCTGTCAAGGAGGCTGTGATTGTACGCATTTACAGGTTTTGCCAACTGTGCTCTGGACAGTGTCCTAAAGCCTTTGTGTCTCATTTACCCCTACACCAAGGCTGTGAGATCAGTACTGTATCACCTTTGTCAGGTGAGGAAAGAGAATGAAAAAGCAGCTTGCCTAAAGTCATACAACACATACATTTTGGAGCTGGGATTTGTGTGATACTGCTTTCTTGCCATTGTGGCACACTGCTGTGGATTAAGGTAGTGGCTGTGGAAATGGAAAATGGGGATTGTTTCAGAGAAGAGTGGTAAGTAGAGTTGACAGCAGCGGGTGACTGGACGAAAGTCTCCTGGAGGGAAGAACCATTTCTCTTTTGTTCATTCCACACCTCTTTCTGTACGTGGAGTCTAGCGCCTAGTGAACTCTCCATAAATATGACTTGATGGGTGATGACTGTCATGTTTCACAGTTGAATAACTATAGGGCTGTGGAACCATCTGTGGGGAGGACACACAGCATTTAAAGTGCCTGGGGGACCATTGCCTGGAGGATCCATGGCAACATCTGGGGGCACTGTGACTATGGAACCTGGAGTTCAGTAAGTGAGGTTGGAGAAAAGGGATGGGTTTAGGAGTTCTTGGGCACCTTGTTGGTGACTAAAGCACTGGATTGGTTGATGTTTTAGGGAGGATTGGTGGTAGCCATGAGTTTAGTCCAGGCTGGAGGTGCCTGCTGATTTGGGCAGGTGATAAATGAAGCCATGTTGTGTACAGCAAGGGCTAAGCTCTGCTGGAAACATGGTGTATACAGAGGGAGGGACAAAGGAGGTGAAATAGGAGATTGGGAGGCTGGGGAAGTTAGAGGACAACCAGGAAAGAGATGTCTAGAAGCCAGAAGAGAAAGGAGCTTCAAATGGTCAGAAAGGAGTGACCAAGCCAGGGTGTCTCACAATGAGTGTGTGTTGCAAACCAGATTGCTATGGCCCCAGGCCTGGTGGGTAGGCAGAAGTAGAGGCACTGGGTACAAACTACCTTCATCAGAAGGAATCAGGGCTGAGGATGTGGGCTGCAGAGTGCTGGGGGATGGAAGAACTGGGCCTGTGTGCACTGATGCTGCTTTGTTTGGTTTGGAAAAAAAAGCTTCACTGGAGTTCAGATAAGGGACTGAGCACAGAGCTTGCTGCAGGCTCAGGGAAAGCCCTGTGAAGAAGGTGGGCTTTTCTCTTCTGCTTACTTAAAAAAAATACATCTTAGACACAAACAGACTGAGTCGATTTGAAATAAACCCATGCTTGCCACACTAGGAGGGTTGGCAGTGGAAATGGAAAGCCCTAGAAAGCAGAGCAAGCGCATGCGTCAGCTGTGCAGTCTGGCAGTGTTACTGAACTTGAGCCCGGAGTGTTCTGGATGCTGGGATTAACAAGAAGCTGGATGGGGCACATAATTTCCAAAGCACAACAGAAGGGAGCATGTGAATTCTTAGATGGAGACATTCTCTCCTTGTGCTAACTGCTAAAATGAGCTTTCCAGGCCGCATCATATACAGCAACCTGGAACGACAGAACAGATGAGGAACTGGGCCTTTGGGAGCTGGTAAAGAAAACCTGGGTCAAAGCTCAGGACCCCATGCCTACAGGTAGGCCAGACACACCAGAAGGCTAAGAGGTTACAGGAGGCCTTCGATGGGAGCCTGGGGGCATGCCACACTGATGCTTGAACGAGGAGTCTCAGAGGACTCCTCTTGTTAGTATCATTTTGAGGAAAGATGGTTAGAGGAATGTGTGGCTCTTGCAGGGTCGTTGTTCTGCATAAGAATTTGGAAAAGGGTGATTTGGTGGCTTAGACTGTATTTGTTTAAAGAACCAGAAGGGCCTGTTTGTTTGCTTGTTTTTCTGGAGATGGGGAGCCAGGAACAGAACTGGGAGGCTAATGTCACATTGTGGAACTAGAATGGGTGTTTAACCCGATTAGATGTTAGGGGGGTCGAGGTTCCAGGAGTTGAGGGCTAACAGCCTCAGTATGGGCTGAGCCACACAGATGAGCTGCTTGCAGTAGAAAACAGATTACAACAGCAACTCTAGGCCCATGGAGAATGCTGCATCTAGATTATTCAATTAGGGACATGGCTTTCTTTGGGAGGCCTGGGGTCCTGAGTAGGAAATTCTGTTGCCCCAGGATGTGGTTAGGTAAGCTCCAATCTTGAACCAGGGTGTTCTTCCAACTCATCTCTGCCCAGCCCCCACCACACCCATTGCACCACACCTAAAGTGTGATCCCAGGAGTGTGTGGGGGAAGCAGGGATGAGGGCATGGCCTGCATATAGGTGAGTCTAGAAGGGGCCTTGGGGGATGTTATAGCATGACAAAGTGCTCTTCAGGGAACCTTGCCTGTGGTTCAGAGCTGAGGCTTGAGGTGGATTGGGAGACATAGGCTAGGGAGAACGAGAAACCAAGATGCAGAGATGACAGGCAGGTGGTGGATTGAAGGGTGCCCGAAGTTAGAGACCTGCAAGTGGTCTCCTGAGTGGCCCTGGATGGGCTGGTTCATTACCTATGACCTTGGTTTCATCACAGATCAAATGGGGATACTTAATCAAGGCATCTCTGAGGACCCATGGGGGTCTTCCAGCTTTGTGGTCTGGGTTCTTTCCAGGTGGTTTTATAGGCTGCTCCTGCTCTTGCCTCTTGGGGTTATGTTCCTGGGGAGATGAGCTCTTAGCCTAAAAGGTGACCAGAGCCTCTTCAGGGTAGCTGGCATAGAAGGGTGGATCTGAAGGGCCCGTCTCTCCCTCCAGTCTCTGTCCAGGATGGTCCTGGAAGGAGAGGCTCTGTCTTCCCAGCTCCTGCAGGCCTGACCTGCCCACCATGTGTTGCTTTCCCCAGCAGCCATGGTGGCGCCCAGGCATCCCTGTGTAGCCACTCTTAGTACCAGAAGGTTATAGGTGGCTCTAGAGGGCATCTGGAGGGCAGGAATCCAGGCTTGGTTCTACACTGTGCCTGGGAAGGGTGCTGTGCTCTTCCTTCCTCTGCTGGCTTGGTCTCTTCCAGGGTCGGGCACACAGGTGGAGATCTCATGACAGTGATGGAGGCCAATGTCGTGGGGTTTGGAGCAGGAATCAGAGATCCCCCCACTTTTTTGGGTACTGTAATGAACAGTGCTGGTTTTGTGGGAATCACAGGAAAGTCCTTCTGGGGGCTAATTCTTGGGAAATGAGGCCCTTGTCTTTGGGCATCTTCCAGAACATTCCTCATGATCCAGGGTTGTAGTTCTGGAGCCTGCCTGCTCCAGTCCCTCCTTCTGCTTACGGAGTTGGCCCACTTATGCCTAGACTTCTCTCCGAGAGCGTCTTCGGGGACAGCTCTGCCAAAGCCTGCCTGGCACTACATGAAAGCTGTGAGGCTCACCTAGTGGCAGGCCTCCTGCATCACCTGTGTGATGTGTAACAGACTCTGCTGTGCTGTCTTATTAAATGTCACTACCGATAAAGCATTGGAAATTTCCCTTGAACTGTTGTTTGAAGAAGCCTTAGTTGAACAAGGATGTCAGCTCACTGGGCCCCAGGGTTATTGGAAGTGCTTCTGAATCCTCTCACCGCCCTTTGGACCAGGCTCAGATGGAGCCTTTGGAACCTCTGCTTTACCCACAGTTTAGCTGGCTGGGAAGTTTCATCTCAGGACCCCAAGCTCTGCTTTTCTCCTTTGTTTGGTTCACGTCCCCTGAGCTTCAGGACAGTGGACTTGAGCTAAATGAAGGTGTAGGGAAGACCAAGGGTGGCATTTCCTTTAGAAAATTCTGATAGGGAGTCTGGAGAGCCTGGGGAACACGTTGGGATGATCTATGAATTTGGCTGGATTCTCTCCAGCCCCACACTGGACCATGATCTTCATTTTTTTTTTTATTACACTCTTTTTTTAGTTTCTATCCTCACAGCTTGCACTCACTGCAAGGATGTTCTCAGGGTGTGTGTGTGTGTGTGTGTGTGTGTGTGTGTGTAATGGTGGTGGTTGTGAGGAGGATGATTCCATTGTCTTATAAAGCTGCGTCCCTTCCAGGCTGCATTTGGAATCAGTCCTCTGAAATGTCCTGTTTCTCTTAGTCTGCCAGGAGGATATAAATAACTCCTTGCTGGCCCCATGCCATCTGTGGGGCTGTAATTTAACCTCTGGGTGTTGAGAGTGTGTATGAATGGACTCCAGCCTGGGGCTACCCTGACAGTCCAGACCCCTCTGTGCTGTGGATGGTGCCCTTGTCCAAGAGGATTTTGGGATGCGGGAGTTGGACCCTCTCCCTTGGGACTGTCCTTAGGGGCGGGGGAGAGGGGACATCTTCAGCAAGCCCCTCCCTCTTGCCTAGCTTGGGAAACTTCTATTCTCTTTAGGCAAGGAAGATGAACAGGCCTGGGATTTGATTCTTGACCCATTGGGATTGTCACTCAGCTTCTTTTTTGACTCTGTAGGAACTGTTGGCTGGTGTTTTTAGCAGATCCTCTATAAATGATAGCAAAAGATTCCTTGTGTAGTGCTAAGTGGGTTGAGGGGGCTTCCAAGCCTTCCCTCTTTTTTTTTGGCCATACTGGGGATTTGAACTCAGGCTTTGTGCTCACTAGGCAGGCCTGAGCCATGTCTCAAGCCTCTTTTGCTTTGGTTATTTTGTAGATAGGGTCTTACTTTTTGCTTTTTGCCCAGGCTGGTCTGAACTGAGAGCTCCTATTTTATACGTCCCACCATTGCCGGGATGACAGGCTCGTACCTCTGTGCCCATCTTTTTTTCCATTGAGATGGAGGTTCCACAAACTTTTTTCCCCAGTCTGGTTTGGAGCTCCAGTGCTCCTGATCTCAGCCTCCTGCATAGCTTGGAATGACAGGCATATGCCACCAGGCTCAACTATTGGTTGAGATGGGGTCTGCTAACTTTTTGCCCAGGCTGGTCTCAAACCACCATCCTCCAAAACTCAGCCTCTTAATTAGCTAGGATTACAGGTGTGAGCAACTAGTGCCAGGCAAGACTTCATTTTTAAAAAAGAAATCCTTCAGTATCTTAAAATTATACACCAAATTTTGGGTGTGTCTTCAAGGGCAAATCTTGTTACATTCATTAGATTCTCCAGGTGTTCCTTGACCTCATAGAGCTTAAGAACCTCTGCCTTCTCTGGAAGACCAGTTTCATCAGAATCTTGAGGAAAGATGTAGAATCTTCTTCCCGCTTCAGTAGCAAAGAGGGCTGTGATTTATTAGTGATGTCTGTCATAAGCATCACTAATGGAGGGGCAGGAAGGGTCCTGGATGGAACCTAGCCAGTCATTCCTAGGGTTGGTGGGTTGCCTATAGCAGAAGCGATGGGGACTTTGTGGCCATTCCCCTATTAATTTCACAATGATTTATTGATCATCCACATTGGGCCTGGCACTGAGTTAGTGTTGGAGAGTTCATGAAGAAGGAACTAGAGGTCCTTGCCTCCTGGCACTTGGAATGTAGAGCTATTGTAGACAGTGAGGGTGGAGCTACATTACAGTTGAATGAAGACAATGTCACTTGGCTTATCTGATATCCCAGTTCTTCCTTACTACCTTCTAAGTTCACTATGGTAGCATTGGAGGGTATCCCCTCTTGGGGCTTTGAGCAGCGCTTATAGCTCAGCCTCAGAGCAAAGCTGCTTGCTGGAGTGTTGTGGTGAAGCTACCGCCTTCCTGAGGAGAGCTGACAGTCTGTGGAGGGAGGTTTTGTCTGTGGGTGACTCCCTGCTTCCCCGGCCAGAGACCTGTGGTCCTCCTTCCTCCTGCATCCTGTGCTGTCTCCCATTGCTGCTCTGAGTAGGGGCCCTGTTCAACTCTACTCGGGGCTAAGGTATGGCTCTTTCTGGAACTTCTGTGGGCATGTTGAGACAAGGCTGGAAGGTTGAGTATTACTTTATGAAAGGCTCTGAGGAAATAAACTTGGGACAAAGCTCCAGTCCAGATACCTAGATTATAAGGAAGGTTCTGCACATCTTCCCGAGGTGGCCATTGCAGGCTTACCAGGGTGGCTGTCAACGGGGAACTGTGTTCTTACTGAGGACCTTCTTACTGGTAAGGTCCTCACCTGGTCTTCATTGTGCAGGGCGAGAGACAGAGATTGAGATAGAGAAAGAAAGAGAGAGAGAACACTCTGGAATCTCTTCCTTTTTTAGAAGACCACTAATTCAGTCATAAATATCCCACCCTTATAACCACATCTAATCTTAATCAGCTTCCAAAGGCTCCACCTCCAAATACCATCGCATTGGAGATTAGGGTTTCAACCTAAGAATTGGGCAGGACATTAGTATTCACTCTAATTAAACATGTCTGGATCCCCCCTCCCTATGCCCTCCCCTCCCTCTTTCTTCAGGGATGTTCTCTAGAGTTTGTCTGTTTCTGTCACTTGCACTTTGTACTTTTCTTCTCTGCTTATATTATTACTGTGTTTTTATTTATTTATTATTTATTTAACAACTGAGTCTTTTGTGCCCCCACTCTGTGGCAGACACTGTTCTAGACACTAGATGTGTAACAGAGAGCACAGTAGAATTGGTCCCATACTTGCGGAGCACATAGTCTAATGGAGGAGATAGATGGTTGACAAGTAAGCAGACAAGTATATCCAGGTTGAGCATCTCTAATCGGAAAACCTGAAATGCCAGATGCTCCAAAATCAGAAACTTCTGTGTCACCAACATGACGCCACAAGTGGAAAATTCCACACCTGCCCTCAGGTGATGGGTCACAGTCAAAGAGCAGGTGCATTAAAAATATTGTATAAAATATCTTTAGGCAATGTGTTTAAGGTATACATAATACATAAATGAATTCCCTACCTTCATCATGCATATTCAAATATGTCCCAAAATACAAAATCTGAAAACCAAAACACGTCTGGTCCCAAGCAGTTTGGATAAAGAATAGTCTACCTTAATCAGAATAGTTGAAATGAGCAGGATATAGAAACAGAGAATAATAGGGGCAGGGATGGGGACTCCTACTTGGACAGAGGTCAAGAAGAATTTGTCTGAGGGGGTGACATTTAAACTGAGACCCTAAGAATGTGGAACCAGAGTGAGATATAAGGTGTGGCACAGAGAGGGATGGCAAGAGGGAGACTTTGCCTTGCTGAAAGGAGATGCGTGACTGGAGCAGAGAGGCTTGGGGACAGGCATGGGAAGAAGGCAGGGGCCAGATCACATGTGCCTGAGGGCTTCGGAGAAGGTCTTGGATTGACTCCGAAAATAGGTGGAAAGGAGCTTCGGAAGCCGACTGGTGACATTAGTAATCTGTATGAAATGACCAGCTACTGCATGAAGAAGGGGAGGAGGCATGAGTGACTCCAAAACACTAGGGAGGAGATTATTTTTGTTTCACTAGATCAGAGATGGTGGTAGCTCAGATGGGGTGGTGGCTGTGTAGAGTGAGATAAGTGGATAAATTGGAGAGATTTTGGAGATGGGTGTGACATACCTTAGATGCAGGAGTGAGGGCGACGGAGGACTCAGAGATGACTGACAGGCCTCTGGCTGGAGCACTCAGTCGTTGATGGTACCATTTTCTGGGGTGATGAAGACTTGGGGCGGGAGGGAGATCAGGCGTTCTGTTGTGGTCATGTTAATTTTGAGGTGCCTTAGAGACATTCATAGCTGGTGCTTTACCAGAGTGATAAATTCTGGGGATTACAGCATGGCTTTGGTGTTTAAAGCTAGGGGATGAGTAGGAGCCTCCTGGGGAGAGTCCAGCGAGTCACAGAACATTTTCTTGAAAAGAGGGAATGGACAGCTGTGCCAGATGCTGCTGAGAGGCCCAGAGGAAGAGGGCACACAGGGAACCATTGGGTATACAAATGCAGAGGGCTGTGGTGACTCTTTCGGAGCAATTATTTTTTTTTGGTAGTACTTGGTGTTGAACTGGGGGCCTTGTTCTTGCTAGGCATGTGCTCTACCATTTGAGCCATGCCTCCAGCCATTTTTGCATTGGTTTTTTATGAGATAGGGTCTTGCTTTATGCTTGGGTCAGCCTGGACTGCAATCCTCCTATTTATGTTTCCTTGAGTAGCTGGGATGGCAGTGCACGCCACCTTGCCCAGCCATTGGTTGAGATGGGATCTTGTGAACTTTTTGCCTGGGCTGGCTGCAAACTGCAATCTTCCTGATCTCAGCCTCCTGTGACTGTACCTGGCCTTCTTAGCAGTTTCGATGAATTGCTGATTCTAGAAACCTGCTCAGTGCTAAAGAAAGAATGGTCAGTTGATTAGAGTGTGCTGGGAAAGATGTCAAAGGAAAAGGAAATCACTTGTCCTTCAGTGGCTGAGTGGCCAAGGAGACCCAACACTGGGTGGGGGATGGGAAGTGGGGGGTGAAAGTGGAGGTGGGCAGGAGAGAGGGTGGTCTTTGCTATTGTGGGCAATCCCAGATTCTCCACTTTGATATTCTGCAGGTCCTAGGACCATGCCCTTGGCCAGAGTCAGTCTGTTACCTTGAGGTTCCTCAGCCTTGGGGAAGCTACAGGATTTTTTTGACCTCACAGTGGTACAACATATGATCTGCATCCAGTAGAGACTGTACACTGTATGGATTTTAAATTTGGGTCTTTTCCCAGGCTTGTGATATAGGGTCTCATACTTTGGTGATGCTGGGTAAAGGCTGCTGAGCTGTAGCTCCCAGTGGGCCCTAGAACTGCAAGGATGAAGGACCGATTTTCTACAGTGTACTGTATTCAGTAAGTTACATGAGATATTCAACATTATTATAGTTTTTGTGTTACAGATTTTCCCCAGCTATAGGCTAATGTAAGCGTTCTGAGTATGTTGACCATGGTCATGATGTCTGGTAGGTTATGTGTATTAAACACACTTTTGGCCTATGATATTTCCAGTTTATGATGGGCTCATTGGGTACACAGTCACATCATAAGCCGAGGAGCCCCTGTGCTTCAGTTTCCTGCCCAGGGCATCCCAATCTGGGCTTTGAGGATCCATGACAGGGTTCCACTGACTCAGCTCCTGCTCCAGCCCCAAGAATCCTTCAAATGTGAGAAAAGACACTTTTCTCCAGGCCATTGTGTACTTGTGAACAGCCTAGAGGACCACCCTCTTGTTTTGGTTTAAGTCTTCATTGGGGAGGGACTTAGGGCAAGCACTGAGGGGCTTGAGGTATATCCTGGGGCTCCTGTCCATGGGTTCCTTTCTGTCCATATTGTTTCAGAGGGGGGATGTGACTTTCCTGCAACCGATAGACTGGAAGTCACGCTTCTGTTTTTGCTGATTATAAAAGCACTGTTCTTATTATACAGAATTATTCAGGCAAGACAGAAGGGTGCTTTGTCTTTCTGGGAGTTTGTATCCCAGAGGTGAGGCAGCCTAATCTTCTTTTGGTGTTTCAGCAGGAGCATGGTATCCTGAGTCAGCTGACAGCTGCAGGGTCCTTCCAGGGACTCTTTTGTAAGACTCAGGTGTGGCACTGATAGCCCTGGTCGTCTCTGAGGTAGGAGAGCATCTCAGGCCATCACTGGTACCCACGTCACTCAGATAAACTTGGACATTGAGAACAATTTTGGGATAGCTGCTCCCACTTTGCCTGGCCTGAGTCCTCCTGTGCTGATGAAGCTCCTTTTCCATCCTTGGGTGCTAACTCCAGGCACCACACTATGCTCAAAAGTCAAAGAACAGCACAGAGTGTGCATCAGACAGCTTTGGTTTTCAGTCCTCAGTTGGGCAGTCCTTTAGCATTGATGGAGGAACCTTTGCTTTCCTTGTCAAAATAAGGACAGTTACATCTTCATTTGAGCTTTGTGGTCCATTCAAGAGGAGGATGAAGCTTTCTTCTCTGGGTGTTTAGCACCCAGGATGCTGAGACAAACCACAGACATGCCTGAAAGAACCGCCAGGCTAGTCCTACTACAGGTAGAAAGCCAGGTCTTTCAGCCTCATTGAGGTGATGTATGTGCTGAGTTTGAAGGAGGATAGGCCTGTATTAGGAGGTAGCCCTCTGTTCCTTGCAGAGGGAGTGTGTGTGTCAATGAGGGGTGACCCAGAATAGGCACGGATGGGGGGAACCAGCTCACAAGGTCCTTGTATATTTTGCTGAGAAGTTGGATTTTCTCTGGAAGACCATGGGGACCCATGAAGTATTTCTTGCAAGAGGGTAATACAAGACCCAACTGGCATTTTAGAAAGATCCCTTTGGCCACTATGCATGAAGGGGTTGGAGGAACGTGAGGCAGGAAACAGGGAGTCCTGTTAGGAGACCGAATTGTGATGGGCCTGAAATGGGGGCAAGGCAGAGGGTGAGTGAGGAGGAACTGGTCAGATGGATCAGGCAGAGCCCTTTAGAGCTCAGTTCCTGGGGACTTATTGGAAGTGGACAGTGAAGGAGGAGTCCAGGATGCTGTTAAGATCTCTGGCGCGGTGGCTGACTGGCTGACAATGTTATCACCTGAGAGAAGGGAAGAGGAGAGAGAGAAAGGGGAGAGAGAAGGAGGAGGAGGTGGAGGAGAAGGAGTAGGAGGAGTCAGGAAATGGGGGAGGGTGTTTGGGTTTCAAACTTGTTTGAATGCCTTTGGAACCTGCAAGTGGAAATGTCAAATACAAAAGGTGTTTGTTATTTGGGCATTCAGGAGAAAGGCAGGGGCTTGGGAGGGGGATGATGAGAGTAAGGGAAATAACAGGAAAAGCAGTGAGCAGAGCCAGCACTGGGCACATGTAGACCTGAGCTCCTTCAAAGAACTCCAAGCTCCTCTGGGGAGGCAGGGCCTGCACGTGTGGACAAGTTAGTATGAAGAGGAGGCCTTGTTTAATTAGGTGTTTGAGGATTAAAGTGTCTGTTGCAGATGAGGCTGGGAGAACCACAGAGGACAGTGTGGAGAGACAGGGTTGGTCCTGCAGCTGGGCCAGGAAAGAATGAGGCTGTCTGAGAGCAGAGGCTTCTCAGAGAAGGGGGCACAAGAGGAAGCAGAAGTGAGCATGGCTTGTCCTGTGGGGAGGGACTGTCCCGCTGAAAGCAGAAGGTGCCAGCTGAGGAGGAGAGTTCTTCTGTGTGTTGGGGATGGGGGAGTGTGAGATGGGAATTGTGGTAGACCCTGAGCAGGTAGGGGTTCAACCTGCCCCTCCCCCAGGCAGTCCCCAACTCCAGCTGGAGGATGAAGTAGTCACATGGATCCTGGATTAGGAGTTATATTAAGTCCTAATTAGTACATCTGGTCTTCTGTATCTGCATAATCCACATTAATGGATTCACTTAACTACAGATTGAAAAAGTCACAATGAAAATATCAACATATCAAGCCGAGCATGTTGGCTCAAGCAGGTACTTGGGAGGTAGTGATCAGGAGGATTGTGGTTTAAGTGCAGCCCAGGCAAAAAGTTGGCAAGACCCCATCTCAACCAATGGCTGAATGTGGTGGTGAATGCTTGTAATCCGAGCTATATGGGGAAGCACAGATAGGATTGTGCTCCTGGGCAAGTCCAGGAATAAAGTGAGACCCTATCAAAAAAAAAAAAAAGCAAAAAGAACTGGTAGAATGGTTCAAGGGCTTGATATACAGTGCCTAGCAAGTGTGAGGTCCTGAGTTCAATCTCCAGTACTGCCCAACAAATCAACATAGCAATAAAAGTAATATGAATAAAAATGCAGTACAATAACAACTCATCTAGCACGTACATTGTATTAGATATCCAAATTAACCCAGAGCCAACTCGCAGTATACAGGACTGAGTAGGTTCTACTCAAAATCTGTGCCATTTTAAATAAAAGACTTTAATATCCTCAGATCTTGGTGTCAGAGAGGGGGGTTCCTAGAGCCAGTCCCCCGAGGACACGGAGGGATGATTACGTGGTTCCTGTTGAAAACTGACCTTGTGGGATATTAGAATAAGTGGCCTCCTTAGGTGGTGACTCACCATCTTCAGATGTGGAAACTGAGGCAGAAAAAAAAAAAAGGTCGGGAATGTGAGTCAAGTGTAGAGTGAAGTGTCCTGAGATCGAATGCCAATACTGATATACATATATATTCAGACATATGCACATATATGTGTACGCACATATGTGTACACACATGACACACATGTATATGCACATGGGCGTGTGTATGTGTGTGTGGGGAAATCATTCCCAATATGGACATCTTGGGAAATACACACTTTTCATACTTCGTTTTTAATGTGTGTACATCAAGTTTAACACAGTGGTGTCTGGCAGTACCTGCTGTTTTGTAAGCTATATTTTTTTTCTGTAGATACACGGTCAGCATTGTCCCATCTCCATGCATGCAGGTGTACTGTACTGATTTTCTGTGGCAGTCTAGTTTTCCTATGTGAGCTGTGTCCCCATGGATGGCTTGCACAGCTTGTCTGTGTCCACTTGTCCATTCACTCCTATCATCTAAGGGATAGGCATCTGGGTCCCATCCTGCATATAGTGGGGGAAAGCCACCTTCTAGGCTCTCTGGGGGAGAGGGGATACTCAGGCAAGACCCTCAGAGAGCTTTTGGGACCTGCGTGCAACTTTCTTAAGGTGACAGGAAGCTGGGATGAAGGGTGGGAAGTTTCTGGGTGGCTCCGATTTGTGTTTTGGGTTCCTCTCTGCTGGATGATCATTAAAGAGACAGAGACCACCTGAAACAGAGACAGTGCTCAGGTTGAGCTGGATTTTAGAAAGATGCAGAGGCCTCTTTAGTCGCCATCTGAGACTCAAGGAGAGATGATGCCCAAAGTGGAGGAGTTGAGAAATGGGTCTGTGTGTTAGTATCAAGACACTAAATGGGCTGGTGATGTCAGCGTCAAAGCAGGGGCCAGTGGGGATGCAGAGAGGGCTGGAGCATGGTGGCCGGACCTGGATTTGGAGGTCCGAGGTGCATACTTTCTCTGCTCAGTTTCCCTAAGGGGTTCATTTCTCTGGGGGCATTTTAAATAAGGAGCAAGTATCATTGCCTGCTGCTTGCTAATTCTCCCCTAGCTCCTGCAGGGACAATTTGAAATCCCTAAGAAATCAACAAGTAGGAGCTACCAAGTGGCAACCCCTGAGCTCAGAAGACTGGAGATGCAGCAGTCCAGTGATTAAGCTGTGAACTTCCCCTACCTTGGAAAGGGGTGGAGACTGCTGCCTGGAAGAGGGGTGGGCTGCAGTCTCTCAGCAGGTGGGCAGCAAGCTGGGCAAGGAACAGGGACGCTCCTCTCCCTCTCCCTCCTCACTGCTTTCCTCCTTCCCTGGCTGGTTCACTCACAGGAAGCCCAGGGAGGCAAAAGCCCTTTGGCCTTTTGAGGGTGCATTGTGTTTTTGTGCTTCTAGGGGGGCTGGGCCTGGGGGGTGGGGAGCGCTCAGAGAGTGCCCCTTAGAGCAGCTGCCATGGCGAGGACCAGTGGTCTCCACTCCCCTGCTGTCTGTCTCTGGGCAGCACTGCCCACTCACCTGAGCATAGCACTGGGTCCTCTGCATGGTTGAAAGAGAACCGGCTTGGAGAAGGGACTCTGGTGCGATGGTGTGTTGCAAGGGAAACTGGGGTGGTTGGTGTGTAGGTCTTTAGTGTGCCTCAGCCTTATTCATGCTGGTATAAAGGTGTGTGCTGAATGGAAAGGTGGCAACTATGGACATTGTTGTCCCTGAAAATGTGACTGATGACAGCCCATGGATCCATGATTGCATCTTAAAACAGAGGTAGAAGAGATCTAAAAGACGATCCCAACAAAATTTTGTTTTATAGATGAGGAAGCTGAACTTCAGAGAGGCAGTTATTTGCCCACACAGCTAAGGAATGGCAGCACCCAAACAAACAGTCAGGTGTCACCTCTTTGGGTAGTACCCTGCTCTTGGAAACAGCTTAGCACATGGTAGAGGGTGAACTGGACAGAGTCCAAAGCCCTGGTCCAGACTTGTGACATCTGTGATTCTGTCTTCTTATTAAAAAGTGGACAGAATCGGGTGGGCACTGGCGGTGCACAGCTGTAATCCTAGCTACTTGGGAGATTGAGACTGGGAGGATTGTAGTCCCAAGCCAGTCTGGGAAAAAAGTTTGTGAGACCCCATCTCAATGGGGAAAAAGCCAGGTGTGGTGTTACGTGCCTGTCCTTCCAGTGTCCACCCTGGTCCAGGCTGGACTGGGCAAAAAGTGAGACCCTATCTCCAAAATAACCAAAGCAAAAAGGGCTGGAGGCATGGCTCAAACAGTAGAGTGCCTGCCCTGAGTTCAAATCCCAGTACCACCACTACAAAAAAGAAAAAGAGAAAAAAGGACAGAATCAAATCTATCCTGTTCACTCATGGGTGTAGAAAATAACAACTGTGACAGTATAGGCAGAGCATCTCTTACGAATTGTTTGGGATCAGAAGTATTTTGGATTTTTTTAAATTTTGGAATATTTGTGTAAATATATCTCTATATAAATGTATATAGATATATATAAAGAGATATGTCAGAGATGAGACCAAATGTCTAAACATGAAATTTACTTATGTTACATGTGTAGCTCATATACACAGCCTGAAAGTAATTTTATACCATTTTTATGCATGAAAAAGTTTCATGGTATGGAATTTCTCACTTGGGATGTTATGGTTTGGATATGAAGTGTTCTCTCCTCCCCCAAAGGCTCATGTATTGAAGGCTTGTTCCACAATGCAATGTTTACAGGTAGGGCTCTGATCTCATCCATGGGTTAATCCATTGATGGGTTCATATTTGAATGGACTGGTGGGAAGCAGTGAGAACTGTGGAAGGTAGGGTCTGGTTGGAGAAAGTGTGTCTCTGGAGTGGTGTCTTTGAAGGGTATAACTTGTCTCTGGCTATTCCGATCTTTCTCTCTGCTTCCTAGCTGCTGTGAGGTGAGCAGCCTCATCGTCACACATTCTTACTGCCAGGATGCACTGCCTCAGTGTGGGCCCATTGCAATGGAACCAGTGACTATGATCCAAAATACACCTTTCCTCTTTTAGGTTGTTTTTCTCAGGCATTTCCTCACAGCAAGGGAGACTGACTAACACAGGTGATGTTGATATGAAAATATTTTCAGAATTTGGAGTATTTCAGATTTTAGATTTTTGAATTAGGGATACTCACCTGTACTTGGAATGCTGCAAAGTTTAAAAATGTGATGTTCCCCAGTCCCTGTGCTGGTCTGGAGAACCTGGGTTCGTCCCGATGGAAGTAAGGGAGGGCAGCAACGGGGCAGTTGGGCAGACCCCAGAAAGGGGCAGGGGAAGAAAGGCAGGGAAATTTTACAGCTTGGATACAAGCAGAGCCCTGGAAGATGGCTTTTGGCTTCTAGCTGTGGGCAGAAGGTCTAAAACCAGTTGGAGTTCAGGCCAACCTAGGCCTGGCATAGGGGATATCATTTCAGCTTCCTTCCCTTTCCTTTAGTTCTATGACAGTGAGATGGACAGACAGTTCCTGAGCCCCTACACTCCTGGCAGAAGCCTGCCAGTCCATGGAGCACTGTAGGCTGGGAAGGGAGCAGTGGGGGTATTCAGAAATCCATCAGTAGGGGGTCCTACCCTCCTTTCTTTCTACATGAGTGCGCAGGCCTGCCTTGCTCTTGTCTTCCCACCCCTCTCTCTCCTTCGGATCAACTTCCCAGAGGTCAATGGCAGAAAGGAGGGGAAAGAAACAGCAATGATGATGACTTTGATTTTTTTTCCCCCCTTTTTCTGTTGGTGCCTGGGGAGGGTAGTTGTTTTGCTTCCTGGGCTTCAGTGGAGAATTCTTTGCCAGACAATCATCTCGGCGCTTTCATTGCTTTCTGATGCTCCTCTAACTGCACAGGGTCGGCTATTAAATGGTCATCAAACCTCAGCCTCTATCCCATCAATAGTCATAAAGTTGGGGAGATAAAAGCCATCAGTTTTCCATTATAGCTGAAAGCAATACTGTAGATGGCTATTTTCTGAATGCTGCAGATAGATGTATTTTAACCAGAGCAGGGTTTCCAGTGGCCCTGGCTCAGCCGTGGGCCCTGCTGGGCCTGGGATAACCTGCTAGGTGGTTAAAATGGAGGTGTGGCCTGGGATTTTCTGCCTTAGCCCCCATCCTCCTCAGAGAGTCGAGTGGAGAGGTCCTTGGGCTTGGGGTGCTGGGTGGAGGCCTTGGTAGCACTGTGGGATGCGACCCTTCATGCTGACCAGATGTTGTCATTAGATGCAGGGAGTTGCCACCTGCTTATTCTGATAGGAAATGGTCCTCCTTTGCTTGATTCTAGGCTTCTGGGAGGTCAGGGGCAAAGCTGGCTTAAGCAGTGCTTGGGTGGGGTGAGGAAGTCAGCGCGTGCAGGCTGGGCCTGTGTGGACCTTGAGCAGCTTAGCTCAAGGAAGCTGGCACCTGGGATGCAGGATGCTGGGAGGAGCCCAGAAGCATCACTGCCTCTGATATATGTTTGTGCCTATAGTGTCTCACAAACAAGCAGGCCATTTGGAAATGGATTTTGCAATCAAATAGCCTAGCAGCAAGGAGCCATCAGATGAAGTCCTCAGAATGAACTCTTCTAAGCACTCCAGTTCTAGGGCTCTCCTGACTACGGTTCCAGCAGAATCCCTGGCATCAGCCCCTATGCCTGCAGCTTCCCTTCCTACCCTCCCTGAATGCTTCTCCTGCTTCTAGGCTCTTGCAGGGACGGGTCCTCTGCCTGGGTGTCTGCCTGGCTCAACAGAAAGTACCCAGTCACATTAGGTCTGTGGTCACCACCTCTTTGCAGCAGCTATCTTTTCCGGGAAATTGCCTTCTCTGGTTCCTGTGCTCATATACCACTGTGTTCCAGCTCTGTCAGAGCTATTCTTAGGAGGCGTCACAGTGGTTGAGTAAGTGGCCTTTATCCCACAATCCTCTGGGGTCAGTTCACATTTCCTGCTCTTTCTAACTCCAGTTTCCCCTCCACAGCCTGGCTGGCAAGATCTCATCCCAGGTGCCTAAGCTGCAGGACTGGCCCCTCATGGCCTGAGATCATCTTTTTAGCCTGTGCTTTTGGCTCCTTCTGCCAGCCTCACAGGTTCCTCAGCATCTGTGCTGGGCCTTCTGCCCCAGCTGGCCCCATGTGCTCTCCATGGATGTGAAGTCCACTGACCCCAGACTTGCCCAGAGAGACCCCTCCCACTCCCATAATTACTTCCTTCAAGACCACGGGGCTCCCTGTGCTGCAGTTCCCATGTCCCTCATTAGGGCCCCAGGGCAGTGGGGTCTTGTGAGCCAGGATTTCCAGCCTTCTCTCCTGTCCAGTGGCATGCCACTCAGTAAGGCCTGGGCACCCCTGGCTCTTGTCCTGCCTTCTCAACACTTCTGAAAAGAACACCTCTTAGTATCAGAGACACCTCAAAATCTTCTTGCCCCTGGAAGGGGCACATTGTAGTGGGAGAGAGGGAAAACAGTTCTCATTGTTTTTTCTTTTTCTCTTTCTGCCTCTGCTGCACCCTCAGAAAAGTAAGAGCCAGGTGCCTTCTCCACCACATCTGCTCACATGTGGCCCTCCTAATGGTGATACCATGAGCATTGGGTGCGGTGGCGTGTTCATTCACCCCTGTACCTGGCCTCGGGCCTGACATGACTCAGGGGTACAATGAATACTCCTGAAATTCTTCCTCCCTCCCTCCCTCCCTCCCTCCCTCCTTCCCTCCCTCCCTCCCTCCCTCCCTTCCACAAGGGTGCTGGCGATAGAATCCAGGGTTTTGTGCATGCTAGGCAAGTGTTCTACACTGAGCAATATCGCCAACCCACTTGTGGCGTTCTTGAAAGCTTTTTGTCTCTGAAAGCAGAGATTGTAGCAGGTGCCCTCACCTTTTTTTTTTGATGATACAAGGTCATCCCTAATGACCAGGTAAGGTGCATAGATGGTACATTCAGTGCCTTCAGGTTCAGTGACTTCTCTGGAACCACTCGCCCCTCCACTAATTAGCCCTAGACACTGGAACTTCTGAGCCCTTGTCGTGTGCTTTTCTGTCTCTTTCGATGTGTTTGCTGTCACTTCATGCCAAAGGTTTTATCTGTCCCTGGTCACTTTCTTCTGTCACCCATTCACTTTTGCTGGTTTACCAGGGAACAGAAAACCAGACAACGGAGTGTGTTAGAATTATGAATGCATTAAGAGCCCTGGGGCTTTGAGTAGAGAGAGGATGGATTTTTTAGGAGTAAAAGATCTGTTTTAGTGTATAAACTTTATATTGCCTATTTGGGCAACCTCCTCATTCTTGGCAGGCTGCCAGACGAGTGACCTACAAATGTGCTGCTACAGCGGAGTCCTTTTAGATTAAAAAATATATATTTTAAGATGACTTTGGAAAGGGACAACAGAGCATATGAAGGCCTTTTGGAAGTGGACTTGGCCATTGAGATGGATCAGGATAGTGGACCCCCTCAGATTTCTGTCTGTTTCTCTGCAGTGACCACACCTTCATTGTCCTCAGTGTTCTCTGTTGACCTATTCCACCATAATTTTACCCTGTTGTTTTGTTCTGGACTGTGGGTTCAGGGATCCGGATAAAGACAGTTTTGGTCTCAGTGGGTGGAGTTGTGGTCTCAGTGGGTGGAGTTGTGGCACTAGCACAGAACAGTGACTCTAAGGCTGAGGCTGTCAGGATGGAGCTGTGATTGCCTTACCACATGGTGCCAAGTGTCTTGGTGATGGTGACAGCAATGGCTGTCTTACCCAGGGGCGCTAGGAATCAGGTAGAAATGCTGTGCTGTGAAGCTTCCCACCACAGACTGAGTTGGGCTGGGCCAGAATTCTGGGGACCCTCCATCTGCCCATCTTACTGCGAAGACCTCAGGGAATGCACACAATCTCTCTGGTTTGCACCAAATGATAACAAAGGGATTGAATTAAATTATACCCATCCCAAATTCTGTGCTTTGTGAATGATGAGTTGCCTTATATCTGGATTTGGGGTGGAGGGAAGGAATTGAGGAGAACCATGAGCTTAAGGTTTTAATAATAAAGTTTTTCCTGCCCAGCAAGGTAGAAAAGCCCGGGGCTTATCATTTTGTTGTCATTCTGCACATCATGTGATTCTGGAAGTTCGCACGAGAGTATACAGTGGGTTGTGTGTGTGTGTGTGTGTGAGTGCTGTGCTGTGTGTATGCATGAGAAATATGGGAGTGGGTGGGGATGGGGGAATGGGGAAATGAGGGATCGGGGGCCAGTGCTTGAAGGACAGAATTACGAGAGGAGGGTTTCTTGCCCAGCATTCCAATACAAGGCTCAACCTCTCACTGATTCTGGAAAGTGGATAGGAGCCAAAAAGGAGACCGTGGACCAATCACTTCCGCCTTTGGGCAGCAACTTCCTCCTTTCTGTGGCGAAAGGCTGGTCCCTTGTGTTCTATAGCTCTGAGAACCCAGGGAATATTTTTGCAACTCTTTCCTCTCCCTCTTGGTGCCAGGTGTGCAGTGGCATTGCCTCCTTGGATTGGGGGTGGCTTAGCTGTGATAGGTCATTTCTCCAGAGCATCCTGGGGTCTTCATGTCTATAGGTTTTCCAGGATTGACAGAAGATCCTGTGGCCACTTCCTCTTCTGTATTGGGAAGAGGCCAGGCAGATGACAGAGGGGCGTGAACTCCCAATACTCATAAGCTAGAATAGCAGAGAGAGAATCTCTCTCTGGTCACTGCTCCCAGGCTAAGTCTGTTGGCAGTGAGGTGATGGTGAGATGGCTGTGAGTGTGTACTCATGTGAGGGTTCTTGAATGAACCATGTACATAGGCTGTGAGAGAGGTTGTCCATATGAGTGTGTCTGTATGTGTCTGTGGGCTTGTCAACATGCCTCCCCAAAGTGTTTCTGAGTTGTAGGTGCTACCTCTATAAGGAAATTTCCATCTCTTTAGTAGTATACTCATGTAATTTAATGACAGGAACATGCTCTGAGAACTGTCACTAGGCAGTTTCGTTGTTCGAACATCATAGAGTACATCTGTGCAAACTGAGATGGCTATAATGTCACTAGGTCATGAAATCTCACGGAACCATGTATGTGGTTCATCGTTGACTAAACATCAGTTATGCAACACACGACTATAACCAAGTCCAGATTCCCCATGGTTGTAAAAAGAGAAAACCTGCAAGTAGGAGGAAGACCTCCCAGGTCCCAGTCTCATCTTCTGGGACCCTTTTCCCCTTGAGATGGTTCACAGATGACCTTGGCCACTACCCATGGTAATTGTGCTCCCAGTTAGCACTCAGTGCTTGTGTGGATACCTGTTCACACTAATGCCCAATGGAACAGCTGGAACCAGGCTGAGAGAATTACTATTGTTACACAAAGGATCAGGGAGATGAGGAGATGAGCACAGGGAGTGACCTACTGTGCTTGGACTGACTGTTGTCACTAGGCCTGGCTTGTTTTCTGTGGCTGGCAGGTTCTGTCCCGCTCTAGTCTGGATCAGCTCCATGTGCTGGGCACCATTGTGACCATAGTTTCTTCACTGTCTAGACCCTAGGCAGTGGAGGGGATTGTCCCCTGCGGTACAGTAGCAGCAAGGTAGCCCCAACTGAGCTGTTGAGTGTTAAGCACCCTATCACTGTGCCAGGAACTGTCACGCCCAGCCTCATGTACTCTTTACAGCCCTTTCAGGTAGGCACTCTCATTATTTCTCTATGTTCAAATAAAGAAACTTGAGGACCAGCGATTTTAAGGGACCTGCCCAAGATCTCATGGCAACAAAGTGGAGCAGAAATGTGAACTGGTGCTGACTCCAAAGGTTGTTTTCACCGTATCATCTCTCCACATCTCTGTGGCTTAATACAATGCTGATTGTTAGGTCCCATTGTGGAACCTGCAGAAGCAGGATCCCTGGGTGTGGAGTGTAAGAGTCCAATTTTTCCCTGGCTTCCTGGGCTATCTTCTTGGAGATGGTGGAGAACCATTGCAGGCACATACACCCTGCCCAGCACCACTGTACAGTGGCCTGGAGGGCAGCTCCTGGGATAGCCTGAACAACACATTTAAATCTCACGGTCTGCCTGTGATTAGTTTATTTGCTGGTGTCTTCATTCTAGAACTCTGCCAGTGGTAGATGGGGAGTGCCTGGGTTGGAAAGTGGCCCAGATTTATCTGCCATTAACCTGCGTGCAGCATCCACAAACTTGTCTGTTCATCCGCCAGCATTTCTACCATTAAAATAACCCCCTGTTAATTTATCTTTGGGAAAATAATCAAAAAATGTTTCCTTGAGTCCAGGCAGTCATTGAAAATGGGATTACATTGCAGTTGACCACTGTGGCATGAACAGAACAGACGGGTTGTCTTGAGCAAGGCTCAGCATGGAGGCTGCTGTCTGGCTAACATGCAGTAGCAATGCTCACCCCACCACCATACAGGGAGTTGGCTGTGACACACAGCAAACTGCATGTCCTTTCTTAACTGTGGAACTGAGTACACTGGCCCTAGGGGGAAGATAGAGTCTGGGCACAGGATTCTTCTTGAACTTGTCTCCTGCAGGCGGCTGTATGGGATGGGCAGGATACACGTGTGGAGCACCCAAGGCCTGGGTCACACAGTATCATGCAGGAAAGAGAGGAACAGGGTAGAACTTATTCCTTCAGGGTGACCTGGTTTAGTGGGATCAAATTCTCCCTCCACCCAGGCCAGCCCCATGGCCTATCACAGAGGAGGGAGGGTCAAGGCAGATCCTTTCCAACTCCCACGGGGAACAGGGCCCAGCAGAGACTGGGACCTTGGAGAGTTGAAACCCTGTCCTTGGAGCAGTGACCACCCAGGCCAGATGTACAGAAGGTTCAGCCTGTTATCTTATTCAAGCAGGGCTGGCGGAGATGAGAACTGGAGAGGGATTGATGAAGGTAGATGGCAGAAGGTTGGATAATGTCTCCCACAGTTTATGTCTACCCAGAATTTTGGAATGTGGCCTTATTTGGAAATAAGGTTTTTGTAGATGAACTCAGTTTAGAGGAAATCATAGTGCATTGGGATGGGCCCTAAATCCAATTACTGGAATCTTTATGAGAAGAGAGGTGATCACAGAGATACACAGGGAAGAAGGTTGTGTGACAATGGATATAGAGACTGGAGTGTTGTCATCACAAGCCAAAGAATGCTGGCATTTCCACAAGCTGGAAGAGAAAGAAAGGATCCTCCCTGAGCCTTCAAAAGGACCTAGGCCTACCCACACTATGAACTCTGACTTTAGGCCTCTAGAACTGGAAGAGGATGATACACTGTTATTTTAAGCCATCTAGTCTGTAGGAACTTGTAAGAGCTGTCCTAGGAAGCTAATAGAGAGGTAGGATCTCCCATAGTTCTCCAGGATTATCATCAGCCAAAGAAGGGCTGTCTTGTCATTGTCTTCCCCAAGGCCATTGGGATCTGGCAAGCTTTATGACAATTCATATGGCTCTCAGGGGCAGATGGGTGAGCAGGTGTTACTAAAGAAAGCTGGGATTGGCTCAGGAAGGTTTTCTGAGGAATGGGTGCTGGAGAGAATGGAGTAAAGGATACTGGGGTGTCCTAAACAGGGAGAGAGCTGGAGGAAGACTACAATTTGGAATGCAGAGACTTACAGCAGGTGGGCTGTCATTCCGTCTGGGGCCAGCATTCTCAGTATAAAGCTCAGGTCCATTGACTGGTGCCAGGTTGTGACCCTCAAAGGGGGACTGCAATGTTTAAGGTCAGGCAGCCCTGGCTCTGCCCTTGTGACCCTCACTCTTATCTGCATGTCTCACTATTAGATTCTGCTGCCACCATCCTACCCACCACCCAGAAGGGGATGCTTGACAAGTGTGGAACAGCAGCCTAAACCCACCCACCCCTCTGTAAGGACTAGTAACCTTGGCCTTGATCGTCAGAGAGACCTGTGCTCAAGTCCAGCCCCAGCACTCCCTAGCTGTGCCACAAGTCATATAGCTTCTTTAAGCCTTGGCTTCCTTCTCTGTATAGTGGGGAACTTTGTGCTACCTGTCTGTCTCAGTGTGCTTGCAAGGATTAAATACATTAATGCTTTTAGAAGTGCTTAGCTGACACATAGTAAACACTCAAAATTGTTAGCTATGATTATTTATTATTAGTTTTGTAGGTCTCTTAGTAAATGCAAAGGCAGGACTAAAAGGAAATAATTATAGAAACACAAACAGCATAAAAATGCCAGTTTGCAAAGTACAGGTTTCAGCTGTAATGTCTGGGCTGGCTCAGTGTGTCCTGCCTGGCACTGGGCACTAGGCTTTAGTGAAGGGCTTCTGCTCTGGCCTGCTTACCCTCTTGAAGCTGTTTGATCTGTTGTTGACCACAGAACTCATTGACTTGTAGTGGGAACTGGTCTGCAGATCACTCCTTGTTCAAGGTCTCAGCTTTTAGAGGAACTCTGAAATCTTCTTTGCGAAGACCTATCATTAGTCTTTGGCTCTTTGACCTTTTCAGACAGGCTGGCTTTGCCTCCAGGATGGATGCTTGGGTGGCTGCTGGTCCTCTATGCTCCCACCCCTGTCTGCTCTTTTTCAGGGCAAGATCAGTCAGGTGGGACGGGTTTTGAGAAGTTCTGTGGCACAAGGGTGAGTGGGAGCATGCTCTAGCCTGGGCAGGTTAGTGTCCTGGGACTGTGCACCATGTCAGTGGCCATTGCAGTCTAAGAAAGGCATTGGAAATGTCCCTCACAGGGGCTCCCACCAGGAGTGGTCCTCTGCATGATGCCAGTATGTGTCTATCTGCATTTGAGTCTGGGAGGAGGATCAATGGAGGAAGACAACCTAAAAGATATTCCTTGCCAACTCTTTAATACCCCGAAATGATTATTTTTGATTTCATCCATGTTCCAGTCTATGCACATGGACTTATCATTGTCCATCGGATTGACCTCTTGCAGAGCCTTTGTTTACAGACCACCTGCTACTTGGCCCCTGGTTTAAGACATAGGGCTCTGTTGAAGGCTCCCAATAATATTTTATCAGCTCATTATTTGCAGACCTACTATTACATAGGAGTGAATCAATTGTGTATTGGAAGAATAGCCCTGCTATCAACTATATAACTGGTTTACCTCCTCACTGCTGCAGATTCACACAGTTCAGAATTCCTTGTACTCCGTGTCAGAGCAACGATTGGTGGAGTCTGCTCTTGCTCTGCAACACTCTTACCACCAGCAGTCAGTGTTTACATGAAATACAGGTTTCCTGTAAGGACAGCTTGTAGATCTCCAGAAGGCCAAGGAGCAGCAAGAAGCACCACCAAGAAACACTAAGAAACACTTGTTCCCCCCCACCCCCACCATAGAAGACCTTCTGCAGTGAGACACCATCAGGGACAGGAGGCAGGAGGATTGTTCTCTGGGACCTTGGGTCGGAGGTCATCAGCTTGATTTACTTTTCTCCCTGTGGGCTTATGAGTCTGTAGTCCACTTATGCATGCCACCCCTCTTGTTTCCTGGGTGTGGTTTATGGTTTCTAGCTTTCCACCCACCCTACCCTACCAGCTTCCATTTCTCCTGCCATGTTTGGCTCTTCTACTGGGGCCTTGTTTGTTGAGTCACCTCCTCCTGTCTGCCACCTGCTTCACCCTGTTTGACAGACTAAGATGCTGCTTTCTACCTTGTATTCTAGTTGCCTACCACAGAAGTGGAATTAAGGACCTGGAGTTGTTACAGGAAATTCTGGATATCCCCTGGTATTAGGTGTAATCTGCTTTCCAGACTATTGGGGAGAGGAGTGAGAGAGCGGTCTTGGGGAGCTACCCTCTGCTTCAGAGTTTTCCTGAGAGGGTCTAATCCTTTCCAAGTGAGCCCAGGGAACCCTGCTGCTTACTACCCTTGGAGAGAATGGGAGGTTAGTGGGGCTCCTTTTTTCCCTAGGCTGAAGCCCAGCTGCTCAAGAGAACCTCTGTTCATGCATCCTAACCCTTTGCGGAATCTCTCAATTCCATTCCAGAACCTGCTCATTCATACTTGTCCATTGTCCATTCCACTTTATAGAGAGCTTTGCAGACTTGCCTTTTCTCCCTGAATCTGCTGTTACTAGTATCTTGATTTTGACTCAGGCTCTTCTTCCTTTTATACCTTGTATTCATATGTTATGTACTCCCACCATCCCTTAAACCTCAGTCATTTTTTTACATTTAAAATTGTTTTATTATCATATTATTGTTTTACTGGGGGTACATTTTGACATTTACAAAAGTTCTTACAATATGTTATAGTTGAATTCACCCCCCTCCATCATTCTACTTTATTCCCTCTCCCTCTAGTTCTGGAATAATTTCAACAGGTCTCATTTTTTCCATTTTCATATGTGAGTATATAGGAAATTTAATATTCTCCTGATATTATCATAAATACAGTATTTTTACCACATTAATCCTCCTAAACCCTTTCCTTATATCCTACCCTTCCTACTGGTACCAACTGCCAAACAGGATCTATTTTACCTTTCTGCTCTCTGCTTTTAAAAAAAGACATTTTTTGTTTGTTTAAGATAGCTATACAGGAAGTTTCATTGTGACATTTCCTTGTATATAGGTTGAACTTCAGTCTTTTCAGATCCTGCATGGTATGCGTGAGGGACCCTTGAAGAAGTGAGGAACTTTGCCTGGTCTCTGAATCTTCTGGTATTAAGAAACCTGTATCCAAATGCTTGATGAGCTAATGAAGAGCCTCCTTGCTCCTTCTTTCTGTTATGTCATTACACGGCTGTTGACATCTGTCTTGTGTCCCATGGGAATAGTCCACCTGGATACTTTACCTTTTCCTTGGTTGAAACCAGAGGTTCCGGTTCAAATTCTCAGAAGCTCCAGGGTCCCAATGTTCAGTTTCTTCATGGTAGAGGTTTCTGGAGGGTGAGGAAGCTAATCCAGTGGAGCTCAGTGACTACCTGTTCTCCTGGGCTCAGTGGTCTGCCTTGTTCCCTCTGGTTTGCATAGGGAGGCTCTGGATAGGGAGCCTCTGGTGGGAACAGACCCATTGCTAGACTGTAGCTGCACATAGCCAGCACTGTGTATGTACTGACAAGGTGGAGAGCCTTGCTTTCTGGGTCACCAAGCTGGTGCCCAGCCTTGTAATGTCAGAGGGAGACCTACTGTGAAGTTGAATGGTAGAAACAGAGAGAGAAGACCTGAGATACAGTACTTTGGGAAAGCACACCTGACTGGAGGGTAAAGGGGATGAGAACTTTTAACCAGAGGGGTGTGTGGCCTTGTGTGTGTCTGTCAGGGTAGCAGGGCCTTCAGAGGGGTGTGTCTGTAGGACATGTGTGACAGAGCTTCCTGCATACAGGTGAGACAAAAGGGCTACACTCTGTCCTCGCTGGATGCCACAATCCACGTGCTTGACCTTATGGTGACAGATTGGAACCCCCTAGTTTATAGATTTTATTTTTAAAGCCCTTTTTGTAAAACACTAACCTCAGCGAAGGGGAAGAAGGAAGAAAAAGAGAAAAAGCTGAGTTCAGCAGCTGCAGTTTGCTGTATTTTTCATCTTGCATCAGCAAGTTGGGACCACAAATAATCTGGTCTTACATGCTCCAATGCTGCCGCCACCTAAGACTTTGGCCACCCCCCAGACCCCCAAGCAGCATATTCCTGGGAACCGGCCATGCTTCCCTTCTCAAGAACCTGGCTCAAGGGCCTGGAGGTGGACAGGCAGGGTAGGGGGGTCTAAGTGGGAGGAAGAGTATATAGAGAGAAAGCACTGGCCAGCAAGGGGGTGGTGGGTAATTAATTTCTGAATGGTTCTGGAATCAGCTAAACATTTCCTTTTAACCAGTCTCCTCAGCCTCACATCCTTTGTTAGTTCAGGAAAAATGTCATTTATAATGGATGTTGCCTTGATAAATTGCTCCTGAGAAGCACAGCGTTCTCATTAGTCTATATAATGAGAAAGACTCCTAGTGGTGGCATAGCTGCCCAGATATTTGCCTGATAGGAAAAATATTTGTCTACACTGTTTGTTCTAGAAGGCTTGGAATGGAGGGCAGTGAGGAGGGGTTTGAAAGCAAGATCCCTGTACTTTCTCAGCAGACCCCAACTACACCTGCTCCTTCCTACTTTCTGGTAGGCCCAGGCTGCTCGTGTGTTCTGCCCATACCTGTCCCTTTCCCCTTCTTTGGCTTCTGCACTAGGAGTTTGTCTAGCCAGGCAAAGAAGAGAATTAGGGTGCACATGAGCTGCCGTGTTCTCTTTTTATTATCGCTATGAAGAAAAAGAATAAACATATTTATAGCACATTCTAATTTTCAGAAGCACTTTAGTGTATGTGGCTGCATTGAATCCCCCAAACAGTCTTCTGTGTGTGTCACAGCTACCTACCTAGGCACGGAGCGGTACAGTAATATTTCCAGAGCTTATGGCTTATAAGCAGGTGTTTTGATCCCAGTTCTGTGCCCCACCATTGACTCCCTTTGCCCTTCTTCTTATTGGAGACTGGACACATTAGCTAGCCTTTTTCTACAGGGAAGCATTGGCTTCTCCTCTGTAGGTCCCCAAGGCTCTTCTTCATGTTAAGAATGATGCTTAAGGATGTGTGTTAATTCTTGCAGGCCACCAGGGCCTCCTTTAGTGAATGGCTATTACCAGAGACAGCAGAGAGACTTTTCCAAGTCCTAACAACCACCAGGCAGGTGGGAAGACAGACTCACCAGAAGGCACTTTAGGGGGCTGGACTATCTTGATGCCCTAGTAAATGCAGCATTGACATAGTTTGCTGTGCTGACAGCTGGAGGTCTGCCAGTGATTTTATTTTTCAAGGGGAGGTGTGAGAAGAGTTTCCAGATCTCTTACTGCTTAGGGGAAAGTCCTCCTAAATGCAGTCCCCATTTACCCATCCATTTGTCCACCCACCCATCCATCTAGCCATCCATCCATCCATCCAGCCATCCATCTGTCCATCAATCTGCTCATTCATCCACCCATTAATTTATTCACCTATCCGTCCACTCATCCATCCACCCACATCCTTTCTTCCCTCCACTCCTCCACCAGTGCTACTGAGTACCTGTTGTGTGTTGGGCACTTCTTTGGGAATTTAAGATTCAAACGTGAACAAGATGATTTCTTTTCTGAAAGAAAAGAAAGGAAAAATAGATTTGAAAAATATAAATATGACACGATGCAAGCACAATGGTTGGAATTTGTGAAACAAATTCAGAGTTGGGGCCAGGCATTCAGGGAAGGTTTTCTGGAAGAGATAGTACCTGACTTGGGTTTGGAAAGTTTGAAACTGGAAAAGGTTTTACGGAGGACATGGTTGGGGGAAGGTATTTTTGGCAAGAAGAGCAATGCAGGAGTAAGATTGGTGAAACATGGTTGGGAATCATGTGTCGTTGTTGCTACATGGCTCTCAGATAGGAGAGAGGAGGGGTTGAGAGATGAAGTGATAGAAATCATCCCAATTATGGATGGAGATCAGGGTGGCAAATGATGACCTACAGAATCTTAGGAAGTTTTCCTTCAGTGGGGCTAGTCTAGGTATACAGCAGGCCTCTCGTGAAAGCTGGAGCGAGCATGCCAGGCACAGTCCCGAGCACTGTATTACAAGTCTGCTTACTCTTTCAAGATCTGCCAGCTCCTTTTCATGGAGCTTAGTCAAGGAAGGCTGAGTACATTGTCCAAGGCTGTACCCTTTGTGATTGACAGAGCTGGGGTTTGAACCCAGGTGACTCTTTGCCTGGGATTTGGCTCTCAATCGTTGTGCTGTTCTGCCTCTCCATCATTGTGCTGTTCTGCCTCTCCAGTTGGTCTGCAGTTTAAACAAAGCATCCACTTCTGGATTTTTCTCTATATATTATGTTTCAGGACATTTGATTTAATGTAAACACCTATCTGAATCTTTGTACCTTTGTAACAATATGTCATGGAATAATAGGGTTGGGATGGATTGCAAAGACAGGGAAACACATTCTGTGGAGGTTGAAGGGAGGGGAAATGCTGGGAATGACAAGGCTGGGGAAGTGTCTGGGGCTTTGAGTAGGAGGTCTTCAGATTTAGGGATGGGCAGAATAAAGGTTGGAACCGCTACACTAAGAACAGAAAAACTAACCTGGTGAGAAATCAGATGTCAGAGTCTTAGTCCTAGGAGGATCTTTGTGAGATCAACCATGTAGAGTCACCTGCTGCCCTCTCCTGAAGGATGATGGGCCTAGAGTATTTTGCTCTGCAACAGGAGGAAGGGCAGGGGTGGGCAGGCAGGAGAGAAGAAACCAAACCTCACACCACCAGCAAGAACCATATCAGCATTCAGAGGAAGCTGAAAGAAATCTTTCAGCTGGCTAGCTACCTAGCTCAAGGCTAACCACACTCTTAACACAATAATAAGTCAATCCTCACTGAATAATTAAATAGAGAGCCTTCATAAGTATTGACTTAATGTGACAGCAAGTCTATAGTGACTTGGGGTTTGCTTATGTAAACACAATCTCTTGTTCAGCTTACTTAGCAGTTCAATGAAATAGAACAGTCCTTCAATTAAAATCAAATGATGCATATGTTTAATTCTTTTCTCCTCTTGCCCGGTAATAATAGGTTTGGAATATACATGAAGGGACGGGGGAAAAGTGGGGAAAAGGGGATCTGCTTTTGGAGGACATGACGGAGTATATCCAATGATGGTCTCTTGGAGAATGAAAGGCTTTGGCTCCTGTCGCTGGGTCTTATAAGGAGATCCAGGCAGGCTTGGGTTGGCCTCTGTCCCATCAGACGACTCCCCACCCCACCCTGGCCCCCACCAGACCTTCTGTCAGAGCCGGTTGGCATGCCAGTCTTTTGGTGGTAGACTGAGTCTATTCGATTGCTTCTGGTCAGCTGGGATTCAGTGGCTTTAACCACAGCCTCTTCCTGTGGATGCCTTCATGGCTCACCTGGAGGAGAGACTGTGTGAGCTATAGACTGGATGAGGGGGCATGGAGGAAGGTGGCACCCAGTGATTTCCTAGGATGGTACTAGAAGAAAAACAAACCTTTATCCCATGGTTTGAGTCCTGGGAGGAGAGAGAGTGGTGGACTGGAAAAAGTAGGGGACTGGGGACAGCATGATAGAAGGGAAAACCCACTGGCTTTGGAGCTTGGATTTGAACCCAAGTTTCTGGCCTTGCTGCTGTGGTGTCCAATTTGTCAATTAGCCTCTCCAGGCCTAAAAACAGGGGTAATGATACTGGTGATGTCAGGGCATTGCTTTGAGAGTGTGATGTGGTAGCATTAGCAGAAGCACTTTGTGTGGCACAGTACTAATGCAGAAGGTGCTTGTTGATAAGTCAAAGGTGTTCTGTCCCTTTGACTTGAAGGGACAGAGTTCTTGCCTTGCATGGTGTTTTCTCCTGCTAAGGAGCAGTTAGTGGAGCTCCTAATATTGATCACAACAACAGTGAGCCTTGGCAGAGCTCCCACTGTGCCAGGCACTGCATTCTCTTGTTAGATGGGTCAGCTAAGTACCCTATTACCTCCATTTTTCACATGAGGAAACTGAGGCCTCATTTAATGACCTACTCAAGGCCTCATAGCTAGTGAGTAGCTGAGTCAAGGTTCAAACCCAGGGTACAGTCACATCAGAAATTGGACATTATGATTAGGTGGGCTTCAGTGGAGATGCTGTGAGGAAGGTGGGGTGTTCTTGAAGAACTCAGGTCTTTGTGGGAGATCAAACACTTCTACTCGCAGCAGCATCCTGAGGTGTGCATTGTGTCCAGAAGCATCCAGAGGCTGTTTCCCAGACAGCACCAGGCCCCTCTCCCTCCTGCATGTTCCCAGGAATTGGGGCTTTCCAGCAGTGAGGAGCTAGGCCTCCGAAATGGGGGCTTTTCTCTCCTCTTCTCTTTGTCTCAGAGTCAGCTAAATTTGCTGATGTACCTTGAACCAGAAACATTTTCTCTAACTGAGGGCTAGAAAAAACATTGTTTAGAATAATTCAGGATTCCTGAGGGCTCTTTCAATTAAACTTCAAGAAAAAACTACAACCTTCCAGCAACTTTATTAAAAAAGAACATAATGAACAGTGTCTTCTGTTGTAGCTTTTGAAATTTTCTTAAGTCTCCTTGGTTGATAGCTTCACATATTTCCTTGTTTATAACTAGGGGCATAAGCTGTAGTGGCTCCTGCTTTTTAATCCCTTAACGTGATTTCATGTTTAAATTTTCATGTATTGACACAATCCACGTCCTTGTCGTTTTTGACAGCAATATGGCTTTCCATGGTGTTGATATCCATCTGAGCTGTTTCTTCTTGCTCAAGCTGGGAAGAGAGTCCCTGGCCTGGACTATTTTCCTGTAGGAAATTGATCGTCATTCGTTTTCAAAGTTGCTCTTGTTGAAGTGCTCCTACTATCCTAGCTTTTTGGCAAGGGCTACAGTCCTTCATGGACTTGACCTTTGACTTTTTCTCCACCCCCCTCCTGATGTTGGGAATCAAACCCAGGGTCTTGCTCATGCTAGGCAAGTGCTATACCACTGAGCTACATGCCCATCCCATGTGACCTTTTTATAGTGTGTGTTTTCTCTGGTTGCTTCAAACTTGGACAGAGAAGGTCATGTAGTATCAGGGAGTGAAGCTAAGTAGTAGTCAATATATATATATATATATATATATATATATATATATATATATATATTTAAATGACAGAGACCTAACTAGGTTAAGAAAAATAAAAAAGGAATTGATTGGTTCACATAATCAAATATAGAAAGGGCAGGGGTATATCCCAAGGACTCAATTACAAAGAGGACTCAGTCTCTCTCCCCCCACTATCTGTTCCCCTCCCCCGCCCCACATTATTTCTCTTTCTCTTTATAGGTTGCTATATGTGTGTTCTTATTACAACCACAAGGCCAGAACTATGGTCTCAGTGTATTTGTGCTTACATCTGGGTGTCTCATAACCAGAAAGAATAGAATGTTCTCCCTTACCTTGCTCCATTAGAAAAACCAAAGGCAAGGACCCTGTTTGGTTCAATTTGTGTTAATTCCATGGTATCCAGGAGAAAGGGGCTCTAGTGGTTAGCCCAGCCTGAGTAAAGCATCTACCTGGGTAAAGCATCTACCTGGGCCCACGAGGTGGTGTACAGCTTTATCAGGATTACCCACTCCCAGGAAGAAGTCCTCCTTCCTCAGCCCATACTCAGGGAAGTTGCCATTCTTGCGGAAAGAATAAATAAGTCTCCATTGTATAGTTACAGAATAAACAGCAGGGAAGGAGACCAAGTTGTCTCTGTTTCCTGTAACCAGTGGTGATGGGCGGCCAGGGAGGAGTGAGGATCAGGTTGCCCACTATGAGCCCTGTGGGTGTGGGTCATGGGAGTGAAATCCCGGTTTCTCTTTCTCAGCGTCACATCATCACATTGAGCCCTCTTAACCAAGTCCTATACCACCTTGAAGAACCTCGGAAAGTCAATCCAGAGGCACGTGGGTCTATTAAAGCCATTTCCTCTGCATTCCCATAAGTTGTCTATGCAGCTTATCCCGGGTTATTCACACTTCCTTGGAGCCATCTTCCCCTCCATGGCATAGTCAAGCGCCCACTCATTTACATTAGGCAGTGATGGTGGCTGCCCTGTTCTCCTTAGCAGAACCCAGCAATGGTGTGCTGGCTGTAGGGTAACTGCCATCTAGCCTTTCTGAATCCTCATTTTGAAATGTGTCTGCTTTATGATATTGTATAGAAAATTAAATGAAATGATAGCATTGGATACACAGTAGGTCCTCAATAAATGTTAGCTCCCTTTCTTCCTCTTCCTTCACTTCTACAACTGGTAGAAACCTATTGTTAAGCTGGGGCAACCATATAGCTGGTCAACCCAATGAATGGGAACTCTGGGAAGGTGATAAGAATCTCAGACCAAAAAGACACATTGGCCAGCACTGGAAAGTTTTGGCATTCTGTGGGAGTATTTCACCCCAGTATTATTCTAAGACAGACAGATTTGGGACAGCATGTGTCTGGGACAATGTTTACAGCCGAGGCCAAGGGAGGGCATCACTGATAAAGGTGCTTCTGTACTTTCTTCTGGCTATGACCAAAGAATAACACTGGGAAGGGAATACTCAAGTGTAACTGTGTGTCTCTGTGGGGTCAGGAGAGTATTAGTGTGTATGTGTGTGTGTGTGTGTATGTATGTGTGTGTGTAACCACAGGATTCCTTGGACTATGGCTTGAAGAATTCCTTTCTTCCATGGCTGGGTCATAGAGTGGGAGTATTTAAAGGTGAGACCAGAAGGTGTAGTCTGAAAGGCACCCACAGGCACAACTCTGAAAACAGTGCAGATTGCCACACCCCCAATCTGGGACCTGCCTCCACATCATCTGGAGGCAGATTGCTGGTCCTGCTGTTAGAATTTCAGGTCATGTATGACTGAGGTGGAGCCTATAGAATTTGCATTTTAAACAAGTTCCCAGTTGATGCTGTTGCTTTTGTTCTGTGGACCACACTTCGAGAACCACTTTGACAAATCCTTCCTCCAAACCTGGATGATTTCTGTGGGTTGTGTGGGGTTGATCTCTGCTTGCCCACCCTGTTCTTTTTCCCCTTTGCTGGGGGCACTTGTGCCTGTCAGAGCTAATCAAAGAAAACAGAGACTGCCCAGTTAAATTTGAATTCCAGACTCAGAAACTGTTTAGTATAAGTATGTCTGAGACATACTTACACTAAAAAAAATCATTTATCTGAAATTCAAATTAACTGGACGTCTGCATTTAATATGGCAACCTTTTCATCAAATGAGGGGGCAAGTGTCTCTCTCCTGCTGCTTTTCTGTGATTGAATAGGCTGCAGCTGCCAATGAACCAGGCCCAAAGAGGGTTTGTGTTTATCGGGCAGTCCACCTGCTGCCCTGAGCTCAGTTGGCTGTGTTCTATCTCGGCAGTGATACACTTGGCTTGTTTGCATTTCAGTTCTCTTGCTGGCTTTCTGCTCTTCTTCCCTCTCTGTTTATCTGTTTGTCTGTCTCTCCCTCTCACGATTTCTTTATGCAATCTCTTTTCTGAGGGCTCACGAAGGCAGAAATCTGCAGAACCAATGTGGCAGATCCAGGAAAGGTCTGTTCTTGGCAGCAGGAGTGGAGTCCAAGAGACTGATGCCCTCCCGGTGTATGGGAAAGGAGTGACATACATTTGGCCTAGAGATGAGATAGACATCACCAGCTGGCTCATCATGTATTATGAAAGGGTAACATTTGCCTTGGAGAACCGTTGCCTACCAGGGCTGGGCTAGAATGCTCACGTGACCGGCTCTCATCATGGTTGGAGTTGGAGTGTGTCAAGGGCTTGAAGGAAATTGACACCACTTAGTCTTTTATGCTGACAGAGGGAGCCTGCTACCATGGATTTATTGTGCTTTGAGAGGCAGAGAGAAACTTGAGCAATCAAAGGCCTCCTGGAGACTTGGATGTGGCAATGTCCTAAATGGCCCCATTTGTCACTTTTTTCTTGCCAAGATCACCTCGATGCTAAGAATGAAGTGGACAACAGAAGGCTAGCCACTTCCCTTCCCTTCGCCTTCCCCTCGCTGTCTGCTGGTTCAAGTCCATGCTCTCCCTGTCTTTTCACTCTGTACAGCTTCCTCTCTGAGGCCTGGAACCAACCATCAGGCCTGATGTGAAGGAAGTAGGCTATAGCCATAGAGGAGTGAGATGGAGTTTCCCTATAGGTCACCTTGGGGGCTGGTGAAGGGGCCCTGTGGACAATCCTGGGCTTCCAGGGACTGTTCTCCTCCTCCTGTGTTCTTAGCATGGTACGGAGAGGGGAGTCAGGAGGGTGGGGTTTGCTTGGGGGCAGGCAGGCTGCCTCTGGAGCCTGGGGAGACAGGGAGCTGCCTGTCACATTTACATGGCTGATTCTGTCCTGCATGGTACCCACACTCACCTTGGCATATGGTACATGGCTATGTTTTCCTTCTATGGGAGACACCAGGGAAAGCTGCTCCCTGTTTTCACTTGCCAGTGGCAGGCACAGTGCTGGGGACTAGACGTCAGTATGGAGGAGGACACAAGGATGATGATTCCCATCTACCTTGGCATCTGTTCTCTTCATTCAAGTTTTATCTCATTGGCTCTTTATCATAACCGTGGGAAGGAGACAGACATGTGTGGCTCTTTCTATTTGTTAATGGGGAACACTGAGCACCAGAGACATGCCCAGACATCCCAAGTCACACAGCAGAGGGACTAAGATGCTCCTTCCTCACCCAGAAGCTGATTGGCCCCCTTCCCACCTGCTGAGGACCCCCTGTGGGTAGCCCACCTGAGGTCTGTACTCTTTCACCTCCTGTTTCCTGGCTTGCTTTCTTACTTCCATCTCTCCTCCTGACACCTTGCCTCTCTAGCCCATTAGGACAATAATCGGAATTCCCCAAAAGGCCTTTGCCCTATTGTGCCATTCATGTTTCCAGCCTGGGGAGCCTGTGACATTTTGAGAGTCCCTATAGATGGCAAGGCCAGCCCAGACCCTCATGGTTCCCAGTGTCGGTTGGCCTCAGAACTAACCTTGTTAGAGGAGAGCAAGGACCCTCGGGTGCTTCTGGGGATTTGAGCTGTGTGAGAGGCTCCAGACACCTGTAGGTCCAGCTGGTGCTCTCAGATCTGCTGTGGTAGGCAATGTTGTCTCCCAGAAAGTGAGTTGACAGTAACATCTTACCCATGTCCTGCACCCTAGCCTGGTATGCACACTGCCCTGACCCTGTCACTGGGGTTTCCCTTTAGACATTGTGTCAACATGCCTGAGATTCCCATCTTTAGTGCGTCAGTCATGTGACGGGCTGACATATATTTGGAACTAGGATGAATGGATATCTACTACCCCATCCCTGTTCAGTGGGGCCATGGAAGATATGGATGAAGGAAACAGTGGTCTGCTATACTGGCAATGTAGGTTCTACTGGAGAGACCAAACGAGGCAGTACTAGTAAGTTAAGTCACCTGGTTCAGATTAGATACAGCTGGAATATAGAAATAAGACAAATCCATGTGGCCAGGAGAAAAGGACTTCCTGTGAGGAGGGACTGGAGGTGACCTTGGAGAGGCAGGAGGTAGGAGACAGACCCTGTGTATAACCAATGGCATTGGAGCAGGCTCCTGTATTTCAGCTGAGAGATGGTGTTTACGCTCCTCTTTGGCATGAAGATGGTAACTAGTGACTTTCCTTGTGCTGTTGCAGCCAGCCTGCACTGTATGAGGATCTGTGTTCTTGCCCATGTGCAGCCCCACTCAGTGATGGGGGCCTGACCCTTTCCCCTTGGCTCCTTCTGGAGAGAGATTTGGTCAAAGAAAACTCTGAAGTCTTTGAAGGGGCCAAAATTTCCTGGGCTGCTGTAACAAAGTACTAGAAGCTGGGCAGCTTAAAAAAGAAATGTGCTCTCATAGTTGTGGAGGCCAGGAGTCTGAGGTCAAGGTGTCGTCAGAGTCATGCTATTTGTGGAAGCTTGAGGAGAATGTTCAATGCCTCTCTTCTAGCTTCTGGTGGTGTTGGCTACCCTTGGCTTGTGGATGCCTCACTCCAGTCTCTGCCTTTGTGGTCATCTGGACTTTTCTCTGGGTGACTTTGTCTCTGCTTTTATAAGGACATGAGTCTTTAGACTTAAGACCCACCCAAATCTACTTTGATCTCATCTTCACTTGATTACATCCACAATCCCTATTTCCAAGTAAGGTCACATCCATAGGAACCAGGGATTAGGATGGCAGCATATTTTTGGAAGAACAGATTTTATTTTGTTTGTCTCCAAATCCCATCTGTCTGTTAGATTCTCTGTCCCCTCAAACCTCCCAGGTCTCTAGAGCTCCAGGATGTAGGCAGAGACCATTCTCCTTCTCCTGTAGCTGACAGAGTGGGACGCCTACTGGTTTTGATGTTCAGGGATGAGTCTTAACCTGCATGGTTGGACATGCTCTTTTCCTGTTTGGGGAGGTGGGGAGGCAGCGGGTGTATTGGTGGCCGGAGGGAGGCTGACACAACTGTAGATTTCCTGCTCTTCTCCTGTGGAAGATGACACTGCTTTCATGGGCACAGAAGGAGGACTATGGAAGGACCCTCAAAGGGACCCCCCACCCCCACCCTGGCCCTCCACACACGCACAGAGGGGCAGCAAGGCCTGCCAGAAAGGGTATCCTCCTGCTTTTGGAGTTCTGGGTTTGAGTACTGGCTCCACTGCTCAGGAGCTCTGTGATCCTGGACTAATTTAGCTTCTCTGAGACTTAGCCTTCTCATCTGTCAAGTGGGGTAATAAACCCTACGAGGGGCCCTATAAGGGTTTTTGTGAGGGTTAAATTATAAACAAGAGACAGAAAGTTACCATTTAAAAAGCCATCGTGGCAAAATAACATCGATTTGCCGTTTTAGCCATTTTTAAGTGCACAGCACAGGGGCACTAAGGACATTTGCAGCGCTGTGCAACCTTCCCCACTCTCCATCTTCAGAACTTTTTCATTATCCCAGTGAAGGAACTTCTTATCCTTTACTGTTTTTATTCATTTGAAAATAAGGAAGCTGAGCCCCTAAGAAGAAAGGGACTTGCCCACAGTCACCCAGAGAGTCAGGGTAGAGCCACGCTGAGAATTCTGCCCGACTGTTGGTTTGGTGTTCATGACCTTCCACGGGCTGTGGCACATAAGTCCTTCTCAGGGTCAGATCTCCTCAGGGGACTTCCTCCCTCTCAACACCATCCCTCAGGACCATGGGGCCCTCAGGCAAGCCATAGCAGTGGGACATAGCTCACCTGCCCTCTTCCTGATGCCTTTGGGCCTGTGTGGTGGGCATCCTCTCAGACTTTGGGCACTTCCTCTGCTGGATCCATTCTTAACCTCTTCTTTCTCTCCCTGCCTTTCTCAAATGCGGCACAGTACCAGTGAAGAGCCAGGAGAGCTGAATTTGGGGTGAACTTGAGGATAACTTTGCGATGTTCTTTACTTTGTGCCAGTAAAGGGGCCAGTTGACCTGGGTTCTGGCCCTACCGGTAGCTGGTTTGTGGAGTCACCAGAGAAGACCAGCGGGGCACATGGCTGCTGGGGGCCTGTGCTGTGCTCATTACTGGAAAATGCCAGTCACTGGCATTATTACTGGTTCTTGGAGCTACTGTGAGACTCAGAGGATATGACACATGGGGCCACAAGGCCAAGGACACTCACCTGTAAGAGGTGATGATTTCTGTTTGACATGATGGGGAGAGAAGTGTCCTCTGTAGTTGGGGATGATGGTAACCTCTGAGTCCAGGGCCCTAGGGCAGGAGAGAGAAGGAATGGGGATTACCATGTGTGTTCCACTTGGGCACCTGGTGCTCTGTCCACCTCTGAGGCTGGGGACAGACCCAGTCAGACAGCAGTTGTCTTTAAGCAGTTCATGACCAAGTATAGCACCATGAGTGATTATGATACAGTGTCACAGGCGCTGTCAGAGAGGAATGCGTGACAGCATGCTGCAAGTCACCAAGGGAAGAAAAGACTGGTTCTGCCACAGTGAGGTTAGGGAGGTGGGGGAAGGGCAACAGGGTGGCCTTTGCTTTGATGCATACAGAACAGCCCAGGCAGAAATGCTGGTGAGATGACTCATCTTGAAACCACTCCCCTCCCTGCCCTGGTCCCTTGGATGCTGGCTCCTTTGAGCCTCAGATGATCCTAGAGGTGGCTGGACAGGGATTTTTGTGGTGGGAAGACTAATGTGTTGATTGAAGGCTTTGGACAAGATCATCCAGAGGTGTGGCCTAACAGAAGGCAGAACCCAGCTCTCCTGCCTGGTGCCAGCACTCTGTGTGAGCCCAGCCTGGAGACTCTGTGTTCTCATGAGAAGAGCCATTTGAAGTGTGCTGTTGCAGTGTCTTTTTGAGCCCTTTTTTGTCAGTCAATTTCTGGACTTTGCTTAAGCTGCACTATGTGCCTGGCTCTCCAGAAAGACTATCTTCAAGTTGCTTGCTGCTCGAGGCCCCCAAGGCTTGGTTCCCCCCATTTTCCTCCCTCCCTTTTTCTGGCTTCCTCCATTCCTGGGGAGCTGCAGGGCAGAGCTGTTAGCTACACACAGGCTGTCAGACTAAACTCCTGTTTCCTCCTTCGGGTCTTCTCCCAACACCAGGTCCCGGCTGGCCGATTTTCATGCCAACTGTCGAGCCTCCTACCGGACCCTCACCAGCTGCCCTGCAGACAATTACCAGGCGTGTTTAGGTTCCTATGCTGGCATGATTGGTAAGCTCTCCTTGCATTGTTGGAACTCACTGGCTTCTTGCTGCCCCGGCTTTAAGGGTTGGAGGCTGCCTCAGTTCAGGGTTGGTGGCGGAGACAACCTGAGTTCGGCCATCTCTGCTGTGGACTCAGATAGAGTGTTGTGGGGAAAGCAGAGGGAGGCCAGTTGTTTATGGAACAGAGGGAGGCCAGCTATTTGTTATTGGGGGATGGCTCCAGGGGTCTTATGAGGCTTTGGAAATAAGAAATAGCCTTCTAGATTTCTATGCTAAGCAGTTTACATGGACTTTCTGTATTCTGCCAGCAGCTCTCACCTGGGAGGTTTTTACAGATGAGGAAACTGAGGCTTAGAGAAATTCAGTAACTTAACCAGACTCACCTAGCTGGTGAACAGTGGCACTGGGATCTGATCCAGGAGCCTTTATCTCCCTGGTCCTAGAAGACATGCTCTGTGTGGTGGTGAGGGAGAAAGGAAGGGCCTGTAGGCTGGAATGGAGCCCTGGTGATCTAGAGTTCAGTGTCTTCTATACCTCTGACCTCTCTGCTCCTGCTGACACCATGGTCTCTGGGATGGTAACGGTCAGAGTTAAGATTGCAAGTTGGGGTGTATGTGTGTCTGTGGGGCAGATGGGAGGGCAGGCATGAGCCTCTGCCCAGTTGTGCCTGGGGTCTGGGGACCCAAAGGGAAGGGCCTATGGCTATTTTTTCCCTCTTTTCCTCCCTGTCCAGGGTTTGATATGACTCCCAACTATGTGGACTCCAGTCCCACCAGCATCGTGGTATCCCCCTGGTGCAGTTGTCGTGGCAGCGGGAACATGGAGGAGGAATGTGAGAAGTTCCTCAGAGACTTCACGGAGAACCCGTGCCTCCGTAAGTTCGGGAATGCCCTCCCCAAACTCCACATGTCCCTTTGCTCCACCCCCACCTGCCACCTGGAGCCTGTGGTGGCCATCTGCTCTTCCTATCACTGGGATGACCAGTGACATATGTGGGTATCTCTGCCCTGAGGGATGCCTGCAGGTACTCTGGATTGTGAGCTCTTGGAGATCCACACCAGAGCTGTCAGTAGGAGAGTCTCAGTTTAGCCCACGTCAAGTCAAGGATGCAGGTTTCTAGTCTGGTATTCTGACAGCTTTAGCCAGATTCCTTTGGGGACTGAGCCCTCTCATGAAAATCTCAGGCATCTGTTACTTCTTCCTTTAATGAGTTTTTTCTCTTGGAGTGGGTGACATTGTCTTAAAGTCATTCAACTCCTAATCCAAAGGTTGCAGAGAGAAGGGGGCATAGCTGTGCTCAGTCTGCCTTTGATCTTTGCATTCTGACATCTTTAGCAGACCATGCCACTTGCACAGCCCTTCCCTCTTTCCTTCTCTCTTTTCTTCCTTCTGCCCATCTATCTTTTTACTAGTACCTGCCACTAAGGAGCATGCAGGTGGATGCAGGTAAACTGAGGTCACCTGTAATCCCAGTACAGAGTAAACAATCCCAGGGTGCAGTCTGCATGTGATTCTTCAGAATCCAGTGTGTAGATGCTCATGTCACCAAGAGGAGAGAGGCCATGATGGCTTCTCCAAGGCCCTGATAGACAGATGGGCATTGGTCAGTTGAAGAGGCAGGGCACAGCTGGACACTGGTGGCTCATACTTGGAATTCTAGCTACTTGGAAGGCTGAGATTGGGAGGATCATAGTTCAAGACCAGCCTGGGCAAAAAGTTTGAGAGACCCCATCTCACCCAATAGCTGAACACAATGACACATACTTGTAATCCCAGCTATTTGGGAAGATTGCTGTTCCAGGCCAGCCCAGGTAAAAAGTTCATGAGATTCCATCTCAGTGGAAAAAAGCTGGGATGATGGTGCATGCCTGTCATCTCAGCTATGGTAGGAAGCATGAAATAGGAGGATTGTGGTCCAGGCAAGACTGGGCAAAGAAGAGAGACCCTATCTCCAAAATAACCTGAGCGTAAAGGGCTGGAGACGTAGCTCAAGCAGCAGAGCACGTGCTTAGCAAGCATGAAGGCAATGAGCTCATTACCTTCAAAAAGACAGAAAAGAAAAGGGAAGGAAAGACGGAAGAAAGGAAGGGAGGAAGGCAGAAAGAAAAAGAAAGAAAGAAAGGGAGTTCCTGCTGGTTTACCCTGACAGGGCTCCCCAGAAGACCAAAATTTGTTGAAAGACCTGCAAAGCACTAAGTCTTGCCACATAGCATCCAAGATGATTGAGTGACAGTTGTCTCGACAGGTAGTCCTCCTCATACAGACCCCAAACTGTTTGGATTCTCTTGTCCTGTAGGCAGCACGTTGATGGTGGTATAGGAGGTCAAAGGGATGCCAGCAGGTGGGGTTGAGATTAGATGAGCCTGGTTGCGGTGTGGAGGTCATTGGGGTTAGGAATATGATTTGACAGGCGATCCGATATGGAGTGTACCGTAGGAAGTTTGTGGTAGGTGTCCATGGGAGAGGACAATGACGAATGGGAACCAGAGAAGTGGGAGACGGATGGTAATGACAGATGGAGAGACCTTTAGACCAGGGCTCAGCTGACTGTCCATGGGTAGGTAGGGAGGCACCATGGGTTACTCCCTGCCAGGTTTCTGTGATGAGGGACTTGGGTAGATTAGAGATGACCCCTTCAAGCCTGGCAATGGTAGGAAGAGGTGCCTAGTGCAGTTTAGACATGAGGACTTTGAAGTACACTGGGGACACGGAGGTAGATTTCTCTAAAAGCTTGGTTATAAGGGTGAATCTCAATTACAGGGATGAGTTTTGCCCTAGAGGTCTGATTAGTTAGTCCCAGTGAATTAGTCTTAGTTGACAGCGTGAATGGGGGAGCTGTGCAGGGAAAGTATATCATGTGAGTGTGGAGTGGGGACCTGGAAGCATCCGAGGTGACAGAGCCAGGAGAGCCTGTGCCTAGGGAAGATGGGGGGAGGTTTCCATGGGAGGGGTCTGCAGTGCTGACCACCGAGGAGAAGGCGTTCTTGTCACCCATGGCACGACCCTCCTCCCTATGGACTCCCATGCCTCCCACTTCCTTCTTTTCCTCCTTTCCATTCTGGCTTCTCTGTCATTTCCAGCCTCTCTCTTGCTGTTTTCCTCTCCAAATGGAACACCTCTGTAGGTCTGAAGAGGAGCCTTGGCAAAGTTCAGTTCAGGTGTGCTGCCCTTTGTCTCCAGCTTCTGGGCTGGGCAGGAAGTGGTCAGGATGTGAGTTGGCGCAGAAGTGATGGACTTGGTTCCTGATTTCTCTGCATCTGCCTGTCTCCCTCTCTCCAGGGAATGCCATCCAGGCCTTTGGCAATGGCACAGATGTGAACATGTCTCCCAAGAACCCCTCATTCCAGGCTACCCAGGTCCCTCGGGTGGAGAAGACTCCTTCTTTGCCAGATGACCTCAGTGATAGCACCAGCTTGGGGACCAGTGTCATCACCACTTGCACCTCTGTCCAGGTGAGGGGAGTGGTTCTGCAGCTTGGGAACTGGAGGAGCACCCATGGCATCAGAGGAAATGTGGGAAACCACTAAACTGGGGCCATGGAGGAAACACTGATGATCCTTCCTTTAGCTCAGGAACCCAAGAGACAGGCAGGAGCTGGTGGGGATCCCTTTTCATCCATCCATTCATCTAGATATCCATCATTCAAGTAGGAAATACCTGTTATCTCACAGAACTGTGTTAGGCACTGGGCAGGGTGCATTAGAAAAACATAGTGGCTGACATTTATCAACCATTTGCTTGCTCCCAGGGAGTGTGCTAGTAGGATTTTCTGCCCATCTCATTGAACTCTCACAACGAGGCACTGGCCTTCTTGTTTTGCAGGCAGGAATATGAACTAACCAAGATCGTCCAGCTGACTGCTGGTGGAATACAATTTCAAAACTCCCTCTGATTCCAAAGCCCCTGTTGTAGCCCCTGTTGTCCATCTGTCTGTCCATCCACCCATCCATCCATCCACCCATCCGTCCATCCATCCATCTGTCCATCCATTCATCTATCCATCCATCCACCCATCCATCCATCCTCCAATCCATCCATCCATCCAGTGTGGTTTATGGAGCCAGTGTGTGCTAGGCCTTCTGTTAGATGCTAGGGATACACGGGTGAACAAAGTCAACACAGTTGGGGGTTTTGTGGTCCTTGTGGTCTTGTTGAGGGTTAAACAATGAAATAGGCATCAGTTGTGAACTACAGTCAGTATCAAGGCAGGGGACAGATAGCACTGTGGAGGTACACACTGGGGCCTCCTCTCAGCCTCTCACTGTGCTGAGCTATGCATACCATCACACCTTTCATTGTAGTAGCTTTTCTGCTGCACACACACACATCTTGAACAAAGAATTTAGAAGAGACCTAGTGAAAACTCCAAGGTAGCAGAGGGAAGAGGGACTGTTTCAAGCAGGCATTGGTACTGACTTGCTGAACACATTGGTGGGGTCTGAAGAACAATAGCAGGGCATAACCTACGTGAAGATTCAGGGGGAACAAGACTTGCTTGGTGTGAGGTAGTGGGGATGCCAAGCTGAGCAGGGTGGCAGGCTCCTGGAATCAATTCATGCACAAGGATGAGGACTTGAGTGGATCCCTTGTGGGTGCCCATCAAATCATAGCTCGGGTGGGGGTGGTTAGAGAAACCCTCTCCCCACACCATGGGGTCCCCTGCTCCTAATCACACTGGGCGTACTTGAGTGACTATCTATCAGTGGCGGCACAGGATTCTACTATGCAGATACTTCTCAGCTAAATTCCATGCTACAGTGAGGGCAGTTTGGCTGGTCAGGGCTGGGCCACTTATGAATTGACGAGGCTCTGATGCGATCCACCTGTCCCTCTAGGTCCTTCTAGGCTCTCACAAGGCACTCTTGTTCCCAATCCTTTTGGATCCACATCACCTGGGGGAGATACTGCATCAGCGTAAGGATTCTACTCTTGTCGACACCCTCACTGGGATTCTCCATGTGGGTGGAGTTTGGAGCTGTGGCCTCAGGCCGCCACCCCAGCCCTTTCGGTGTCCGATGACACGAGTTCCCTTTTTTGTGTGCATGTGCCTGCCTTTCCTCAGCAATTGGCCAAAGCATACATTGCTTGGTGACCTTGCCCCCCATCCACACCTGGTTTTCTGTAGGTTCTGGTCTAGGGGCTTGTCTTAATCCTTATTTGATTTCAAGGGAGGTGACAGGATGATCCAGTCACCTGAGGAGTGCTGCCCAGATGTTAGGTGTTGTGAGGCCTGGGGGCTGGGGACGCTGCCTGGTAGGTAGCTCCTGTAGGCTGGTCCCAGGGACTGTCTACTTGGGGCCTCTTGGCTAATCCACTGAGCAGGATACGTGGGGACAGCCATCCTAGGAGGAAAGGAAGAGAATGAGACCCTCAAAGGAGACCTCATCCACCATAACCCCAAGACTCCTTCTCAAAAATGAAACAAGAGAGTCCCCTGATTCTGTTTGATTATAGCCTTTTTTTTGATGGTACTGAGATTTGAACTCAGGGCCTCAAGCTTGCTAGGCTGGCGCTCTACCACTTAAGCCTCACCCCCCCAGCCCTGTTTTGCTTTAGTTATTTTTCAGATAGGCTGGACTTAATTCTTCCTATCTACTACCTCCTGCATACCTGAGATTACAGGCATGTATCGTCACACTCAACTTGTTTTTTGAGATAACAGTCTCACTAACTTTTTACCTGAGCTGGTGCTGAATTTCCAATTGCTACCTTCTGAGGAGTTGGGATTACAAGTGTGAGCCATGGTACTTGGCCTGATTGTACTTTTTTTTTTTTTCAGTGGAATTGGGTTTTGAGCTCAAAGCTTCACGCTTGCAAAGCAGGCACTCTGGCACTTGAGCCACACCTCTAGTCCATTTTGCTCTGTTACTTTGGAGATGGGGTCTCATGGATTCTTTACCCAGGCTGGCCTTGAACTGATCCTCCCTATCTCATCTTCCCAAGTATCTAGGATTGCAGGTGTGAGCCAGCAGTGCCTGACCTGATTATCTCCTTTTTAGTAACACCTGATCCCCATGCCAACACTGGGAGTATGTGTGAATATGCCCTTGGCTGTACCCTGCTTAGCTGGGGGATGGTGTGGATATCCCACCTCCTGTCACCCTACACCCATCTCCTATCCATTGGCTCTCCTAGCTTGTGAGGTCTCTGATTGAATGACTCCGTGGTAAGCTTGCCAGGGCCTTCAAGAATTATGGGAACCCATGGATATAGAGGGGTCCCAGAGGACCTTTCCAGCAGGTCAGGAAGCTGAGGGGAGCTCATGCATCTCAGATATGGCCTGGAAGACGCAGATGATTGCCCTCCCCTGTCTTTCCTATTCCCTTGGGAAAGCCTCAGGCAATCCATTGGGGACCCACACAGGTGAGTGGATGTGAGGGCTGGAAGGATCCCATCCAAGGGATGGGAGGCCTGGTGTGGGCAGTAACTTGCCAATGGCCCCACAGCCACTGGTGGCTAAGCAGAGTCAGGAATGGGACCCCTGGCTACCTTTTGCTGCCTCCTTCTCAAATCCTTTTCCTACAAAGGATTTTTCCCAGTGGGGTAGATGTGGGGTTGAGGAACTCTTATCCCCACCATGGGGCTGCTGGGACAAGAGTTGTCTTATCTTGGGAATCCTGTACACAGTGGAGGATCCAGGAGCAGTGTGAACCTGAAGTGGCCCTGTGTCCAGTGTCTTTGATGTAGGAACCTTGGTTCCTACATCAGAACTTCTCTGCCTGACTGTGGCCCCCTGTCCATCAAACTTGCCCATCTGAGCCCTGGTCTGTCCACCCAGGTTGTCCTCTGCCTACTTTGGCCTCCCGTTTGCTTCATCTGAGCCTCCATCATCCCTACTGGACCAGTGTCACTGGAGGCCCCAGCTGCACCACCACCTTCCTGGTCACCCTGCAGAACTGAGTGCACAGGACCTGGTATGGAGCAGGTGCTCTGCATAGTTGCAGGAAAGATCTGAGCCCCTGGTGTTTTGGTGTTTTGGTAGATGGTGGAATTTCTGTGTGCCCAGGACTGGTTGAGGGACCTGAGGGTGGCTGTTGGAGGTGGTTACTGCCAGATAGGGCATAGGTTTCTCAAGCCATTTCTTCTCGAGCTGTCATCTGCTGAAAAGAGGATGGAAGAGGCCTTGGAGGGATCAGGAGGCTGCTCTGAGGTCACTCATCTCTCACTGGCTCCATGCTGTTAGCTTGCCTGGCTGGCATCTGATAGGTCCTTCCCAGCCCCTACACTGCGTTGCTCCTTGGCATCCTTTGGGATGCAGAACTATACCTGGTTCTTTGTGCAGTGAGTAGGGAGCCCTCAGCTTTGTGGTATGCTTGTTTAGCCCTGTTTTATAGCTGGGGAAACAGTCTCAGCTGTCATTTCCTGGCTCATTGGCAGAACCAAACTTGGACTCAGAGCTCTGGCTCTCAGGCCTTGCTTCTTGTTCTGTTTGTGGGCCACCTTGGCTCAATGTGCAGACCTGTGTACACCACAGGTTAGACCCTGCTGGGATGGGTCTGTGCAGTCAAAATCTAAAACTAGATTGGGCAGCATTTGGGGAAGCCGGTACATAGGGCAGTGCAGGGGAGCCTGAGTGTACTCCATGGGTATGGAAGTCAGCCCTGCTCCCTGCTGACTCAAATATCTGTAGGCTTAGAAGGACTCCCTCATGGTTTTTCCTGTGTAATACTTGGTACCCTGTCTCCTATATCCACACATTGGGAGGAACCAGTAGGGCCTGTTCACTCTGGGTAGGAGATCAGGCCTAGGTCAGGTGCCCCAGATTGCATCGAAGTTCAGCTCTTATCTCTGTGCACCTGGCTGAGCTGGGGAAGGAGACACAGGGCTTGGGGTTTGGGGGCTTTGCCAGCTCCTTGTGTAGGTTGACCTTGGGATAGAACCCTGGAGAGCTGGTTATGTCTAGGACTGTAGACTGTCTTAAGTGCTGGTATCCACGGTCCCAGAATGTGTGGCTGCCTACCTTAGAGGCCAGCTAGATTTGATAGGTTTTTTTTTTTTTCAAGCCTTATTTTTTTTTTTAAGCCAGAGACTATTTTAAAAACAATTTTATGGATAGCTCTAATATCTAAAACAAATAAAAGCAGTGGCTTTGTATGAAACAGGGAAGGACCTTGAATCCCCTGGGGCTTTCTGTCTTTGTGATTCCACATGGGCTCCATAGTTAGTGAGCACTGTTGGAGATGAAGACACAGGGATAAGACAGGGATCCTTAAAGGAGGTGGGACAGGCTTACCACATCTGATAATTAGAGTAGAAAGGTGTAAGTAGGTGCTAAGCTGTGGAAGTCACAGTTGGGGACCAATGTTACTAGGTGATGACTGGTAGAGGGGCAGAGGGAGGGCAGATGGGAAATAGTGACAACAGCAGAGCTTCGAAAGTGGGGTGGGCATGTTCTGCAGTGGCCTCCCACAGTCCTGGCTAGAGCAGTGACATATTCTGAGGAGTCAAATCCAGTCCTTTGGGCTTCAAGGGCCTTTGGGCATGTGGTCTTCTGTAGAGGGAAGCAGTTGGTGGGTTGGCTGGGCCATAGCTTGGCACCTGCCAGCACTGGTCCTGTGGTCTTGAATAGGATCCTCCTTGGTCTGGCCTGGTTCCATTTCTGCTGGCCTAATCATCACCATGGTCCTATCTCCATCGTTGGCAGTCACTCTACTCTTGGCAGGGGTCTCTGTGTGACAGCTGGGCCTTATTTAGCTGACCAGATGCCCTGGGTGGTCGATTGCCTATGGTGTCCAAAGGATTATTGATACTTCTGGCCAGAAGCAGTGATTTAGGCATAATTTCTTGGGCTTTCCAGTTTGCTTCTGGTGGCCACAGCTCCCCAGAAGTGCCTTGAGAACCAAGCCATTCAGAGCCAGGATAGAAGCACCATGTCCCCAGCTGGTTTCCATGGATCTCTATCATGATGATGGTAACAAAGGACTGGACATACCTTCTGCTCCGGCATCCAAGTAGTTATGCCAGGGTAGAGAATCCTGGGATGGTCACCCAGTCAGCTTTCCTTTCTCGTTCCTCAACTTGTCTACAAAGTGCCAAGGTGCTGCACATCTGTTCAGGGTGGAAATGGCCAGGCACAGTTGCCAGATGTCCTAACATGCACCAGTGGCAGACATCACTAATCAATCACAGCTCTCTTCCTCCCTCAATCCCCCTCCCCCCTCCTCCGAGCCTCAGTGAGGGCCCATGATCTTTTCCCATACAGCCTTCCAGCAGCAATGGCAAATAATGAGCTGGCGTTGGACGCCATTTCTGATCTGTGGCGTTCATTCATTTACTCATTCATGCATGTATCTAGTCAAACAGTCATTGAGTGGCTGCTAAGTGCCAAACACTGCTCAGTGCAAGGGAAAGAAAACAGGGTCCCTGCCTTCAAAGAGCTATAAGTAGTAGCCATGTGGATGGCTGATGACTACAGAATACTGTAGACTGAACAGCAGTGTTAAAAACTCTGTTCTGCAGAAGCTCTAAGGGGCCAAGATCTAACTGCTGAAGATTTCAGAGTTGGCAGGGGCACTCTGTGCTGCATGGAACCCATCTGTGTGCTATGCTTAATGATGCTAATGGTGGGTGGCAGGGTCTTATCTTAGTTGCTGGAATAAAGCCTGGCCCGTAAAAGCTTGGTGACCTGTTCTTACTTGTGCCTTCTCTCCACAGGAGCAAGGGCTGAAAGCCAACAACTCCAAAGAGTTAAGCCTGTGCTTCACAGAGGTGAGCAGGGGTAGAACGGGGGTTGGGGGTTGAGGGGTTGAAATGGGGGGAGGGGGGTACAAGAGACCGGTTCATAGGGGACTATTACTGAGCTTTGGACTCAGAGCTCCTGTACCTATTACCCATTGCCCCGGCTGGGTCAGCTGACCTTCTGGCCCTACCAGGACCTGCGTGGGCATTCACTCTGCTGCAGTGGACAGAGGGAATGCAAAGGCTGCCACCAGGACTGTGGCTGTCTCTTTGGGGAAGACAAGTGGCTTTTCTTTAGCTGACTCCAACCCTGCTGACAAGCTTTTGTTGTTTTTCTCTCTGTGTCTGTCTGTCCTGCTGTGGATTCAGCTCACGACAAATATCATGCCAGGGAGCAAAAAGGTGGTCAAACCTAACTCAGGCCCCAGCAGAGCCAGACTGTCAGCTGCCTTGACCGTGCTCCCCGTCTTGATGCTGACGTTGGCCTTGTAGGCCGTGGGAACCATGACACAAGATTTCTACAAGCTCCACAGTCGAGAACTCCCGCCTGACAAAATGGAAACACTCCCACATCCTCACACACACACCTTGCAAAGAAAATCTTTCCCCACCTTGTCTCTGAACCTGTCTCCTCCCAGGTTTCTTCTCTGGAGAAGTTTTTCTAAACCAAACAGATAAGCAGGCAGGTAGCCTGAGAGCCAGTCCAGAGGTCCTCTGGAAGGCACACTCAGTCACTGCTGATGAGGGCACGAGGCTTTGGAAATGCCCTTCGTGTCACCTGGTGTATTTCTGTCTGGACCCTTCTGAAGAAAGAGACCAAGACAAGACCCCTGCCACAAAGGAACTAGTGCTGTGCCTGATGCAGACGGGGGACAGGAAAACTGCTGCTGTTTCTTGAGCTGCCCACCCTGGAGACCTGCTCCCTAGTAGAGGGCATCCGTTGGGGGGAAGCAAGGCTGGCCATGGATGTCTAGCTGGGTCCTGTAAGCCCCTCGTTTTGGCTTCAAAGATGGAGATAGTTTGGCTTCCCTCTCTGCCCTCAAGTGTTCATGTTGGTCTGTGTCTGGCTGTGCTGGGCCCCCTGACTGTAGCACAGAGGGGGCTGGGGGCAGCTCCCGGATGGCCTAGGAGCTCAGCCAGCCTGAGAAAGTCCCTTTGGAGAGGGAACAAGCCTTGGGCACCAGCTCCAAGATCTGGAATTTCCAAGTCAAAGAGAAATGATACTTTGTTGACGTTTTTGGTTTCTTGTGGGTCCATTTGGCGGGTATTCCCTTGGGGAGAGGGGCTGTTGAGGGGGCAGAGGAGACCACAGTAGGACGTGTGGCCACAACTCTGGTCTCCCAAACTTGCTCCTTCTCTCTTTCTCCCCTCCATGTTTCCAACTTTCTCTTTTCTCATTTCTGAGACATACATCAACTGTCTGTATATACGCAGCTCCTTTCTCAATGTATGTGTATATACACATCCATATTCAAATATCCTGTGCTTTCTTCTTTCTTTCCTTTTTTTAAGAAACAAAACTATCAAAATACCCTACAGATGAGCGAAAATGTATTATGTAAAGTTTATTTTTTTTAATGTTGTCTATAATGGGAACAAAGAAATGGACCTCCAGGCCCTGCTCCGGTTGGGGTGACTGGGCTGGGGCCAGGGACTCCCAATCCGCATTCACGCTTAACCAGGCTCCAATAAACGTACTAGGAAGCAAGTTGCCTTCTTTTCTTTTTCTTGATTTAAAAAGGTTTTTGGTGGTCCTGGGGTTTGAACTCAGGGCTTCGTGCTTGCTAGGCAGGAGCTCTACCACTTTAGTCACCTGTTTGGTGCTTACCTGAGACTCTCACGGGGCCTGGGAAGGTTCATGTATATATGTGTGTGTGTGTGTGTGTGTGTGCATGGACACCTGTGCGCACACACATCTAGTCCATTGTGTCCTGGTGTTGGTGATGGATAGAGCTCCTGTAGGAGATAGTTCTACACGCGGTGGGTTTAAGGGTTGTGGCTGTGCTGATTCTGGGGGAATGTTTCCAGGCCTCTCCCACCTCCCCTCCCAGTCAGTGCTGATTGATGCCTGTTCTTCCTGGACTGGAAAGAATGAAGGTAGTGGTGGGGGTGGAGGGAGAGATGATCTGGTGTCACACCTTTGGTATGGCTTTGTTTTCAGGCAGTCTGGGTAGCCCTACTTGTCTCGTGTATAGTGAGTGGAGTGGTGACTCTTTCGAACGCCTGAGTATGTGATTGGAAAGGCAGAGACTTGTCCCTTGGGTGCCACCAGGGAAGGAAGATGACTGTGAGTGTTTAGGGGCCAGGATCCAAAAGAGCAGACATTTTTTGGTGTCTCTCCACCCTTTTCTTCCATCTTTTTCATTTGTTACCAGGCCCTACCCAGGCACTGGGCCTGCAATGTTCTCTCAGGCTCTCCACGGAGAGATCACAGGATGCCTGCTGGCAGAGTGTGTGTGCAAGTGTGTACACGCATCCATGTATGTGTGCACACGTGTATGCAGGCTTGCATGTGTTCATGTGTGTATATGGCATGCAGGTGGCAGGAGGGAGAAGGGAATACTGTCTGGTGCCTTTGGAGTTGCATGTGATCCCATCCTGTCATCAGGTGATGGGATGTCATTTTCCAGCCTCTCTGTCTTGGGTCTGCTTGAATGTCTCTTGTTTCCCATTGCACATGTAACTAACATATGTTCATGATGGTGACACTGCCTCTGCCTAGAGGGAGGACATTGAGCCAGCCAGCTAGCAGCCACTGCTGCCTTACTGTGAGCAGAGGTGGTGGTGACATCGCCTTGAAATCCATGTTCCTTGTAAACAGCAAAGACTGGCTAGGTTAAAAAGGGATTTACTGGAAGGCTGTGGGGAAAGTGGCTTGCAGAATCAGTGGGTGGACTGGAGCAGCTGGGTCAGAAACCAGAGGATATCTGAAGGGCTAGAAGGTCTGCTGCTCCCTCTGTAATGAGCAGCCACCAGTTGAACTGTTGCCCAACTGGATCATCCAGGCCTTGAGCCCGTCCCCTGCCTTATCTGGGTGAGAGAGGGAAGATATGTCACAACTGGTATTTTTAATGGGTAGTAAGCCCTTGGACTACATACTGGGGGAGAGAAAATGTCCCACAAGGAAAGTGAAGCCCTGTTGCAAAGGAGGAATGGATTCTGGGCAACTTACTCTGACTTAAAACAAATCTCCATTCATTTCAGCACATGGCTGAAATTGTACCATTAAATACTCATTCCTTTGGTGGATATGATTTCCTGTCCTCTATGTTCCTCTAAAAATATGTAAATAAATCCGGGAAGAGCAAAATAGTGACATTAGGACATTTGGGGCTGGGGAACAGACAGGACAGAGAAACAGGGAAAGGATCAAGAGCCAATTGGCGGACAGGGATTTTGAGTTGGGGTTATTTGGGGGGAAGTGCAGCCCCATGCAGTGTAGTTCCCTGGGTACTTGCCTCAGTTAGTTAAATGTGTGAAGTCACTTTCCTTTGCCACTAGCCCCTGGGCATTCCAGATCTGGGTCCTGTGTCTGTCTGCAGGGCTGTCTCAGCCTGGTTCTTGGCTGTGGGACCTTGGCAAGTCTGAAACCGCATAGCAATACTCCTGCCCTTGCTGGGGGAGTTTCTGGCATGGGTAGTTTTGCTCAGCTGAGAGCCCAGGCATCAGCTTCTTGCCTGATTCTTACCTTTGCAGTCCTCCTTTTAGTGCAGCAAGGGCCACTTGGACCTGGATGAACAACTAGGGGAGGCCTGCAGTAGGGGTCTGAGGAGGCCCCTTTAGGAGCTCAGCATTCTGAACATCCAGTGAACAGGGTTCCTTGTCCTATGCTGACCTGGCAGTGGTCCTCACAGCCAGGCCTCTGCCTGTGTCCAGACCAGCCACAGGAGCATCATCTTACTTCCTGGCATTTGGGGCCTTGCCTTTGTAACATGCCTGGCCACAAAAGTTTCCTAGGACTGACCCAATCCTACTCTTACTGGCCCTTCCAAGAAACAGGACCTGTCTGGGATCCTTGGGCTGTTTCTGGGCCCTGCTCTCTTCACTAGACCTTTCTGATGCCAGGCAGCTGAGGGCTGGCCAGGGTGGCCACTTCTGCCCACCCAAGAATCCTACTTCAGCTGCCCAGTGTCAGGCCTGTTGGTTCCTGATGTTCAAGGTCTGATAGTCCAAAGGGTCTTGAGTGTGTGCGTGTCTGTGTGCACGCATGTGTGTGTCCCTAGTTTCTACCCATGGCGCTGAAGACATAGACTTTACTCACAGAAGAGAAAAGCCTCAGGGTTGCCTGCTGGCTGGAGAAATCCTTGGTCCACATTTTCTAATCTGTGAAAGGAGTTTGCAGGCAGCCCCTACCAACTGGGCTAGGGGACCAGGCTATAAAACTGGTCACATACTCCATGTTAATACAAGTGACTGTATTCATAGCCTGCTGCTCATTCTTTTAAAAAGTCTCCATGGGGGTTGACAATCACCTTTTAAAAATGTATTGAATTTCTTAGGAAAAGCCAAAGTCATATGGAACCAAAACTGATAAATAAAGTGGAGTGACATTCCTTGTGGTGGGTCTACGTGTTGAAAAGACTGGTTTCTAGTCACTGATGGGAAATCTTGTCACTTTTTTCAACCTTGGTAGCCTCACCTATAAAGTTACCCTAGCTGATGACTGAAGTCTTTTTCATCTCTAAAAGAGCTGTGAAAGACAAAAGACTCAGAGATGGGCGGCAATGAACACAGGCTGACACTGAGGTGGATGCTAAGCTGTCGGCCTGGTTTTCCTGCCTAGTGTGTCCACGGTCCCTCGTCGCCTCTATCTTCTGGAAATAAGAGCACACCAAGTGTCTGGGGACCACTTTGAATTTCTAATTTCTGATGTGTTTTCTGAAAACTCAGCTGTCCTACCTCCTTGTACACCTCCTCCATTAGAACAAGTGAGTAAACAGAAAAGGCTTTGAAATCCTCTAAAGACGTTACTAAAACCTGGGCTGTGCAGAGCATCAAGTCATCAGAATGTCACTTGCCACATCCCTCTTTTAGCGTGAAGTGGAGTTTTTGTGCTGCATCTTCCATGGCAGAAAAATGGGGTCAAACATTTTGGAAGGATTTTAATAGCTCTACTGAAAACAAAATTAAAAAAATGTAGATCTTTGAAAACATGCTTGTCTAAGATTTAACTAATGCTCACTTGGTCTCACCAGGTGCCAGAAGCTTTCTGAAATTGTGTGAATGTTAACTCATCGAATTCCCTCTGGGACTCAGTGAGTTGGTGCCATACCCCCATTCTACAGATGAGCAGACTGAAGCACAGAGAAGTTCCTTACTTGTTCAAGATATTGCACAGGATGAGTGGTTTGCTGACTTAAACCCAGGTGGCTGATTCAGGGCTCTCTGCTTTAACTGTCTAGCTAGGCTGCCACCCTTAACTGACCTGTCATATCTGTGCCCTGTATAAGCTGGTCTGTAGCTGCCCAGATGGAAGCAGCCACTTCCCTGGGGAGCTCCAGCTCATCCGGCTCATTGCCATACTCTGCCCTTCCTTTCCAGCACCCTCGGCACTTGTATGGTCAAGGGTAGCAGACTGTCAACAGATGCAGGACTGAGTGTGCCTTTGGGAGCCTGCAGGGCAATGGGGAGGGAGTTCTGCAAATAACTTCATGAACTCAAACATGGCATGGACTTGGAAGAAGGGGGAGAAGGAGAGGGAAGATGCCCTGAGTTCAAGGCTTTTGGGGGACATTTTACTTCAACATTTGCCATCCTGGGATTAATGACTTTGTTGGGAAATGGCTGTGGCTGGAAGAGCTGGGATCCTGCTTGCTTGACCTTTGACTGTTCTTGCCTGGGGAGTGGGGGGCCATGGTTAGGGGAGAGAATGCATTTGGGAATCAGGAATTCCAGACCCGTCACTGAGCAACTGGGAGGTCAAGTCCAGTCTAAACTCCAGTTTTCTCATGTGTAAAACCATGATGTCAGTCCTGCCTTATAGGAATGGTGTTGGGATTACATAGAGTTTTATGTGTACCCACCACACTGAGAACTGAGCCACATACTCCTTCTCCCAGTGGGCCACTGCTCCAGGCCTCCACCAGCTAGGCTCCTCCTTTTGGGTTCATCCTTGGAACTTCTCCTCTTTCCTTTCTATGTCCTAAGAAGCTTTTTTTAAAAAATTTTTATTTATTTATTTTTTATTCATATGTGCATACAATGTTTGGGTCATTTCTCCCCCCTCCCCCCACCCTCTCCCTTACCCCGCCCCGGCCCCCTCCCTCTCCCCCCACCCCCTTGATACCCGGCAGAAACTATTTTGCCCTTATCTCTAATTGTTGAAGAGAGAGTATAAGCAATAATAGGAAGGATCAAGAGTTTTTGCTAGTTGAGATAAGGGCACCTATACAGGGAGTTGACTCCCATTTATTTCCTGTGCATGTGTGTTACCTTCTAGGTTAATTCTTTTTGATTTAACCTTTTCTCTAGTTCCTGGTCCCCTTCTCCTATTGGCCTCAGCTGCTTTAAAGTATCTTCTTTAAGAAGCTTTTGTGGATTCTCTGGGGCAGGCAAGAGTATGACTGTCATCAGGCCCATGGGCTGTACTCTTGGAAGCATCGCCAAGTGGAGCTAGGAGAGCAGGAAGAGTGGGCAGAGGAAAAGCAAATGACCTTGTATTATTTGTAAATCAGAGTTGATTTGATCTGCCAGTCACCAGGGTTGGTGGCTGCAGAACATCCAAATGTCATGGTCTCTGGAGTCTCTTTGATTGGCTTCTCCCTCTCCACCCATGAAGGCAGAAGACATGCCACCGGGACAAGTGCAGCGGCTCAGAACTGAGAACAGGACGCATTGATTAGCTGTGGCGCTGGGCAGTGGGGAATGTCAGTGCCTGTAAGTGACTTGTGGTCCCTGAATGGGACCCAAGGCAAGAGCAGAGCACACAGGCTCCCTACAGGGAGGAATCCCTGGGCTTTCAAAGTCAAGATTCAAGGGACTTCTGAGTCACACAAGCTTCCTGAGCAGAGCTGCCTCTCCTCTGTGTGATTTTTCCTATAGAAAGGTCTGGCAACGAGGTGAGGATCTGAAGACATGTCAAAGGCATTTTCTTTCCTCAAGGAATCTGGGACCCAGGTTCAAATTCTTGCTTTGCCATCCATCTGCTAGGGACATTAACTAAGTCACCGAATTTCTCTGAGCCCCAGAAAGGAAATATGACAGGCTCTGTGGGCCAAGCCCTGTCAGTTGTAACAACCTACTCTGCTGTTGTAGCTTAAAAATTGTCACAGGCAGTATGTCAAGGATCAGGCCAGACTGTGTGCCAATAAAACTTTATTTACAAATACAGATTCAATTTGGTCCACAGACTATAGTGCACCAATTCCTGCTCCAGATGCTGTCTGAATGCAGGTGGTCAATCCCAGGCAGCTGGAACTCAGAGTGACAGTGGCAGAGAGTGACTGATGGGGCTGAACTGAGCCTGAGGGTGGAGGAAGAGAGGGTGGGCAGGTCTGCCAGCATGGAAAGGGATGTGAACTCGCTGGCAAGCTGGTGGTAGAGAAAGCTGGAAAGAACAGCCCTATATTGGGACAGGGGTACAAAGGGAAAAACTAGGTAGCCTATGGACCAGACCCCCACAGGTGTGGGCTGGAGCCCAGGAGTAACAGCCCAGCATTGCAGATGGGACTGAAATCCAGCCACACACAATTCATCCATCTGTGCACCTGCCCTTGGCCTCAGTCCTGAGGAGGGGTACTGTTCTCAGTTTGCACAGCAGCTCCTGTGTGTGCTGGCAGAGGACCCATGGCCAAGAGCAAGTGGAACTGCCATTCTGGCTGGAGGGGAGAATGGTTGTGTGCACAAAGGCAGGGTGTCCCACCCAGGCAGAAAGTGACTATTTTTTTCTTTTGGATGGTACTTTTGAACTCAGGGCCTCATGCTTGCTAGGCAGGCAGAAAGTGACTAATTTGCTTCAAACAATGCTGTATGTGCCACCACCATGGTGAGTGTGACTTGGGGTGATGGAGTTCCTGCTTCTTGGAAAAACAGCAGCCCCTGGCCTTCAAAGCAGTGCCCTGAGAGTCCCCTACAGCTGTTGACAAGTCACTTACCCTGTCTGGACTCTACCTTCTTAGTCCACAAAGGGAGAGGGTGGAGGTCTTGCTTGCTCTCCCATCTCCTTCTGCAACAGAACTCTGTAAGTCTCTGCCACCAGCTGTTGCTGAACTCACTATTCCAGTGCAAAATGAGTTGCAGGGAGACAAAATTCATCTCTCTTTCAGCAAATACTGCCACCCCGCTTGGTTGCTTCCATTTTTCTCCTCGCATCTTGTGCAGAGCTCTGGACAGCTGCCATGGGGTTCATTCTGGATATGGTTCACTCTGGTTGGGTTCTCCTCCTTCAAGATGATATGCCTGCCGGGAGAAGCTGACCCTGGGTTCAGCCTGCTCTCCCTCTTGGGGGAGGGCACATTTGAGTCACCACCTTGCCCTGGAAACCATCCAGCAGTCAGAGGTTATGGAAGAGCCTCCTGTAGGCAGCCCACCCAGGCAGAACGTGAGTAATTTGCCTTAAACATCCCTACAGGTGGGAGTTTGCACAACCACACTGTGAGCAGTGAGCAATGTTCAGGGTGTCTGAGCGCCAGCAGCCAGAGGAGGCTTCTAGGAAAAGCACTCCCTCGCTTTGTCCTAAACCCACACAGCGAGACCGAGACCTCTCTCTCCCTCTTTTCCCACAACACACAGGAGGCTGACAATTTAAGAGAAAGTCTCTGCTTTCACCCTATTCCATCTGAAAAGCTGAGTCCAGCCTGGTTGGCCAAATAAATCCTTATGTGATGACACCATCCTTCACTTTCATCCTCAGAACAAGATGAAAGGGCTTTTTTTTAAGGGGTCCCAGCCACCTAAAAATACTCTTAATTCTTGTTTTGTTAGAAAGCTGGCTGGGTGTGAGGCCATGGTGACAAGAGGAATCGGTGCACAGTGCTTTGTTCTGGGAGAGCTTGGGGGTGCTTGGGGTGGGGGTACGGGGGAGGGGAAGGGTAGCTGCTAAGCCAACCTTGTCTTCCAAATGGAGAAGTGGTCTAGGGTACCTATGTCTTAGGTACCTATGACAGTGCTGAATCCTTGCTGGGCTCCTCAAACTTCCCTTCCAGTGGCTCACTGGGCAGCCCCAGGGGAGGGAGGGACAGGCCTAGAAAAAGCCGGAGCACTCTGAAGAGGGTTTGTGCGTGCAGTCACAACTGTTGCGGCACCCTGCGGTAGAGAGGTTGGGGCTGAGTTAACTGTGAGTCTCATGCCTCTGTGCCTCAGGACTGAGCTGGCAGAACTGGGAAGGCCACTCCACCCAGTTCCTACCTCACTGTACCTTGCAACAGGCCCCACTCAGAAAGCCTCTCTGCTTGCTCCTGAAATATCTCAGCCTAGGTCCAGTTCCTGGGCCAGCTGAACTCTGGTATCTGCAACTTCAGAATGGATTTTGTTTGGTGGTACCGGGGTTTTGAACTCAGGGTCTTATGCTTGCTAGGAAAGTGCACTTGAGCAATACTTCCAGCTCTTTTTGCTTAAGTTATTTTTCAGGTAGGGTCTCACATTTTTGTGGCTGGCTTCCAACTTTGATCTTTCTACCTACATCCTTGGAGAAGCATAAGCTGGGGATTACAGACATATAACACAAAGCCCAACTTATTTGTTGAGATGGGGATCTCTTAACTTTTTTTTTTTTTTCGGTCTGGCTCCTGAGTAATGGGGATTATAGGCATAAGTCACCATACCCAGCTCAGAGTGGGACTTGACAGTGGCAGGACCTGGGGTGGGTGTTACCTCCTCTGCAATCAACATGATTGATTGATTGGTTTCTGCCAGTGAGATTGGTGCTCCCAGGGATTCCCTGATAGGGCTTTGTTCCAGGGGGTTCTCACCTGTGCAATGTCTGTTTGTCCTCTGCAAACGGACTTCTACCCCTTGGGGACTGCTATCCCAGGAACCCCTCCCCTCACTCCTGTCTTTCCCCTACCCATGGTTGTCAGGCCAGATATCAACTGCTTAGGGCCACAGCATGGGGCTTTGAGCGTGGCATGGGACTCTGAGGATGCTATGTACCTGCAGGACAGGTCACCCCTAGTTGCTGGCTTATGTTAGAAATTCAGCTCAGCACAGACTTGGAATCCAATTGCTGTCTTCCTGGAATTGACTTTTCCAAATCTTCCTTCTTTAGAACCTTCTCTGTCCATCTGGCTCTCTGCTTCCCACCTTCTGGTTCAGGTTGTGCTAGCATTCTCAGACCTGGAGAAGTAAGGGCTCTTGTCCTCCATGTCTCTGCTTCAGGTCATCTGAAGTCCCAGAACTAGCTACCTTCTGTCCACTGATCAGTCTGGCCCCCTGTAAGGTCCTTTCCCCTTCACGGGGACAGAGTCCAGCACTGGGCACACGTTGGCTTGTTAGGTAGCTCACTCCATCCACCTCATTTGCCCAAGGAATACTATATATTTTGTTCCAGTATTTAGCCTCTTCAAATTTTATTGCAGCTTTTGCACCTCTCCATCAATCTGGGACAAAACTCCCCTCACTTAAATTAATATGTTTTAAGAGAAGTTCATGGGAATGAATAAAAAAATCTGAATTATACAATTTCACTTAAACAATGAAATGTAGCATGGTCTCTTTGAAGTGAGACCCAGCTCTCACAATGGCCTGTGACACCCTTTGTGATCTGGCTCTGGTGACCTTTCTGACCTCTTTCCCAGTTGTCTCCTTGATCCATTCTGCTCCAGCCATGGTGGTGGCCTCCTGGCTGGTTCTGGCACATCCTGAGGACACTTACCTCCTGGCCTTGGCAGTGTCTGTGCCATCTGTTAGGACTCTTCTACTCTTCATTATAGCAAACTCCCTCACTTCCTGCAGGTCCCTGCTCACTATCAGCTTATTAAAGAGACCTTCCCTGTGTGGGGGCACCCGTCCTTGCCCCCTATTTTAGGGCTTCCTATCTCTAGCACTGTCCCAAAGACTTACCACCTGTGACAGAGCATGTAAGCATGCGTCTTTGCACCCAGTCACGCACTGCTCAGCATCATGAATAAGTCCTGAGAAATGTATCATTAGTGCTTACACAAACCTAGACCGTCAAGGTCACTCTTGATGCAGTCAAGAGACATGGTAAGCTGCTGCTGGCCTAACACAGCATGCTGTTTTACAGTAAGCTTTTTGTTTATAAGCAGGAGAATGCTCTAAAATGATGATTACAAGTATAGGAGAATAAATACATAGTTACCTATTATTCTTATCAAGTATTATACACTGTACACAGTTGTATCCATATGTACATATATATGACTGGTTGCCCAGTAGGTTTGTTTGCATAAGTGTCACCACAAACATGTCAAAAATGTGGCACTGTGACAGCCACGATGTCACTAGGTGACAGGACTTTTTCGGCCCCATTATAATCTTGTGGGAACTCTATCACATACGCAGTCTGTCATTGACCAAATGTCATTAAGCGGTGTGTGTGACTCTGTGTGTGTGTGTGTGTGATTTACTTCCTCCCACTAGACTGTAAGCACTATGAGGGCAGAATCTTCATCATTTTTTACTTTCCTGCTCTATCCTTAGCCCCTAGAACAATGCCTGGCAGAGAGACAGACTTTAGTAATGCTTGTTGATTAACTAAAAGAAAGTAGGCATGGAGTGTTGTTGAGATCCAGCAGTGTCAGGCAGAAATGTGTTGTGAATGAGCCTTTCAGAGCAGATGCCTGGAGCGCTGACCTCAGATGGCTTTGCCACCCCAGGCCTTGTAGCACACAGTCAGCAGCAGGACCCAGCTACAACCCTGGACTCTACTTCCTAGTCCAGTCTACCTTCTCCTATCCTGGAAAATGGCTTCATCTCCTCCGCACTTACACACATAGCCTGTAATCCCATGGAGAATGATTGATTTGCTTAGTGAATTCTTGTGGGGAGAACAAAGGGAGCTTTGTTCAGCCAACAAAGTCCCATCAATTTCGCTCCATACAGTAGGAATGAAGTGTGGAGAGTTGGGCATCCCTTGAGGCAAGCTAGGTCTAGTTCCTCCTCAGGTGGCCCACCTTGCAATCAGGTTTGCGGTCCAACCTCTCCATCCTGTCACTCTACATTAACTAAGTGTCTTAGTTTACCCAACCTCTCCTCCTATTTAAAACAATGACATCCCAGCTCCAAAATACCACGTGTCTATGGCCTTTTTCTGAATTCGCACCTGAGGTATATGCTTACTCTGTGGGGTGGCCACTTGTCTTGGTAAATAAACTGGAAAGCCAGCCAAGTGCTGTGTCTGGACCTGGAAGTGTTAAGTGGGGCCTTGGAGAGACAAGAGCAGGTGGGTCTTATTTACTCAGATGGAGCTAATGATAATAGAAGGGGAACATCCAGTGTCACTTGTTCAGGTATGTGATTGAGAAAGGCCATCAGCACAGGGACGAGGAACTTGTTAGAAATCACCAGGCCATTAAAACTGAGATCAACAGCTGCCTCTGGAAATGGGAAGGAAATAGATTCCATCTCAGGAGGACGATCAAATTGAAAGATTCCAGTGTGCCTGGTGAAAAAAAAAATCACTCCCTGAAAAGTCTACCTGGGTGAACAGCCTCCTTTATGATACTAATCTCCCCCCAGCTATTGCTGAGTGGGTGGAGGGGGCATCAGTTGAGGGCTAAGGGTCAGAGGTCAGAGGCAAAGGGGAAAAACAGAATGGCTGAAGGAAATTTCAGGCGTCTCTGCCTCTTTTGAAGTCAAAGGAGAAGGAAGCAAGCAGGAATATCGAGCCTCAGATCTTATGTTTTCCAAATTTACTTATAATCATGTACTTAAAGATGCTAGTGTATGCTATAACTATAACACTGAGCTGTCCCCACTGGGAGGGAGAATATAGGCTCTATAAGTAGCACTGCTTCCTGCAGTATAAAAGAAGTTTCTTGTTGGCAAAGCATAGAGGGTGGGTGGCATTTACTCCTAAACAATTCTCTGGACCAAAACTTGAGTTCCTTTGAGGAAAGCTGATTAATACATCAAAGGGATGAGGGCTGAGAAATGACCAGATCACAGGGCCTGGATCTCTTCCACCTGGTTCTGCCTCCACCTGGATGCTTGTGATCTGAGGTGACCATGGGGGACACAACTGGGCCCAGCAGAGGGTTGGTGGGGAAGCCCACCCCGTGGGTGGGTGCTGTTGTCTGTCTGTTTGCCTTCCTGTCTCAGGTCTAGTTGAGAGCCCACCAGTCTGGGCCATCACCTTGAAGGCGCCATGATGACATTCTTCCTGTGATGTTTTGTAGTTAATGGAGAATTTAGCTAAGTCTCTCATGTCCTTAAATTTTGCACATGAACTCAGAGAGCAATCAAAGGAAGAGTGGATGGAAAGAAAGAAGCTTCCACAGAAGTGGCTTGGGGCATGATTCCCTGGCCTGTCTTTGTGTTCCCTGTGCATGGCAGACACTGCCTCATAGTAAAACATGGATGTGATTTCAGACATCACCTCCCTTCAGATGGGGTCCAGGAGTCTGTGTATGGTCCTCTGAGCTATATGGAAGTGGCTATGACCTCAAAGTGGAGGCAAGTGAAAGGCAGAGGTGTCTGAAAAACAACAACCTTTGGAGAAGCAGCCATTAGTGGGGGGATCTCAGGAGTGCCTGCTCCTTCAGCTCTTCTGTTGAGGGAGACGGTGTCTTCTTGGGAGTCAGGAAAGTAAGGCTGTGGTCCCTGTCCTAGTCTAGATCACTTGCCTCTGTCTGCTGGAGTGTCCTCTTCTGTCAAATAAATGTTTGGGAGCAGGTGTTGGGCAAACAGCTTCAGACGACCTAGAATGTGCAGGAAGGTAGGAGCTGTGGGTAGCAAGCTCACGATTATGGGCTGTCTCAAAGTGGACCAGCTCTACTTGTAGGTTCTTTAATAAGTTCTAGCTTTAAGTCTCAATTTGTCATCATAGAGGGGATTGAGAGACATTAATTTTGAAGAGTTGGGAGCAGTGAATGAGCGAATGTGTCTGGTACATAGTAGGCTCTTAAAATAGATTTCCTAATTTGTCCCCTCACTGCCTACTCATACATTCTTCTCACAAGGTCACTCATGAGAAGTTTAAAATCACCTAAGAATGGCATGGGCTGAATTCGCTTTATATATGTGCTTGCCAGTGGACATTCTGGCTTCTCCTCATGGCTCTTTTGGAAGTTGTTACAAGGCATACCCACTTCATGAACATTTTTGTTGTCTGAAAACCCATTCTTCTGCAAAACATTGCCTATTATAGACAATGTACCTTAAATACAGATATATGTTGTGGTGGGCCTAAGCACAGGAAGTCATCCTTGATGTTAGACCACTGTGAACAGATCAAACTTCTCTTTTTTGCCTTGATGGCAGAAAACTCAGTTAAATTCTGTGCTCCAGAGCTACAGTCTAAAATTCTGGTACCACCCAATCTCTGTACACATCCTTCCAGGCCACGTTCTCTGAATCCCCAGCTCTGGGGAAGAGAACCACTTCCTTGTTCCTGGATGACCCAGGCTTGGGTCAATCCATCAGATTGGTTCTCTATCAGAATACTACCAGGCTGATTGTCACATTCCCTTTTCATCAACACAACAGGTAAGCATGCACAGATGCACAAACAGACACAAGCACACACACAACTTTAATGTCCTTGAGCCCAGGACACCAAGCACTGGACACTTTGTATTTGAATCTTACTACATTCTCAAGAAATGCTTGTTGAGTCAAAACATGAATGAATGATCAGATGGTTCAAGAAAGCATAAAAGGCTTTCAAGGTTTTACATATAATTCTCCTTCCTTTTCTATTCTGTGGGTTTTGATCTTTTACAAGAGTGCATACCTTTTATTATAAACACAACTTTTAAAGCTTTTTGGAATTAGGAGGGGTGGGAGGTGTTAGTAAAAGAAGAAAGAAACAGTTACATATCTCTTCCACAAAATTTTCATTAATCCCAGCCAGTGAGCCCCTGGGACTCAAGAATATAGACTTTAGACATGCATCTTTGTCCTGCTCTGTCACGTAACAGCTGTGGGAATCTGGGCAAGTCCTTTATCCTCTGACCTTCCGGCCCTGCTTATAAAATGGTGGTAATGATACTTCCCTTAAGAGCACAGAGTAAAGTGGGGAACTGAGTGCTTGGCTCACATAAGTGCTCAGCAAGTCTTTTCGATGGTGACACATAGTGGGGTGCCGTGACCTGGGGTCCTGGCACTCTGACATAATAGGAGCTCCTCAAGAACAGGCACCTTGCCTGATACTCCTCTTAGACCTCAGAGACCTGTGGGAGACCAGGTGGCCTGACTCCTCATTTTACAGTAGAAATTGGGGTCTAGGGAGGTGCTGCAGTGACACTGCTGGACTGGAACCTGGGTTCCTGGCCACAGGTAAGAATGCCTCTCCTCCTTCATGTTGCTGTCCTTGTCATCAGAAGAGACACTTCAGGTGTGCACAGAGCCTCGCCTAGCATAACAGACCTCCCAGACGGGAGCTTCTGTACCATCAGCAACCAGTAACAGTGACAGCGGGAGCCAAACCAGGCCAGTATGACTAGGCTGATGACTGCCACAGGCACAGAGTTCTCTGCTTTCAAAGTCCTTTCTTGGTCAGGATCTCATCTCATCCTCACAGGGACAATGTGAAGCAGGCTAGGCAGATTTCATCTGGATTCTATGTGAGAAGATGGAGGGCCAGAGAGGTTAAATGATGGGAGAAAGTGTGCTCAGCTGGTCAGAGGCACAGCTGGGATGAGCTCTGTGGCCTGGTGCCCCAGGTCAGCGCTCTCTGCCCCATGCCTGGTGGGAATGCTTCAGGAACTACACAGAGCAGGTGGCACCAGGTGTGAACTTGGCACTGAAGAAAGTAAGTGTCTGATTCCGACCAGTCTAGTCTACAGGAGTTGAGAGGGCCTGGCCTTTGGTGAGGGCACTTTTGCTCTTGGCTAACACTGTCCCATGGCATCAGGGAAAGATTGGGGGCTAACTTTGAAGGCTTTGGCTTGTCATTGGGACTGTGTTCAAAGTCAAAAGCTCCAACAGGCAGCATTGCAAAGATAACATTAGTGACGCAGTGGTGGAGAGAGGGTGCATGTGGTGAGGAGAGGCTCTGAAGTCTGCCTCTGAAGCTGAGGGGCATCCACACATGCACCTCTCTCCAGAGCGGGTGCTGGACACATGCACTGACGGCATTAGCAACTTCCAAATGTGAATCTCAGTATAAAATTAAATCCACAGTCAAAGGCTTTTAAAGCGTAGCCTATTTATTCAGCAGCTCTTTATGAAGCCCTTGCTGATTTACAATCCAGGCAGTAAATAACTCATCTGTGTGGCTGCTCAACCTTAGCTAGGAGGAACTCATCTCACCCTGCCTGGACAGAGCAAGTCTCAGCCCCCTGGGTCCGTGTGACAAAGGAGGCCTAGGAGATGCTCCTGAGTCAAGGAAGAAAGTGGACATGTGGTGTGTGTGTCTGCTGGCCACCCCCCTTCCACCCTGATGACTACTCTTCCCCTAGTCCTTTGTTGGCCAGGAGACTAAGATTTGGGAAACATTTATTTACTTAAATAGAAACTTTTATCCAGAGCCTATGACGTGCTGACCCCTCGGGGTCCCAAGGCAAAATTCCCTTTAAAAGTTCCTGATGAGGCTGAGCCAGTAGCCTGGGCTTTCCCTCCCAATGTGTGGGAAACCTGCCCATAAACCTTTCCACCAGCCCTTTTCCCATCCCTTCCCAGGGAGTGAAGAAGCACTGGGCAGTCCCTCTGGGAAGATCCCCAAGCCCTGGCTTGTCCTCTTTCCCTCTCAGCCTGTTCTCTGAAACCTTTAAATCTAGTCTGATCTAGGAAGCTAAATCCTCTCCTGATACTTGGGCTAATGCTAGCAAGTCTGCTGCCATCTCCTTCTAGAGAATAACTGGAGCCTGAGGGGGCATTTCTTCCACTTCTGGGGAGCATTTGTGCTAATTATTTGCTTCCTTGGTTACATAACCAGGCCTTTGTCAGCGGTTTTCCAGTGGGACCTTACGTGAAGTTGGGGTTTGCTGCTCAGCAAGCATTTCTGATGAATGCTCCGGAAAGTTTGTGGTGCTGTGATTGTACTTCTGCCCGTGGGGCTCTGTGTGCTGCTGGGGCGTTCACCCACACTGTAGAACCTTTGTGCTGTGCTCAGGATCGCTCTGTTCTGCAGGCAGCTACTGGGGAGGACAAGGTACCGGGGAAACCCTCTGAGTCCTCTGCAGAGGCAGGGCTTGGCACATCAGGCTGGGGCCACAGCTGAAGAGGGGATGATTTATTGGAAAGGGGCAAAGTACACCAGAAAGCACCTTATGGGACATGCCCCTACCACCTGAATCCAGTCAGGGACCCTTTTGTTAAATGTAAAGCTCTAGCTGGAGACCCCATTAACTGAACTAAAATCTTACCCATGGCAATGATAGTCGTTACTCTTGATTGAATGCTTTTTAGGTACCAGGTACTGGGCTGGGCATTTGACATGAGTTTTCTTATTTAATCCGACCAACAATGCTTTGAAGGGTTATTTCTTTTATCCGTTCTATTAGCATGGAAACTGAGGTTGAGAGAGGTTTAGTGCCTTGTCCAAGGTCACTTAATTGTAGTAAGTGTAAGCCGTGGTGGTGGGAGGGCAGGATTTGCATCCAGAGGTTATTGATTTGATTGCTCGTTCATTTTTACAAACACATATTGGCTGTCTTCTACATGTCCAGCACTGGAATATGAATGAAGTCTTTGCCCTAGAGAAACTCCGAGCCAAATGGGGAGATCTTCTTTGATGCAGGCAATGTGGGTATAGTGTAATGGGATGTACATAGTACACAGCACTGGGGTGCACCCAGGAAGTTATGCACTAGAATTCTTCAGAGAAACAACCACTAGGACACTTATGTAAGAGGAGATCTGTTATAAACGTTTAGCTCATGTGATTATGCAGACTGAGCTAAGATCTGCCATCTGCCTTCCGGATGACCAGGGAAGCCAGTGGTGTAAATCCAAGGCCAAGTCCAATGGCCTGAGAACCAGGTGCAATGATAGTACAAATCCCCATTCATGGGCAGGAGACTGAAGTCCAAGCCTCAGCCGTGCAACGGAGAGAGCATCCAACCGTCCTCTGCGTTTCTATAGTAAGCCCGCCTTATCTGCAGACTTACTGCACACAGCTCTGACAAAGCGTGGCCAAAAAGAAATAAATCAAAAGAAATTCCAAGAACGAAAATTTGAAATTTCGTTCTGAGGCATTGCACACCCAAGTTGTAGAAAAGCTCTGTCAGTCCCGTGATATTGTCATTTGTGTTTAAATGATTGTGTGAGCTGCTGAGTGTTTCCCTACCCTTAATTTTGTGAAAATCTGCCTTCCAAAAAGCAAAGCGTGCTCCAAAAGCAAGGTAAAAGTGAATGTGACTAACTGAAGTGATTAAATGAAAACTTTAGATTTGTTGTTTAGATTTTTTAGTGAAAGTTGGACAGAGTTCTGGGAAAAAATGAGTCAAGTATCCATAGTACCGAACTCTGTGTATCTTGAATATTCACAGTTTTCCCTCAATAGCAGTCTACTGAGACCCATACGGAGAGGATACCAAGGGTTTATTGTATTCCTTGTGGGCCCTCAGTGGGTTGGGTGATGCCCAGCTGCATTGGAAAGGACAGATCTTCTTTATTCGGTCTGCTGACTCAAATGCTAAGCTTTTTTGGAAACATACTCTTAGACACAGAAATAATGTTTAATCACATGTTTGGGCACCCATAGTGCAGTCAAGTCAAGCCAGAAAAGTAACCATCAGAGAGGCTGAGTGTCAGTGACTGTTGTAAGAAAAGGCTCAGATGGCTTTATGGTGGTAGTATGGTGTTTGGGCTGAGGTTGGGAGAATGAGAAGGACAAGCCAGGCATAGTGGGAGGGGGCAACCCCCACAGAAGGAAGAGCATATGGGAGCTCACATAGAGGTGGAAGCGACTGCTGCCTTTGGGCACCCTGAGTTGTTTGGTGCAGCTGAAATACTGTGGGTCTGAAAGCCAGTAGGCTTATATGTCTGGGGGGGGGGGGAGTAGGTTGTACTGTGTCGGGGGACAGGGCCTAAATGCAAAGGCAAGGGGAAATTTAGCTCACAGGTCTTAGTGTTGTTCTGAAACTCATCTCTGCTATCCACAGTGCTTCTTTCTCTAACCTTTGAAAGTTAAAGCCCATTGTGATATCATGGCCTCCTTGGTATCATAAGGTTCTACCTCCTAAGCCATGTTTTGATATGTGTGTCCCCCAATTTCATATGTTGACACCTATCCTCCAAGATGATGGTTTTAAAAGGTAGGGATTTTCAGAGGTGATTAGTTCACGAGGGCTGAGACTAATGCTCTTATACGTGAAACTTGAGCAAGCTGTTTGCCTTTCCTGCCATGTGAGGATGCATAGAAAGCACCATTGTGAAGTATAGGCCCCACCAGATTCTCAGTCAGCTGACACCTTGATCTTGGACTTTCCAGCCTTTAGCAATAAATTTGTTTGTAAATCATGTAGTCTGTGGTATGTTGTGATAGTAGCTGAGTGGACTAAGACACTGTCTTAGTCTGTGTTCTTTCTGCAGCTGTAAGAGAATACCACAGACTGGGTAAACAGTGGAACCAAGAAACACCCAGATTATATGTAAGAAATCAATAAATGATACAGATGATGTCTTCAATCAATATGGAAAATGTGATCTTTTAATAGGGGTCAATAAAGGAGACATTTTGGGAAAAAAGATAAATTTGGCTCCATACTTCATCCCATGCTTTGAGCAAAAAATTTCCAAATGGAGCCAAGATGTAGATGTTAAAAGCATAAAAGCTCTATGAGGAAACACAGGGGTCACCTTGGACCTCTAACCAAGCTTCAAAATCGAGAAGCCATGAACGAGAAGATGGATAGATTTGGCTACATATCTTTTCAAAAATTCTGCTTGTCTAAAGCAGCATATGCAGAGTCAAAAGGCAAATGACAAACTGAGGAAAAAGAATTTGCAATTCATATCACAAACAGATAATCCTTTTAATATAAAAAGACTTAGAAATTGAGAGTTTCCATAACCCAGTAGAAAAGTGGGCAATGGATGTGAACACTGAATTCACAAAAAAAGAAATGCAAATGGTCCTTTGCCATGTGAATAGACGAGCTACCCATTCCTAATGGGAGAAACGCAAATCAAAACCACCCTAAGAGATGCCATTTCTTACCTTTACACCTGGACAGAAGTCCAAAATCTTGACAAAGGGCAGCACTGGAAAAGTTGAGGGAAGCAAGTGGTCTCTATCATTGCTGGTGGAGTAGAAAATGGAAGAATTCTATGTGAGGAATACTGGTAACATCTACCACCAACACAAATGTGTCTACGCTTTCACCCAGTGATCCCACCGCTGGGAATCTATCTTACAGATTCGCCTCAGAGGCGTGAAACTACATGTGTACAAAGTCATTCCTTATAGTATGGTTTATAATAGCAGGAGGCTGGAAATGACCCAGGCCTGTTACTGGGATGAATGAATGAAAGCATTCTGTGATATCACTTCTTGGAAAACCTGTGTGTGATAAGGAAGGAACAGGAGACTCTCCATACATAGATATGTGGAGATCCCAGGGTATTTTATTAGGTGAAAGAAGCAAGGGGCAGAGATAAATGGCATATCTTTTACCAAAAAAAGGGAGGGACTAATAATATGTGTATTCATTTGTGCTTATATTTGCATAAAGAAACATTGGAAAGATAAAGAAGAAATGCATAAAGCATTCTCTGTGGAGAAGGAGGTGGAGGAAGGGAAGCACAGAGGCAAGGCGTCTCTGAGTGTGTCTTTGTGTTGAGTTGGGACTTTTGGTGACTACAGGTGTATTACCTGACTTTTCTATAAGCCTGTGTGTCTTGATCTGTCCACACCAGAGGAATCACTTGAGTTACTTGATAAAATTAATCTAGAATCCCAGGCCTCATTTTTTTTATGCATTTCTCCAGGAGAACCAACTGATCAGGGAGTGGGGATGTATGGGAAATTTCTGAAGCTCATTTCTTAAGTCCTCTGAGGCCACAAGGAGCCAGTCAGAAGAAACCTTCCCAGTGTTATGGACCTCAAACTTATACTCCATGTTCAAGCTTTCTGTTGTGTGACAAAATACCTGAGAAAATCAACTTATAAGGAGGAAAGGTTGATTTTGCCTCACAGTTTCAGAGGTTTCAGTTCATGGTTGGTTGGCTTCATCGTTTCCAGGCCTATGGTGAGGCAGAACATCGTGGTGGCTAGTGTGTGACACAGCAAAGCTGCTCACTTCATGGAGGCTTGGAAGCAAAGAAAGAGAGAGAAAGACTAGGTTCTGAATAACCTGCTTAAATGGCACACCACAATGACCTAACTTACTTCCACTACACCCCACCTTAAACAGGTTCTACCACTTCCCAATAGTGCCATCAGATGGGGACCAAGCCCCAAGTGAACCTTTGGGGAACATTCTAGATCCAAACTATAACAATATCCCACTCTTTGCCCTGGAGATCTGGTGACACTCCAGCATGGGGCTGGACTCCTACCAGGTACATACTACTATGGGATGTATGTCTCCAGCAAATCAATGTATTTTGTGGGATTTTATTTTGCACAATTTGCAGGATGAAAAAAGATACACATTTATGTTTGTTTTTAAATATGGAATTGTATTAGAACCTCGAATATAACTTTTTAAACTCTCATCCCTCCCATCCAGACAGCCACACCTCTGCAACCACCCAGAAATATCCTGCTCTTACCCCTCACCCTGTTTAAGAAAAACTGATAGAGGAACTTCCAGGGGAGCCCTCTGGTCCTGCTTCCCCTCCAGTACTCACTCCTTCTACTCTGTATGGAGACAGTTCAGGGAAGAGCTGGTCCTTGAGGAGAGTGTAGGGGGTGGTGGTGACAGTCCCATAGCCCTGGGGAGGGAGATTTTTGATTTCAGACAACCCTCCTTCCTCACCTTTCTGAAGCTGTCTTCTCTGTCTCATGGGGAGTAGATGGCAGGCTGCTGTCTGCTGTCTCACCTCCTTGCTGTCCCTGGATCAAAGCACACAGTCCCTTTTCTTTCTTAGGCCTCTGCAGGGAGTCCCCAAATAATGACACAGGAGAGGCACAGAACCTGGGGAAATGAAGCTGGTCTTGCTTGGTCCTTGGGCAACAGTCTTATGGCTGTCTCTGACAGGCTATCTAGAAGTGAGAATGATGTTTGTGGGGGAGTTAGTGCCAGGCATGGGCCCCTCAAATTGCTAGGAGGTTGAGCATTCTGGCAGGAGGACTCAGGAGGGGACCCAGCTGAGAGCTTTCCAATTTCGCTTGTTGCGTCCAGAGGATGGGAGAGCTGTGCCCTGAGCCCAGGTCCAGACACCTATCAAGATGGGGCAGGTCCTCTGAAGCCTGGCCTTTGCCCTGACTCACTCCTTTTTTTTTTTTTTTATTTTTTTTCCTGACTCACTCCTGCTTCAATTTTCCAGATTAATTTTTTGCTTGTGACTATTACTTTTTGTATTAGGGAGAAAAAGGTCTGTTTCCTTCCTGTTTCTACCTGAAGTCTTCAAGGACTAATGAGAGTCTGCCTTGGAAAAACTTGGGGTTTGGATACAGTGTTAGCAACTGGGAATGGGGAGGCAGATCTGGCTTGGCAGGCCCCAACCTGATAGGAGGCATTGGCACGAGCTGCTCTACATCTCTCCACTACTCTGCCTGGCCTGGATCCTATCTGTGACCCCCCCACCCTGCTTGACTCCTGTTGTCTCTGGGGTCTTGTAGTGGGGAAGAGAAGGAGCTATGGCTCCTTCTCCTCTTCAGGCCTCAGTTTCCCCCAGTAAAATTAGGGTTGCCCTGGGCCATCTCTGGAGGTGCTTTTGTCTGGACTCTCAGTCCTGCCTGGCCCTTATCCCACCCTGCACAGAGAAGGCAGAGTGGCTTTTCTGGGGCTTCCTACCATGGCTGCTCTAGGTAGCTTAATTTGCTTTACCTAGTACAGAATGCAGGACAGGGCAAAGCAGAAAGCTCCCCCAGACCAGCCCTGCTGTCCCAGACCCAGGACAGAATGGGGCTCACAGGAGGCCCACTACCCCACCTGTACTGCCTGGCATTCTGTGTGGCTTTGCTCCCCTGGCACCCAGGGAGAATAAACAATGAGTCCAACCTTCAGCCCCATCTGGAAACAGACATTTTTCCCTCTGTTATTTTCTGTAGGTTTGTAGGTGTCCAGACTCATTTCCTGATACCCCAGCCCTCTCTTGGCCGTGCCCCCAGGTTCCCGGGCCAAAGTACATGAGAGATTCAGGCTGACATACGGGGTGTTCAACACTCTAGGAACAGAGCTGGGCTCTGTTCACCCTCCATTTGCTACCTCCCTTTCCTTCCTTCTATAGCAAGAGTTGGGGTGGGATTGGGGGTTGCTGGGGGTCTTCCAGACAGACTAAAGCTGTTAGAGAGGCTTTCATGCTTATGTGGGCCCAGGGGGCCCCAAGAAAAAGCACACCTGGAAGGTATTTTGTAGGCAACTGCTGGTTACGGTGATAGATTTGATGGGCAGCCCACAATGTGTTTGAAACCTTCCTACTTCCCTTTCTCTTAGGGTCCCTCTCCCAACCTCTTAGGGTCCTCTCTCTCTTTGAGCTCCAATATTACCCCCCACACTTCCTGGCATAAGCCCCCTGTTTTCTGAGGTCCCCACTGCAGATTCCTACTGCCAGGTGATGGATGACTTTTCATGAAGTGAGTGAAATTTATAAAAATTTAATTTTAAATAGTAATTTTAAGTAATAAATAATTAATATTTATTAATTTAATCAATTAATAATTTTCATGAATTGAGGCTAGGACTGATTACTGTGAGCTGGATTCCTTCCACCCAGCCCCCAGAACCCCCCCTACTTGTTTCAGTCTGTCCCTTTCCAGATGTAGGGAGCTATTTCTTCTAACAGCTTCACCTAAGGAGGGCTTCCCTGGTAGGGGAGTGTGCAGAGCTGCCTCCTAATGTATCCTATGTTCTAATTAAAATTAGGTACAGAGCGATGTGATGACTTGCCTGGGTCACACTTACCTTAAATTATATTATTAAATTATTTAATATTATTAAATAATAATTGAGTTAACATAACCTAAATTTACTGGGAGAAACTGAGGCCTGCAGAGGCGAAGGGGCCACCCTAGGTCTCAGAGCGCCTTCTCTTCCCGCTACAATTGACTTTTCATGAATTATGTGCCAAGGAATGTGGGGCCTGCCAATACCGGAGCAGCCAGCTCTGCCTGAAAGGAGCTGTGGTCAAGTGGAGGAAAAGATAGTAAGTGTGATTCATGCTGTAAGGTCTCAACACAGTCCAAGGAGTTTAGCAAAAGCTTCTAGAAGGAAGGACAGCATTCCTTCTCTTCCTCTGAAGCTCATCTTCTCATAGTACACAGATATTTGGAGAAGAACGAACAGTGGGAAAAAATTCACAGATATATGAAGGTCTCAGATTGGTCTGGATTTTTTTTTCAGTACTGGAGATTGAACCTAGAGCCTTGTACACTTGAGTCACATCCTTACCCTTCTTGCTTGCTGTTGTCTTTTTGTTTGTTTTGAGATAGGGTCTTGCTAACTTTGTTCAGGCCAGCCTCAAACCATGATCCTTCTGCCTCTACCTCCTGAGGTGCTAGGGTTACAGGAGTAAGCCACCTTGCCTGGCCTACAAAGGAACTTGTTAACCTACCTTGAGGACTGCATGGGCTGGAGGAGAGGATGCTTCCTTGTGGACTTTGACTGCTTAGTTTCTGCTGTGATTTCAGCCTATATTCGGCTTCTGAAAAGCTGCCATATAGAAGATCATATAGAAGATCAGCATATGGTGTGCATGTGAGTATATGTTTAAACTATTTTTGGAAGGCAGTTGATGCTGGGAGTCCAGAAACTTGGCTGCCATTAATAGGCTTTGTAACCCAGGTGGGTCATCACACCTTTCTGTACCTTAATTCCTTTATAGTGGAAGGAAATGCTCTCTGCATTGACTACTTCATGCAAAAGCTGCTGGGAGAACATGTGTACACATTGTGCCAATGCCTGGAGAGTTCTCCCCTGGGAAGACCCTGCTTGTCCTCGAGTGCTCAGTGACATGGGTTCACTCTGTTTGGTAGGTTAGGACTGATTGCTGTGAGCTGAGTTCCTTCCACCCAGCCCCCACAATCCCCCTTCTTGTTTCAGTCTATCCCTATCTGGATGTAGGGAGCTAGTTCTTCTAACAGATTCACCTAAGAGGGGCAGCCCTGGTGGGGGAATGTACAGAGCTACCTCCTAATGTGTCCCATGTTCTTCCTCTAAAACCAGGAGTAGAGGAGAGTAAGTATCAGGTGCCTGGCAGGACACCTCTAAGTCTGATAGTTACCTACACAGGACTTCACCTGGAATTCCCCTTGCTTGGCTGTTCCCCACTCCTGTCATGTGTTCTTTTCTTCTCTACAGGTTCTCTGGGAGAACTTCTTAATAAGTCACTAGCCCGGGAGTCCTGGCCTCAGAATATCAACATCTGCTCTCTGAGGGAACTGGTCTTGGGGGAAAACTTGGAGATGATGGGCTATTATATTTTAGAAAGAAAAAAAAAAAGGAATGAAAAATAAGGAAAAGGTTGAATAATTATTAAGCATCTTCTGTGTGCCAAGCACTGTGTGATCTTCAAAAAACAATCTGTGTGGTTGTTATACTTCACATTTTACAGATACAGAAGCTGAGGCCTTACCCAGGTAAGGAAGTTAGTTTGAACTCGAGTTCACCTCTTTCCACTTTATTCTGTTGCTCCCTTGGTGTGTAGTAGGATTGGTGTGGCTGAGGCCTCACCTGTGAGGCTTCCCTTCAGGCTAACCGGGGCCTGAGCATGCATGGTCACCATATTCTTGAACACGAAGTCAATCTCTCGGGTGCGTTTTGGCTCTCCTCTGGAGGGGTGTGTGTGTGTGTGGGTGTGTGGGTGTGTGTGTGGGTGTGTGTGTGGGGGTGGGGTGGGGAAGAGTGTGTCCTCTTACCCTAGTAATGAAGTATAATTACTAGATGCCTTTCAAGGGCTTTGAAGGTGATAAACTTGGAAGAGAAGCTGCCTTTTAATCTTAATCTGTTATAAACCAATCTTACTGCAATCCGATGCCTTTCATCTCTTCCATCTTTACTTCTCTCCAACAGCCACCTTTCTTGCCAGCTAGAGCGAGTGGGGAGGGGACAGCTATTACCTTTTATCCTCCCTATTCTAACAAAAAAGGACATATGAACTTTGTCCTAGGACTGGGAACAGATGACCAACAAAATGCCAGGTCACATTTTGCTTTCTGGGCCTCAGTTTCCCCACCTGCAAAATGGAGGTAGCTATGTAGGTATGGCCATGAGGTTGGTAGAGAGAAGACAAGATTAGCAGGGAGTATGGCCAGGCAGCTCCATAGGAACACATAGACTCACTACTTTGTACCTCTACCCTTCCCCAGAGTTGCTCTTGGGGTAGGGATGAGAGTCCACACTACAGGTGGCTGATCCCCTATAGGGTAGGGCCCCTGGATGCTGTGTAGGCTGTTTCTCAGCTTAACTGTCCCCTTCCCTCCTTTCCCCAGTCGGCCTATAAATTGCCTGCACTGAATTCTGCACACACCTCAGTGGAAGGGGAATTATTTGCCAGATATATGGTATCTGTGAGAAGGGCCTCTTATGAGTCAGTGTTCAAATATGTTACTAGCTCAATAAACAGAGGTGGTTTGTTATAAATGAAGGGAAAGAAGTGAGGTCCCTGCAACAGCACTTGTTCCCCTACTGCTTCTTATTAGAGGCACTTCCCTCTAAGTAGAGCATAATTCCCTGGGAACTGCTGACCAGGAGGTTTCGAAGGGGCATGTAAATTGCACTGCAGTTGTTAGGCAGTTAGCCACACAACAAGGTCAAGACATAGACAGGGCAGCCCCTGGGGGCTTGGCTGTGCCCCTGGGATAGAATGGGAAATGGGCTGCCTCATGGGGTGTTTTGGGGCACTGGGGTGGAGTCTAGGCAGGGGCAGAGGGGCAGATCTGAAAAAGGAGGCTTTGCCTTTCATCACCAGGATGAATTGGAGTTGCTGGGCAAATAGTGTCAGTGTGAATCCAGTGTGAGTCAGTTGGCAAGGTGTGACTGTATCTGGCAGAGACAATGGGTTGACACTGCAGCTTCCAGGGTATGGCATTCAGTTAGGATGAATGTGGCTGTGGTGGGCATGGAAAGCCTATGGGGTAAGGGGAACTGGTATATAGAACCCAGGGGAAAACCCAAATAGGAAGCAGGTGCTTGCTAGTGAGTTTTGTTCCTAAGAGGCATTTTCTAACACTTTCTATTGTCCAGCTCTTTTCAGCCAGGTCCTACAAGGGCCCAATCCCACCAATAACCCCCCATCCCATTCTGAGAAAGTCTTATCCTGCCTCTCAGCTCCTTGGGCATCCTAGGCACCCAATAAGCTGTTATGTTGAATTGTGGGGCTTGAGATAGGGGAGGGACAGGACTATCTGGTCCTGTACATAACTGCCCATGGCGGTATCCACAGAGATGTCATTGTCCCCATCTGTCCTTAGTCACCCGTCCACAAGGTTGCCACTGGGGTATCCCTATTCCTACCATCTGGCCTTTTCAGATGTGCTTCTCTCTCCCTTTAGCCTCAGTAAATATTTAGTAAAGAGGGAGGGAGTCCTTGAAATTCAGCCACTGAGGCAAAACCTGAGTCCTCTCAGAGACTCAACGGCACAAGCTTTTGACACGCTGAGGCCAGAGGAGGCTCTGGGCTTATTTGTTTTCCATCCTTCAGTTGCCATTCCCTGAAGTAATAGTCAAGGAAAGGCCAAATAGGGTAGGGGAATGAGAAAAGAATGGAAGAAAGAGAGATATTTTCTGTGATTCTTTTCCTGCAATGCTGAGAATGCTGGAGTTGCTAGTGCCTTGGACAGTGTCTGTTCTGCCCTCTTAACTTTACAAGTAGGGATCTGAGGACCAATGTCAGACAGCTAGTAGTGGCTTTCAGTCACGACATTGTGGCTATAAACCATGATGGATTATAGCCATCAAACTAGAAAGTATGTGGCACATAGTAGGTGCCCAATATATTTTAGTTGAATGAATGAATGCAGAGTGGACAGTAGGCAGCCTTTAGTGGTTAGTGAAGATGAAGGTGATTCAACCAGAGCTCCAGAGTTCCCCCATTTTTCTTTACTCCCTTCCTTCCATCCTCCACCATGGCATATGTAGAAAATGATAACATCAGTGGGGCATACTAGGATAATTGGGGAGGCTCATTGTGGGCAAATTCCAGGCTTATCAGGGCACAATGAATATTCAAGGATCAGTGTCTTCGGAGCCTGTCACCCACTCTTGCCCTACTACTGTGCTGTGGCAGGCTGGGTGGGAAGCTCTTGGTCCCCTCCATGCTGGGACTATGCAGCTGGCTAGAAGCACATGCAGGCATGAGGGTTCGGAGCAGGAGAAGCCAGTAGGTTCTACTCCAGGCTTTAAAGGAGGAAAGGGGTCTCACTCAGTTAGTGGCACAAAATGGCCGTGGTTTTTGGTATGTTCCACCTCTACTCCTGATCACAGCTCCTGGTGGGAGCTCTTTAGTGATTAGATCCCCTTCTCCTGCATGCTTGAGAGGGCCTCCTGTCTGTTTTGCTCTCCTCAACAGTAGAGCATCTGTAGTTACCTGTGCAGATCCCAGTCCATTGTCCTGAGTGCAAAAATCCCTCATTATGGCAGGTGTGAAAGGTACTTCCAGGTCTGGAATTGGAAGAGAGAGGAGGAGATATCTTTGTACAATTTTTCATTCTAGGGGCCTCTGTCCATTGTCTAGTCTTATCTTCCAGGCTGGCTTACAAGTCTGTATTTCCTTTGTGTCTCTTTTCTATTTCTCTTATTTAGCTAGATCTTCTCCACACCCCTGAGAGTTAAGAAGTGGTTTCGTATGTAGCATATATCTGTCACCCTAATCCAGGGAGCATCATCAGTACCCTTCCCCAGAGCTGTCCAGTGGAGGCTTTGCCCCAAGGCTGGTCTCCAGGCTTGCATCGACTTAGCAATATATGTATTTAGTTCTCCATAGGACCTCTTCAAGTGTCACCAACTTTTATCCTCCTTTACTCTCTTATACTGAGGCTCACTCGAGTGTGGGCCATGTGGTGAAGGGGAAGAGCCTAGGTCCAAGACTCCAGCATCCTGGTTTGAATACTGGCTCTGTGGTGTTACTTGGGCAACTTAGTTAACCTCTGTTTATGTGTGTGTGTGATGTGAGTTTTAATAAGACAGATAAAATGTGTTGGGGATGACAGTCATGGGATAAAATGTTTATAAAAATATTCAGCAACATGTTTATAAAAATATTCATGCACATATTGGTTATGACTATATAGACAGACCCTGAGATTGCCACATTCTAGTTACTGTTTAAGTAACTAGTCAGAAGGATCAGGCTGTGAAGGACACACCTTCATTTTATTCAATTGAGAACCCTAATGGAAGTGGGCTCTGGGGGCAGCCTTTAACACAAATGTTGCTGGTTTGCACTTCACCTTCACTTGGACACTCATTCCACAGAAACTATTGATTACCTGCTACAAGTCTATGTCCTTCGGATACATTGGTGAACAAACAGATGCATTTGTTCAGGCCCACTGAGAAGATGCTGGGATAAGTCAGACTTCCTGGGGAAGGAGCAGGGATAGGTGAGTGAATGTCAGAAGGTGATGCCTGCAGATGGAAATGGAGTAAGGGGCTCAGGGTAAAAATGGCCTTAGGCTGAACTGTGACTCCAGGAATGGTTTGGCCAGGAGTCTTTAAATCAGAGTCACCTCTAAGAGAGCCTTGCATTTTGCCAGAATGGACCCACCTTGATAACCTTGTTGTGCTCAGCTGCTGGCTAGAAATAGCCCATGGAAAGTGTGTACTCAACATGAACATGGTGGTGGGTCCCAAGGGGCAGAACTGACACAGACAGTCCATTATGCATCTCAAACCCGAGAGAAGCAGTGCATTTTTGTGGCTACCTCAAAAGATGAATGTTTTCATGGACTGAGGAGAGACAGTACTCAGGGTAAGAAAAAAATAGATGCATGAGATAATAAAATGATGTGATAGAAGTTGATTAGTACTTGGAAAAAATGGGATGCACAAATGGGGATAAGAGAGCAAGGTGGATAGGGTTGTGATTTAAGTAAGTTGAGTAGGGCAGCTCTCATTGAGAAGGAGCTTTTGAGCTGAGCCCAGGAATTGGTGAGAGACTTAGCTACTGGCTGGCTGGAGGAAGAGTGTTCTGGAACAGGGAGGAGCACAAAGGCTCCAAGGTAGCAGGATGCCTGGTGTGCAGAATAGCAAAAGTCAGAGTGATGGGAGTGAAGGGGCCAAGGGGGAGATAGAGAGGAGGAGGGCGTCAGAGAGGGTGGGACTGGAGGAAACCACTATATGGACTCAGCTTTGCTCTGAGTGACATGAGCAGACAGCAGAGGGTTTGAGTAGTGGGGCAATGTCTTCTCTTCAGGTTTGAGAGGCACCTTTCTGGGCCTGTGTGGAGAGCAGATTCTCAGCAGCTAGGATGGAAGACTGGAGACCAGTTGTGAAGCTATGACGTTAATTCAGGTGAGTGAGGATGGTGTCAGTGCAGGTGAGCAGCGGGGAGGGGAGGGTCAGACTCTGGACCAACAAGATATCCTGCTTGAGGGGAAGGTGAGAGAGGGAGAGAGACAGGGAATGAGAGAAAGAGAGAGAGAGAGAGAGAGAGAGAGAGAGAGAGAGAGAGAGAGAGAGAGAGAGAGAGAGAATATGAGAATTAGTTGAGGTTGTGCTGACATTTTTGGCTCAAATGACTGGAGAAAATTAGTACCATAAAAATAGAATGTAGAAATGACCCAAACATTGTATGCACATATGAATAAAAGAAAAAAAAATAGAATGTAGAGCTTTCAAATCAGCAGAGAAAAATTTTATCTATCCAGTGAAAAGAAGAAAAAGAAGAAAGAAAGAGTATGGAAAATGTGGGAGAAGGTAGTAAATATAGCTCTAATACAACATCAATTTCCAGTAATATAAGTGGATTAAACTCATAACTCAAAATATAGAGACTCTGAAACTGGATTCAAAACACAAGATTTAGGAATATATTTCTATGACAGACATAACAAGGGGTTGGCAATGAAGGGATAGACGAAGAGATAAAAAGAAAACATGAGCCAAAAGAAGGCTTATAAAGAAGAACAGGGAGAACATTATATTCTAGTAAAAGGAATAAAGCCACAAAAATATAAAAATCATGACATATATATATACACACTTAGCAATATAGCTTCAAATATATGTGCATGTATACCTACACACATACAGGCACACATAAAAAAACAGCTGCAGAAACGCAGGGAGAAATAGATAAATCAGCTGTTTTATTGGAATAGTTTAAGCATATTCCTCTTGTAAGTTTATAGAGCAAGCAGACAAAATTTACTAGGTATATAGAGGATTTGAACAACTTGTTTAATAAGCTTGAATATAGGTGTATTGTTACACACAAATATATAACTTTCTATCTAACTGAAAATACATATTCTCTTGATTATGTGTAGAATGTTCACAAAAATGACCATAAATTATGGCAAAAAAGCAGCCTCAATAAATTTCAAAGGATCAGCATCATACAGTCTTTGACCAAAATACAATGAAACCACAATAGCTAGAAGTGAAGATTTTGAATGTTCTCATCACACAGAAATGATAACTGTTTGAGATGACGGATAACCTAAATATCCTGAGTTGATCAGTACACAATGAAGAAATGTACTGAAATATCACACTGTGCTCCATAAAGATGCATACTTACTATCTGCCAAAAAACAACAAAAAAAAATTAAAAACCAAACCAAAGCCTGTGTCTCTAATATAAAAAATGACAATATAGGTTGAATATCCCTTATCTGAAGTGCTTAGAACCAAAAGTTTTTTGGATTTTGGATATTTAGTTTTGATTTTGGAATATTTGCACATACATGAGATAACTTAGGGATAAAACCCAAGACTAAACACAAGTTATTTATGTATCATATGTACCTTCTCCATAGCCGGAAGGTAATTTTATATAAATTTTCAGTGCATGTGTGTTGTGACTGCAACCCATTACATGAGGTCAGGGGTGGAATTTTCCACTTATGGTGTGATGTTGACCTCAAAAAGTTTTGGAGCTTGGAGTATTTTGGATTTTGAGATGGGAATGTTCAACCTGTAGTAAAAAGTCTTATGATTAGAAGAAATAGCAAAGATAATTACCAAAGTGAATGAATAAGCCACACAGCAAAATTTGTGGGACATAAAGTGACAGGAGAAAAAGTATAGCCTTAACTACATTAATTAGAATACATAGAGTACTGGAGACAAATAAGCTAGGCCCTGTTGTCAAGAGGCTGGAAAGTAGTAACTATACATAGGGAAAAAGAAGGAAATAATAGATATAAAGACAGACATGAATGAATCATGAATTACAACACAAAAATCACAGAAGCTTAGCAAAGCTGAATGTAGGTCTTTTGAAAAGATTAATAAGATAGATAAACTACTGGCAAGACACAAAAAAGTGATGTAATAAAATAGAACTGATGAATAAGGAAAATGAAAGACAACAGATTTTTGAAAACTAGCAAAGTAATACTCTGAAGAAAAATTAGGAGGCACCAACAAATTTGAAAAATCAGATGAACTGGAGAAAAGGAGAAACAAGGAAGTTGGAAAAGATTAAACAGAGCACCCAAGCAGATCAGTAGTGAGTAAAGACACTGAAATCCTAGTCAGTTCCTCTTTCAAAGCGCAGCCCCACACTGATTTACAGCTGAGTTCTACAAAGCACCTGGAAGAAAATAGCTTCCTATCTTGGAGAAGCTGTTCCAAGAAAAAATAAAATGAAAAAGAAAAGGCTATCAGATTCACGCAGTGGAGCTTCTTTAATTGTTACTCCCAAACTAGACGAGGACAGGAGGGAAAAATTGTAAGCCCATTTCACTTGCAAAAATAGATGAAAACAAACCTAAATGCGACATTAGCTAACCGAGTCCAGCAGGGTAGTAAAAGCAATTGCCATGATTGTCTGTAGGCTTATGTGAAGAATGCAGGGGTGGTTTAACAGCAGAAGGTCAAGCAATTCACCATTTTCATGGACTAAAAGAGAAAAAGAAATCACGGTTGCCCCAAGTGTTCTATTCAGAAACAGTACTGGATCAAGTTCAATATCTGTTTATAATGATGAGCATCGTAAAAAGATGAAGTTCAATACCCATTCACAGTCATCATCATAACCTGTTTCTCAGGAAACCAGGAGTGGAAGGGGCCTTCCCTGTCTCTGGAAAGGCTGCTTACCTCATCAGCATTGCTGTTTTATTTTTGAGAAGAAGCTGACATGCACAGGCAAGTCTGCCTGACTGCAAACCTTATCTTCCTCTTTTCTGTCTTCTGTTGTGCAGCGGGAGAAGCTGAGGAGTGGGTGGGCTACTCCAGGGATTTTCTTAGGAGCAAGGTCTTATTGGTGAATATAACAAAAACTCAAGTCAGTTCTGCTAATACCAGGACGTTGATAGAGATACAATAGGAACAAAAATGTTAAACTATGTCCTTTTGTACTGTGCCGAATCTCATCTGGGCCTTGCTGATGAGCGGGAGGGACAAGTCAGGGTTTCTATTTCTTTACTCAATACTGGTAATACTGGTGCTCTATTTATTCTTTGCCAACTCTAGCATTTTCCCAGAATTCCAGTGGCACTTGCTCAGTACATGTAGGATGGATGAATGAGTCACTTTTTTTTTTTTTTTTGGCAGCACTGGGGCTTGAACTCAGGGACTCATGCTTGCTAGGCAGGCATTGCATTCTACCACTTGAGCTACTCTGTTAACCAATGAATGAGTCACTTTACATTTCTCTCTAGCATTTGGCGGTTTGGGGAAAAAGTTGGTGGCTTCTTTGAGATAGAGGCTATGGTGCTTCATGGCTACCATCTCTACGTGTTTGGTAGAGCGGGATAGCTCAAGGGATCGAGAAGTGAGGGCCACAATCCTGTGGGCTTCACAGGACTTTGCAAAGAGATAAGGTTCAAGGCATGTTTAGAAACGCTTGCTCTTGGTAGTACAGTCCCCCCCCCCCGGCCTGTCTCCTCAAAAAGACCTTTAGTCAAGAGCTATTTTTTATCTTTGGGTCTTTTGGTGCTAGTGATGTGAGGGTTCCTCCTCCCTCCAATGTGTTCCTATAATTAAACAGGAAACAAAGAACCAGTTTTTTTCTTTTCTTTTCTGACCATTTAAGCATACAAAGTGTTATGGAATCCAAATGTAGAAGGTATAGCCTGGCACTAGAGTGCTCTGACCAAAAACAGAGTTCTTGCTCCACTTTCTGCCCTTCTTTCTCTGGCTCTCATTCCTCCTTCCTGCAGACTGTCCTCACACTTATGTGCCTGCTATTCTGCCCGCTCTTCTTCTCCCTCTTGCTCCCACTTTTTTCTCCTTCCGATCCTCTGGTCCCATGAAAATGTGGGAGGGAATTGTAAAGCAATTATCCTGTGCCAGGTGTATGAAATTTTCACATCCTTGATTCAAGGGACCAACAGAGACTGGATGGTATCTCTTCGACCCAAGTTCAAATTCTTGTAAGAAGAGGTCTGAGGACCTCAGGAGCAGGCATCCACCCAGGTCCAGTCAGCAGTGGCCAGAGATGAAGCAGTGAGGGGGTGGGGGCAGGGTCACTGCACAAGCATGGCTCCAGGGAACAGTGTGGGTAGGAGGTTGGCTCTCAGAAGTGGGAGCATGGGTTGGATGGACTCCCCAAGGGTGCTGTACATCTATCTTCACAAAAATGCCAAGTCTTCATAAAGCCAGAGTCTGGCTAGGGAAGGTGACATGACTCCGTATGAGAGATGGCCCAGCACAGCTGCAGTTGAGACAGTGACTACACAGAAGTAATGTATGGTTGTCCTCCTGATGATGTCTGAGGACATGGGCTAGTTCTAACCAGGAAAAGGAAAACCAGAAAAGAATTCATAACAGCTTGACACCCTCCAGGCTGAACCCAGCAATTTTATTTTTTACTTGTTCAGGAAGAGAAACGTCACCGATTCCACATTTACTTCATCCCAGAGGACTGGTGAAAAATGACCTCAAGTGTAAAATATTGTCTACTAAAGAATTAACTTAATAGATAATTTGGATTCAATTATTGGCTCAATACTGAAACTTGCTGGGAAAAGCTCAGGCGATATTTTATGACTGCCACATGGTGCAGCAATTGTGAAATTAGTTATTAATGACTTAGGAGAGAGACACTTAAAAAAAGTCATCTGGGGGGAAAGTATATCACTTAGGCTCTTACAGGGCAAGCTAAGATGGGGAGGCAGCCTCTTCCATTTCTCAAATGAGTCCAATTTTGCTGACTGACCCACTTGCCATGGCTTCTGACTTTCCTCCGCCCCCCACCCCCCATGTGTGATTTGGGGCTAGAGTCATACGTGGGTTCTTTGGGAGCAATTAGAACCTGAAGGTTGCCGCCATCCATCTTGGCAAGGTGGATGCCATCTCTGCCTGCCCTGAGAGCTGGGTTTTGACCTCTCACCTTGGCTCCAGGCCGTCGATTATCTCTGGCCAGCGTCGTGTGAACACCGAATGAACTTTTAAAACCAGAATGAATTGCTCTCAGTTTATGACCGGTACTGTCTACCTGTGCTCTGCTTGCTAGCAGACGGGGGCATTTTTCTGAAGTCCCTGGGCTGTCTTTGGGGGTGAAGATGATACTCTTTCATTAGTGTCTTTAGAATTACTGCCAAAGCCACCTTCTAAATTCAATTCAAATGACATTTCTTCATCCTTCCCTCAGGTACTTACTGGGCTCCAGCTCCATACTTGACCCTGAGTTAGGACCTGCGGAAGTGGAAGAGATGTAAAAGATGTGCTCTCTGCAAGCCTTGAACCCAAGGGTGACCCACCCAACAAAGCAACAAGAGCACTTGTCATAATGGGGAGCCACCCAGTCAAATGGCTGACACAGGTGATGGCTGATGCACCATGTGGCCCCAAAGAAGGGTCAGGAGGACATAGGGTCCCACCAGAGGGGCAGCATGGGAGGGCCAAATTCAGACAATAATCCAAGAGTGGTGTGAAGATGCAATGCATTCATTCAACAAATACTGAGACTAGTAGGTGCCAGGAGAGCTTCATGAGGCTCTAGGGGCCCAAGACACAAAGCAGACCATTTGCACATTTCATTTTAGTATGTGTGTGCATGTGCGTGTGTGTGTCTCTGTGTGTATATGGATTGGTATTGCACATTTAAAAAAGGAATTATGCTCTGGGCCAAAAGCAAGTCAGTAGCACTAGGTCTGGGAGCATGACCCAGGTGGTAGAGCACCTGCCTAGCAAGTGTGAAGCCCCAAAGTTAAACCACAGTACTGCAAAAAAAATTTGTACAGAAGAAAGAAATACAGTGGGAGGAGAACCTGGAGACACAGACAATGGTGGAGAGGGAGAAGTTTCAAGCATAATAGGGCTCACTGAGGAGATGATATCCTAGCAAAGATATAAGGAAGGAATTTGGGGCTCCTATTTATGGGGCACACAGGCTGTAACATAGGAGTGGGTGTGGCATGTTCCCAGACTAGCAGTAAAATCCTGTGACCTGAAGACCACAGAGTCCAGGGGTGGATGGGGCTGCGGAGAAAGTAGACGGAGGAGATTGGAGATGACGGACACATCACGTTGTAGGGCTTGGGAGACCATTGTAAAGACTCAGCTTCTTTTCTAAGTGAACTATGGGGCCACTGGGCTGAGGCAGGGCAGAATCTGCACTGTTTTTAAAGGGATCCTTTGCCAGTTCTATAGCAGTCAGATTATAGGGGATGAGTATAGAACCTGGGAGACCAGTTTGATGGCTAAATCAGTAAGTTTGGTTATAGCAGTGAGGTGTCAGAGTACAGCAGTGAGGGGTCAGAGTCTGAATGTATTTAAAGGCTTTGCTGGTGGGGTGGGTGATATGAAGGAAGGAGAGAATTTCAGGTAGGTTCCAAGGCTGTCCTGCTCAGTAAACTTTAGGGTTGACATATAGCTCACAGAAGGAAGGACCATGTTCTTGCTAGGCTGTCTTCCCTTATCCTGCTACCTCACACCCCTTATCTTGAGCACACTCTCTCAATAAATCACTTACACCAGAATCAAAGGAGCCTAAATGATGATTCTTAACTTTCACACAATTAGCACATTCACATAATCATTACCCAGGTCAAGAAATGGAACCTGATCAGCCCCGAGAAGTCCTCTCTGGCCCCTTCCCAAAAGTTGTCATGTAAAACCATAGATCAGTTTTGTCTGCCTTGAACCTTGATATAAATGCACTCACACACTGGGTATTTATTCTGTCTAACTTCCTTTGCTGGAAATTATGACATTCATTCATAATTGTTGCAGGTAGTAGTAATTCATTCTCCCTTCGTTGCTGTGTGGTTTTGCATTGGGTGACTACACAACCAATCTAAACATGATGGACCTTTTGAATTGTTTCCAGGTTTTGGCTATTACAAATAATAATCCTATAAAGTATTCTTGTATGTATCCTTTGCTGTGCATATCTAGATATTTTTGTCAGGTGAAATTGCCAGGTCACAGGACACATAAGTATATTTAGTTTTAACAGATACTGTTAAGCAACATCTAGCAATATTTTTATCATCATGGAGGAGCGTTCCAGTTGCTCCACATACTTTTAGACATTTAGTATTGTCTTATTTTCATTTCAGCCTCCCTGATGGGTATATAGCAATGTCTCCTTATGGTTTTAATGAGCATTTCTCTGATGATAAAAAAAGATTGTCAGGTTTTCATGACCATTTGGATATGCTTATCTTTCTACAAAATGCCTATTCATGTCTTTTACCCATTAAAAATTTTTTAGTTGCCTCTCATCAATTTTTAGGATTTCTTTGTGATGGGTACAAGTCCTTTGGGAATTACAAAATTGGAAATTATATGTAATAAAAATATAATTTCCCATTTGGATTTCCTTTCCTTTTGTATTTATTATTTATTTATTTGGCAGGATGGAGTTTTGAACTCAGGACTTCATGCTTGCAAAGCAGGTGCTGTACCTCTTTGAGCCCCACCTCCAGTCCTGACTTTCATTTTCTTAATGCTACTTTTTTGATGAACAAGGTTAGTACATTTCTTATCCTATTTAAGAAATCCTTTCCTCATTCAAGATCTTGAAGCTGTGGAAGCAGGTTTTCTTATAGATGGCTCATAGTTCAGGCTGGGCACAGTGGAACACATCTGTAATCCCAGCTACTCAGGAGGTAGAGACAGGAGGATGGTGGTTAGAGGACAGCTGGGAAAAAATTAATATGAGAGGTCCTATCTAAAAAAGAAAAGAAAATAAAGAAAAAAAAACTTACAAAACAACAACAAAAACAAACTAAAAACCAAAGGATTTGGGGACACGGCTCTAGTGGTTGAGCTTACTTGTCTAGCAAGCTCAACACCCCAGGTTCGGTACTCAGTACTAGAAAAAGAAAGAAGGTTTATGGATCTAACCTTTTCGACTTGAGCACCTGGAAGAACGGAATTGCTATCAGCTGAAATGAGAAGACTGGAAGTGATAACTTCTGAGTGGGGCTGGGGGAGAGCTTAGTTTGAGATATGTTAAGTTTGAATATGTGTTAGCCAAATAAAATTTCACATAGATATATGTGAAATATAGGGGTATACGGATATATGAGTTAAGAGTTCAGGAGTTAGGCTGCTATGAAAAAAATACTCAAACACTGAGCCCCAGAATGCTACTAAGCATTCTGGATGAGGGGGAACCAGGAAAGGAGACTGAGGGAGAGAAACCAGCAAGGTGGCAGGAAGACTAAGGGGCTGTGGTGTTCTGAAAGGCTAGTGAAGAAAGTGTATGAGGGAGAAAGAGCAGCACTGTGTGGAATGTAGTTGACACGTCACATAAAACAAGGATTGGAACTTGAGCTTAGAAATAACGTGGAGCAACATGGCTGCCATTGATGAGAACAGTTTTGGAGGAGGTGGGGATGAAAGCTTGACTCCAGGAGGGATGCCCTGGCCATGAAGGGGTGGCCAGGACACGGTGAAAACTCAGGCCCAGCATCGGAATCCTGAAGCCTTGGAGGGAACTGCAAGTCACAAGTCTGGACAGCAGACACAGGAGCAAGCTGGTGAGTCCTGCTAGCCCTTAGACCAAAGGGCCAGCCAAGCAGGTGGGCTTTTGCTGAGGAAGAAATCCATGCTGTCTTTGGTGTGGCACACAGTGCTCTTTGTGACTTGATTTTTCTCCAGCTCATCTCCCCCTTTTGTTCCCTCCTTGCCCCTTCTTGTTCCTTCAATGCTGACCTTTCACTTGGGCCTTCCCATTGGTATCTACTACCTGTCTTGTCTCTGACAATGTCTTCCAATACTCATGCCTGATCTTCTAGACTGAGCTCAGGCAGACATCTCCAGGAAGCCCTCCACTTGGTATCTGACATCCTTTCTAGCACTCCTCGTTGGTCCAAACTGTCTCATTATCTGTGGGTCTGCTAGTCTATATGGTGAGCTCCTTTCAGGCCAGTTCTGTCCCTGGAGCCATGTCCAGTGCCTGGCTCAGAGCGGCCTCCTTAGTGGTCTTAGCAGGGGCCACAGAGGCACTTGCACTGAAGGTAGGGTGTGATGACCAGCTAGGAGCGAGAATGGGAGGCAGGCAATTGAGCCATTTAGCTACGCAATGGACCATGTGGAGCCTGAGAGCCAGGCCTAGCTGAGGGTTTGAACTGGGAATAGCTGAGAGAGAGAGAGAGAGAGAGAGAGGGAGGGAGGGAGGGAGAGAGAGAGAGAGAGAGAGAGAGAGAGAGAGAGAGAGAGAGAGAGAGAGAGAGAGAGAGCGCTCAGTGGGTGCTGGCCACATCCGAGAAGGCAGCAGGTGCGAGTGTGTGCACGCACGCCTGTGTGGCATCAAGGAGAGCAATTATGGGTATGAAATCTAGGTAATTTACATGGCTAAGTGCAGCCAGTGAGGCTTGGCTTGCCTGATCTGATTTATTCAGGGCAGAAGGAGAGCCGGCAGGAGCTCCCCTCAGGTGAGTGAGTGACAGTGTGGCCACCGGTGCAAATAATCCTGCTGTCAGCCCAAGTTAAAACCTCTGCTTGCTGGTTAGTGCTGGAGGAGCAGTAACCAAGACTATTTCTTGACGCTTTTGAGAGCATTGGGCTCTCCTGCCTCTCCCCCTTTCCCCTCCTTGGAACACTGGAGGACTGATCTTTTTATAAATATGCTTCATTACTTTTAATTCTAACTAGAGAAGTGAAATATCGTCCATACAGAACATTGGAAAAATACCAAATGGTATAGTGACAAAAATTAAAATAACTCCAAATCTACTACCCTGAGGTAACTATTACTAGCATCTTGAAGAATTTCTTCCTGTCTTTTTTTTCTGTGCACAAATGTATTTTTTGAGTTCCTTACTGTACTTCCAGCTTATGTTCTGATTTTTTAAAATTTAAGATTATATTTTGAGTTTTTTCCTTTGTCATTGATACTAAATGGCTGGAATAGTCTACCTTGAGGATACACAGTCCTCAGCTAGTAGACATTGGGGATATTTCCAATCTTCTGTTCTTATAAATAATACTGCAATAAAAACATTGTTCCTAAATCTTTGCCTATGTCCGAGAGTGTATAGAATGGATTCCTGGAAGTCAGATTATTATTTCATATTGTCAAATTATTTTTGAGAATATATGAGTGGGAGTGGATGAGTTTTTTGTTGTTTTATTTTGCTTTAATCAGTTTCTTCTCCTATCAGCAATTGTTGGGAACGATCATCTAATGGAACTGGGTATTATTATTAAAAATATAGTGGCCATTTTTATTTTTATGTAGCAATCTATATCCCTTGCCTATCTTTAATTGGTATCATTTTGTTTTTATTGTTAACTATGAACTCTCTATGTAATGTAAAAAAGGATGGTTTCATTGTACCTTTATTTTATTTTATTCCAATAATCATTTGCTTATTTGTTTATAATGGAGTTTTTGATTTTGCATGCAGATTTTGCATGTTGGAAAATTTTTATGTTTCTCTTTTGGAGCAGGGCCTGCACTTGCTAAACAGGTGCTCTTTTACTTCAGCTATGCCTCCAGTCCCTTTTGCTTTTGGTTATCTTTTGGATAGGGTCTTGTGTTTTTGCCAGGGGCTGGTTATATTCCTCTTACCTATGCCTCCCAAGTAGCTGGGACTATAGTCATGCATCACCATGCCTGGCTGTTAACAGTTTTTTGTTCTTATGTTAGACTGTCTTTTCCACCACAAGGTAAAAAAAACTATTTATCTATATTCTTTCTACTTATTTCATCTGATTTCTGAGTTAAAAATTCATCCATTGGGAGTTTACTTTGATGAAAATTATTTTTTTCAGTTATTAACCAAATAACCAAATGTCTTCGACAATCTTCTGCTTAGTGATGACATCTGTTTTAAAAATAAACTCATACGTGTGCGCATTTATTTATGCACTTGAATTTGCTGTGAACTATGTGTTAATTTTCCATCAGTTCCCTGCCATCTGATTGCTGTAGTTATAGTCAGTTTTAATATTTGTCACAGCACGTCCCTCGTTACTCTTATTTTCTATAATTTTTTTAGAAAGTATTGCATCTTTATTTTTACGGATAACTGTTAGAATCTCTTAGTTTAGCTTTAAGAAAAAATTCTCTAGGAATTTTTATTGGCGTTACACTAAGTTTATAAATTAATATGTGAAGAATTAGCTTGTTTATAATATTCAGTTTTCCCATCCACAGATATACAATATTCAGGTTTTCTTTCAATAGAGAATTATATATGGGAGTAGGATGACCCACCTAGCTCATCTGGAAGATGGGGACAGGAGACAACAGTGTACAGGAGTCAGAGAGAGGCTGGATGGCGGTGTGTTACCACCTACTCTAGGCTTTGACCCCCTCCATTCTTCCCCAGGGGGCCCCACATGGGGCCTTCTTAGTAGGAGGCACTGGCTTCTGCCTACATCTGTTCTGGAAGCCAGGAGCAGGCATCATTTCTATTTCTAGATCTTTTGTTGTTGTTCACAAATTATTTCCATCAACTGCATTTTGGATTATTTACCTGACTTTTGGTTTATAGTTTTGCATAGCTCTGGGTGCATGGGTGGTGAGCAGGCACTGTCTTGGTGCAGGACAGTAGTGTAGAGGCAAGGCTCAATTGGGTGCACATCTTATGAAAGAAAGCTGTCACATATAGGGTCTAATTGCCCCAATATGATGCTTACCCAGGATCCCTTGGCTCTTAGTATCCTTCATAAGTCACATAAATCAAGAATATAGCTTATTCTTTGACCGCACTTGTTATTTAAACTTTTGGTCTTCTTGGTTGCCCTATCTCAAGATAAAACCAGAATGTATCTCTCAGTGTGTGTGTGTGTTTGTGTGTGTGTGTGTGTGTGTGTGTGTATGTGTCTCAGAAATTCCTGTCTAGACAGCCTGAAACTTTGAGCCTGTCTGCTGGCTCCCATCTACCATCACTGGCACCACTGACCTCCCTCACTTCTTTCTCTTTGAGTCATTCTGGAAGTGTATCTCGCTACAGCCAGAGACCTTGTATTGGAATGAAGGAGCAATAAGTCAGCTAAGTTGAGTAGTATGGGGGTGGACTTGAGACAGAGATGGTATTGGAAGGAGCCACTGCCAGTTCTCCTTCCAACTGCCTCATCCTGGGTCTTAGCTCCTCACCTATAACCCAGGTCTTTGGGGCCTGGTGGTCTTTAGATGGTAGTTAAGATGCTCTGTCTGCTTGGTAGTGACTCCCTTCAGCTTTCCTGGTCTTTGCAAGAGGGAAGAGCTGGGAGAGGAGGTCAAGAGCAGAATGAAGTGTTCTATATCAACTTCATCAAGAGTTACTATCACTCCAAACATAGTGTCTCTTGCCCCTTTGATATTTTTTAGTTTTACCTCTTTTTTTTTTTTTTGACAGTGCTGGGGATGAAATCCAGGGCCTTGCATGGCTAGCAAATGCTTCACCGTTGAGCTTTATCTCCAGTCCTTTCTTGTCCCTTAGAGAAGTAGAAAAGAAAATCGATGTCATTAAAGGGCAAGGAAGGGAGCGAGGAAGGAGGTCACTGCTGTTTCTTTCCTTTCTTATCTAGAAGGTAAACTTCCAGTTTTGGTGTGATTCTCTTTGGTGGAGAGAAATTCTTCTTTGTTCTGCCCTCACCCAGTCACTCTGACTATGGGATAGCAACTTTCTTGGTTTTCAGACTTCACCTTTCATCCCTGCTTCTCTTCTTGCCATGCCTCCCTCACACCTGAGGGGCACCTCACCTCTCTCCTCTCCTCCCAAGAATTGGCTCCATGTCAAAGTCATGCAGAATTGTCTAATTATAACAGATTAATCCATTAGGATTTATGCCTGTCTATTTATTGGCTGGAACTATCCATTTCACAGCTGTGGCTCCCACATCTAACCAGCTAGCAGGCAATTTAAATATAGAAAGCAATTTAACCTAGTTGGATACTGAGGCATCTCGTTAATGTACTGAATAAATTTTGAAGCTCTTTGCTCTCAGCCCTCCAAAGGGCAGTCAACAGTTTCATGTCCCGAAAAGATTTGGCTTTGAAGGGAATTTACACCCCAGGAAGGGATTCTGGGTATTGGGTAAGAAAGGGAGTCTTTTAAATGAGGTCAGGGGTTGTTTTCAGGTCAGTTCATCTTTTCATTTTCTTCCTCCTTTGGGGATAATAATCTTAACTGAGCTTTCTGAAAGTCTGACAGGGTATCTGCATTTTCCTTTCTCTTAACTTTCATTTACTACCATATGGTCATTGTTTCCCTCACATACACTAATATTTAGGACAGTCTGCCTGCTAGGAACTTGTAGTCTAAATGACAACATATCTTAATCCTCTCAGAATTTCCAGGCCTTGGCCTGGTGCCCAGCTTGTAGTAGACCTCCATCAGATGTGTCTCATGGCTGAGAAGTAGGAAAGGAGTCATAAGACTTAGCAAACCCAAATCAGAAGTAATCCCAAACTGAAAGAAACAGCAATCGAGAACTGCAGACCAAAGAAAATTCATTCCTCTGTGTGTGTGTGTGTGTGTGTGTGTGTGTGTGTAATACTTGGCCATACTCCTTTTAGAGAGGGGCTGGGCAGAGAGAGGTTTTCCTGGGACAAGAGAAGTCTAGGAGGGATAAATGGTATGAATTAGGTGCCAGTGCCAAGAAGACAGGCAATTGGACTTTTCCTTTCCTTTTCTGCAGAGCCACAGAGGGTAGGGATACTTGGGTTAGGGAAGGGCGTTACAGGAAGAAAGAGTTGGGTTTGACTTCTTTATAGAACAAACTTAACATTGATCAAACTTAATTTTTTTAATGGCACCAGAGGTAACAAACTTCCTACTACTATTTATGCTTAAGTGGAAGCTAGATAACCATGGGCAAGGGACAGTAATAGGATTTAGAACCAGACAGGATTGGAAGACCTTGACAATATCATCTGAGTGTCTATGACCATCCCTACACCTGCCTTCAGGAATTGTGAACCTGAAATGTAGGCTGTTTTATCTATTCCCTCCTGCAGATGGAAGGGTGACCATGAGCCCTGAACCGAGGCGAGGGGATGGGCTTGCTTAGCTCACAGTCCCTGAGGTAAGAAAGTGAGTATAGATTCCTTTGGGCATCCCATTTGGCAGGTTTAGTTCTCCCCAGGGCAGGTGGCAATAGCACCAGCTGGCTTAGATGTGTATTAGTTTCCTGTGGCTGCTGTAACAAACTTAATAGCAAATGCAACAGATATTTATTGCCTCACCATTATGGAGGCTAGAGCCTGAGTTCAAGGTATCAGCAGGGCATGTTTCCTCTGAGGACACTGGGGAAGGATCTGTTCTTGGTTTATCTCCAGCTTCTGGTATTTCCTGTCTTGTGACAATATGGCTCCCATCTTGACATGGTGTCCTCCCTATATGTGTGTGTATGTCTGTGTCCACATTTCTGCCCTCTAAAAGAATGTTAAACGTATTGGATCAGAAGTCTACCCAACTCTACTGTGACCTCACCCTAACTAATTACATCTGAAACCACCTTTTTTCCCAAATAAGATCACATTCTGAGGAGCTGGAGGTTTAATTTTAACGTATTTGAAATCATAATACAGTGACAAAGGATGGACAATAAAATGGTTGATTTGATTGTAGGACTGTTGGAGACATTGGTTGGTTTTTTGATAGGTGTGAAATAACTCACTTCCCAAGCCAATCAATCTTCTCTCTAAAAAGCCCCAAACGAGTGTTTTCTTATTTTTGACCTCTGTAAGTATTTAGAATGGGTATTCCAGTTTAGTATGGTGTCCTTTGATTCTTTAGTTCATATAAAAAACTATTATTGAGCTTCTGCCAGATATACAGGAGTCATGTGATCTCTGTCCATACACACACACACACACACACACACACACACACACACACACGTATATATAAAATCTCAGTTAACCATGAGTCTGTAAAATAGATAGTATTAATCTCATTTGTGGTAAAGAATTTGAAGCTTAAAGGATGTTTGGTAACCTGCTCAAAGCCACACAGATAGCAGAGAGCAGAGCCACTGCCCACTTAGCGCTAATGTTCATTTTCTTTTCTGTTATGCCACATAGCTCCTAATCTCATTCATAAGCTTTTCAAGTGCACAGACTTCTACATTCTTCTCACTACCAGATTGAGTAGAATTCATCACAAAAACCCCTTTCAGTTCATGTAGTAAGGTGCCAGGGCTTTTTTTTTTTTTTCATGATCTCTAAGCCCCCTTTAGCTCCAATGCTTCATGGAGAATGAGCTCCTGTTTGACTAATGCATTGGTTCAACCTGGATCAGCAGTGTGATGCTTATTCACTGAGCCAGAATGTGCTACAGGGTAGCCCAGGAGTGGCCATAACTCAGTGCTGGGCAGTGGGGTGGGAACCATGGTGCTCTGCTGGTCCTCTGCTGTAGCCTTCATTTCTTCAGAGGCGTCGGGTCTCAGTGAATTGATTTATACTCTGTCAACTCTCAGAAGTCTTACTGATCAGCTAGAACACTGAGGTATGAATACACGAGGACATAGAGTTGCCAGGAGAGAGAGTGGTTGGGTCAGGTGGGCCCACTGTCCCCAGTTAGTGCTCCTCACTCCTTGAGAAACAAGTCAGGCCTGAAATTTACTCACTGTGGAAAGAGGCAACAGGACCGAGATAGGGCTTATTGACCTGCAGTAACCCAACTCAATCTGTTCTCTTTATTCTTTGTTGAACTTTTCCAGTTTTATTGATGTATAATAGATTTTCAAAATGTAGATATTTAAGGTGCATAACTTGATTTTGTTTTTTTTAGTACTAAGGATTGAACCCAGGGCTAGGTAAGTGCTCTATCACTTGAGCCACACCCCCAGTCCTTTTGTTTGTATTTTGTTTTTTTAGAAAGGATCTCACTAACTTTACTTGGGCTAGCCTTGAACTCATGATTCTCCTATCTCCACCTCCTGAGTAGCTGGGACTACAGAATGAGCTGCCGCCATACTCAGCTCATAACTGAATCTTGTGACATTGTGAAATGATCAACTCAATCTATCCAGCACCTCATATGGTAATCTCTCTTTCTCTTGTTCTTTCTTTTGTTCTCTTTCTCTTTTGTTGGTGGAAATACTCAAGATTATTTTTAGCAAATGTGAAGTATACAATATACTATTGTTAATTGTGGTCGCATTGTTATATATTTGATCACTAATGCTAATTTATTTTGTGTAACTGAAACTTTGTACCTTTAATCAGTAACTCCCCATCTCCTGCCTCTGGAGAGCACGCTTTAACTCTCAGCTTCTATGAGGTTTTGGCTTTTTTAGATTCTCCATGTAAGTGAGCTATTGCACTGTTTGTGCCTGGCTTATTTCACCTAGCATAATGTCCTTCAGGATCATCTACATTGTTATAAGAGGCGGGATTTTTAAAGGCCAAATAATATTCTATTCTCTATGTATCTCTTTATATAGCTAAGCGTACATTTCTTTATCCATTCATGTATGGATGGACTATTACATTCTTTCCATAACTTGGCTATTGTGAACAATACTACAACTTGCAGCTGTCTCTTCAACATACTGATTTCATTTCCTGTGGATAGGTCGCCAGACATGGGAATGCAGGGTCATATAAGTTTGTGAGTGGCCTCCATACTGTTTCCCTAATTCATATTCCCACCAACAGTGTTCAAGGGCTCCCCTTCTCCACACCCTTACTAACACCCATCTTTTGTCTTTTTGATCCTAGCCATCCTAACAGGAGTGAGGCAGTATCTCATTGTGATTTTGACTTGTTTTCCCTGATGATTAGTGATGTTGGGTATCTTTTCATATATCTATTGGCCACTCATATGCCTTCTTTTGAGAAATATCCTTTGTCATTTTTTTGGTGGTACTGGGGTTTGAACTCAGGGCTCAAAATTGGTAGGCAGGCACTCTGTCACTTGAGCCATGCCCCCAGATCTTTTTTGCTTTAGTTGTATTTCAGGTAGGGCCTTGTATTTTTGTCCAGGGCAGCCTCAACCCAAGAACCTCCTACCTACTGCCTGCAGTGTAGCTGGGATCATAGACCCTTACCACCACACTCAGATTATTGATTGAGATGCAGTCTCATTAACTTTTTGCCTACGGTGGCCTCAAACTGTGATCCTCTTGATATTTGCTTCCTGAGTAGTTGGGACTACAGGTATGTACTACTGTACCCAGTGGGATATTTTCATTATTACCTTTTTTCTACTGATTCATATGAGTACCTTATTTATTTTAGATAATAAGATCCTAATCCTTTACTCTTACAATCTGCCTACCAAGCAGTCAGCATATTAGGTCAGCAGGTCAGGAACTCTTCCATGGGATGCTCATGCTCTTTTATGGCTTGTATATGATGCCTCCTTATGAAAGGCTTGGTTCTCAGCTGGTGGTCCTATGAGAGTGCTAGTTTCATCAATGGATTAACCCATCCATGAGTTCAAGGTGAATGGGCTATTAGGAGGGGGGCCTCGTTGGAAGAAGCAGGTCACTGGTGGTGTGTCTTTGAAAGGTACATGTTGTCCTGGACCCTTCCTGTCTCTCTCTCTGCTTCCTGGCTACCATGAGGTGAGAGTTTGTGTGTGTCTTCCCTCACACAAGGCCCTGGCCAGGAATCATCAGATAATGCTGAAGAAGGCAGCGAGTCCTGCTTGTAGCAAGGGAGATCAAGGACATTAAGTAGTCCAAAGGAGAGAGGAAGTTCATTGATCAGTACATTGACTCTTTGAGGGAACACTATACTTTAAAAGCTCAAGACACCAATGGAAAGGTCATGTGGATCCCTGGTATCCCTGTCAACTGGTCTTGGGCATGGTCTCAAGGTTCCCCTACTACCCTACAATACAGAAAAATCAGAGCTGGGAGGGATGGGGTGGGTTTCTCTGGACCCCTTTTCTTGAAACCTTACCTGTAGCAATTCCTTCCAAGTCCAGAGCATGTGCTCCTCTTTGGGAAATCAGGCACTGGAAGCTGGTAAACCCAAGCTTATTAAAGCTGTAGACCAGGCATGGAGCTTTCCTGAAGCCCTGTCACTTGGGAGGCTAAGGTAGGAGGATTGCTTGAGCTCAAGAGTTCAAAGCCAATCTGGGAATATAGCAAGAGCCCACCTCTTGAAAAAAAAGAAAGCAAAAGCAGGTATTATTAAAATAGAAGAGAAAATGTAAGCTATGTGTGCATCTTAAGCATTTCACTTTAGTTTCAAATATTTTCAAGTATACTACTTACTTTTGACAAAGGTCAAAACAGGGTCAACACTCTTGGGGATATACCCAAAAGACTGTGACACAGGTTACTCCAGAGGCACTTGCACACCCATGTTTATTGAGGCACTATTCATAATAGCCAAGTTATGGAAACAGCCAAGATGCCCCACCACTGACGAATGGATTAAGAAAATGTGGTATCTATACACAATGGAATTTTATGCAGCCATGAAGAAGAACGAAATGTTATCATTCGCTGGTAAATGGATGGACTTGGAGAACATCATTCTGAGTGAGGTTAGCCTGGCCCAAAAGACCAAAAATCGTATGTTCTCCCTCATATGTGGACATTAGATCAAGGGCAAACACAACAAGGGGATTGGACTTTGAGCACATGATAAAAGCGAGAGCACACAAGGGAGGGGTGAGGATAGGTAAGACACCTAAAAAATTAGTTAGCATTTGTTGCCCTTAATGCAGAGAAACTAAAGCAGATACCTTAAAAGCAACTGAGGCCAATAGGAAAAGGGGACCAGGAACTAGAGAAAAGGTTAGATGAAAAAGAATTAACCTAGAAGGTAACACACACGCACAGGAAATTAATGTGAGTCAACTCCCTGTATAGCTGTCCTTATCTCAACCAGAAAAACCCTTGTTCCTTCCTATTATTGCTTATACTCTCTCTACAACAAAATTAGAAATAAGGGCAAAATAGTTTCTGCTGGGTATTGAGGGGGTAGGGGGGAGAGGGAGGGGTGGAGTGGGTGGTAAGGGAGGGGGTGGGGGCAGGGGGGAGAAATGACCCAAGCCTTGTATGCACATATGAATTAAAAAAAAAAAAACAGGGTCAAGGCCTGATCTTGGAGTGAGGTCTTCTGTTTGAGTTCCTCCTCACCTTTCCTGCATCAACCATGCCTGTGCTGCATTGTCTAACTTGAGTTTGGATTTCTTAAAAGTAGAATCATAACCTCAGGACCCGTGAAAAGCAGTACAAATGCAGAACTCTTAGCTCTTAATGATATGCCTTCCTTTCCTTACACTTTATTCAACAACAGTTTTAATGACATGCCCTTACTTAGTCTCTTAAAGCACTCAACATGATATACTTGAATCACCAACTTCCTTTTCACTTATTATTTCTTTTACAGCCTATTAACTTGTATAATACTTAATCTAGTTGCATAATCAACAATGATAAGTACAATTGGCAACAGACTCTTGGTAAATAGATAATTTGGGTTCTGGTGTCCCAGGAATACCCTGGTGATTATTGGTCCTCAGTGGGATGATCTCAGGTAAGTGAATGAGATAAGAGAAGGCATTTGTCTACACTTTGTTTCCTAGTGACCTAGAACTGGCTACCTCTGCTCTTCTCTTCTTCCTGTCTGTTGGTGTGCCACAGGGTGTGGCTTGAGACCAAGCTTTCTGAGTGCCCTTGGATTCTAGTGCAGCATCCTGGTCTTTAAAGGGACTACTTCTAATTTTCCTTCCCCCTGCCTTCACCAGGCCCCCCAGTTTGTCCCGGAAAACCTTTCCATGTGTGAGAAATCCTAAACCTCTCTTGGTTTCTATGTCTTACATAGAAAGTCACACAGATGTGGAATGGATTCCCAGCTGTCTCACTCACCCTTGTCACCTTGACCATGCAGCCTATCACATCTGTCAGATCAGATTTGTTGTGTGATTAAGTGAAATAAGAAAAGATGTGTTATAATAATAGCTTATGTTCTTGAGTACTTACTATGAACCAGGCCGAGCTTTACATGGATGAATTCACTTCATTTTTGCTACAACACCGGGAGTTAGACGCTCTCAGTGCCATTTCACGGAAGAAGAAACTGAGAGTTGGGGGCGGGTTAAGTCTAAGCCAGCAGCAGTTCTGGGATTCCACCTCTGGCAGGCCAACTCCAGCACGCACATGCTTGGTCTCTTGGATCTACTGCCATCTATTGCTAACATCCTTGTCATGTTAGAGATGCCACCAGAAGTGTCTTCTCTTTTTTCTACTCTTAAGTTCCTTCCCTACTCCCATCCCAGGGGGACAAGATGGAGTTATCTTCCCCTTCCACAGTCTAGATTTGTTGCCCAGGGCGGCTTCCCAGCTAGCATTTCTTCAACCATGTGTGACCGCACGGCTGAGTTCTGGCCAGTGGAATATGAGCAGAAGTAAAACTGACCACTTTCAAGCCTGACTCCCCAAAACCTCCTAGGTGAAACCCCTCCCCATTCTCTCCCTTTTCCTTTCTGGATGTCAGCAATTAGAGCTATACATTGAAGTTGATGGCCCGTCTTAGTCTGTTTAGGCTGCTGTAATAAAATACCAGAGACTGGGTGGCTTATGAACGACATAATTTTTTTTTTCTCTCACAGTCCTGGAGGCTGAGAAGTTTCAGCTCAAGGTGTTGAAAGATTCAGCCCCCTTCCTGGATCGTATATGGGCCCTCTTTGCTGTGTCCTCACAGAGTAGAAGGGCTAGGGAGCCTCTTCTATACGGGCACTAATCCCGTTCACTAGGTCATGACCTCTTTACCTCCCAAAGGCCTCACCTGGTAATACTTACATCCTTGGGAGTTAGGTTTCAACATAAATTTTTTTTTGCAGGAGGGCATAAACATTTTGCCCATAGCAAGGCCTCTTTGTTGGCCTGAGTCCCTTAATTACTGTTAAGCACAGAGTCACCCACTTCACTTGCCAAGTGGACAAGAGAAACAGGACAAAGTCCCTGAGCTGCTGGTATTTGCCTATGACAGGTGGCACTGCCTTGGCTAAAACACACCCTGAGGCCACTCTGTATTTGTCAGAAAGAGTCAACCTATTATACCCATCTGTGGCTTGCAGAATTTTGGTGTAGTGGAATGCATTCTAAAGTATATGTTAGATACCATATCCTTAGTTTATAGACACCAAAACTGCAAATAAAACTATTTGCCACGACAAGGTTCAGTGAGAAAAGGTACTGGGAGGTCAGGAAGAGCTCAGCTTAAATTCCAGCTCTGCCGTTTTTCTACCTGTAGTAGAAAATTAAACAGATTAATTATTTTCTCTGCTTCATGGTTCCTTATCTATAAAGAGGCATAATCGTATCTACCTTGCAGGGCTGTTGTGAGGATTAGACAAAAGTGACAGTGCTTAGTGTATAATGGGCAAACCAATAATAGCCTTTTAAAAAAAAATAATTCATTTTATAAGTGTTTAAGGAAAACCTATGATGACCCCAAACCACTGGGGGACCAGAAGACAGTGCCTGCCCTTGGGAGATGGCCCTCTTACTGAGAAATGAACTACATGTGTGTGAAGCTGTTGAATTCCATCAAGTGACATGGGACCAGTGCTGGAATGATGGGGTGTTCAAAGCAGGTCTGTGTGTGGCCTGAGGGAGACTTTCCTGAGGACAAGAAGGAGGAGATGCAGTTTGAGCCCTGAAGGAGAAGGGAAGCCAAAGTTAATGCTTGGTACTGGTTTCATCTGGACTTCTAGTTTCCTTTGCCTATTGCCTGGGGAGGCTGGGAGGTAGAAGAGATTGGAAGAGGTTGGAGGTGCTGCATGGCCAGGCTGAAAGCTGCAAACATGAGCCTTTCCTGCATACAAGGTCAAATGTAGGTCATTGGTGCTATGACAGTGCTGAATCCACCCAGGGGAGTGTTTGCTGCAAAAAAGTGTTTTTGTCACTAGATCAGCCAGTTTTGTTGCCACAGCCATTTGATGAGACAGGGAAGTAGCTTCATTATGGTGCTGGTGCAGGATTTAACAGCATTCTGCAGGTAGCTGGCTCTTCCATTACCAAAATGTGGAGCATGGCCCCATGTTGCTGGCCTTTGTTGGGGCATCAAAAACAAAGCCAGTGACACAAAGGGAGGAGCAGTCTGTCATCCTTCTTATCTCGCTTCTGGGCAAGTCTCCAGTTCTGCTACCACTTCCACTGGATACTTCATGACAGAATTCTACCTGGGGACCACTGAGCTCTTGGTGTCTTCAGCCAGGATGCCAGAATAGCTCTTCCAAGGACTGATTGTTAGTAAGTATGCCATCCCTCATGAGGGCAATGCAGTCTGCCATGCCAAGAGGCTCCGTGTTGGTGACACAGCTCCAGGTTCTCTGGCTGCTGTTTAGCTGTCACTGGTTCTTTGCGTTTGGTGTTTTCCAGGTTAATTTATCCTATTATTATCATCACTGTAGTCTATAATTGGCTACATACATCATCCATCCTGCCTTTCTGAGGTGCAACTCACCAACCAAAGACAATGCTTCATTATTACCTTATTGGGTTGCATTTTACACACATTGATGCATCCTTGATCTGGGTACTTGGGTGGTTGGTGATCTGGTGTTTGGGGATCTCCTCTTGGGTCTTGGTTTGCTGTATTGTTAGAGAGCCATCCAGTGAGCGTGAGTGGACTACCACCACTCAAAAAGGGAATCTCCTTGGGGAAGACCAGGGAGTAGGAGCAGCCTCAGACAGACTGGGAAGAGGACTATGTACTTCTGCTCCTCAGCCTTTCCATTAGGGCCTTTCCCCCGATGGGCAGGCCCCTTGCTGTCCTCAGGGAATCAGCTCTTCTCTTTTCCAGTCCCAAGGACCCTCAGCATCTGTGTTTCAGTATTCTGTGTACGCTGTACCCAGAACTTCATGCACACTTCTTATTTAATAATCACAACAATCCTACGAAGTAGGTTCTATTAGCCCCATCTTATCGATGAGGAAGTTGAGGCTTAATGAGATTTAGTAACTTATGCAGGCATTGTGGTGGTAAGATTTGAACCTAAATTGGCATTATGTCAAAGCCAACACCTTCTCAAGTATCCAGAAACAAGCCTCATTTCATCCAGGACACAGGAATATGGACATTGGAACAAAATTTTATGCTCAAGAGAAGAAGAATTAAGGAAGGGTTTCATGCATTAGCTCACAGGGGCTGGTGAGACAAAGACCCAGACAGAAGAGTCTCTGGGGCCTTTGAAGCTATAGGATGTGGTAAATAGCTGCAGCTTTTGCATGTGTGTGGCTTTTCCCACCTTCCCACCCAGGCTGCTGAGCCAGAGGTACCAGATGTAGAGAGCAGGGCCTGGGAACTTGTTCACAACTGTGTCCCTGTATGTCTTGGCGCTTTCTTGGAAAGGAGATGACAAACCAGGACAGATGTAGCCTGGATTGTGTGTCCCTAAGCACACTTAAGTCTTGGAGGAGGTGAGCATCACCCTTAATGGGGACTCTGGCTTTTGGAAGGTCCTTGGGAGTGGGGAGATAGGACCCAAGGCAAGTCACCTAGAGATACTGTATACATCTCCATGCATCCTGCTTGTCCTGCCCCCTCTCAGCCTGTCCAGGTGAAATCCCCCGCCTGCTGAGTGGAGCCTTGCTTTTGTCATGGTGGTGTGGATGGGAGTCAGAGCATTCCTCTGTCCCATGCTCTCCATTCCCTCCACTGCTGCATTAATCATGTGTTTTATTTTCTGTATTTATGATGTTTTGGCATGTTGGAGAGGCCCTGTTGGCTGGGGAGAGATTGCTCTTCCCAAGGCTCATTCCTAGAGACAGTGAACAACTTGCCTGTGAACACATCTTTCATGTACCAACCAACCAGTCCCACACTCATCCTCCAACCAGCTCTTGTACCTACCCTCCACCCACCAGCCCATATTCCCCCTTCCCTAAATCACCCCAGGACTAGGTCTCTCTCTCTCACACACACACACACACACACACACACACACACACACACACTACAAAACCATCCCTCTAGGCCAAAGCCCACTGGGATTTTTGAAACCAGCATGTCCTAAGTCGGCTTACCCCACATTCCCATCTGTCCTAGAGAGCACAGTGGAGCCTGCAACTGTGCCCCTTTGATGGTTCTGACCTACTCAAGTGCTTCCCATGTGGACTTGCATGATATTGTGTGCCTCTTGCTTCTTGTAACTATGAGTAACAATACAACATTTCAAAGACATTCGCTTCTCCTACTCATCACCATAAATTAAAATTTCACAGGTGTATTTTAACGCAATGGACACCAGGGAAAGACAACTTCATGGTCCCCAGTGCATGGTGCCTGAGATCTTGATGGTGTTGGTCACACCTGAAGGTGGCCGATAGTCAAGGGTGATGGCACAGATTCTGAGTAGGGGATGGGATAATGGTTGTTAACCCTTTTTAGTTTGTCTGGAAGTCATAGTGGCACACCCAATTCTGTGTCTATTTTTCAAGAGGTTTGGGGTCACTGGGTGAGGATATACCAGAGCAGGAGCAGATATTGCCTAGGTACCCTTCAGAGTGGGGAGAAAAGTGAACAGGATAACTCAGTGTGAGAGGTGAAGGAGGAGAAACTTCCTGGGGAAGCCCCAGGAAGCAGAGGCATTGCCCAAGACCCCATTTTCCACATCTGCTGAATGAGGCTCAGAGCATTTACCTCGTTTGCATCATCAGATTTAAGCAGAGGTGACTCTGAGCATCAATGTTGGGCTCTTTAGAAAGGCTTGGCATATCACCTGGTTCCAGGACAGGCAGCCTCTGGCAGGAAGATGAGGGAAGGTCAGGGACTGCCTGGGATTTGGGAAGTAGCAGTAACCTTCTAAACTAGAGGAAGGACTATCCAGTTTTGCAGCGCTTCAGTGACTTGTTCTGGGTCTCCGTAGACCTGACCATCTGATTAAAGAGAAACTGTTTCCCCGTAGCATCATTTTCCAAGAGAACATGCAGAAAACTAAAAATTTCAGTAGTGACAATAATGATAAACCAAATATAAATAAACAAGAGAAAAACCTATGGTTGTTTGTGGGTATAACAGTCATGATGCCCCACGTTGGCTCGAGGGCCCAGATGGATTGTGGCTGCCTCTGAACTTGGGATGGCACTGCTATAGGTGGAGAATTGCAGAGAAAATTCTTGTGGCTTTTGCAGGCCTTGTGTCTGCTCCCCTCTCCATATTTACAAGGTTCTGCCTAAGAATCAGAGACTTCTCAGTTTGGTGGGTGGCAGGCCTGGTTGCTCCCTGTATGGTAAAAGGCTCTGGCCTTTTGCCAGAGTAAAAGTAGTGTCAAGTTCAGTTCTGTGGTGTCAAGACACCTATGCCCCTGTACCCAGAAGTGCCATTGCAGAGGGAATGGGTGCTAAACAGCTTATTTGTAACAGGTAGGGCCTTGAAATGCTTCCTCTAGGCTCAGAAAATCCCCCACAAAATTTTTTCCTCATTCCTTCTTTCTCTTCCCATTTCCCTTCTTTCTTCCCTTGCCTCCCTCCCTCCCTTCCTTCCTTTCTTTTCTTCCCTCCCTTCTTCATCTCTCTCTGCCTCCCTCCCTTCCCCCTTTCTTTCCTTCTTTGAACTCCTAATTATGCAGCCAATATTATTGGGTTCTTGGCACACAGAGATGAATGGGGTCCAATGTCTGCCCTTGAGGAATTTTAATTGGATGTCTAAGTCTGTAGAGAATTACTAAAAGCCATTGACCTGCAGAAAAACGGAACTTCCTTCTATCTGATTGGAAGCAGGTCACAGTCTTATGAAACTCTAAGGCTGCTCTTGTATTCCTGCCCCTCCCATAGGCTCCTGGGTGTCTTAGTCCACTTTCTGAAGCATCAGAAAAAAGCCCACAGAGTTAGGTAAATGATGAGCAATAGAAGTTTATGGGGCTCACAGTTCTTGAGGCTGAGAAGTCCAAGAGCATGGCTCTAGCATGTGGGGAGGACTTTGACCTGCTTCATAGCTTGGCTAGAGGCCAAGTGAGCATGTGCAAGACAGAGAGGAAATCAGGGTGAACCCATATTATTATTTTTTTAAAATCAGGGATCCCCTCTCAAGAGAACTCATCCCCTGGATAGTGGCATTAATAAGGGTGATGCCCTGTGACCTAATCACCTCTGAAAGATCCCACTACTCAACACTGTTACAATGGCAATTAAATTTCAGCATGGGTTTTGGAGGGGACATTCTAATCACAGCACTGGGAAAGAACGAGAAGTGGAGGATGACAACTGTGCATTGGGATTGTCTAATTGGCTCTTGCATTCTGGCTGTGTGAGCCCAGAGAGGGGGTACTTACTTCACCTGACTTGGTAGCACATGGCTCCTTGGTGTCCCCAATCCCAGACCAAAACACGTGGGAAATGAACTGATTTTCTGCCTGTTTTCCCTACTGGCTCCTCCTTTAAGGCCTCTGTCAACTTCTGCCTAGCCAATCACCCAATTGAGTAAGCCACATTGCTTTTTGCTTCCTTCTCCGTCATCCCTACTGCTTCATTGAGTCAGTTTCTGAAAACACTAATAATTACTGTTTATATCTTGCTAGGATCCCACTTGTATAAGTTTTAATGCTCAGAGAAACCCTGCAAGGCAGGTGCTGCTGTCTTTTTTTAATGGACAGGACCCTGAGACCTGGGGAGGGTCAGGTGTTTGCCCACCATTGCCTTGCTAGTGGTTGCACAAATGTAGTATGTGCCTGCACTGTGAGTCCTGAATGATGACAGCTCTTGCACCACACAGGAATACAGCCTCCCCCTTGCTAAGTTTTGCTAAAGTGTACCAATTGTATTCCACACTCAGTCTCCTAAGCCACCCCAGGGGTAAGTGGACTAATGCCCCTCTCCCCTTATGTCTGTGTCCTAATTCCTGGAATCTGAATACATTGATTACATGACAAAGGGAGATTAAGTTACAGATGGGATAAATGTTGCTAATTAGTTGACCTTGAAGTTCAGAGACTGTCCTGGATTATCCAAGTGAGCCCAATGACACTTGGGTTCTTCAAAGCAGCAGAGTCAGAGAGAGATGTGCAAACTTTGAAGATGGAAGGGGGCCACAGGCCATGAGGATAGGAGCATGAATGGCCTTTAGAAGCTGGAAAGGACAAGGGAACATTCTTCCTTAAAGCACTCAAAAGGAAAAATGGCTATGCAGCGGCCTCAATTTTAGCCCCATAATCCCATTTGGACATCTGACCTCTAGAACAATAGATAATGAAATTGTGTTGTTTGAAGCCAACTAAATTTGAGGTAATTTGTTACAGCACCAGGAAGAAACTCATACAAGCCTTGTGGCTCCTATTTTCCTCTCTTGCACTGTGGCCTCTACCTGCCCCCACCCTTCCTTCAAGAGGGTCAGCATTTCATTTTTTTTTTTTTTGAGCAAAAAATGGCTACCCTGGACACAGAAACTGTGATTGGCTTCCACCTCCACTTCTGTGAGATGGCCAGCCCCAGTACCCACAGGGTCACTCTTTTTCCATTAGCAGAAGGAGGAAGGTCACTGCTCTCTTCAAAGGCCACGGTCCCCAGTGCACTCTTCTGTCTTGAGTATTTCCTCCTTCACTGTGGCCTCTTCCTGAATCAGTTCTTTCTGTCTGGGAGTTCCTTTTGGCATGTTCTAGCAGTTCCCATTTTCATCCCTGTCCTTGAATAAATGCAAATCTCTGCCTAATGCCTTTTCCTTAGAGAATTTCTTCCACGTGGCTACCCTTTCTAAACTGGAAGCTTCATGGCTCTTGTATACTCTTTTCACAGAGTGGCACTTATAGCACTGCCTGACATTGAAGCTTCCCTCTGTCCATCTGCCTCTTTCCATTAGCCTCCAATTCATTCCTGCTTTGCTTGTTGCTATAACTCCTATGCCTGGACTGGAACCTGATGAATAATGGTACTTGGAGAACATTCACTGAAGAATGAATCATGTTTATCACTTTGAATGCAGTATGGACGCTATTAAATCCCTATAGTCTCAGCAGCTTCCTCCACGACCTCCCCCTGCCCCCAGCCCAGAGCACAGATTAGTCCATCCAAATGCTATTTGACATTTGATTTGGACATGAGACAAGCATATCAAACTTAGAGACCCTCCAGTTGGATCCCCATTTCTATCCATACCTTCCATCCTGATCCTCCCCCAGTGGGTTAAGTCAAACACTGATTTCCTCAGTGTCCCATCTTCATACCCCGTGCCCATCCCCACTGTCTACCTGCTTTTCAGAACAATTCTCTTTGCTTCTCTCTTGCTTTCCCACAACTCAATATGCACATCAAAGTCCATGGGTCTCTGTAGAAAAACGAAAACATTTTTTACAGAGAAGTTTCAGAAATAGCAGAGAATTCTGAGGCATCTTTCCCTATTGTTAACATCTTGCATTACTATGTTGGCACAACTAACAAAGCAACATTGGTTCATTGTTCTTAACAGAACTCCACACCTTATTCAGATCTCACTAGTTTTCTCTTGATGTCTCTTCCTGTTCCAGCATCCCACATTACATTTAGTCATCATGTCTCTTAGGCCCTTCTTGGCTGTGATAGATTCTCAGGTTTTCTTTATTTTTGATGACCTTGATTACTCTGATGAGTGTTATTAGGTATTTTATCGGATGCCCCTCAATTTGGGCTTATCGCAATTTGGATTTTCTCATGTTTAGGCTGGAGTTGTATCTTTTGGGAGAGGTGGAGTTCCATTCTTATCACATAAAGTCAAGGGTAAATATGATCAATGTTGTCTTTCACTGTTGTTTTGACCTTGGTCAGTAGACTGGGGTAATGTCTTCCAGGTTTCTCCTTTGCAAAGCGATCCTCTTCTCCTCCCTGTCCACACTCTACTCTTTGGAAGCAAGTTGCCAAAAGCAGCCCACATTGAAGGGGAGGGAGAGAAGGGAGTTAAGCTCCACCTTCTGGAGAGGGAAGTATCTATAAGTTACTTGGACTCTTTATGGAGGGTCTGTAAATATGGACTTATGGACATTTACTTCATATTTTGACTTATAATCCAATACTATGCTTCTTATTTATTGCTCAAATTCTTCCAGCTTTGCCCTTTGGGGCTCCTTAAGGTGGGCCCCTCTGTTCCTTTGACATGACCTCATCCCTTCCATCCTCACACTACAAGGTTCTGTGGGTTCATCTTGTGTGTTCCCTGCCCCAGGCTTTGACTCAGACATTTCTTCAAGGAGCCCAGAGCATCCTTTTGTGGAGAAGCAGAGATTTGGATGTTGGTGTGCTGAGGGCACTGGGCCAAGGATCTTTTGAAAATGTAAGATGAGACATCTCTTTTTCCTTTAGAACAAAATGCATATGGCCAGCTTTTCAGTATTACTGAGAACCCTTGTGCAGCCATAGTGGTTTTATTATTGTTTCCAGATGGAACCTTTGGATCTACTGTGTCTCTTAGGTCTTTGCCTGTGGCTACTTTTCAGGTTCCCAGACTCAGCTACATGTCCCTACATCTAAGTCCATGAGCACCATAGGGTAAGGGCTTTGTCTGCCTTGTTCGCTCTTGTCTTCCAGGCCCCAGGAAACCCTTGGGTTTCTGATGATGCTAAATGCCTGCTTATGGCATAAGCAGCTGTCTCTAAACATCCGTACTGTCCTCTGCATGCTGCTCTTAATGGAAAGCATGACCCTCCCTGGAAAGTGTTATTTTCAGAAGGCCTAGCTCAGAGGTGAGCGAAGCTCTTTGTCTGATTTCTCCTGATCCAGAAAATTGTCATTTTCACTTTTGCTCCTATTGTTGTTCATGCATGATTCCATGAGTGTATCTAGCACACAGAGCTGTAGCTGGCTTGCAAATGTACCTCTTCCTCATGGAGTGGGCTACCCATGGGTGTGTACTTGCCTGTCTTGCCTGTCTTGACTCAAGTTCTAGGCTCTAGGTAAATATTTGTCTAGTGAATTCTGGGACTCTCCGTTCACATTCTCACTTTAACCCTTGTGACAGGATGAGCGTCTCTAGCCCCAGTAGGGACCTGGAAGACTGACTGAGGTTGCTTCCCATCTGCTTTTTAATTCTTTCCCTTTTCTTTGGGTAGAAAGAACCAGAGGGTGGAAAGTTCACTTCTAGTAAAGCTTTCTAGTATTTCACCAGGTCCCTTTCTCCCCAGGCTTATCTTAAAATCTTCTTGATGTCTCCGTCTTTTTTTTCCCTCTCACCTCTTGAAGATCAATAATATTGCGGAAGTGAGAGATCAAAGTTTTTCAAGTGGTGGGTGAGCAGGGGCGGGAGTTGTGGATGGAGGGTAGAAAGAGAGTTCCTATTAAGCTCAGCCCTGGATGAGGCCTCCAGGTGCATGGATGCTTGCTCTGCTACTTGTTTCTATCTCTCTCTTTCTCCCTTTCTTTCCTTCCCCCAGCCCTTTTCCTCCATCCCTCCCTCTCCCATAAACAAAGTCACAGCCTCAACATCTTGTAAAGCACATTATAAAATGCTTCTAATAAATCCCTAACAGCCTTGGCCATAACCAGCTGAAAGAAAGGTGATTATGACACGAAAGTGTCAGGTTAGAACAACAAATTGGGCCACGCAAGCAAGGATTTATTCATCTTTGTAAGTGTGCTATAAAGGTCCATATAATTTCACAAATAAATACGAATATTGCTTAGTAAATGGCTCCTAGATTTAGAGCCCCAGGACCACAAGAAGGAGCACATTAGCACTAACCATGCAATTTCAGATATGGGGCAAATCAGCCCAGGAGCACCAACCAGGAGGCACTCAGCTCTATCCCTGTCCCTTCTCAAGTGTGTGGGACACCCCAAGCCAGGACAGCAGGAGGCCTGGGCTGCTACTGGGGTCCAGGACCAGAGCTAAAGCCAGCTGGGGGCTATAGGCTTTAGGGTTCTCAGGATAGTCCCCAAGGCTTAGGAGGATCAGAAAAGATCAAAGAGGAAGGCAGACTCTGAGTTCAGAATGAGTGGTGTTGAGTGTTGTTAGGGCCAGGTGAGGGCCAGCAGGCGAATTTGAGTGACTATCCTCCCAGGACTGAAAAGTTTCCCAGGATGCTGAACTTCTGGTTTAGACCTGAGGTGGTTGACCATATAACTAGTCAGAGAGCAGTGATTGTCTTTCTTGCATATTGTTTTGGGGGAGGAGGTGATGGCCATGGAAATGAGGTGTGGGGAACAAGGTGGGGCGGATGTGTGTGTGTGTGTGAGAATGAGGTGGGAGTTTTAGAGAAAGTGGAATTGATTGATGTCATTTTTTTCCAACTCTGGATGTACTTGAAGGGCTTTAAAAAGTGCTTTTAATTTCTGGCCATGTTTCAGACCACTAAACCAGAATTTCCAAGTTGGGTCCAGCCATAAGTACTGTTTAAGGGGTGCCCCCCCACCCCTCCAGTGATTCTGATGTGCATTCATGTGTGATGCAGCACCCTGGAGTTTCCACCCCAGTGCTGCTCCTTACTGCATCTTCTCAGTGCCTTACAGGCACTGTTGTTTGGCCCATTTTTTTTCTTTTCTGTTGTCCCCATCATCCTCCTGTCCCTCTTGTTTAAATACCAAATTAAATCAGCTCAAACAAACCATATTGACTACATCAGTCATGAAGCCGCCAGGAGCACCGGCTGACCCTTTCACCATCTGGTGCTTTTCTATTGCAGACACAGCCTAAATAAGAAATGATGACCTGGATTTTCAAACTAAAGATGTTACAAATAGGAAATGCCTGTCCTAACAAGCATTCTTCATTATAGCCAAGATGAAGACATAATGAACTTGGGTACAGTGTGAATGTCTTTGCCCCTTCTCCATGCTGATGGCTGGGGTAGTGACCTAGAGCCTATGTGCCATTTCACTGTTTCCCAGTAGGGATAGGCTAGCATGGCAGAACACATGCACTCCAAACTTAAACCCTGTATGTTTTCCTGTACATATGAGATTGTTTTTCTTTATGAGATAGCGATTTGGAATATGAGAACTAGACTAGGTGGTGGTGATGGTTCCCTATCATGGTCTGTCAAAGAGGGTGGCTGGTAGAACAGAATGGATCAAGGTTCTCGGAAGAGGGAGCTTGGTCTTTATGGAAACCTCACATGGGTGGGCAAGGACCTCAGCTCGTGGCATGAGACTTGCTCTCATTGGTTCTTCTAGGCTATGATCTGTAGCACATACTGTCTGCAGCCCTACTTCTGCCCCCTGTTCCCTGTAGCAATAATGCCTTAATTACCCAGGGTTCTGTCCTTGGCGAAAGCAATATGGGTCCATAGTCTTAAAGCTGGCTTGCATTAGTTTATCATTATTTTATAAGTGTGGAAAATACATAGAGATTTAGAATCACAGCTTGGGCACTGATCCCATTTCCCTTAATGGCTCTCTGACCTGAAATAATCACTTATTCCTTTTGATCCTCAGTTTCCTTTTCTGTAAACTGGAATGGTGAGCTTGTAGACTCATGCAGTGCTCTATGTTACATAAAATGGCATCTACTTGGTATCCACTGTGTTTGTTTCTTCTTTCTCCAGCTACCATCTTTTCCTTCATGTGACCATTGATGATAAAATGAAAAGGGCTAAGATACGTAAAGATTTCATGCCAGGTACCATACTCATAACTGTTCTAATTATTGCTTTACACTTGTTAGACCTTTATGCTTCAGGCTCTAGCTAGAGACTGAAACTATTCACCTTTTCCCCTAAACCATGAAGAACCTTTCCCACTTTGCTGTTTCACACTCTTATCCATGGGAGAACCATACATCAACCCCTTTCCTCCTTTTTGCTCTTCTCAGACCTTACTTTCTTTTATGTGCCCAGTTCAAGTTCAATTTTTCAAAGTTCAAGTTCAGTCTTTCTATGAAGGAAGCTTAAGATTAGATTAACTTGGAACTGGAGAGGGAAGGGGGGATGCAGTGGTTTATTATGGCTGTCCCATCTCTGACAGCCTCACACTCACCTCCAAATGTTTGACTTTGCTCAGGCTGCCCTCCCTTGACCTTGCTGTCCAAGCTGAAGGGTCTGCCTTCATTATGTCTTCAAAGCCTACTTGTTTTCCAGGACCCAGGCCTAGCCCTGTCTCTCCCATAAGGAAGGAGGTAACATGGGCCTCCTTCACACTTACCACCTAGAATGTTCTCATATTGGTTCCTGGGCTGAGGATTTTCTTTTGGTCCCTCTGTGTCCAATGCTACCCTGCTCTGTGCTCTGGGAGGCTGACCTTTGGATCCAAGTTGAGCTTAGTCAATACAGATGGGAGGGTAGGAAGAGGGTGAGTTGGAAGTACCTATTCTCTGTTCTATCTCCTCTTGAGATTGACTCAGGTTATGACATCTCTGTTAAATGGACCTCTCTGTACAGTTTTCCTCTCTGGCTTCTCCAATGTGTCCTCTCCCTGGCCTCTTCAGGCCTAAGGGGTGGTACATATCATCTTTGCTTTCCCTAAGCCCTTTCCACATATTTTAAAATAGTACTCTCATTAAACTCTCCTCAATTATACAGCTTGAATGCGCCATCTGTTTCCTGCTGAGACCCCAACTGATACAGCTCCTGATGGTACAGTATCCAACTTAACACTCCAGTGTAGATTGTTTTATGTTGTCCTTCACTTGTTTATCTCATGCTCATCAGGGTTAGGGTCTTAAGGGAAAACATGACTATTACCCAGTTCTTTTTTTGGAGTCTTCAAGCTTGGCACAGTGCTGGGAGTTTCCTGCTGGGAGTGAAGGAAAAGCCCACAGAATTGCTCAAGAGGAGACAGTCTCTTTCTTCTCTGTCCATGCAGAGGTCTGTGGGTGAATTGGCTGCCTCAGAAAGTTCTGAGCAGGCAGGCAGTGGAGCAAGCCTGTCCCCAGAAACAAGCTCACACTTCAGGCTGGGAGGCACTGGGGAAGGTCTCCGTTGCATGTGGAAGTCCAAGTCTGATAGCTTGAGAATATAGTGTAGGGAGTTCTGCAGGGCAGGAAGTAGCTTCATGTCTCCTGATGAACTGGAGGCAAAGTCTGCAGCTGGAGGATCTGATGTCGTATGTGATCCTAGATTTATAAATCATCCGAACTAGAAAGGACCTTTGGAATATCCAGTCCTATCCTGTCCTGTCATTTGGCACCATACTGTTGTCATTGAGCTCTGGAAATGGCAAGTGCTGCAGGTGTAAAATATATACCAGATTTCAAACCCAAGCAAAAAAATTAAACTTAATTCCTTAAAACATTTATATTCATTGTATGTTGGAATGATAATGTGTCATCTATATTACACTCAATGATGTACAGTATTCAAATTCACTTTGCTTATTTCTTTTTAATTTTTTAGTGCAGCTCTGGTAAATTAAAATTACATTTGTGGCTTATGTTGTATTTCCATTGGACAGTGGTGGCTGCATCCAGCCCTCCCGTTTCACAGGTGAGGAGCCTTTGCTCACAGAAGGGAAGAGAGCTGTTGAAGGTCTCACACCTAATGGACATTTAGCTAGGAAAGCTGGGAGGGCTACATGCTGTATCACTGCATTGATTATTTTTTCATAAACTGGGGTAGGTGAAGAGAGAGGTCAGATCCCAATAGCTTTTTCCTCAAAGTTGCTGCTAGCAGTTGAATCATAGCCTGTGCTTGGGATCTTAGCATATATTTGGAATGGAGGTTGGGGCTTTCTCCAAGGCAACTGGTCCCTTCCATTAACCCCATCATTCTGGATGCGCATCTCTGGTGGGTCTTGTTAGGTTGGAGGGAATCTCTCCACACATAACTTTGGCCTAGGCAGTCTGTAGGACATGGCAGAAGAGCCAAAAGGTGGTTTATAGAGAAGCCTCTCCCTCACTATCTGCTATCACATTGATGTTGAGCAAGTCTTGCCAGACTTCTGCAGAGTGACCTAAAGCTACAGACACAGCAATATCTCATTTGATTCCTCAATTATTTCTTAAGGAGGCCCTCTATACATAGGACAAGAAAAGGAGAGGACACTGTAGGCTCTTGACTTTATGGTTGGAGGGCACTGAACAACTCAAAAGCGATAACAGTATGCAAAGATAGCTTCCAAGAGGATAGTCCAGACTATAGCTGATATGTGCTGTGTTCTGTGGTCATGAAGGCGGCCTGGTTTGGAGAAAATAGAGCCGGCATAGAGCCCTTATATTGTCTGAGTCCTGCTACTAACAAATTCAGTGATTTGGGCAGATCATGTTCTTTTTAGCCTCAGTGTCCTCATTTGCTCAAGGGTATGATGCTCTCCATCTGGTCCCAAGTCCTGGATGTGATTGGGCATGTGGGTTCATCACACATGCCCAGGAATTGGCACCATCTGGGGCTAAGGTCTCAGGCCCTCTGTAGACAGTGAGCAGGAGGAGCTCACAAGGGGGACTGGCTATGTCCTTTATCTTCCAAAAGGAGATCTTCTGAAGGTGAAGGGAGATGCTATTAATATTGAAATTGGGACAAGGGATGGAGAGAATGATAGCCCTATATAAATAGGATGTATAGTAACCCTATTGGGAAAAGGCCAAAAGGCATATGAAACCTAAGTCTAACGTGGTCTGAGAGGCTTTGTGGTAGAGACTGGGGTGAGGGCAGGGGTCAAAGCATGAAGGAATGTTGCGAGTACACTGACTTAGACAGAAGAAAGGCCATGGTGTGTGTGTGTGGGGGAGCAGAGGGAATGCTGGCCTAGAGCCTGCAGGGGGAAGCCTGTAGTCCTGGACCCTGACCTTTCAGGGCATCAAGAGCCTGAAATGAGAATGTAGAAGGTGACCTGATGCCACAGCTCATTTTTCACTACTGACACCACAGGTAAGTATTTTTGTGTAAGTCCCCTGGATGCCAATGGACGAAGGCCTGCTTCTCACTACCCCCACCTCCCCAGGGAGAACCCAATTTCAGTGTGAGGCCACAGTTGCCAGTTAAAGCGTGGATAGTTCAAATAGTTGGGACCTTGAGTACCCCAGGACCAATACCCTTGATTCCACCCTAAACAACAGGCTCTGTTGAGTCCTCCTGCTTGTGGGGAAGCAGGAAGCCCTCTGTCCAAGTAGCACACATACAGAGGCTTGGAAGAGGTGCCCCTTTGACCTCTAGTTGGGCAGCACAAGGGGCTGATTCTTCCTTGCTGCAGGGTTGGCATGGGAGGGACGGTGTTGTGGCTTTGTCTTTAGAGAAACATGAGTGGCCTAGTGTTCCAGTCTTTGGCCTGCGGCAATCTCTGTTCCATCTGCTGACCTCATGGGATTGTCCTTCAAGGCTCCCTTGGCCATGGTGTGAAGCTAGAGAGACAAGGCCCTTTGTTCCCCTTACTGCAGCCTCATGGGTCAGGCCCAGCATGGAACTCTTCCTGTTGCCTCTCCACACAAACCCAATACTGCCCCATTTCTCTCTCATAGCTTCTCACTGGAGCCTGAGGAGATTTTTAGAAAACACCTATCAAGTGAAGTGGTAAAGCCCTTTCCTCTCCACAGGCTCTAGAGAGTGGGTCTGTTTGCTAATCTATTGTTCTTTGGCTACTACTGGTCTTGTACCTTGGGATTCCTCTTCTCACACTCAGTAAACAAATATGGTGGCCCTCAGATGCCAGGCATCACTGAGACTGAGAGACCAGTCTTCGCACTATGGGATGGATATCTTAGCTGTCTTCAAACAGATCACAGGGTTTTCTCTTTTCTAGTTCTCTCTTATGAGGCTCCCTAAGCTTAGGAAAGTCACTCAGCTGGAAGAGGTCTATGGGAGACCTTCTGGACTCTTCCTGCTCTGTACAGAAATAAGGGAAGGAGTAGGCCTCTCTTCCTATCATTTCCTCTTCATGTACTTAGCTGGTCCTATGGAGAAATCTATATCTTTCCATAATTTGCTGATTTCTGGAGAGCCAAGATGGCTTTCCCATTCCTTAGAGAGGTGGTCTCAGGTTTTGATGGTATCTGGCATATGTGGACACAGAAGTGACTGTCATGAAGGAAGATGGTCACAGATCCATAGAATAAGGGGCACAGTTCTCAGGGCCACACAGGAAGCTCCAAGTTTGGTCAGGAGATAGAGAGAGCCAGGGGAGAAAGTGGCCAGAGCCTTCATGGGGGTTCCTGTAGGAGACTCAGGTGGAAGAGGAGGAATTGTCTGGGCACTGGCAGGTAGCTCGGCATAACAGGGCTATCTAGCATCTGGTTCCTGATCCTGGGGTGATTAGGGTAAGTGGCTGGTGGCCAAAAGTGCGGTGTCAGAGCCTGACAGAGGCTGGATGTGGGCTCTGGATTAGGTGGTTTACTCTCTCTAGGAACTTGCCACCCTGGGAGGGGCAGTCCCTGTGCCAGTAAGGCCCTGAGATATCAGAGCATCAAATACAGAAACTAGAAAATGTCATTATTCCACCGGTCTCTTCAGAAGATCCTATAGAGAGTCTAGGGGTTCTGCTACAATGACTGTCCACAGCACTTCTCTTGTCCTTTTGGAACCTGATTTAAATATAAAGGCCTCCTTTGGTAGGAGCCCCCCTCAACCCCCCACTGTGGAACTGCTTTCATCTCCTGTAGGATATATCAGTTCCTCTGCAGAACCCCACCACTCTGTGCCAGTTTGGGTTAGCTGTGTTTGTGTTCAGCTCTTACCTTGAGAGTTCACCTTGTCTTGTAAGCCTTACGGTACCTACCACAGGCTTGGTACACAGAACAAGTTCCATAAATGTTGGCAGAACATTGAACAGGACAGACCATTTGTATATCTTCAAACTCAAAGAGTCATAATGCCATTGCCTTGGTGCCTTCTGAAGAAAAATGGCAGAAGATAAGAAGTGTGGGGACCCAGAGCATGCTATCTGTTCTCACTACTGACACAAGTGAGCATTTTTTGGGGGAGGCGTATCTCCCCTGGTCACTGATGGACTATGCCTGGAGCAATTCTTTGAGCACATGGGTCCTTCAACCCCTGCACTTTCATGCATACACAGGTGTACATTTTCTGAGGAAAGAAGATCCAAGACATGAGTCAGACTTTGGAATTGCTCCTCACTAGGGATAGGTAAAGAGCCTTAGAACAGATGGTCCTTGCCAATGCTGTGGTCCAAGAAGCTGTTGTCCATTCTCACTCGAGGCCATGCCCTTCTGTACACCCACTGTCTTCACAACACCTCTGTGTCTCTCCTCCCATAACTGGAGCTCTTAGATCTCTCTCAGGTCAAAGTTTCCAGTCTCCAGGACTAACCCTGGCCTCAGGGTAGGAGGAATTTGAGTTGTTCTAGATGGTCACCCAATGCCAAGTCCAACTTTGATCTTGTTCTCTGGACTCTGGGTGACTGGGTTCCCATATGGTTTCTTATGCCAAAGCCCTTGGGGACTTTGCTAATGATCTGAGCACTCTAGAATAGAGGACTTCCCAGTCCCTTACCCTCCATCCAAACTACCCTGCCTGGCTGCCCTGGCCTAAAGTGACCACACAGCTGCTGAGAGACTTTTCAGATACAATAGAGACAACAGCAGCAATAGCTCCCATAACTACTGCTGTTGTTATTACCAGCAGTAATAGCAACAACACTTTCCCATCACTTTCTCAAGAGGGACACCATGAGCCAGGGCCTGACTGACTCAGCCAGGGGTTTTCATGCATTCATCTTTTAACTTAATTCACACAACAAACCTAGAAAGTAGATACTTTTATCTTCCCTTCTTCCTTTCACAGGAAGAAACTGGGGCACACAGCTAGTGAGTAGAGAGCCAGAATTTTTATTTATTTATATTTATTTTTTATTATTGTTTTACCTGGGGTACATTGTGACATTTACCAAAATTCTTACAACATGGTATAGGTGAATTCACATCCCTTCTCATTCTCCTTTATCTCTCCTCCCTGCATTCTTGGAATGGTTTAAACAGATCTCATTTTTCCATTTTCATACATGCTTATGAAATATTTCCACCATATTCACCCCCCTACACCCTTTCCTCCCTCTTCCCACTGGTGCCAGAATTCAGAACCAGGTGTATCCCACACTCATGTGTGAAGCCTCTCCCTGTGTTGCTGAGTGTCTAACTGTCCACTTGGTCGATGAGCACTGATGTCTCAGGAGTCTGTGTCCTTCTGCCTTCTACCACAGGCCCCAGAGCAACCTGTCCTTCTTCAACAAAGTACTTGTCACACAGATTTGCTATGGCCTGTTTCTAGAGAGCGAACTCTGTGAGGGCAAGAGCTAGGCCACTCTGGGTTCCCATGGCAACCCCAGAGCCTAACACAGAGCAAATGTGCAAAATTGATAGGATTAGTGGACCACCCACTGCTTGGACCAACTCTTCTGAGTTGGACTTGGCCCAAGCCACATTGACTGCATGCATCTTTATCTGCCTTATCTTTTCATATCCCCTGCCCCTGCTGTGAGCCTGGAAGAGAAAGGAGGCAGCAATGACATTAGAGCTTGCTGCAGACAGCCCCTCTCCCTGCATTTGTGCTACACTTCTATGGGAGGTGACATCTCCTCTCCTATCCTGACCTCTCTTGGGGACTTACAGCCCCAGAGCTGATTGAGAAGAACAGGCCTAGTTTCACTGGAACAAACATGTGAGGGAAAGGGCAAGAACCACCCTTCATCCTCCACTACCCCAGGACCCAGGTCCAGCTTGTTCTGACAAAGATAGCTGAAGGTAGTTGGTCTTGGCATTGACTGGGGCTTGCAGGGGCCTCTCAGATTGGAACTGAGCTCTAAGGTCTTGGTGCTTCTGATAGTCCCCAACCCTGAGAGACCTATGCCTGGTGCTCTTCTCTTTCCTTCCCAGGGCAGGGGTTGGAGGCTCTGGGGTCTCAGCCTGACCAAATCCTGGATTTTGGGCACAGGTAAAAGTCTTCCAGCTCTCTTGCTCCAAGTCTCAGCCATGGGAGCAACCACCAGAGGTCTCATTCCAGCAGCCTCCAGGTCCAATCAAGGTGAACCATCTGAGACCAAATTCCAACAGGGCTTCGTGAGAAAAAGAGCTCAGAGGCACAGCCAGGCAGAGTAGTGGCTGAGGGGAACTGGTGCTGGAGATGGTTAGATGTGCATGCAGCAAGTAGGCCTGGAGGGATTCTTGAGCAGAAGCAGAACTGACTATGGTGGTTTTAAATCCATGCTGCAAGTCTACATGTGCCAAAAGCTGTTTGAGGCATCAAATTGAAGCAGACACCCATTGTGGAGCCAGAATCCATGTTCCCGAGGGCTCTTTCTGTGGTCTGACTTGTCTTCCAGAACTCTCTGCTTCTGATGGTTCGTGTATTGATCCACCAACCCACTAAGTATTTCTCTATGCATATAGCACCCTTCCAGGCTAAGCTTGCACTCTTGCTGGGAGACAAGATGTACAGATGGACATAAGCACCAACAGCAACAAATCCACGTTTTGTTGTGAGGTGTAAACTCACATGGAGTATGGGGCCGGTGTCCTCAGACACTGATGGAGCAGAAGATGGTGGAGGGGATAGAGAAGGGAGAAATTCATACAGAATGCAGTGATGAGAAAGGCTCATGCACAGGCTCTGCAGGACATGGTCTGTGAACGTGAGAGGAAAGAGCCCCTGGTCTGTCTGATGCCACCAAGGCCACCTTCAGACCCCACTCAGATTGTGGGCATGAACTTGTTGTTGCTGCAGCTGCTGACACAATGCTGTCATACTCTGTGGCCCGCCCTGATACCCTGATGGAGATGTTGACTGAGTAGAGACAGCAGTGACAGGAGGCAAGATGCCCAGGTTTCTGCCCTCCCTCCTCCTCTCTCTCTTCCTTCCTTTCATTCTTTCATCATGAACCAGACACTGTTCACAACAGTGAACAAAAGACACATAACCCTGCAACTGATGGAGTTTATAAACATCTCTGTCTTTGGTTTCTCTTTGATAAAATGAGACAACTTCTGACTCCAAAGCTTTTAAACTTGGTAGAGCTTACAGCTGAAAGTTGGGCTAGGTGCAGCTGGGAAGGGAAAGCTGGGGACCTGTCCTGTCCTGGGGACAAACACTCAATATCAACACTAGCAGGAAACATTAGAGCAGTCTCAGCTGTCACTGGTGTGACCCACACGTCCCAACCCCCAGATGGCTTTTTTTGGGGCCTGCTGGGATGCTCAGGTCACACATGTCCCTGTATCCTACTGTTTTGCACCCTGTCATAGGTTGCCTGTGGACATAACAGGGTGATTTTGTTACCCATGTATACCAAAGCCACTTTGCTGGTGGGTTCCTTCTGCCGAGACTGAACATAGAAATGATTACTGTTTAATTTCTAGTGAAAGGAACACTGAAGGAGACATGGTGTGACCTTTCCTGTGTAAGTATCTATAGATAGAGATATATAGACATTGGAATTTATTTCCCCAGGGAGACAAGTGCCATCACGCTGCCAGCTGGGTTTGTGTTTGGAGCTGTGTTTGTGCACAGTGTTATGTGTAATTTATTTCCCGAGGGAAGATCAGCTAAGATGGCGCATCTGATTCCTAGCAAAGGTTTCTTTTTCTCTTCTTTTTTGTTAAAGAAGCCCATCCACCCTCCATAGAAAGGAAAACTGTCTTCTGCAGCCACTTCTTTATTTGACTGCTTTCTTCTAGCCTCACAGTGATGCTACAGAGGACTGGGACTCTGGTCCCTGCACTTCCCTGGGACCCAATGGTCTCTCAGCCTCTTCCTGTTGTAGTTCATGTTTGGGGTGGATAGGAGGTGGCTACAGATGACTGAGGTCAAGGACACACACTGTTGGGCTGGCCTGGCCTTTTATCATCGCTTTTCCTCTAGGAGGCTCTGAAGGAGAGTCCTGTGCCTTAGCTTGTTCTGCCTGAAACTGGTTTGGGGCCACTGTTCCCAAAGGGGAGGGATGTCCTCAGGTAGCCTCCACCCACTCCTGGACCCATACTCTAACCCGACCTTCCTCTGCAAGAGCCATGCATTGGGCAGCTCCCTGGACCCCATGGTAAGTATGAAAGAGCTCTAGCTCTGTGTTCCCTGTACTCTTCTAGGCCTGATGGGGGAGTAGAAATATTTAGAAGGCATTATTTAATTAGTTAGCAAATGCAGTGCTTACTTTAATTTTGTAAATGCAATGGGCATAAGTGCCACTCACCTGTTCCAGTTGCCATAACAACTTTAAATTTTATTTGTGGTCTCTGCTGCTGTTTTCCTTGGGCTGTGTGTGTACCTATGTTTTGTTTGTCTGTGAGTGAATGTGTATGGTTTCTGTCTTCATCCTTCTCTTCCCTTAAGACCTTCCCTGGGTGCTTATATTTGATCCCTTCCACTGTGATGCCTTGCTGCTTCTTCCCTCTATCACCTTTCAAATCTCCCTCTATTCTTGGGTTTCAGGTAGAAATGACTTCTTCCTTGCTGGGATCTATGAGTCAAGAGTTCTAAGACACTTAGAGGTACTTCAGGCAAGGCAAGCTGGTGGCAGTGTAGGTGGTACGATTTCATGGATACTAAGGCCTTAAGAGCCCTCAAAAGCTACCCAACCCGATGTCATGGTGCCTTACATTTCCCCCATTGGGAATTAACAAACTTTAAAATACTACTTTTTAACTGACAAACAAAAATGTGTATTTATGGTGTATAACACACAGTTTTAACAGATGTATGCATTGTGAAATAATTAAATCAAGCTAATTACTGTCTCCATCACCTCACGTACTTAACATTTAGAAAACGCTCTTGGCAGTTTTCAAGGACAGTGTATTAGTATTAACTATAGTCATTATGCTGTAAAATGGATCTGCAGAACCTATCCTCTGGTCTAGCTAAAACCCTGTACTTTGAGCAATACTCCTCGCTACCAGACCCTAGTAACCACTGTTCTGCTCTCTGTACCTCTGAGTTTGACCTTTTAGTTCTCAAAGAGGAGATCATGCAGCACTTACCTTTCTTTGAGTGGCTTATTTTATTTAGTACATAGTCCTTCAGTTAATCCAAATTGTTGCAAATGACAGGATTTTTTATTATTTTTTAGGGCTGACTAGCATTCCAGTTTGTATACATGCCACATTTTCTTAATCTGTGAATTCATTCATAAACACTTAATTTGACTCCATGTCTTGGCTATCGTTAATAGTGCTGCAATGAACATGGGAGAGCAGACATTTTAATATACTAATTTCATTTACTTTGCATATGCCCAGTAGCAGGATTGTTGGATCAGATACTAGTTATATTTCTTAATTTTTGGAGGAAATTCCATATTGTTTTCTATAATGGCTGTGTTAATTTACATATTTTCATTCCCACCAACAGTGAATAAGAGTTCCCCTTTTCCCAAATCCTCATCCTTGTTTCTTTCCCTTCTCTCCTCTCCTCCTCCTCTTCCTCCTTCTCTTTCTTCCTCCTCTTCCAGTTCCTCTTCCTCTTCTCCTCCTTGTCCTCTTCTTCTTCCCCCCTTCTCCTCTTCCTTCTCTTCTTCCTCCCCCTCCTCTTCCTCCTCGGCTCCTGCTCTTCCTCCCTCTTCTCCTCCTCTTCCTTCTTCTTCTCATTCTAATAGGCATGAGATATGGTCATGTTTTTTAATTTGCATTTCCCTGATGAGTGGTGATGCATTTTTTCATGTATCTGTTGTTCATTTGTATGTCTTTGAAGAAATGTCACTTTAGGCCCTTTGCTCATTTTAAAATCAAATAATTTATTTTCTTGCTGTTCAGCTGTTTGAGTTCCTTACACATTTGGATATTAACACTTTATCAGATGTATGGTTTATAAATGTTTTCTTCTAATATGTAAGTCATCTCTTCACTCTGTTAATAGTTTCTTCTGTGCAGATCCTTTTAATTTGATGTAAGGCCATTTGTCTATTTTTGCTTTTGTTGCCTAATGTTTTGGGAGTCATACCAAAATATCTTTGCTAAGGCCAATTCAAGAAACTTTTCCCCTATGTTTTCTTCTAGTACTTTTACATTTGTTGATCTTACATTTAAGTTTTTCATCTATTTTTATAAAACTTGAGATAAATTTATTCTATTGCCTATGGATATTTGATTTTCCCAACACTATTTATTGAAGAGGTTTTCCTTTTTTTCCATTATGTATTTTTGATACCCTTGTCAAAGATCAGTTAACTGTAGGTTTATGGTTTTATTTTTGGACTTTTTATTCTGATCAATTGGAATATATGTCTGTTTATGCTGACCCATAATATTTTGATAGCTTTACATTATCTTTTGAAATCAGATAGAGTGATGCCTCCAGAATTGTTCTTTTTGCTCAAGATGCTTTTGCTATTTGTGATCTCTTGTGGTCCACACATATTTTTGGATTGGTTTTCTACTTGTGTGAGGAGTTTTGTAGAGATTTCATTGACTCTCTAAATTGTTTTAGGGTAGAATGTACATTTTAATGCTATTAATTCTTACAATCTATGAACATGGAATATTTTCTATTTATTTGAGCCTTCTAGAATTTCTTTCATTCTTGTTTTATAGTTTTTCATGGACAGATATTTTTACCTTTTTGGTTAAATTTAGTTTTTGTAACTATCATAATGAGACTGTTTTTAAAATTTCTTTTTGGATGATTCATTGTTAGTATACAGAAACTATTGATTTTTGTAGATAAGTTTAGTATCCCATAACTTTGCTGAATTTATTATGTCAACAGCTTTTGTTGGAGTGTTTAGGGTTTTCCATATATGAAATCATGCTATCTGCAAACAAAGGTGATTTAACTTGTTCTTTTCTGAATTGAATGATTTCTTTTTCTTACCCAATTGCTCTGACTAGCACTTCTAGTACTATGTCGATTAAAGTGGTGAGAGTGAAATCTCTTCCTCCAAAGGAAAGATAAGTACTTCTGGAAGGGATAAGCAGAGGCTCTTGTGCAGGAAACAGTGACTGGACTCATGGGTGCTGCTGCTTATGAGGTGAAGGATAGGAGGGCACCTGGGTCCTGGAGGGGGTTAGGGGTGACAACAAAGAGCACCGAGAAGGGATTATCTCTGAAGTCATGCTCTCCCATATAATGCTTTTGTCCAGGAGGAGTCTACCTCTTTTGCTTGCTCCATTTTTCTTGAATGGCAGTAGGAAATTCCCAGATCTGGATCTTGAGAAACCTGTGGGCTGGGTGTAGGGTGTTGGCTACCTCAGGTTTCCTCTGTCTGCTGGGCAAGGTTAACTCACATGAAAGTGACATAGGAGTCTTACCTAGGAGCTGCTGAAGAGTAGTGAGATCTGGTCACATTCTGCCACAGGGAAGTAGCAGTTGTATCTGCAAAGTGACCTAAAAGGAGAGAGACTCCAGAAGTTGCCTTTACCAGGGGCATAAAATGTGGTCCATGGAACTTGAGCTGAACATGTGGAACGCAAGAGGCAAAGACAGAAAGTGGGGCTGAGATTGGAGGCCTCAGGGGGAATGTTTTGGGTTATGAAGAATTGAAGTGAAAGCAGTTTATTTGGGAAGGGGTGGGTAAATGAGGCAGGGCAGAGAAGAAGGTCAAGAAAGTGTATGCAATTAAGCAGGTGACATCTGTGGGAAACTGAGGCTCATTCCTGATGGGGAATTCTGGGAGACAGTACAGAACCTATTGGAGAGTCATCGCAACTGAAGGGTGAGGAAATTGAGTATGAATCTTCCAACATCTCTCTACTCTTGGCTGCTGGCTGCTTCTGAGTACATTATCAATTTCCTAGCACCTCTGGAGAGGTCAGGATGAAGATCTGCAGGCATAGTGGGATGCTGTTGGAATGCACTGGAGTGGTAAGTGCTTAGTGGGAGTGGGCTGGGGACTAGCTGCTACAGGCCACCATTGCACTACTCAGATTCTCTTATGTCCCAGGTAAGCAATGTCCTCACTGCTTCTTGGAAGTGGCAATGGATCTGTATTTCTTTCTTTTTTTTTTTAAAGGCAACTGGAGGGTTTGTGAGGCAAACTGAAGTGTTTTCTGCTACTGTTGATTCTGAGGTTGTAATTAGTATTCATCATATTGCTTTTCTACTATGAATTCTAAATTGTCCTCATGCTCAGCTGGCATTTCTGCTAACTTTGCTTTCCTGGTGTAATAGACCAAACTTTATCTCTGAAGGGATGAGCCCTTGGTTATTGTCACTTCATTAGTCCACTGGTTGAGATAGTTTCCACTCATGGCCATCAAAGGACCCAGAAGCACCAAGCAATGCCCCTACAAGTTGCCTGAGTTCCAAACATACACTTTTATGCCCCTGTGATATAGCAGAAACTCTCTTGCTTCTGACAATCTGGGTCAATTCCCCTTCAGTTTATTAACGTCTTTTGCCTGCTAGTTCATTGGCACAAGGATCCCAAAATGACTTGAGAGAGAAGCCCTCATTTTGGGGTTAGAGGAACCCTTCTTTTATCCCCAGTTTGAGGTATTCCCTGTACTGGAACCAGATTCATCAGATCTTGTTTAAGGACAGGATGCACAAATTCTGCAAGTGGGTCTTAGGAGTGATGATGGGAAGGGCCATATCTTATATTAGCCCCTAGTTTTCAGAATCATGAATTTTAGTTATTGGAGACACAGCACCCCATAAAGTAGCCATTGGTTCATATGTTTCTTCCTGATCAGTGCCCAATCCCATGGGCATCATGACCAAATTGGTGCTTAGTTGAATCTTCACAAGGCTGTTCCAAAGCTCTAGCAGACTGGTAGGTTCTGAGAGATGGGCACATAGCAGTCTACTGTCTTAAGGTCCTGTACCCACTTTCATTCCTTTTTCTCTGTAAAGTGGGTCAGAGATATTATGCAGTAAATTAGCTATTCCATGAACCTATGAACCCATGAACAGTTGGTCTGCCCAAGATACCATGGGTTAAAAATTACAAGCCATTCTTTGGATGTGTGTCAAGCACATCTTCCAGGGTGGGAGGACTCTGATATCATCAACTTGGTACGAAATGGCTGCTCGTTTTCTTTAAGGGATTGTACTATGTTGAGGGTTCAGCATTGTTCATTGGTCAACAAGAGCTGTATGAGCCCGTGGAAATAGTTAGAGCAGCCTCAGAAGAAGAAACCCAGGGGTAGATGGCCTTCTTGCCTGTTATCCTGGCTCTATTTACTGGGTTGGTGAAGGATAACTTGAGAATCCTCTCCATTTGATTGTTCAATGCTTCCTCTGTGGGATGCTCTCTGGTGGGCATTGATAAAGACCCATACACTTTCTTTTCATCTTCCAATATAATTCTTTTCAGGCCTTTGACCATAACCAGCAAGACCATTCATTACTGTCCAGGAGAGAGTATGTAAATATCATAGCCACAGGCTCCATCTCCCACCAGATCAGATTGGTGAGTAGTTGAAGTGCTCAAGTCTTTTTCCATAGGGAAGATACACAGAGAGGATTTCCCTTTCCTATTGACTTTCAGGGCCACTTCTGCCTCGTGCTGTAGGGAAACAATTATTCACTTTGGCACCAACCAATGTAGGGAGTTGATTTCGGCCTAGGGCTTCCTTTTCCACATTCTGGTGATAGGAAACTTGCTACAAGTATGAGCTGAGAGCAACAGATCAGTACAACCAAAGTAGGTGATATGAGATCTAGGTGACCTGTTTGTGTCCTTTGGACCTGCTTAGGCCCAATCTCAAATATGCCATTTCCATTAAATAATAGAATGTTTCAATGTTTGCATAACATATGACTTAGTGGATCTGAAAATAGCCAGCTCCTGATGGACAGCTCTGGTCTCATTGCTCCTTGGTGCCTCATGCTCAGTTCCTACTAGAACCCAATAGCATGCTTGAAGTTGCTTCTTTCATAGTAAGTTTTTTCAAAGATAGTATACCCTTTCTCTATGATTCTAGAGTTTTGTTCTGTGATTTCCCTGCTTAAGCTCAGCAGACACACCATACAACATTGTCATCTACCCCAGATATTGCTAGCATCATAATGTCTACCAGGTCTTATGGTCCTAATTATGGATCCTCTCTCTTAAAAGGAAACATTTGAGATCTGTATTAGTCCATTTTCTGTTACCATAATGGACTACCTGAGGCTGAGTACTTAATAAAGAAAAAAAGGTTTAATTAACTCATAGTTATAAACATTCAAGGGAATGGCACTAGCATCATCTTGGCTCTGGTGAGGACTTCGTAGAAGATGGCATCATAATAGTGGGAGCAAGTGCAAGAGGGGGTGACCACAGGCAAAACAGGAAGCCAGACGGATGGAAGGGGCAAGCTCTTTTTCATGAGACTAACTAGCTGACTGTAGGAAATCAGCATCAATCTTTTTCAGGAGCAGCATCCACAATGACCTAACAAGCTCATACTAAGCCCCACCTCTTAAAGATCCCACCACCTTTTAACATCACCAGACTGGGGATCAAGCTCCCAACACATGAACCCTTAGGGGACATACTCAAACCATAGCAAGGGCTCATGATTTCGCTTTACTTTGGAGAAAATACCTCAGTACGCCCCTGACCATTCAACTTTAAAAAGTTTATGATATGGCAAGCTCTGAGTATTTGTAGGGCTTATCTCCCACCAGGTACACAAATCTTACTAGGATTTCTGAATACTGCCACTTCTTGTTCACCAACATTATTATGATGATGCTTTCCATATAATAGGCCAGGCTGATGTTTTGTGCAAAGTTCAGGAAATCAACATATCTTTGAATTCCATAGTGATTGAGAGCAAAAGAGTTAAATAGATCAGGGACAACCATTCACATGCAGAGCTATGTGTAAAGAGTGGATGTAAACTGGTTCTGATTCTCCTTGAGGGGAACTGGAAAGAATGCATTCACCAGATTGAAAGGCACACATTAAGTACTGGAGGCTGTGTGGGTTTATCCTACTGAATGCATCCAGCAGAAAGGTTGCAAGTGAGGCACCACTTGTTTGTTTACAGTCCATTGCCATGTTCCGTAAACCATTTTATTTTGCTAATGAATTAAATGGAGACCTTATCTTGTGTCCTTTAAAGCTTTGAATCTGGCACTAGTCTCTATTATTCCTTCTAAGATGCAGTAGGAATAGGAGAGAGAACCCACTCCTGCAAGCCCTTTCCACAGAACTTTAATCTACTCATGAGACCTTCCAAAAGGCCACACCTATCAATACTGTTGCACTAAGGATTAAGTTTCAACATAAAGTTTGGAGCGTATGAAAATATTCAAAACATAGTAGGGGCATGAGTGTGCATAGGTGTGTGAGTGTGTTACGGTATGTGGGAGTGAGTGTTTATAGGCGTGGGAATGTAGATGTGTTGGAGTGTGTGGATGTGAGTGTGCAGGTGGGTGAGTGTGTGGGTGTGTTTGTGTGGGAATAGGAGTGTGAGCATTTGAGTTCATATGTGTGTGAGGTGTGTGAGTGTGTGGAGAGAGTGGGCATCTTCCACTTGACTATTCTACTTTGTGACTACTGTGTAGGTCAGGGTCAGTTCTGCCAACTTCCGGGTGTATCCATCTAGATGATGCACACAGGGACCTGGCAAATCAGAGAGTGAAGATGCAAACCCACTGAGAATGACATTTGCCGGAGGCCCATGTATTATATGGCATTGCTATGATCTCCACTCTGGTATCAGTTTTGATATTCTCGGACTCTGTACTCAACTAAGTCTTTGCAATTTCTGGGAATTCTCTTTCCCCCAGAATACAGTTCTCTGGTAAATGTCCAAGAGTCCTTTTAGGAAAGGAACAAAAGTATTGCTACTCTATGTGTTTTCTGTGGCATTTCCAGGGTCCTTCTTTCACTGATGGTCTCTGGCTCCAAGTATCATCTCAGATTTGGAAACTGGATGAGAGATTACAATTTTCTTTTGTGGCAGATTACATCAGCCTTCTGACTACCCTGTCACAATCATTTTAGGTTATATAAGTCAAACAAGACCATGGTTGGTAAACAGCATCTCTCTCACCTCCGGGAGCACCATGACTATCAGTCATTGCAACAGCTCTCTGAAGGTCCCCATGGCTCCTGGTTATCATTCTAGTCTTACTCACTTTGCTTCTGATTTAGTCCTGACTATTCCAGAATCTTAGCCCCATTGTCACTTGAGAGCCATAGCAATGTCTCACACTGTTCTCTTGCCTCTCTTGTGGTGACAATAGCCACCAGTGAACTGCTGATCACAGTGCTCCATGACTTTATTGCTTTAGTGAAGGGATGTCTCCCAGGTCCTCCTGGGGAGCATATCAGTTAGTGTGTTCTTGGCCTAACAAAATTAATTCAGTCTAACAAGAATACCTCTTGGAGTCCTTTGGGCCCTTCTTTAGGACCCTGGCAGTTCTGGCATTTCCACCTCATATATTGTAGATCATTATTGTTTCAAGCTTCAAGGAGCCATGCAGGTGGTATTTTAGAACTGGCTGTGAATGTCCTTGCCAAGGCATTAAATATGGAGTCCTGGGAGAGTGCTCTCATATCAGTCAACTGTCCATAATCCAACCTTGTATCCTACCTACCCAGTCCAGTGTTCACAAGGTCTATTTTCAGGCATATTATCCCAGATCCTTCTGGCTTTGCGGCATAAACTTTTTCTTGCTAAACAGTCTATTTCCTCCCATAAGTGCTCTACTGCTCTAGCTGAGTTGTGCTTAGACTTTGTACAAGATATTGGTCTAGAAACAACAGGAGAACTTCAGGAACACCTTGGAGAGAATACTCATCGTCTTGTGAACCATTAACGTCTGATGAGGTTTTTCCATGGACCTTACATGGGGGAGATGGTACTTCAGTTGATCCCAGAGAATTCAGGGATTTTTGTTTAAGATTCTTAAAAGTATCAACCCAAATGTCCTTTTTGAAGGTCTTAGTGTCCTATTCACTCCCTACTGTAGGCATTAAAGGGTTGCTAAGCTGTGAATCCAGCCTCCTTTGTGACTCTGCCATTCTTATAATTAGATACTGAGTCAGATTTTCAGCGGTCTGCCACTTAGCTGCAGGAGATGAGGTTCTTTTTAGCATGGTCCTGGAGTTCCTCTAGATTTTAGGCTGATAGTTTTCCTAACCAACTCCATAATTGTCACCTTTAACATTACCCCTATAGTTTTCAAGTCTAGGCCAATGCTCCTCAGATTATTTGATAAGGATTTGTGTTAAAAAATCTTTTGTGGGCTGAAGAATTCCTAGAAAAATAAAAAAAGATGTTAGTGGTACAAGTCTAATTTAAAAATTTTTAGATACATGTGTGATGGTGCATGACTATAATCCTAGCACTTGGGAGGCAGAGGTAGGAGGATCTTGAGCTTGAGGCCAGTCTGGGATATATAGTAAGTTCTAGGCTAGCCTATGCTACATAATGAGACCATGCCTCAAAAACACCCTAAAAACTATTAGATCCAACAGATGTACAAACAATGTTAAATTGTCATAAAATTTCCATATGCTTACTTTTGGCTTCTGTGCTTACTTTGTCTGAGGTGGGCATCAAATAGCCCTTTGATATGGTAGTTCATGGTATTTGCCCATAAACTACACTTTATGTAGTTCATGGTATTTGTCCATGAACTACACTTTGGGCAGCACTGTGCTAGACCTACTAGATAAGCCAGGGTATCTTCTGCCTGTATCCTTTCTCAATTCATTTTTACCACAGGAGAGCATTTTAGTAATTGTGATGCTAGAACATGCTGGGGTTGTCCCTACCCCACTTGTCACCAGCAATGGGACCTTTGCTATCATCTGGTTGACCTATGATCTTATTCCAGAGCCTCATGCTGGAGGTCTTCTTCTGACTCATATTCTGGCATCAAATGGCTTAGAGTGGGTTCTCACAGAATCCTTCTTTGAGCCAAAGATATGAATGGTTGTAGTTTATGTGGGAGACGATTATAGAATACACTAGTGGGGTATGGTAGAAAGATGAAACAAAGAAGTGAAGGAAGCTAAAACGTGTGTTGTCATTTGTACTGAGAAAATCTGGGTTTCATTCTGCTAGAAATTTGGAAACAGATGATGACATTTCTTAGAATTATCTTATCTAAAGATATTGGCTTATGGTTTCTTCTGGACACACAGACTCAGCATTTCTGAATTTTCCAGTGGATTTGTGTCCTTAAAGACAGCTCTCAGGCAGAGAGGCATGTGCACTTGTTAAAGGACACCTCTGGCATGGATCAAAGTAGAGACATGGACAGGTTACTAACTGCATCACTGCAGAGAGATACCAGAAGATAGGGTAGGGTTCACTATACAGACTCTTGTGAGTAATCTTAAACACGCAATTGTTTACTTCTTAGGAAAACCCACAGTCCTATAGAAGTGCCTCCAACATAAGGGGTGACCCGAGGGGTTCATTGCTAACCCCTACCCTTGCTTCAAGCAATGTAGCTTTAGCAGTTGTCTTCCGATTTTGTGTGAAAAAAATGTTTCTGCTTTCAAAAGAGTGCTTGAAAACCACTGACGTAATCTGTGGAGCTCTGATTGTCTTACTTTTGGGTGAATCCATTTGGCGAAACAGAGGGCCAGACTTTAGGGTAGCTAATATCCTGTTCTGGAGACACAGGAAACACCCTTCCCCTAGGTCTCCTTGAGAGTAACAATGTCACTTTAAACTTTTGTTTCTTCCATCTTGGCAGAAGCTTTCAGTACTGGTCAGTATTCAGTTTAGAAAATAACTGTGAAGGAAGCACACAGGAAGTCCTGGGTGAGGTCTTGATCCATATCCAGGTTAGAGGGATTCCAGTGAGTCCCTTCTCTGCTGTCTCTCCCACCTTCTTTTACAAAAAGGAAACATCTGGGCTCACGAAGACTGAGACAAAACACAGAAGTTTTCCAGAGGGCCTGTGCTCACCTAGCACCTTGGACAGGGACATAGGAGGCCATTTCAGAGACTGTTTCTCTCAGGGGAGCAATTTACTCTTTGCTCTGTGCATGTCAGCAGAGCTCTTAAATTTTGAGGACAGTAGGATGAAATTGGATGTAGCCAATTTGCATCTTCAAATCAGTTTTGTACACACGGGTGCATGCACTGACATCTCTGGGGACAAGAGGGGAATGGTGTCTGACAGCTCATGGGCAATGAGATGATGGTTTGCTCTGCTTTGTCTTTTGGCATGGGCTGTGTAACCTTGCACCTCAGTTTCTTTTTATGGAAATAGGGAGTGGACTGGTCGATCTCTGAGGCCTCTTTTAGCTTTAGTGCTCTGTGGTTTTATATCTGTGGGGAAAGAGGGAGGTAAGAAAACCAATGGCCCATGTTCTACTGTGAAGCTGGGCTGTAGCAAAAATGGGGACAGTAATAAAACTGCTTTGAACAGTGTTGGCCTCAGACCCAGGCTATGCGTTTGGATGTCATGAGGGTGAGCAGGCCTGGAAGTGTGCAGGGTGAGGGAGCAGCCCTTTGTCAGGATGACCAACTGCCAGGTCTGTGAAGCAGGGCCTGTATATGATACAGGCCCTGGCTGCCTCACCTGTAAGGAGAGGCCAGACAGAGAGATGCCCTTCTGTGGTGGCTGAGAGGCATGGCCAGAAAGTGCCTGGGATATATAGCCAGGCATCAGTTTCAGCTTCTTCGTCCTTTCCTTTCAGTTTGGGTCCTGTATCCAGAGTGGTAGATTTAGGCAAGAGCCCTCCATAGGAAGATTCTTCTTACCTCTTTATTTTTATCTCCTCCAACTCTCACAGCTCAAGGACTTTTCCCCCTGCAATTGTCCTGTCTCTTTCTCTGTCTCCTGCATCATTAATTTTTACCTCTCTACTCTCTACTTGAGTGTTCCCATCAGAATACAAACTTACTATAATGTCTTCAATCTTAAAATAAGGAATCTCCCTTGACCCTCACATTCCTTCAGCTGTTATTCAATTTCTCAACTCGCTTTGACAGCAAAACTTGTCAATATTTCTTGTTTTCACTTTCTCACCTCTGATTCTCCTGTGAGCCCATTCTGATCGAGCTCTCATTCTTACGTCTTTCTGAAGTGGTTTCTGGTACTGTTGCTATTGCTAAATTCAGTGGTCAATTCAGAGTCCTTGGGTTTGACCTGTTAGCAGCATTTGTCACAGTTGATCATTGTACTTTTGGCAACACTTTCTTCCCTTGGCTCATTGTTGTTCTTTAACAGTCATCTTTGCTGGAGTTTCTTCATTTTCCTGACCTCTCAATAACTGAGTTCCTCAGGACTCAGTTCTCAGATCACTTCTTTAGTTTCCTCCCCCAATTTTTATTTTCAGTCCTGTCTCTGACTCCTCCCCTCTGATTACAGACTTATACATCTAGTTTGCTTGGTTGTTTCATTGGCACTTTGAACTCAACATGTTCTAAACCAAATATATCTTATAATCTGGCATCACAGACTTCTCTATTTTAATAATAAATTAATTTTTCCAGGGATTCAGATTAAAAACATTAGACTAATCATTGACTTCTCTCTTCTTCTTATTCTTTACCTGCAGCCTGTAAACAAAATAAGGCAGATTTACCATCAAAATAACCCTGCCTCTCTGGAGATCAGGAAGATCATGGTTCAAGGCTAGCCAGGCAAAAATGGTGAGGCCTAATCTCAACTAATAATAATAATAATAATAAAAAAACCCAGCCCTGCCTCCAAGCCCTTCTTCCCACCTCCACTACAACTGTCTTGGAGCAGATAACCATGATCTCTTATCTACCCATTGCCACTCCCCCCTCCCTCCCTCTCTTCCTCCTTCCCTCTTTCCTCTCTCCCTCCCTTCCTTCCTTCTTACAATTTAGGATAATCAGGTATAGTTTAGAGTGTTCATTTAAAAACATGTCAGATCATATCACAACTCAGTGCAAAAGCAAACTGATAGATCTCCATTGCTCGCAGCATAGGGTCTATGCAATCTGGGTCTGCCCACACTCCTGACCTCCTTTTGCCCTTGACTCACTTCACTCCAGCCACATTGGACTCTGATGTGCCCAGTGTAGTTCCAATCCAGGGCCTTTGCACCTGCTGTTTCCTCTGTCTGGGATACCTTTCTCTGAGACAGTCATACTGTTTACTTCCTTACTTCAGTCAGGTCTGTACCCAAATGGCACCTCCCCAGAGATCCTTCCCTGAGAATCTTGTCTGCAACACCACCGTTTGTCATTCTCTACCCGCAAATGCTTCTCTCTCTCTCCTTTTTAAAGTTTAACAGTTTTATTGGACTATAATCTACACACTGCAAACTACACCTATTTATAAGCTTTGACATATGTATACATCAGTGAAATCATCCCTACAATCAAGATAATGAACCTATCCATCACTCACTGTGCTGCTTTACAGTCCCTCCCCAAACACAAGCAATTACTGATCTGCCTTCTGTCACGACAGATGAGTTTACATTTTCAAGAATCTAATATAAGTGGAATCACCAAGTATATATTCATTTTTTTGTCTGATTTCTTTCATTCTGCGTAATTATTTTGCGATTCATCTATTGTAGCAGGTATCAGTGGTCTATTCCTTTTTATAGCTGAGTAGTACTCCACTGAAGGTGTATCTATTTACCTAGTGCTGTAGAGGGTAGTTCTATGATATTACAAATAAAGATGATATGAGCATTCACATACAAGACTTTGTAGGACCATATTCTTTCATTTCCCTTGGGTAAATATCTAGGAGAGGAATGGCTGAGACATATGGTAGGCATGTGTTTAGTTTTCCAGAAATTGCCAAACTGTTTTCCAAAGTGACTATACCATTTAACTGATCAATCAGCAGTGTATGCAGGTTCCATTTTCTCCAAATCCCTGCCAATACTTTCAACAAGTAAAAGGTGCATAGTGCAGCCGGGTATGGTGGCACACACCCCTGAAATCCTCACACACAAGGCAGAGGCAGGAGGAGCACAGGTTCAAGGCCAGTCTGGGCTACCTAGTGAAGCTTCAACCTGTGTGTAGTAATATTTCATTGGGGATTTATTTTTGGATTTCCTTAATTACTAATTATGTTTAGCATCTTTTCAGGTGCTTATTTGCCACCCATAGGCTTCATTTGGTGAAGTGTCAGTTTAAAACTTTTATCATGGTTTAAAAGAACACACATTTGTTATCTCACAGTTTCTGTGACTCAGGAGGCTGGGCAAGGCTTAGCTGAGGGCCTCACCTGGTTGCAAGTGAGGTGTTAGCCAGGCTGATTTCTCCTCTGGTGACTTGACTAGGGAAGAATCCACTTCCAATCTTACCAGGTCGCTGGCAGGATTTCCATCCTTGTAACTGTATGACTAGCTTCTTGCTAGTATCTCTTCTGCAGGCTGCTCTTAGCTCCTCAGGCTGTCTGAAGTTCCCTGTCATGTGGATGTCTCCATCCATAGTTCCAAAACATGAATGGTCTCCTTCTTTAAGGAGTCATTCTCTCAGTCTGCTAGGATGGAAACTTCTGTAACGTAAGGTAATCATGGGAGGGATATCCCATAAAAGTCTTCATATTTTATTGGTTAAAAGCACGTCAGAGTTTCTACCTGTACTCAAGGGGAGGTGAGTGTAACTCCTCTTGACTCACTAGTGGACACCTTGGGATGTGTTCGTGAATCCATTATTTTATTGGGCTGTCTATTTCTTATTGCTGAATTTGGAGAGGTCATTATATATTCTGGGTACAAGTTCTTTATCAGCTTTATAATTTTTCTTCCAGTCTATGGCTTGCCTTTTTATTCTCATAACAATCTCTTTCAAAGTTCAGAAGGTTTCAACTTTGATGCAGTTCAGTTTATCAGTTTTTTTCCTCTATAGCTCATGCTTTTGTTATTGGACCTTACTTTTAAAAGAGCATAAAGGATTTCTCCTATATTTTCTCCTAGAAATATTACAGTTTTGCATTTGATATTTAGGATCATGATTCATTAAAATTAACTTTTGCATATAATTTTGAATATCATGCCCAAATTAGAGCATTATATTTTTGCATTTGCACTGCTAATTGTTGGCATATCTGTCTGATCTGTGGTTGTAATGTCTTTATTTTGGCATTAGGAGAAAGACTTACCTCAGGGGATTTGAGAAGAATTACCCTTCTTCAGTGTTCTGGGAGACTTTGTATAGAAGTTATATTATTTCTTCCTTAACCTTCTGGCAGAGGGCTGTGGTGTGGCTCGGTGACAAAGCACTTGCCTTAACACACACAACATCTTGAGTTTGATACCCAGCACACATTACAATTCTTTTTGGCAGAAGTTTCGAGCAAAACCATCTGGGTCTGGCATTTTCTTTGTGGGAAGAAATTTCTTTAATAGATACAAGGTTATTCATTTATCAATTTCTTCTTGATTGAGCTTTGTGTATTTTAAAGAATATGTGCATTTCACTTAAGTTGTTTTGTTTAATGGCATAAAGCTTTTCAGAATACTCTCTTATTATCCTTTTAATATCTGTAGAATCTGTAGTAGGGTAACCTCTCCCATTCCAAATCTTGCTATTTTGTATCTTCTCTCCTCCTTTTTCATGATCTGTCTCGTTAGAATATATCAATTTTATTAATCTCAAAGAGCAATCTTTCAGTTTCATTGATTGTTTTCTGAGTTGCTTTCCTATTTTCCACTTTAATGATTTTTGTTCTGATTTTCATTATTTCCTCTCTTTTGGTTATTTTGAATTTAGTTTGCTCTTCTTTTTCTAAAGCTCCCTAAGGTAGAAACTGAGAATTTAAAACTTTTATTCTTTTCCAAAAGTGTGTTTAATACAATTTTCTTATAAGTAGTGTTCTGGCACCATCCTACAAATTATTATCTGCTATGTTTTCATTATCATTCAGTTCAAAATCCTTTCTATTTTCCATTTGGATTTACTCTTGGACTTGTGGAGTTGTTTTTGAAGTGTGTTAGCAAATGTGTGGGGATTTTCCAGAGATCTGTTATTGACATCTAATTTAGTTCTACTGTGGTCAGAGAATATAATTTATATGGTTTGAATCCTTTCAAACTCATTAAGACTTAAATTTCTAGCCACATTCTGATGTGGCCTATCCTAGTAACATTCTCTATGTACCTGAAAGGAAAGTGCGTCCCATGTTTGCTGGGTGAAGTTTTCTGGAAACATCAATTAGGTCAATTGGTTGATAATGTTGCTCCAGTTATTTATGGTCATACTGGTTTTCTATTTCTTTTCTCAGTTATTGAGAATGAAGCATTGGAATCCTTGACTCAAATTGTGAATTTATTTGTCCTTGCATTTTAGTTTCATGTATTTTGAAGGTTTATGAGGTGTATCGCCTTTTGGGGATTGCAGTGTCTGGTTGATAAATTGACCCCTTTATCGTAAAATGACATGCGCTACCTCTGCCTATATTCCTTTCTCTGTTACTGATTTTGTCTGGTATCAGTAGAGCCATTTCATCTTTCTTCTGGTTGGCTTAGTGTGGCATATCCTTCTCCATCCTTTTGATTTTTGACATACTTGTACTTTTCTATTTCAAGTATACTTCTTGTGGGCAGCATACAGTTAGGTCTTGTTTTTTACTCAATCTGAATTGAAGTATTTAAACCCTCACATTAAATATGACTATTAATATAATTAGGTTTAAATTTATTATCTTATTAGTTGTTTTCTATTGTCTCATCTATTTTTTGTTCTTATCTTCCTTCTTTTGGCATAATTGATTTTTTAGCATTTTACTTATAAGTTGATTATCTATAAATCTTTGTCTTGTTGTTTTAGCCGTTGCTTTTGGGTTTATCATATTCATATTTAGCTCACCAGCTTAAATTTAAGAGATGTTACAAGTGCTTCATTTATAATACAAGAACCTTATATTGTATACTTTCATCTCTCTCTTCCTTTGTGCTATTACTGCCACACACTTTGCTTTTACATATGTTATAACTCCTTTCAACATTGTTATTACTATTTGTGTAACTAATCATCTTTAAGGATATTTAGATAATAAGCAAATCTTATATATTTACCTATGTGTAGCTGGGGCTCTTCATTTCTCTTTGTAGATCTCTATTTCCACCTTGTATCATTTTCTTTGTGCTGTGGGACTTTCTTTAATGTTTTTTATACTCTGGGTATCTGGTGATAAATTATTTCAGCTTTTGTATGTCTCAAAAGTCATTATTTTGCCTCTGATTTTGAAGGATATTTTAGTTTCTATGTAATTCTACATTGACAAATTCTTTTTCCAGTAACATAAAGATGCTGCTTCACTGCTTCCTGGCTTGCATTGTTTCTGATGAGATATCGGCTGTCATGCTATCCCTGTTCCTCTATATACTACATGACGTTTGTCTTGCTGTTTTTAAGGATTTATTTTTATCATTGGTTTTTGGGAAATTTCATTATGCTGTGCCTTTGTGTACTTGTCTTCACATTTCTTAAGCTTGGGGTTCATTGAGATTCTTGAGTCTATGGGTTTATAGCTTTTATCAAAGTTGGAAAAATTTCAGCCATCATTTCTCTCTCTCTCTCTCTCTCTCTTTTGGTGGTACTGGGGTTTAACTCAGGGCTTCACAATTTACATTTTTCTGTTCTCTCTTTCCCCCTTTCCCTCTTTAACTTTAATTACAAGTATATGAGACCACTTGAAGTTGTCCTACTTTTTTGTTAGTACTGGGAGGTTGAACTTGTTGAACTCAGGGTTTTGTGCTTGCTAGACAGGTGCTTGAGTCACTCTGCTAGCCATTTTTGTGTTGGTTGTTTTTGAGATAGGGTCTCACCTTATGCTGGGGCCAGCCTGGAACATGATCTGTCTCTTTGGCACAGTTGACAGGCACCACTGTGCCCAACCATTGGTTGAGATGGGATTTCGTGAGCTTTTTGCTTGGGCTGGCCTCCTGTAATAGTAAATCCCACTCTCTGAGTCCCAAGTAAGTAGGGTTACAGGCTTGAGCAACCACATCCAGCCTTGGTTTACCTCACTTTCAAAGTTCCCTTTTCGATAACCAGAATATATAGGGAACTTAAAAAACTAAATTTTCCCAAAATTAATGAACCAATAAAGAAATGGGCAAGTGAACTAAACAGAAGTTTCTCAAAAGAAGAAATTCAAATGGCCAAAAAACACATGAAAAAATTCTCACCATCTCTAGCAATAAAGGAAATGCAAAAACCACACTAAGATTCCACCTCACCCCTGTTAGAATAGCCATCATCAGCAACACCACCAACAACAGGTGTTGGCGAGGATATGGGGAAAAAGGAACCCTCTTACATTGTTGGTGGGAATGTAAACTAGTACAACCACTCTGGAAAAAAATTTGGAGGCTACTTAAAAAGCTAGACATTGATCTACCATTTGATCCAACAATACTACTCTTGGGGATATACCCAAAAGACTGTGACACAGGTTACTCCAGAGGCACCTGCACACAAATGTTTATTGCGGCACTATTTACAATAGCCAAGTTATGGAAACAGCCAAGATGCCCCACTACTGACGAATGGATTAAGAAAATGTGGTATCTATACACAATGGAATTTTATGCAGCCATGAAGAAGAACGAAATGTTATCATTCGCTGGTAAATGGATGGAATTGGAGAACATCATTCTGAGTGAGGTTAGCCTGGCCCAAAAGACCAAAAATCGTATGTTCTCCCTCATATGTGGACATTAGATCAAGGGCAAACACAACATGGGGATTGGACTTTGAGCACATGATAAAAGCGAGAGCACACAAGGGAGGGGTGAGGATAGGTAAGACACCTAAAAAATTAGCTAGCATTTGTTGCCCTTAATGCAGAGAAACTAAAGCAGATACCTTAAAAGCAACTGAGGCCAATAGGAGAAGGGGACCAGGAACTAGAGAAAAGGTTAGTTTGAGAAGAATTAATTTAGAAGGTAACACACATGCACAGGAAATCAATGTGAGTCAACTCCCTGTATAGCTATCCTTATCTCAACCAGCAAAAACCCTTGTTCCTTCCTATTATTGCTTATACTCTCCCTTCAACAAAATTAGAGATAAGGGCAAAATAGTTTCTTCTGGGTATTGAGGGGGTGGAGAGGGAGGGGGCAGAGTGGGTGGTAAGGGAGGGGGTGGGGGCAGGGGGGAGAAATGACCCAAGCCTTGTATGCACATATGAATAATAAAACAAACAAACAAACAAACAAACAACAAAGTCCCCTTTTCTCTTGCAATTTCATCTTGGATAGTTTCTATTTAAAGTTTTTAAATATATTCTTCTGCAATGTCTAATTTCTTAATAATCCCATATACCATATAATTTAATCTAACACATTGTAGTTTTCATCTCCAGTATTTTTCCTGTCTCTACTTAACTGAATTACAGTAAGAAGAGCTGTTTAATATCCTTATCTGTTCAATTGGTTAATTTTTCTCTTCATCATGGGTTGCATTTTCCTGTTTTTTTTTTTTGTATGCTTGGTAATTTTCGATTGGATGTCAGCCACTGTGAATTGTATCTTGTCAGGGCTGAATGTTTTTGTTTTTGTGTAAATATTCATGAGCTGTGTTCTGTGTTGAGTGTCCATTTTGGGTCTTGTGCTTAAGATTTGTTAGATGGGAGCAAAACAATGCTCAATCTTGGGCTTTTTATTCCTGGCCATCAAGGCAAGGTCTATGAATTATGAAGTTTTACCATCTGGCTGGTGGGAACAGGCACTGTTTCTGGCCCTATGTGAGTACTGAGTAGTGTTCTTTTCCATCCTTTCAGTTGGTTCTTTCTCTGGCCTTGCAAGTTTTCCATGTGTGCATGAGTACTACTTAATGGGAGCCATCTCCTAATCTCTGGAGGTATGTCTTCATGTATCTCTCTCCTTGTCTATCCTATCCTAGGAACTCCAGCTACCTTAACTCCCATGGGCTCTGAGATGTTTCTCTTCTACTGAAGGAGTCTGCTGGGCTCCATCTGGGTTTTGCCTCCTGTGTTCTCTAAAGCTGAGACTACTCCAGACCTCATCTTGTTTGTTTTATAACTTTCAGGACTCACTGTCTTTTATTGCTTGGTGCTCAGTATCTTATAAACCATTGCACTTATATTTTGTAAATTTTGTATTTTGGATGTTTTGGGCAGGAGGGCAAAGGTCACTCACTCTTACTCCATCCTGACAAGAAACCTTAATGTTCCTTCAGTTTTCTTCATAATTTCTCTCACTACCTGACATTATGTATTTGTTTCCTCCCATTCTTTCTAGGACACAAGTTCTGTAAGACTAAGGCTTTTTTGTGGGTGATTATGTCCCTTTACCTAGAGTACTATCTGTTACATAATAGGTGTTCAGTAAATATTTATTGACAAATGAAAGGATAAGTCAATGAATGCATGGATCCTAACTCCCAGCCACCATTATAGCCACCAAGGCTTCCTCATATCCTCTCCCTCTGCAGGCCTCTGTCTCTGTGCTTCTGCTCAAGCTGGTTCTTAATTGACCAAATCTTCCTGTCTCCTCTCTGAAATGCCTACCCATATTTCAATCCCTAGCTCCTATATTTCTCCTCCATAAATCCTTCTCTGAGTAAGGTATGGTGGCACACACCTATAATCCTAGCTCTTGGGAGGATGAGGTAGGACGATAATGAATTTGAGATTAGCTTGGGCTACATAGAGCATTCAGGCCAGCCTGGGCTCAAAGATTATTGTCTCAAAAAAAAAAAAAATTCCTCCTGACCCAGATTTTACTTCCTCCAAGTCCTTCAGTACTTACAGCATTTTGCATACATTACAACGTCATTGTTCCTCTAGTGAGGTGATGGGGGATCCTTGAGGACCTTGCCACTTTTCCCTCTGTCTCAAATACATGTTGGTAATAGCTGGGGGTCTCTGCCCTATGCATAACTTGTGGGTAGAGAGAATCTCCCATTCTTTCTTCATCTCCAGTGTTTTCATGGTGCCTCTTCTATGGGCTGGTGATCTGTTCCTTAAGGGGTTTTCAGAAGCCAACATGTCCTAGTTAGATTGGAGCAGATAATTTGGAAGATCTTTAAGGTTTAGGGTCAGAGGTTTGGAAATGAGCTAAGGAAGAAAAGAAGAACTAGTATTTGATGAGAATTTATTTTATTCAGTAGATATCTGTTATTTATTTTCCTTTGTTTTGTTGCTAGAGCTAGAACCTAGGGCCTAGTGTATACTAGGCAAATGCTCTACTATTGAGATATAGCCTCAACCCTTTCTTATTTCTTTTAATGCTCCACAGAACCATAAGCCTTATGATGCTAATATCAAGGCTGGCCAGTTGAAACAGTGTTTGTCCAGAGTGATTGGATTGTGGCAAACCACGTTTCTATGAACTGGGTCACGTCCTTCCAAAATGAGTATCCTGGTGTTTTGGTATTTAAAGATGGAATCTTTGGGAGATAATTAGGTTTAGATGACATCACAAGAATGGGGCATTCACGACAATCAGTGCCTTTATAAGAAGAGAAACCATTTTGTATATGTGAGGACACAATAAGGAGAAGCCAGGATGAGAACTCACACCAGAAATTGGCTATGTTAGCATCTTTTTTCTGTTCTTTCAGCTACCCAGTCTATGGTATTTGTTATGGCAGTCCGAGCTAACTGTAACACATGCCAGTTAGCCTGTTTGACTCAGGAGGCTTGGCAAGAAGTCACATCCCAGGAGACAATTTGCTTGCCACTTCCTTCTTTTGGGTTTACAAAGAACCAGACAGTGTAGATACTCCTGATAGCACCCCAATGCATTGCCTGGTTATCCCACTTCCTTCCTGGATTGAACCATAAGAGGGCCACTTTGCAATGTGGCTCTTCCCAACTCCCTGGCCCTGTTATTGGAGCCAAGATCACCCTGATTTGGGCTATATAGATGACTTAGATGGCCCCTGACTTTGTGACTCCAGGCAGCTCTTAGAAGGAAATGTCTTCCCTTTGTTAGATCCCACTTTGTCCTCAAAGTGTAAGGTTGGCTCAGGGAGTGAACTATACAGAATATCTTGGCATCATTCACTAGAGGGGGACAAAGTCCCTGGAGGGCAGCTAACCCACCTTTACCTCCAGATCCACGTAGTTTTACTCAAAATCCTGATCAGGACTCCATGGAGTTCCCCACTGGGCAGCTCTCTCCTCTTGAGCTTTTCCCACCATTCAACCAGGGTGATAACCCTTCCCTATACTGCCAGCATGCATAACCATGTGACCCTTATTCTAGCTTGCTCCTGGTTGCAGGCTTCTCTACAAAGTACTGGATTCCTCTCTTCCTGGTGACAGCCTGTGAGCATTGTTCTTTGTTCATTTCCCAGTTAATGCTTTCAGGGTGATTGCCATCCTTCTTGAAACCTCACCTTTGGCTGAGATGATCTTGCCAAATAGGATCTTGTCTGTTGGTCTATAAAAAGAAAATCCTTGGAAGGTGCCCAGTCAACCAGAAAAATGCCAGCATTTTTCAATCTGGTACATGTCCTGGGGCAAGTTCCACAATGGTTATGATTCTCTTCTGGGAACATGGCCATTTGGGGCCCTAAAGATAACAGCTTGGATGTTTTTCCTGTTTTGAAGTAGGGTTTTTTTTTTTTTTTTCTTTTTGCCTCTTTTAAAAAAGTCGCTTTCTATTTGAAAGGATCCTGGGTTTTACAAATTCACTTGCTCATATTTATGGTTTTAGGTCTTTTATCTCTCCAGCCATCAGGAAGAAAAAAACTTTGGCAGAAGTCGAGGTGGACTGGCCATTCTTATCTCTGTCAAACTCAGGGGAACTGTTGTCAGCTTGCCTGGCTCATATGACAGCAATGTTTTTCTTCTAGTCTTGATTCTATTTTCTGGCAAGCTGGATGTGATTTGTTTTAGCATTCAAATTCCCCTGCCAGGGTGTGTGTGGCATGTTTGGAAACATGATCTTTTAGAAATGATATTTTGAGATTTATTTATTCATACTTATCTTGGAGCCAATTGTTTCAGAGGTCTTCAATACCACAATTACCAGCTGCTGTGCTTGGGCTCCACTGAGAGCCAAAGAGTATTGGGTGAATCACTAATGTGTGGGACAAATCTTTAATTTTTAGAGACTGTTGAACCAATCAAAAGGAGTTCAGCAACATGAATTTATGTGGTTTAAGTCAGCCAATCTATGGTATTTTGTTATGGCAACCCACCCATGCTGACTACAACATATGACAGTCAGTGTGTTGTGATTCACTGTGTGTTATGATCACAAACTCATTTCTGAGTAGAACTCACAGAGTGAATGGCAGCATGTGGAATTCATCTGGGGTAATTCATCTGCTCTTATCCTATACCGTGGCACTTCTAACACTATTACCTCCACTGAAGTCCACCTACTTTAGGTTTATAACATCCAAAGATGAACAATTTGGATCAAGCAGAGGAGTGGGCCCCTATTGTTTAAACCTTGGACATGGCTATCCTAAAGCCCACTTGGTCTACAACTTTGACCTGAAGAGGACAAGGGTCTGGAAAAAGTAGATCAGGCAGAAGAATTTTCAAACTCTTTGGAATCTCAACATATTTTTATCTCCAGGCCCTTGAGCCAGAGATATAACTTACTCGCAGAATATACAAAACCTAAAATTGGGTTTAGATGCCAAGTTTTCCAGCAAAAGCGAGTCTTAACCCTCCTGGTACCTCATTTGACCAGAACTTTTTAATAAGGGAAGAGAAAGCTCCCTGCATTGATAAAGGCCCATGAAAACAAAAAAACAGAAGCATCCAACTGGGGCCTTATCAAATTTAGAGTGTGCTATAAATTTTGCATTGCCTGGAAAACATTTAGTTGTAATAAAATTTAGTAAGATAACCTGAGTGTACATAGATCTGGCGATAAAAGCAGAATTCAGGACAATTACCTGAGATCCACACCTGGGGATTAAGACTGGGATTCAGATTTTAGTCCAGCTCTTGGAAGCCCATTTTCCCAGTTCTAGAAGTCATGTGCTCCAATTTTGTTGACTGCAATTCACTCTTGGTACAGCCCTTCATTTCTTGTCACTGTTTTAGAAACTGTAGCTGAATATAACGTTCTATGAAGTTTATTTGTGCCCAGCGCCATTAATAAAACTTTCTGAAAGGTTGATTCTCAGCCCTAGCAACTTGCTTACTTTTATTGACTCTATGAATATCGACCCATTGGCTGGATAAGGATTATAGTTTATCCTATCCTTAAAAGGCATCTTCTTACCTCTCCTAAATACAAACTTACTAGTTTTAAGATATTCAACACAAAATGTGTGTTTGATGAACTTGCTGAGGTACTGGCTTTCAGACTAATGTTTTATGTAAGAAGCAGACAAGTTCTTTGATATGCCTTTTCAACCACGGATCATGTTTTTAACCAATTAACACCTGGTGGTGAAGTCCACTGGGAGCAATTTTAGATCATGTGTAGTTTTTGATGACTCTTGTTTAGTCTTCATATCAATTATCAACCAATACCTGAGCTAATCAAAGACCCAAAGTTGTTGATACTTATGCATACTTGGTACTGCAACTATGTAATCATGGGCAGAGTGGGTAGATGCAGCAGTAAAATCAGGAAGTGTTTTGAACTCCATCATTTCAATTTATTCTTAATGGTTTAATAATATTTTCTGTGTGGATGACACATGTATGATCTCTGTTATGACGAATGGAAATGTACACATTGTTTTGTATTCAGACCATACATTTTATTGAATTGAATCAGGAGTAGTCTGAAGAGACAAAGGGTCTAATAACTGTTTACTAACAGAAGGAGACCTCTAGATCACAGAAGTCATTACCAATTTTGGTAGATGTTCCTAATGCCTTGACTGCTTTTAAAACAGAAATAGCGTGTGATTTGGAGCATGGACTTTGGATCTGACTACTTGGGTTCAAATCTTGTAGTCTGTACTCTATTTTCCTCCTCTGTATACCCTGAACAGCAATACGATCTACTTCTTGGTGAGTTTACATAACTTAATATACGTAGAGTTCTGAGAGTAGTCTGGCATAGTCAAGGGTTCGCTATGAAAGCCCATACATTTTAGACCTGTGCATAGCAATTTTTAAAAGTCCAGTCTAAAGTTCTTACAGTTATTTTCTATGGTGTAGCCTTGCTCATTGTCCATCTACATGCTGGAATTGACCCAAGATTATGAAGGTGAATCTTGGCCTTGCCTTTCCATTGGCACCTCCAGCTAGAGAATGGGATAGCTTTTCAGCCATTCTCCTTGCTGGATTATTTAACTCAGCATCCACAAGAGGGTACCATTTTTATCTTTGGCTCTACTCTCGGTCAAGGTCATGGGCTTGACTTGGCAGCCCAGACTAGCTATACCACAAGTACTCTTTGGGATGAAAATGCTGAGCTTATCATCTCTCAATATTGATTTTTTAAAAAACTTGTAGGAGAAACAATATTTTAAGAGAATGTTCAAATGATAATTGAAGTCTTAAGTCTCAATCGTCTAGAAGCTATCCTAGACCATGTCAAACCACTAGAGTTGGGTACGGCGACCTTATCACTTTGTCCTTCCTTTATCTCCTCCCCTAGACCCAGCTGCTTTTACTGAATGGGAATTTGGTAGAATGCTCCCTGCCCACACTGGGAGTGGCTGAAAAATGCAATGTAGTGCTGTGTACTAGAAGGACGTTGCTCATTACATCACATAGAGCTTCTTTAAGAAGCATCCAAGCAGACAAACTCCTGGGGTCTTAGTAGTGCTCTGTCTCTGATCATCTGGTGATGAATCCTGTGAATTGAACAAATGATTCACCTTCACTTTTCATGGTGGCTTTTGTGACATTTCAAATCAGGTTTGGTTGCTCTTAGATGGTTGTCCTATTCACCATTTTCCAGCCTCATTTCTGGCTTCTGCCTGTACCTACTTTAATTCCTTTTCCTCTTTCGTTCTCAGTTTTAACCTTTGTCTGGTTGTCCTAATATAGTCCCATTGTTATGGTTTTGGTATGAAGTATCCCTCCCAAAAGGCTCATGTGTTGAAGGCTTAGTCCCAGCTGGTGATGCTGTTGAGAAATGACTTGATCGTGAGGGTGTGAACTTCATTGATGAATAAATCCACAGATGAGTTTGTAGCTGAATTGGCTATTAGGAAGTAAGGCCTAGTAAGACAAATAGGTTACTGGGGGTATGACTTTGAATGGTGTATCTTGTCCCAGACCTTTCCTCTTTGCTCTCTCTCTTTCTGCTTCCTGGCTACCATGAGGTGAGAAGCTTTCTTCTGCTATGCCCTTTTGCCATGATATTTCTGCCTTGCCATAGGCCTAAAAGCAATAGAACCAGTTGACCATGGCTGAAAATTTATGAAATCATAAACCAAAATAAATCTTCCCTTCCTTAAGTAATTTATCTCAGGTATTTTGTCACAGTGATGAAAGGCTGACTAATACACCCATACATCTCCTTGAAAGTTATCTTTGAGAGGTGAGGACATACAAAAATAAATAACTTGGTGTAGTGGTTATCATCATCCTTACTTGAGAGATGAGGAAACTGAGGCCCTGAAGGGCAAATCATCCTGACCAATATCATAAAGTAGTAGGAAGGTCATGCTCAGTCCTAGCTGACTACACCTGCTCTCTTCTCACCATCTCCTCTTACCCAGAAATATACACAGGAAGAGCTGTATTTGAGGAGTCCATACAAGCAGTGGTGGGGTAAAACTGATGAAAAATGAAAGCTACACTTCCATTTTTCCATCCTGGAAAGACATATTTATAGAAAATTTTGGTCATCAGGGTATAAGTAATCTGTAGAGTCAATTCCAATTGCCTTGTAACCTTGATTAACTGAGACTGGTTAGCTTGGGTAATTGAATTGTCAACTTAACTGAGAGTCAATTCAATGGACTATACTTTTCCATCTTGACTATTGAGTTTTCTTTGTATTTTTGTCTCAGTTACTATAATGCAATGCACATGCTGCCACTCTTATAATTCTGTAATAATATTGTAATATAATAATATAATTATAATTCTGTACTCCATGCAATATGTAGTGCAAAGCCTAGAGCATAGTAGGTCCTCAGTCCTGTCCTTGATTCTGTTGAATAACAGGCATTTTCTTGGGCCATGGGGTCAAGTCTGTATTTGTCAGTCCTCTCTGAGCGGGACATTTGTGACACAGACAGAGTAGGGCACTAACCCCAATGCAAGCGTGTGTGTGCTCCTCCATCCACCCATCCAACTGCCTATCGAGTCCACTGAGCTGGGAAAAGTCAGACATGAGTCTTTTGTACTGTGATTTGCTGTTTATTTAAAATAGAAGCTTAACAGTTTACTTACTTGGGACTCTGATTTGGCAGATTCTGGTCAATCAAGATTTTGCTTGCCTGTATGACTTTCTTGTTTAACATAGCCATTTACTGGGCTTCTTTGTGGGCATCTTCTGTGTACAGAAAAAATGTGCCAGGCTTGGGGGATCCAAAGATGTATGGAGACTAGAGAAGTTTCTATTTCATGGGGTTGAACAAACAAAGATTTTTATGATTAAGGTTATATGAATTCCTTCTGTAGTATATTAGAAAGAATAATGACATTGGCCTCAGACTCACCATTGACATTCCACAGGCATCATGAGCAGTTCCCTATTCTATCTGGATCTCAGTTTTCTCCTCTGTAAAATAGGGATGCTGATGTCTATTCAGAGCTTTGTCAGACAGATTTGAGGTAACATATGTAAAACCCTGGCACAATAATGGCATCAGGTAATATTGTGCCTCTGAGCATTCTTTGCTCAGAAAAATGGAGAAAACAGTTTCTTCCCACTTGCTTTCAGAATTGTTTTGAGAATAGGTGGTATAATTTCTGTGAGGTCCCCTTTGATCACAGGTTGAAGGGCCAAGACCACTGTAAACTATAGTCTGTGGACATTCATTTCTATAGCTATCTCCAGTCCAGTAAATAAACAATTGAATGTAACCGTCTGAATCACAGTGAGGTGTGCATGCGCTGGCCTCTGTTCGGCATCACACAGCAGCCAGTACTTGCCTCACCCATTCATCAAGCCACACAGCCACCCAGTGGAAAGAACACTGTGCACTGTGCTTGTTCTGCATGCTTTATGAGGAGAGAGATCAAATCAATAGGAGAAATTGTGGGTTTGTTCTGCTGAGGAGAGGGGGTGGTTGTAGGGGTGGTAAGGAAAGGCAATAAGAAAAGGTGGGGAGGGTGCTAAGGGAAGGAAAGGAATACTATCTTAGTACATCTGGGCAATGTAACAAAATACCATAAAGTAGGTGGCTTTAAACAACAGAAATTTATGTCTCATGGTTCTGGAGGCTGGGAAGTCCGAGATTAAGGCTTCAGCAGATTCAGTGTCTGCTTTCTGTTTTGTAGACGGTGGCCTCTTTCCACATGCTGGAAAAGAAGAGGGGCACCAATTCCATTCATAAGTGTTGCACTGTCATCACCTACCAAAGGTTCCACCTCCAATCCCTGACTCCTGATGGTTTTGGGGAAGACATCAGCATTTAGTCCATTGCAGATACTAACAGAAGGGGGGGTTGAGGCTAGATCTTGCTCTGGGGAGGGGGGAGTTGTAACTCAAGACTAGAAAGATTCTTGGCATGTCACAGGTTGAAATGACACCTGCAGGGCTGGAATGGGGAGAGGAGGGCTTTTCTTGATGTGTTGGGTTTTTCCACCATGATCAGCCTGACCCTTCCAGTAATCTTTCACATTCCTCTCTCCTCTTTTCTCTCCTTTTGTTTTGACTCCCTTCCCTCCCCTTCTATATTTTCCTGCTCCCCAGCACCTCCTCTTTGTGCTATCTTTTTCTAAACCCTGGGGTTGTCCACATAGCATCTCTCTCATGAACTTTCTGACTGCTCCATCCCCTAAAGAAGCTGCTGGCACCCAGGTGTGCAGCCACAAAGCCATGGGCAGGTTAGTCCTTCAGGAAGAGGTGTACATGGCATTCAGAGAATTTCTGGCAACTGGGGACAGGGTAGCAGACTCCTGAGAGCTGTTGGATGGGCTGGAGGGGCAGGAGGTCTGAAGCATGGTTCAGGGAGGGGAGGATGGATCTGAGATGGTCCTGAGCCTCTATGGCCTGGTAGGTGTTGGGGAAGCAGCTTGAACCTTTGTGGTGCAGAGGCATGGCAGAACCAGGCTGAGGGAGATGAGCAACAGCACGGTGAAGAGGAAGGAGCTCTGCACCAGGGCTCTGGAGACCCAGTGACTTGTTCCCAGGTTACTCACCTGCTTTGAGCCTCAACCCCCCAGATTAAACATGGGGACAGTGATCCCTGTTCTGCTACTCATGGGGTTCTAATGACACTCTAATGAGGTAAACCAAGATAAAGGACATGAAGCCTTTCCTGATTTAGGCGTGTACTGTTAGGTTGCCAGATTGTTGCAACCAAGCAGGACACACTGGGAACCTAAACAAAAGACATGTCTAGTCTCACAGTTCTGGAGGCTGCAAGTCTAAGATGAAGTTTCTGGTGGGACTGGGTTTTGGTGAGGCCTGTGCCCTTGGCTTGCACATGACCACCTTTTTGTTATAGCCTCACATGGTCTTTCCTCTCTGTGTTGAGAGAAACAGAGAGAGAGAGAGAGAGAGAGAGAGAGAGAGAGAGAGATTTAGATCGAGATCTGGTGGTAACTTCTTCTTAAAAGACCATCAATTCTACAGAATAGGACCCCAACCTTATGATCTCACTTAACTTTAATTTACCTCCTTAAAATTCCTATCTCTAACTAGGGTACAGTCACATCGGGGGTTAGGGTTTCAACTTAAAATTTTGAGGGTACACAACTCAGTCCATCACAACCTCCATGACACTGGAAGGCAGCCAGTTAAAAAGATGCTGTGTGGATACTCCAGAGGCACCTGCACACCCATGTATATTGCAGCACTATTTACAATAGCCAAGTTATGGAAACAGCCAAGATGCCCCACCACTGGCAAATGGATTAAGAAAATGTGGTATCTATACACAATGGAATTTTATGCAGCCATGAAGAAGAACGAAATGTTATCATTCGCTGGTAAATGGATGGGAATTGGAGAACATCATTCTGAGTGAGGTTAGCCTGGCCCAAAAGTCCAAAAATCGTATGTTCTCCCTCATATGCGGACATTAGATCAAGGGCAAACACAACAAGGGGATTGGACTTTGAGCACATGATAAAGTGAGAGCACACAAGGGAGGGGTGAGGATAGGTAAGACACCTAAAAAACTAGCCAGCATTTGTTGCCCTCAACACAAAGAAACTAAAGCAGATGCTTTAAAGCAACTGAGGCCAATAGGAGAAGGGGACCAGGAACTAGAGAAAAGGTTAGTTTGAGAAGAATTAATTTAGAAGGTAACACGCATGCACAGGAAATCAATGTGAGTCAACTCCCTGTATAGCTGTCCTTATCTCAACCAGCAAAAACCCTTGTTCCTTCCTATTATTGTTTATACTCTCTCTACAACAAAATTAGAGATATGGGCAAAATAGTTTCTGCTGGGTATCGAGGGGTAAGGGGGGGTAAGGGAGGGAGCAGGGGAAGGGGGAAGGGGGAAGAAATGACCCAAACATTGTATGCACATATGAATAAAATAAAAATTAAAAAAGTAAAAAGATGCTGTGTCTTACTTTGCTCTCTTACCTGAGAGGAGGAGAGGGACTCCTGGGGAGAGGAGAAAGAAGACAAGGAAGATGAGATCATATCCCCTTGCTCCTGAGGAGAAGCCTGCCCTCTGGGGAGGGGAACAGCTTTAAAATTGAAGGTTGAGATGAACCCAGCTGTTTATAATCAAAATTGGCCAGCAAGGCATAGAAACTTCCAGAATGCTATTAGGGGACTGCTGAACATAGAGGGGGACTGAGCCAAGCCTTGTAAGGAGATTAGGGTGCTCATGAACCAGTTCCATCACTGGGAGAGGATTAAGTGCTTTGCTATGGGAAGGATGGTCCATCTTCCATAGACTTCTCTGACCTGAGCCCCTCTCCCCAGGGACACCACCTCTTCCTGGAGGTGCTGCAATGGGCTTGGAGGACTGGGATCCCAGTGTGCAGAGGCACAGGAAGAGGGAGCAGAGCTGCCTCCCAGAGGAGGGACGTCTGAGCTGGGGACACGGTCAGCAAGCAGAGGGTGTCACTTACCTCAGGGTTGGTCAAGGTAAACTAGAGTAAAGGTGCTTTCAGGATAATGGCCTACAGATAAGAAGAGCTTATCCCAAGATAGTGACTTCCTGAATTTGGAGTTTGCAGAGGGAAAAAGGTAATAGTTGGACATTGATGTAGAGTACTAGCTTTGTGTTTTTCCAAGAAAAGCTCTGAAGAAAAAACCCTGCTGTTATATGTAATTCCCCTTCATGAATAGCAGGGGTATTGTAAAATCTTCCACCCTGAGCAAGAGAAGAAAGGTCACAATCTCAGAATGACATAGAATGCTTTACCTTGAATAAAGATGACCTCATGAAATGTTCACTGCATCGCCTTTTTTTTTTTAAAACTAATTTTGCTGAGGCTGCTGAAAACTTCACTAATGTAAGCTGAAGCTTCTCTGGTTCTCTGCGTGTGATTATTCGTGCCTGTGAATAGGGCCTCCATATGTGAGTGCGTGTCTGCATGTGAGTCCCTGGGAATAGGAGCAAGTGTGTGAGCAGGTGCGTGTGCACTGGGAGAGGAAGTGAGGTGTGTGCGTGTGTGATGGGGCCTGTGTAAGTGTTGGGATGGGAGAAGATTGTGAGCGGGACATGAGTGAGTGCTGGGAGGGGAAAGGCAGTGAGATGTGTGTTTGTGAGCAGGTGCATGTGAGTGTCAGGATGGGGAAAGGAGATAAGACCCGGGAACGGGCCAGGTGGAGGAGGGCAGTCCTGGTCCAGGAGCTAGAGTTTGCAGATTATTCATAGACCTTCCTCTGCTTGAAACCCACCAGAGTTACATTCTGCCCTCTGTCCGCTCCTCCTGCTCTGATTGCCCTCATCAACTCCCTCTCCTCCCCCACTCTAATTGCCCTAGATGACTGACTCCTGGCCACTCTACTGTGGGAGGAGAGGACAGTCAGCACCGGCCAGTCCTCACCCTTCCTGCCAAGAAGCATTGCTCCTCTGCCCGGGAGCCCTTACAGCCCCTGACATACTGTCACTCGGGGGAGGCAGAATTGGGCCAAGTCCTTACACAGCAGATTACTCAGTTCCCCTGAGGCCTGGCTCTTCTTGAGCCTGTCACATGCTTTATGACCTTGAGTCAGCCAAGTTGCCCTTCAGCTTCCTGGCTGGGTCTGAGCCACAGGTGACCCTTTACCCCTCCCTGCTGGTACCTGACCTTGGTTCAAACTCCTGGACCAAGCTTGAAAATCTCCTTCATTGATCCCAAGTGAACTCTCTCTCTCTCTCTCTCCCTCTCCTTTTCCCTCTCCCTCTTCCTAAACTCTCTCTTTTTTCAAGTACTGGCATTTTAACTCAGGGCATCACACTTGCTATGCAGATCTAAACTAACTCTAGACCCTCTTTGTCACTCTCTCCTCTCCAGAACCACTTTCTCTAGACAAGCTGATTGCCACTAGATGCCTCCCAGATCTGGCATCATCTGTGGCCCCTGCCGCTTTGGTTTTTACAATTGTCCTCTCCTGCTATGGCTTCCTTTCCAAACCACAGCCCTTGAAGGTCAGCTACCAGGTCGCCTCCTCTAGGACAGCTTCCTGCACCATTCCTTCAGGGAATGAAGATTTTGTTCACAGAGTGAGGGGTTTCGGGATTGGCTCCCAACCTCTAACTCCCCCTCTTATAAAATGTGCATCTTATATGTACACACAAGCCTGGCCTCTGACTTGCCTTTTTGCCATGGTTTTATTGTTTGACATTTTAAAACACAAATTAATCTCTCCCGGTCCCCTGTGCCGATTTTGCCCAATTGTTTTTTAGAGCCATACTTTTGTTTTTATTGTTTTTAAGTCTGTCTTTTTATGGAGTCATTTTTTAAACGCTTATTATTTCTCACTGATTTTGCTTTCTCATTTAGTGTTTACTGTAAAAGAGGGAATGGGAAACTGCCCTGGGGTAGGGGTGGGGATGGATGGGAGCTGGGCTGCTGGGGACCTTAGCAGGGCTGCTGAGTTGGGGAGCAGGGAGCTATCATTGAGTAGGATGGATCTAGGTTTGGTCTCAGCTGCATTCATCCTACCTCACTGAACCTCAGTTGCTTCATCTGGAAATAGGGATGAAAATTCAAGGACTTTGGGTTGCCATGAGAGTGAATTGAAAAAGGCCAATATGGCGCACAACACAGTTCTAGGCATGTGCAGAATCTCTTCCTTCCTCATTTTAATTCCCCAAACAGAGGAGCTCTGGGCTGGCCTCCAATGAAGCTTCTCTTTGAAACAAGGCCACCCAATCCTACAGGGTACCTTTCTGAGAATTAGAGAAGCGTGCCCCATTTGGGCAGATCTAGGCACTGTGCTGGGCACCAAATGGAGCTTTGTAGGTGAGTGAGTTCCAGCCCTATTTCCAGCCTCCAACAGTGCATCCAGGGGCAGAAGCCTCAGAGGGACAGAGGAGGACAGACAGCTGCAAGTGGAGCATTTCTCTGTCCTGCTGTGAAGGTCAGCAGATGAGCCATGAAGCTGGTCTCCAAGGCCCTTGTGTTCAAAGTCTTCCACCAGGGAGAGATATACTACTCCATTTCACGTAAATGCAGCTATGTTCTATGCGAATGCAAGTTCCCTGAGCAGAGGTGTCTCACTTTTTTTTTGTCTAGCACATGGTAAGTGCATAGTAAATGTGTGTCTGAGTGGACATAAGGAGGAGGGAACTTAAGGAAGAAACTGAGAAGGGCAAGGAAAATGGTCCACAAAGCCTCCAAGGCTCTCAGCTACAGTCTCTGGGCAGCAGGACTGATAGGACCAGGGGACACCAGGTCATTTCTCTTCTTCCTTCAGCCCCTAATTCGCAGAACCTGCTACCAGGCTAGATGCATTGCAATAGAATTTCTGCTCTAATTTCCAGTGTGTCTTTGCATTCTGACAAGCTCCCTCTGGCAGTGATTTTTATACCCTAGGGTTCTGGGGAAAGTCAGGTGCTTCAGGGAAAAGCTGCGATTTAATCCTATTCTCACTTCCTTCCACAAATCTTCAATGAACATGACTAAGTGCTAGGGATTCTTCGAAGACCTGGGATGTGGTGGCCAAGGAGAGAGACTTCACTCCTTGTCTTGCCATACTATCAGCTGTGGTCTTTGTCACCTGTCCAGTCTCAGCTCAGAGGAGCCTGGTTATTTGAGAGAGAAACAGGGCAGAGCATGTATATGTCTGTGCAGGGACTAAATAGTATTGGAGCAGTGACAAGGTAGAGCCATGGTTCTTTTTCACATTTAATTTTACTTTTTGGCTAGACATCGATCTACCATTTGATCCAGTAATACCACTCTTGGGGATATACCCAAAAGACTGTTACTCCAGAGGTACCTGCACACCCATGTTTATTGCGGCACTATTCACAATAGCCAAGTTATGGAAACAGCCAAGATGCCCCACCACTGACGAATGGATTAAGAAAATGTGGTATCTATACACAATGGAATTTTATGCAGCCATGAAGAAGAATGAAATCTTATCATTTGCAGGTAAATGGATGGAACTGGACAACATTATTCTGAGTGAGGTTAGCCTGGCCCAAAAGACCAAAAATCGTATGTTCTCCCTCATATGTGGACATTAGATCAAGGGTAAACACAACAAGGGGATTGGACTATGAGCACATGATAAAAGCGAGAGCACACAAGGAAGGGGTGAGGATAGGTAAGACACCTAAAAAATTAGCTAGCATTTGTTGCCCTCAATGCAGAGAGACTAAAGCAGATACCTTAAAAGCAACTGAGGCCAATAGGAAAAGGGGAACAGGTACTAGAGAAAAGGTTAGTCCGAGAAGAATTAACCTAGAAGGTAACACCCACGCACAGGAAATCAATGTGAGTCAATGCCCTGTATAGCTATCCTTATCTCAACCAGCAAAAACCCTTGTTCCTTCCTATTATTGCTTATACTGTCTCTACAACAAAATTAGAAATAAGGGCAAAATAGTTTCTGCTGGGTATTGGCAGGGGAGAGGGAGGGGGCCGACTGGGTGGTAAGGGAGGGGGTGGGGGCAGGGGGGAGAAATGAACCAAGCCTTGTATGCACATATGAATAATAAAAGAAAAAGGAAAAAAAATAATTTTACTTTTTGGTAGTCATTATTATAGTTGATTGAAACGTAATAGTTATTCATATTTGTAGACTGCAGTGTGATGTTTCAATTTGTGTATACATTCTTTAGAGATCAAATTTAGGCAATTAGCACCTGTCCTATCTTAAACTTTTGTCATTCTTAATAATGACCACAGGGTCGACTGTATCACAGCCCTCTTGTTCAGCCTCCATTCTACCATCTAGTGATGTTCTAAAATGCACATCTGACCACCTCAGGCTCTTGCTTCAGCAGCCATTCCCAATGGCTCCCTGTCTTATCACATAAATTCCAAGCTCTTAGCATGACCTAGAAGATCAAGCCCTTGCCTCTATCCCTTTAGCCTCATATTTCATACGCCAATAATGTGACTGCTTGTGATGGCTCAGAATATCTTTCATAATGAAAGAGACTGCATTGTTCATGCCTTTCTTGGGCATTCCCCTTTGTTTTTCATTAATATAATGAAATAGCTGAACCTAGGTACTCCATAAAGAAAAGAGGTTTATTAAGGTCCAGTTCTGGAGATTCAAGGGCATGGCACTGGCTCTGGTGAAACCCTCATGGTGGATGGCATATATTGATGGGGGCACTCATGCAAAGAAGTAATCACATGGTGAGGTGGAAACCAGAGAGAGGAGAGGGGCCAGGTTAGCTACTTTATCATGATCCTCTCCAGAGAACTGACTTGGGGGCTTCCATGAGAACTGCTTTAATCTCTTCCAAGGGCATACCACCAGTGCCTAAGGATCACCCCCTAGGCCCAGCCTCTTAATAGTCTCATTATTTCTCATGTCACCATTTTGAGGAATAAACTGCTAGTATATGTACATTTGGGAAACTAAGTACATCTGAACCCTAGCACTCACTTCTTGGGCATTTGACTGATCTCATCTTTTGGGGCCTGTGTCACATGTCTTTTCCCCCAGGCAGCCTTCCCTGTCCCTGCAGGCTGGATTAGGGACACAGGCATTTCCTGGTGACATTCTAATTCAGCAGGTCTATCATGAGACCCAAGATTCATGTTCTTCACAGCTCTAGATCCTGTTGGTACTGCTGATCCTCGGACCACACTTGAAACAGGAGAGTGGTCTCAGCCACTGCATCCGACTCCATTGAAACCATCAAGAATAGGACCTTTACCATTTGGGGGTCAAAGATGCCTTTGAGGGTCAGGTGAACATTCTGGATACTCTCTTCCAACATGGACATATACTAACATTTTTTTGCATATAACTTCAGAGGTTTTCCTACCATCTGAAGCTCACTGTTGCCCATTCAGGTTGGAGACTCCCACCCCAGACCTGTGTAATTGTGCAATGATTAATTTTAAGCACCCATGAGTTCCGAAGCCAGCTTTGTCACTTAGCTGGCTGCCCTCCTCTGAGTTTAAACTTGTAGAAAAAGATGATACCAGTGGTCACTTTCTCATGAATCATTGTGAGGATTCAGTGATAATGCAAGAAAAGAGCTTAGCACAGGGCCTGATAAGCTCTTGATAAATATTAGTGATTCTTTTTCTTATTATTATCATGAATAATTGATGTGCACCCAGAGGAGCTGTAGCCAGAGCTTCTAGCACCAGTGGGACAAGCATAATCTGGGTACTTGCCCTGTGCCTGGCCCTGCACTGGCACTGTTACGTGCTTGCTGTCATCTTCTCTGAGTGAGGTAGGAATAGAGCTGGCTGTTGCTCATTCTAGTTTTCAATGAGGACACTCAGACCTCAGCAGATTGTGCCCCATCCCCAGAATTGCTCAGCAGCAGAACGTCTGCTGTCAGATGGTGTGTTCCAACGCTATTCTTTCCCCTCTGTATTTCCCTGGACGGAAGTAAACAAACAAATGGAGACATAGTGAGGTCTTTTTTTCTCCTTATAAAAATATTTAAATTATTTCCCCACATTTTAATAAAACGATATTAACTTTAATTTTCTTCATTTTCAGAAATGTTACACAGCCGCCTGTGAACTTTTCTCAGCCCATTAGTTGCTTGGGTGGTTAATTACTAGCCATTAATTTTGGTGAGGCTTTCTGTAAAGTGACGGCTCCAAAGAGTCATTTACCTGCTTATTCATACTTTCCACTAAAGACCTATTTTTCTTTGCAACAACCCAATATTAAGTACACAACCAGTTTTATTTATTTATTTTTACAAAGAAACCCTGACCTGTGAAAACCCCTTTTTTTCAACTGGGTTTCAGAATAATTCATTCATGCATTTTAGAAGCTATGCAAATGAGCTTCCCTTGATTTTAGAGGATTTCTCTGGAATTGATTTTGGGATTCTGTATTAATTACCACTACTCAGGCATAGGGGCTGTCACATAATGGATATATTTAGCAGGAATGACAAGGCTGATAATTATGCAAAAGGAGCCTTAGAAAAGGGATTGTTTACTTTGATGTTTAATTTTGGCAGACTCCTTTAGTTTGTTAAACTTAATCAAAAGCAATCAAAATACACTGGTGTGAATTACAGCAAATTAATTTCAATCCAATGGAAAACATCATGTCTTTCAAATGTGAATGTTGAAATGAAACTTCTGAATGAACCACCGGAAACAAGGAAGCAGGAAGTTTTTGGGTGTGGAACAGTTTGTTATAGCTTGAGTTAGGATCTGGGCAGGATTTCCTAAGCAATTATGCTTTTAGGGGTAAATGGAATGGACTTCATATTTGGTTTCTAGGATGCTCACTCAGTGGCTTGGGAAGGTCACTGGAACTCAGTGTTTTGAGACCTCAGTGTCCTGATTTGTCCAATGACATCATTCTTGACTGGCTACTATTATTAGCAAACAGGTAACTTACTCTTATCATCATTGTTGATATCATGTGTTCTCTGGACCATTGTTAACCCTGACAATGGCTCTGTGAGGTTAGTGGCCTCATTTAACAGATGAAGACTTAACTATAAAGATACTTTGAACCCCAGCTCCCTCACCTCAGATTACTACTCTGAGGATATCATGTTTAATTTCAGAAGACTTCTTTGGTTTGACAAGTTAATCAGAAGCAATCAAAATATGCTTATGAAACATATAGGAAATTAATTTCAAGCCAATGCAAAAGATTATATTTCCCAACTGTGGAGAATCAAATGAGAAAATGGATGTGCAAATGTTATGTAACATGTTGACTGCTATGCAACTGAGCAGTAGTAAAAGGAAGGGAGCAAGTCTAGGAGACTATACAAGACCAGTTTTACTAAAAGGCACTCGTTTCTCCAGCTCATGACTCATTGCAGGAGGCTGAGTTTATTTCACGAGATTTGTAATTCAGTGAGGTCTATTGAGTCATTCAAACATTGACTCATTGAATTAATTTTCTCAGTAGCCACCCAGATTGAGATATGTGGAAAGGGATGCAGAGTTTAATGAGATGTCACCTTGACTTTTTGGAGCCCATGGCATAGTGACCACACCATATAAATTGTTCATGAAAATTCAAGGAACTTATTGAGTAAGAACAAAAAGTGGCACTTGTTTCATCTTGGGAATGGAACTATGTCTCTTTTATTAGTGTGTCCCTAACACTTGGCACACAGCCTGACTTCAGAAAGTGTTTGATAAATTTGGTTGAATGAATAAATTATAAACGAGTCTTAGATATCAGGGTGGACATGTAAATGAAAACAGTTCCTGTATTTTCCACACTTCTGACACCAAATGTGGAGGATTTATCCCACCAACAACTGATTCTCAAACTCTTCAGACACTAACTGGGTGTCAACCTTTCAGCTCAACTCTGATATAACTACCCACAGAGGGAGCAGAGCCCAGTTCCACAAGAAGGTCACCCCATTTTAGATACTAATCCAAAGTCCAAGTCATCTGTAATTTGACTAACTGGCTATAAATTGGGGATTCCCATGACCTACTCCTTGGGTCTGATAATTTTCTATAGCAGCACATAAAAGTCATGGTAACACTAAACTATGTTTACCAGGTTTTTTTTTTTTTTGAAGGATAGAGACGAATAGCCCAGTAAAAAGAGTCACTGCACAAGATCCAGAAGGGTCTCAAGTGTAAGAGCTTCTGTCCCTATGGAATTTGGGAGGTACCAACCAAGCACAACCCAGAAGCTCTAGGAATCCCTTCTCTTAGTGTTCTTAGGGGACAGTCCATTGCAGAGGCATGATTGGTTACAATACTGGCCATTGGTGACTAACCCCACACCTCTCTTCTCCTGAATGGATGGGGGTGAGGTTGAAGATTCTAGTCATCTGATCACAAGATTGGTTCCTCTGGCCAACAGCCCCATCCTGAAGATATTGAGGGACTTCCAGCCACTTGTCAGCTTATTAACAGACACTCAGAGTTGAAAGGGGCTTGCTATGAATAACAAAAGAAACTCCTATCCGCTGTATCACTTAGGAAATTCCAAGGATTTTAGAAGCTCAGTATCAGGAACCAGGGACAAAACCAACATGTTTTGTCCTCTATCACTCAGGAAATTACAAGAGTTTTAGGAGCTCTGTTACCATCAACTGGATGAAGACCAAATATACATTTCTCTTATAATATCACAATATCAGAGTCTTGTGGTGTTGGACAACAGACAACTGAACCTTGTAAAGATGCCTCAGGTGTTAATGGAAGGAGAGATTCCAAAGTGCTTGCCAGGATGAAGGGATAGTGTGGTGTTGGTAGAAGCACAAGTGGCTGATGTGGCTGTCCTATAGAGTGCATGGATCACAACAGAGAGGGTAAAAGGCCCATTGTAGGCAAGAGGGATGGGCTTTTATTCCTGTGCCGCAGAAGGTGGGTTTTATTCTGTAGGTTTGGGAAGAAGGGAATGGCAGACACTTGGTGGATTAGTGTAGTGCCTTCTAGCACAGATCTGCCTGGTCCTTGAATCTGTGTTCTACTCTTCACCAGCTTGGTTACATTGGGCAAGTTATTTAACCTCCTTCTACTCTGTATGGACAAGGGTATAATAGCCTCTTTCATGGAAAGTTGCTGTGAGGTTTCTGTGAACAGTTATTTGTAAGGAGCACTTGGAACACATCCAACACCTACTAGCCCTGTGGGTGCTGGCTGTCATTACCAGATGATGCTCCATGGTCTCTGTGGGAATCTCAGTCATGTTCCTCATCACTTGGACACCCTGAGGTATTGGCTGAGCTTCCAGTTCTCAGTCTCCATGCACAGGCAGTAGAAGTGCATCTGTGTAGGAGGAGGGTTACAGGATCTCATGCCTGTGAAACACTGTGCACAAGTACACACCAGAGAGCCGGTCAGGCCTGACCTTGCTCTGGGTTTAGGAAGATGCCTCTGTGGAGAGAGGAAGTTTGGGGACTGTACCAATTGTCCTGAGAGACAACCAGCTAAGGCAGTGACTGGGGGATGGGAGCAGAGAAAAGCGGAAGGTGAACTTGAGAGACTTGACTGTTGGGCAAAGAGTTTTACAGGATGGAGTGAAGAAGAGGACATGGAGGTCTGTAATCTAGCTCTGGGAAGGAGGACTCATGCTGACAGAAGATGGAGAATTCAGGAGAAGCCAGGTGGGGCTGGAAAGCTAGAATGACAGGATCACCTGGGAGCCAGATGTGTGGCTCAGAGGGCTTTATACAGCCCCTCTCACTAGTTAACCATATTTGAATAGGGGCTTTCCAAGTTACTCTGCATTTTTAGGGAGATGAGCTTACTGATGGCAAAATACAACTCACGTAAAATTTGCCATCATAACCATTTTTGGCTCACATTGTTGAGCAGTCATCATCATCACCTATCTCCAGATCATTTATACCTTCACAAACTGAAACTCTGTACCCACTAAACACTAATTCCCCATTTCCTGTCCTCCAGCCCCTGGCACCCACCATTGTACTTCCTGTCTATGAATCTGAACACTCTAGGTATCATAAATCAGTGGAATTATATAATATTTGTCCTTTTGTGACTGACTTATTTCATATAACTTAAGGCTCAAGGTTCTCTTGTGTTGTGGCATATGTCCAAATTCCTCTTTTAAAGCTGCATAATATTCCATTGTATGTATAAACCATGTTTTGTTTATTCCTCTGCTGGACCCTTAGAAAGTTTCCATCTTTTGGCTATTGTAAATAATGTTACGTGAATATTTGTGTACCAATATCATTTAAGTCTCTGTTTTGAATTCTTTTGTGTATATATCCAGAAGTGTAATTGCTGAATCATGTGGTAATCTTATGTTTAATATTTTTCAAGAACTACGATACTTTTCTTTCTGAATTTTCTTTTGTATATCTATGGTCCCATCAATCTTCTGGTCTTCAGGCCTGAAAATAGTCACTCTTGACTTCTGGTTCCTTTTCTTCCATAGTCAGCTGTAAAAACTGGGCAATGGTTTCTCTTACTTTTCTGGGAAGAAAGGTACGAGAGACAGTCTTCCCTGCTGTCTCCCTGCCCTTATCTGCAGACCACATTCAGAGGACCCAGTGACGGACGATACAGACTACGTTGGAGCCGCAAGGTGGAAGAAGCCTAGGGGACTAAGTGACTGTGTGGATTGAGCCTCTCTACTGAGCCACATTGTCCTTCAAGTTACAGGAGAAATAACCTTTATTGTGTTAAGCCCCTTAGATTTTGTGGTTGTTTGTTACAGCAATTAGCCTGAGCAGACCAATCCACCAACAATCCAGAAGTCCTCTCAAAGCTATCTTCACAGTGTCTCACTATTTCCTCCTTTCTATGCCTGTTTATACAATTTTAGTCTTGTTGTAGCCCCTCACCCCTAAACGATTATAATGGTTTGCTAACTGGAATTCGTGGTCCTAACTTTCTCTAGTTCACCATTCATGTTCACAGAAAAGAAATATATTAAGAGGATAAAGATTTTGCATGCCTTTGTTTAAAAACTTTAGTTATTAAGGCATCTCCTGAGAGAACATCTTTTCTTCTCTTCTTCCTCTCACCCACAAGCGTGCTCACTATCCTCTATGTACTCTCACTTTTTGTTTTTCCTTCCCTCTCCCTCCTCTTTTCTTGTCTACTGCTTAATCACCCTTCAATCCCAAGTTCAAGTGTTCCCCCTCTTTGAGGGGCCTTCTGTGAACAACTGTCTTACTCTTTGCCTGTGCCTTTGGCACATTACTTTTTATTTATATAGTTCAACGTTAAGTGCCTTTGGTTAACCAGAGGTTCTTAAGCTGGGGTTCATCAATGAGGCACAAGAGCTCCTTGAAATGCTGAGTGTGTGTGTGTGTGTGTGTTGGAAGAGGGGGTGCCTCTACAGATTTCACAGGTACCTTTCAGTGTTGTGAGGTCATGAGACTGGGATGCTTATTGCCTTTCATGATGGCGAAATAAATGTGATACCTCTTGGGTGTTATCACAATCTTCTTACATAGGAAGCCCTTTGTATTCTTCCTGTTTGATAGGACTAGCACCCAGTGTCCAGGGAAGGTGTCTTAATTCATTTTGGGTTGTTTTACAGAATTCCACAGACTGGGTAACTTAGAAAGAACAGAAACCTATTTCTTATAGTTCTGGAGGCTGGGAAGTTCAATGTCAAGGGACCTGCATTGGTAAGGACCTTTTTGTTGCTTCATCCAATGGTGGGAGATAGAAAGGCATGAAAGCATGTGTAGAAGACAAAGAGAAGGGGGACAAACTCATTTCATTTGTCAGGATCCTACTCTCCAAACAACTAGCTCAGTCCTGTGTTAATGACGTTATTTCAAGTGGGCTCTACCCTCATGACCTCTTCACCTTTAAAGGTTCCATCATTCACTCTTGTTGGATGAACTTTGGAGTCGCATTCAAATTGTACCAGAAGATCAGTTAAGAACTTCTGCAGTGAGTGAATTATAGGATGACATCTGGTCTTAGTCCCTTTGGTGCACAGGAGGCAGGTGGTTGTGGAGTTGCCTGGAACAGGACAAAGCCTGAATGATTACACCTTGACCCACTCTCACACCTGCTGGGGTGGTGGGCTAATTCTTACCAAATGCTGAGGCAGGAGGACAGCTCTCCTGTCCTGGTTGTTCATTTCAGATAACCCAGGTTATAACCAGCAGACCCCACTCCATTGTCTCGCCTCCACAATCAAAAGTCCTTAGATTCTCATAGACACTGGGGTCATGGACAAGTGGTCTCTGATGCTTGCCCTTCCCCAGTGAGGCCCTCAGAGCTCTACTGGATCCCTCTTCTCTGTATCTTACTGTTTCCTCAGCACCCAACCCTGGCAGCCAGCAGAGTGCCTTGCTAGCTTTTTTCTTCTACAGCTCTTTGAATGTTTAATAAATTCTTAATTAAAAGCTGGGCACCTCATCTATTCCTGTCAATTGCTTCTCTGTTGTGAAGAAGAAAGGCCTACGGGGGGAAATGTCAAGCCCATACTCCGCCCTCTGTTTGCACCCACAAATCCACAAGTGCACGTACGTGTGCGTGCACACACACACACACACACACACACAGACACAGCCTAGGACTTGGTGCTGTATTTACATAATTCTATTGACATTTTGAGGCTAAAATTATGTATGCTACTTTAATTCGCTGTTAAATTAAATTATGAATGTTTGGAACGTAGTAATTTCTTTTGTTCTATGAACAGATTGTTTTATATATCTGCCTATATTACCAAGTTATTAATTTAATGATTTCATAATAGCAGCTCATTCCTCTGGGTAATATAAAGACTGAAGTGCACACTCTGCTCCGTACAGCACAGGCGGACAATGCTTGCCCTACGTGAATTGAAGGTTTTAGGAATAAAGATATTAGTTTTGGCAGAATGTTTAAGTGTGCATAGGGAAAGTGGAGGAATGTGTCAGGTCAGCTCCAGCTTCCCAATCTTGCTTTAAAAAGGCAGGACACAGTCCATTGCTCATGAGACTGAAGGAAAAATAATTTTCTTAAATAAAGCCAGGCACTCGGCTGAATGCTGGAAAGTTTGAGAGGCACTGGCTGTCCATCTACTCTGACAGCTCTGGACACAGTGTGGGTTCCACCCCACTGAAAGAAGAAGGATCTTTCGTCCTGAGGGTCTGGTGGGTCACAACCTTGTCAGCATGTTGGTTGGAGATGTGCTGCCATGACAACATGGCATTGGTCAGGCCATCCTGCTACTTGTGAACAACCTACCCTTTTGTTTGAAAAAAGGTCAAAGGTCGGATGCTGTCTGGTGAGGGGTTATGAACATGACGTCTAGACTCCCAGAGATCTTCCTCTGTCCCTGGAAGTTGTGACTTGAGCTCTCTGTGCCTCAATTTCCTGATCAGTAAAATAGAGAGATTGGTATTATCTGCCCAGTCAAGGTTGTGGGATTGTGTGGCTCAAGTGAGAATATGGATGGCAAAATGCTTTTGCTAACACATGGGGCTCTTTGGGGGCTGAGCTGTGTGAGTTAGTAGAACAGGCAGCCCAAATCACCCACATTAGAGCCTCAGGTGATTCACTTCTCTGGGCGGGAGGTCTCAATTGCTTCAGTGGACACCTGAGATTTGAATGTCCTGGCTTCTTAAGTCCTGCCACCTCTGGTATGTTTGGACTCATTTTTCAGGAGAAACAACCAAAATGCTTCATCTCACTTGAGAATCCAGTGCTGAAGGTGGAGCCTTCCTGAAGAATCACAGCATTTTCAGTTGTAATTATTAAGCATCTCTAACTCAAGAAGAACTCATTTGGAGTGGCAGATATGACGGGCCCCAAGACAGGCATGGCTTCCCATTAGCCTACAGTCTAATGGGAACAGATGACCAAACAGGTGATCTTGATATCCTGTGATGATGGAGGGCATGTACATACCCCAGAGTTTGGCCAAAAGAGGGGAAGAGAAGCTAGGCTGAGATCACAAGACTGACTAATGTGTCAGTCAGGCAAAGAGGAGGTGAGCAGATGGGAAGGGCAAAGGTGATTCAGGAAGAAGCAGGAGTATACAGGAAGATGGAGCCAGGAGAGACCTATGCAGTATGGCTGGGACATTGAGTCCATGTTTGGGGCAAGAGTGGTGAGAAATGACACTGGAGGGACCAGTAAGGACCCATAGCTGGTGGAAATTGAGGGCCTTTTTAGGCAAAAGGCAAGTGGAGAGCTGATGAGGAAAAAAAGGGCTCGATTTGCACTTTTGAAAGGACACCATGGCTGTCATGGGAAGAACCATATGGAAGAAGGTGGAGTTGAAGGCAGGGAGAGCAGCTAGGAGACTTGCAGTGATCGTGATGAGAGGCAGAGCAGTAGTGAAAGGTGTAGAACAGCAGCCTTGCTAAGATCTCCTGGCAGGAGTCCATGATGTTACCTTTTGGCTTTTTAGTGCCTCCATCTCTGGCTTGTCTATCATTTCCTAAAAGGAAACTACTAGCAACTCTTCCTGTGTTTGACCCACACACACTTTCACATGTATGAAGGTGTGTGCATGCACATGTCTACTGCTCTGTGTGTTCAGTAGGGTAAAACAAAAATGTTTCCAACTGAGCTGACAAAATGGCAAGTTAAAAAGTGTTATTGCTTACACTTTCTTCACTTGTTTCGTCTCTGTGTGTCACCTCTTTGAATCATTCCTGATCTCCTCAAGAAAAAAAAAATAATTCCTTTTTTCTGTGTTTTGTCTACAGTATTTGTTATCATAGTCTCTGTCTTCATATGAGACATGCACGTAGTGTGGCCTAATCCTGGTGCCCAGCACTGTGTCAGGCAAACTTCTGTCATCGCTGTTGAATTATTGCTGACTCAATGAAATCTGAATGCCCTGGGTCTGAGCCCTTTGAGGAAAATTGTAGGGTGTGCTTCCCAACCACTGTGTCCTATGCACTCAATCAACCCAATCAAGCTGATAATCAATATTAACCATTTACAGCTTTGGGAGAACTTTCTACGTCTTATGGTATGTGAGGACATAGCACCATGTCTGAGGAACAGGCACTCAGCAGACACTGGCGTCTTGCTCTTGCACGTCTAGCCTTCAGAACCATAACTGTTCTTTACAAATTACCCAGGGCAAAGAGTTTTGTTATAGCAGTCTGAATGGATTAAGACAGACCCTAAACATCATGGGCTGAGTGAATGATGTCTCAGAGGCCACCAGAGCAAGGGCATCTGGCAGGAGTTGAGGAGGCAGTGATTGATCTAGGGTCTGTTAAAAATTGTTTTCAGAGGTAGAAGTGGAGTGGTTTTAGGGAAATGCTGGGAGACTTAAGTTTTATTGCAAAATATAGGGTGTCTTTTCTGTGTGTCCCACAGAAAGACCATGTCTTTGGTCAGAATGATGATGGTGGTGGTGGTGGTGGGTGGTGGTTATGGCTAAAACCCAGGAAGGGAAGAGTCTCGTCTGGTTTCCCACCATCTATCTCCCAACAAAAGCCTCGGGAACGTCTGAGAGGCCATTTGGAACAATCCGAAGTCTGGAGCCCTGGGCTATTTAATGTTTCTAGCAATGAACTAGACGATGAAACAGAGAGTATGCTCATTAATTTCATAGATGACACCCAGCTGAGGTTAGAGGGGGCACCTTGGAGGACAGGATTAGAATTCAAATTGACTCCAGCAGGTTTTAGAGATTGGTCAGAAACAAGCCAAATGAGATTCACAAAGTTCAAGGGCAGCATGAGGATAAAGCAGCCAGGGAATGACTTGCCCAAGTCCCAATCCTGGGAAGCCTGTAGACTTCCTTGACCTTCCTGCCTGATTCATCACAGCTGACATTTGCACACAACTTGCGATGAACTTTCACAGTTCTCTCCTTAGAGCCTTGGGTGACACCCCCTGAAAGAGGGATTGCTGTGAACAAGTTCATGGGGGGGAGGGAGAGGGGGTGGTTCAGAGATGTTAAAAAAATCTGCCTAAGGCCACATAACTGATAGGTGTCAAAGCCAGATGCAACTCATTTAGCACTTTACAGCACTCATTTGACACTTACCTCAGAGTACTTTACTGTCTCATCTCACCTGTGACCTCATTCGGAGGCACAGTTCCCAGATCCTTCTCTTTGCCCCAAAGCACACCCCATCTCCACCTATGGCAGCCATGATCCTAGGGCACACCCATCCAACCCAATTCTTACCAGCTGCTTCGCCAACCTGGATATATTCTGGTTGGACTACACCTACCAGATAAACTTTCACAGCTTGAGGTCAGTCCAACTGCCTGTCAATTTTGCTCCTCACCTGACTTGTTGAGAACCTCTGGAGGAAGTCGTATAATTGGGTGGAGGGAGGCTGCAAATCCAATAGACAGACCCTCATTGCTGTTTAGCAATAATCCTTTAGTGGTCAGCTCACTTCCATCCAGGTCCTAGCCTTATTACTGGCTCGTTTGTTATTATTATTAATTATTATCCTACTGAAAAGAAGACAGGGGTCTTTGGCAAGTACGCCCCCAGCTTCCCATTCTCATTATCTTACAATTCATCCAGATCTATCTCAGCTCTCATCTCCTCTCCTCCTGGCTCAGAGCAAGGAGTGCTTTTTCTGTTTCCTCCTCTCTCCTGTGCTCACAATCCACTCCTTTCTGCTTCCTCCCACTCAGGCTCCCCAAGGCTTCCCTCTATAGTTCCTTCCTCACAGTCCTTTTTTGTTCCAGCTTGGCCCATTTTAGGAAACTTTCCTGGATGGGAAGCTACCAGGAAGGAGCTATGAGTGTGTGACTGCATGCTGGTGGTGTTCTGACTCTCAGGTTAAGTGGAGTGTTTGTGGGTGCTTTACATATCGCCTGTTGTAGATATCCATTATACATAATTTAAACAATCAACTGAAATGAAAGTGGCTCAGTCATGCCGCCAGCACTTCGTTCTTCTCTTCTCAGGGATGTTCCTTGAAGACACATATCTTCAACTTTATTTCTTGTTCCCTCTTTACACTGCCATTCTAATGGCAAAAGCCAGTAATGACCTCTAATGTGTCTTTTGCAGTTCACAACTCACCATCTTTCCTGAGACATTAGCCAGTCCACTGACCCCTCTTCTCTTAAAATCCTGCAGACACATGCCATTCCCCCGTTCTGTTTCTTCCGAGCTCTTGGACCAGAATCTCCCAGGAGCTCTACTGGCTTGTCTTCTGCTCAGCACCCATACATCTGCAATCTTCAGCATCCTTTTCCCAGTTTCCTCTTCTCCTTTCTTCTCACTCTTCCACACCAGACCAAGGCTGTCCCAGAGTTTTCCATCTATCCACCTGCACACATCTTCTGTCCTGCCAGACCTCGCTTCTGCACCATACACCTTACTTTCAGCTGACTTCACAAGATGCTCCCCCCACCCCCATGCAGCCTGGACTCATTTTATTGCCCTCTCTGGACCTGGCTTCCTCCTATTGACTAGCCCCCAAGAATTACCCTAGACTCTTACACGTTACCCTTTCTTCATATCCAGTTGGTGAGCAAGTCTTTGTCCCCAGAGCTGCTGTGTTTTCCATGTTCATAGTCTCCTAACTGATATCCCTGTCTCTCACTTTGCCTTATGTTAATCCAAATTTACCATGTGGTTTCCCTACTTAAATGCCTTAACTTCCTGCCTAGCACCTACAGGTCTATAGTCCCCTACCTTTACCCCCATAACCTGGTGTCACCTGTCCTCTTAAGGGACAATTCCTATTCTTGCCATGCTTGGCTACTTACAGGTCTCCATTGTGTTCAAGTATCTGTGCCTTTGCACATGACTTTGCCTTAGTGCCCCTCCCTGTACTTCCCATGTGGCAGCTGCTAATGAAATCCTCTGGCTTCTCTCACAATGACATGACTGAGAATGCTGGTGCTGGTGTCACTCTGACTAGGTTCAGATCCCAGTTTTCCACTTTAGTCATGTGATTGGGCCAGGCATCCCAAGGTGTCCTTTCCTCCTCTGTGAACATGAGGAAAGTCCCTACTTTGTGGGAGTGTTGTGAGGGTTAATTAAGATAGCATCTGTAAAGCACCTGCCATAGTGCTTGGTGCATGGGAAGTTCTTGCTACAGGCTGGCCTTCCTAAATGCTGGAGAAGACCTCCTCATCCTCCAATATTGAGGTCTGAAAGTACCTGCTTTGTGAAGATGTCCCTGACTTTCCAGACAGATTCAATGTTGTCACTGGTTGGTACTTAGCATGTCATTCTGTGTGCTTATATCTTTCTCTCCAAGTGTCCTGTCCAGTATTCGTTGGTGTAGCCCTCAGGATCTGACATGGTATTTAACGCTAGATAAATCCCAATCCATGCTTTAGAGACAAATGGCTCAGACCATCATCTTCACTTAGTTACTTAATGACTGCTGCAATTTGAGACCAGGTTTCTGGTCCAATTTACTAATCTACAAACTGGGACCATTGCAGAAGGGATGTTGAATCCTGAAAGGGGACTCATTGCGGGTAAGGTTTATAGGTGAACCCAAATCCCTCAGTGATTAGGATGGAATGTCTAGAAATTTGAACTAGTCAGTGGGGACAATTGCCCATTGGCAGTTGTGACTGTAGAATGGAGCAGGAGTTGTATCACAGTGTGTATGTGTGTGTGTGTGTGCATGTGTGTGTGTGTGTGTGTGTGTGTGTGTGTGCAAGTGCATGACTGGGCTCCCCAGATGGCAGTGTATGGTGGGTCAGATGACAGTGGTCTCACTGTTTTTTGGTCATGGGTAGCAACAGCTGGCCTGGTCATCCCCCTGTTAATGATTTCAGGGGACAAAAGTCCTGTTGCTGCACTAAGACCATAAGAAATGGAGGCTTCCTTAGATAATGTGGACTTTATGGGCTCCCAGGCACTGCCTGAGGGCTTCCAGGACATTCTTGTGCCTGGGTGGGACTGGAAGTATCTCCCCAGGCTGGAGTGGGCAGGATTGCATGGCTGGTGTTTCTGTTTGAGCTCCTTGGGGTGGAATGGGTAGAAGGAGCAGAGTACAGGCTCTTGTCCATAGGCTGCTTTGGCTTTGGTTGTCTTCTGCCTGTCAATTTCTGTCCTCAGCTTTGGGCTCCCTGGTGTCTCCTATCTGTATCTTTTCTTATTTTTTCAACATTTACATCTGTTAATTTGAAGATTATTCTGGTAAAAGACAGGCATATGTATACATAAATATATATGTATATATTTATACAAGAAAGTGTTATATGAAAACACATCATGATAGAATTCAAATTACTGATGATAAATTAGGACTGTCCCTTCAAAACTCAATGTGCAGTGACTGAAAGGGGCATGGGAAGTCAGTGGATGACTCCTTTGGGAATACTGAGCACTTTCCCATGCTCAGTTCTCCACCTTCATGTCAGAGGCGCTGACTCCCACACCCAGAGAAGGGCCGGGCAGGGAACTTGTCCCCTTTTTGGGCCAAGGCAGTTTGGATACTCAGCTCGGTCCTTGCCCTAAACCCCTGACACTAGTGCTCTTTGCTTCTGTGGCACAGACCCTGCTCCCCTACTCTTTTGTTAAGCACAATCTTCCTCCTGGCTGATCAGTGGCCCCATGGGCTTGTGTGCTATATTCAGGGCTGCTTTGTGGAGGAGAGGGGCTTGAGCACGACCCAGGAGACAGAGAGGGATTGGACTGAGAGCAAGAAGGGGGTTGGGGGCTTCTGGATGAAAGGAACATGTCTTGGGAAATGGCATCTCATCTGCCCATTAACAATGCCAGTCAGGCAATGGTGGCATTCAGCGAGAGGACTGTGCCCCAAGGCCACCCGAGATGTCCACTGCCTCATTGGATGCTGAACCACACTCAGGCCAGTCGACTTGTCATCTTCCATGTGGCCTTGTGAGATGAAGATGTTGAAGCTGCCGCTCCTCTAATGACCTTCCGCTGAGAACTCAGCCAGCTTCTGAGGCAGGCAAGTCCCTGCCTCGGCTTGCTGCCATCAAGCAATTAACCGTTGCAGTCATTCCGGGTCTCTGCCCCTCCTGCCCCCCTTTCCAAACAACCATGTTGAACAAGCCACTTACAGGAGAAGGAAAAGGGACTGTCTGGTCAGGCGGCTAAGAGATGACAAGAGCTCGAGCGGAGGGGCGTGTAGTTTTAGTCACTGGGGATGCTGTTCTGGGAGCATTTGTGAGGCAGCTCCAGAGAGCACTTGGGGCACAGCACCCTGAGGATAAATGAGGGTGACATGCTAAAGACAGGAGACTCCCAATCACTGTCCCCCCTGGGGCTGGCCCCGAGCCCTGCCAATTACTGCCCTGGCTTGCTGGGCTCTGCTGTCTGGGAGGAGCCCAAGCTAACCCTGTTGTGGGTGAGTAGGGGACTCAGTGGCCCCTGGAGAAAGGTCTTTTGCTGGAGGGGTTCCAGGAGGCTGGGGGAGTGGCCTCTGGGGCCTCAGGTTCCTGGGGTCCTGGTGGGGGTCCTCCACCCCTCCCACAGGTCCCTTTCTGCTTTGCAGCAGCTCAGAGAAACCTGGGTTAATCAGAAGCTGGCTGACCCTGGAGGATGGTCTCAAAGGAGAGAACCTATTTTGAGCTAGTGAAATGATAAGTGGTACTAATCACACATCCGCAGCCCAGACCCTCTGGCCTACTTACAAGCTGCTCCCAACTTCTTGGGCTTGCATTCTTTCCTCATTCCCCATACTCCTTCACTTCTCTGGGCAGAGCTGGGCTTGCCTTGCTTTCTCCTCCTATTTTCATAGGAGATGAGGCCCTGGACACCCTGAGAGCTCTAGTCTGTGCTCCAGGAACTCCCTTCAACCCCCCAAATAATTTAGTCCCTCTGGCTAATTTATTCTGATCGTAAGCTGACCGCAGGTGTATTCTGTACAAAAAGAGGGAAGGTCTTGGGGGATGATCCTGAGATGATGGATGCAAGAATTTTTCTTTAGGTTATGGAGCAAGGTGAGGGGTATATGAAGGAGTGTGTGTGTGGAGGGGTGGTGAGCTGAGAGGGAAGGTCTACCCAAAGAAGGAGTCTGCTCTTGGCCTGGTGCCAGAATTTCCTGAGGGCTGGGGTATTTGTTGAGTGGTCCAAGGTAGAACTGTTCTCTTGGGGCAGTTCTTCTGAGTGCCCTGGTCTGGATCAGAGTTGAAAGGTTAGACCTTTAAAGAAGTGATGAAGTCATGAGGGCTGTGCTGAGCAGAGCGTTGAGCACCTGTTACATGCCAGGCCCGTCCTGGGTGTTCAGAAAAGCTGCTATAAGGAACAGGGAACCTTCTCTAGATTGAGGGGCAGACAGGCTCTTTAGAGGACATGGCATTGAAGAGGAAACTTAAATGAGTAAGGATTAGAAGGGACCCTTGAGCAGGCAGGAGCTGGGCCCTTGGGAGCTGAAGGAAGGCCCAAGTGGAGGGTTTGGTTTGGCGGGACTGATGACCTGGGCCTTTCTGCTCATTTGAAGAAGCTTGCATTTTAACTGGAACAGTAGAGAAGCATGGCTGCTGCCAGTGTCCCTGACCTGGCCCTGTTGTGATCTGTTGGGCAGGCCTGACCCTCATGGGCTGTGTTTTCCAATCTCTGGCCCACAGTTTTCCAGTGAGTCTCAGTCAGTTGGAGACACTGACAGGAGATGGAGGATGGGAGGAAGAAGCCCCGGTATTTCTCCCCCTCTGCCTTGGGTTACATGTCTGGCACTGGAAACCCTCTCCTAGGTTTCCAGACCCTAGTGAGCAGATCTGCCCAGTGACCGACATTCCTGGGTCCTTTAGTCTTCCCCTTCTTCCTACCAGCCTAGGGATCTTATTGTTCCTGCTTGCTTCTTAGCCTCCTTATGTGTGCACAAATTAGTTCATTTTAACCTCTATTAAAACTTTATGAAGTAAATTGTACCCATTTTATAAAAAGGAAAACTGAATCACAGGGAGGTTAACGTGCACAGCTAGTGAATAGCTGGGTGTTGAACCAGGTAACCCAACTCCAGAGCCTGAGTTTTAACCTCCATAATATAAGTTTACACCATCCATATGCCAGGCCCTGAATAATGGGCCAAAACGGCAGAACTCAATTAAGTGAGAGACTCTAGAAGAAAACTTGAGAATGAATTGTAGCTTGATTATGAAGTGGCTCCCAAATGTGTATATGTTGAAGGGTTTGTCTGTGCCTGACTGGTGGCACTGTTTTGGGAGGTGCTGGAAACTTGAGTTAGTGGGACCTAGCTGGAGGAAGCAGGTCACTGGGGTATGCCTTGGAGATGTAAAGTGCCCTGGCACTTCCTATCTGTCTCTTTCTGCTTCCTGTCTGCCATCAGGTGAGGATTTCTGTTCCATCATGCCCTTCTATGATGAGATGGTGCCTCATCACACCCACAAACAATGGAGCCAGAGAGCATGAACTGTAACCTCTGAAACTGAGCCAAAAAAAAAAATTTCCTGTGTCTCTCAGGTATTTGTCCCAGTGATGAAAACTCAATTAGCACACCTAAGATGAGTTCTATGATCTTGAGTAAGTACTTAATCACGCCAGCCTCAATCTGTCTATCTACTAATTGGGGTCACAATAGAACCTAGTTCACAGGGGCTTTTCATTATCAAATGAAATACATGAGACATACCACAGTGCCTGGCACACAGCAAGCACTGACCAAAGTTAGCTCTTATGCCTGGTCTTACTTTTCCATGCCTTCCCTGATCCATGAGTCCAACAGGTGAGACTGGGCAACTGGATCCCAGGTCAAAGAGGGCCAAAGTTTCTCTGAGCTTCTGGGTACCACTAGGGCCTGGAGTGACTACCCTAAGCTTCACGATACCCAACCCAGAACTCATCTTTAATGATGTCCTATTCTCAAGGTTGTTCTGACCTTGACTGTAGCTATTCTGTCTTTTGCAAAGCTGTTTTCCAGAGGTCTCATACTGAGCCTTCTTCCTGCCTTGTCTTCTACTCTGGGGAGACTTCCTGGAACCCGGTGGGGAGGACTTACCATACCGTAGTAGGCCAAGAACCTCCAGACTTACATCTTTGAGGCCATCTCAGGCCCACCAAACTTGAAGCAGTCTCTGATTTTCTTTTCTGTTTTGTGCTTCAAGTAAAGATGGAGTGTGCCTGGGCACACTCACGCACACACTACTAAAATCAATGACCCGATGGCAAACCTCAGTGAATTGCTGAGCCTTGAACAATTTCAGCCGACTGATGAAGATCCCAAATAATTTCCATTCTAATCTATGTTGCTTGACTTCTAAGGAGGTAATGGCCCCTTTGGTGACACGCCGTCCTTTCTGTATACAATTTATGGCTGTGACTTGCCTTTCTGAACTGCTACAAACTGTGGAGGAAAAACAGCCTTTGAATTACTGCTAGCCACTCTCAGCCCAGATGCTGGGTCCTGGTTCCCAGCTTGGACAGACATGGTGGTGCACAGGCCAGGGGGAGGGCAGTGAGACAGAAGGAGGGAAGAGATGGAACTCAAACGTAAGATTATGATGAAATCATTTTCAGCAACGATAACAGTAGACATGTATATACTTTATAATTAAAGACTGTTCTCAAGCATTGTGTCCATTTAATCCTAACATTGTCCTTGTACCAGGGTGAAATTTATGTTAGGTGTCTTGTCCAATGACAGCCATTTGGCACAGGTGGTTGGGATTTCCTGGATGGCTAGAACATGAGTCAAGGTCATGCATTTAGTCTTTCAGTCAAATGGTTCTCTGTTTCTGAGATGAGGCCAGTCTGGTCTGGCCAGTGCCTCCTCAGCTGTGGTTTCTGGAGGTGGTTCTGGGACAGGCTAAAAGTGAACTGATTCATGTAAGTGTGTTATTTCTGGAAAACATCTCTGAGCAAGTGCTTTGCTGAGTTGATAAGTCTCCTAACCTCTCTCTAAATCTCGGCTCCTCCCTTTTCTGTAAGTAGGATTGTAACAATCAGAATGTTGTGAGAATTAAATGATATGAAAGAGCTTTTAGAAGTGGCAAAGCACCAAAGAAACACAAAGGAATCTTACTGTATCTTTCACCACTACATCATCATCATGTAGGAAAGAAATCACAAATCATTAAAAGTGTGGAGCAATCCTTAGAATTATCTGTGGGAGAGGGCTTATTTAAAGTGAGGCTTCCTGGCCACAGCCCAGACATTCAGATTCAGAAGATCTCAGTGGAACCCAGAACTCTCCCCCCTGACTCCCTCTGCCCCACCTTTTTTGCTTTAGTTATTTTTCAAATAGGGTCTGGTGCTTTCTCCTGGGCTGGCCTCAGACCACAATCCCCCTATGTATGTCTTCTGATTAGCTGGAATTACAAGTGTGCACCAGCATGACTGGTTTGTTTGTTGAGATAAGGGTCTTGCTAATTTTTTGCCCAGCCTAGCCTTGAACTGAAGTCTCTCCACTCCCTCATCTGTCTCCTGAGTAACTGGAACTACAGGTATGGGCCACCACACTCAGCCCTAAAATATTTTCTTTTTAACAAGCACCCAGGGTGGTTTTATTGTAGTGAGTCTGTAGGTCATACTTTGAGGAACATCGCTTTAGAATTTAAGGACAAAGGAAAGGATATTATATCATTCACATGTTTAGTGATGCCTGTGTGACCTGTGAGCTTATAACATGTGTCAGTAGTCCAGAACCTTTGAAAAGGTTCTTTGATGATGGGTCCAGTGAGATCCAATGTGGTCCACACATGATTATCAAGGGTAGAAGCAGCTTGTTCTTTATGTGGTTCCAGCTACTTGGGTGAGCTGTTAAAAGGCAAGTACTTAATACATTCATGTAGACCTGAGTGTTAGGATTGAAATGGCAGCGTTAAGGCAAAGGAAAAAAGTACGCATTTATACTAACACAGTACAAAGCAGTCAATCCATTTTATTACCCATAATTAAGTCCCTCAAAATGAAGTTGAAGACTCTAAACTCATGAGCTGGAGCAAATTCCTCTCCATGGTTCCATGGAGAAGCCATTGTCCCCAGCTGCCCTCTGCCCTGCCATCCTGGGCTGGTGTTGCTCTGTTCCCAATGACTCCAAAGAGTTTCTCAAGTTGAGACTATGGCACTGACTTTGCAAGTTTTCTTTCTTTCTCTCTTTTTTTAATAGGGTTGAACTAATAGTGCTACAGAAAGCAATGGGGTTGCAGATGAAGAAACCCCCCTAAACAAAATGTGTAGCAAGGAGTCCAGGTGGCTGGCAGGTGAGGTGTGGACTTACTTTCTGTGGGTGGAGTCAGGGACTATTCTGCAATTCAAATTTGCGTCTGGATTGTGACTACAGTTTGTGTGAAGACTAGAAGTTTCTTGTAGAAAATACTCCAGCCATGTCTAACTTTGGGGTTGAGACAGGATTAAACATATTTTGTGAGTTGAACAGGGGGATCAGGCAGCAGAGGACACAATATCAGGGGAAAATGATATCATCCAACAGACTGTTGCTGGTACGATTGCAGGAAGTGGTCCAGAGGCAGACCTGAGGCTCAGGTGCCTGCTAGTGCTCCAGTGAGTGCGGGGCTGTCATTTGAAAGGCTCTCACCTGTCACTGTGGGAGATATGTGTTTATTCTGGGGAGGAAGAAAGAAGCTTTGGGATACTGCCTCAAATTCTCTAGCTGGGATTGCTTGCAAGAGAGTTTTCCTCTGAAGAAAAAGAATGTTGATAACTGGAGATGCAGCATGGGTGGGTGACAGGTGGCTCGGGCAGGAGGTATGTCAAAGAAGTCTGTTAGGACAGAGCAGCAGAAACAGACTGGGCTCTGATTCCAGAGGAGTGTGGGGAGAGTTGTGGTACCCCAACAGGTAGTAGAGAAGAGCATGTGTCAGGAAGGGGATTGAGGAGCATCAGCTAAGTAGTGTGGGAGATGAGTGCCACCAGGCTTTCCTCATGAGAAGGCACTAGGCAGCTGGCCTGCTTGGGCCACACTTGGTGAGCCTGCTGTGGGCGAATGGGCCCCTTTGCAGTGATGCTGTCCATTGGACCTCTCTCTTTCCAGCCTCTACTTCCTTCTTAGATTTTCAACTCATTTGTGGTGGCACTGGGTTGCAGGACTCTCCAGTATTCAGTCTGGCATGTATGGGAGATAGAAATAAAACCCAGAAAACTTGGCATGGTGTCATTCTTCAACCTTTGAGGTCTCTGTGGGACACTCTTTCCATCTTGAAGAATTGGTTTATGACGTTCTGATGAGTTACTTGCAGAGCCTTTGGTTTCATTTTGAGGAAAGGACCAGGAGAGGTGGGCCCATGTTTGGGAGCTGGTAATCATGCCTCACTTCTGGCCCTTGTCCTGTGTGGCCTCAGGGGAATTAGCAGGTGCTGGTTCTTGGTGGAAGTAGGAGAACAGAAGGTACTTGTGGCTGCTGGTGGCAGCATGAGCAGAGACTGGATCCACAGGAAGGTGCTCTGATCTATCCCATGTGCCTGTCTATGTGACATCAGCCCTTGAGGCTACTACTGGATATAGTTAGGGCTCCATGCACTGGGGATTGATTCACTGTGACCATATTCAGGGCCTCAGTGCTGCCAAAGGAAGGCAGAATTGTGTGAGGCAGTTTAGTGCACCGGCCATCTGTCACCATTGATTACAGCATTTGGGAGTCATGACTTCTAACAGAACTACAAGTGAAGCACTGACCTGGGTGTACAGGCATGGGGACAACTGATAAACAGACCTCCACATCCAGCCACTCGTGCACAAGCTGGAATGGAAATGCCCCTTTGACTTCAGTGACTCATTCATTTGACATTTTCAGACCAAGGTTTTATTGTGTGCCTGGCATGGTGTTTGGTTTTGTAGCTAAGAGATTAAGGAATTAGAGTCTCTGCCTTTGGGGGTCAGACCATCTAGTGAGGAATGTTAGCAACAGAGACAATATGGGACCACTGTCTAGGAGGGGCCCATGCAAAGTGCTGTGGTTCCATTGAGGGGACTCCAGGGGGCTTCACAGTGGTGTTGATTTTTTCTAGGGGACATCAAATGATGCCCAAGGAGGTACCCAGTGGACAAGTGATAAAGGCAAAGGGGGAACACCACTAGTAATTCTTGATGTCCAAGACATGGGGATCTAAGAATGGAGTGCGGGACAAAGAGAATTTGTTTTCCAGGAGCTTCAGCCTGCCTTGGTCTGCTTTGTTCTGTTAGGACAGTGTACTTGAAGCTAGGTAATTCATAAAGAACAGAGACTGATTTCACTTGTGGTTCTGGAGGCTGGAAGTCCAAGGTCAAGCATCTGCTATCTGGCAAGGCTTTCTTGATGCTTAGTCTCATGCTGGAGGAGCAAAAAGAAGGAAAGGGAGTGGAAGGAGTGAAGGAGGGAGTGGGAGAAAGAGAGGGAGAAAGAGAAAGAGAGAGAAGGAGGAGGAGGAAGAGCAGAAGGAGAAGATGGGAGGAAAGTCGGGGAGGGGAGAGCCAGGGAGTGATCTCAGGCTAACCCGTTCATGAGAATGGATCCTCATGACCTAAATGCTCCCTCAGACCCCACCTCTCAGCACTGTTGCACTGTGATTAAGTTTGCCATACATACTTTTTTTGGGAGACACATTCAAACCATAGTTGGATCCACACTTAACAATAAGGTTATCTTTGCTCATTCATACCATGGTGTAAGACATTTTCAAGTATGATGGTAACTCTCTAATTGTGGCTATAGTTTAAACCTTCTTCATGTATAATGGAAACTTCCAAATTGATTAATGAATTTTGGGGCATCCTCAGGAGTACTGAGTTGAGAAGGAGACCTGGAGGAGGGGGCTCCAAGGTTTTTGGTCACTATCAATACTACCCACTGGGAAACTCCTACTCATCCTTCAAAGCCCATATGAGAGATCAGATCCTACAGGAAGCCTTGCATGAATCCCCACATGACCCTCGTCTGTGCTGCCCAGATATGTTGGGCTCCCATCATAAGCCTGGGCTGCAGTTTTTGCCTATGGCTATGTCCATTGCTTTACTGTTCTGTTTCCAGCAGATTGACAGTTCCTTGGGGCCACAGATTGAGTTTAACTCAATCCCAGTCCTAGACTGCCGGAAAGCTTTTAGTCATTCCTCAACAAATGTGGGGTGAGATTTTTCTTCATAACAGGCACAGTCTCCCTTTTGTTAAATAGAGCATGTGCCAGAGGTGAGGTCCAAAGTGTGCTGATATATTTGAGAAGTGAAAGAAGCCAGGGTGCCTGGAGAACTGTAAGCCCAGGCTGGAGAGAAAGGTGGCACCTGGATCATGCAGTGCCTGTAATCCTACAAGCCTAGGAAGAGGATGTGAGTATTAAATTCCCTCATGAGTCTGGTGGGGCTAACCATAGATTCCATTGGTAGCTAATACTTCTAACTAAAAACTAAAATGATCAAGAGGAACAGGGGAGCAATTAGGTTTCTTAAATACAGAAAGATGGAGACCAATAGCATATGGGATGAAAGGTTTTCCAGTCATGAAAGATAGAGTGTATGTTGAGATCCTAAAGTCTTAGACCTGAATTCCTCTTTCCCTCCATCCCCATAAAACTTGACAGGAGATAATTTTAGAAGTAAAGGGAATCTCACTTTATCCAGTGAGTAGTAGAAATTTATGCAACTCTTTATCCCCGAGAGACATTGCACAAGCTGAACATATAAATAACTTCAAGAAGGTTTATAGATTTCAAAGATTAAAGTCCCTAATGAGCTGGAGTTCAGTGTTTTAGGGCACTACCCTTAACTTGGCATTTATTCCCTAAATAAGCTCCTTGCTGAGCCCATGAGAGACAGAATACCTCAGCCCTTGTAGACCTGGTATTTTGTAGCTCTCTGTTTCTTTGGTCATGTCGCTCCTCAGTGAGTAGACTGTGTCTCTCTACCGGCATGGCAGAGTGTTCAGGGTTTGCCTATTTTGCATGTCCCTAAAAGATGTTCTCAGCCCAGGGGAAAGAGTTGATGCTAGGCTGCATGGGGACAGACTGGTGGGTAAGGGGAGGTGGACTGGAGTGAGAAGCTTTAAATTGTAGTGCTACCATTAGTTTTTTGAAATTGTGATAAATACATAAAATGTACAATTTTAACCATTATTAAGGACTACCATTCAGTGGTACTTAGTACATTTGAACGTTATTCCAGTGTCATTCTATGTAGTTCTGTGATGGCTAATCTTGTCAACTTGATTGGATTGAGAAGTGCCTGGGAGGTTAGTAAAGCACACCTCTGAGTGTGTGTGAGAGGGTGTTTCCAGATAGGATTAACTGAGGGGGGAAGACCCACCTGAATGTGTGTGGCACTGTCCCACAAGTGGGGCCACATGGAATTAAAGGGAAAAGAGGAGAAAGGTGGTAATGCTTGCATTCTCTCTCTTTGCTTTCTCTGCTACTAGGTGAGTTCCCACCACCATGAAGTTCTGCCTCACCACGAGCCCAGGATCAATGGAGCCAAGAAATGTGGACTGAAACCTCCAAAACCATGAGCCCAAATAATTCCTTCCTTTGTACTGTTCTCTCAAAGAAAGCTAACTAACACATGTTCATCTAGTCCCTAAACATTGTATCATCCATAGGAAACCCTGTATAAAACCCCACACCACATAAGCAGTCCCTCCCAGGTCCTCCGCACACCCCTGCCCTGCCTGTTGTGACCAGTGGTCTGCTTTCTGTCTGCAGAATTTCTAGGACTAATTTACTTCCCAGTCTTGCCTCCCTTTCCAGCCACATCTTGTATTTTCTGATTGGCCTTTGTCCCAATCAGACAAAATTTTTGTCTAAAATTTTTTTTTCACTCACTTACTGGCTCTTGATTGAGCTCCAGGTAAAACATTCTGTTTGACTGCACCCTGGGTCCCGAGAACCCACCTGGAAGTGACCCTCTGTGCTGAGCTCTGGCTGTGGGAGTGGGCTAGGAAATGGGGGGAGGTTAGAGATGTGTTTGGAAGTTCTGGGCAAACTGTAGAGCACAGTGCAGGGTTGAGAGTTGTCTGCTCCAGGAAGGCAGCTCCTCCATATAGCATCTATGAACCTGGCTGTCTTTGGAATGCAGACATGTCCCTTTCCACATAGGCAATGAGACAGGGTGATAACTTTGATGCTGTCAGCGGAGGCCAGCAGCTTCTGTTGTGGATGCCTGAGGGGGTATCAGCAGCACAGGGTTTTTTATGGTGGAGGTTCTGGAGCAGTTTGCCTGGGAATCATCCCAGGACTCCTGCAGACTCTCCCACCATCACAGGACTGTGATGAGGATCAAAGCAAGCACATGAAGGACTCTGAAAAGCATGAATTGCTGTCCAGGTAGAAAGCTGGATATTTCATAATCATGATAGTTGAGAAGTCACCAGCTCTTGTCTGCCCATCTCCAGTGAATGTGTGCAATGATGAGGCAAAGGCTGGGAGCCTTTGAGTCCTCACTCACTGTCTCATTCATTCATTCACTCATCCATTCACTCATCATTCTCTCATTCATTTGTTCACTCACTCATTTACCCACTTTCATTCATTCACTCACCTTCATTTATTCATTCATGCATCCCCTCATTCACTCACTCATCCTCATTCATGTGTTCTCTTGTTCATTCACTCATTAGTTCCTTCACTCATTCACCCTCATCATTCACTCATCACACACTCATGCATTCATCCACTCACATATTTTATTCATTTGCTCTTGGTTGAGATGTGTACCATCCAATATGGCTTCTAACCATGGGTAGCTATTGAATACTCAAAAGGTGCTAGTCCAAATTTAGATGAACCATGAATATAAAATGCACATTGGATTTCAAAAAATGTAAAAGTCTTATTATTAATTAAAATACTGATTCCATGTGGAAATGATAGTATTTGGAGTATTTAGGGGTTAAATAAAATATACTATGAAAACTAATTTCATCTATTTCTTCTTACTTTTTAAAAATGTGACTGCTAGAAAATTTAAAAATTCCTATGTGGCTTACATTGCTTTCAGAGCCGTTCTAATCATGTCTATTCCTCTGAAGGATTGGAGGGTGTGAGACTGACCTTGGTTTAAAAAGCAGGTCCAGTCTGGCATCTGCCCCCTTCAATAGGATTGCAGAGGGAGGGAAGTTGGCTCACAAGTCCCTAGATAGGGACTAGGTACCCCAAACTATGAATGGAGGATTTATTGCAAGCCTGACTTGAGGGACTTAGCACAATGTTTATGATTGATAAAGGCACTAAAGCTGTTCATTATTTATGTTTGCTGGTTTGTACTTCTGTGCCTTTCTACAGCGTGGGAATAGGAACAGAATAAATTATCCAGTGATCTGGGAATTCATGTAACCCATAACTCCAGTATGCTATTTGTGAGTGTGTGTGTGTGTGCACATTTTAATGAGATGCAATTTTGTTTCAATTTGGGAAATCCCCAAAGCTCTCCTGCTTTGTTTTCTCTGATTCTAACCTAGCAGCTTTGGAGATGGCAGCAAATGGGGGTTATGAAATGGAAACAGTCAGGCAGAGTCTCTCTGAAGGCTTCTGGTGTCTTCTTCACTGGGAACTGTCTGCTGCTCTACAGAGGTCAAGTGCATGTCCCTTACATTTCGGAGCTGTGGCCTTTGTTCTTTCCTTGTCTCTGGTCTGCTTCTCCATTGTAGGTCTTCAGCACCCACAATCAAGTCCTTGCAGACTGAGGAAACCTTGGGGCCCCACCTGTGTGCACACAGGCAAGTAGATTGCTGGCGAACTCAGTGTTGGAGAGGCTGTAATGGGCAGTGGAGAGAACTGTGCAGTGCAAAGGATTATTCACAGTGCTTAGGCACGCGTTCTCATACATTCATGCAACAGGCAAATGATGGACACGTGCTCATTACTAGGTATGGAGGAAATAAAAATGAATAAAGCTTGTTCCCTGCCCCCACAACCTTCCAGTACATGAGAAAATTGCATAAAAATGGAAGTGTAATTCAGTACTGCCACTTCTGGGAAGATAGAGCAGATATTTTCCTCGTTAAATGTAACGAGAACCCCTGTATATTTATACAACACAAACATAAGACAAGCTGAAAGGTTGAAGAAGGAAGGCACACTGTCTAGAGATCTTGGGTCCCAAGAAAAGACATGATGGTATGTTTCCCTTTTTTTTTTCTTTTTCTTTTATATCCCAGAACTTGGAGCTGAAGAAATTGGTGAACCAAAATGCCAATGGGCAGAAAAAAGAAAAAAAAGCCCCAACAAAAGTTGATGGGGGCTCTAGCAAAATAGAAAACTATTTTTTAAAATTTCTTTTATTCATATGTGCATACAATGTTTGGGTCATTTCTCCCCCCTTCCCCTCGACCCCTCCCTTCCCTCCCAACCCCTCGCTCTCCCCCTTATCCCCTCGCTACCAGACAGAAACTATTTTGCCCTTATCTCTAATTTTGTTGAAGAGAGAGTGTAAGCAATAACAGGAAGGAACAAAGGTTTTTGCTAGTTGAGATAAGGATAGCTATACAGGGCAGTGACTCACATTAATTTCCTGTGCATGTGTGTTACCTTCTAGGTTAATTCTTCTCAAACTAACCTTTTCTCTAGTTCCTGGTCCCGTTCTCCTATTGGCCTCAGTCGCTTTAAAGTATCTGCTTTAGTTTGTCTGTGTTGAGGGCAACAAATGCTAGCTAGTGTTTTAGGTGTCTTACCTATCCTCACCCCTCCCTTGTGTGCTCTCACTTTATCATGTGCTCATAGTCCAATCCCCTAGTTGTGTTTGCCCTTGATCTAATGTCCACATATGAGGGAGAACATACGATTTTTGGTCTTTTGGGCCAGGCTAACCTCACTCAGAATGACGTTCTCCAATTCTATCCATTTACCAGCGAATGATAACATTTTGTTCTTCTTCATGGCTGCATAAAATTCCATTGTGTATAGATACCACATTTTCTTAATCCATTCGTCAGTGCTGGGGCATCTTGGCTGTTTCCATAACTTGGCTATTGTGAATAGTGCCGCAATAAACATGGGTGTGCAGGTGCCTCTGGAGTAACCTGTGTCACATTCTTTTGGGTATATCTCCAGGAGTGGGATTGCTGGATCATTAAGGTAAATCTATGCTTAGATTTTTAAGAAGCCTCCAAATTTTTTTCCAGAGTGGTTGCACTAGTTTGCATTTCCACCAGCAGTGTAAGAGGGTTCCTTTTTCCCTGCATCCTCACCACCACCTGTTGTTAGTGGTCAAAACAGAAAACTTTTAAACAATACCTGCTTTATGTCTGTCAGCAAAGGCTAAGGAGGTGCCCTGTCCCTGCTGGGAGGGTGTAGGAGGAGGCCTAGGGGCCTAGTATTTGATATGATTCTAGAGGCTATCATATTAGATGGTGCACATCATCACTGCCCAGTGGTCAGAAAGCCTCCAACATAGTGTCAGTGGACACCACCTAGAGAGAACCTATGCATCCCCCCAGCTGGGGTGGTTTCATGGAGGCCTCAGAGAGACCATGCCCAACTATGTCCAGCATGAATGGGGAATTCTTCCCTATTTAAGCATCGAGGTAGGAACCTAGATTTTTCTTCTTGCCTAGCAGAAAACAAACAGCACCTCCCTTTTTCCGAGAAAAAAAAGGCAAATGTTCAAAGAAGGCAAATGATAGAAATTATCCAATTTGAACATCAAAAAAAAAATAGACTGGAAAAACAAACAGAGTCCCAGGGATTCTAGGGACTGTAACAAAATATCTGTGTCACTGAAGTCCAGAAAGACAGAAAAATAAATGGAGTTGAAGAATATTTGAAGAAACTGCCTGTAAACTTTCTAAACTTGGCAAAATTTGAATACTATGGATCAAAGAAGCCGAGTGAATCCTAAGTGGTATAAACCCAAAGAAGGTCACACAAAGTACCTAGTACATCATCAAACTTTGGAAAACTAAAGAGAAAGGCAGTCTTAAAAGCAGCATGAGAGAAATGATGACTCACCTGTGATAGGTAAGGAGAGGAGAATATAGTTTATTCATATGAGGGTAAACTGAGGCAATTTGTTGCCAGAAAAACTTCTATTTTTTTCATTTTTATTATCATATATTTATTGTACATGGGGCTGGATTTGTTGTGACAATTCTGAATAGCCTTATGTTGTATATTGTTTAGATCACCCCTTCCACCCCTCCCTGTCCCACTTAAAGCAATTACAAGAAGTTTTGTCATTCTATTTCCTTTATGTATATGCAAACCTACTTTAAAAGAATGGCTAGAAGAAGTTCTCTATGCAGAGGGCACAGTAAAAGAAGCAATCTTGGAACATGAGGAAGGATGAAAGAATGACCAAAAGAAGAGAAATGTAAGGAATATAGGTACTTTCTTTCTTGTCAATTTTAAAACTTATGTTTGAGGATAGAAGCAAAAATTATAACACTGTCAAATGTGGTTTTAAACGTATATTTTAGACATATTTAAGGTACTTATGGACAAGAGAAGGTGAAGAGGGTAAGATTTCTGTACTTCAAAATGGTAAATTGCCAACACAAGAGACTGTGAAAGTTCTGTATGTGTAATTAATTCTTACATTGAACAGAATGCAAATGCAATATACGTATCAAAATTTGTGGAATGGAGCTACAGCAGTGCCAAGAGGGGAATTTATAGTACTAAATTTGAATATTAAAAAAAGATGAAAGTGAGCTAGGCATGGTGATTCATGACTGTAATCCAAGCACGTGGGAGGCTGAGGCAGGAGGATCATGAGTTTGAGACAGCAAAGCCTTCTCTCAAAAAGCAACACATAAATAAATAACAAAATGAAAAAGGAAAGTTCTCAAATATTCTAAGCTTCTACCTCATGAGTCTAGAAAAAAAGAAAAACAAGTAGAAAAACCCCATAAAGATAAGAAGAAATATTAATGAACTTGAAAACAGAAAGATAATAGATAAAAATCAATGAAGCAAAGACTGGTTCCTTGGAAATATCAATGAAATTGACAAACCTCAGAAAAAGACTGATAAAGAAGAGAGAAGACACAAGCTGCAATATCAAGAATGAAATTGAGGACAGTACTACAAAATCTGTAGACTTTAAGAGGTTAGTGAGGAAATACAAGGGGCAACTTCATGCATGCTAACTTAGTAAGTTACATGAAATGGATTGCTTCCTGCAAAAGCGCAAACTATTATAACTTACTTTTCATGAAAGAGAAGTCCTAAAACCATAAAAAAATCCAACCTCATAAATAAAAAACTGTCCACAGAGAAATTTCCAGGTCCAGATTTTTTCACTGGAGAATTCTGCTAGATGTTTAAAGAAGCATTAACATTAATTCTATACAATGTGTTCCAGAATATAGAAAATTATACATTTCCCAAGTCAGATTATATAGCCATTTTTAGCTCAGCACTAAACCAGTCAAAAAAGTATAGAAAAGGAAAACTATAGAATAATATGTCTCATGAGTATAGGTACCAAAATAACTACTTTAGACCAGGCATGGTGGCTTGTGAATATAATCTCAGCTACTCAAGAGGCAGAGATTTGACAGGATTGTGGTTTGGCCAGCAGGCAAAAAGGTAGTGAGATCCCATATCAACAAAATATGCTCATTATGGTGACTCATGCCTTTCATCCTAGCTATGCAGGAGGGGTAGCTAGGAGGATTGCAGTCTGAGCCTAGCTCCAGGTAAAAGGCGTGACCCTATCTGAAAAATAACCTAAAGCAAAAAGGGCTGGAGGTGTGGCTCAGGTGGTACAGTGCCTGACTAGCAAGCATGAGACCTGAGTTAAATCTCCAGTACCTCAAAAAAATTAGCAAATAGAATTCAGCAATGTATTAAAAGCATTAAATACCATGATCAAGTCAGGTTTATTTCAGAGGTAAAGTATTGTTTCAATATTTTTAAAAAGTCAGTCAGCATAATCCTCAATATTAACAGGCTAAAGAATAAGAATTAAATAATCACATGATTGTATCTACCAGTGAAGAAATTTTGACACCCATTCTTCTGAGATCAGATGAGATCAGGCACATTCAGGGTGATATGGCCATAGATTCAACACCCATTCTTGATTAAGAATGAAAGCTCTAATAAAAATAGGAATAGAAGGAACTTTCCTAACTTGATACAGAGCATGTACAAAACCCCTACAACTAATATTATGGTTACTAAAGAAAGACGGAATATATCTCACCTAAGATTGGAAACAAGGCAAGAAGAATTTTCATGTCCACCAATCTTATTCAACATAGTGCTGGAATATGTAGCAAGTACAATAGAAGAAGAAAATGAAATACATCAGGAAAGAAGAAATGAAGTGATCACTCTCTTTTCAAATTGTATGTTTATATATAAATTTCCATGACTTTAACAATAACAACAACAAATTCTTAGAACTAATAAGTGAATTTATTAAGGTCAGCTGATATAAGATAAATATCAAGGACACTAAAGGAAAAAAATGAAATACTAGACTTCCCAACTCACTCCCTGGAAGGCATCTCAGAAGGGCTCTTAAAGGCAAGTGCCTCAGCTGAGAAGAGCAGAAGATTCTACAGGTTTGTCACCAAACCCCAAAAGCAATCCCTTCACTGGCTAAGCAAGTGCCCACTCCAATGAACACATGTGGATCCATGAAACTAGTTGTGACTGGGCCTCAAACTCATAAGCACAGAACTACTTGGGTGAAGAGTGCAAGCTAGAGCACAGGAAGTAACTACCATCACTGTCCTGAGCCTCAGGGAGACCTAGCGCAAATGGAGTGGGGAGCAGGTTGGGAGTCTGCAAGAGCTGGAGAAATGTAGGAATTGCCACAGGTCAAGTGGGGAGTGGACACAAGAAATGAATGAGCCTGGAGTCAAGTGAGAGGTTAGGAGTTGCTGGCCACTGGGGAATAGGAGGGAGTGTGTTCAGTTTGTAAACAGAATCTCCTGTCTTCGTGCCATGATGGGGATTGGGCTCTGGGACCTGCAAGTGCTGAGTGTGTGCTCTGCAATTGAGCTACATCTGCAAACCTCAACTTCCAAACACACACACACACACACACACACACACCCCGGTAACAACAAAACTGCTTGGGGTGGGGGGAATTATTTTTTCTTTTATCCTTTTCTTTCTCTTTCTTTTTTGCACTTGTGTTTTAATCTTTTTTAATGACAGTTTTGTCATTCTCTGTACATATTTTAGAGTGTTCTCTCTTATTGTTACTTTTAATACTTTCACATCACATAGTTGCCACTCTCCTATTTTTCTTTGTCTCTTCCTTTTACTACTCCCCTTTTTTATTATCAAATTGTTAATGCCTATTACTTAAAAAATTTAAACTTCCATTTTAACCTATAAGTGTCCTAGTTCTTTTCCTTTATAACCTTATTACAAAAGTAGTAAATGTTTATGATTAATTTTTACTACATTAAAAAATAGCTGTTTGTTTTTGAACTGAGAATTTCATTCCTGCTGTCAACTTTCTCTCCTTTGAGTGGTAATGAAAGAGATATCTATGTCATGTGCAAATCATGACATAGAAATACAAATAATGTGAGGCAAGGCAATATGACTCCTCCAAAACTTCATCGTACTTCAATAATTTAATCCAAAGATACTGAAATGACTGAAATGCCAGATGTAGAATTTATAAGTTTAATTTAAAAAATGATCAATGATATCAAAGAGGATTAAAACAAACAGATAAGTAAGGAAATCAATTCAAGTTTTAAACATGCAAGTCAGCAATACAGTTGAGATATTCAGCAAGAAAACTGTTTCTGAAAAGATGGAAATGTTGCAAATGAAAAGTTCAATAAAACAAATTAAATCAGTATCATCATCAGTAGATTAGATCAAGAAGAAGAAAGACTATCAAGGATTGAAGATAAGATTGAGGAACTCTAACACTCAGACAGTAATAAGGAAAAAAAATAAACCTACAAGATTGATCTCTAAGAAATCAAATATAAGAAGATAGAAGAAGGAGCTGAGATACCAATTAAAGATACTTAAATCCTATTCAATGTAATTATAACAGAAAATTTCCCAAATATTGGAAACTATATGAACACCCACGTACGGGCGGCATTTACAACCCTGTATTGACAGGACCATAAAAGAACCTTCCCATGCCACATTATAGTTTAAATTCCAAGTCTAGAGAATAAGAAAAGGATACTGAAAGCTGTAAGAGAAAAACACCAACTTACTTACATAGGCAAACACATCAGAATTACCTCAGATCTCTCACCAGAATCCCTAAAAAGCAGAAATGCATAGAATGATATATTTCAAGCTCTGAAAGAAAATAACTGTCAATCATTATTACTATATTTGTCAAAATTATCCTTCAAAATTGACAAAGTAATAAAGACCTTCAATGATAAGAATAAGCTAAAGCAATTTGTGACCACCAAGTCAGCACTGCAGAAAGTATTTGAAGGAATACATGAAGGAAGACAGTCACAAACATGAGAGCTCAGGAAAGAATCAATTCGTGAGAGGAACAGGTGAATACATGAGAATTAGGAAAGAATCAATCATATTCGACTCTGCAAACCAGCAAAATTCTAAGATGAATAAAGGTGGAAAAAAAGACTAAACAGCACTTAAATCAATGAACAAAATCACAGCAAAGGCCTATCAATGATAACCTTAAGTGTAAATGGTCTTAACTTCCCAGTCAAAAGATATAGACTGGCTAATTGGATGAATAAACATGATTCAATTGTTTGTTGTATACAAGAAGTACACTTCATAGGCAAAGACGCACACAGGCAAAGATACACACAGGCTAATGATGAAAAATGATATACCAACCAAGTAGAAGTTGAAAGCAAGCAGGAGTAGCTATTTTCATATCTGACAAAGTACACTTCAAGCCAAAATTAGCCAGAAGAGATTAAGAACCTTGCTATGCAGACAGTGAATAGATAGAATAGAAAACTAATAAGTTTACCCAATTAACATTTGGCAAAAGAACAAAGGTAATCCAACAGAGGAATGATAGATTGTACTTTCAGCCTGGGGTGCTGGAACAATTTGATAGCTATAGAAAAAAAATACTTCACACTTTAAAGGTTAACTCAAAATGGATCATAGATTTAAATATAAAATATAGCATTTATGAAAAAAAATCATGGATAAAACCTTGGGGAATTAGGGCTACACCAAGAATTCTTATATTCAACATCTCAAGAAAATATTGATAAATTGAACCTCATCAAATTAAATACTTCTGCTTTGCAAAATATCCTGTTAAGAGAATGGAAAAGTCAACTACAGACTGGGAGAAAACAAAATGCTTTGCAGATTCTGAGGATGGATCAGTTGTTTCTTTATTGAGGAGCCAGTGAAGGCTTCAGTAGCTCTTAACATATGTGCAGGATTTTAAGGAAAGAATTTTCATCATTTGCTCTTCATTTGATTTCACCTTTCTACTTGCTATACTTTGGATTTTAAATGTTCCTTAAATATGTATGAAATGCTTAGTCCCCAGTTTGACACTCCTGGGAAGTGGTGCAACCTTTAGGAGGTAAGGCCAAATGGGAGGTCTCAGTCATTGATGGTGTGGCCTTTTAGGTGATATTGGGCCTCTGGCCCTTCTTCTTCCTCTCGCTTTGCATCCCAAATGTCATGCAGTCAGCAGTTTCCTTTGCCTCATGCTCCTGCTGTGATGTACTGCCTCACTAGAGGACCCAAAACAATGGGCCAACCAGTCATGGGCTGAAGCCTCCAAAAATGTGATCCAAAATAAACCTTTCCTCTTTTGAAACTGATTATTTCAGGAATTTGTTATAGTAACAGGAAGTTGACTAACACACTACTGATTTTTTTCTATGTTTCCTTCACTGTTTATTTATTGATAGTTTACTAATGCCTGGAAAAGTGCTAAATGTAATTTTTAACAATTCATATAGTAATTCTGGGAGGCAAGTTCTATTATATGTAGATGAGGAAACTGCTTGGAGGGACTTGGATACCTTTTCAAGGTCACCCAGATGGCAAATGGAAGAACCAGGTTTCAGACCCTGGTCTGCGCTGGTTATGCTTTGGGTGAGCACTCAAAATCATCTTCTGCTGTTTTTTATTTGCCTATTCTTTTTATTTTTTCCTCTTTTTCTGGATTCTTTTGAGTTAAGAAATTTTAAACAATTGGTTCTGTCTTTTTTATTTGTTTCATAGCTATATTTTTTGCACTTAAAAAAGTCTTGTATCTGGGGTTGATAATGTGTACATTTAACTTAATCACTCTACCTGAAATTGATAATATGCCACAATTTAATTCAATCTTACAATATGAGTAAGCCCATTCTTCCCTAATGTCCTTTGTTCTGTCATTGTCACATATTTAATTCTACTTTATAAACCTTGCAATACACTATTATTGCATTGCTTCTGCTAATATTCTTTTAATGACTCTAAGTAAAATCCAATTTTAACAATTACTCATATATTTACTTTTTTCAGTGTACATCACTCCTTCTTATAGATCATATTCCTACTTGGTATTATCTACCTATCCAACCAAAGATTTTCCTTTGGCATTTCTTGTAGCGTGGGTCTATTGGTGATAAATTCTTTCAGCTTTTAGTGATCTGAAATGTCTTTATTTTACTTTCAGTTTTGGAGGATATTTTCACTGGACTTAGTATCTAGGGTGAATTTTTTTTTCTTTTCTTTTCAGCAGTTTAAAGATATTGACCTGTTGTTGTCTATTCTCCATTGCTTCTGATAAGAAGTCAGCCATTTTTCTTGTTGCTGTTCCCTGTATGCAACATATCTTTTTCTCTGGCTTCTTTTGAGATTTTTTCTTTATCTTTGGTTTTTCAGCAGTTTGATTGTGATATATGTCAGTGAGGTTTTCTTTGAATTTGGTCTGTGTGGATTTTGCTGACCTTCTTGAATTTATGGTTGTTTTATTCACATTTGGAAAAGTTCTGCCTAATGTTTTGTTATTGTTTTTCTTGTGAACATTTTAAGATAAAACAGAATGAGTATTATTGATTGTCCATTTTTGTTCAGGTTCAGAAAGCTTGGCTTGGCATATTTATTAATTTTACCTTTATTTAAACTTTTTATAGTTGTACATCATGTTTTTTTGTAAATTAATTTTGATTTGTTAAAATGCTGCATTACTGTGATACATGTGTTTTGATTGCATCTTAAATTTTATACCTAAGGCAAATATCTCACTCATCTTAACCGCAGCTCTTTTTCATGGATACATAAAAGCTCATTTTGCTAGTTCTAAGGTCTGTGTTGTCTGTGGATCTGTTTCTATTGACTATTTAACTTCTTGATTATTTGTCATCTTCTCATACTTTTTTTTTTAACATTTTAAAAATGTAGTAGTTGATTATATTGTGTATATTATGGATGATATATTCCAGATACTTTGGATTCTGTTTCTTGCTCTGAAAAGTGTCTAAGTATTGTTTTCTAAAGCAGTGAAATTCCTAAGTAAGTTTAGTTCAGCTGATGGAGACTTGATTTTAGGCCCTCATTTCAGTTTTCCCTAAGGGACTTGAGTCCCTAAGTTTGGGACTCAAGTATAGTCTCTAGTCCTAAAATATGACTCTTTTAGGATTTCAATAAAAAGCTTCTGGAGAGGGGTGGGTTTGGAAGCCTGGCTGAAGTTGTTGAGCACCTGCCTACCAACCATGAGGTCCTGAGCTCAAAATCCCATAACACCAAAAAAAAAAAAAAAAAAAAAAGAAGCCTCTGGGTTTACCAGACACCTCCAAATTTGTTTAGGCTAGCACTCTACCACTTAAGCCATATCTCCAGCTCCAAATTTGTTTAGGCTCAAACCCCAAACTCTTTCTCCTAAGCACAAGGCAGGTGCTGAAGAACCTTCTTAGCTTTTTTACTCTTTCCTCTTATGACATTTTGCTGGGTTCCTTGTTCTTTCTTTCTTTCTTCTTTTTTTTTTTTTTGGTAGGACTGGGGTTTGAACTAAGGGCTTTGTGCTTGCAAAGCAAGCACTCTACTGCTTGAGCTACACTTCTAGTCCATTTTTCTGATTCCTTTGGAGATGGGGTCTCATGAACTATTTGCCTGGAATGGCCACAAACTGTGATTCTCCAGATTTCAGCTTCCCAAGCAGCTAGGATTACAAGCGTGAGCCATAGGTGCCCAGCTCTGTTCATTGTAATTTTTATTTTTGGTGGTACTGGGGTTTGAAATCAGGACCTCATGCTTGCTAGGCAGGTGCTCTACCACTTGAGCTACTCCACCAGCTCTTCTGTATTTCTTAGCACCTCACTCAATGCATGTCCAGTTCAAAAGTAAGGTGAGGTTTTGAGGACAGTTTTTAAAAAATTTTTTGCAGTACTGAGGCTTGAACTCAGGACCTACACCTTGAGCCACTCTACCAGCCCTTTTTTATGATGGGTTTTTTTCAAGATAGGGTCTCTCAAACTATTTGTCTGGGCTGGCTTTGAACAGCGATCCTCCTGATCTCTGCCTCCTGTGTAGCTGGGATTGCAGGCATGAGCCACCAGTGACCGGCTTGAGGACAGTTTTAATTCATACTTTGTGACCCTCTGCAGTGGTTTGTTGTTTGCTGAGATATTCTCCTCAATTTCTAGCCACTTTGATAGACTTCCACACCAATCTCTGCAACCAGTAAGCTCAGTAAGTTTTCTGCTTGAGCTCTATTTCCATGTGCCATCTCAGGACCAGGTATATCTTGAAGGAGGAAAGACAGTCACCATCTTCCTGCTATGGGTTGAATTCACTACTGACATCATATATTGATATCCTAACTCATATTTCAGAATTTAACCTTATTTGGAGATAAGTTCTTTACAGGTGTAATCAAGTTACATTGAGGTCATTATGGTGGGTCCTAAAAAAGCTGGAAATTAGGACTCAAAAACACACATAGGGAAAACTCTGTATGAAGATAAAGGCAGAAGAATTGGAGTGATATATCTATAAGCCAAGGAATCTAAAGATTTCTGGAAAACCATCAAAACCTAGGAGAAAATATTTTTTTCTCATAGACATTAAAAGGGTCCAGCCTTACCAGTACCTTGATCTTGGCCTTACAGTCCCCAGACCTGTGAGATAATGAATTTCTGTTATTCAAGCCATCAGTGTTATAACTGAATATTTGTGTCCACTCTCAAATTTATATTTTGAAATCTTAATAGTCATTGTGATGAAATTAGGAGATGGGCCTTTGGGAGGTAATTAGGTAGTAAGTGTATAGCCTTTATGATTAGTGCCTAATAAAATATACTGAAGATAGCTGTGTTGCCCTTTTTCTACAAGTATGGATACAACTAGAAGTTGGCAGTGGGTAACCTAGAAGAGAGTTCTCACTGGAACCTAGTCATGCTGGCACTGTGATTTCAGGCTTCTAGTCTCCAATCATGAGATAACCTTTTGGTGTTTATAAGCTACACAGTCTCTGTTGTAGCAGCCTGAATTAAGATACCCAGCTGTAGTAATTTCTCATAGACACAATAGCAAACCATACACTTCCTGTGTCAGCCAGCTTTCTGTCACTTTAAAAAAATACCTGAGATAATCAACTTACAAAGAAAAAGGTTTACTTTGGATCATAGTTTTGGAGGTTTCAGTGCATGGTTTGTTGGTTCCATTGCTTTGGGACATGAAGCAAGGAAACATGACAGGGCAGGGAACAAACCCAATGCAGCTTACCTTATTGTAGGGAAGCAAATGAGAAAAAAGGAAGAGACTAGGGTCCTACAATCTCCTTCAAGGAAATGCCTGCAATGACCTAAAACTCTGATGAGACATTAACTCCTAAAGGCTTTATTACTTCCTAATAGCACCAGGGCCTGGGGACCAATCATTTAACACATAGGCCTTTGGGAGACATTCTAGATCAAAACCATATACTCCCCTTCATTAAACCATATCATATTTTATTTATCTCTGTTTTGGTCACTCCCCAGTCCTTCAAACACGTTTTAAAAGTATATGTAGAGTTAGCAATTGCTATTGGCATGGAGGTTAGTTGAGTATTAGCTACTCCACTATTACTGGAAACTGGGAGTCCACAAGGTAACTTTTCAATCCCTTGTAAGTCTATGCTTGTCAGACTGCAAGCTTATTTTGTTTATTCTTAAATTTATTTCAGGGATGCAGAGTTCATCCTAGGACTTGATGTCCTGTCCTTGATGGTTTATGAGAAGAACTAGGATGTTAGGGGCATGCTATGGTCAAATAGTTACTGATTGCTATTGCTGATGTTAAAATTGTCTTGGCAAAATACATCTTTCTCCTTTTCTGGGAAGTGTTTAACAGGTCTTCAGTTTATCCACTATTCAAATATTTGTGAAATTGGATAGTGGCTTTCAAATACCTACCAGAAGGTTGACTGTGCTAGTCACAATTTTGTCACTGTGACAAAATGCTGACATAAACAATGTATGGGGAGGAAAGATTTCTTTTAGCTCTTGGTTTCAGTTCATGATTACTTGGTAGTGATGCAGCGGTGAAAGAGTACATCATGGCAGTATGGCAGGAGCTGATTATCTCATGGTGGCCAAGAAGCAGAGAAAGCGACCGAGAGGAAGGGACAGGGAAGAAGATAAATTATTCCAGGGCATGTTTCCAGTGATGTCGTTCCTCCAGTGAGGCCCCATTTCCTACTTTTTAACCACCTCCCAATAATGCCATCATATTATAAATCCATAAGGGATTGACCCATCGATTAGGTCAGAGCCCTCAAGATCCAATCAATCACTTCCCAAAAGCCCATCAGCTGGCAACAAAGTCTCCAGTATGTGAACCTGTGGAGGACATTTCCTATTCAAACCATAACAGTGACACTACCTGTGGGTGTCTCTGCAACCCACTTCCATGCAGTAGTGTTTGGGCATACATGTATACATGTGTAGGTGTAATTAGCAAGAGTAGGAACTTTGTATTTAGGTAAGAATATAAATCAGTCTCTTTGTGTTTAATAACATTTTTATGTTCCTTTTAACATAGATGTTTTTCTTTCAGTCACCAACTGAATATATCTGTAACTTGGGGCATTTAGCTGCTATTTAAATCTCTTGGAAGCAGCCTGACAAGGTGCTCAGGGAGTTAGTATAAAGGACATGAACTGTCATTTCTTCTGGATTCTCTAAGCTCACTCTCTCTGGCGAGCTCTATTACCAGGAAGAGGCAGACTATACTATATTACTTCAGCTTCCTACAGAACTGTCTTTTCAGAAAACAGTGATCTAATATTATGTCTTCAGTTTCCATCTAGTGTTGATAAAAGAAAACAATGTTATGAAGAATACTCTGCAACTTTTGTGTAACTGCCATTGAGGACACTGTTCATTATATTGTTCAATATCTTATATAAAGAGCTAGGAGAATACCTCCCATTTCTTTCCCTTTCTAATCACAGAGCCCTTTCCTAGAATAAAAGCTTATGTGGAAACTTAATGCCTAAAGTACATCAATATGGTTGAAAGGGAACCTGGAAGCCCCCAAGCCCCATCTTCCCTGCATTTTTTCCTCTACCTCCTTCTTACCCATCACCTCCCATTCCCCTGCATGATCTCTTGTTGAAGAGCTCCCTTGAGCATAGTGTAAAAAAATCACTAATGCTAGTCTAAGGTAGACAGTAGTCTAAGAATTTAGGACTAAGACAAGTTGTCTCATCAGTCATATAGCTGTGTGTTCATTTTGATATTATCCAGATTCATACTTCCGTATTTTTTCTTTCATGCCTTGAATGAGAGGAAATTTGCATAAATTAAATGCTCAAAATGCAGTATTTCTTGTTTATATTTCCTCAAATAACCAAAAATGGCTGCCTCATTTTTCTTCAGCCAGAGGTATAGAGGTGAATTTACTATATTCCCCACGTTATCATTGCTGGTCATAGACAAGTATATGAGTTTGTATTGCTTATGTTTATTCTCTTTTATCCCCAAACTCTATTCCCATTCTCTGCCATTCTTTCTCTCCTCTAGGCAACCATTTTCAGTGGATTTAATGTATAACTTTATGTCAGGGCATGTTCCTTAAACATATTGTATTGTTTTGTGCACAGGTACATACGTTGTTTCATGCATTATCTGCCGTCCACTATGTTAAGACCTATCCGCATTGCTCTGTGTTAATATAATCTCCTGCTTTCAACTATTGCACAATACTCTATGGTGAGAAGCCACCACCTATTACGTGATTTCCCTCCAAGTGATGTACATCCTGGCTGCCTCTAACACCTGTCCATAATAATAAAATCATAATGAGCATCCTTGTACATATGCCTCTTTGGGACTGTACAAGAATTTACCTGGGGTATAGGCACACAAATGGAATTTCTGGGCCATAGCATATGTGTATATTTAATTTGACTAGGTTTTGGCAGATTGTTCTCTGGAATGGCTGTATCCATCCATCCACATCCCCACTAGCACAGCCGAGGGTTCCTTCTTCTCTAAATTCCCCCAAACTGCTGACATTATACACTTTTCTGATTTTTGCCAAACTGTAAAATATTTTTCATTGATGTTTTGTTTGCATTTGTCTTGTTCTTTGTTATTTTGAGCAGATATTGATATGCTTCCTTAAGATTTCTCCTTCTACAAATTGCCTGTTTGTAGCCTTGCCCATTTTTCTGTTGAGGTTGATGTCTTTTCTTCTTCATTTTCAAAAGTTCCTTATATATTCTAAATCACTATTTTCCAGTAGAAATACAAGGTGGGGCTCAGACAAATTAAAATGTTCTGTTAGTAACATTGAAAGAGTAAAAAGAAACATGCGTGTGTGTGTGTGTGGGAAAGAAACCTCTGGGATTATTTTTAGAAATATATTTTATTTAAGCTATATTATTTAACACAGTACACCCCAAATATCATTTCAACATGCACTTAGTCTGTCCTTCACAAGTCCTCCAAAGCTGGTGTGTATTTAGTACTTCTAGCACATCTCAATTTGGACCACTTGCATATCACTACTCAATAGCAACACATGGCTCATGCTGGCCGTATTGGGAAGTGAAGCTGTGAGTATAAAACACTTCTTGAGTTCTACAGATGGCAAATATTTTCTCCCATTTTTATGACCCAGAGATTGACTTTTTTGATGATGTCCTTTTGACTTCCTTAATTTAAATATTTAATTTGCCTTCTTTTATTTTAAGTAATCTTATTTCACATACTAGGAAACAGACTTTTTCATACACAATTGTTCATTTTCTGCTTTCCTTTCTTTCAGAGGCTTAGATATAAAGTCATTCTAGCAAAAAGTTCCTGGTGTCTAAACAGCTTATATCTCTTGCAGAATAAAATTATGACAATCAGGATGTCTGTTTCTGGCAAGAAATAAGGTCCTGACTTATCCTGCTATATGAAACAAATCAAAAAAGGGAAAAAAGTACTATACATACATACCTACACATGAATACCACAAATAAATCTACCTATCTATTGATCTATCCATCTATTACCTGTCTCCACATACACCTATATGTGCATACATGTGTATATATGTAACTGCAGTTTTTAAGAATGGACTTCAGATAATAAAAGACAATAAAATCTGAGAAATGGCAAACAAATGATGTGTTTCTCCAACTTGTTACCTGGAGAGGGGCTTTAGGACACAGAAGAGGAAGGGGTAACCATATGGAGCCCAGGGTACCCCTTGAGTTGAAGATTTAGGGAGTTGGGGGATACCAAGGAAGCAAGACCAGGGCAAATTTTTGGAGAAAAGAGGAGAGAATTCTGAAGGACTTTTGTTGGTTACTCATAAGCCTTGATCAACACATATGAATGAGAAAGCTATTGAGGTTGGAGAAAGAATGGCCTCAAAAGAGCATGATGAGAAATGTCAAAGACCATCCAGGGTTAGAATTAATTAATCTCGTTCCCATAAGAAACAGTAAAAAACTCATTGACAATTGGGTAGCATACTCAGAAGAGCTTTGCTTCATTATTGGGGAAAAATTCAACTTACCAGCAAAGCAAAAATACATTTTGAGAGTGCTTTTTAAATTTCCAGATACCTTCTAAATTATTGTACTGAGTTTGTTCTTTGGGAGCAACCTGGGATGGATATAAGTCCTATTTTAAAGACTAGGTAACAGGTTCAGGAAAGTTATCTGACATGTCAAGTTGCCTCAGCTGGTTCAAGATGGAAGGGAAATGACATTCAAGAGCTCAGAAATACAACAGAACAGAAGCATGTCCCAGCATTCAACTCTGGGAATACCTCATGATTGTGACCTTTATCTCCAGTGAGGCCTAAAGGGAACTCTAGGCCACTGCTAACTTAATGAAAAGGTAGGAGAGGGTAGAGCTGGTCTATGCAATCTCTAATCCATCCAGCTCCATTCACTCCCCCTGGATGGCAAGAACTATGGGTTAATACCCACTCTATCCTCAATTCCCTGTGGAATTGTATATATACAAAATTAACCTTGAAAATTCCTTAGGATTGTACTATGTTGGAGACCCCCACCCTGTTCACCCTATCGGAACAGATCATGACTGTGATGTGAACAGATGTGCTGTTGATGGGGCACTTGTCTTGTATTTAGGATCTGTTACATGAAAATACTTTTTATTTCTTTCAAATGCCAGAATTCCATTTAATGCAGTAAGGTGCAGAGAACCCATCACTCCCTCATTCAAGAGGCCGTGATCACTGAGTGTAAGGATGGATAGAATCGCCCACTCTTTGTAAATTGCTCTGTCTTTCTTCATTTTTAGAGAACTGGAATGATTGTATCTGGGTGAATTAAATGTGCTTATGGTGTGACTCAACCGTATGTAACCCTTAAGGCATCCTTCAACAGTTCCGTGTCTGCATAAGACATAGCACATCAACTCCAACACTTTCCTGTAGACTTTGGACTTGACCTCAGAACCCATCCAACTCAGATCTTAACTGAGGCAGATGCAAGCAGTTTATGGAGTTGGCATGGATTTTGCTACCTGAACTCTATCAGTGCTACCCATTTTCAAAAATATATTTGAATTAATAGGAAAACATAAATAGATTCTTTTCTTCTAATTATAGAATTAACCTGATTCCCAGAGTCTGAGTTCAAAATTCCGTGCCTTTCTGAAAATTGGACCAGGACTGGTTGTGTCTGTACAGAGGCACTGCAGTTCACATGGAGAGAGCCTGGAGCACGTGGCCTTGCTCGGGTTGCCAGGTGCAAAGAGGCTTTGATTTCCTTTCTCAAGGAGTACGACATAGTGAGGGGCCAGAAAGTAGGAACACACAGGACTTCAGGAAGAATGCCAGCTCCGTCACTAAATAGCATGGTGGATGTTGAGCCACGTGACATCTATGTGCCTCAGTTCTTCATCCGTGACATGGGGCTGATAGTAGTTCTCTCCCGTTATGGTTTGGATATGAGGAGTTCCCCTAAGAGGCGTATGTGTTGAAGGTTTGGTCCCAGCTGGTGGAGCCAATCTTTGGGAGGTGATTAGACCATGAGGATTCTGGCCCAATCAGTGAAGTCCACTGATGGACGTTTACTTTGATGGCGTTACCGGAAGGTAATGGAAACCTTTGGCTGCAGGGGTATTGTCCTGGCCCTGTTTGTCTCTTTCTACTCCTGGGCCACCATGAGGTAAACAACTTTGCTTCACCATGTGCCCCTTCTGCCATGACATTCTGCCTCACCACAGGCCCATGGCAATGGGGCCAGGTGACTATGGACTGAAACCTCTGAAACTGTGAGCCAAACTAAACAATTCCTCCTTTTAAATTGTTTCATTCAGTTATTTGTCACAATGATGAAAAACAGGCTACTCCCTGGCCCAGCCTTGAATAGTTGTGGAGATTAAGTGAGTGGTAATGGCAGGTCAGAATGAGCTGTAATCCCAGGATAGCCCTTGGGAGCAATACTGCACCTGATCCAAAGGCCTGGAAACTGGGTGTGAGATCCACCAGCCAATCTCATCCTCCCAAACTTTCAGTCCTGCCTCCTCCAAGGGTCCTTCCTGTCTAATGCTCTGTCTTCAATAAATCGATAAGTGGACAGATGAGCCAACTCAGGCATTAGAATATTTCCAAAGGGTGGCTCTCAAGACAACAGACGCATGCAATAATCCATTTCGGCATGGGGTGAATTTGTTCCAACCAAAGGGCCATCACTGGTGTCAAAGGCAGTTAGCATCATGCTGTCTCTGTATCTATTTCTTGTTAGCGTTCCAACATTGAACAGTAAACACATTTCACTGTTTTGCAAACCTCTCCTAAACAAATATTCTGACAGCAATGTTAACCATTTTCCTCCCCTCTTCCCCTTCCCTCCCCATAGCTTTGTCTTGCTTGTGCTCTTTCTTTCCAAAACTTTTCAAGTTCAAGAACCTGGAAGCCTGCTGAGCTCAGGAGTAGTTGCTGAGGAAAGTTTCAACAGAATATTTTCTTTCTTAATCTCCTTTCCCTTCACCACAGCTAAAAATACATATTTCTCCACCCTGCCCTGTCAATTCCCTTATAATTAGAAGGGCTGCTGGAGTCTCACCTGCCAAATCTTTATCCCAGAGCAGAATTTAGGGAACAGGTGGGGAAGAGGAAGATGGAGGAGGGTAGAGTTGGGAATAGAAGGAGCCTAGGGTTTTGTGCTAAAAGCTGATGGTCAGTGAAAGGTGGGAGGCTCAAGTAGGAAGGGTAGGGTCCTGTTACTAGGAGACATGGCTGCTGATGAGTCCCTTCCCATCCCCCAATATACTTGTCAGGATTCCTGAGATGCTGGATGTATGAATAAGACCAAACCTATGAGGATCTTGCTGCTCTGAGCCAGAGATGGACACATGAACAATCACAAAGCGACACGAACAGTGGTATGTCTGAAATGACTTTTAAACGTTAATATTGGTTATATCTCGGATAGGATGAGAATTTGAGTAACATAGCATTCTTTGTGTTTTCCTGTATTGCTTACCTTTTAAAAATAATGAACATGCATTCTTTATAAAAAGTGAGAAAATGTTTCTTTAACAAAAAGTAAGAATGTAAGATGGTGAGTTTCCTAGAAGTCCATACTACCTGGGAGCACGCAGGTTTTAAAGTTAGAGGGGCCATCTGGTTGAAGAAAAATTTGGACCTGGAGTATAATTTATTGACTTTTTTTCCTATCCAAGCCCTGTTCTAGATTCTGAGAATACAGAGAGGGTATTGCTGGACCATAGTAGGTGGAGATAAGTGACAGGTGGAACTGATAGGCATGGGACAGATTGTAGAGGGGCTGGAATTTCTTTGCTCTGAGCCAATGGAATAGATACATATCATGGTATGAAGTGGCTCGTCGGGAAGAACCCAAAGCCTCCAAATAAATCAGCATGTTGCACTCTTCCTGGGACATCCATTGTATTTGAAAATCCTTGGGGAAGAAGTTGAGTAAATCTGTAATGGTCAGAATGCTATAGGCAGGAAATCAGAAGTATTATTGTAGCATTAGAACAAGCCTGAATGGATTGTGGCAGAGTTTTTGGGTAGCTTCCAGTCTGACCTCCTAAGGGAGAGTGTCTCCCCTGGCTTGCTATTGGGAAGATGGGGCCTGAGGAGGCCTGCTATGGTGATAAGAAGTGAAGTGAACTGTCACCAATTTGTATTTTAGAAAGGTCACCTAGTGGCTGGCATGAGGAAGGAGGAGGACAGTTGAGGCAGGGAGGCCAGTTAGGAGACTCCCATAGCAGTTTAGAGATGTTGGGTAGGTGTGATGGAGATGTGGGGACTGAAGGACTTGAATGTTACCAGGGAGGGGAAGGGCAGGTGGGAGGCAAAAATTGTCTACCTGTGGTCATGGGTAATGGGACGCCACCAACCACAGCAGGTTCACAGTTGTCTTCTGGTTACTCCATGTTAGCCCAAAGGGTCTCCATCCTTGGCCACTCCAGCTCTTCTGCCCTTATCTTTCTGGAAAGTGCTGAGTCAGTGTTCAGCTCTCCTCTGAATCCTTCTTTCCTAAGTAGGAATGACTATTCCTTTGTGTGTGTGTGTGTGTGTGTGTGTGTGTGTGTGTGTGTGTGTGTGTGTGTGCATCCCCTGGACCACCTAAGATGTCTGGCACTGCATTTGTAGTTATTTTATAGAATGTTCTGGTTTCCATGGATGTCTCTTCCCACCAGACTGTGGGTTCCGGTATCCAGCCTTTCATGGAATTGGTGGTCCTTAGGAATGTCTCATAGAAGGCAGGTCCAGGAGTGTCGAAGCTATGATAGTGGGGGACCCAGGTCTAGAAGTGGAGTCCTCATGTGTTGGGTAGCACAGTGGTGCAGAAACATGGGGCTTCCGAAAGTTCGCTTGCCACCATTGGGATCAGGCCCCATCCTCAGGAGCTAGCTGGCTTCTCTACCTTCAGCCTCTCCCACCTGTCAACCTCCTTCATGAACTTCTGGACTTATTTTGACATACAGTGATGCTGTGCGTTGTTATTGAGTGAATCCTTGTGTGTTGGGTCCCTTCACCACAGTGTAAGCTCTTGGGTCAAGGGGAACCAGACTTTGTCCTGCGCTGATATTCCATGGACACCAGCCTCACACAATGATCTGCCATCAAGGGTCTCTGCTGTCAGATGTGTTTGAGGGGTGATGTCTACTGTGTCCTACTTGTAGAAATGTAGAGTGCATACTCTTTATTGTGGGAGATGACCATTTCTGCCATCCTAACAAAGTATCCCAAGTTTTTGTTTAAGCAAAATGTAGTATTAATATGACAAAGATCTTTAAATCTTGTTCACCACAGAACCAAGTTAGTGCTCTATAACTGCATGTCTTTTCTCTTGTGTTCCTATCAGGATTTATAGCAACTTCACTTATTTATTTTAATTTTTTTTGATACTGGGGCTAGAACTCAGAGTCTTGTGATCTACCACTTGAGCTATATCCTCAGGTCATTTGCTTTTTAGTTTGTTTTTCAGTTAGGGTATCATGCTAACTTTGCCTGGACTGGCTTTGGACCTGGAACTTCCTGTCTCTGCCTCCTGAATAGCTGAGATTACAGGTGTACACTGCCATGGCCTGCTTAATTTATTTCTTTTATGCCATTCTTTCTCCGCACCAAAAACCATACTGCTCTTATCTGGAGCAACTGTTTTCTTGGTCCACTTCAAAGCCACCACTGGGAAATCTCCTTTTCCATTTACTCTTTCTAGACTTATCCTTTCATTCTCCTGTTTCTTGGGATCCATGTTTTTGTCTTCTTGCCATTCTCCTTCTTATGCTCTGTTATATACATAACCTCCTGAGACTCCAAATGTGCCTTGTAGGTCTAAAAATAGCTTTATTCTGTCCTCACACTGGAATTATAGTTTAGTTGGGAATTTAGTTCCAGGTTGAAAATAAATTTCCCTCAGAATCTTGTCTTCTAATGTCACATGTGGTTATTGAGAAGTCAATTGTCTTTCTTTTTTTTGTATCTTTTGATGTGACATTTTTCCTTTCTGGAAGCGTTTAAGAGATTATCTTTAGCCTAGTTGTTCTAAAATTTCATAAGACGCCTTGATGTGAGGTCTTTATTCATTTATTTTGTTGGGCAATCAGAGAGCTATTTTCATCAGGGAACTCATTCAGTTCATGGAAAATGTTTTTGTAGTATATATTGGATCATTTTCTTCTTTCTGTTTTTTTATGTGTTCTCTCTCTCTCCCCCCACTCTGTCTCTCTCTGTCTCTCAATATCTCCTAGATAATTGTTGAACATAGATAATTGTTGGATTTTTCTTTAAGTTTATTTTCCTCTTCATCTTTTACTTTCTTCATTTTGTGAGATCTCTTTGAGGTTATCTTTCAGCCATTCTATTAAGACTTTAATTTCAGCTATCACATTTTATCTTCTGAGTGCTCTCTCTCTCTCTTTAAAATCACATAATATTTTTTGTTCCAGACACAATATTTTCCCATCTCAATTAAATAATCTTAAGGGCTTTCTTTTTTTTGAAAAAACAAATAAACAGTTTCAATTTTACCAGAACTTTAAAGAAGAACTAATACCTACAGTCCTTAAACTTTTCCATGAAATAGAATGGGAAGGAGCACTGCCTAACTCAATCTATGAAGCCAGTATTATACTCATCCCAAAACCAGACAAGGACACATCCACAAAGGAGAACTACAGGCCAATCTCCTTAATGAACATTGATGCAAAAATCCTCAATAAAATAATGGCAAACCAAATCCAATAACATATCAGAAAGATCATATACCATGACCATGTCGGCTTCATCCCAGGGACGCAGGGGTGGTTCAACATACAGAAATCTATAAATGTAATACAGCACATTAATAGAAGCAAAGACAAAAACCACTTGATCATCTCAATAGATGCAGAAAAAACCTTTGATAAGATTTAACACCATTTCATGATAAAAGCTCTAAGAAAACTAAGAATAGAAGGAATGTACCTCAACATTGTAAAGGTTATATATGACAAACCTACAGCCAACATCATACTTACTAGAGAAAAACTGAAACCAATTCCCCTAAAGTCAGGAATGAGACAAGGATGCCCACTCTCCCCACTTCTATTTGACATAGTCTTGGAATTCCTAGCCAGAGCAATAAGGCAAGAAGAAGAAATAAAAGGAATACAAATAGGTAAAGAAATAGTCAAAGTATCCCTATTTGCAGATGATATGATATTATATCTCAAAGACCCAAAAAACTCCACCCCAAAACTCCTAAACACCATAAACAGCTTCAGTAATATAGCAGGATACAAAATCAACTTATAAAAATCAGTAGGCTTTCTATACAACAACAATGAACAAATTGAGAAAGAATATAGGAAAACAATTCCATTTACAATAGCCTCAAAAAAATCAAATACCTAGGAATAAACTTAACAAAGGTTGTAAATGACCTCTACAAGGAGAATTCAAACCACTGAAGAAAGAGATCGAGGAAGACTACAGAAGGTGGAAAGATCTCTTACACTCATGGATTGGCAGAATAAACATAGTAAAAATGACTATACTACCAAAAGTAATGTACATATTCAATGCAATTCCCATAAAAATCCCAATGATGTTCATTACAGAGATTGAAAAATCCACCCTAAAGTTCATTTGGAAACATAAAAGACCACAAACAGCCAAGGAAATACTGAGCAAAAAGAACAATTCTGGGGGTATCACAATACCTGACTTCAAACTATACTATAAAGCCATAGCAATAAAAACAGCATGGCACTGGCACAAAAACAGAAATGAAGACCAGTGGAACAGAATAGAGGACCCGAATATGAATCCACACAACTATGCCAACCTAATTTTTGACAAAGGTACCAAAACTATCCAATGGAGAAAAGACAGCCTCTTCAACAAATGTTGCTGGGAAAAGAGGTTATCTGCCTGCAGAAAACTGAAACTAGATCCAGGTCTATCACCCTGTACTAGTATCAACTAAAAATGGATTAAGGATCTCAATATCAGACCCAAAACCTTGCAGTTAGTACAGGAAAGAGCAAGGGATACACTGGAAGCAACAGGTATAGGCAAGGACTTCCTCAGTAGAACTGCAGTAGCCCAGCAATTAAGAGAAAGGATGGACAAATGGGACTTCTTAAAAGTAAAAAGCTTCTGCATAACAAAAGAAATGGTCTCTAAACTGAAGAGACCACCCACGGAGAAAATGTTTGCTAACTATACATCAAACAAAGGACTGATAACCAGAATATATAGAGAGCTCAAAATCTAAACTCCCCCAAAACTCAATGAACCAATAGAGAAGTGGGCAACTGAATTAAATAGAACTTTTTCAAAGGAAGAAGTCCAAATGGCCAAAAAACACATGAAAAAATGCTCACCATCCCTGGCCATGAAGGAAATGCAAGTCAAAACCACATTAAGATTCCACCTCACTCCTGTTAGAATAGCTACCATCAAGAACACCAACAACAGCAAATGTTGGTGAGGATGTGGGGAAAAGGAACCCTCATACACTGCTGGTGGGAATGTAAGGTGTACAAGCACTTTGGAAAACAATATGGAGGCTTCTTAAAAACTAAACATAGATCTGCCATATGATCCAGCAATCCCACTCCTAGGGATATACCCGAAGGAATGTGACTCAGATTATTTCAAAGGCACCTTCACACCCATGTTTATTGCAGTGCTATTCACAATAGCCAAGCTATTAAACAGCCAAGATGCCCCAGTATTGACAAATGGATAAAGAAAATATGGTATTTATACACAATGGAATTTTACTCAGCCACAAAGAAGAATGAAATCTTGTCATTCACAAGTAAATGGATGGAACTGGAGAACATCATCTTAAGTGAAATTAGTCAGGGTCAGAAGGCCAAAAATTGCATGTTCTCCCTCACATGTGGATTATAGATCTAAAACAAATGCTGTAATATTATTGGACATTGGTCACACACTAAGTGGAGACTGTGCACAAGAGGAATAGGGAAAGGGAAGGAAACCTGAAACTTGAATATAGTTGATGTGCTCACTGTATATAAGTGAATATAGTAATCTTAAACTGGCCAAGGCCACTTATGGGAAGGTGACTAGCAAGTAGTGAAGAGGTCTGGTAGAGATGAACCAAAGTGGGTTGCAATACACAAGTGCATGGAAGCAATGGTAGGAATCTCTCTGTATAGCTATGTTTATCTCAAACTAGCAAAAATGCTATGTCTGTCTTATTATCTCTTATGTTTTTTCTTCAACAAAATTGGAGAACAAGAGGGTGGAACAGGTTCTGCCCAGAAGTACGAGGTGGGGCAGTGGGGAGGGGAGGTTGCCCAAACAATGTATACACATGTGAATAAATGTAAAAATGATAAAATAAAAAAAGAATTAAAACAAACAAACAAATAAACAAAAAACCAGGTTCTTTCCCCGTGTTTATTTAGGTTGTTATTTTACATATTTCATGGTTATCATCCAAATTTAAGGGTAAGGGCCTAAAAAGACTATTTAGGAAGAGGAAGGAAACAAGAGGGAGGGGAGAAAAGGAGGACAAGAGAGGGTAAAGAGGGTGAATATGATCAAAACATGTAGTACACATGTGTGAAATGTCATATGAAACCCATTATTTTGTACAATAAATATACATTAAAAAAGAAAAGTGTTTTAAAAAGAAAAAGGCTTGAGCCAGGTGCCAGTGGCTCATGCTTGTAATCCTAGCTACTCAGGAGGCAGAGATCAGGAGGAGCGCTATTCAAAGCTAGTCAGGCAAAAATACAGAAGTGGCTCAAGTTGTAGAGTGCCTACCTAGCAAGTGTGAGTCTCTGAATTGAAACCCCAGTACCACCAAAAGAAGAAAAAGAAAGGCCCTAAAAATGATTGCATGCTTTGTGTGTGTGTGTGTTTGGGGGCAGGAGCACTTATTACTTGGTATCACTGTGGAGTGATCGAACACCAGGCAGGATGTAGATCTTTTTGTTATTTTTTTTTTTCTAGGTGAGAAAACAGAAGAACTCAATTTTTTTTCTGGAAAAACTTTCTGTCTCTGTGCTACTCTGTCTGTATATTTGTTTGTATGTCTTCCTCATCTCTATTACTATTGTTATTTCTTTTTTTTTAAATTGTTTTATTATTCATTTGTGCATACAAGGCTTGGGTCATTTCTCCCCCCTGCCCCCACATCCTCCCTTACCACCCACTCCACGCCCTCCCTCTTCCCCCCACCCCCTCAATACCCAGCAGAAACTATTTTGCCCTTATCTCTAATTTTGTTGAAGAGAGAGTATAAGCAATAATAGGAAGGAACAAGGGTTTTTGCTAGTTGAGATAAGGATAGCTATACAGGGAGCTGATTCACATTAATTTCCTGTGCGTGTGTGTTACCTTCTAGGTTAATTCTTTTTCATCTAACCTTTTCTCTAGTTCCTGGTCCCCTTTTCCTATTGGCCTCAGTTGCTTTTAAGGTATCTGCTTTAGCTTCTCTGCATTAAGGGCAACATATGCTAGCTAATTTTTTAGGTGTCTTACCTATCCTCACCCCTTCCTTGTGTGCTCTCGCTTTTATCATGTGCTCAAAGTCCAATCCCATTGTTGTGTTTGCCCTTGATCTAATGTCCACATATGAGGGAGAACATACGATTTTTGGTCTTTTGGGCCAGGCTAACCTCACTCAGAATGATGTTCTCCAATTCCATCCATTTACCAGCGAATGGTAACATTTCGTTCTTCTTCATGGCTGCATAAAATTCCATTGTGTATAGATACCACATTTTCTTAATCCATTCGTCAGTGGTGGGGCATCTTGGCTGTTTCCATAACTTGGCTATTGCGAATAGTGCCGCAATAAACATGGGTGTGCAGGTGCCTCTGGAGTAACCTGTGTCATAGTCTTTTGGGTATATCCGCAAGAGTGGTATTGCTGGATCAAATGGTAGATCAATGTCTAGCTTTTTAAGTAGCCTCCAAATTTTTTTCCAGAGTGGTTGTACTAGTTTACATTCCCACCAACAGTGTAAGAGGGTTCCTTTTTCCCCTTATCCTCACCAACAGCTGTTGTTGGTGGTGTTGCTGATGATGGCTATTCTAACAGGGGTGAGGTGGAATTTTAGTGTGGTTTTGATTTGCATTTCCTTTATTGCTAGAGATGGTGGGCATTTTTTCATGTGTTTTTTGCCCATTTGAATTTCTTCTTTTGAGAAACTTCTGTTTAGTTCACTTGCTCATTTCTTTTTTGGTTCATTAGTTTTGGGAGAATTTAGTTTTTTAAGTTCCCTATATATTCTGGTTATCAGTCCTTTGTCTGATGTGTAGCTGGCAAATATTTTCTCCCACTCTGTGGGTGCTCTCTTCAGTTTAGAGACCACTTCTTTTGATGAACAGAAGCTTTTTAGTTTTATGAGGTCCCATTTATCTATGCTATCTCTTAGTTGCTGTGCTGCTGGGGTTTCGTTGAGAAAGTTCTTACCTATACCTACTAACTCCAGAGTATTTGCTACTCTTTTTTGTATCAGCTTTAGAGTTTGTGGTCTGATATTAAGATCCTTGATCCATTTTGAGTTAATCTTGGTATAGGGTGATATACATGGATCTAGTTTCAGTTTTTTGCAGACTGCTAACCAGTTTTCCCAGCAGTTTTTGTTGAAGAGGCTGCTATTTCTCCATCGTATATTTTTAGCTCCTTTGTCAAAGACAAGTTGGTTATAGTTGTGTGGCTTCATATCTGGGTCCTCTATTCTGTTCCACTGGTCTTCATGTCTGTTTTTGTGCCAGTACCATGCTGTTTTTATTGTTATTGCTTTGTAATATAGTTTGAAGTCAGGTATTGTGATACCTCCTGCATTGTTCTTTTGACTGAGTATGGCCTTGGCTATTCATGGCCTCTTGTGTTTCCATATAAATTTCATGGTAGATTTTTCAATCTCTTTAATGAATGTCATTGGAATTTTGATGGGAATTGCATTAAACATGTAGATTACTTTTGGGAGTATCGACATTTTTACTATGTTGATTCTACCAATCCATGAGCATGGGAGATCTCTCCACTTTCTATAGTCTCCCTCAATCTCTTTCTTCAGAAGTTTATAGTTCTCCTTGTAGAGGTCATTCACATCCTTTGTTAGGTTTACACCTAGGTATTTGATTTTTTTTGAGACTATTGTAAATGGAATTGTTTTCATACATTCTTTTTCCATTTGCTCATTGTTAGTGTATAGAAATGCTAATGATTTTTCTATGTTGATTTTATATCCTGCTACCTTGCTGTAGGTATTGATGATGTCTAGAAGCTTCTGAGTTGAGTTTTTTTGGGTCTTTAAGGTATAGGATCATGTCATCTGCAAATAGGGATATTTTGACAGTTTCTTTACCTATTTGTATTCCTTTTATTCCTTCTTCTTGCCTAATTGCTCTGGCTAGGAATTCCAGTACTATGCTGAATAGGAGTGGAGATAGTGGCCATCCTTGTCTGGTTCCTGATTTTAGAGGGAATGGTTTCAGTTTTTCTCCGTTAGGTATAATGCTAGCTGTAGGTTTGTCATATATAGCTTTTATAATGTTGAGGTACTTTCCTTCTATTCCTAGTTTTCTTAGAGCTTTTATCATGAAATGGTGTTGGATCTTATCAAAGGCTTTTTCTCCATCTATTGAGATGATCAAGTGGTTTTTGTCTTTGCTTCTGTTAATGCGGTTTATTACGTTTATTGATTTTCGTATGTTGAACCACCCCTGCACCCTGGGATGAAGCCTACTTGGTTGTGGTGAATAATCTTTTTGATGTGTTGTTGAATTCGGTTTGCCATTATTTTGTTGAGGATTTTTGCATCAATGTTCATTAAGGAGATTGGCCTATAGTTCTCCTTTTTGGAGGTGTCTTTGCCTGGTTTTGGGATAAGTGTAATACTGGCTTCATAAAATGTGTTAGGCAGTTTTCCTTCTCTTTCTATTTTGTGGAACAGTTTTAGGAGGGTTGGTATCGGTTCTTCTTTAAAGGTCTGGTAGAATTCAGCAGAGAATCCATCAGGTCCTGTACTTTTCTTTTTGGGGAGACTCTTGATTGCTGCTTCAATTTCATTTTGTGTTATAGGTCTATTCAGGTGACTAATTTCCTCTAGGTTCAGTTTTGGATGATCATACGTATCTAGAAATCTGTCCATTTCTTTAAGATTTTCAAATTTATTTGAATATAGGTTCTCAAAGTAGTCTCTGATGATTTCCTGGACTTCCATGGTGTTTGTTGTTATCTCCCCTTTTGCATTCCTGATTCTACTAATTTGGGTTTTTTCTCTCCTCATTTTAGTCACATTTGCCAGGGGTCTATCGATCTTATTTATTTTTTCAAAGAACCAACGTTTTGTTTCATTAATTCTTTGAATGGTTTTTTTGGTTTCTATTTTGTTGATTTCAGCTCTTATTTTTATTATTTCTCTGCTTCTATTTGTTTTGGGATTTGCTTGTTCTTGTTTTTCTAGGAGTTTGAGATGTATCATTAGGTCATTGATTTGGGATCTTTCAGTCTTTTTAATATATGCACTCATGGCTATAAACTTTCCTCTCAGGACTGCCTTAGCTGTGTCCCATAGGTTCCGGTAGATTGTGTTTTCATTTTCATTGACTTCCAGGAACTTTTTAATTTCCTCTTTTATTTCATCGATGATCCATTCTTCAGTAAGTAATGAGTTATTTAGTTTCCAGCTGTTTGCTTGTTTTTTGTCTTTACTTTTGTTGTTGAGTTCTACTTTTACTGCATTGTGATCAGATAGTATGCACGGTATAATTTCTATTTTCTTATATTTGCTGAGACTTGCTTTGTGCCCTAGGATATGATCTATTTTGGAGAAGGTTCCATGGGCTGCTGAGAAGAATGTATATTGTGTAGAAGTTGGATGAAATGTTCTGCAGACATCAACTAGGTCCATTTGATCTATTGTATATTTTAGATCTAGGATTTCTTTATTGATTTTTTGTTTGGATGACCTATCTATTGATGATAATGGGGTGTTAAAGTCTTCCACAACCACTGTGTTGGCATTAATATATGCTTGTAGGTCTTTCAGGGTATGTTTGATGAAATTGGGTGCATCGACATTGGGTGCATACAGGTTGATGATTATTATTTCCTTTTGGTCTATTTCCCCTTTTATTAGTATGGAATGTCTTTCTTTATCTTGTTTGATCAATGTAGGTTTGAAGTCTACTTTGTCTGACATAAGTATTGCTACTCCTGTCTGTTTTTGGGGGCCATTGTCTTGGTAAATCTTCTTCCAGCCTTTCATCCTAAGCATATGCTTATTTCTTTCAGTGAGATGGGTCTCCTGTAAGCAACACATTGTTGGATCTTCCTTTTTAATCCATTTCATCAAGCAGTGCCTTTTGAGGGTTAAATTAAGTCCATTAACATTAAGTGTTAGTACTGATAGGTATGTGGTGATTCCTGTCATTTAGTTGTCTTAGTTGTTTGAAGGTTTGATTGTGTGTACCTAAGTTGAAGTTATTCTCTACTGTCTTGCTTTTTCTTTTCCTGTAGTTTGGTGCTGCCTACCCTTTCATGGTTATGTTGGGTTTCACTTTCTGTGTGCAGAATCCCTTGCAGAATCTTTTGTAGTGGTGGCTTTGTGGTCACATATTGTTTTAGGTTCTGCTTATCATGGAAGCCTTTTATTGCTCCATCTATTTTGAATGATAGTTTTGCTGGGTAGAGTATCCTGGGGTTGAAGTTATTTTCATTCAGTGCCCGGAAGATCTCACTCCATGTTCTTCTTGCTTTTAATGTTTCTGTTGAGAAGTCTGCTGTGATTTTGATGGGTTTACCTTTGTATGTTACTTGTTTTTTCTCTCTTACAGCCTTCAATATTCTTTCCCTAGTTTCTGAATTTGTTGTTTTAATGATGATATGTTGTGGGGTAGTTCTATTTTGATCTGGTCTGTTTGGCATCCTGGAGGCCTCTTGCATCTGTATGGGAATATCTTTCTCTAGATTTGGGAAATTTTCCGTTATTATTTTGTTGAATATATTACGCATTCCCTTTGCTTGCACCTCTTCTCCTTCTTCGATACCCATGATTCTCAAGTTTGGTCTTTTGATGGAGTCAGTGAGTTCTTGCATTTTCTTTTCACAGGTCTTGAGTTGTTTAATTAATAGTTCTTCAGTTTTTCCTTTAATTACCATTTCATCTTCAAGTTCTGAGATTCTGTCTTCTGTTTGTTCTATTCTGCTGGATTGGCCTTCCGTTTTGTTTTGCAGTTTTGTTTTGTTCTTTTTTCTGAGGTTTTCCATATCCTGGGTGGTTTTCTCTTTAATGTTGTCTATTTTTGTCCTGAGTTCATTTATCTGTTTATTCATTGTGTTCTCTGTTTCACTTTGGTGTTTATACAGTGCTTCCTTTATTTCTTCTTTTGCTTTTTCAAATTCTCTATTTTTGTTGTCTTAGAATTTCTTGAGTGTCTCCTGTACATTTTCATTGATCCTATCCAGTATCATCTCTATAAAATTCTCATTGAGTACCTGTAGTATGTCTTCTTTTAAATTATTCTTGTGGGTTTCTTTGGGTCCTTTGGCATAGTTTATCTTCATTTTTTGGAGTCTGGATCTGAGTATCTGTTTTCTTCATTCCCCTCTGGTTCCTGTACTAATTTTTTGCTGTGGGGAAACTGGTTTCCCTGTTTTTTCTGTCTTCCCGTCATTGTCTTTGGTGTTGTTACTGCCCCTGTACTGTGTGCAATTAAGTATTTTCTAGCTTGTCATAATAGCAATGGTGATATTTAGAATGGAAGGGTGAGCTGAAATGGGAAGCAAGAAGTTAAATAAAAGGGAAAAACAAATAAACAGACAAGAAGGAGAAAACAGAACAAGGAATCAGACAAGAAAGTTTCAAAGGTATAAACAGGGAGCGTTAGTGTACTAATCAACAGTAAGCTTGTCCGTGTCTTCCCAAGCCATCTGGATGCTGGCGACTGGTGGCCTGGGGGCTCTCCTTGTTTCTCTGTTTAATGTGAAGTGGTGATTCTCTGTGCTGGCTGGAGGTGTGGAGGGGTCAAAGTTTTGCCTCTTCTCGGTGATTTTGCCTGCAAAGTGTGTCTCCAGCGTCTTTCCAAGATTTCACTATAGGAGGCTCGCTTTCTGCTTCCTCCCTCTAGCCACCATCTTGGAATCTCTCACTATTGTTATTTCTATACCTAACTACTTTGATTCTTGGAGTTGGTTGGAAAAGGAGTTAGAGATTTGTCACTCACTGTTTAAGATATGCAGTTTTACTGACTTTTGCTTTGAACTCAGACTCAACTCTGCTTCTGTTTTGCAGGCATCCCAACACCTGTGCCTTAGCATTTCAAGTTCAATATAATTGTAGGACACCTCTGCAGGGTTGAAAAAGAGCTGGGGGACAAAATGTTTTGAATGCTAACTTCCATTCACATCTCTTTCTCAGCTCCACCTCATCCACTGCTTCTGAGGGACCCAATGCCTCCAACTACCAAGTTAACTGGGGGCTTTGCAGTTGAGTCAGCTCACACCTTCTGGGCACCCTCTGCAGGCACTCAGAGTTCAGGCTTCTTCCTCTGCCAAGCTGGTTACTGCTTCTCTACTCACATCCTGCCTTGAAAAAGTGAGTTGAAATCACTTCTCTGCACTGACTCTTTTTTCTCTGCATCTGCTTGCATTTATCTCTTATTTTACCACATTAGTTGCAAATAGTCAATTCAGCATTTTATTCAGAAAACCTACACTATGCAAGCTGCTATAATCCCATCATTGCCTGGTGCATGTGTCCCATGAAGACCTGTTGGCTCAATTTTGATTCAACCAGAGGGACCAGGCCTAGTGCCTGGTGCTATCAAGTCTGTAGGCTGAGTCTGGGGGCATAAGAAGGGGGTGATTCCTCTTCAAGGAGGGAAAGGAGGCCAGAAATAGGCTTCTGTAAAGTAGGTAGGTGATACATGTGGATATGAAGTGTTCCCTCAAAAGGCTCATGTGTTGAAGGCATGGTCCCCAGATGGTGGCTCTATGAAGAAGTGACCATGATTAGACTAATACATTGAAGAGCACATAGTTAAATGGGTATCAGGAGGTGGGACCTGGTCAAAAGAAGTAGGTCATGTGCCCTTGCAGGGTATATCATGTCCCTGGACCCTTCCTGTCTCTCCCTATTTCCTTGTTGAGGTCAACAGCTTTGCTTGACTATGCTCTCTCTGTCATGATGCTTTACCTCACTACAGGTCCATTGCAATGGAACCAGCCAAATGTGGACTGAAAACCTCTGAAACCATAAGCCAAATCCTTTCCTCTTTTAAGTTGTTTTTCCTCACGTGTTTTGTTGCAGTGATGAAAAAGTGTCTAATACAGTAGTTAAGAACTGCTCTTCTATTAGCTCTTCTTTCTAGATATTTGTTGATGAGAAGTGACTGAAACACTTAGGGGCTTTATCTCTTTTCTCAGTTTCTGACAATAGTGGGCTGCATGGCTTGGACTGCACAGTAAGAGGCTTGGTTGCAAATGCAGGAAGGAACAGCATCCTGAAAATTCTTGGCCTACCATCCTTGCTTTAGGTCCTAACATTTCCAACATGGCGGGTTAAGTAATTACATCCCTTCCAGCTGATTAGAAGCTCTTCTGGGAAGGGCTCCCACCTCATGATAAATGCAGATATCATGACCAGACATCGGGACCTGGAGATGCCCTTCACTTCCCTCTGGCTGGAAGTAAACCAATCATACTAATGATTTTTCTTTCTTTTGGGATTTTAAAGGGAGAAATGAAGTTTGGTGATGGATCACTGACCACAGTCCCTCATGGTGTCTGTGGAGAGCCTGTCACAGGGGACAGCAGCTTACATTGGGCATAGGCTCTTGGTCAGGATTCTCAGTCCTGTGACTCCATGTTCCTCTCCTTTGGGCATTGGCAATGTTTTAGTGCATTTTCTGCCATTGTAACAGAACAGCACAGACTGGTTAACTTATAAGCAATAGAAGTTTATTTATCTCACAGATCTGGAGCCAAGAAGCCCAAGATCAAGGGGCTGTGTCTGATGGGGTCTTCCTTCTGCAACATGTCATGATGGAAGGCTTCACAGGGGTGAGAGAACAGAGTGTGGGGGGAGAGAGCAAGACAGACGATAGTAAGGAAGGTGACTTCATCCTCTTATCAGGAACCTATTCTCATGATAACTAATCCATTTTTGCCTTAAAGGCATTAGTCTATTTATGAGGGCAGAGCTCTCAACCTAATTTCTTCTTAAAGGTCCTACCTCAGTACTGTTGCATTTGTATTAACTTTCCAACACATGAGCTTTGAAGGACACATTGAAACTCTAGCTGACATACATGTGGAGCTGTGGTCCACATCGGGGGCTGCAGGAATTGAGGCTCAGATCCTGCTACTCACAGATGTCCATTCCTGTCCATCCCTACCCATAACCCCAGGCTTGGGGAATCCTACTTTCCTCTTTAGTTGGTTTCTACTCCTTTTTGTTGGCCTGAGCTGGCCTGGAACATTGATCTTCCTGATTTCAGCCTTCCATATAGCTGGGAAGGCAGGTGTACACCATCATGCTCAGCTATTGTTTGAGACAGGGCTTTCAAACTTTTTGCCAGGCTGACCTCAAATCATGATCCTCCTAATCTCAGTATCCCAAATTTTTTTTGGCTCCGAAACGTAAAATACCACCGACCTCATTGTGAAGCACTGGGAACCAGACTCATAGCAAGATTAACCAACTCTTGAACTGGGTTTCCAATCCTTCTTTTGAGTCTTCCACAGCAATGGGAATAGAAAGTGTGTTGTTGTCTCAGTTCGTTATTTGGCCAAAGACTACAGTTAAACAACCTGGATAGGTTTAATCATGACTCTTCCAAATCTAATTGGTCATAGAACTCCTCTCCCCCTGAATGTTTTCTACTACCTGTATCAATTAACACCCCACAGGAAATAGTTGCCACATTCAAAATGGGATAATTTTAAGAGGGTTAATTTATAAAGGAACCAATTCAAAGGTGTGGGTAATATGTAATGGATAGAGTATGGGCCTGAGGCTATTAGCTTTACGTCTTGGAGGGCAAAGAAAGTGAAGAAAGATTGGAGATTAAGTTGGCCAGTTAAGTCTCCGTGTCTGTTCAAAATTTCCTTTCTGCATCTCTGAGCATGGCTCCTTCTCCACTGTGCCCTTGTCCTGTCCTCAGAGGTATGATGGAGTGAGAACTTACTGGCTCTCCAGCTCAGCAGCCCTTACTATCAAACCCTGGTCTTGGTTAAGTTATCTGCCTCATGAAGCAGGAAGTGAGGAAGTTAATTCTTGGAGTCTTCTTGTTCTCCATGCTGCTTTTACTGGTATACTTAAAATCTTTAGGGCTGTGCTGTAAGAAGTGGGAGGAAGAGGGAATTGATGTCTGTTCCTGCTCCCAGGGGTGTATGTGTGGGGAAATCCTAGGTCACAGGGCTCAGCTTTGCTGCAGTGTTCTAAAAGCCTGGTCTCTACCAGGGTGGCAGTCACTTCTTTAGATGCTCTGGTTTCTGGAGCTGAGGGTGATGCCTAGGGAGCAGCATCCTCATGGCAGACAAAGTGTCAGCTGGAGAGATGAAGTGGTAAGGGAAACTCTAGGTGTGAGTGCTGGCACAGAACTGAGCAGAAGAACATGAGGCAAGAGCCAGTCTTGAATCTGACATCCTGGCTGCAGTGGTGTTTACGGGGCTTTGGTCTTGCTGGCGGCTGGGATGGAGGGTGTTGATGCTCACTTTTAATGGGTTTTGCCACTTTTTCTTCCAGCATCCTCCCTTCCTCTTTGCCCCTTGCTCTTTCTGCTCTTCTCTTTTCCATTCATTCTCCTCCCTCCTGCCACTGCTGTCTCCCCACCACTGCCTCTGCCTCTCCCCCAGTCTTTTACTCTTTCTCTCTCTGTTTTTCAGTCTCTTTTCCCTTTCGTGATACAATTTTTGCATTAGGCTGTGCTATCTATATATTTTAAATCCCAGAGGTATATCTGCTAATTGTGCTTTGAGGGAAATAATTATGCAAGTTGAGATGATTAGATAATGAATGCAATCTCTGGGGCTGGCCTCTTTACCAAATGATGCTGGGGACAGGATGGGAACTGAGATTATTTCTACAGAGACGGTACAGCTCTTATTAGGATACTTTGCAGACATCTGGGATGGAATCAGATCCCTCCCAGGCTCTGCCAGAGGGCTACATCTGGGAGCTCATCTGGGAGTAGGATTGCATATTTTGTGGCCTTCCAGGAAGGCAATAATCAGGGAGCTCCATAGTATGGCTAAGAGCTAAGGACCCTATGGTGTTCCCATACGAAGATTCTGAAGACACTTTTGGAATTTCTAAAGCATAAGTACACTTGTGCGTGCAGGCACATGTACACACGCACACACAGCAAGATTATGGCTTCCCTTAGGCAGCGGGTTTTGTAGATACTAAATTGCTGAAACACATCAACTCTGGGATTGCTTCATTGAGCGCTAATGGTGGCCTTAAGCTTCCTGCTCACTCACTCTTGTCCTGCGAATGCTCGTATGGGCTCTATTCTTGATCCAGCACAGCTGCCTTGCAGGACTTGCCTGGTGCACCTGGTTCATTGCAGAGGTGAACCACCTGCTGCCCCTCATCCCCCAGCGCAAGAGCCAGTTGTGCTCTTCTTCTAAGGCCAGTGGGCACTGGGAAACAGGGTGGAAAGGGAGAGGGCCTGAACTGGGAAGGGACAGGGAGAAACAGCTCCATGTTTTGGGTATGGAGAGCAGGGAAGTGGGTCAGGAGACTGTGCCTCAGTTGGGGAATTGAGCAGGAGTAATGGCTAGGAGAATAAAAGAGAGATACATCCTGACTTTTTTATTAGAATATTATTGTTGCCCAGGGGTACCCTGTGACATTTACATAAGTACTTACAATATATCTTAATTAGATTCATCTTCTTTTTCTTTCTCCTTTATTCCTCTCTCCCCTTCTTAGAACAATTTCTATAGGTCTTGCTCTATTTTCATACATCCTGACTTTTTGAAGCCTGCTGTTTTGTAAATGGAAGTCTTGACGCTCAGAGGGCTTAAATTACATGCCCAAGTTCTCTGGTCAGCCAGCTCTGGCACTTATTAGCTGTTTTTATTTTTTTTTAATTTCCTTAATTTCTCTGTGCCTCAGTTTTTTAATATGTATACTAAAGGCAAGAAAAGTGTCTAAAATGGGTTTTTGAGGATTAAGTAAGTCTATGTGTTTTCAAGTTGTATTCTTGGTAGGGATTCAGACCAAGGCTCCTGGTTCTTATATTGGCCCACCTTGCCAGGGAACAGGATTGCAGCAGTGTGTCAGGGTCAGATGAATCCTCTCCTTAAACTCAAGAAAGAAGCCACTTTAAAGACCCTTCAGCCAAGAAGTGCCCACTGAAGTAAGTGCTGTCATTCTAGGCTTTCAGCACAAGAAAGTCAGAAAATTCCTTCCTGGGTTTAACTAGTTCTCGTGCTGAATTTTGAACTCTTTGTATCATGCATCTGCTTGTAACCTATGCCTGATTTTCAGTTGACCCACAGCCATATGGTCTCAGGTCAGCATCCTGCAAGGTCTCCAAGGTAGGGAGAGAAATGGTTTCATAGGTAGGTTATCAGGTGAGAGATGCTACCTGAGAACACAGCAGGAGGGAAGGCAGCTCAAAGAAGGAATTCTCACTCTTCATCATTTTCTTCCTGGGACACTATTACTAAACACTATTAAGTGTTTAGGCACAAGGACAGAAACGTCTCACTTCAAGAGTGCTAATGAGGATTTTCCTCCCTGGCTGCCTCAAGGATGAAAACAAGAAGCTGAGTACTTTGATGTGACATCCCTGGAAGTCCTGGTGCCCTCATTATATAGATCACTACCAGGGTTGCCAGGTTTAGCAATTAAAAATACTCAGCACCCAGTTACATGTGAATTTTGGTTAAAAAGCACACACCTTTGGAGTATAAGTATATCCCCTGCAATGTTTAGAACAGGCTTAGGCTGTAAAAGTGTTTATCTGGAAAGATTTCCTTTGGCATATGTGCAGTTGCGATGCCAACAGCAGGAAGTCACTTGAAACCACCCAGCTAGATCCAGCTAGATCAGGGTCAAAGAAGTCCTGCACCAGCATGGATTTCACAATGACTTGTACTATCCTCCAGGCTTGACTCAGTCTCCCTTTGTTTCACCTTTCAGTGGACTTCACAGCTCTTCTGCACCATCACATTCACAGCTCAACAAATATCCAAGTGACTTTCCAGAGCAATTTGTGTAGACTTCTTTTCTCTAAATACTGGCAGGTATCATTTTTTAGGATTTGAACAATAATATATGTTTCTTGTTAAAAAGTCAGAAATTTGAGATGAGTAAAAAGATTAAATAAATAAATAACAGACTTTAGTTGCCACATATCGACTCTGGAGTCAAACTGCTTGAGTTCTAATTCCAGCTCTGGCACTTACTAGCTGGAATTGATTTGGGCAATTTCCTTAACTTTTTCTGTAAATTGAAGGAAAAGATAGAAGCTTAAGTGAGATTTTACAGATTAAAGAAGTCTATGTGTGTTTAGGTGCTTTAAAAACCATCTGATATGTTATTAGTGCTATGTAAACATTGGCCAAATAACATTTACAATTCTATTATCCAGAGATAAGTTTTATGATCTTTTTTGTCCTATGCAGTTCTATACACTCTGCTATAGATTAATTCTTCCATGTTTTGGAAGATTGTGGTAGATTACATCTTCCAGAGTTGGACATAACAATTCTCCTATCCCACATGCTTCCCTGCAAAGTGAGCTTGATGCGTCTTCATCAAGATATAGAACGAATTCCTCTCATGCCTGGAAGCCAAGCTTTCCTGAGAGACTTGCCTGATCTATGGAACATAACAAAGGTGGTGCTCCGAGACTTCTAAGCCAAAGTCCTAGGAACCCTGTGGTCTCTCTTCCATTCTCTGGAGCACTCTCCTTTGGGGGAACTTCTTAGAAACCACTGTCATTCTGGCAGAACCTGAGACTCAATGGAGACCACATATAGCTGCTCCGACCAGTATTCCAGTTCAGAGGCCTGCTGGTGGCCAGCTTTGATTTCTAGATCATGTAAGTGGTCATCTTGGGTTTCCCATCCAGCTGAACCTTCAGTGGCTTCAGCCCCAGCTGCCATCTGCCAGCAACTACAGGAGACCCCAGCAGGAACCATGCAAATGAGCCAAGCCAATCCAGAGTTGTGAAAGATCAGTGTTAGTCAGCTTTCTGTTGTTGTGACAAAATACCTGACAAAAACAACTTAAAGGAGGAAAGATTTGTTTTGGCTCCTAGTTTTGAAGATTTCAGCCCATGGTTGGCTGGTCCTGTTGCTTTGGATCTCTGATGAGGAAGAAACATCATGGAGAGAGGGCATGGTGGAGGTAGCAGCTGACCTCATGGCAGTCAAGAGGCAGAAAGAGAGAGGAAGGGGTCAGAGACAAGATCTACTCTTCCAGGGAATGGCCCCTGTAACTTATTTCCTCTAAGCTTCACTTGTATGGTTTCCACCACCTCCAAATAATGTCATCAACTGGCAACCGAGCTTTTAACACATGTACCTTTGGGAGACATTTCAGATCCAAAGAATAGAAGTCATAAAATACATTATTGTTTTGAGCTGCTATATATTAGGACTGCTTGCTACACAATAATATATAACTGACAAACATATTTAAGAAAATTACTCAAGATCCTAAATTTTGAACATGGACCAGAGTCTTCCGTATAAGCTTTCACATAAAAGAGTTTTTTTTTTTTTTTCGGTGCTGGGGACCGAAATCAGGGCCTTACACTTGCCAGGCAAGCGTTCTTCCACTGAGCTAAATCCCCAACCCCTATAAAAGAGATTTTTTAAAACAAGCTTCCCTGACTATGCCTGTATATTCCTTTATCTTCGGGCAAGTTAATGGTCAGCTAGGCTTGAGCCACAGGCCATTGAAGGCAGCCTAGATATTATCCAGCACTCCTTAGTTTGCCTGTTTGCTCTTCAGATGGGAATCAGCGAAGTGAGGTAAATTGTCTTCGACAGAGCCTAGGTTGGACCTCAGGCCTCTTAACTCTTAGCTCAGCGTTGTCTTTATCACATTCTTGTGCTTCTCTATAATAAGGTTCAGGGGCAGGAACCACTCTCCAAATGGAAGTTTCCAAAGTCCTGTTGGGAATGATGAAAGGATGTGGGATCCCCAAGTCATCTGGGCCCTTTCATAATTTTGTTCCTTTTTAACAATGATCATAAGATTATTTTCCAAATCAGAAAAATTCTCGCTGTTAGTCAGAGAAGAGACATCTATTCAACTTGCTCTGGAAAGACACTTGAACCTTTTGAGTCCTAGTGTAAGGAAACAGTGTAAGCTTGTCTTAAATATTTTCCCTCCGTGGTTTAAGGGATGGCATACTTTGTCTTCATTGCTTTGGGCTGACACAAAGTGGGAAGCTTGTACAATAAACATTTCTTTCTCATAGTTCTGGAGGCCAGGAAGTCTGTAATCGAGGTGCCTGAAGATCTGGTGTCTGGTGAGGATGGATTTCCTGGTTTGTGGTTGGCATCTTCTTTCTCTCTTTACGTGGTAGAAAGCAGAGACAGCAGAAGATATGAAGCACATTCTTGTGCTCCTTCTTGAAAGGGCACTAATCATATCATGGGGACTCCACCCTTAGGCCCTAATCACCTTCCAAAGTCTCCACCTCCTGATACTGTCACATTGTGGTTTGTGTATCAACATAGGAATTTTGATTGGGACAAAAACCTTCAATCCATACAACAGCTTTTTTTTTTTTTTTTAAATGCCATTTCATGCTCTGTTTGGTGAGAAGACCTTGAAATGTGCACTTGGTTTAGTGTGGTAGTGCTGAAAGTCACAATGATGGCAGGCCTGAGGACACCCGAATGTTCAGGAATGAAAAGGATCTGGCTAGGGCAAGGCCTGTTGTCAGTGTGGTTCTTGACCTAGGCTCCAAGGTCAGAGAGAGGTGCCCTTGGACCTGCTGGTCATCACCATTCAGACCAAATGCTTCAACATCAAAGAGTAATGGTGTCCAGTGGACCTAGAAGGCAGCTGTCTCCATTCCAGGAGAAGGAAACATCAGGTAGAGTAAGAAGGTAGAACACCAATGAGTTTCTTAAAATTGCTTTTTGTTTGTTTGTTTTTCTGGATACTGAGATTTGAACTCATGGCCTCATGCTTGCTGGAGAGGCAATCTTCCATTTGAGTATTTTTTTATGGGTTTAATTGTGTCATCTAAAGCTTCTGTGTTAAATGACCCAAACATTGTATGCACATATGAATAAAAGAAAGAAAAAAAAGCAAAGCTCCTGTGTTGATATCCTAACTCCCTTGTCTCAGAATGTGACCTTATTTGGAAATAGGGTTGCTACAGATGTAACTAGTTGGGGTGAAAGCATAGTGGCATAGGGTAGTTACTAGCCCACTGTGATGTGAGTTCTTATGAAAAGGGAGAATGCGGACACACATACGCAGGGAGAGGTCATGTGAAGATGAAGGCAGAGAGTGGGGTGATGAATTACAATCCAAGGATCACAAAGACTGATGGCCAACTGCCAGAAGTGAGGAGAGAAGCTTGGAACAGATTTTCCCTCGCAGCCCTCAGCAGGAACCAACACTGCCCACACTTGATCTCAGACTTCCAGCTTCCAGGACTGTGAGACAGTGCATTTCTGTTGTTTAAGCCTCTCGGTTTGTGGTACTTTGTTATGGAAATTCTAGGAAATGAATACAAAATTATATAGGTCAATGAATTGAATCTCGAGATTCAAAAAGCAAAATGAAAATGAAAGGGGTAAGGGAATAATTGGTTGGAGAAGGGAAAAGGGTGGGACAGCCTTGGCTTATCCAAGCTCCATGGGAAGAATTGCAATGCAGACCCCTGGGATTCTGGAGCAGCATTGTGCCACCTGCAGCAGAGCTGTGTACAACCTCTGAGGAACAGCTCTTGCAATGTTACTGAACCATGGAGGAAACACTTGGCCACAGTCACCAACTGATAATGTATCTGGAACTGCCTACTATGAGCTGCGCTCTGTCAGCGCTGTCAAGTTATGAAGTCAGACAGATTCAGTTACTGTCCATCGTGGTGTGAAAATACTACAGCTGGGGTTAAGCTTGTGTAGGACCAGAGAGCATAATCTGCAAGAACAGGTGGCATTTTAGATAGAGCGTGTGTGTGTGTGTGTGTGTGTGTGTGTGTGTGTGTGTGTGTGTGTGTATGCGTAGCAAAAGCAAAGACACTGGGGCAGCAATGAGCATTTATGGCAGGGTCCGTCCAAGAGCTCTCAACTCTTTTTTTGACATGCTTCACTTGTCCTAAGGGAAGAAAGCAGCCAGATTGCTCATTTCTCTGCCTTCCTTGCTTGGAATCTGTGAGGAAGCTTCTACCTCTTCCCTATTCATCACCTCATTGTGTTGTGTCTTTCTTATGTGCCACCAGGAGCTCATGTTTAATAAGACCTGAGCTGGTGGCCAAGGCCAGATGGGAATCCATGGAAAGTACACAGGAAAGGAGGAAAGAAAAGCAGGAAAGAATGAGTGCGTTGCAATTCCAGACTCTAGAGCTCAGGATACTGGGGGCAATGGGACCAGAGAGCTCCATGTATTGGGAGCCAATGAAGGCCAGAAATTCCTTCAGAAGTCATAAGATGAAGGGAGGTTGGTTTCACCAAAAGCAGTGGAAATAGAAATTCAGAAAGCAGGGCAGATACATATATTCAGACAGAGGCCTCTATAATTCAAGTATTTCTAGGACAATCTTTCTTACTAAACTGGGGAACCCAGGTTGTGTTTATTTGTTCATTCAACACACATTTATTGGGCACCAACCATGAGCCAGGAACTGCTTTAGGCATTGGGGTGCACAAGACAGATGAAAATTTCTGTTTCTGGGGCTGTAGCTCAGTGACAGAGTGACTGCTTAGCATGCACAAGACCCTTGTTTCCACCCCTAGCACGTCAAGGAAAGAAGAGAAAAGAATAGAAAAAGAAAATCCCTGTATTCACAGAGCTTATGATCCAATGGGGGAGGCAGACAATTAATATATAAACCAGTAAAACAGATGGCATGTCAGAGGTGTTAAGTGATAAGGTGCAAAGCAGGCAGAGGGCTAGCTTGTGCACAGGCCACGGCAGGAATAGCCAGGGAAGGTCTTGCAGACAAGGAATTGTAAAACAGGCACTTAAAGGATGTGAAAGAGCAATCCCTGTGGGTACCTGGGAAAGGGGTCCACGCAGGGGAAACAGCAAACTCAAAAGCTTGAAGATTGGGATGCTCCTGGTGCTCTCACAAGTATTGGATTTTAGTATCCCTGAACTAACTGACCTGAGTACAGATAAGCTGTTATTTTCTTTTTTTTTATTATTCATATGTGCATACAGGCTTGGGTCATTTCTCCCCACTGCCCCCAAGCTGTTATTTTCAGTCTTCAAATTTTAGTGGTTTGCATTTCAGACTATGTTAATGTTATCTAACTGTAGCTTCTAAGAGACACCAGTTGTCTAACAAAAATTTTATCTCTCATGACAGCATTACACTTACCATCCCTCCTCTGTCTACATACGGTGTGGAAGGAAAAGCTACTTAAGTGTGTCTTAATCCACAAACTTTGAATTTAAAAGACAATTAGTATCATGGTTTTTAGAAGTAGAAAATTTGAGTCCAGGTTCATTAACAGGATATGTGGCTGACCTGAGTAGTTACTTAACTTCTCTGAAGCCTTTGTTTCTTCATGTGTAGATGAAGATAACAGCAGCATCCAGCACACAAACCAGGAAGGAAATCAAATAAGACTGTGCATTTAAAAAAGTTTATATAGCAGGTACACTAACTGGGCATTCATCTGTTTCTTGATATTATTCATGCATAACAAATCATGTCAACAATTAATGGCTAAAAATAATTGTTTATCTGTTCATATTTCTGAAGTGTACTCAGGGCTTAACTAGGTGGCTCTGCTGATTTTGCTGGTGGGGGGTCACTCTTGTGGCCATGATAGAGCCAATTATATCACATGTCTGACCTTACTCACCCTCAGTTATGGCTTTTGACTGGAGTGTCTGGCTTCCTACCACATGGTTTCTCCCTTCTTAGCAGGATAATCAGTTTTTCTTTTACATGGTGATGGATGTTTTCAAAGAAGAATGACAGTTCTTAGGTCCTTTGAGGCCTGGGCTCAGAAGTCATGCAGTATCACTCTTGCCACATTTGATTGGCCAAAAGGAGTCACAAAGCCACCTGCGATTCAAAGGGAAGAGAAGTGGGCTTCACCTTTTAGTGGGAGGAGCTGTGATGTCACTCACATTACAGAAGGGCTTGCAGTAAGAATGGAAACAAGGCAATCCTTAGAAACAGCACACCAACTTTACCCTCCAGTCTCAGCAAATCACTACATCATGTGCAAAATACGCTCTTCCTTCCCAAGATCCCAGTCAGTTTTCTCATTACGTCATTGACCTTGAAGCCCACTAGCTTGCAATCTGCATCAAGCTCAGAAATCCCTAAGACCTCTGAGCGTGGCTCCTTAGGTGCAGCTTCTCTTGGTGCAAAGACTTTGAACTTAAAAGGCAAATATTCTGTGCCCATATGTCTAAAACCCAACAGCGAGAAAGTAATTAGACTTCATGGGCAGGTTTACTAAAAATGAAGAGGATGGGACCCGCAAAGTAACTGCAGAAAAATTATGAAGTCCATCTGCTTGCATGTTTGGTTATTCTATATGGATCAGAAAATGTTCTTGACAGGGTCTTGCTCCTGCTCCCTGAAATGATTATCCAGTCCATTGTTTTTATAACTGTTAGGTATCCCCCTGGACTCTTGGCTGTACTCTCTGACATGTATTTTCTTTCCTATAGGAAATGGTCCCATGTCTGTAGCAAAGTAGTTTTCTTAGCCTGATTCCTGCCTCTAAAAAGTGGACGTCTAGAAGACTCTTTTTAACTTTGACTTGTCTCTTCATTTTTAGTCCAACCTTGATAAAACTCTCTAAAAATCTGTGGGCTTCAATGAATCTTATTGGAGTTCACTCCATGTTCCCAAAGCCATGAGTATAATTTCTTTTGAAAGAGACCTCTCTTGGTGTTGCTGTAGATTGTATCTGCAATGTTCTCGCAATGGCCATGTATTAAAGGCTTAGTCACCAGCTGGCACTATTAGGAGATGACAGAATCTTTAGGAGATAGGGACTAGTGGGAAGTCTTCCGACTTGAAGGGGATAACGGGATCCCCATCCATTTTCTTTCATTTCTGGACATGAAGTGAATGAGTTTCCTCTGTCATATGCTCCTGACATGATGTGCTGCCTTGCCACAGGCCCAAAAGCAATGGGGTCAACTGATCATGGACTAAAATCTCTCAAATGGTGAGCTAAAATAAACCTTTCCTCTTTTTTAAGTTGGTTATCTCAGGTATTTTGTCACACAAGTGTGTTGATCTGCCACAACCAGATCCCAACTGAGAGAATCTAGTTGCTGCCTTTCTGAAGTTTGCCAACAGATTTTACAAGAATGCCCTTGTTTGATCTTCATGTTGAGGCGATTTCTCCTCTAAGAAACTTTGACTAGACAGACTAGGGATGAGAAACAGTTTAATTTTTTCTAAACCAGCAAATTCTGGGCCTTCTCTTTTTTCCCCCCCAAAATCTGCTTGAAAAACTGAGCGGTTTCTTTCTTAGCTCTGGTAGTTCCTTATCATACACAGCTGGAAACATCCCACTGATGTTTCAACATTGCATTGAGAGAGCTTCTTAACTTCATCAACAAGCTCATTAAGTAGTCTCTCTTTCAAGTTACCATAGGCAATGTTTTTTCAATTATTTTGCCACTCCTTAACACAGTTGCCCTTTCTCTAGTCTCTAATAATTTCTCACTATCTTTCTAGCATTTACTAAAAGATTATTCATCATTTCTCCAGGTTCTACTAACAACCCACCCACTACTTTTCTAGCTCCTACCTGCTGTCTTGTCCCAAAGCCAATGCCATAGGTTTTGGGTTTTTGTTATGGCGGTACCCCTTTTCTAGATATGAAATGTTTTAGCTGTTATCTATTGCTGTGCAGCAAATCACTCCAAATTTTTGTGGTTTCAAACAAGAACCATTTATTTGCTCATTTTTTTTTTTGTGGCTCAGTGATTTGGGCAGGCTTAGTTTGGAAGGCTTATCTCCATTCCACATAGTGTTGGCAGAGTTAAATCATATACTTGCGGTCAGTTGTCAGTTTGTGAGATGGATCATCAATGTGGCCTCACTCATATCCCATCCAGTTGGCTGGGTCTATCAACTGAGGTGCTTCTGTTCTTTTCCATGTGGCCTCTCTTCCAGAAAGTCTGGGCTTTCTATGTGGTGGTGGCAACATTCCAAGAGAATAAGCCTCAGTGTGTGAACACTTATAAATTCCTGGTTTGTTTCACATTTGCTAATGTCCCATTGGCTGAAAAGAAAGCCACATGGATGAACTCAAAGTGGACTAAGCATGGGAATAGGTTTTGTGAGGCATGATCCATTGGGGACCCATTCATTCTACAATCCATCACATTTCAGGTCCTCATGGATCTGTTCTTGCTGACATTCATACTTGGTTTGTGTTAAAAAAGTTCTGATGCTTACCCTTACCCTGATCTTGTTCTCTTCTTCCAGATATGTGGGAGGATTACAATTATTTCCCTGTCCTCCTTAAGAGCAGAGTCATAAGACCAGACTAGTGGTGCCAGTGGGTTACGGGTGAAGAGTTTAAGGTATTTCTGAAGAGACAATATAATTGCTGGCATGAGCATTTACAGACTTGTGTTTCCTTCTACACCATGAGAACCCTGAAGCTTCTGTTGAGAACATTGTAGTTTCTTTTGACTGGCTGGGAGTTTAATGATGAGTACAGGAAACAGAGTCCCTTACCTTAATCTCCACACTTTGCACCTATGCAAAGAGCTAGAAATGGGCCTTTACAGTCTTAAGCCATGAGACTTTGGTTGTGTTGGTTACCATAGACTAATACACAGCCTATATTGATGAATACAGATCCTCAGTTTCTCTGAGCCCTGGGTCAGGTCTAGCTCCCAACAAGAAAGGGAGTACATAGACCATTGAGTCTTGAACAGAAAAGATGGAGAAACAGGGGAAGGAAAATAACACTGAGCCAATGAGGAGCCTGCCTTTTTTTCACCAAGCATTTATGAAATGCCATCTGTATGCTAAAGCTCCTTGTACTGCCCAGAGTATATGAAGATGCATAAGTCCTATGGTGTGAAGGTGAACAGGCTACGAGGAAAGCTGAACATAATCAATGAACCACAGGAAAGAGTGATGACAGCCACTGAACAGTGGTACTGATTTTTTAGTTTCTTTTGTAATTGACTAATTGTGTCTGTGGCAATTTCCATAGGGAGATTCTAGTCATGGAGTCTGAGGTGGTAGACTCTTTGGAGTAAGTGTGTGGCTAGCCTCCCAAGGTGACATCGTTGAAGGCGAGCACTCATCTGGATTCATAAGGTTTGTGGATTATTTAAAAGTCAGTCTCATTACTTTATAATCACATTTCAGATTCAATCCTTAAAGACGACAAATACGGAGATATAACACAGCTCTTCTGAGGATGCGTTTTGCAATTTTGAGGCAAGAACTGTGGCTGACATGGGAAGGTGCTTCTGAACATTCAGTGTCAGCCCAGAGCCAATGGCCATAGGAGGTTGGACAGCATTCATGGCTAAGCTTTAAGATTCTGACACAATAAAGTATAGGAAGGTATTAACCCATGAAATAATGACTTCCAACTAGAGTTGGTTCTTGCATTTTAAAGGCAGATCTGCCTTGGAATGTCTGGGATCAGCAGGCTGAAGTTGTTCAGGAGGGCATTTCCTAAGATCAGACCCAACAGCATACTGCCAGTTGGAGTGTGGGACTTAACCAAAAGGTGGGAGCCAGGTAGGGGTTGTGGATGGGGTAGAGTTTAACTAGACATAATGGGTGCGGATTTTATTCTATAACCTGAGATATAGTTCCAATTTAGTTTATTCTGAGCTCACCAGAATTATTTCAGGCCAATGGAAAATTCAATCTTAGTCAAAATTGGGGTCCTTTCTTTCCACACTATGCCTTGAGTTGTGAGTCATAAAACCATAAAAAGTGTAGAATGTTTTGCAGGGTACCCTCTGGTGTTCAGTCCACAAGAATGTGGCCACTTTTGAAGCTCACATAGTCCCTTAAGGCTCAGCTGCCTTTGTGTAAGCTGGTGCCTATGACCAACTTGTATGAGCAGTAGCCCTTTGCCTAGGTTGTAATCACCTAGATGTACCCCAGAGAGCCATTTACCTCTGAGACCCGGCATCTCCTACAGATCATGTAAAGGAGGAGGACATGGATGTTTTCAACTCCTGGATTCTATGCATCTTTGTCCCCACCTAGTCTTATCTTTCCAGCCCTCTCTAATATCTGGCTGTCATGGTGCTGTCCCTCTGCTGGCTCAATCCTAAGCCTCAGTAACATCCTCTTTTCCAACAACCCATTATTTTTGTTTTTTTTCAAGATCGTACACTTTGAAAAACAAAGGTGTTTTTAACCTTATGGGCAAAAGAAGCACACTTTCTAGGACTCAGAGCCTTACTCTCTTGGAAAGAAAAAAGAGAAAGTAAGAAAAAAATAAATACACACACACACATATCTATCTATCTATCTATCTATATATGTACATATGCATATATTCATTGTTACCCATGTGTGTATTGAACATAAAAAGAGGAGTAAGAGATTAGGTAAATGTTTTTGACAATGGTCAAACAGGCTACAGAGTGGTCACCATTGCAGAAGCATTACTTCCAAGACCATGCAACATGCCACCATGCTCTCGGTTGTCTTTCACCCATAGGGATAGGCTTCTAAAGTAACCAACTGGAGCTAGGCATGCAGCGTGTCAGGGTCCAGGAGGAATTTTCTACAACTGGAAGACTTCTAAAGGGTTGCTTTTTCTATTCCATGGCTGAGATAATCAGTTTTTTGTCACTGTGACAAAATACCTGAGACAAACAAGTTAAAGGAAGAGGATTTATTTTGGCTTATGGTTTGAAAGGTTTTAGTCCACAGTTACTTGACCCTGCCACTTTGGGCTGGTGGTGAGGCAAGCAGCCTGTGGAGAGGCAAAGCTGCTCACAGCATGTTCAACACATAGAGGAAGAGAGAGGGGGGTGGGGAGGGGGTGGGGAGGGGTTGGGGAGGGGGCGGGGAAGGTTGGGATCTCCCAAGATCTCCTGGGAGGGCATACTCCCAATCACCTAACTTTCTCCAATTAAGCCCCGCCTCCGACTTTTTCCACCACCTCTCAATACTGCTATTAACTGGGACCAAGCCTTTAACACATGGGTCTTTGGGAGACATTTGAGATCCTAACCATAACAATAGCTTTTGATAGCATTTATCTGGAGCCTGCCATGTGTCAGATGATGTGTGAGACATGTGGAGGGCTCTGGGCTCAGGCAGGAATAGCCATAATGTGGTGAAGGCTTAGGCAAAAGGATGCTAGGACTCTGTGTTTGGCCCTGAAGGCAGTCCTCAAGCTTGTGTCCGTTCCAGTGTTGGGGGAACCTGTCAGGACTTCAGGCAGCAGTCTGGTTCCCCCAGCCGGGTCTCAAACCTCCCTGATTGTGTTTCCCTAAGAGCTCCTTCAGATATGGTCTCTGCTGTCTTCAAGATAACCTCGGAATCCGGGTCTCTTCACTTTGTAATTTGCTGTTACAAGATTGTTTTCTCCCCTTCCTTGTCACTGTGGCCCTCAGGTCAGATACTTCCCTCCATGGTCTGAGACTGGAGAGTTGTGGTGCAGGATCCTTGTGGCCCCCACAGCACCCCATCACATTCAGATGCAGGTAGAGTGGTCAGCAGGGGCGCCTGTGCAGACGGCTGGAGGATGCGCTCTGTGCACTCACTGCCCTCCCCCAGTCATGAGCAAGGCCACAGGGGGACTCTCCACTTCTGGGACCCCCAGCTTCATTGGAAGTTAGGTTCAACTTTTTCCATGGTCTCTCATTTTTAAGACATCTCTTTCTCTTTTTCTTCCAGATTTTCCCTTTTAGCAATGCTCATCTGCTTCTGGGGTGCCAGCCTCTTCCTCCTCTTCTTTGTTTTTCCTCTTCCTCATCTTCCTCCTTCCCTCTCCTTTTTTCCTCTTCTCATGTAGGTCTACAGATTTACAATAGTCCTAGCCATTGAGATCACAGGTCCAGAGCTAGCTTGGAGTGAAATATCATAGATTCCTGTACGAGGTTATTTTTAATTCCATTTTACATGCTTAGTTACCATAATGGATTAACTGGTTTGTGCAACTTCATTAAGTGTGTAGAAGTATAGAGTTGCCTAGAGCATCTGGTAGGGGGTGCAAGACCCTGAGTGGAAAAGATTCTCTAGCCACCCTCAACTTGACTCAGAGTTCCTTTCTCTTGCATGTCTGTGGACTATTTCATCATCACATTTGGGTAAACTTCTGTTTGCTAGTTTCTCTCAGTGCCTGACTGGTGCATCTTTATGTGTGATTCTGGATCCCTAAGAAGGAACCCCAAGATCTAGTTAATGATAACAGGGATGGCAAAGGGAGCAAAGATTTCCTGCTGTCTTTGGATTGACATTTTCATCTCAGAGTCTCTCATGTGGGAGCGCCCTAGGTGAGCATGGGTTAGAGGTTTCCAAGTCAGCATTATTAGTGTCCAAAAGAGAGGGAAAAAGTGTTTCTTCTCTTTATTTGGTCCTTTCTTGGTAACAGAGGTCTCAGTTTTATTTTTCCAGAATAATCTAGACTCAATTTCTTAGTTCCCCGGAAGAAAACTAGGCCCAAGACACAGGGATCCAATTTTAGGCAGTGTTAAGACACACTGGTATCTTCTCTCTTCTCTGTGTTATTTGATAGCATTTGCAAGTGCTCATGTCAGGGGAAGCTTTGTAATCCTTAAAATCTGTCACCTAATTTTTCTATTTATATGTCTTTATGTTTGACTAATTCATTTCAGAGAAATAAAACCATAGCCTCCTGGTGTCAGTGTCAGAGCTGGCTCCCAATCATGTGGGTGGCAAAGATGGAACAGGAAGAGGCTTCCTTAGCTCCTGCAAGGATCATGGAGGTGGAAGGAAGGTCAGAAGCATTCATGCTGGGGAAAATCTAAAGATAGAGAAACTGGAGTCTCTTCTGGAGACTTAGAAACTTGCAGAGACCAGTCAGTGAGCAATAGCTGGGAGAAGAGATCATTGGGGTTGCTGTGGGTCTGGTGAACCCATAGATGCCTCTGGCTATGTCTTATCTTCCTCTTGCCATTTTGCTTTGATTACTTTCCACTGTCATTAATTCTGCATTCATATTAGTGCCATGAAATGTAATTGGTTCAGATATGTCTCCGTCCAAGTCAATCTCAGATGCTGTGGTTGGCTGGTTAAACTGGGAAGCTGTCATAGAGGTATGGGGTTGTATTTAATTCTAATGCTTTGGACAGAGTACAGAGAAAGACACTCCATGAACCTCACTGATGGAGAAGAAGCAAGCAGGGTATGTTTTTAGGACTAGAGTGACCTGTGGTTTGTCAACTATTTATCCATGATACCTAAAGTATAAACTTTTCCTTAGTGGATGCCTTTAATCCTTCTCATGTTCTGATGCCAACAGCTTATTATGCCAAAGATGCTTAGTAAATGTTCGATGCTCTGGAAATAACACTTCTTTAACACAGCACAAGTTTCTTTGTCTCTGCCATTCCCACCATTAATGGCTTTGTGGCAGGAAGGGATTTCTTTCCTGGGGATTGTGTTAGTCAGATGTTTTGTCACAGGAACAAATACCTGAGATAAACAATTTAGAGGAGGAAAGTTTTATTTTGGCTCGTGGTTTTAGTCCATAATCAGTGGTCTGTTGTTTTGGGGCTATGGTGAGGTAGACCACCATGGCAGAAGGGTGTGGTAGAGGAAAGCTGCTTACCTTATGGCAGCCAGGAAGCCAGAGAGGAAGACAGGGAGGGTCCAGGGAAAGATAAAGCTACCTAGGACACACTCCCAACAACCTACTTCCCCAGCCAGGGTCACCTCTTAAAGTTTCCAGGATCTTCCAAAATCGTGTCACCAGCTGGAATCAAACCTTCAACACATGAACCTGTGGGACACATTTCATATTGAAGTCATAATGTGGATCCAGACTGAAATATGGAGATTGGTTTGATAACTTCCCCAAATAAACACTAACCAACAAATAACAACAAAACCAACTCAAAAGTATGGTCTAAGAAGTTTTGGATTACTGTCTTGTATGATGGACAAGAATGAGATACCTTCTCCCCTCCAACAAAGGTGATGCTAATTCCAAAAAACATGCTGGGTGTTGTGATACACACTTGTAATCTCAGTGCTTGGGAGTTTGAGGCAGGAGGATTGTGGTTTGAGGCCAGTCTGGGCTATGTAGTGAGATCCTATAGCAAAAACCACATCATACACACAGAGAAAAAGAGGAAGAGGGAGAGGGAGAAGATGAGGGAGAGAGAGAGAGAGAGAGAGAGAGAGAGAGAGAGAGAGAGAGAGAGAGAGAGAGGACTCTAAGAAACAGCAAGTGATAGTGGCTCAGGCTCCAAACAGAACCATAACACTGATTTGAGCATTAATCGCTGTTTAAACAATTGTGACTTGAAATTTTCTTCTTGAATCATTCCACTCTCTTAAGTTATTTTGCACTCTTTTGTTCTGGACCACTCTTTTGAGGCCACGGTAATGCAGATGTCTGATCAGGACAGCTTTCTACAGCTTAGATCTTGGGAGCTGAACCCCTCAGGAAATGAGGTTCTCTCTGTGGGCAGCGTCAGTGGGAGCAGTGATGAAAGAGGCAGGCTGAGACTCTTCACTCGAAGGAGAGGATTAATTATGAATCTCGTCCAACTTCTCTATCCCTGCCTAGCACTATCACCAATAATTAAGAGCTGACAACACAGCCGTTTTCAATGAGAATTTTCACCTGGGAAATTCAAAGTTAGAAACCTCATCTGAAGATCCATCTTAACACCATGGTAGCAAAGTGCGATGAATCCACTGGATGCTTGAATGTCAAAGCACTTGAGAAAATATTCAAGAGGACAAATGTGTTACAGTGGAACAACGTAGGGCTTAGAGGCAGACAGGGTTTAATTTTGCGTCCTGGTCCTCCCACACCATAGTCATATCGTGTGCAGCAAGTGATGTCAACTTTAGGATTCTTCATTTTCTCAGCTGTAAAAATGAAGGTTAATAGACTACCCACTATACAGTGAGCAACTATGATTAATTATCGTGAAATGGAGATAATATAATAGCCATAACTTTAGAGAGCCTCAACTGTGATGTTTTGTATGTTGTTATCTGCATCTCACTTTAATCCACACAATATCTGAGTAAGAAAAGATCTGAATCAAATTTCTCTTCCATATCTCTCTGTGAAGCACACACATGTATACATATGCATACCTATGACATTTAGGAAAATGAAATATGTCAGAGTAGAAATAGGAAAATAATAAAGGTGGGGGTGAGACCGGCACTTAGAGGCATGGAATGCATTTGGAAGCATTAAGTGACATGTGTGACATGTGCCTTAACCTTCATAATCCCTCCACCACCTCCCTAGAGACAGTCAAAATCTAGATCAGATTTGGTATTACAAAATGGAGCTTTGTGAACCAAGAGGAAATTAATCACCTGAATAGACCTATAACACAAAATGAAATTGAAGCAGCAATCAAGAGTCTCCCCAAAAAGAAAAGTCCAGGACCTGATGGATTCTCTGCTGAATTCTATCAGACCTTTAAAGAAGAACTGATACCAACCCTCCTTAAACTGTTCCACGAAATAGAAAGGGAAGGAAAACTGCCTAATACATTTTATGAAGCCAGTATTACACTTATCCCAAAACCAGGCAAAGATACCTCCAAAAAGGAGAACTATAGGCCAATCTCCTTAATGAACATTGACGCAAAAATCCTCCACAAAATAATGGCAAACTGAATTCAATAATGTTATCATTCGCTGGTAAATGGATGGAATTGGAGAACATCATTCTGAGTGAGGTTAGCCTGGCCCAAAAGACCAAAAATCGTATGTTCTCCCTCATATGTGGACATTAGATCAAGGGCAAACACAACAAGGGGATTGGACTTTGAGCACATGATAAAAGCGAGAGCACACAAGGGAGGTGTGAGGATAGGTAAGACACCTAAAAAACTAGCTAGCATTTGTTGCCCTTAATGCAGAGAAACTAAAGCAGATACCTTAAAAGCAACTGAGGCCAATAGGAAAAGGGGACCAGGAACTAGAGAAAAGGTTAGATCAAAAAGAATTAACCTAGAAGGTAACACACATGCACAGGAAATCAATGTGAGTCAACTCCCTGTATAGCTATCCTTATCTCAACCAGCAAAAACCGTTGTTCCTTCCTATTATTGCTTATATGCTCTCTACCACAAAATTAGAAATAAGGGCAAAGTAGTTTCTGCTGGGTATTGAGGGGGTGGGGGGAGAGGGAGAGGGCGGAGTGGGTGGTAAGGGAGGGGGTGGGGGCAGGGAGGAGAAATGACCCAAGCCTTGTATGCACATATGAATAATAAAACAATAAAAAAAACCAGCAAGAGTCATAGATGTTGGGGAAAGTCTTGTAAAGAGGTTTGTCCAGAAGAAGTCTGAAAAGTCAGAGAGTAGAGAGAGAAGCTGCATAAAAGACTTCCAGTCAGCCAGGTGCCGGGGTACATGCCTGTAATCCCAGCTCTTTGGGAAGCATAAATAGGAGGATTGTGGTCCAAGCCCACCCAGAAAAAAAAAACAAAACAAAATGGAGCTTTGAAATACATAAGCAAGACTGTCATTTGAGAGAAAAAGACTCCTTGGGGTCAAAAGTCAAGATCTTGAAGGAAACAGAGCATGAAGTTTCTGGAAAGAACAAATGGGAGCCTGACCATTTAGCCCAACTAGGCAGAGCTCACTGTGGCTGGCAGACAGAAGAAGCAGAAGCAGCCAGAGGTTTAGGCACTGTGTGCCCCCCAGGCGAGGCCACCGGCCCTAAAATAATCTGTGAGGAGCTGGGCATGGTGGCTCACACCTGTGAGTCTAGCATTCTGGAGGCCGAAGCAAGAGGATTGTGAGTTAGAGGCCAGCTGGGGCTATGTATCAAAATCTTGTGTCAAAACAGAAACAGACACAAAATCAGGAAGAAAGGAGAGGATGTCAGTGATGATGAGAAATCACAGAAATGAGGATCAAACCATCCACACAACTGGTGACCAGGGCCAGAGGCAACCCATTGCTCTGTCCTCGTCCATTCTGGATGCTATAATAATTTATAAACAGCAGAAATTTATCACTCACAGTTTTGGAAATAAAAAGTTCAAAAATCAAGACACTAATAGATCTGGTGTCTGATGAGGGATAGGTCTCTGCTTTAAAGATGGTGCCTTCTCTGTGTGTGTGTGTGTGTGTGTGTGTGTGTGAGCAATACTGGGGTTTGAACTCAAGGCATTGTGCTTGCGAGGCAAGTACTGTACCATGTGAGCCACACTGCCAGTCCAAAGATGGTGCCTTCTTGCTATGTCCTCATATGGCTAAAAATGGAAGGACAAAAATGGCCAAGCAAGAGGGAGAGAGATGATGGGGGCAATGTAAATAATATACAATATAAGTCTAATAGGAACTGTCACTATGAATCTTTCCTGTAAGATGTATATTTCCTAATAAAAATTTCTATATAAAAAAAGAACTGGGTTAAAAAAATGGTCAAGCAAGCTCCCTCAAATCCTTTTTATAAGGTCACTCATCCCACTATGAGCTAATCACTTCTCAAAGTCTCCACCTCCGAATATATTCCCATCCTCCAGCCTGTGGTCAGAACTGGATGGTCCAAAGTTCTTATTTATAGTATAAACCTCATGCCATGATCCTTCGAAGGCTGTGTCATTTAATACTGCTATGACTTAAATGGACACTTAAAATGTGCTTTCCCCTCTGTTCTCTCTGCTGTGAGTCTCAGCAATCTAATCAGAAGTTCCTAAACCAAACCTTGGTATTTTTTGTTTCCTTTTATGTTGTTGTTCTGTGAAATCAAACTAAATTTGGCCTGACAAAGCCTCCATACTCCTTCTTAAGTGAACTGCAACTAAACTCAGTACATAAACAAACTGAAAACCTAACTTAGGAATTTGCCTTTGTAACAAATAGCTATATCTTAGCCAATCACAGCAACTTAGCTTTAGTCAAATTTGATTCTAATAAGGCAAATACCAGGTTTTAAGCAACTGAGATGCTCTGTACCTTATTTCCATTTTCTGCCATATCACTTTTTCTGTCTATAAATATTGTCTAGCCATGAGGCAGCTCTAGAATCTCACTGAACTCTTCTGGTCCTAGGGGATTTCCTACCTGATTTCCGAATCAATCTTTGCTTAACTCAACTCTGTTCAATTTAGTTTGTCTAAAGTTTTTCTTTTAACAGTTGTAACAGTGCTTCCTAGAGGGAGGAAATGGAGGTTTCTAGTAGGATTTGAATGGCGACTAACCAGTCATCCACAATATTATTTGCCTACAGATACATGTCGTATGTTCTAATAACTTCTTGGGATAAGACCTAAAGTTTTTTTTTAAGATCTTCAAGGCCAATGCCAAGGGAAAAATAATTTCAAGATTAATAATGTCTGAAATTTTTAAAAAAATGTAATTGTTTAAGGGTGGCAGGACTTTCTCTGATTTGAGATCCATAAAAGTTCTACCAGGGATTTTCACAGAAATATACTGTCATGAAGTTGGTAATACTCAGGAAATCTTGACAATGGACAAAACAATGCCTTCTCTCCAGTCACTGTTTATGACGTAGTCTAAGTGTGTCATTAAGTGAGCTGTAAACCATCAAAATATGTAATAGTAAGTTTAAAAAAACCTTCCTCAAGGGTTTAAATCTGATGAGCTTATTTGACCCAAGAATAAATTTAAGAGTACTTAGAGCACTTTTTCCTCAAAGTGTAGACATTTGAGAAATGAGATTTCTCTCATGGTATGCTTTAAATGCAGATTCCTAGGTCCCACTCTGAACAGATGAATTGTGTTCTCTAAGAGTAAGACCCAGGACTGTATTTCAAACAAGTCTCCTAGGTGATCCTATGTATACTAGCTGATTTTTCACCTTTTATTCTATGCCATAGACCCTTGGCAGCAAGGAGAAGCCTGTAAACCAAAAATAATGTTTTTAATGCAGAATTCAAATACACAAGATTGTGAAGGAAACCAATTATGCTGAAAACAATTACTAAAATAAACTTGGGAGAAGAAATAGCTGTGTTTCCTCATTGATGCATTAAAAAACAAAATCTAACAGCAGGTCTAAAAACCTTAATGGATTTGAAGAAATGATGAGTATAAATGATATTTTGAGATGTGTGAAACTCCTGTCATGTGACATGATATGAAAGCTTGTGACTTCCCTTGTGACAAAGTCAAGGGTACTGCCAGTCTTCCTGTGGCTTTTGCCTACAGTCATAATTAAAGGAAGTTAGTGAAAAAGTACAGATATTTTTTTCCCCTCAACCTCATGACCCCTTTCAATGTATAAACCACAGATTATACATGTGTGGTGAGGTAGATGAAATGCATGACCTTTTGGACGTCTTAACATAAACAAATGTAGGTGTGTATGCACATGCCCGCACACGTATGTGGTATTTTTGTAACTACTCCTGACATAGATTGAAAATTGGCTATTTAAAGTTATAGTCTTGGTGAGAATGAGTGCAGCTAGCCCATTGTTGGCATTTCTTGACAGTCATATGCTTTGGCAGTCACAGAGACCAAGGCTAGGTTAAAGTAAAAGTATGGAAATGAGCATAAACACATTCAGAGCGTGTGACTGGTTATTTGGAGCAAGTACTTTCAGCCTTCCTCCATGAGAATATGAGGTCTGTTTCAGAATGGGCACAAATAGGTAGGTGATCGAGGTCCAAGTTCTGTATATGGAGCATCCTAACAATGGTTTTGTCCTGGAAAGATTTCAAGGGTTACCAGTCACCCATGGAGACCATAAAAACCCCAACAAAAGACAGCAGTGCTTTCCAAATTGTGTTCTGCAAAACATGTGTCTGAGAAGATGTTCAATAAAAACATGTTTTTGTGGTCAAATTAATTTTGAGAAATGTTTCATCCTAAATATTTCCTCTTGATTATTTAAGGCCGACTGGCAATGCTGAGAAATGAGTAGGTGAGTAAACCTGTTTTATTTTGCCTAGCTCAGTAGTTTCCTATCTGCAGTAGGCATCTGAGGACACATTTAATGAATGCCTACCCTCTGAGTTATGCATTAACTGGTCTGGAATGGACATCAACTTTCTCTTCAGTGTGCTCAGGCTCACGAGCATTGGTGAACATGTTATTGAAAGCTTCCTTTATCACTGACCTTGTATTAGGTCTTAGAGCACCTGTAACCAAGTACGTTAAACTGGGTGCCTCAAAATAATGGAAATGTTCATGCTTTTGGGGGTCAGAAGTCTGAATCAAGGTTAAGCTGGGCCATGCTCTCACAAAGGCTCTAGGGGAGGATCTGTTCCATATCTTTCTACTGGCTTTTAGAGGTGGCCATTCATTCTTACTGTTCCTGGTCTGTAGTTGCATCTCTCCGGTCTCAACCTTTGTTTTGTTTTTGGTGGTGCTAGGGTTTCAACCTTTATTGTTACATGATCTCTTCTCAAATCTCTCTCTCTCTCTCTCTCTCTCTCTCTCTCTCACTCTCCTCCTTATAAGGATGCCATTGGTACTGTATTAAGAGCCTACCTTATTCTAACTAGTATGGATTTAATTTGATTATATCTGCAAAGACTATTTCTAAATAAGTTCACATATACAGATCCCGATTGTTGGGAAGAATTTAAATCTATCTTTCTTGGGGACACAAGTCAACCCCTAAGAGACTTCTTTTGACAAGAGTCCTTGGAACACACTTTGAGAAATGCTGCCCTCCAGAATTTAAAATTATGAGTAATGTGGCTTTCTGGTAAAACCACCAAGATAAATTATTTACACATTCTATCCCTTGGTAACTGAACAATTCAAATTGTGGTACAGAATTGTTGGGGTAAGAGATGCTGAAGAATGTTTTCCTATGAAGATGGTTTTGGTTTTAGAGTGGTTTATCTAAAGGCATTCTTTCTGACCTGAATGAACTGCCACAGATCTTCTGTTTCAGCCACATCTGCTCTGGACAATGAACAGCTATCAGCAGTGGAGAAGAACACATGTCTATCTGTTCTCAACAGTTGTGTAACTGCCTCCTGTGTATCCAAGATGGTAGCAAGCTATCAGGTATATGTTCAAAAGTACAGGGCCCCAAATGCACCTCTGTATCACAACCCTCAAAACATCACCTAAACTGCAAAGAGCTGAGTTCTGTCCCCTGATTCTCTAGGTCATATTTAAATGCAGGGTTTCATAGTCTGGGAGATAGAGTGGTCCAGTGGAAAGATGGAGCTGACATTGAAACCCAAGCTCTGACTCTAGGCCTGTGTGTTCTTTCCATCCTGCCACCATATTTCTCTGAAAATGATAATGTTTACTTTCTAAGATTGCTGCAAGGGTTAAATGAGATGCTGTAGTGCTTGCAAATGAAAAGTTCGGAAAAGAATCATTATAGAGGATGAAAGCACTAGCTTTAAGTTTTTGTTATTGCTATCACTAAGGAACGTAAGCTGATAATCAGCATTGGCTTTGGGCAGCATTATAAAGTCAGGGTCGTGGCTGCCTGCCTGCCCACATCCCATTCTCTGGCATTTCTATCCTTAAATCTTACCTGCCTTTGCTAAATGCGGCTCTGTGGTTGACCTGCTGATGTGAGTTTGTGTGGTTCTGGCTGTATAAAATGGAACTGCTGATTTCAACAGCCCTGTTATTAGGGTCAGAGGAGGCTCTGGTTAGAAAACAGAAGGAAGCAACCCCTTCCTGTAATCAGAACCCCGAGCCATTGGGAAGGGGCTGCAGAGAGGTGGAGGCAAATGGTGGATGCCCGGCTTGCCCTTGGAGAGAGCTTTCTTAGAAACCCGATTTATGAGAATCCTTCTGGATTCTGGAGGACAGGGCTTAGGAAACTAGAGCTCTGGGGTGTGGTCAAGAATAAGGGATGCTAGGCCCAGATACTGCAGGTAGCCATGCTGTCTCTCAGCCTGTGTCCTAGATTTCATGTGCTAGAGATCCACTGGAAGGCGATATAAAAGGAGAGGGAAATGTACTATTCAAAAAAACATACCCAGAAAACATCTAAAAGGCAATAGCTCCTCCAGACTGATGTTCCCTCCCCAGGCTCCTTTACTTTTGGGTTGAGACTTCTCAGTGCCAGGAATTTCCTGGCAAAATGAAGATATTCCTGAGGGTGGAAAGGTACTTTTATCAGTGGATAATATTTGGAGATGGATTTATTAGTTCTCAAGCCTGGAGGAATTTGTAACTAAGTTGTAAGTCCTGAAATGCATATCCAGTGCAATCTTCCTATGAGGTACCTTTAAATGTTTGTGGAGTCACAGGTGGATTAAAGGAGATGGATAGAGACCAACCACACCATGAGGGAGACAGAAGGAGAGGAAGGGTATCAGTGTTACTTGGGACCTTGATAACTTAGGGAAAAGAGAGATTCAAGGAGCTACAAAGAAAAGACAGTGTGATGTCAATGGTGTGAAAATAGAAAGATTTGGGTTCATGTTGTCATTCTGCCACTTATCATCTGATCATATTCAAGTCTCATTAACCTCTCTGAGCCTTGGTTTTGTTCACTGTAAAATTGGGTACTGAGACTGCAATACCTCACAGGACTGCTGTGGTAATATGCAAATACAATGCCATGTGATGCTTTCTAGATGGTAAAAAGATAGACATTACTAGTGCTATTATGTAAGGCAGAGCATACTCAGTGCTATGACAACTTGCTTCATGTTTGCGTGAAAATGACACTCAATGATGCTGACTAGCTCTTGTATCTGGGAAGTGTGTATATGTGTCACATGGGAAATATTGGTGTCTTGTATAGGACTCTATTTTAGTTCACAGTTCAGAAAGTGAGTTCCTTCCAAAACAGACAAACAAGTGAGCTGTTGGTGTGAAACCCAGACAGAGCTCCCTTGTTAGACATGGAGAGCTCCAGGGTCACATGGTCATTCCCTTCAAGGTGAAGCAGGAACTAGAAATTTGCAGAGAACATTGAGAAAAAGTAAACCTTTGTGGAGAAGGGAGCTCAGGTGGAGATGACTGAGCACTAAATAGAGTACTTAGGCCAGATAGGAAGGCGAGGATCAACATTTTGGCGGCAGGGGGGCCCTCCCTTGACTCCCAGGACAGCTTAGCATGAGCAGAAGAGAATCTAAGCAGGCAGAACTTGACCCTCAAGTGCTTTGGACCAGGACATCCTAGGCTGCTTAGGGTGGAGGTACTGCAGGCTGATGGCAGAACTTCTGTGTGGCTTTCAGTGTGCACTAGAAAGCTAGGTGTTGTTCATGAGCTTAGTTTTCCCTGAGTTTTGCACGAATTCGCTTTGACCCACCTATTTGTTATTTTCATAAAATCCCAAGTGAAAGAAAGTGTATCATTCTATATGAACCTGACTTGTTGGAGGCTACTGATAATCAGATTCAAGACTCTGATTCCACTAACATCAGGCCAGGTAAGGAGCATGTCTTAAAGAACATATTCAGTCTGACTCATTTCTGTCTAGGAGAGCCAAAGGTTAGAAACACATGAAAAAATGGTATATTCACTCCAGTTGAGGAGAAAAGGTAGGCTTCTTGGAGGATGGGTCTTAAGGAAAAGATGGTGCTGCAATTTGAAATTCCCCAATAAATCCATGTGGAAATATAATCCTCATTGAGTGCTATGAAGAGGTGAGAAAGGTGGAGCCTTTAAAGGTGACTTGGTCACCAGTTATTCATGGATTAATTGGTTAATGGATTACATCCAGAGTGGGTCTTTTAGAAAAGCCAGTCCGGTTCTGACTTTTGGATGCTCCCTCTTACCATATACTGCTTTTGGACTCTTCTGAGTCCCCACTGAAAAGAAGGCCCTCACCAGAGGGCCTTCCAGCCTCCAGAACTGTGAGCTCAATAAGCATTTATTTATTTATTTTTTACAAATTACCCAGGCTGTGATGGTCAGTTATCATATCATCCAACTGACTAAGACAAGTGGAATATTGATATATGGGGTGAGCTTAGATCCACAGAATGGAGTGAAGTCCAGAGAAGACAGAGCTGGGGGTGATGTCAGAATGGCTGTCTTGAGCAGCAGGGAAGCAGAGACTCAGGTGACATGGGGATATTAGTGAAGGAGTGATAAGTATGGACTAATGAGATATCTTGAGGATAGAACACAAGTCTAAACATGAAATTCATTTATGTTTCATAAACTTCTTATGCACATAACCTGAAGGTAATTTTACATAATATTTGTAATATTTTGTGCATGACAAAAAATTTGCATACATTGAATCATCAGACTTTTGGCTTCACATTACCATTTGGAAAGTTAGGGCATTTGGGATGTCTGATTTTCAGTTAGAGGGCTCTACCTGTACTATCAATTCTGCTAAACAGATAGAGGAGACTGTAAAGAATCTAGAACAGAGATGAGGGAGAACTCCTGCTGGTGGCTTCAGGATCTAGGATTCTCACCCTTCGGGTGCCACTCATTGCTTGTGTAACTATTATACTTCTCTGTTTTGTCACCTGGAAGGAGAGAAGGTTGGGGAGAGTGGTCAATGAGAGGCCATCCAGCTCTGGAAGTCTGAGCATCTATGTCCTATTTACATGGTGGTGAGGGTGACCTAACTGTCCTACACCACATGACCAAAGCTGACTGCCTCATGCAAACCCAGACAGGGTTTGGCTTCTAGAGTGACATTATTGAGAAAACAATCAAGCAGCTTGCTTGATCTTCCTACATTGCTTGATGTAACTTGGCCCCACATCTGCAGTTTAAGTTTAGCAAGAAACAACTCCCTAAACCCAAGGCAAGGGAAGAAGTTGGCGCACAGATGGAAAAATGAGAACCTGGAGGAGAATAAAGAGAAACTCTCTGTGGATGCCTTTGGACTTGAGACTCAGGGCATCCAGCCCTGTCAGTCTGACCTCTGGATTCACGCATTTTGGGGTGACTGGAGACTTAAAAAAAGGGTGAGTCATCCTCTTTCCTTTTCATTTTCCCAGTGAAAAGTTTCCTCAAAGAAATTCTAGTAGCGGAAATGATGGCATAATTGCAACCCTGCTCTGTTGCTACAATGTTTTCCAGCTGCTCTTACTATTTATTTCCCCCTCAGGACCTGCTTACTTTTCAGGAGGAGAGGGTGTTTAATAACAAGGTTGCTGAGAAAGGTCATTTCCAGGGAGCAGAGACTTGCAGTCTGCTTTGAAATGCTCCTTGGGTGTCCCCACCTCCAAAGAAGGGACAGGTTGCTCAGTATTCACTCAAGCAGGAGGTGACTCCACTAATCACTCACCCTTCAGTCCCTGGGGAGGACTATCCACAGCCTTTGCCCCTTGCCCTTTGCTTACTTTTCCCAGATATGATTGCTAACTGTGAAGACCAAGTCAAATATTTCTGAAAAAAAAAAACAAAACAAAAAACCCAAAATCCTGCTTCTTGGCATTCCCTTGTGGTTGTGTGACAAGTCAAGGTTACCTTGGAGGGAATGCAGGGGGAGGGGGAAGCTATCCATCCATCAAGATGTGAGTCACAGTGTGACATCATCTGAATCTCAACCCGATTCCATTAATTTTGGCTGTGTAAGTGCAGAAAACACCAGAAGAAAATGAGCCTGTCTAGTTACAGAGGTATACACACACGGCCACAACATGCAGTCGTCGAACACTTAGATCCATAGACCCACACACACCCACTGATCTTGCATGCCCAGGCAGCCCATGAAAGGTCCTGTTATTAGTCAAACAAGTAGGTGTGGGGAGCAATGGCTGTTTTTTGGCAGCATTAATGAGGGTGACCTTGGGGTAGGGAATGCAGGCAGCACCAGAGGAAGGGAACAGGAGCTTGGCCTCCCTCTGTCTTGGAGGCATGATAGGGCTTATACAATGAGGCTTAATTGTGACCTGCTCTGTCTTCACCTAGCGTGTTCTACACAGGTGAAGGCTAGCTTCCCTTCCCGTGTTTCCCAAGCTCTTTTCTTCACATTTGAAACCTGACTGACTTCCAGCTATAGTGGCACAGAGGCTTCCATAGTCTGTCTCCTTGATGTTATCAAGATCCTATCTATTCCTGAACAAGTTGAGTCTCTATCTGATGCCTAGTGGGTCTTTATGGTGACATTTTATGGCTCTTAGGACAGGTATGTTGACGCTGTCACATACAGGGCAGCTGGTGTTATATCTATAACAGTATGGGGCTAAGAGCAGGAGATGCAGACCTGAGTCTTAGGAGGGGTTTCTGGGGCCCTCAGTTTCTTTCTCTAAAAATAGTTGTAAGAGAACCTACCCAACCTATAAAGCTGCCACATATAGTTGCATAGGCCAGGCACTGCACAATTCATGGACTGTGTGACTGTGATGGCAATGGAGCCTGTGATTGCGTCATATGAGATAAACAGTTGGTTACTGTCTACTTCTCCTGACCTTTGCTGATTTTCCTAGGATGTAACCTTTGTCCTGCCAGCATCAGAGTATAAACCTACCATCTCCTTTACTAATCAGATCCTCCATCTTCCTGGCTTGGTCAGCCTTGCCTTTCTGACTCCGGACACCTAGAGTTTCCAAGAGGAAAAGAGAGGCAGAGAAATCTCCAGTGCCTGCGGCTTTCCTGGAGCTGCAGTGTGTATCTAGGTAAAACTCACCCATGGCAGGGCTTGAATGATACAGCTTGCTGAGCAGGGAGGTGAACATAATCCAGGATGGAGAGAATCAAGCAGGCCCCAGGAAGAGTGAGCACATTCCCGTGTCTGCCCACTCAATGGACCAGCTAAAGGTTTTCCTTCTGTCACACACCACTGTCTGTGGTTAACCGAGGCCCTGGGGAGTGAGAACAAATGAGATTCTTGACACGAATTTTAGCCAGGGAGTTCTCACCGCACCGCTCAGTCACCCTTAGGGCTTCTCTCCCTCCATCTTTCTCCAGCTATCATGCACATAAAGTGCTGGATTTGTCTTTGCTTGTGTGGAAGGGCTCTGGCTTGGCAGAAAGAAGCAACCACACCCCACTCAGGCTTGACAGAGTTAAGCGGGAGATTATCCATCAGAATGAGTCAGAGGGAAACCTGAGGATTTTAGAGTGGGAAGTCCAAGCATTCTTGAAACAGAAAAAGACTCTGAAACTATTCAGCATTGAAGAGTCTCCTCACTGCTTCTCCACCGAGCAGTGCATGGATCCATGGGTCTTTAGGGAAAATGGATCCCAGGACCAATTCTCAGAAACTCTTGATTCAACAAATCTGGAGTAGAGCACTTACTCCACAGTTTAAAAAAAACCAAACATTTAATTTTAGACTTGCAGAAAAGCTGCAAAGACAACTTATATTTTAATCCTTTTAAAATTGTGACAGATAAGGCACGCATAGCTAAGTGTCCCAAACAAAAAGGACAGCTTGATGATTTATCACAAAGCGAACACCTGTGTCATCACACAAATAGCGTGATCTACTGCAGGAGCTCTCTCTTGTTCAACTTTTCCCTCCCCACCCAGAGCTGCACCACTTAAGGCATGTACCCCCAAACATCTTGCTTTAACTTTTTCAGCTCTAAACATTTAGTTTGACTTTACCTGTTTTTGAGCTCAGTAGAACTCGTGTTAGCCAGCTTTTCATTGCTGCAACAAAATACTTGAGAGAAATCAATTTAAAGGAGAAAAAGTTTATTCTGTCTCATGGTTTCAGTCCATGGCTCTTTGGCTCAGTTGCTTTTATGCCTGCAGTGAGGCAGAACAGCATGCAGAAACATGTCACAAAGGAAAGCAGCCCACCTTATGGTGGACAGGATGCAATATCCTTCAAGGGTATGCCTGTGATGTAACTTCCTTCCACTAGGCCTGACCCCCTAAAGATTGCACCATCTCCGAATAGTGCCACAGGCTGGAAACCAAGACTTCATTCAGCACTTGTCTTTTGGGGGACATTTCAGATCCAAACCCAGCAGAAATAAAGTGAAGTATTCTTTTGGGCATGGCTTCTTTTGCTGAGTAAGATCCATCCCACGTTACTGTTTAGTTTCTTCTTGCTCACTGCTCTGTCTGCTACACTGTGCTACTCAAAACAGGCACATATGGCTATTTAAATTAAAATGAATAAAAATGCAGGACAATTGAAAATTCAGTCCCTCTTTTCCACTAGCTGCATTTCAGGTGCTGAGTATCTGTATGTGTTGACTAGCTACCATACTGAACTCTGCACAGCAGAATATTTCCACCACCACAGAAAATTCTTTTGGGTAGCTCCACTACCAGAAGGCTCAGCTTTGTAAATATATGAAAATGTATCCACACGGTTTGAGATATGGTTTGTCCCACAAAGGGTCATGCGCTGGAAGCTTGAGCTCCAATGAATGGTATTGAAATGTGGTGGGATCTTTAACAGGTGTGGCCCATAAGAAGGGATTAATGCAGTTCTTATTGAGGACTGGTTGTTGTAAGGCAAGGCCACACATGTGCTTAGTCCTTTCTGCATGTGACCATTTGCTGTTCCAGTTTTCTACCATGTTATGATGCAGTAGACATTGGTGTCATGCTATTTAGACTTCCCAGGTACTGGAATAACAAGTCAAACAAATCTCCTTAAAAAATATATTACCTAGCCTCCAGTATTTTGTTATAGCAACACAAAACAGACTAAGACACTACTGTTGATGAACATTTTAGTTGGCAGTTTTTGGTTATTATGAATATCGCTGCTGAGAATGTTTTTGTACTGGTCTCCTGGTGCACCTAAAAGTAGAATCATGTATGGTGTAGTTAGTCTTCAGTAGGTAATGCCACACTGTTTTCTTAAGTGGTGTGCGAATTTATACTTCTAACAGAATTTGTTTTCAAAAACATCCCAGGTAATTTTGAAGACCAACCAAGTTTGGGATCACAGATTTATGTCTGTAAGGGGATGGATTTTTGTCTTTAATAAGAAAGAGGTTTCTAATGATTCAAGTTGCTTAAGAAATACCTCCTCAGGTCATGTATATCCTGTCTTCAAAAATATCCACAACTCTGAGACAGCAGGTTTGAAAAGAACTCTTGGACTTAGAAGGAAGTCCTCCTGAGTGATATTTAAACTCTTTCCCAGCTGTAAGAGTCGCTGATTTCATCCCTTTTCACGGCTATTTTGGATGGATACATGCTGGACAGTAAAATTCTTCCTTGTTAGGCAGCAGAAGAGAGAAAGGGCTGATGCCAGAGGCTCAGATTAAACACAAATTGGATCGTTAGTCTCTGAATAATTGAGTTAGTTGTCTGATGATCAATGAATCATCTCATGCTCACTCTAAACCCACTGTTTCTACTTGAGCTCTTGGGATAATGGGATGCGTGCCTTCTTCAATGTCACCCTCTGCAGACATTTATATGTCCTCCTTATTTCTATTTTAATGGCTTTATTGGATATATGCCTATTACTGTAACAGTCTCAAATCATTTTTGGAAGCAGGTGTGGCAAAAGTCAACACTGTAAAAATGCCCTCCCTCCAACATTGCCTGGCAGTATGTTTTCATCTGTCTCCACACTATCTCTTTCTATCTGTTCCTCCTGCCTGCTCCCCCCTGGAATTTCTTCTACCCTCAAGGGGTTTGGTAATGATGACATTACTTCAGGTCACAAGAGAAATAATCCTGCTGCCCAGGCACTCGAAAGGCTACCCTTTGGGGATAGAACAGCTTCCTTTTAACTCACTTGCAGACTGATTGTTTCTTGTAAGGATGCTGTTAGGGGATTTTAGAAAAAGTCTTAAATCTCACTGGTTTGTGTGAGTGATGAGATTTCAAAGGGGAAAGGAGACGTGGGTAGATCTGATAACCTGAGCCCATGCATGGCCACCATCTCTGTTCCAACAAGTTGTGAACAACATTCCACTCAAGATCCCCATGCAACTCACAGGTGAATGTATCCCTAATTTATCAGTCAGACTTAGCCAATTAGGGTTCCAAACAACCTGTGGGTGTAGCTACCAGTGGGCCAACATAGAGATGGGATCATGGTATTGCTGGGTGGTGACATCTATCACTCTAGCTCCACAAGATTTGAACGAAGGAGTGAGTCAGGTTTTGCCCATATTATTTTTTGGATGCAAGGCACCAATTGGGTCATCACAGAAAATTCCAGAAGGACATCCTTGGGCTTTCTGTGGAGGCCTGGAACTCATTCTTAATACCATTGTTTTTTAAGTTCCTTAAAAGGATAAAGACAGAAGTGGTGAAAAGAAATCCTAGAAAGTGGCAAAGTCAGTCCCAGGATAAATGTGCTTTTCTTGCTGAGGTTTTTGCCTGTCATCTACTTTCTTGGGCCTTGGATTCCCTGAAACTTCAGAAACAAAGACAATCAGAGGGGTATGTCTGAAGAACGCCCTCCATCCTGAGAGACATGCTAAGCTTAATTAGCTAGTACCCACAGGATGTTCTGAAAATGAGAAATGCCCAGAATTATTATCTATCAAATGTCACATACAAATATGCTCATGTTCCCATTATGAATGTGTGTGTTGAAAACTTGTTCAACCGAGTGTGACCCGTTGGGTGGTTTTAATTACAAATATCAATAAAATTGGTTGATATTTATGGGCACAGACCCTTCAGATCTGGGGGAAGGAAGCTAATTGTGGAAGACAGTGCTGTGATTGAATCCAAGGGAGGCACAGTCTCTTGCTAGCTGGGTGCGATCGCAAGACAGCTCCAGTCTCCCCGTGTTAATTAAATGTGATGAAATGAATATTAACTTGTAAAAAGAATCCGAGCCACAGACTGGGTGGGGCTGAGGCTAGGGATTGTGGTGGTAGATAGGGCTATTTGTTTTAGAAAAAGCAAACATTAGCACAATTGTTCTTAACTTTGATCAACTAAGGGGCTGCCAAACACTACCAATGCCTAGAGTACACTGTCAAGCAGCATGTGTCTAGGGTGTGTTCTCACCATCCAGGACTGAGCATCACTGATGCAGTGAAGAAAGTTCATGATTTTGGAGTCAGACAAATGAGACTTTGAGCAAAGCATGTGTTCTTATACTTGTCTCTGAGTTTCAGAGTTTTTTCCCTTTGTCTGTAAAAATGAGATTAATCAGAGGTGCATTGTGCTTGTGTGATGGTAAAATGTGATTGGATGTGTGAAAGAGCCTGGTGTCTATCAGGCATGTGGAAAAATACCTTTCCCTTCCTTCCTGAGAACCAAGCGTATGTGAGCCCAAAGACTGACCCCAGAGATTGTGGGGACTGCAGGTGGAATTTGAAGTAGATTCTTCCCTGAGTGTTGAGAGGGTCACCATGAGAAGGAATTGTCCCTTAGTCCCTCTCATTTTCCACAGGGCAATGGGAAGAGTGGTATAATGCCTGGCCTCTGAGCATGCAGGTGAAGGGACCCAACAGGACTGGCTACCCTGCCTGCTGCTTTCTGCCACAGCTTGGTCCTCCAACTCGGGGGAGACTTGCCTTCTGTTACACTGGGAGGAGAGTTGTCATGTTTGTTTGTTTGCAGGGGCACTTGATCTGTGTCAGCTCAGCAGAGGATGTCCTGAGGAAGGAAAGATGATATGATACAGAGCTCCAAACTTGCTTTCTCATTTCTTCCTATCTGGACAATCCAGGTCCTCCTGATTTCATCCATCCTTTTTTATTCATCAGATCTCCCTGCTTGAAACCCATTCTGTGCAACCAAGCTGGGCTTCTCCAAGTCTCCTCAATAGAAACTTTTCTCATATTGTCCCTTCATCTGTAACTTACTACTTCTAGAAGGCCAGGACACTAGGCTTCCTTCAGCAAGATTCCTTCATTGGTCTGCCTTCCTTGGCCTGCCTTCCTTTGCAGAAACAGCAATAGTGGCGAGCGTACCCTGTATGGGACAGATCACATGGTCCTGGTTTGTTATGTGGTTGTGTCTCTGCTTTATCCCCTACTGGACAAGGGCAATATGGAGTTAGAAGGAGCCCCAACATTGGCATCAAGCCACACTTGTGCTTGAATTTTATCCCTGTCACTCCCTAGCCTTGTGATCCTGGGAGAATCATTTGGATTCTGTAAGCCTCTGTTTACTCATTAATTAAAATGAGGAAATAATTCCTATTTCTTAGGGCTGATATGAGGATTAGTTTGATACATATTTATGAAAGAGTCTGCCCAGAATGTTTTCATAGATGCCTGTAAAATGATTAAATGAATTGGTATAAACTATCAGGCAGAGATGTTAAAAAAATTCACTCTTACTTTCTACTTAAAAAAATTGCATTTGGGGGGTGGTGATGATAAAGAATGTATGGAATCTTTTCTGAGATGTTTAAAATGCAAAATATGGGTGTCAGAGAAGGAAGAAAATGCACTTCCTGGGTGGCTACCATAAAGCCCAAACTATCATTATTTCTCATTATTTCCTTGAAATATCTCCATGAAGTGAGATTATTTTCTCGGAAAGACAAGGCTATAATCTTGGCTCTGCTTCTTAATGATGGGCCTTGAGGAAATTATTGGCTTGCTCTTAATCTTAGTTTGTTAATACATAAAATGGGGTAGTAGCCCTCTCACACGTGACTTGTATCCATAGGAGAACAAAGCAAAGCACATGTGAGAGGGTCTCCCCATGGCCGGTGCTCCACAAAGGACAGGTATAAATATGGCTGTCATTACATTTGCCCTATAAACAGTTTGTTGGCATCAGTCACAATTTTCTAGTTAGCAAGATTAGCTTTGACATTTCAGCTGCAGTAAGTCTGTTCTGACCCCCCTCTTCCTCTGTATCTCCCTATCCTGGGAAGCCCCCCTAAGTCTAAATCACAGAATTGTTGAGTAGTACTTTGCCATGGGCATCTGAGTTGCGCATTTCAGAATTCTTTGAATTTGCCACTAGGAAGGCCCCTCCTGGCCCTGAGCTGTCCAGCATTGGGTCCTGGTCCTTCCTGACTAATCCCCACCCAACTCCATTTCCTTTATCAACCTGCAGATCGCCTCTCATTTGTCATCTTTATTGGCTTTTAATCTCCCATCAGTTTAGTGCTAGGGTTTAAGAGTAGGATTAGAGGGGGGAGTTTAATTGGATGATCCTCCATGGCCCCTTGAACATCAGATTCAATAAAAGTTTATGAAAAGATAAAATCGCAAAGGGTTTTATAGACCCAGACAGAGCAAGAGGCTGGTGTGAGAACAAGGTAACTGTTTTTCACCCTCATATAATCTGTGTTTCAACTTGATTAAATGAGGAAGTTAGTTTTCTGTCTCTCTCTTTTTTCCTCCCTCTTTCTTTGGGTAACATTATCCTTTTCTGCCTGGTGTAAGCAAGAAGCCACTTTGTGCCAAGTGCTCTCTTCTCTCACTTTGATTCTCACTGACAGGAAGACTAATGAAACTAGGGTGCACCAGAAAATAACATTTATTTCACACAGAAATATGCCGAAGCACCACCGGAGGTGGCCGAGGTGAAGCATTCAATGGGAAAGAGGCCAGTTTTCATGGGGGATATGTGCTCCATGAAATCACAAGGAGAAAAAGTGCTCCTCAGCCATGAATTCCCACCCATCTCCATCCACCTGTCTCTAGACTCCCACCCTCTTCTTGGACTGTATTACTTCCCACATGACCCAGAAAATGAGGGACCACTGAGCTGCGGAATCATTTGTAAATTTGCTTGTTAATTCAACAAACATCTATGACTTGCCTTCTATGAGTTCTGTGCTAAGCATGGGAGACAGAAAGTGAATGTGGCCCCATTCTGCTCTCAAGAGGGCAGGATCTGTTGGGGTGGTGAGCAGTTTGGGAGGAAGCCATTTTTTCCAGCCATCACTGTGGTCTAGGGAAGGAATAGTCCTTGGTGGGTTGTGATCCTTCAGCAGTGTTTGACTCTCAGGCCTAGGAGAAGGGAGGGGTTTTGTGCAAGAAAGAGAGAAGACCTTAGAGTTCTTGGTGATAAGCTGGTGGGCCTGAGAGGACTGGAGCAACAGAGTGGACAAGAGTGGAGTAGAGTTTAGAAAGAGGAGCCAGTGATGGTTGTTAATCTGTGAAGATGATGGAATGAAAATTTCCTAGAACAGTCTACAGGGGCCTGGGTTGTAGCTCAATGGTATAGAACTTGCTAGTATGCACAAGACCCTGAGTTCCATCCCCAGCATCCCCCCTTTCAAAGAATAGTATATAATACTCACCCATGCTTTGTGTGAATATTTATTTATTTATTCACCCATTCGTTCATTTAGGGCCAGAATCACTGGTAAGCATGAGTATGCAGTTTTCTGGGGATTCCTAGAACTCTGAAAGAAAGTGGGCTTCACATTTCCATTCGCCAGGAATTGGGGTCTGGGCCAATCATTAAGGAACCAAGATGGTGCCAGGTAACATGTAGTTTTCATGCTTATACTGAATATGAGATACACTGGCAGCAGTGGTATAGGATGAAGCCTGGGATCGCATGAGGGAGTGGCTAGTACACTCAGGGGAGGGAGGTGTGGGTGAGCATCTGCAAAGGTTGCTGGGTTTGAGTAGGCCTCAAATAATGAACAAAAGCATAATAGATGAATGGAATGGGAGCAGGGATAGAAGAGTACACTTCAAGAAGAGAAAATGAAGAGACAGGGAACCGTGGAGACAGGGTGCCAAAGGAAGATGTGAGGGTACATGTAAGAGACTGCAATGTAGAAGGTAGGGTGCGGTGGAGTAGGGTGGTGGTGATGGTCATGCCCGGGTGGATCATGGTGGAGGACTTCTGACACCAAACACAAACACCAGCATGTTGATGACTGGGGGAGGACTACTGAAGAGTTTTGCTTGTAGGAGCATCAGGATAACATTTTCATTTTGGAACAATCTCACTGACTCCTTGTGGAGGATGTATTAGAGGAGCAATGAGGCTGGAATCAGAGGGATGAGTCAGGGGCAACAGTCCAGGCGGACATGATGTAGGCTTACACATGGGTGGTCCTGGGGTGAGTGAAGAAGGAACATGCTGGAGGGCATGTTTTGAATGGGAAATGGAAAATCTTAGAGATTGGGACATGGGGGTGGGGACAGAGGATTTATCACTTCCAGGTCACTTGGCTGGTTGGAGAGCTGCGTATTCTCTAGGTGAGGTGCCACGGTTGTGAGTGTGTTGAGAGTCACGTGTCTATGACAAAGGCCAATGTGTTTGAAGCCACTTAAGTGGTGAGATGACCTGGGGAGAATGTACCAAGTGGTAAAAAGACAGAGGAGCTGAGGGAAAGCAAGGAGAAAGAAGCTATAGACCAAGGGATTTATTTCTGACTTCTCCACTGAAGATAGTATCCTATCTGCTTCTATTTACCTGTGCATGGAGATGTTTAAAAGGCCTTAGTTGTGATCAGGGAGGATGACTGCATGTGTCCACAAATGTGTATGCATGGGGTAGGGTTGTGGGTATTTTTCTCTGGATGACTGGTCTGGGCATGATGCCACTTCTGAGCAGAGCCCCATGATAGCGTAACAATACCATATGGTTCAAGATGAGAGTTATTTGGCTTGGGAGCCAGATGTTTGGTTACAACTGTTACAGCAAGGTGGGTCCAAACTTTATGGAGCTTAAAACTTGTGTGTATGATCTCTAAAGGTAAATAATACAGGATTTTGCATATAAAATTGAATACAGGACTTTCAAATGGGAGTGAGGATCTCTGAAGCTTAAGCTTCATTAGCCTTATGATAAATTCCCTTTGTGTGGAGAATTCTGGAAACCTAGGAGAGGCATGCATGTATTGAGAGAGTGTGTGTGTGTGTGTATGTGTATGTGTGTGTGTGTGTGTGTGAGTGCATACTGCATAAATGCTGCTGGCTTCCAGAGCTCACTTATAAGGACAAACTAGGAAGAGTGGGAACTCAGGTCTTATACCTCCTGAGTTTTGCCTTACCTTGCAGGGTTTGCAAATAGAGGCCCTGGGAACATGCATTGGGCACATAGCCTGGTCATCGCTGGAGCACCTATCCTTTAAATCTGGATAAGTTGGCATGAGTTCCTGTTTCCATAAATTGCTGAAAGACTTGCATTCTCATGGTCATTCTTGTTTCTGAGCCTTGGGCTGCCACCAAATTAGTTACATATCCTGTCAAGGTCCCTGTTCCAACCTGCCTTGACTTGGATGTGGAACTTATCCTCGTCCTATGATGTATACACGTGTACTTGAACACTCACTCATAACCACAAGACAGTTATGTATCAGGCAGACTTTCCTGAGTAAAAGATGGACATATGGAAGTAATACAATTAAAATTGAAAAGAACGATCTTATTTACTCCAATGCTATTGATTGCTTTTAGCATACTTCTTTGTCTTCTTTCTCCTCCTCTATTCCTATCTTTTTTCTTTGCAGTTCCTTTTGTTTCCCTGAGACTTGCGAATTCCCTCTCTAAGCCAATTGTGTTAACTGACTATTGCTATAATTTTGTGTTTTAAACAACTGTCATTTATTATTTCTGATGAGACTATGGATCAGTTGAATAATGTATTAGTCACCTTTGCATTACTGTCATGAAATACCTAAGGCTGGGAACTTTATAGGGGAAAGAGGTTTATTTAGTTCACAGTTCTGGCGGCTTCAGAGCCCACATCAGGTGATGGCCTTCTTGGCTGGAAGTCTTGAATCTTACATACGGTGTCACATGGCAAGAGATGTGTAGCACGCATGCATGTTTTTCTTCTCCTTTCTCCCTCCCTCTCTCTTTCTCCCCATATAAATATATCAGGTCATCAGTATTCAATCATGGGGGCTCCACTCTGATGACTGACTGGATTAATCCTAGTCACTTTTAAACACCACAGTTAGATTAAGTTTCCAATCTCTCAATATTTCACAATGCAAATTAAATTTCAGTGCATGAATCCTTGGGGCACATGCTGAATTCATATCCAAACCAAGCAGATGTCTGCTGTTCATGGCTGAACTCAGCTGATATGGGCTGGGCTTGAATATGCATTGATTGTCAACTGGTATATTATCTTGGGTACACCTAATCTAAGGTGGTCTTTGCAAGGTGACTGAACTCTCTTCCATGTGTCTCTTGTACCCATCTAGTAGGTAAGCCCAGTAACATTCACACTGCCCAGCCCGGAGTTAGGGTAGGAGTCGCTACTGAAGGCATAGACACAACTAAGCAGGAAGGGATGGTTGGAGCAATCCATCCATCACACCATGTCTCTGAAGAAGCATTTTCCTCAGCAAACAGTGTTCTCCCTTTAAGAGGCATCCTGGTTCCAGCTGTTAAGACAATAATTTGCTTCACTCTATTACATCAGATTCCTGCTTTGCATCTTATTGAGCAACAAAATTGCCTAGGGTATGACATTTTATAAGGGTTTAAGCATTTTTCATGAAAGGGAAATTTTTGTAGATCATTTATTTACTTTCCAAAATGTTATGGACAGATCTAACCTCCATTTTCAAAGGTTTCTGCTCTATTTCCAAAACACTGCTGAAGTAGGGGAAGCGGGATAGCTAGAGTTACTTTGCAAGTGCTTCAGGTCTCTTGACCCAAATAAGAAACTGAGGCAATGAGGAAAATCCTGGTGATTCTATATCATTTTAGCATACTTAGCCCCCAGGTGTTCCACAAATTGGCACTGGGAATCCATTGTTAAGACAAAGGTTTTTGGGTGGTTCCCCCACTAAAGGGGTTGGGAGACAGAAGAGTCAGGCCATCTTTCTACCATTCTCTTCTGTGGGTAAGGTGGCTCTGCTCTGCATCCCCTCCTGTGTGTGATGGTGCATGTGTGTACATGCATGTATGTACAGTGAGTGGGGGGATGGCCTGTGTCAATTAACATATCTAGACACGAATATATCAACACACCTCAGGATTTTCTGCTAAGAGAGGTACAGCATTGCCATTGCTTTGCTCTGCTTTGTGTTGAAGCAGACAATAGGGGAAATGATTAGGACAATTCCAAGCAACCACCTAACAATAGCAAGAGGTGAATGCCAGCTGATTGAAGCTGCACCCCTCCCATCCTGATGGGCAGGGAAGGGCAGGCTCTGGATGGCCCAGCCCCTGAGTTTTGCAAGCCCAGTCCCAGGATGAAACCTCTCCCTCCCCTCTTCCTCCTCCCTGACTCCCCCAGAACCCTCTGGGTTGGTTAAATTTAGTGTTCTGGTGCATCCAAATCCATGTGATTTCTTCCAGGACTGTGCGTCTAAATGTCACCCTCAGTGCACAATTGCTAACACATTTCACTGATGGAGTTTTTTCAAAAGCTGGGTTACTATGAGGAAGAGGAAAGAGGAGGCGAGTCCTTGGGAAGTGAAAGGAAAAAAGAAAGAACAAGGAGGTTTGGGGAGAAGATGACAGGCTTTATTTTCCTCAGTTCCCCCAGAACCAGTGCAAAGAAAGACAACCTAGAAGTGGCCTCCTTAAAGAAACCAAATTGAGGGTAGGAACTGAGAAAATAAAAATGAAGTTGGAAGTGGGGATAGTTTCTTGTTATAAACCCGTTCCCTGTGCCTCTCCAAATTTAAAAATGGGCCTTCCATTTGGAGTCTTTGTGGGGTTGGGGATAGAGGCAGGGTCTGTCTCTGAGGGACATTCCTTGGGTGCAATGGGGACCAGAGACAGGGTGATGAGGTGTGAACAGCTAGGAAAGTAAGCACCTTGGCACACACCTGTGCTCTGCCTATTATCCACATTATCTGGGATCACCACTCTTCTGTACTTTGTTTACTTATTTTGTTAAATGAAAAGGATTATCTTTGCTCTGTCCATTTTGTAGGGATGTTGAGAGGATCCAATGAGATGATGTGTTGAAAACCCTTAGAAAGTACTCACCTGGTCCTGTCAGTGGAGAGGACGCATGCCACTGACAGGATTCAGGTGAGTGGACACTTTGAAAGAGAGAGAAGTGTGCATAGTGCCTCAGCTCCAAGGACAGACTGCAGCATGAATTCTAGCCCCACCAATGATCAGCTGTGTAATTTCAGAAATGCTGCTATATTCTTTTGGTGTATCAGTTTCTCATCCACTAAATGAGTGAATGACCATACCAGGCTCCTACAGTCCTTGTGAGATTCAAAGGAGTTAAAACATTTAAGTGCTTAGATGGTGCCTATCAAATAATAAGCCTGGAGTAAATATGTATTACCAGTATTTCTCTTTCCTGGGATATCCTGCTTTGGGATCCCAGGCTTCCATTTAGAAAGATTGTTTTTTTCTTTTTGAGACAGGGTCTTCCTATGTAGCCCAGGCTGGCCTGGCACTCACATTTCTCCAGCCTTGGTCTTCCATGTTTTGGAATTATGGGTGTGTGCCCATAATCTAGGAAGGATTTTTATATAATGAGTTGGGAAGCTCAGATTGACACTTGCTACATTTCTAGATACATGCTGGGTGAGCAGTTGGTGCTCAAGTTATGCTGTTTCTTCTCCTCCCTTCACATCCCAGCTCTCATCCTACTGTGCCATGAGCTTTTTCTACCTTTGGGTGTCAAGAGAAAGAACTCAAAAGACCTCAATGAAGACAGGCTATTGGAGAACTGCTATCATGACTCCACTGCATCCAGACTCTTATTCGTAGGCCCTGTTCAGAATTCTTCTTTTTGTTTTTTTGGGCTTGATGAAGGAAACCCCATGTAAAACATACACCAGTCATCCTCCTTCACATACTGACCTTGGGAGAATTCACCTCTCCAGGCCTCACTTTCTCCATCTGCAAAATGACATGAACTCATAACACCTATGACTTCATCACTGTCAGCAAGCGACAAGCCCCAATTCCTCATTTTCAGGATGGTCTCACTGGCTATTTTCTCTCTTTTTTTCTCTGTTTCTTTCTCTTGGATATGCCAAGTGTTTATGTCAATTCTGAGACTCCAATAAACTGTATTATTGGGAGGAGATGGGGAGTAACATACACAGGCAAAAATCTGCTATTTTCACATGAATGCTTTAGGCAGTCAGCCATGATGGGAAATGAAATGTGTGGAAAAATACAGGGTGAATAAAGATGGCTTTAGTGAGATGATGAGCCTTTTACTGCCTGTGCCTGCGCGTGATTCATTGTTAGTTCGTCAGCCCAGCGGCTGCAGTGCATCCTGGAATGGCTTCTGGTGTGAAGTGCTTAATTTCCATCTTCCTCCACAGGTTGCATTTTGATGTGGAACAATCTGTGGTTATTTGTCAAAGTTCTACCAAGGATCAAGCCAGGAAAAGAGGGGCCAGCCTCCCAGTGGGAAGGATACAGCTCCACATCAGGAATTACTTTTGTAAATTAGAGGCTGCTGAGAGAGAGATTCCCCAGGAGAGGGGCAGGGTCCCCTCTGCTGACTGATGGAGTGGAAGACAGTGACCCAGTCTGGGATGACCTCAGACTGAGGCTTCTCTGTTAAGAAGATCGGTTAGTACAGGTTTCACAGGTGTGAGACTCACAAGTCTGGGATTGCATCTTGTGTAATCACAACATGCAGATTGGATCCAGACTAGCAGTGTGATGTAGGTGACTGAGCCAGTTCCTCAGTGATTCAGGTGTTAGAGCTCGTGATTTTTACACGTAGGACAGTGTCTAAATATTTTCACTCTAGATATGGTTTTTATTAGATTTTTAAATCAAGAGTCTTTATTTTTAAGAGCAGTTTCAAGTTTAAAGAAACATTAAACAGAAAGTATAGTCGGTTCCTTGCATTGCCTGTAACATTTGTTACAATTGATAAGCCAACACTGATACTGTGTTATTAACCAAAGTCTACAGTTCACATTGCAGTGCACTCTTTGCGTTGCACATAAACATATAGATGTTTGGAAATACACATCATATAATCCACCATAACAGCATCAGATAGGATAGTTTTGAGCCAGGAGCCAGTGGCTCATGCCTATAATCCTAGCTACTCAGAAAGCAGAGATCAGGAGGATCATGGTTTGAGGCCAGCCCGGGCAAATAATTCTTGAGATCCTAGCTTGAAAATACTCAGCATAAGAAAGGGCTGTTGGAGTGGCTCAAGTGGTAGAGTGCCTGCCTAGCAGTGTGAGGTCCTGAGTTCAAACCCTAGCACCACACACACACACACACACACACACACACACACGCATACATGCACAAAGGAATAGTTTAACTGTCCTAAAAATCCTATGTGCTCCACAAATTCATTCCCTCAAACTCCTGGCAAGCGCTGAAGTTTAGCATCTCTGTAGTTAGACTGTGTTTTCCAGAATGTCATATATCAGGTTCATATAGCCTTTTAGGATTGGCTTCTTACACTTAGTAATATGTAGTTAAGGTTTCTCCATGTCATTTTCTGGTTTGATGGCTCATTTCTTTTTATTGCTGAATAATATTGCACCCCAGTCTGTTTATCCATTTGTGTATGAGAGGATAGTTTGGCTTTTTCCAAGTTTGGGCAATTATGAATAATGGTATTATAAATACGCCTATGCAGATTTTTGTGTAGACCTAAGTTTTCAACTCAACTTGGTAAATATCAAGAAGGTGATTGTTGGATGGTATGGTACGACTATGCTTAACATTGTAAGAAACTGCCAAAAATTGAATGGCTATTTAATTTTGCATTCCCACTATCAATGAATGAGTGCTTCAATTACTCCATGCCAGCATTTGCTCTGTCAAGGTTTTGGAGTTTAGCTACTCTCATGGATGTGCAGTGGAGTCTTATTGCAATTTGAAATTCCCCGTTGACATATGATGTGAGCAAATACTAAAATGCCCTGTACGTGTTTTCACACTAGGAGTTGTTTTAATAAGCTCTTGTGTCTGTTCTTACCTTACTCTATCAGCCAATAAGAAATCAGAGGTGATGAGGGAAATAGGGACACAGCTGTTAGGAGCAGAGGGCCATGGGCTAGAACTCAGAAAGCTTGAGTTCTTGTTTTATCCCTTGTTCCTTAAATTGAGTGATTGTAGGAAATAACTTAGCCTTTGAATCTCAGCTTCCTCACCCATAGAGTGTGACACTTGTACTGGATGAAGGCTATGACATGCTTCTCAGGTCAATATCCTCCAGCTGGATGGATGGGTTGGAAGGGGGAAGGGGAGGCAGGGAGAGCAGAGTCACTGAGAGGTGCTGCCTTCCTCTGTGGGGGCTGCAGGTAAAGGCACCTGTGCCATGTGTCTGTTTTTCATGAGAGTGGTTTCTAACTCTCCCTCTTGTTAACAGTTCCTTGCAACTTCAAGCAACAACTGACAGTCTAGCAGAGAGAATGGAAAGCCTGGAGTGTCTAGTACTGCCACTGTGTTGCTGGGTGTTGTAGACTCAGTATGGCTTACACTTATCAGTGGCTGGAAACCAACCCAATCTTTCTCACGTCCCCTGGCTGTTCCATGAGTTCTGTCTTGGAAGAGAGAAAGCCATCCCTTTGTCCCCAGAGCACTGTGCCACACATGACACAGGAAAGTGCTTTACTTAGGTCTATTGAGCATCCTGCAGGCATCAAGCATTGTTCTCAGCCTTGGGAACGGGAAGAGGGCAAGGGCCAACAGAGAGGAATGTCCCCTCCCCTCGTTAGTGTTTCTGTCCTGATAATGTGCACAAATTAATTTACACTCTGTATATTCAGTTTTGGAAAACAGAGGGGTGTCATCCAATTTATCATGTCCTTCCTAAACAGTGAAAAGAAAATGAGTTGGGAGCCTTCAGGGTGAACTTCTGTTAACTGGAGACATTTTACAACATGAAGTCTGGATTATGGTTTCCCCCAGAACCTGCAACAAGCCCAGGACACTGGGGAGCAGCTCCACTGCCTGAGTGTCTCCTTTTATTGGGGCTTCAGTCACTGCATCAGGTCAGGTACCCAGCAGTGCCTGTGAAAGCTTTGAAGTCCCAGGAGCACTGAACTCCCAGTCCTTCAAAGTAGAGGTCTGAGAGAACTCCTTCCCTCTCTGGACCAGACACAGATCTGTCTGCACAGGAATGTCCACTGGACAGAAATTAGGGGGGTGGTGTTCTGCTATGAGCTCTAGCCCACTGCCTGACGTCCCATTGCTGCACTTCCCTCACCAGGTCCCAGGGAGATGCTTGAACTCTCTGGAAGGCCGAGTCACTTTCTCAGTCCTGTGTGAGAAGCAGAACAGCCAGGGAAGCAAGGAGATGCTTATCCAAGTCTGTGTGCAGCTGAATTCCTCCTTCCTTGCTGAGTGGTCTGGTAATGGCTTTCTTCATGGTAGAATGGCATAATTTCCTTTTCTCATCCCCAAAACATCCTGTGAGTAGTGATCTCGGCCTATCAGGAGAGGCAGGAGAAAGGCTTCAGACAATAGACCAAGACCACCCTGCAAAACAGGGGAGTTCCAGATAGCTCATGATTCCCTGTAGGGTCTCTGGGCAGTGGCTGTCCCAGAGGATGGGAGAAAAGAACAGAAATAGTGAATTAAGAGCCATCAGTGCCCCTCAGGCTACAAGGTAACTATAAGTCACTTGGAGGTCCTTATGCAGAGCCTGATTTGGCAGTTCTGAGGTAGAGCCCATCATTGTAATTTCTAGTGTCATTTCTAGTGTGGACCCGTGGTTGCTACTGGTCCACAGACTGCACTGGGAGAAGTGAGGGCTGAGTCGCCTTTCATATGTGCAGAGAGATAAGATGGATGCTGCGGAAGTTTGGCCCATTCTGTAGCTATGATTGGTCTGAGTTCCCTGAGGATATGAGTGCAGTCTCTTGCCTAGAGCTCAGCCTTCTTTTGACTGAGAAGTTTCTGGTCTCACTCCTGATCTTCCATAGTCATAGCTACATGAATCTTGATTGAAAACTGAAATGTAAATAGGAAAACAATAAAAAAAAGCACAATGTCCATGGCCATTATCACAAAACCTATGAGGACAGCCTCCTTCAGACCAGAGAAGTATTGTTTGGGTGGAAATTAAGAGACTGGAAGTCTAGTTCCAGCTGTGCTGCTAAGTGCCTATTGGATCTAGACAAATCGTTTCCTTTTCCTGGGGCTCAGATTCCTTCCTTACAGCATTGAATTGGATGCTTCCTGGGGCTGGGTCCAGGAGTGTCCAATGCAGGGAAGGTGTGCTGGTTACTGTTGAGCAAGTCAGGCGCTGTGCTTCTTTGGTATAGTTGGTGGTGGACTGGAAGTAATAGTGATAAGGGCAAGGAAACCTGTAAGAATAAAGGGTAGTAGTGCAAGAGGCTCCAACTAGAAAAAACTAGCAACAACAGAAGAGCTAGAAGAAACTATAGCCCAGCACAAGAGGTAGGGGTCACTTAATGTGACCTGCAGCCTGAATAATTCCCAAGGGCATCTCTGTGGCAATACTCCATATTTATGCAGCCCTCTAGAGATTCCGAAGTACTAACAGGCATCATTGCACCCTTGAACTCTGGACATAATGGAACAAAGTAGATGGGCACAGAGAGATTTAAGGGCACACAAAATGGTAAAGGGGCTTTGGGTTTGTTTTTACTGTACCATGGCTGCCACCAACAGAGTTCACAGCAAAGATGGGGTTGCTTTGTATGGAAAAAAATCTTTTCACCAGTAGTGGTCAAAGTAATAAAAGTTCACGCTTGGGCAGATAAAGTTATCTGGAACTTTACTCATCCAGAATATTTCCTTGGTTTAAGACAAAGAGGCATAAATGAGGCATTCTTTTGGTCTATGCTTACAATCAGTTGTGGGCTGTTATTAAGACTGGAGGTAAAAAGTACACACACACACACACACACACACACACACACACAAAGAGTCACGCACACTAAATCATTCATTCAAGTATGTGCAACAAGAGGGAATTTAGCACATAGTGAAGGTGTACGCCTGCCCCTTCTGCTTTACCTGGAGGGAGAATCTACCCAGAAAGGGGAGGGTGTGTCTTGCAGCCAGGTGTGGCTTGTATGGCCTGAGGAATCCATTCCTGAGATAATGAGAATGGTAAAGACAATGGCTAATGGCAATTGATTGTGTATTCTGTGGCAGGTGTATTCTAAGAGCTTTACAGGCACTAATTTATTTAAATTTTATGAATACCCCTGAGGTACACACTGTTTTCATCCCCATTTCTAAAGATGAGAAAACTGAGGAAGAAGCAGAAAGTCTGATACTGTGGTTCAGGTGTGTAACATCAGCCCTGTGTCAAGTAGAGAGACAGAATTCTACTTGGATCTTGAGCAAAATTGCAGTATTAGGGCTATTGCTCCTTTCCCTACCTGCTCCTCCCTCCTCCCGTTTGTCTTCCCTCGCTTTCTCCTTCCTTTTTCTCTTTCTTCTACATTTCTTGGGTTTCACTTCCAATTTCCTTGTAAGAATGAATGAAAGTTATAGTGGAATGGGAAGTGATCTGCCTGGAGCAAGCAGACAAAGACAGAGAATGGCTGTGAGAGATGGCACGGGAAAGTGAAAGGATTCTTAGCAGCTCTGCTGCTTAGCTCATGCTGGACCCGTGGTAGCCTCCCTCAGTGACTCTCTCTGGAGCTTCTTCCAAAGACCTGGGAGGAATTGGATCTTGGGCTGCCATTGGCTGACATGTGCTCATAGTGTGAGGCTGAGGCAGGTGGAAGGACGACACTTAGAGAGGAACTGAATTGAAACTGTCAACTTTCTGTGAGGGGAGGTTAGGAAGGAAGAAGGATTCGCTTCTGAGATCCCAGGGCCATTGATAAGAGGCAATCTTTCTGGAAAATTCGGCACCTTTCATCAGACAATCCATGTATGTTACTTCAGCTTGGAGTAGAAGTAAGCAATTGCATTAAGTAGTATGGCGGGGAGCAGTATACGGGTCCCTTCCTACAGGGTCCTGCAGTCTGACTGGGGACAGCAAGCAGATATGACACCAAGTGTCTTCAGACCTGCTGAGCACCAAATGTGTAGTGCAAACTGTATATTTCTCTTTTTTTGTGTGGAAATGCTGGGGATTGAACTCAGGGCCCCACTCTTGCTAGGCACTCAGGAGGCCACTTGAGTCATGCCTCTAGTCCCAAACTGGGTATCCTGATTGTATCCAGGGTGGGAGATGAATTTGGGCTGAAATGGGCCACAGGGCACACAAGCAGGGCAGACTTCTTGGAGGAGCAGCAGGATGATGTAGCTCAAGGTAGAGCAGATATTTTGGATTGAGTGACTGAGAAAGTCATTCCCACACCTTTCCAGACTGGTAGTTGCAGAGGCCAAGGACAGAGGCAATGGACAGGGAGATGAGGAGGAAGAGAGTTTTAGGGCCAGTCTCTCCTGGACTAGTTAGGAAGCCCAGGGTGAATTCACCTCCAGTGCCTGTGGATCAAGAGTGACACTGGGATTATGGGATTGGGAAGTTTTCTTGGAAAGGAAGTCATGTGTAGTGGGAAAAATATTTACTCTTTTGCAAGGATTTGGAGGAGAGATCTCCTCAGAGCACAGAGGAGAACAGTTCATGTCACCTGAATGGTAGGACCACAAGTCTGAAGGGATACTTGCTAACTCTGGTGTTGAAACAGATACTTCCTCCCTCTGTTGCTGTCTCTCTTTCTTTTTCGGGGCACTCCTCTGGTCACTCTCCACACTTTTACTCAGGCTGTCTTTAATGCCTCCTTCACCCCCATTCCCTGTTTCCCACATGGCCTCTTCTCACTTCCACCCTAACACCCTTTGGTGATGAAGCCTCCCCCACCCCCAGCATAATCCTAGCAGACCCAGAGCTGGCCAAGCCCACATCACAGGAATCTCCACACATCCTATAGTGTGAAGAAACACTTGTGCAATGAATGAGTCAGTAGAGTTGAAGAACAATCAAGGGATTTTGAGTGAGCATGGTGTGTCTGGTGGAATGAGAGAGCCATCTAAGGTATTCTCACCATTTTTGTGCATGGTCACTCTATACTTTCTTTTGGAGAATTTCCACTCTTTTTTTTTTGTTACTGGGTTTGAACTCAAACCCTACACCTTCAGCCACTCTACCAGCCCTTTTTTGAGATAGGGTCTCGAGAAACTATTTGCCCTGGGCTGGCTTCAAATCTCGATCCTCCTGATCTCTGCCTCCTGAGCAGCTAGGATTACAGGCATGAGTCACTGGCACCCGGCTCCCACTCATCTTTTTTATCTTGTAGGAACCCTGGCCTGTGGCTCCTTCTTTCTCCCTCCCTTGACCATGATTTCATGGGCTTCAGAGTCCAGGTCTTTTCCTTATCCTTGTCTATCATGTTGGTTACTATCTATGGGTTTGAGAATCCCCTACTACCACTTCTGCCCCTCCCAGGCCAGGAGAAGAGTGCTGTCCTTCTTCTCAGAGAGTGGAGTATAAGTGTGTAACTTGTCTGGGATCTAGGCCTTCAGGGGAGCTCAGCCCAGGACCTGACCTTGTACCCTGAGGCCGCAGATATGCCCCCGGACCTTCCTGTTGGGCAGTTCTGCTCATTTTCATAACAACATTCCTTGTGAATAAAAATGGTGCAGTTGTCCTCTCTTAGACAGGAAGGAAGCACAGGAATCTGCAGGGTTGCTGTGAGCTGCCCAGGCCCAGGTTCCCAGAATCAGGAAGGAGGAGTGGCGGGGTGGGGGTGGGGCAGCTGGGAGATTCATACCAGCAGGTGGTTGCTGATCTGACCCTGATGTTAGCCAGATGCTGGTTCCTCCTGCAGGGGGCATGGGGCCTGGGCGGGTGCATAGATGGGCTGGAAGGAAGGCAAGGAATAGGGGTGTCTCTGTCTTCTGTATAATAGCCTGCTTCTGACAAGGAGCTTCTGTTCTCTTCCACTGGAAAGCTTTTAAGAACGCTGAAAAGGACAGGCAATTACAGGAAGGTTAGGTGCGCCTGATTGGATGTTGTTACAAATCACTCATTGTCATACAAGGCATTTGGAAAGGAGGCCATCAGGGACTGATTGCCGTTTAGGGTAAGTGATTTCTGTTTAGAGTGAGCGAGCAGATGAATGCTTGGCTCGAGCTCATTGCCCTTTCTCTCTGTTTGCTGTTGTGTTGATGGTTTTTCTTGGTAAGGAGGGGGTCATCAGAGATGCTCAGAGGATGTATGAGTGGGAAAGGGTTATTCTCACCCCTCCTCACCCTACCTCTCCAGTATACTGATAGGAGAACTGAGTGTATAGAGGAGAGACCAGCCCAGCCCACTTCACACAGAAGGTTACTAGAGGTTCTGGGCCAGAGGCCATGTTCCGACCTCAGGCTGGTGTCCTTGCTCATGGCCAGGCACCAACATGATACTCTACTGGGACCAGATGTTTTTATTAACTGGCCCTGTGCACAGCTGTGCAGGCTGAACACACCCCATAGAGTAGCCCCTGTGGCTGCTGGTATGTCTTCCAAGTCTGTTCCTTTGGCTCCTCTCACATCCTGTCACTGGGGACTCCCCTTAACCACATGATGTCCCCAGGAAGCATACTCTCCCTTTCTCCTACGCACACACACATATGCACGCACACATGCACACACATGCCACTCTTTCCACTATGTGTTTAAAACACCACCATAATATGGAGAAACTTCCTTGGATTCTGAAATCTATTTTGTCGTCTGGAGGCTGCACTGACACACAAGTATTCTGGGAAGGATTCCCCTGTAAGCAGCCAGGGGACACTGAACTTGAAACAGAGGAATCCACAAAATGGGGAGGAAGATTGTGGCATAAAGGACATCAGAAATAAACTTTGAGCTGGATACAGTGGTGGCACCTGTAGTTCCAGCACTCAGGAGGCTGAGACAGGAGGATCTTGAATTCCAGGTCTGCCTGAATTATAATAGTAGAACCTGTCTCAAAAAACAAAAAGCAAAGCTGGAGGAGGAGGATGACGATGACAATGACCATGAAAAGGAGAAAGAGAACAAGAAATAATCTTTGACAAATCCAAAATTAGAACAAGAAAAATTTCCCTATGACTTTACCAGAGGAAAACCAGGCAGAAAATGGTCAAAGAACATCTGACGGTTGGAGGCTTCCTGTCCTTTGGTTTGTTAGTTTTGCGGTTGCACTGTTCTGGATTGAATTACATCCTCCCCAAAAGATATGTTCATGTCCTATTCCCTAGTGCTTCAGAATGTGACTCTATTTAAAATGGGATCTTTAGCGAGGTACTCAAGTTAAAACGAGGTCATTAGCATGCACCCTCATGGCTAAGGTCCTTAGAAAAAGAGGAAGTTGGAACACAGACAGAAACACATGGGAAGACTAGTAAAGAGACAGGGAAAATGACACAGGAAGGCAGAGATGGGGGCTACAAGCCAACACTATAGATTCCCAGAAGGTCACCAGAAGCTAGGAGAGAGGTATGGAACAGTCTACCTTCCAGCCCTCAAGAGCAGCCAGTCCTGCTGACACCTTGACTACAGATGTCCATCCTCCAGAACTGTGAGAAAGTAAATTTTAGCTTGTGGTAACTTGCTATGGCATCCCTAGGAAGCTGATAAAATAAGAACTTCCTTCTCTGTTATCTTTTTGTTTTTCTTCTTATTACATAACTGAACTCTATCACTTTATTTCATTGGGATGAAAATCCCCTGGGTTAAGTGATAGATGTTAATGTGAACTGTGTTAGGGATGAAGCATGGCCTGCTTGTATGGTAGAGACTGAGGGACAATCTCAGCATCTCTACCCTTGTCCCCAGCAGGAAAATGCACTTTTGCAACCAGTTAGCTACTGTTTGCTGAGTACCTATCAAGAGTCTGGGACTATGCTCTGTGCCGTAGACACAAAGATGTACAAAACACTGTCCACCTTCATGCAGACCTCACAGTTGGGTGAAGAAGGCAGGTAATATGGTGTGATGTTACAGTAACAAGTATGTTTTGGGAGGACAGAGGAGAAGAGGTGCTGTAAGGGGGACCGCCAAAAACCTTTCAACTGTAGCCAGCTTTATTGCTGGCCAGTTTGCTATGTTGCTTATTCAGGTATTCAAACTGTTTTTTTTCCCTTTCTCTTTCTCTCCTATGCTGAGAAGCTCAAGATTTAAACTCTTTCAGCCAAACCTGGGCAATCTTCCATCACTTATCTCTCTCTGACCACATCAAGGAGTAAACCTCTGTAACAAGGCATATAACTTCAGTGATGTGATGCCAGTAAACTAGGACATAGGAACCAAGGCCACCATCTGGTCTTGGGGCATGAACTATGGCACATGCCCCAGGGCAGAGCCCCTGAGCATTCCCTTAAAAGCTGGGAATTTTCTCTCAGGAGCAGAACAACAGACTTTGAGACTAAATGTCACTGTCCTTCTCATTTGGCCTGGGAAACTAATAAATATTATTTCCTTTTCCTCAAAGCTCTGCTCTCAATATTTATAAATTGGCACAGAGACCAGGGACAGAATTTTCAGTTACAGTGATGCAGGAAGAGGTAGGAGGTGCTAGCGAGCATTCCTGGAGAAGAGGCTACAGGAGCTGCACCTTCAAAAGGTGATCCTGACCATCAAAGGTATTCCAGGCAGAGGGAACACCATGAGCAAGGGGACAGGGACATGGAACGGAATGTGTGTGTGTGTGTATAAAAGTGCGTGTGGTTATGTGTGGTGTCCTGAATAATGATGGACTCGTTCATGTACAACACACCAGCTCTGTAAGGCACGAGGAGCATGACTCCCTGGGCGGGACCCTTCCAAACTGAGTAATGCCACTTCTTGGAATGGATCCCAAATACAACCTGAAACAGAGCCTCTCTTCTGGTCTTTGACTCTGGTCACCCAAACCAGTCCTCACCTGCTACATTCTTTGCTGATATTCTGGAGGAAAGTCTCTGAAATTCTTTTTCTAATCATTTTCCTCTTTTATGGAACTCTCTTTAACTTCCTACTTTTTAACCCAAGACACCCAAGTTTATTCACAGATCTCCTTTGTATCTCTAGACCAGGGTCTTCCTAGCACTTGTGTGTGTATGTGTATTTGTGTGTACATATACCATTCTATCTATCTGCCTACTTTATCTATCTATCTATCTATCTATCTATCTATCTATCTATCTATCTATCTATCTAATCTATCATCTATCTACCTATTTTCGGTACTGCTGGGGGTTGAAGGCAGGCCCTTGCTCATACTAAGCAGATGCTCTACCACTTTTTATTTACCACACCTGCCCTTTTTGTGTTGGTTATTTTGAGATAGGGTCTTGCTTTATGCTCAGGCAGGCTGAGATTGCAATCCTCCTATTAGTGCTTCCCTGCTTAGTTGGGATGACAGGTGCACTCCACCATGCCCAGACAGTGGTCTTGTGGACTTTTTGCCCAGGCTAGCCTAGAACCATGATCCTCTCAATCTCTGCCTCTCAAGTAACTAGGATTATAGATTTGAGCCATTGTGCTTAGTCCTTTCTAATGTTTTAGATACAAAGGAACATTCATCAGTTGGAAGATTGTGTATAAATCTTGATTACATTTGGGAGCAATGCCTTGCCACTTGGTGAATGTGACAGTTGGGAGAATAGGAAAAAAGACTTAGACTTGAATCAACAGCCTCACACAAACATCTGATAATTTGCAAAGATACCTAGAGTCCAACGTTAAATACTAAAATGTTCGTGTACACCACACCAGCTCTGGAAGGCACGAGGAGCTTGATTTATTGTGTGTTGAGTTCACTGTGTTTGATCTTAGGGAGTGAGCACTGGACCAAGAGTCAGGAGGCCTGCCTTGGTTACAGTATGATTTTTCTCCCAACAACCTTGGCCAAGTCATTCCTATTTAATGGTGCCTCAGTTTTCCAGTCAGTAAAATATCTCTTCCAAATCCAATATTCTGCTGTATTTCCTTTGTTTATCCTTATTTTTAAGACCCCAGAAATGCTAGCTGTTTTAAATATGGTTGTCGGTAATTCAGGTATGTATAGTCCTGGTTCTTTCTAGCTAGTAAGCTGGGGAACACACAAGTAAGCTGTAAGCACAAGGACAAAGTTGTGTTCTTGTGGATGTAACTTTCCTTCCTTTTCCTGAGACCGGGAGCTATTGTGGAATTCAGTGGACATACCTTAATAGTGTGATGTAGAAAAGCGATATGCAGAATAGAATCCTGGCTCTGCTGCTGACAAGCCACTGACAACTTGCAAGTCACCTGCCCTCCACAAGCCTCAGTTTCCCTACCTATGAAATGACTGTAACTGTACAGCCGTTAGGAAAACCAAGTTGATTTATTCACCAAGGATTCATTGACTATGAATTGTGTTGGACACTGGTAATAAAAAAATGAATAAAACAGACTGGATTCCTAACTTTCTCAAAACAATGGGGTTTCATTGTGATAATCCCCTAGAAGTATACAGTGTACTTGAAACAAGTTCATCCCCTCCATTACATTCTTGTAACCACCGCTCTCTGCACCCTTCTTTTTCAAACAGTACTTGGTGAATTTCATTATGCATGCATGTGCAGATATCTCTCTTACATGTTCACTCACACTCCTTTAGATATATATTTAAGAGTGGTACAGCAGGCCTTCCTTCCTTCCTTCTTTCCTCCCTCCCTTCTTCTCTCCTTCTCTCTCTCCCTCCCTTCCTTTATTTCTTTCATAATCCTCCATACTAATTTCAATACTGATTGTACTAGTTTACATTCCCACCAACAGGGTGTGAGGATTCCTTTTCCCTATATTCTCACCAGCATTTGTGTTTCTGTTGTTGTTGATGAATGCCATTCTGACTGGGGTAAGATGGAATCTCAGAATATTTTCTTTGGGAGGTACTTGAGTTTGAACTCAGGGCTCTGCATTTGTGAGGCAGATGCTCTGCACCTTGAGCCATGACCCTAGCTCTTTTTTGTTCTAGTTATTTTGAAGATAGGGTCTTGATTTTTGCCCAGGCTATGTTAAATTTTCCACTGTTGTACATCGCTTCATGGAATTATTAGCCATTTGTACTTCTTCTGAGAACCGTCCCATTTATTTGCCATTGATTGATTGATTATTTACTTTTTTGGTATTTAATTTTTAAGCTTAGTATATTCTGGATATTAATCCTTTATTTGCTGAATAGCTGGCAAAGATTTTCTCCTGTTCTGAGGGTTATCACTTTATTCTGAGAATTGTTTCCTTTGGAGTGCAAAAGCTTTTTAATTTGATGCAATCCCATTGAAAATTCTTGATCTTATAACCTGAGCAATTGGAGTCCTGTTCAGAAAATAATTGCCTATGCCTATATCTTCCCATGTTTTCTTGTTTCAAAATTTTAGTTCTTACAGATTAAGATCTTTGGTCCATTTTGAATTGATTTTTTTGTGCAGGGTGAGAGGGGTCTAGTTCTACTTTTTTACATGTAGACAACCAGCACCATTTCTTGCAGAGGCTGTCTTTTCTGCAATGTTATGCTTTTGGCTCCTTTGTCAAAAATCAGATGGTTGTAACTGTGTGGGTTTATTTCTGGGTCTTCTATACTGTTTCATTGGTCTAGGTGTCTGTTTTTGTGCTGATACTATGCTATTTTTATCATTACAGCTCTGTGGTATAATTTGAACACCAATATTGTGATACCTCCAGTGTTGTTCTTTTGTTCAAGATTACTTTTGCTGTTTGGGGGTCTTTCAAGTTTCCATGTGAATTTTAGGATTGATTTTTCTATTTCTGTGAAGAATAACATTTGAATTTTGATGGGGGATTGAATTGAACTTGTAGATTATTTTCACTGGTATAGCCATTTTCACAATGTTAATTCTGCGAAGTTATGAGCATGGGAGGTTTTTCTACTTCCTGGTGTCTTCTTCCATTTCTTTCTTCAAGGTTTATAGTTGTTCTTGTAGTGGTCTTTCATCTCCTTGGTTAAGCTTATTCATAGGTATTTTATTTTTTTGAGGCTATTGTGAATACAGTTATTTCCCCAATTTCTTTCTCAGTCTGTTCATTGTTAGTATATGGAAAAGCTACTAGTTTTTGTTTGTTAATTTTATATTCTGCTACATTGCCAAAAGTGTTAATCAAATCTAGATTTTGGCAGTCTTTAGTTTCTTTAAAGTGTAGAGTATTATCAACTGCAAATAGGGATAATTTGACTTCCTCCTTTCCTACTTATGGCTTCTTACCTTTTAAGGAGTTTACAATTCAGTGGAAATGATAGATAATAATACGCAAATAAACAAATACACAAAAATGTAATTAAGTACTATAAAAACAGAATGGTAAGATGGAGAAGAATGATGGGGAAAGTCCTTATTTAGATAGGTTTGCCAGAGATGGTTGTATGGAGAGGAAAAGAAAAGGTTGGCTATGCTTGTGTAAAGAGTGTGTGGTTTCATAAGGGAGGAAGGTCCAAGAAGTACCAATAGTGTATGCCCTTGAGGTGGGAAAGATCAGAAGACAAGGTATGTAAGTAAATGTCTTATCAACAATATGACATTGCAGAACATAGAGGATTTGTATACAGGGTCCTGATAGCATATCTTTGGCAGCATTTAAGTCTTTCCTGTAATTCTTCTCTTCGGTCCTTACAAAAAAAAAAAGTCTCCTGTCCAGTTTTCCCCCATGACTACTACACAGAAGGCATTTTTCTAGTATGTGAATAGGGGTATGCATGTGTGTGTATGTGTGTGTGTGTGTGTGTGTGTGTGTGTATGCATACATGGGAGGATGATGTGTATATGAGTGTGTGCACTCATCTATGTGTGCATGGGCGAGTAAAGAATGAAATTAAGCACATTTCACAAATAAAACCAGCTTCCATCTCTGATCCAGGGACCAAGTGATCTGGCTGTCTTTCCTTGCTCTGCTTTTCTGAAAGACAAACAAGTTTGCAAAATGTGACACCATGTCCAATGCTAATGGCACAGTGCTCCATCTCTAAAAGAACTGATAAACTTCTCAGACTAAGGGCAGACAAGTAAGAGAGATCGGCTCCAGATGTGTTGTTTGGTGCTTTTGTCCAAGAAACTCTCACAGTCTGGAATGCTCAGAAGTAAAACCCCAGGAAATGAAAGTCTGGGAGGAATTATACTGGTGGATCTGAGCCAACAGAAGGAAACTGAAGCCAGTCACTTTCAGCTTTCTCCAAGGATCTGAGTGTCCAGGAGCTCCAATGTGTCAGTTCTAGAAAACAAAACAAAGAATATCTGAAATAGTGGTTTAAGAAAAAGACATAAAGGATTCTTAGTAGAACATTAAGTTCAGTCACCTCAGTATTTAGATGAGGAAATTGAATTCTAGAGAGGTGAAGTGGTGTGAAATCACACAACTGTTTGGAAACAGAAGGAAGCAGGCGATTGGAACTTAACTTTCTCTGCCCTGATGTATATTACAGATATTCAGAGGGGTGGGTGGGAGGTTTGTGTTCCTCCATTTCATAGTGTGGCCAGTTATATGGCATGTTGTGAAGTTTGAGAATCGGTATGTTAAGTTTCAATCAAATATCATGCCTTGTGCTGTGCTGGTTTATTCATGTATTTTTAAACAAGAGCAGGTGCTGGTTCCTATGCAGTAGGAAAGGCCCTGGGCTCTGGCGTGGTGGGGTGGAGAACTGCTCTCAAAGCTGGGAGGCCTCTGGGTCTTTGCTTGACAGCCACAAATAACTAAATTAGTGTAAGCCTCCTAATGGGGAATAAATTGGAGGGTAGGTTAAGTAAGTCTGGGGAAGCAATTTGCCATGTGTTCCTTCATGGAAGATTGGCCGAAGGAGCACAGGCCCTCATTTCCCATTAAGGTCATTGCTAACTGTAGCTTTGAGAGGAGCTGGGATGATAAGGCAAAGACAGTGGTGTGGGATGGAGGTTGTGGGTTAGGCAGTGTCCAAATGGAAGTCCTGCATGGAGACTGGGAGGGGGCTGTCAGCACCCCAGAAAGCCTGCACCCTTCTCTCACATCAGGATCAGCACTACACAGTCAGGGCCTGATTTGTGTCAAATTCTTAGATGGACTTCTGTTAGGAGCTGGCCTTAGTTATGCACTGACTGGCAGATGTGTGCGTTCAAGCACATGATCAGGAGTTGCCCCAGGGAGGAGAGTTTATTAGAGAGTTTCTTGGACCCACACCTGTGGAAGGGTAGGGGCAGGAGCAGAGGTGGACAGAGAGGAAAGTCCAGGGGGACACAGCTAAAGATAGCCTTGCCTAACCTGTTGGGACACCTGCGGCTGAAATGACCTCCAGAGTTGTTCCAAATTGGGCCAAGATGGCCACATCTGTGTGAGTCACTGTTGGTGGGACCCTCTGGAAAGGGGTGTATCCTTTGGTGATGTGACCCTGGAGCTGGGAAGCTCCCAAAAGACAGAGCCAAGGTTCTCTAACAATGTAGCTGAGCAGCTGGGGACATGAGTCCTTAGAGGTGTGTGTGGGGAGCTGGATGGCATATTAGAGCCTGGCTCTGGTCTTGAAGAGAAAGCCCTATCTTTATCTTTCTAAGTTTATCTTCATGTTTATTGTGAAAGTCCATTCTGCCAGGATGAAAGGCACTTAAGCTAAGTCAGTTCATGTTTCCCTTCTTTTCCGGGGTAAAATCTGGGGGTTTTACATGGAGCTGAGCCAAGACCTATGATCTACAAAACGAGAAAATCAAATGAAGTGGATGTATTTCTCTTGCTCCACTACTCATGCCCAACATAGAACACTTTTATAACCAGATGTGTTAAACCTCTTCTCAGGCTTAATAATATGCTAGAGCACCTCACAGAATCCAAGAAACTATGTTAGTTACCACTGCTGATTAATAAATCAAAGGATATTTTAAAGATCAAATGAACAGCCAGATGGAGAAGTAGACAGGGTGAGGTCTGTGCATAGGCACTACTGTCCTGGTGGGAATGGGATTGCCCCTCCCACCTGTGCCCTTGCTTGACAATGTGAACACTCTCTGAACCTTATTCTTTTGGGTTTTTTATGGAGGATGCATTGCTCAAGCATGATTGCTTAAGTCATTGACATTGGTGATCACCTCAACCTTCAGCCCCTCTCCCCTTGGAAGGTATGGGGGAGGGGGTCACTGAAAGTTCCAACCTTCTAGTCACATAGTTGACAGCAACTCCTTCCTCCCTCCCAGGCTGTGGAGGAGCCCCAGCCACCCCAAAGACACATCAGTTCAGAGAGTCCAAGGGTTTTAGGAGTTGTATGCCAGGAAATAGGAAATTGGTCAAAGACCAAATATATTTCTTAATACATCACAGAATCACATGGCCCTTTTATCCTCACAGGTATCCAATGAGACAAGTCTGCTACCCTGACCTAGTGCTGGTTCACTGGAATACAGGCATTTGCCAAGATAGCCTGCCTAGGACCCCTTCCAGCCTAGGGATTCCTGTGCAATTTTTGTGCCATTCTTTGGGGAATGGGAACCATCCAGATGTTTCTCCATCATGCTGGAGCCTGGAAATTACTGTGAGAATTAATGTAGCCTAGACATATATGCTGTCCTTGCTTCTCTGGGTTTATCCTTTTCTTCAGAACCTGTTATTCACTGAATCGTGTCTTCCTCAAATACATAGGTTGAAGCTCTATGCCCCTACTCACATTTGCTTATATTTGGAGATAGGGCATTTGCTGAGGTATTTAAGGATGAAAGAGGCCCCAGGGGTAGGGTTCTAATCCAATCCCATTGGACTGGTTTCCTTATTTTTAAAAAAAAGGATGAGATACCTGAGAGCTCTCTCTTTTTCCACACCAGCACAGAGAAAAGGACATGTGAATACATATTAAGAAGTAGCCAAGGGGAGCGCCATCACCAGAAACAGACCCTGCTGCTGCTGCCTTGATCTTGGCTTTCCAGAATCTTATCCTCCCCCCTTGGCTAGACAGTGTGCTGCAATTTGATTGTAAAAGTAAGGATGATATATATCAGAAGGTTTAGAAAAACATTTGCATTGATAAAAGACTCATAGCTGTAGTATATAAAGAGCTCTTAAAATTGATAAAAGACAACTAAACAGAACCATAGGCAAAGGACATGAATAAGCAGCAAATCTAAATGAACAATAAAAACATTAAGAAATGCTCAAACTTTGTAAAAGTCAGGGAACTTTACACATAGCTGTCTTGAAACATGAAGACCAGTGATGTCGCTTTTGAAGGAGAGGCAGGGCTGAGGGAGTTTGCACACATTGCTGAGGACGTGTAAACTGGACAGTTGTCGGTAGCAAGTAAAAGAGCAAACTGCATATCCCCAAACTGCACATCCGCTTTGAGCCAGCAGTGCCACTTCTGGGACTCTAGCTCGCAGAAATTCTAGTGCCAGGGAGGAAGGGTATATATGCATAGTTGTTTCAGAGGGAGTGCCCACCAATAGTCAGATAAACTATAGTATACTCATACTGATTAATATATTATGCAGACATTAAAAACAGATTAATTCTTAATGTGCTAATTTGGGAAAATTTACACTAAGTATGAAACAAGCAAAGCATAGAGATATGTGTGAAATGATCATTTTTGTATATTAGTTAACAACTTTCTGCATATAAGTATAGTGTGTGGGTACAAAAAGGCAAGAGTAAGTCTCTCCAAACTCAAAAGAATTCTGAGCTAAAACACACACACAACACAAACACACAACACACACAATACACACACAATACACATACAACACACACACCACACACACAATACACACACAGTCTATGATAATATGAGTGGATGTGATATTATCCTATCAAATATTGTCATGGTATAGAACACACACACATGAAAGCAAAATCACTAAATTTCATCTTAGGGTTGAGAAATTTCAGGTCCTTTTTTTTTAAAATAAAAATTAAACATCCCTATTCTAAAACTTTAAAATCTGAAATGCTCCAAAATCCAAAACTTTTGAGTACCCATCTGATGCATTGCCCAAGTGATTTACCCATCATACTCAGGTGACACACTACTTTCAGGTTTGAGGTGCTCAACTGGTAAAGTCTATTTAAATATTCCAAATTCCAGACAACTCTGAAATCTGAAATATGTCTGGTCTCAATCATTTCCATTAAGGTATGCTAAACCTGGACTGTTAAAAATTTATAATAGCAATTATTTTATAATAATAATGTAATTACTTAAAAAACCATGGCAATCCCCCTTTCTCCAGTCCAGCACACTGTAGCTCCATATATAAGTCAGATAAGTAAGTGTCGTCAAATGCTCCTTCCAGAAGGGCAGTGGGGACTAACTTTTTGTGTGTGTGGTACTGGGGATAGAACCCAGGGTCTTTTGCATGCTAAGTAAGAAGCACTCTACCACTGAATTACATCCTCAGCCCTTTCTATCTTTGTTTTGAGGCAAGGTCTGCCTCAGCCTTCAGAGTAGCTGGGATTATAGCTGTGTACCACTGCACCCGATTAGATGCCTCTTCATATGGATGAAACTTCGTCTTGAAGTATTAACTCTCCCCCTATCCAGAGCCCTGTCATCTCCTCCTTTTAGTCCTGTCACCTTCCTTGGGACCCTGAGCATGAGGTCTTGTGCTATGATTGTAATCCACTCAGTGTGCTGGCCCTGGTTATACTGTCATACCAACTGCCTTTGGGTCTCTGGAGGAGCCAGACCCATCTTATGGGGACCCCAGACCCAGTCTTTGTGCTTCTGGCTCCATACCTAACTCCTTCCTGGGTCTTATGACCAGTGGATCCCCTTGTGTAATCCCTAGGAATCCTCCTTTTTCTCTCACCCAAAAGGGCCTTCTCAAAGTTTGTTAATCCTTTAATTTACGACTTTCCTGAATCAACCTGTCAGTTTGTGTGGCTTGTGGTGTGGCCACACCTTTCTTGCATCTCATCTCCTGAGAGGCCCTCATTGTTGGGGCAGAGCTGGGATTGGCTCCTGAAACTAGGATGTCTAAGCTATCTTCCAGCAGGGGAAGAGGAGAAAATCTAAGCCCAGCTCAGGGCAGGAGCCAGGTTAACATCCCACACAATACAAAAGCCAGGAGCAGAGGCACAAATGAGAGGCAAAGACTGGAATGAGCACACCACAGGGCAGGATGGGAGCTGAGGTCCTTGTGTGGGCTCAGCCTTCTGGAAGGGACAGGGTCAGGCTATCGTGTTCTCAGGCATAGTCAGAGTGCCATGGGCCAAGGTCTGTGTGAATAGGAGGAATCAAAAAAAGATTTTTTTATAGAATAAGAACTCTAATTGAATGTTGGAAAATGGATTGGGTATTTTAAAATAGATAGATAGATAGATAGATAGATAGATGGATAGATACATGATGGATTGACAGATTATTTGTTTGAAAACTGAAAAGGATCTCAGATAATCTGACCCTGTCCTTTTTACTGTAGTAGCCATTAACCACACATGACTACCGAGCATTTGAAAAGCAGCTAGCTGAACTGAGAGGTGCTGTAAGTACAAAATACACATTAAATTTTGATGACTTAGCTTGAGAACAATAACATAAAATATCTCCTAAAGAATTCTTTATGTTGATTACACATTGCATCTTAGAGATACATCAGGTTAATGCTTAACATTTTTGTTACCTTTAAAAGATTTCTTTAAGGTGACCACCAGAGAGTTTAATTTTTTATATCTGACTTGCATTGTAATTCTGGTGGACATTGTTGCCAGAAGGTGGACCAACCCCTCTAGACTAGGGGTTGGTGAATATTTCTTGCAAGGGGGCAGATGGGAAATATTTTAGGCTCTGCAAGTCGTATGGTCTCTATCCTCACTAGCCAGCTCTGTCACTGTAGTGCTTGTAGCCTTTTCCCAAAATAGGCAGTAGGTCAAATTTGGCTTGTAGGATGTAGTTGGCAATCCCCTGGTCTAGACCAATGCCCTAATTATTGAGTCAGGGTTATTAGTGCTTAGGGAGGAGTGGGCTCCCCAAGGCTAAGCTAAGCTAATATCAGCATTTAGTAGCTCTCCTGCTTGGTCTGTTTTCTTCCTTTTTCAATAAATAGGAGAGATAGTGGGTGTTATTCTGTGAATGAAATGCTACTCTATGAATGATTGACATTCAGTTAAAGATGAGTTCATCATGGTAATCCTTTACAAAATTAGGCATTAATTTATTGTGATTCCTCAGGGAGAGTCATCAAGACTAAATCCAAATAAAAGAGGTTCAGTTCCTTGTATTAATGGCTTTGGTTTTTATGGATGCTCCCCTGGTCCAGGACCCGAGTCTTCTTGACTCTTATTACCAGGTATTCTTATGTTCTAACAGAAAAGGAGGCCTCTGTGGGTCCTCAGAAAATCTTTGCTGGCTTTGGGTAGCTGTATTTGGATATGTCTATGAAATATAGGCTGGGGAAAATTAAGGATTTAACCTCCATTCAATTGGATGGGAAACATTCACACTTCTTTGCTTGTGGACTCTACCTCCCAACCGTAAGTCATTTTGCTTACTAGGACTAATGAGTGGGTCATCATGCCACCTCATCTGGTATGGCTTTTGTGATCGTTCCTGAAGACTCGGTGTGGATTAGTATTAGGGCCCACTGATGTTCAGGTATCCACTAGGCAGAGATTTCATATTAAGAACAATTCATAGTTTATAAAATTCCTCCTCTCCTGTGTTTCCTAAATGTGCCTTCCATTCTGGCTCCTACTCACACTTGGTCTTTTACTCTTCCCTGTTTTAGTCCCTGCCCTTGAAAAGCTTATGATGCTATGGAGACATGATTCTATCTGATTAAAATTGTTACTAATTTTATATATATTATAAAACATTTTAAATATGAAAAAGGTTTATAGGTGAGCATTTAAAAAAATTTATTAATTTATTTTTGCAATACTGGGCTTTGTACTCAGGGTCTTGCACTTGTTAGGCTGGTGTTCTACCACTTGAGCCACTCTGCCAGTCTTGTATAATTTACTTTTTATGAGTGTATTGTTCTGGGTCTTATTCCCCATAACATTTCCACTCTCTGCCTTATATAACCTCTACCTTGAATTCTTAAATGGTGTATTTAACATTCACATGGAATATATATATGTATTGGTAGTACTAAGAGTTGAACTCAGGATCTTGCATTTGCTAGGCAGGTGCTTAACCACTTGAGTCTCACCTCTGAAATTTTTTGCACTGGTTATTTTTGAGATAGGGTCTATTTGTGTCCAGGCTGGCCTGGACTGCAGTCCTCCTATGTGTGCTTCCTCAGGTAGCTGGGATGACAGGCATGTACTACTGGGCTCAGCCACTGGTCAAGATGGGGGCCTTACATACTTTTAACTCCTCATAAAAAGGAGATCACAATCCTCCTGATCTTTATCTCCTGAGTTGCTAGGATTACAAGTTTGAGCCTCTACACCCAGCCACATTTCATTTTTTTCCTGTGCCTCTAAATATTATGTTCTACAGATTGTAACATGTTGTACTATAATGTATACATTCTCCTTCTGTTATTTTGTTTTTGCTCTTTGCTTAAAATTATGTTTAAGAGATTTAGGATGATACGTTGATTTTCTTTTATTGTTAATTAGTTTTTTATTATATAAGCCTCAATTGGTATGTGCATTGTCTTGTCAATGAACATTAGTTTGTTGCTAAATTTTGCTGTATAAAATAGCTGCCATATGTATATCAGAGAAATATATATAAATATATGTCACATTTCTAAGAATCTAGTTGTTTACCTGATAGGTATGAAATGGTAGCATTTCAGATTGTACATTTTTCTGATTTCTAGTTATCTTGATATATATTTTTTTCATATTCTAACTGAATTTCCCCTCTCTCCTCCCCCAATTGCCTGTTTCTATCCTTTGCCCATTTTTCTATGGGGCCATGCATCTTTTTCTGTAAGAACACTTTTACATTTCTTGAAGATTTATCCTCAGTTGGTTTTATGGTTTGAAAATATCTCCTCTCAAGTTTTGGCTGACCTTCATTTGTACTGGAGTCTTTTGACAAATTGAAGTTTTTGGCTTCAAATGGGAATAAGTTCCAGTCTTGTGTGGTCTGGTGTGGTACCCATGCACAGCGAGCAGGAGCAGAGGGCTCAGGGACACATTTTTCTGTGGCTCCTTTAGCCCTTGGCCCTGGGATCTTTGATGCTGGTACAAACAGCTGCATAGACTGGAGAAAAAGACGGCAGCCTGTGTTCTCTGCTTAGTGATTTTCCGGGCACTTAATGTGCTACTTTGAATTCCATGGTAATATTTGCAAAAAGCCTCAGTTGTAGGGTAACTTAATTAAACATTACTTACAAAAGCTTAATATTCATTATTTGGCTTCAATTACTGTCTTTATCCCCTCCCTTTTCTCTCCCCCACCAGAGAACTCTTTTCCTTTTCTTATTCTGAGGGTCTAATTAGCCTAATGGCTGATGCTTGTTGTAGTTTTGGTAAAAAACAAAACAAAACCCCTCAAAATAAATAAAGGTTCTCTTTGGTTTGCCTTCCTGAGGGTCTTTGCATGTGACAGCTCCAGTTCCTGAATTCCATATTTCTCTCCTTTTGCAAATGCCTGACTCTACTTGTGCTGGAGAGTGCAATTAAAGGTGCATATTGGGAAAAGGCTTGGCAGCCAACTCTCAACAAATACGAGAGCGTTGGGGTGATGGAGAGAGAGAGGAACTGGAGAGAAACTCTGAACCCTCCTGCAAAGACTGGCAGCAAAGACGGGCATGAGGCTGGCAGGGAGATGGTTTCCTAGGAAGGTACAGCACAAAGCAAAGCATGTGTTTCCTTTTTTTTCCTCCCCCTGTCTTGGAGCCTAATATCATCCTTGGCTTCCCTCTAAGTGGGTTCCTTTGAAGCTCTTGGGGGGTTTCCCCATGGCTCCTACTACAGCCTGTATCTGCCACCCCTGGTTCCCACCTCATGTAAGGGCCATGTTCATACCACTGCTCAAAGCCTATCTCATCTGAAGAATGCCAGGTGAGGAGTTTGTACTTTGTTCTGGCTCAAAGGCCAATATTTTCCCATTCCTGAGCCCCTTTTGGGTACTATCTGTGTGGCTGGGCATTGTAGGGATGCAAAGAGGTGAAGGCCTATCTAGGCTCTGGGAAGCCAGAGAAGTATTGCAGGAAATGTGCCATCAGTGAGCTGGGGAGAGTAGCAAGAGAAGCTCTCCCAATGCACCCTGGGATCACTGAGCAGCTGGTCCTGAGGGAGGTTGGGTGCAGGAAGGAGGAGACAAGGAAGACTGGCTCCAGCAGGTGGTGTTTGAGATGTGCCTTGAAGGGGAGGAGGGTATTAACTGCAAGGACAATGGCAAACTAGGCAGTGGAAAAGGAGAGGTGCTAAGAGTCTGCTGTATTGGGGGGCAGCCTTTTACCCTACAGAGAAGAAGCAGAAGAATGCTGTGGCTGGAAAGGGGTGAGAAGATGAGTGTGGAAGGCAGTTTGGAGTTAGGTGGAAAGGCCATGGGCTCTAGCTAGGGAGCTTGGCCTTTGTACTGGGAACATTTTATGCTGGGAATATACTGAAGGTTCATGTGTAAGGCTTGATGTAGTCCAGTAGGTATTCTCCTGTGATAACTCATGAGTGGTGAGAAGGGTGGATCCATGAAGAGAGGGAAAGAGACAAAGCTCAGAGGAGAGTTGAACCAGAGAGAGCAGTTGAGTGCTGCCTCATGCATGTGGAACTCAGTAGTCTGGACACACCATTGCTTAGGGAAGGGGTTTTGCAGGATGTAGGTACTGATGGAATGGGATTGGATGGGTGCCTAAGATGATCATGAGTCATGCTGCAATTCCCATGGGGAGCTGAAGGTAGAGGTCAAGCAGATCCAGCCCAGAGAAGCTGGCAATAGTGGTCCCAATCACCAGGTCTAGGATACAGAGCAAACTCAAGGCTGGTCCAGGTGTCTATCAAAACACAAGGGACCAGACCTGAGGGGTGAGGAAGGCGTGGGAATTGGGGGATATTAGAGCTTCAGCCTAATTCAGGATTCAAGGCCTGACTTAAGAACTAGTGAGGGGTGAGGAAGGCATGGGAATTGGGGGATATTAGAGCTTCAGCCTAATTCAGGATTCAAGGCCTGACTTAAGAACTAGTGAAGAGCCTGGGATATGGCTGTTGTTCACATTGTCCCCAACCTCTGCTGGTCGGGAAAAGGGAATTGCCCGCCTCTTGCTTTTCAAGGGACCCAGTGGCCAAGTTCACCCTGAGACACCCAAAACATCCTAGATGAAGAGACAGAAGATTCCTAAAGCCCATCCACAGGACTACAAGGATCCCCCTCCTCCAAATTGCTTTGCAGTTGGCTCTCATTGTTTGGGATTCAGAGTTGAACCCAGCCTTGGGGTCACTGGTTAATATTGGTATCACTTTGGCAGAGATGAAGTTAGAAGGTCTAACAGCAGACTGGAAAAATCCATAGGCAAGAAGATGGGACACAGGTACTGGACAGTAGAACTGGAGCCCTAGTCTAGGCCTTAAAACTTCTATTCTTTCTATTAACTTCTGTTCTTGACTTCAAGAGACCAGAGTATTTTCTTGATTTCTCTTAGATCTTGGATACCTGGGCCCTGGTTCTTTTCTTGCTTGTATTAATATAGACCTGTGGCTAGGCATATATGCAGGTGGTGATTTTTCCTCTGGCTAGGTTTAGAGGCTAAGAATTTGGCATGGTCTAGAGGTAATAGGCAAGAACCCTGGTGCTACAATGCTAGGGCACAAATCCTGCCTCTGTTCCCTACAAGTCATGTATCCTTGGGCAATCTGAGATAGTTAAGGACCACCCCAATAGAAAATAAAGTGATCAGCTATTGGGAAAGAGCCCTACAAGAATCTTACCTATTTTCTGCTTTGGCAACAAAAATAAACAAGGATAAAAAAAGGAGACCCTGGGCTCACAGGAAGCCCCAGAGTTAAACATACAACAGTCACAAACACATCCTATGAATCCAGATACAAGCAAGGGTCAGTCTTCTGAAAACCTGCCCTATCTTTGTAGTCAAAGCTGACCAATGAACTGCCTACAACTGAACTCAGACATTGACCCATCAGGACCATACACTTGCTGCAAGTTTGAATACCGTTTTTGCTTGAAGAACTTGGATGGGAATCACTGGTAGGAGCTCTTCCTGTATGAGGTACCCCCTTTCCTTTGTTCTGGGAGCCACCAGCCTGACTTACTCTTGGTCAGTGTTGCTACCTTGGATAAGCAAATGGCCTAGTAAAGCCTGGCCTGTATTCTTCTGGGTCTGGTCTCATTTCTACTATTTCTAGAAGCAAGTACCTGGCTCTTATAACACAGGTACTTAGCTTTTCTGTAATTCAGTTTCTTTGTTTGTAAAATATGGATAGGGTGGCCATACATCCTTGATGGTGTTGGTTAAAGCCAGTTATCCTATTGTGATTATTAATGGTGTCCCCATTCCCTCTCTAAGTGCCTTGATTTGGCTGATAAATCCTATTCTTACCCTAAATATGGGAAATGATAGTACTCGTTTCATAAGATAATAAAAATGAACTATGTGAGAGCTTAGATTAGTGTCTGATGATACATACATGGACACCTGTTACTAATCATATCTTGGATATTGCATTTAGTTTTCCTAGGTCTGTCATAGAAAATTGTGATGAACAGAGAGGCTCAAAGCAACAGGAATTTATTCTCTCACTCTTCTGGAAGTTACATGATTGAAACCAAGGTGTCAGAGGGGTTGCTGTCCCTCCAAAAGCTCTACAAATGGCCTACTGCCTCTGCTTGCTACTACGGGGAGCTAGTGACCCTAGGCACTCCTTGGCTTGTGGCAGCACCACTCTAGCTTCTACTTCTCTCTTCACTTGGCTGTTTTCTCTTTGTGTGCGTCTCCATCCATACTGTCTTCTTATAAGGATTCTGGCCACTGAGTTAGGGCCCACCCATTCATATGACTTCATTGTAACTTGATTATCCCTGCCAAGTCCCTGTTTCCAAATAAGGCACATTTACAGCTTCCAAGTGGATGCTAATTGTTAGAATGCATTATTCAGCTCAGTGCAGATATAGATGTCATCTCTCAATTACACTTTAATCTATTTGACTTTTACACCTGGTACAAAACCTTCATGTAGCACAGTGTGTAGTTGATTGTCCATTGATAGATACAATGTTGCTAAAAGATGAATTCTGTGGGTTTATTATGGAGTTTCTGCTGGGGCAATGGAATTAGGGAAAACAGGGAAGGGAAAAATAATTTTTTCTTGTGATCTCTCCCTTGATTCATTGGAGAATTCTTGTTTCTAGGAGCTGTCAATCTTGTTGCTTGCTCACCCTTTGGCTACACTTTTAAAAGAGTGAAAAGTACAGAAATCTTCAAATCATCTTAAAAGAAATTCATCCACACAAATCAACAACCACATGCACAAAACCCAACAGAAAGCCCCCTTGGCACATCAAGGAAATGTTGGTACCGAAACTGAAATAGTTTTTCCATAATGTAGCAAAGTATATTAAATTCAGTAGACATCAAAGGAACTTCGGGAGTAATTGCTGAATTTCCGAAGTAAACAGGGCTTTCAAAAGAAACAAAAAGAGCACTGGGATTGTGAGAATGGGAACATATCTTGAAGGGGCAAAGCATGGGTTCCCCCCGCTCTCTGTCAAAGGGTGAATTCTTTAAAGAGTGGTAATATTTGAGGCTTGAAAACAGTTTTGATCCAAACTGCCCCAGGTATGGGCAGAGTCTGTAAAATGTAAGTCCATCTCCAACTAAAGGAGGCCAGTGATTCTGTTTCCACCTTATTCTGCAGGTTGTTCAAAATGAGGAACTCATTTCAGACAAAAGGGATCTAGATAAGCAAAAGATAGCCTCACGTGGGCTGCAAAGCAGCAGAGGGCCTTTGTGTCTGGAGCAGTTGAATGACAATTCTGGCACCCTCAATCCTAGACACATTAACATTTTGAAATTTTAAGGGAGGTGGTGGTGGTGGTGGTGGTGGTGTGTGTGTGTGTGTGTGTGTGTACCTGCTTGTATGGCTGAGCATGTATCAGAAAGGAGAGAAGGGTGCTCCCATAGATAGAAAAACTATCCATGTACTGTTCTATGGGATTATTCTCTACTTTCAAGGAGGCCGACTAGGTTTATGGTGGAGTTTTTTTGAGATCATCGAAGTTAGACTTCCTAGAGTCTCATAGGTATTAGAATTCCTTCTCATGGTTCAAATTTGTAAAAGAGTTCAAAAACATTAAGTGACTTGCCCAATATCACATGGATTCATTAAATTGCATTCCTTCACCAACTAGTTAAACCTTTACTCATAGAGTCGTTCCTGATAACCTTGGGGGACTGGTTCCAGGACATTTTTTTTTTGTCTTTTCTCTTTTGGTACTGGAATCGAACCCAGGGCCTCATGCATGCTAGGCAAGCGCTGTACCACCGAGCCACATCCCAGCCCTCCAGGACATTCTTGAACCAAAATTTAAGGATGCTCAAGTTCCATATATAAAATGGAATAGATTTTCCATATAGCCTGTGCATGGTTTCCCATATACTTCAAACAATCTCTAGATGACTTATAATACCTAATATAACATAGATGCTATGTAAATAACTTTTATAGTGTATTGTTTAGGAACTAATGATTAGGAAATAAACTGTACCTGTTCAGCACAGATGCCTTATTTTGCTGAATGTGCAGGTGTGGAACTGGTGAGTACAGCGGGCTGACTGTATGGTTATTTGGGGAATAAGAGGAGTTTCTCCAGCTATCAAATATGTCCAAGACTCCCAACACAATGGTTCCCAAACCTGACTCACCATCTGAATGACCTACAGTGCTCTTAAAAACACAGATTCTCCTTACAAGTAAAGCTGCCATGAACATTCATGAGCAGGTATTTGTACGGACACAAATTTTCAGTGAATTGACTGGGTCATGCAGTAGGCATATGGTGATCTTTTCTGAGAAAATGCCAAACTCTTTCCCAAATGGCTAGCTCATTTTATATTCCCATCAGCAGAGCAGGAGCATTCTCGTTGCTCCATATCCTTATGGACACTTGGATGACTGGCCCTTTTCATTTTCGTCATCCCAATACTACTGTAGTGATAGCTCATTGTGATTTTCATCCGAATGCCCCACTGATGAATGGTGCTAGGCATTTTCTTCATGTGATTATTTGCTATCTGTATACCTTTTGATGAAGTGTCCATTCACATATTTCCCCAATTTCTAAATTGTTTTTTTTGTTTTCTTATTGAGATTTGAGAGTTTGAATGCAAATGTTCATGGAAGCTTTTCTTGTTTGTTTGTAATAGCCTCAGACCAGAAATAACCCAAATAGTCACCAATAGGTAAATGGGTACGCAAATTGTGGCATATCTTTAGGATGGAGTTTATTTAGCAATAAGAGGACACATTAATCATGCTGAATGACAGAAGTTAGTTAGAAAAGTGTACATACTGTATGAGTCCAGATACATAGAAAGTTGCAGAAAATGCAACTCTTTAGTGACAGAAAGTAGGTCAGTTGTACCCTGATTAGGTAGGGAGGGGAAGGAAAGGGTAGAAGAGAGGAAACTTTGGGGGTGACAGAGATGTTTATTATCTTGATTTTGGTCACAGTTTCATGACCATAAATATCTATATCATCTATACCCGTATCTGTATCTATAAAAACTTGTCAATTTTTCCCTTTTTACATGTTTAGTTTGGATATGAAAAATGTCTAGATTTGAATTCTTCACCCAACTGTATACCACCTATGTGTGTCTGAAACAAAACTGAAATAACCTTTCTCCATCTTAGTTTCCCTGATCTGTACAAATGAGTAATAACCAGAAAACAAAACCAAAACAAAACAAAAGAAAAACCTTCCAGTACTTGTATGAGGCTTAAACTAAGTAAGCAAATGAAAATCTTGTAAATGTAGGTTCATTTAACTCGCCTTTTCCCAAGAAGTTCCCAAAGAAGAGTGGTTGGCTCTGAGAGGGTGCCTGGATTGGAGGCTCTGGAGCATGTGTCTCTGTGTGTGTGCAAGCGTGTGTGTGTACTTATGTGCACACACTGGTCCCTGGATGAGGTTCACTAAAGAGTTGAGGGTTAGCAGGGAGGTCCCAGATGACTTTGGGAAGGGGAATTAGCTTACCATCCACATTTACCTACTTCATAAATTCCCACCAAGATGCATTAAAGAACAACCCGAGCTCCCATGAGGCATGGCAGTGATTAATGTTTATCTTCATGCTGCATCAGGCCTGCAGGCTGGCAGCTTCTCTCCTTTCCTGCTGTCCTTTATGGTATTGTTAACCGGTTAGCCGCCTCAGATCTGCAGCCAAAACTGAAGGGAGGCAGGCAAAGCGCCTTGCTGTCTTTGCTTCCCTGCCTCTTCCTTCCTTTTTGTAAGCTCTGTGCCTTGGCTCCATTGTCCCACGAGCTCCAAAAGCTCTGTAGGTGCACGTGCATGCAGGAGTGTGGCACAGGAGCGTGCACACATGCTCTCACTCACACGCTTCTTGCAGCCGGGGCCAGGGTGATGAATTGTGGCCTTTGAAAGTCTCTTATCGCAGTGGTGCACATGGGCTCCAATGTGTGTGCCTTTGAGAGGTAGGAAGGAGGCAGTGGGGAGCCCAGAGGAGAAAATAGAGCTCCTGACTCCCCTGGTCCCTGCCCTCTTTGTCTAGATGAAATTTTAGATGCTGTTGGTGTCTTGTCAGCAAGTCTTTTGCAAAATAAATGGAAGTGATTTTTTTTAAAAAGCTGATTCGTTCAGTATTTAGCCTACGAAGAGGATATTACATACAAACTCAGATGAAAGGCCTACTCTTTCCTGGTGATGTGACTCCTGGTTTCACAGACATGGCATAACAGCCAAGAAGAAGAAAAGCAGTTATTGAGTGCCTACTGTGTGCTTAATCCTTTCATGCACATACATGTGGCATCTCCTATATGTGGTAGGTTCTTAATATTCTCAATAAATGCTTCTTGGACTGATGTGAGTTAAAAGTTGGGGAGTTGCTTGTTCTTCCTAAAATCACAGAGGCCAGCTGTGAAGAATCGACCCCCTTTTAGTAAGTGTGGGGCACAGTGGGCTGAAAGTCAAATCGTGAATTTAGAGAGCATTGAAGTTCTCCAGTAAATCATGGGACTTCTTTCCTTCTCCTCTTTCTTTTTTAAAAACTTATTTTCTGGCTTCATTAAAGACACACTCTGCTTACTATAAGGCTTCAGGCTACATTAACAGAATTAAAAGGAAAAAAGAAAACTGCAGACAATTAAATGAGTCCTTCTGTCCTAGAAACGGCTCTGAAGACAGGATGTGTCTTTTCTCCAAAACCTTGTCTTGCTCCTACCCTTCCTACCATCTATTCCCTTCTTTGGGGGTGATGGATGTGGAGCATTCACTCTTCTGGAACTTTCCATCCTTGTTTAACATATTGTCATCCTATCTTCCCAACTCACTCCAGCAAACACCAGACCAGGAGGGTTCAGTGTCTAACCCATTACCACCAGAGGGAGTAAGTTTATGGAAAGCTTATGGGTATTTTCCACATAAGAGGTATTAGGAACGAACCTTTGCCTGTGCCTTGCCACAGCTCTCCCTTCCTTTAATTCTATGGTCCTTCTGTAATGCGGTAGGTGTATTAGCCCCACTTTACAGGTGAAAGAGCTAAGGCTTAATTACAGAAAAAAATAAAACTGTGCTAAAAGTCAGACAGAGGTGATCCTGATCCCTGATCACAGGTCTTCTCCCCCTCACACTCTCCTCAGTACCTGAGTAGCACATTTCCTGAGTTAGAATGCTAAGGCCTGTGGGTTGAAAAGAATGAGTTAGTTATAATACGTACATCAGAATTACCCTGGCAAATCAGTGTCCAGCCTTAGAATTGCACCACATTGCTGGCCAGGAACCCAGTCATTGTGAGCCCCAGAGTCTCCTGGACAGCAGGTGAGGGCAGGGGACATGTGGAGGAGTCAAGTGGACACAGATTCTTAGAACTTCTTCCTCCTTAGCTCCTGGTGCTCTCTAAACAAATGCCATTTTCTCTCGTTGGTTGCCAGACAGTCCCCCAGAGTAGATAAAGCCTGAAGGGTTTATAATACAGCAGTTTTAAATTTGGTTGCTAATTCACTTGTGATTGACTTCTAGTTACTTCTTTTCAAAACTGTGGGTGGTTATCCATTTTGCCTTGGGCAGTCTTGCCCCTGAATGCCTGGCCACTCTGTCTGGGACTAACAGCCCAAGCAAAAGCAGGAACAGAGAATTGAAAGCTGTGTCTTGCTTTCTTGTCTATAGACAAAAGCCATGCTTTGTTCCCAGTTCATTGCAGTAATTCTGTCTTTGGTTCTTTAAGGAAGGAACCGTCATTAATATTTAATGATAATAGTTGTATTGATAGTATTGATAGAATCCTTTCCAAACACACAGAGCTTTGGAATTTGCAGAGTTTCCACTGAAAAGACATAAGCTTCTCAATTCATCTCAAGTTCAACTTGTCCAAGCTATGCTATTTTCTCTGCTGTTCTTTTCCTTGCTGTTCTCTGACTTAGTTATTGTTACTCTCCCCAGTCTGGATGTTCAAGAAAGACCCCTTGGCATCACCCTAGACTCTGTATGCATCCCCACATCCAGGTAATCTTCCAATGAACTCAGTGTTTTTTTTCTAATTTTTAAAAATTTATTCATTTTTCTCCATTCACAGTACACACCCTTTAGTCTCAAGTCAATGTGGTAAGTCTCATTGGAGGCAAAGCCCAGCATTGCCAAGGAACCTGAAAAGTCTAGATGCATGGTCCTGGAACCCTGGCAATTGGGCTTTGGTCACTGAACTCTGGGCACTTGGATGCTCTTGTTTGGGACTTGTCATTTGGAGTAAGGACTGCAAAGAAACAGGGACAGCTTCTTTGAGTCACAGGCTATGGTGGCTGCAGCAGAGATATTCTTATTCCTGTAGTAAGTCAGCCAACAATCATGGGCCATGCAATATTCTAGCTTTCAGTGGTGTGGGCAGCAATCTAGTCCCTTATTCTATTGAGCAGTTGTAGCTGGGGCCTAGCTTCTTTACCTCCTCGGTTCCTATCCATGTCCTATGTCAATTCTGTGAGCTACCTAGTGACATTCAGTAATTGGTTTTAAGTTAACTGTGTTGAATTCTGTTGTTTGCAATCAAAGCTGTGACTAGGCCATGCGCCTGTCCAGTAAGCCCTACTGTGTGTAAGCATGCTCTGCCAGCAGGCTCTGCTGACAAAAATAAGATCACACTAGGCTGGGGGCCCTCTGAGCACGTGGACACTTGCCACCACCATCAGGATGGTGGCCATGCAATGCTGATGTGGACATCCCAGTAAGTTGGCGCCTCCTCTTAAGCTAGTCAGAATCAAAGGAAGGCTCAGAAACACAAGCATTTCATGTCTTTAGAGAAAGAAAAAAGCCGATGGCTAGAGAAGGTTTTAAAAAGACTGGCTCACTCATCTTTCCCTCAGGCCCTTGGCACCAGCAGTATGGGCAAGTGTCACAGTCTTCATACAGCCAGGAAGCTCTGTGCCGATGGCATCAGAAGTGGCGTGATAAGCAATACAAGAAAGCCCATTTGGGCACAGCCCTGAAGGCCAATTCTTTTGGAGGTGTTTCCCATGCAAAGGGAATTGGGCACTAAAAGTAGGGGTTGAAACCAAATAGATAAATTCTGCTATCAGAAAGTGTGTCAGCTGATCAAGAATGGCAAGAAAATCACAGCTTTTGAGCCCAAAGATGGTTGTTTGAATTTTATTGGGGAAACTGATGACATTCTGATTGGTGGATTTGGTTGAAAAGGTCATACTGTTGGTGACATTCCTGAAGTCCACTTTAAGGTTGTTAAAGTAGCCAGTGTGTTTCTTTTGGCCCTTTCCAAAAAGCAAGAAGGAAAGACCAACATCAGAAATTTTGATGATGAAAAGATTGTAATAAATTTTCATATTCCAAACAAAATAAAACAAAGACGGGCTCGCCCAATAAAAAGCATCCAAATATTTCGAGGGAAAAAGCAGGCAAGATTTCCAAAGTTATCATTGTTAGTCTGTCCCTGGTGAAAATACAACCATTTTCTCGTATAAGAATCATACTTTCCAAGATCATGACAAATTTTCAGGTATCAGATTTGAAAAGTCAGGGATATAGCTGTTCTTGTTAGGAAGCCAGGAACTTAGCGGAAGGCCCAAGATTGTCTTTCTTTTTGGAACTGGTAGATTTTGTTTTTTCATATGTGCCTGTATGTAGATACTCATTATTCATGGTAGCTCATGTTCTTTTTTTTTTTTTTTTTGCAGTTACTAAGGCCTTTCTTTATTTTTTTTTTCATTTTTCTTTTATTATTCATATGTGCATACAAGGCTTGGTTCATTTCTCCCCCCTGCCCCCACCCCCTCCCTTACCACCCACTCCGCCCCCTCCCTCTCCCCCGCCAATACCCAGCAGAAACTATTTTGCCCTTATCTCTAATTTTGTTGTAGAGAGAGTATAAGCAATAATAGGAAGGAACAAGGGGTTTTGCTGGTTGAGATAAGGATAGCTCTACAGGGCATTGACTCACATTGATTTCCTGTGCGTGGGTGTTACCTTCTAGGTTAGTCCTTTTTGATCTAACCTTTTCTCTAGTACCTGTTCCCCTTTTCCTATTGGCCTCAGTTGCTTTAAGGTAATGTCACCATGAACACTGAATTACAGAATACTGAGCTGTTGTTCCTCTGGAAGTATAGGGTTTAGAATCCTGTAAGGCTCTTTTCACAGCTTGCCCAACCAATCAGCACATAACCTTATTCTATGTGTGTTTCTGTTTAAAGACACCTTATTTAACATGTATTGTTGATTCATTAACAATGAACTTGTGACTATATCTCATGAAAGAATAAAATTCAGTCATCTAATATGTCTTCTTTACAAGGCACATTACAGACTTTTTATTCTTTGAAACACCAGACAATGCTTCAGCACTATACTTGGGGTCATTTTAACAAAATGTGAAAAAATGAGAAAATGTGGTACTAAACAGACACTTGTTTACCCTATGAGACCTACAAGAAGATGGAGCATTTGCTACCTCGTTGTACCTCAGCTGGGAACACACTTCTCAGCTACTCAAATCTGTCCCCACTATTCCCACATCCAAGAAGTGCTTCCAGTGTAGACTTCAAGGTTACAAATCAATTTGGATGAGTGCAACCTCTGTGAATGATGAGGACCTCTGTGTGCATGCACGTAGGTTTGTTTATATGTGCTTTGACTTTTCAGAGTACAAAATCTTTTTGATTCCCTGATTGTGGACCGTGGAAAAAGTAGAAACTAGTTCAGACTGGATGAGGTGAGCATACTGCTGTGTAATGACTGAAGGTCAAGTGTTGATTTGGCTTCCACACTCATTTCCTGAGGGCTTCACAGGGCAACGTAGCTAGGCATCTAGGCTGGTAGTTCTCATTGTGGTGTCCAGGGACTCTGGTCCCCCTAGACCATTGCAATTGGTCTATGAGATCAAAAATAATATACACAAATATGGAGCTGTTATTTGACTTTCTCTGTTTTCCCATGAGTACAGACTGGAGGTTCCTGGGGCTCTATAACCATTTTCTCATAATCAACAGTGCATAATTGAAGTCTTTAATAATTTGTCTTGAGAGCAGAATCATTCATACTCCCTGCTCCAGGGAAAGCCATCTCCTGGTCACTTATGAGTTGAGTTTCTCCCTTGCCCAAGCAAGGCCATGTCCAGACTTCCCCTGGTTTGCCTGTTCTAACTTCCCGTGACTATGCAAGCTTTGCTCCCAGACCTGTAACCTCTCTGCATTTGATCCCTGTTGCTCTTTGACCTCCACTGAGACATGCCCCAGGTGACTTGTTGCCTTTGGTTGCCCTCATGGCACACTATAGCTGCAGGACAGAGGCAGTCAGCCATTTCTTCTGACTTCCTCTCTAGTCCCTGACAGGTGTGTTAGCAAGGTCCCTCTGGGCAGCAGCCTTGTTAGGCAGAAAAGGCATCTTGGAACTGTAAGGAGCTAGGTGACGATGGAGGGTGACACCGGTGTCCCTCACTTCTTTTCCTGTCTCTGGGATAGCCAGATGAACCATCATAGGGGGAGTGTAGAGGCTGCTGCTTCCCCATCTGTGACCAATTACTCTGCTATTCATCCTGTCTTCCCTCATGCCCCTCTTCCCGTTTTCTTTCCTGCCTGTCCATGTTCTCACTTGGCATTATCCAAATCGGCAGCCCAGTGGATTTGTATCAATAAGAAGCAATCAGCAGCAGCCATAATACTTGCAATCAATATATAATTGCATCAGGGTTCTTCCATTACCTCAGGCCTCCACGCACTGATTACTGTGGAGGCCTCATGATTCCAGCAGTCATTTCCCAGCTCTGCTGCGGGCTGTGGAGGAGAAGCTTGTGGGATGCTTGTAAGACTGAGCCCAGGAGCCCACCGGGCCTGGACAGTTGCATGGCTGGTCAGAGACCAGGAGTTCAGACACAGGTGAGAGAGTCTGGCGGGCTGACAGGAGTTACTGGGGTCAAGCAGCAGGATTCACAGGACCAGAGCCAGAGGGAGACAGCTTGGAGGGACAGACAGCTCTGTTCCCAAGAGCATCGCACCACCCTGACTGATGTATAATTTGTGTTGTACTTTTGAGTACGGGTGTTACCTTCTCCCATGTGACCTCACACCAAGCCTGTGGCTAATTTTGAGCATTTCTGCTGTACAGATGAGGAAGTGGGTTCCCAGAGAAGAGATCCTGGGCTCTGCATCACTCAGCATGGAAGCAGAGCAGGCTGAATGAAGACTGAACTTGAAGTTTGAATTCAAAGGTGAATTCAAGGTTTAGTGTGGTTTCTGCTATACCCATATGGTTCAGATATGGGTTGCCTCCAAAAGCTTGGTCAGCTCAGCTCAGATTGGTGGGACTTTTAAGAGGTTGAGCCTAGACGGACGTAATTAGGTAGGGCATGGGTATCACCCTTGAGGGTAGTGAGACTGGGTTAGTTCTCTCCAGACTAGATTAGGTCTCTCAGGAGTGAGTTTGGTCTCTTGAGACTAGATTAGTTACCATGAGAGCAGGTTATAATAAAGTGAGACTGTGACCTGTCCTGGGTCTCCTCCACACAGTTGCTCATTCTGCATAGGCTGCCATTCTGTTCTCTCCCATGAGTTGGTGCATGAAGCCAACCAGATGTGTCTGGCCAATCGTGGATACAACCATGAGCCTAAACAAACCTCATTTCTTTGTAACTTTCCCAACCTCAGGAATTGATGTTACAGCAATGCAATTCAGACTAAGACACCCAAGAAAACAAACAAATGTAGGAACACCTTTATATAGGACTTCCACACATGTTGTTTCATTTGGCCTTTTTGGTAAGCAGTGTGTATTATGCCCACTTAATAGACAAGTAGAGTGAGGTTCAGATTAGAGTAGTCAACTATCTCCACTTGTCTGGAGCTATGAGTGTTCCTGGGGTTTTCAGTGCTGACTGGGAAAGTCCCAGCACAAGTTGGCTACCATAGGTCAGGTCAGCCCTGTTAGTTTATTATTATGACCAAGGGACTGGGTTCCTTCCCCACTTCACTAAACCACCCTAGGTAAGTGTCAGTGACCTCATTCCTTTTCTTTCTTTTGTTGGTGGTACCAGGGTTCAAACTCAGGGCCTCATGCTTGCTAGACAGGCACTCTACCACTTGAGCCCAAAAAACCTCCAGCCCAAGTTTTTTGCTTAGGACTGGCCTCAGACTGCAGTCCTCCCACCTATGGCCTCCTATGTAGCTGGGGTCACAGGAACACACCATCATGTCCTGCTTATTGAGATGGGGTCTTGCTAATGTTTTTCCCTGGCTGTTCTTGAACTGTGATCTTCAAAGTCTCCACTTCCTGAGTGGAGTGAGCCCCAGAGCTTGACCAGTGCCCTTGTTTTCTTCTTGTATATGAAGAATAGCACAGCAACAACAGAAACAATAGCCATGATTTAGTGAGGGCTAATGATGGCCACCACTTACATGGCACTTACTGTGTACCAAGCACCGTTCTAACTGCTTTACAATCATTGTTTCATCCCCACTTAATCCTTCTGTGGAGGAGAGAACAGAGGCACAGACAGGTTGTGTATTTTCTCCAAGATCATCCAGCTAGTGAGGGATAAAACTGGGATTTGAAGTAGCTATTTGACTCCTGAGTTCACCCAACTGTCTTTCTAGCTTTCTAGTCGTGGTTAAACACACAGACAATAATAAGTGCAATTAATGTGGTCTTTTATAAAACTGGGCAGAGTGTAAATTCTTCTTATTAAATAAACTGACTCATGAATGACTGGAGAGCCCCATGACTTTCCCAAGATTACAAAGCAGATAATACTTAATACTTCTTCTCATATACAAGAAGCCAGAAAAAACAAAAACAAAACTGAAAAACAAACAAAGAACAAGAAAACAACAGATGTAAAGGTCAGAAACACATTGTGGGGAAAAAGCCTGGCACCAAAGACCACATTTCCTTTCACAGGGGGTCATTTACATGAAGATATAAATGACCAAGATCAGATCAGATCTGCAGTGATAACATTCAGAATTGTGCTTGCCTGTGAGAGGTATGTGTGCATGGTGAGTGGAATGGGCCTGAGGGAAATTTCTGGGGTGACAGAGATGTTCTATTTATTGACTGGGGTGTTGGTCACATGGTAGAATATATCTGGCAAAAGTTATTGACCTGTGCTCGTAAGATCTTATATGTCAATTTTCCTTCCTAAAAAGAAAAAAACCACAAAAGAACAGGGGAAGTGGAAGACGTATGATTCACTTTGTCAGATCCCAAAGTACATGTTCTGCCTGCTGTTGGGGTAGAGATCACTTCCACTGATGGTGGCCAGGTGAGCCCCCAGCAGATAGATGCTGTTCACAGGTGGGATGCTAGATGAGCTGGTTTAACTGAGCACTGGAACTAACGGGCAAGTGGGGATGGATAAGGCCATCCAGGCCCTACAGCATCATCATACAAGGCTGCCCTGAGGTTGTCTATAAAAGGAAGGTTGACTACGGGTACCAGTTCCAGTGGAATATGTGAGGTGTGTGCATAGACCTTGAGAACAGAATGGGGTGCTAGTTTGAAGGAACAGGGGTTTTGTACATGTTAGAAAGACAGAGACTCAGAGCTAGGGATTGAGGATGAAATTCCATTACTGCCCAAGGGGCACAAGCTGGAAATATGATTTTTTTTGGTAGAAGCCAGGGCATAGGAACTATTTATTTGGGAGGCAACAAAGTGAGAGTTAAATGATCAGAAAACCTGATGTCAGCCGAGTCTCCAGGGCACTGAGGCAGCAAAGTGCAACATGGCACTATGCTGCCACCTGCTAGTGTGTGAGGACCATCTGTGCCTCAGTTTCCTCACTTCAGAAAGGACAGTGGGAATAAACCTAGAAGGGTCACGTGTCCCTGATCGACGTTCACTGTGTGAACATCACAGTGGGTTCTCACACACCTAGATGGAAAGGTCAGTGCTCCATGTAGCTCTTTATGTGAGATTCAGTAAACTCACTGAGCTGGGTGTGGCTGCTGCTGGCGTAAAAGGCATGCCTTTTTACAGCAACTAGTTTTTATAGAAGTACAAAAAATGCACTCTAAAAACTGCTAAAAGTATAATATAGTAGGTACACAATACCGGCAATGCAGAGTATTATGACTTTATCATGTCGCTGGGTGGTGGATATTTCTCAGCTCCATTATAAAATCCGGGGACCACCACTGTGTATGTGACCCATGGTTGGCTAAAACATTGTTGGGAGGCACATGACTGTAACTAGCTCATGAGTGGGTTGAGGATTCCATGATTTTCTCTGCACAGCAGTTAATCCAGGGCCTAACATCCTCCTTGTGTTCAAGAGCAATATTAAATTAGGGCTCGTAAATGACACACACTGGAGATACGGATGGCTGCCAGTTCTGGGCAGGGCTTCATTTATGGCTCATTAAAGTAGCACCAGAGGTGGGTGAGGGGGTTGCAGAAGCAGGGGTCTGTTTCATGGAAGAATAGAACAAATATCACCGTCCCATTTCATGGGACAATCTATGAAGGCCTAGAGAGGTTACTGCTTCCCTGAGATTTATAGCTAGTTAGTGCAAGGCCTGAGGCTACCTGTCAGTTCTCTTGTTCCATTGTCAGCTCTCCCCTGCTTCCCCAGCCCTCTGGACTCATTACCTGGCCCTATGCAGAGGTGACCTTGATCAGGGCGAGGGCTGCCCTTCTGATCTTCAGTTTGTTGCGTGTAGGGCATCCTGCCTATGATTTGGCTACTGGTGAAGAAATATCCCCATTATATTCTGGTTGGTATTTATGTGAGAGGTGCCTGTCACCATGTCACCTGGCCACCTTGATCACATATTTAGCTGTCATTTCCTCATGCTCAGAGGCTGACAGTCTGCCATTTTTATAGAACATCCCATTCTTTGCAGGGAGACTCTGATCTTGACCCCAATCTTTCCTTTGTTCTTCATGTCTCTGCACCTGGGCTTGCTATAGCTAGAGTCCACTCCTCCTGCCCTCTCCCCACTAAGAGGGAAAGATGGATAAGCTCAGGGGGCAGACTATTAGCTGTAGCTAGTGTGGGGAGGACAGGGAACCTCATCCCTAGGAAGTAGACAGGGCAGAGGTGGTGGCATCTGCAGCTGGCAATAGATTGGGAAGTGGCTGGAGCAACAAGCAGGAAGAGAATGGCTTGTCTTCAGCTGCTCCAGCATGGTGGGACTTAGGTGAGGTCTGCCATGACTAGTTGTCCTCACTTTTGCAAGGAGAGGAATCCCTTCTCCCAGGAAAGAGAAAAAAGCCACCAAGAGAAGCCAATTACATAAATTGGTTTAATTGTTGTTTTGCTTCCTGAACTCATTCACTCACTCCATTCAATCATTCATTCCTTCATTCATTCAACACTGCCTGACTAATGATTACTAAAGCACCTGTTGAGGAAAAAGCCAGAATAACTTAGACAGAAACCACAGACAAAGTCACAACAGAAGAAAGCATGCATTGCAGAATGGCCTATGTATGCTGGCAAAATAAATTTAAAGAAAACTGCATTTACATGCAGTGTGGCTAAATTTTTTAATCAAAAGATTGGGTATTCTAAGCACTGTAAGAAAAAATAGAAACAAAGGGTCTGAACACATAGTCACAAAAATTAAAAGTGAAAGGTCCTCCAATTTCTCTGTAGCTATCCAAAGATAACAGGGCACTCTGTGACACAGACAAGGCTACGTGTCCATCAGAACATTTGGTTTTCCTAATGGAAACACAGGAAGACAGTTTTCCCCAGCCCTCTCATGTTTAGATGGGCCAGCTGAGTGATTCGTCTGACAGATTTGGGTAGAAGTGGGGTGTGCTATTGAAATTGCAGCCTAGCCTCTGAAATCTGCTATGCCATCTACTACTGTCTTTCTCCTTTCTCTGATCATTGCCAGTCAGATGCAGAGGACACATTAGAGACCCCCTAAATAATGACAAAAGACCCCAGGTTCCTGAATCATCTTTTACAAGCCTGTCTTTGGCCTCCAGATGGACTCTGATAAGTGTTAATCATCTGCAGTTCTGAGGCTGTTTGTTATAGCATTTAGCCTGCTCTAAATAACGGCCTACAGAGTTTTGAGGGAAATGATTATGATTCAAATTTGTTTGTTTGCTAATTTAATCTAGCTGCAGCTGAGGTATGAGCACAAGAGAAACATACCTTCAGAAATGTGAGTTCAGAACATGTAGCAGGCCTATTTCCTTTCTGAAAAATGTACTTAAGAATACGCTCCAGGTGACAGATATGTGTGTCAAAGTAAACAACTTTAAGTATGAGGAAGCTATCTAGGAATGAGCTTGGTGGCAAGCACTAGTGTCAGTTGAGCAGGGAGTGAAGTCTAAATAATTCTTGTTAACATGGCTGTAAAGTAGGATGGAAAGTCAAGAGTCATTCTCAAAAGTGAAAAAAGCCCAACAGAATTTGGTTCTAATGCTCTATTTTACTCCAGGAGAAACAAAGGAATGGGAAGAGCAGAAAGTATCAAAAGCATCATGACTTCCTTATTTTAGTAGAGAGAAGAGAATAGATACTGTTTCACTTTTTATATTTATTATTAGAAAAATAGGTTAAAATGATTTCCTAAAATCTAAAAGAGCCATGAAAAGAATTTGGAATATATTTGCATCATCCAAGATGTTAAAGGGAAAAACCAAAGTAAATAATTTATGGTCTCTTTGATAAATAGAAATGGAAAAGAAAGTTATAAGAAAAATATCAAATTAATAAAAAGTATTAGAGAAATAAAGAAGTCTCATAGGCAGAAATAATAAAATGAAGTGATAATACTGAGTCTAGATGCAAAATTTATAATAAATGACAGGATCGACTCTCCCATTAATACACATGGAGTCTTAGATTAGGTCAAAGAATAAATGTCAAATATATGCTGTTTATAATGTGTTTAAATTTAATAAACAATGATTGACAGTGAATCTGAAGAGTAAAAGGCCAGGTGAAAGATATCAGGATGAGACAATACAAAATACAGTAGTGACAACACTAGCACTAACACTAATACCAATAGGATTGAAATACAGTGAGAATTATCTAACACCGATCAAACATAAAATCTAGAATAAAAAGGTAGTTCTCATAAACTAAATGGTAGATGGTGCCAAATAGTTGAATATCAAAATAATTAAAGCAAAAGCATTAGAAAATATAAGAGAAAACAGCAAAAAGTATTTGTTAAAGGATGACAAATATTTTCCTCAGAACACGACAGAAGAAATAGGCAAAAAATTATCAAGGGGTATGGTAGACAGGTAATGGAATTAATAACTTTTATTTAATAAAATGAGCAATAAACTTTAAATCAATGAACAGATAAGACTTCCTTTCTCCAGCCTTAGGACAGTGACAAAAGTTGAAATAAAATCTCACTAACTGCTAAAAATCAGTATTTATGTAGAATGTGTGCACTGACTACCATAAAATAATAGATAGAAAATAATAACAAACTTTTAAAATATGACAGACCTGACAATTATTGGGTCAAAAAAGAAAAACAGACTACTAATAAAGTAACAAAAATGAGCACAGTCCATGTAAAAGCTTATGAAGAAAAGCCAAAGCTGTACAAAAGAGCAAATTCGTAGGCTAAAGGTTTTTATTATTAAATTTAAAAAATTAATCCAAATATTTTAATGAGCAACAACAATAGAAACCTAAACACAAAACAGGAGAAGAAAAAACAAATCCCAAAGGAGATATTCTTGAATTAGAATAGCAGTTGGAAACACAGAAAGTCTAATAAAAAAGGGAGTAAATAAATATACAAAATTAGATATTAGAAAGTGTATATAACTATAGAGATTGAAAATATAATATGTTCCATTATGCAAATTGTACTGTTTATGCTATTTAAAATATTTTGATTATAAGACATCACTTTGTAGCAAGATATTAATCACCGAAATTGACTTAACAATAGAGAACTCATATTCTTAGAAGAAATTGCAAAAATATTGTTGAAGCATTATGTTGCAAAAATGCTCTTGACTTAATATTGTAATTCACTTTATCAATTTCAAGAACTATATAATTTACAGGGTAAACTAATCATTTCATATCATATATAAATGCAAACCTTTCCAAACTACTTTATGAAACCAATAGGTCCCAAATAATGAAACAAAAGTAAATAATGGTTTTAATTTATTTTATGAAATGGAAATAACGATCCTTGAATTAAATGACGTCAAATTGCAGTCATTGCTATTAAGAGTACAATACTATGTGCAGTTGGGCAGTATCTTATGAATGCAAGAATAATTTAATGATAGGAATTCTATTTACACAACTGAAGAATATGTGAGGCAGAGAAAATCTCATCTAGTGCCTTAAAGACTTTTGAAAAACAATTCAAAAAATTTCTTGGTAAAAATTTAATTAAAAATTAATATAAGATAATTCAGCTCAAACTAATAGTTCATTATTACATGCACAGTGAAATACAAAAGGAATTCCCACCACAGTTGAATCAGTCTAAGGATATTGTAATACATACAAGGTTCCATCCTAACTGCACAGCGATAAAGAATGGATTAAAATATACTAGGATATAGCTATAAAATGAAATATCAAGCAGTGGTTCTCAGGTGGGGTTATTTTGTCCCCTAAGGGACACTGGGCAATGTCTGGAGACATTGTGGGGGTTTGGTGGGGTAGGGGAGTCCACTACTGACACCCAGTGCCTACAGGCCAGGGGTGATGCTAGACATCCTACAATGCCTGGGATGGTTTCCTGTAATAAAGAATGCCTCCTGGGTGGCAGCATGTGCTTGAGTGTAGTTCAAGTGTTAGAGCGCCTGCTTAAGGCCCTGAGTTCAAACCCCAGTACCACCAAGAAAAAAAAGAAAGGAATGCATGCAGATGGCCAGGCTCTTTTATTAAAAATTTTTTATTCATTTATTCACATGTGTGTACATTGTTTGGGTTATTTCTCTCCCCTCCCTCCTCATTCTGAGCAGCCCTAATGTCTCAAATTTCAACTTGTCCAAAACTTACTCTTCCCATATGCCAGTTACCACACTAAATACTTAATTTATCTTATTTAATCCTTGCAACATCTCTATAAAATAATCAGTTACTAACAGTATGTTCTTTTTTCATATGAGGTCATTGAGACATAGTGAGATTTGCATAACTTTTTCAAGGTCACATAGGTATTAATGACAGAGACAGAATTTGAACCCAGGCAATCTAGCTCCTTCCTCCCTCCCTCCCTTCCTCCCTCCCTCCCTTCCTTGCTTCTTTCCTTCCTTTCTATTTTCCATCATGCTAGCCTGTTATTAAATGGCTAAAGGAGTCAAAATTATTCACATACCATGATCCATGCCAATTTTATAAAATACCATACGTAATTGAATAAAAGTAAATATATCTTGTTTGTTAGTAGTAATCTTCCATGGTAGAATTTCTAAGCTGTTTTTAATGGACATGTATTATTTTGTTATCAGATAAAACAAAAATCCAATAAGTCATATAAAAAAATCAATGGAGCTAATTGTATTTTGGTATTCTCTTATAAAAATTCAAAGCCTGAACAGAGGGTCACTCTTCCACTACAATGATATGCATTAGAACAAGCATCACCATTCAAGTACTTGCACTAGAATCCCTTTAGGGGCAGAAATCCTGGCTAATACTGGGTTTACACAAAGAGCACTGTACTGATTCATGCAACTGAAAAATCTGGTAAAAGGGCTTGGCTAGCTTCAGGCAAGGTTTGATCTTGCATCTCAAAATGTTTGACTTAGACCCACTTTTTCTGTTTGTTTGTTCTTAAATCTGCTTCCTTTCTGTTGGCTCTCCTGTGAGCAGACTCTTCTCTTTCTCTTTCATATTCATCAGGAAAGAGCAAATGTCTTTCCCAGCATTCCTAGCCAAAGTCTAGCTGTTCACTCTGATTGGACCACCTTATGTCACATGGATGCACTGATTGACCTGGCCTTGGTGTTGGATGCTACTTCTGGACCATGGATGAATTCAACTTCCCAGATACCCCAATGGTTCCCCAAAGAGGAAACAGGGTGATATGCTACTGGGAAATTGAGAGATTTACATCCATTGGGAAGTGGATGGTGGAGATTCAACCAATACAGGTCTACTACTTTAAGGGACAAGAGGAATGGAACTTTTATTAACCTTTATTAAATGTTGCCTGTGTGCATTTAATGTCTGGTAGTATGGACAATATGGCTACTATGTTCAGAGAAAGGAAGTTTAAAGGAAGTCTTCCTGTGGAGATGGGCCTGGAGGAAGTGCTTTAAGGATAGATCTGAGTTGGAGGTGACAGGGGAGCAGCTCAAGAGCAGCGTGGTGAATCAGGCCATGAGGAGCACTGTGCAAGTGGGAAGCAGAAAGGACACAGTGAGGAAGCTGAGGTGTGAGGACAGAGCTTACCAGCAGAAGTTGACCTTGGCTCTGTACCTCCTTATGTCTACAAATGAAACTGCTTGGGAGAAGCCTTTGGGTGAGGCATTTGTAGGCTACTTATTAATATTTTATATGACAAAGCTGCTTTATTGTTCTAGCCTCATTTTCCACAGGTTTAAAATGGACACAATCACATATTCACAGGATGGATCTGCTGATTAAAGAGAATCGTGTGTCACAGAGCACTAAAAACTGTAAAATAGTACATGCTTGCAGGAAAGGAGTGTTTTATGAGCCCAGGAATACATCTGGGGATGGGTGAGAGGCGGCTGGAGGGAAGAGTCAAATTTTAAAGGGGGAGGAGTCACCAGGGAGTGTCTTTCCAGAAGCACTGCTCTGCCCTCGTGGGCTTGCAAGACCTCCCTGTTGGCCCATGACACTGTGGCTCGGGTGACTGTCAACAAGGGGTTGCAAAGCAAAGACAGAGACTCTAGACTGCAATGGAGGCCAGCTGGCTTCAGGAAAGGAGGGGCCCAGAGAAGTGGTGTTCTGAGAAGGGGCAGGAGCACCCAGCGAGGAGACAAAATGACTTCTTCAGTTGAGTCTGCCAGAGACCATAAAAACCTCAATGTATGAAATTAGCTTGATTCTGTAAAATAGTTACATCAAGACGGTTGTCAGGAAATCAATAGCATGCTGTAATTATGTCCATAAACTTGCTGAAGAACCAGGAGAGGTCAGAAGCAGAGGAGGCAGTGGCTGCTGCCTGGCCTCCTTCGAAGACATGACTCACAAAGCCTTTGGGTCCGGAAGCCACCCGGAGGGGCCAGCTCCCTGCTTCTGCCACCGATTAATCCAGGGAGAAGGAAATTCAATTTGGCAAACATTTATTGAGCATTTACTTCAGGCCAGGCACTGGGGGCAGTGACAATGGTCTAACCCACTCAGCAAATGTGGAGGGTGGGAAGTTAGATGGACTTGTGGAGACAGGAGAGGCACTCGCCACACTTCTTCATGTTGGATTTACAAATACAGTGCTTTCTGCTCCTGGAGATGGGGCTGGTGGTTCCACGAGCTGCCACAAAGCCATTTGCACTCAAAAACTCTTCTCTTAAAATCCAAATCCTATCCTCTTTGAAGGAGGGAAGGAAAACATTTTCTAGCACTTACCAGCTCTTTGCTTTACCTGTATCGTTTCATCTTCTCAAAAATATTATGAACTGGGGATTTTTATCTCCATTTTATAGACCAAAAAATTGAGGTTGAGTATGATGAAATGATCTTTGTAAGTTCATACTGACAGGAAGTGGAAATTTATGGATGATTCAGACCTTCATCTGAATGACTTTAATTAAATTGTCATGGTGGTTATTAGGGCATACTCATGGCTGATAGCGATTTTGCTCAGAATATTAGAAGTGGAGGTGTTTGTGGAGACTGGGATTGTACAGAGAAGCAGAGGGCAAAACTGAGGTGAGGAAGTAGGGGAGAAAGTCTGTCTAGTGTGGATGAAACTTGGGGTGAATTGACTAGGTGGGGCCAGGATCATGGTGGGAGGAGGACAGGTATTAAGGGAAGTCGAGTGCATGGTACTATTGTACAGTGAGGAGGGTCTCACACATCCCCATTCAGAGCCTGACTTGGCCCACTATCCTGTGCTTTAAGAGACTTTCCGTGGGAATTCCCACCCATGGACTATTCTAGGCAGGAATTCTTTTTCCAGAATGTCTCAGAAAATGTGTGTGCTCCTCTGAGAAAAATCAGTTGAGAAGTGGTTAAAAAAAAATATTGCCAGTCTCCTGGGAGAATTAAATCTTAACAGTTCACAGACACTTGCTGCTGCTCCGGAAGAACCCCTAGACACAGTAGAAAATTAGAACAGGAAATGCTGATCCCAGGAGTTGGAGGTTAAGGTCAAAGATCTCAGGCACCTGGACCTGACAGGAGCCGGAAGGAGTGCAGCTGTCAGAACCTGAGCAGGTGCCTGTCATTCCTGCCTGTGATAAGACTGTATTCATTGCCCTGTTGGCTGCTAGTGGTGAGTCCTTGTTGCAGATAAAATAAATATTAGCAAGTATATTCACAGAGAATACTTTATACAGATTCTGTGTGTGGTGTCCTAAGAAGTAATAAGGTTTGGAGGTGAAATAAGTCATTAGGTTGGCAATTTTGGGCACATGAATTGTGTGGTGCTGCAAGGCAGCATCTTAGGAGATCCGGATGTTATTTTACTAATTTCTACCCCAAAATGTTTACGGATGGAATATTTGTTATACATTATGTTCCAGTAATCCACCAATACTTCAGAAGAGAAATGCAAAGAGAAGATACGACTATTGTGGTAGGAAGATGACAACATTAAAGCAAAAGCTGAATTTTAAAACCTGAATTAGCAAAAGAATAACAAAATCAAAGACTAAACCAAAATCAGATGGAGCAAAGCAACTATTTCCTCTGTGGAAGTAAGAAATGAGCTCATACAACGCCAACTCAAAGGTGCTTTTGGACAAAATCTTACCATTCCAATAAATGTCAATGCAAAAAGCAAAGAGAGAGAGAGAGAGAGAGAGACTGCGACACCAAGAGAATGGGGTCCCAAAATCCCCTTCAAGGGAACATCCCCAGTGGCCTAAAAACTGTAACCAAGATCCACCTCTCTGAAAGTTCCACCACTTTGCAATAGGGACAGCCTAGGGACCAAGTTTTATTGCATGGACATTTGGCGGGGTGGGGAGGGGTCATTTATCCAAACACAGCCGAGAGACTTTGCCTCCAATCCCCCTCCATTTGATCCGCTCGGTGAGTGAAGTGTCATTCTTTGGGGTGTCATTTCCTGACCCCTAACACTTGTTGAAGAGAGCTTGGTGCTTTAGTTATTCTGCAATTAGTTAGAAGCACAATGCAAAAATTATGACAAGGTTTTCTTAGCCAGATACAGGATGCGATTAATAACAGCTGGTAAGTAAGGGAGCACAGGTGTTAACAGCCAAAGCGCTACAGAGCTTGGCTAATTCACTGTTTTTATGTAGCTTCCCTGCAGTGCTGCTGGGAGAAAGGTCAAGATTTTCTACGGGGAGGAAGAATGCCAATAAGATGAAGCCAGTGTAGGTCTTCCATGTCTTTGGCCAGGACTGATTTGGACTGGCATATGACCTTCCTGCAGCTAGTGAGAACTAAGAGAAGTGTCAGTTGCATAAAATGGGGAGACACATTTGCCCCCTTCTGGTTGCAGCTATGTGAGGGAAGACACCTGGAGCTGCCCTCTGCAGCCATTTTGTGTCTAAGAGGATAACTGCATTTTGGGGATGCAGAACAGAAGGATGGAAAGAGATTGGGGGGGTCTTGATGACTCTTTTGTACCCCTTTATTGATAGCCTGGAGCTTCACCATCTCTATTTGGAGAGTTCTTCATTTGAGACAGCATCAGTCTTTTCTTCCCAGGTCTGAGAACAACATTACACATACAGCGATCTTTGGCTTACTTGCAACATGAGCTTTGTCGTAAAACATGTAGAGATAAAAATTGAAGTCATTTTTGTCTTTACCACTCCCTGCCCCACGCCACAGTATCAAATGATGCAATTTTGGTTGGACAGACAAAACTTGGGGTGGGCGGGAGACCTTACTAATGCCTCTCTATTTACCCCTTGCAGTCATCTGCTGCTTGAGTCACCACTTGTAAGGTGACAGGGCCCGGTACCTTACATTGGATGCCAGGAGACCTGGATTTAGGTTTACCTCTGCAAATAATAATCTGTGAGATCCCAGGCAGGTTAAACAGCCTCTCTGAGCCACAGACACCTCTCCTAAGATAATTCAGATAAAAGCCTGCATTTATGTCAGGGTCCTTTCTGGGATGGAAGGCATGGTGATGGTGACATTGATGATGATGTTGTCGAAGATGGTCTTTCTCCATTTGACCATTTGTATGATTATGAGTAAGAGCAGCAGGTGGACAGATGAGGGTCACAGGAGAGGTGGAGAATCTGTGTCCCCTACCAGGAGTTGGGTTTCAGTGCAGGTGAGAGACGTCTTGAGGGCAGTGTGTGTTTCCCTCTCCTTCCCCAAGTACCCTGAGGCTCTGCGCAGTGGACCCTGTCTTCCTTGACACACTTGGTCTTTACACATCCAGACAGTTCCAGCCCCAATAAGCTTTTCCTCATGACCCCAGTCGAGTCCCGGTGGGTTGTGGTTCTGAACTTGCCTTTCCTGGATCTTCCTGTGTGCCCAGAGCAGTCAAGCCCTGAGCTCCAGCTCAGCACAGTGTTCTGTGTGAACACTGGGGTGTGGCTGTTCTTCCCTTACAAATGCACTCTTGCCACAAAACCAAGGCATTTCTCTAAGTACACAAACAGAACTTTGTAAAGGAAGTCATATTGCAAATGTAGTAGCTGAGCTGGCCAGTTACAGGAATCCCAGGGTGACTTCTTAGGTACATCAGCTGGATAGGTAAAGAATGGAGATTTGAGCCCAGCTGAATCTCTTCCTTCAGTGTAGAGCAGGCTGTTCCCTTCACTCCTTCTTCCTGATCTTTCTTTCTCATCCATTGTGTTTCACATATTGGCACATTGTTCCCTCATCTGGCTGGATGCAACTGCCTGGTGAACTCCTACTCAAATGTCAAGGCCCCTTCCAATTGTTCTTTCCTTTCAACTGTCCCCTGTTTTCCCTGCAGCATTTCTTGATTCGTTCATTATTGGTGAATTGTTTGATTTATTTTAATACACACATCTTCGCTGTTGGTAGAGGTATTTATTTACTTGTCAGTCTTCTTCTGCTAGAATATGAGTTTCCTAAAGGGCAAGGATCATGTCTTATATATCTTTGTTATTACCTGTACTGGCGCAATGCCCTGAATCCAAACAAAGTAATCAATGAACATTTGTTGAATTAGATTGAATTTGTAAATTACGCTTGCTTATGGGAGAACACACCTGTATTCATTTTGCAAAAGGATTACTGGCTATATAAATTATTTTGCTGAAGGATGAGGCCCCTGGTGCATTTACAACAGGATGCAATTTCAAATAGGCCACGTTCTCCATCACTTTCTGCAGGTGTGCAGAAAGTGGGAGGGGCCAAATCCACCTGGGAGCCTGAGATGCCCACCTTATCTATAGCGACATTGGTAGCTCCTATCTCCCACTTTTTTTCTTTCTGTTCTTCAGCCAATTCTTGAGCCTGGGCCTTGAACCCTGGTGGACCAGGACATCCAGGCACCATGTGGGCTTGTGAAATGCCTCTGCAGCCTGAGGAAGACACAGGTGCCGGAGGGGCTGGTTCTCTCAAGGAGACACACGGTCCTACTTCCTCACTCTCACCAGCATTTTTCAGTTCTACCCAGAAATCACCCATCTGTCATTACCCATTAAAGGTGTTTGTAAGAAACTGCAAAATATTGAGGCTGATGCCTTTTGGCACTAATATTGCTATTAATATTGATATCCCTGTAGTGTTGTGACATACTAGCAGTGCTTCTTGCAGGCTCCTCATGTGTTGTCGTCTTCTCCATGTTTATGATCCCTGGCCTTGCCCTGCCACTTAATTTTAAGGATTTTAAGAAGTTATTGATCACACAATAAAAGGGAGCAAGAAATCAAACTTAGCTTTTACTCAGCTGAAATTTTGTATGGTGGGGTGGGGTCGTCTATAGAATGGCTTTCTTCTTAGACAAGATGGGTGTGGTGGATTGGTTATTGCTCATATATCACCCTGGGAATTTATTGAGCACCTGCTGTTTCTCTGGCACTGTACAAGGTGCTAGGGATCCAAGGCTGAAGAATCAGTGTCCTGTCCTTAGATGGTCACAGTAAGGTGGGAGAGACAGAGTCAGAAAATGACAGCTTGCTATGGGCTGAGCTATGTCCCCCCCCAAATCTACATGTTGACATTCTAAGCTCTAATATCTCTGAATGTGACTGTGAGGACAGGGTCCTTACAGATGGGGGTTAAGTTAAAATGAGGCCTCTGTGCTGGGCCCTAATCCATTAAGGTTGGTGTCCTCAGAAGGAGATTAGGACACAGACACAGAGGGAAAACCACATGTAGACACACGGCGAAGACAGCTGTCTAGCAGCTAAGAAAGAGGCCTCGGAGAAAACTACTCTTTGCCCACACCTTGATCTTGGACTTCTAGTTCCAGAACTGTGAGAAAATGAACACCTACTGTGTAAGCCACGCAGTCAGAAGTGCCTTGCTATGGCGGCCAGAGCTGACCAATGCAGGCCTTAAGGTGATCCAAGTGGAGAAGCCCACCTGGCCACATCCTAGGTTGATTTTGGACTCAGAGCTCTTTGGGTGCAAATGCAGTCACCAGGGTGAATGAAATCCACAGGGACAGGATACAGTAGGGAAGAGGAAATGGGAACACATACTCCTTCTTGACAATAAGACTGACTTCCCAGTCTTCCTTTTGTCCACAAAACCTAGCAAAAGACACAAAATCAAAGCCCAAAGCTACCTTTAGAAGAGAACAGGGAATTGCAGTGCATTGTGATCTTTCTAGTTGCCTGAATGACTTTATAATCACAAAGTCCATCGCTGGACCTTATCGCATTCACTCTGCACGTGCTGTGTGTGGAGGTGTAGCTTTTATTATCCATATTTTATGAATGAGGAAACTGAAGTTCCAAGAAGGCCCATCATGGCCTAGTCCTGTTCCCTGGAAGGACAGCTTTCTGCCTGCTGATCAGCAGTGAGACAGGCCTGTGTCTATCAGATGACCATGGAGCAATCACTCCTTTCTAAATTCTGCTGCACCTCCTGTGGAAACCCAGGCTGTTATTTTGTGGTGGCAGGGTCTCAGGGCACACCGCTCCCTTGTTTTGTGCAGGGTGAGATTGGATTTTCTTACAGAAACTCCTTATTCCAGCAAGCTCCTGGGAGAAACTAACTGCCACTATTTTAAGTTCTTGCATTTCTCAAACATCCTTTAACCCCTCTCCTTCCAGAACTTGGCCTTCTGCTCTGGCCATCCTGCCTTCACCAGCCACCTCAAAGCAGGTCTGAGCACAGCCCCACCTTGTGTCTGGCACATATTGCTGCTCCAGTGCCAGCCTAAGGAAGCAGGGTATGGGGAGGGGCTCCCTTTGGAAGGGAGGGAGCAGATGAGGAGAGAAATCTCCAAGCTCAGAGCCCCACAGAGTGGCTGTTGGTGTTTCTCCCAAGAGTCCCCAAGGCAAATGAAACTCACTAGCTCAAAAATAAATTTTGTAGTCTGAGCTACATGAGTTCTTCCAATAGTTGAGGGAAGAAACCAGCTTATGTGCCCCTATGCCTTGAGAAATAATCACCCTGGCCTTGTTTTGCTAAAGGCACATTCTCCTTTTATCCTGGCCTAATTTCCATTGCAAAAGTTCCTGTGTTAATTCTGAGCTAATTGCAGATGAATATGTGTGTGTGCGCACACACACAAACACAAGACCCATGGATTTATCTCCTGATTAGGGTGACAGGGGATTTTGGCGTCCCTCACTCCCATCCAGGTCTCATGCTGAGGAACATTGCTAATTTGCTGAGGCTCAAAGCCACATTTTGGGAACTGGATTCAACATCCCTTCTTGCCTATGTGTTTTGAAGGGTTGTCTATACATGTGGCATGAGTCTGGGTGGATTTGACTCATGACTTTGATTAGTGGATAATTTCTAAAACCCTGGCCTATATGGTTCTCCTGCTCATAGATTTGGTTTGTAGCACTTTTGTACTATGGATACAAATGTTGTCCTAAGTTCTAGAGGCTTAGAGAGGAGTGACATCAAATTCTTGCTTTCAGGGAGATTATATTGGGATGAAAATGTGGATTAATAACTACAATAAAAAGGTTGTACCAATTCTTTCTCAAAGTTCTGCCCTCTGAGAAGATCACTCTCCTCAGTGAGCCTCAGAATGAATGATCCAAAAGAGTGGGGCTCAGACATCACCAAGTACAACTCTTCACTTTACAAATGAGGGATCCGACGCCCAGATATGGAGGAGAGCATGGCCAGCAGTTGCTGAACTCTCAGAAGTGATGGCTGGCTGTGAGGCCACAATGTCACAGCACAGAAGGAGTCACATATGTGGTTGGGTCAGCCTCATCCCATTAAGCATGCTCTGTGTTCTTTACTTGGGCTCATGGGTGCTGCTGTTGCTGCTGGGAATCCACCTGCCTCCTGTACCTCCAAGATCCAGTTCAAGACCTTAGGGTCCAGAGAGCATCTCATTCACTACAGGCTTCTGTTTTCATCATGGCAGCACTTCCTCTTACTCACCAGCGTATCTTGGTCTCTTTGGACACAGTATGGCCTGGCCAGCCCAGCTTGGAGTCCATATGTCCGGTAGCTCTTCAACATTAGGTCATCTTATTTTCCATGTCACTCCTTATGTGCTGTTGTGTTAGGGAGGCAGTGCTGGAGGAGCTCCCACATCAGATATGTGGGAAATGGATCCAGCATCCGGGGCCCCCGCCTGTGCTGTCAGTTCTTGCATCTACCCTTTGTTTTGGCTCTATATCTGTGTCCCTCAGCTCTTCAGATGGCAGGTGGCTCCTTCCAAATCCACTCTTCTCCCTATGGGAAAGATGTGTCTGTGAACTTCCCTCCAGCCAGTGTGCTCAGCTCTCTTCCTTTCTGTTTGATGGCTAGAGGGCTGGGGCACAAGACATTTTTCAGTTGGCGATTGATGCTGATGCTGATGGGGCAACCATGGTTTGATTGCAGCCCTCTGCACGGGTTGTGTGAGAGGTGAGAGGGTCCCTTTCCTTCTGCCCCAGGGAAGGCTTGAGCCCATGTGTCTTTGCATCTTCAAGCCTGTGTGTGGCTGGACTCTTCTCTTTGATCCCACGTCAGACTCTGGCTTTATTATTTTTCCAAGCACAGTGATTATCCCCCTAATCATGCCAGGAAATGAAAAGCTGCAGCCGCTTTCAGCTGGGTGGACCTGTAGATCTCTGTTGTATTATGAATGTGAAAGTTGATTGAGCCAGGGAAACAATTTGAAAGGTGAGTTTCTAATGTGACCTTGATAAAAGGAAGCCTCATCCAAGGTCTGGGGCAGCACAGGCTGGCTTTGAGCCAGGAATCAGCACACAGGGCGGGAACATCTTGTCCTTGCCCACCCTCTGCAGGTTTGAGGGGGCTCCGAATGCTGCCACATTCATGGGCCAGGTGAAAGCCTCCTCTGGCTGGGCTCTGGGAAGGAGGCTGATATCCCAGTGACCAGCAGTTTTGGACTCTCTTCCTTCTGTTCCTCCCATCTCCATCACCTGTCTGCTGATCAACCTGTCTCCATAATTCCCTCGTTAGGGGCCTTCCTCTTATTCACATGTGTGTCATGGATGCCTGGTCCATTGCACAACTTCTGTAGGGACCTCCATATGTTTGGTGAACAGATGTCAGCATTAGTAATCAATTATAACGAGGAAGCAGAGAACGAGTAAATAACACTGACTATGTGTTCTGGGCATTTTAAACATTGTAACAAGTTTAATCTTCATAAACAATATGATAGGACTTAAAGGTTGATTGCATCTCTGTTTGTCATCTTTCCACCCTCCCACAGCCAGGTGATATCTGCACTTTATTTTGCTAGAATCTAATTGCAGGGAAAATGCCACCATCTCTGCCCAACAGGTTTTGCTTTTACTTCCCTCCCTTTTTCCGTCTCACCCTTCTTACCTTTTTCTTTTCCCTCATTGCACCTGTCTGGTGTGCCAGCCCATTTCTTTGGCTAGCCTCAGTTTCTTATCTGATTACAATGTAGACCTGCTTAAGAGTTTTGGTGAATCCCCACCTTCCTAAGCCCCCAGACACGGCGCACTGCTCAGTGGCTCTGTCTGCTCTTCAGCTTCTGCCATGAATAGCTTCTAAATTTTTATTTCCTTATGATGGTAGTGGGATTTGAATTCAGGGCCTTACAGGTACTAGAGAAAAGGTTAGATCAAAAAGAATTAACCTAGAAGGTAACACCCACGCACAGGAAATCAATGTGAGTCAATGCCCTGTATAGCTATCCTTATCTCAACCAGCAAAAACCCTTGTTCCTTCCTATTATTGCTTATACTCTCTCTACAACAAAATTAGAAATAAGGGCAAAATAGTTTCTGCTGGGTATTGAGGGGGCGGAGAGGGAGGGGGCGGAGTGGGTGGTAAGGGAGGGGGTGGGGGCAGGGGGAAGAAATGAACCAAGCCTTGTATGCACATATGAATAATAAAAGAAAAATGAAAAAAAAAAAAAGAATTCAGGGCCTTGAGTTTGCTAGGTAGATGCTTTACCACTTGAGTCACACCCTCAGCCCTCTGCCATGAATATCTTTAACCTCATCATTTACCTCCTGCCTTCCCAGTTAAATGTCATGATAGTCTGCTCATTTTCAAAAGTGTGTTTGCCATTCTGTGGACTGGATGATCTGGGCCAGGTGTACACAGAAAACAGCTAAAGTAAACACCATGAAAACCATCCCTCTTCCTAAAGTCCCTGGGAGAAGAAATGAAGACACATGTGTTCCCAAGGAATAGAGAGCCAGGCCTTATGGAAACTTTCCAGGTCACCTGGGGTTGGATCTAGAAGGGCTCGTACCATGATGACCACACATTCAGACTTCTGACGTGTTTCCCCAGGGACAGATGATCATTCAACAGACATGCACTGAGCAAGTGCTGTATCCAAGGCTCTCTGGAGCCGACAGAAGACAGAGTCCCACCTCCTGGGAAGCTGAGGCTCTGGCTGGGAGAGCAGGGGACATTTCTTACCTGCCAGGTGCTGTCTCAGTACTTTTCAGACCCTCATGGAATCTCTCACAGCTCAGCTTCAGGGCTCACGTAGCTCACGTCATACTCCCCACTTTTCACATGAGGAAGCAGGCACAGCAAGGGCAAGGAAATTGCGCATGTGCAAAGCCATGAACTGGCAGAGTCAGGACTCAAACCAGGGCAATCTACAGCTGAACAGCTGGCTGCCTTCTATCCAGCTGGTGAGGCTCTCCTGCCCACGTGCTGGGGGTGATGCTTGAAGGCTATGGACAGTAGGAGGCTCAGGTGAAGCACCCAGGGGTTCCCAAGGAAAGAGCATGCCTGGCGGGCTTCCTGGACAAGAGTGCTGGATTTGGGTCTTTGTGATGGAGTATGGTTCAAAATGACAAAGAAGGGGCATGGCAGGCAGGGAGAATGAAAATATCAGAGAGATGGTTTCTGAGAGAGACAGGGTGTGGGGGGTATGTGGGCACATATGTGCCTGTGTGTGTGTGTGTGCGCACACATATACATAGGTATGAGTATGTGTGCCCCCTGTGTTGTCCTTCAGGAGCATGAGGAAGGGACATAAAGCAGTCTATCCACTGTGCATCCTGATGTCTTGGGAGAAGGTCTAGGATGTATACACTCTTATTTGGGGGCGCAGAGCTGAGTGGGGCATGGTCCCCAGGCACACAAGGGCCGTGAGCCTGTGACCCCTATCGAACCCTCCATCAACTTGTTGAGTGTGTTTTCTGCTTTGTTCCCATCTTCCTAAACAGAAGCCACCTGGTGCAGACTGCCATCTGAATTTCCTTCAGTCATGGCATTAAATGTAAAAAACAATAAGGTATGTTTATTTTATGTTAGTTACAAGCTCTAATACTTAACAGGAAAACAAATTGAGATTTCTAGCCAACGAGGAGTCCTCTGATTTCAGAGAGGGATTTCTTGTTCAGGTCTGCTCACTCTGGTAGTGGATGACCTTGGAAGAGTCCAGAGTGGCACTTACTGGTAGTGAAAGGGAAGGCTGGGAAGGATAGGGGATGCAGACGGGGGATCCATTGCAGAAAAGGGGAAGTGAAGACTTCAGTATGGCAATTGGCTTCTAGCCCATGTGAGTTAAGGAGTCACTATTTAGTCACAGTTAACTATTGGAGATGAGCAAGGGTGAGCTGTTCTGGGTGGGCACTAGGTCCAGAACGTGTGTGTGTGTGTGTGTGTGTGTGTGTGTGTGTGTGTGTGTGTGTTCTTTGGAATGCTGTGTGTCTTCTCCTGTCGCTTCTTGTGAGGGTTTCTAGGCTGCCTTCTCCAGACCAGAGATCTCATTTTCCAAGCCCCTTATGTAGCTGTGACACCTTTTTAGTGGGGCAGGGGACAAAAGCTGAGAGGCAAGGCAAATGAAGTGGAGGCAGGGGATGCTACATGTGTTGATAGGAAACTGTATCACTGACACCCCACCCGAGTAATGGCATCTATTCCCCTCTTTAGCAATTGCTTATTTATCCTGCAATTCAGGCTCTCCATGAAGTATCATAGGCCATGGCACTAACCCATACCTATGCCTCCTCCATTGTCAACCTTCGTTCTCACAGGGCTGGCTTCTAATTGGGATGGTCTACTCAGAGCCAATCTAGGATTTTGAGGGAGCTCCTAGAAGAGAGGCTCTTTATTTCTCCCTGGAATTGAACTAGTAAGAATGGAGGGGAGGGCAGGCCTGGGGCAGCCACATAGATACCAAAGGAAGAGCCCAAGGAAGGTCTGAGAAGGACCATATACAGGGTAATTGACTGCTGAAGAACAGCATCCAGGGAACTGGAGCCTCTGGTGCTTTGGGCATGAGGCTGGCTAATTTAGGATTGCTGTGGCTCTCTTTCTCCTTTCTGTCACCATTTGTCACTTGTGTCTTTGAAAGAGCCATCAATGATACAGGGCTGACCACAGTCTAGTTAGTTGCACAGCTGAGTGGGGAGAAAGAATGTGACATAAGAAACGGCCAGGAAAGCAGGTTCCCACCTGCTCACTTGGGCTGCTCACAGTAATTCAGGACACCACCACTCTGCTAAGATGAGTTTGATGGGCCCTATGGGCAGGCCTGGTGCTTGGACCTCTCTACACTATTGCTGATTTAGAGGAAGGGGAGCACAAAAATGGCAGGAACTCCAACTCCTCATTTTATAGCCCCAGGAAAGAGCATGACCTATCCAAGACCACACAGTGGTTTAGTGACATATCCTTTATTGTCACCTGGTGTTACCAGGATGTACAATTGTTGAGTTGGGAAACGCAGTTATGTGGGTGTTTTTCAAGGAAGAGGCAGGTAGGACTGGTGGAGTGGCTCAAATGGAAAGAGCCCCTGCCCAGAAAGTGTGAGGCCCTGAGTTTGAACCCCAGTGCCATCAAAATAAAAACAAATCAAAGAAGAGGCGGCAGGGAGACAGTGCTGAGGGTGGAGGGGCTGGGAGTACAGCAGTAAATGGAAGCACTTGGAGTCTTCCATGGTCCTAGCCAATCAATACAATGCTCCTGCCCACAGGGCTTCACTTTTCAAGTCACCACTGCCAGCTCTATTTTTATCCCATCGTGCTACTGCCTGGCTCCATCTGGAGCTGGTCCCCTCCTCCTGGCCCCCCACTGTTCTCTCTCAGCTGCAGGTGGAGAGGAGCTTCATTCACGGCTGGGTGGGGATGGCCAGGCTGTGGATCTGGGAGAGCACTGGCTGTGGACTGGCAGCCAGAGAGGGCAGGACCAGACACAGAGGGTCATCAGAGCAGGCTCTGCTTCGAGCAGCTTCCAGACCCTGAACGGCAGTGCCAGGCCCTTGCTGAGTTCAATGCTGTGGTCATTTGCTCAGTATCACTCTCCTGGGGAAGGAATTTTCTTCTATCCAAGGTCTATATTATCTATGACCTTCTGAATTAAATGACCAAACACATACACATATGCACATGTACATACATAAATACGTGTGCATACCCCCACATATACATGTATCCGCATATACACATAAACACACCCACATGCATATACACACATGCTCTTCATGTGCGCACACACACATACGCTTATACACATGTATATACACACACACTTAGGAGGGTGGGCAAGGTGACTGAAGACTCTTTTCTCCTCTCCCTTTGGATCCACACTCTGATTCTGAGCTATTCTAAAACTCAGCAATTATGCCTCCCCATGTTTTCAAGCCTCCTCTGATTTGGTGTTTGGCAAAGCACCTTTTGCTTTGCACAATGTTGCCAGTCTGTGTCTGAAAGATGTGACTCTGCACTTGGGTACCTTGCGTAATTCACTGCGCTTCTCCAGGTCTGGGCTCTCTTACCAGCAAACACTGGCTCTTCTGTGCTCAGTCCATCTTCATGGTTCTCAGCTTTGACTTGCTGGGGTCTTCTCTCAGAACTGAGTTGATTTACAGAGCCTGGCTCCTTACCATCCTCTGGCTGACTGGCATCACTAGTACTGATGAGAAGGGATTTGTCTCTGAGGTCTGAGGTACAGGGGAGCTGGTGGCCAAGAGTTGACAGCTGCTGGGGCACAACTGACAGACCACTCCCCAACCTTTTAAGGCCTGAGAGACCTGGGATGGAGTGAGGCTGAGTGAGGTCTGGGTGTCTCAGTACAAGCCAGGTTGCCTGGAGATGCTGAGGTGACTGTGTAGAAGCAGCTCCTCTGGGGCTATGAGTTGGGGATGTGAATAGAGAGTTCATCCTCACTGCATCTGATTCTGAATCCTGCATAGAGAAAAGTCAGACTGGATCAGATTGTCATGTACCAGAGTCATCGCATACTCTGCAACAAGAGCTGTGCATGTGTACGTACATATTTTTAATCTCTTCACTCAAAAAGTTATTCACTCCTTCTGAAAGTGGAGGCCGAGCTGGTGATAAATTGCTGACTCCCTCGACATGAATATTGTTCATTTATTCACAGATGTGTCTGCCCTGACAAAAGCTTTTGCTTCGGCACATTTCCACCGTTAACCAAAGGCATTCATGTTAATGTGGAATCAGCTATCATTAGCACAGACTTTCGGCAGCTTTCAACTACTCCAGCGTCTGCTTTCTTCACTCTATCATTTTCTCTTATGATTTAATTAGTGTGAGGCTGGAATCCTGGGCTCTTAATTTATCCAGGAAGTTGAACAAACTGCATTTTGACACCTGCTGAATTCTCCACGCTAAGATGTCTGCTCCGTGATGTACTCACCAAACTATAGGATGGGTGGTGGCTTTGTAGTCCTCTCATGCCTGCCCATTGAGTGGAGCCACTGGGAGATGACAGGGTTTGGGACCAGGTTCTTGCTGTAGGATGTGGGCTTCACCTCTTTCATTTCAGATCAAACCCATCTGGGAGTGAGTTTCAGCCACCCAGAATGCCCATTCATCCTTGCCGTCCGTGCCTGGGTAGTGACTATATGGTCTCCTACTATCTAAGGTGGGTGTCTTAAAGACTGTCAGAAGCAGGGGTAGGGGAGAGTGTGGCTCAGTGGCACACAAGGGGTTCAATACCCAGCCACACACACACACACACACACACACACACACACACACACACTCAGAGCAATGGTTTCCAAGCTTTTCATTGTTGGCCATATAATGCTTTTCAAGTGAAATCTTGTGCAGACTGCTAAATGCCTGTGGGAAGACTAAAGCGACTCTGGTGGAAGTAGGGGCTGGGCTGAATGCTCCTCCTTTCCTTAGACACTGGAGGCCCTCTCCTTTATGAGCAATCAAGGCCCAACTGAGGAAGGCTGAGACTAGATCCAGATCAAAATCAGCCGCTGGAGGAGCTATACCAAGACGCAAGCTACTCTGTTGGTATTTTATTCCCTCAGCCTACCATGGCTCATCCCAAAGGCCACCTTCTTTATGAAGTGCTTTTTAATAGCTTCGTCCAGTTCTATCCATTTCTTATCCTGTAAGTTGTTATCAAGCTATGTGCTGGGAGCTGCTTTATGTGGAGGGAGGGCAGCAGGAGCCAAAACAGGTGAACACTTTGCTTCATGGCCTTGGGTTTTAGTGAGAGAGAAGAGTAATAAACAAATGAAAATTGAATTATTTAGTGTATTAAATAAGTATTTGGAGAGACAGTAAAGCTGAGCAAATGAATCCTAGGGAGTGGGGATTACAGTTGGAAATAGGTGTTCTTATGCCAAGAAGTTGACATTTAAACAGTTGGAGGACATTTAAGGAAGTGTGAAGGAGGACAAGGAGAGATCACGTAAGTTGTTTGGCTGAAGAATGGCCCAGGCAGGGGGAGCAGCGAACGCCATGGTGCAGAGGCAGGAAGGTGTGCAGAGGGTCTAAGGAAGACTGAAGGGGCTCCTGCAGCTAGAACAAGGGATTGAGGGGGCAAAGGCCTGAGTGATATCATTCAGGATCTCAACTGGTTATTGTGAAGGCATTTGCACTTGGGCGAATTGTGTTGAACCAAAGGATCACGTGATCTGCCTCAGATTTTAAAGTGATCACATCTTCTGCAGTATTGAAGAAAGACTTAGGGGTGTGAGGGCAGAAGCAAGGAGACTGGTTAAGATGCCATGGCAGTGAGCTAAGGGAGACAAGATGGTAACTTACACTTGTGTGCCAGTGAAGGCAGAGAGGAGTGTTTGTATTCTGGATGCATTTTAAGGGGAGAGCCCACAAAACTTGCTGAAGGATTTTGCTGAAGCTGTGAGGTATGAGAGTAAAAGAATAGTCAAGGATGATTACATGGTTTTTAGCCTGAGCAAACAGAAACAGGTCATTCATCCAAATGGGGAAGGCTGTATCTTTGCAGGTCCCGGAGGGTCAGGGGAGGAATATCAGAAGCTGAGTTTTGGAAAAGTTAACTTTAAGTGTTTGTTAAGTATGATGTGAAGATCTGTTCAGTTGTGAAGTTTGCAACCTTTTAACCTTCAAAACATTGCCAGAGTTTCCAAAAAGTTCTTGATCATATTGTGGGCAGAATAGTATTTTTTATGCACAGGTCTGAATACTATTAGGACAATATAAGCATTTGGGGTCAGGGATCTTATTTGTCTTTGTGTCCTCCACTGCCTTAGCATCAGACTGGGCAGATGGCCTGTACTTCATCAATACTTGTTATTATGAATTCTGCAAATGTTTTGTAAGTGTTAGAGAATTACACAAACAGTGCAACACAGTCTAACATCTTCCAAATAGGTTTTTTTGTGAACATTAATCCCTTGTAATGTTGAATTCAAAAACAGATCCCACAATCAAATAAGTTTGGGAAGTTCTATATTCTCTCTTTGACCCTCACAAATAACAGTTGTGTATAAAAGGAGAAAAAATATCTTCTAAAACATATCTAACTCTGTCTGTCTCAATGTTTCTCAGGCTTGGCTACTGATTTCCTTCTCACATAGCAACACCCTCTGCAGCTATTGTTTTGAAGGAACACACCATGTGGGAGGCAAAAATGCTAAGATCTGTTGAGAAACAAGAATAGTGCTAGAATCAGGAATCTGAAGACCTAGGTTCAAACTACAGTTGAATCTTGGACAAGCATTTTAGCCTCTGTTTTTTCAGCTGAGGAAATCAGACTAATTGATTTCTATGGCCTCCGTGCAACATGCATGTTTTATCCATTTTTTTCATGTGTGTCTCTCCCTGTGACAGAGCTAGACTTTTAGTGAGTTAGTAAAGACACCACGGTTTATATTTAGCACCCTGTTTATCTTTCTTACTGCTCACCTTAATGCCCACTTAGCTTCCACAGGAAAAGTCATATTATCTCCTGGTCAGCGAATCCCTCACTCCCAACACTGACATGTGTCTTTCTCATTAATTTCCTGTCTAGGTAATTGTCTAGGTTCCAGAATTAGGAAACAATGGCTTCTATAGTTCCTCCCAGATTACTCTGTTGTTAGTTGACTTTTGCAGGCTAGTGTCTGCACCCATTTTGGGGTTATTGAGCCAAGTCTTATACAAGTGGCTATGTAACCCTCCATAGCAGACTAGAAAGGATCTTACCTTGCTACTTATGGGAAATTTTAGGGAATCTGGCAAAAGTAGTCTGTGGAGGGCAAGAATGGAGAAGAGACATTCAGAATAATTCACCTCACTACTGCCCACCTAAATATGCAATATTTAAAAGGTAAGTATTTTAAAAGTGTGTTTGAGAAAGTCAGTGAGTTCCTCAGAGGCCAAGCCCTAGGAAGCCTGAGTTAATTTGAGTTAGTGAGCTCTGGAGGAACTCGAACATTTGTCATGTGTGTTGAATATATAGGACATAAGAGAAAAGGGCTGGGGTCTACACTAAGTGAGAATACCCACTTAGTAGGTTTTGGTGCATGACCTGGAAAAATTACCTGCCCCACAGAGAGATGGAAAGAAGAAATGCTGTTGGCTCTGAGAGAATAGGAAAGAAGAACATCTCTCTCCAGAGAACTCTTGTTCCCACACCCTCCCTCCTGCAAGTTTGGCATCTGCATTTGTATTACACGGATGACCTGAAAAACTGCATGCTGGAAATTTAGCTTGAAGTAGTCCTAGGTTGGTACTGCACCTTGCTATTTGGAAGAAATGAATATAAACACTGACTGGAACTCCTCAAGTAAAGATCCTGGGAACATGAGCTCACAGTGAGGAATCCATAAACACACAAGGACATAGAACACCATTAGCAAGAGTCAGCAGAAACAGCCCACCTTACAATCAAAACCACCAGGACCGTGGATATTAGAATTGGTAGATAGAGAATCAGAGCCAAGATGCTTAATATATTTGAAGGAGTAAAAGAGGGAATTAAAAGTGTATTTTAAAAATACCCTGAGAGATTATTAAAATTGATCAGGAAGGTTTGCAGAGGAGCCAAGTAAAATCTTAGAAATGAATGAAAAATCTTTCTAAATGAAGTTTAAACTTAAGGGATCAGTGATCTGAAAGTTAAGGGTGAAAGAGAGAGAAAGTTTGAGTCATGGATGGTGTGGTAGGAAGCCCAGAATCTCCATGATTGGAACACAGAAAAGAGACAACAAAAGAGAAGAGGGAAGTAGCCATCTGGGCTATTTAATGACTGAGGATTTTCAAATTTGATGAAAGACACCAATGCTTAATTTCATTAGATCCACAGCCAGGTTCACCACAGTGAAAAGACAGGACACTGATGACAAGCAGATCTTAAAATCAGCCAGGAAGAAATGACAAATTACCTCAAAAGAATGAAAACCAGACTGATGGTAATTTCTAAATATCAACACCCAACTCTGAAGTGAGGAGAATGACATTCTTACAATCTCATCACTGACAACACAGGATTCTGTATCAAACGAAGCTCGTTTTAAGGATGAGGAAAACAAGAAGAAAATTTCAGACACCTAACGTCAGGTAATGCTTCTGGACAACTGCTTTCACTAAAGTACCTTCAAAAGGGCTTAATTTAGGAAGAAGGCAGATGACTTCAAAGGGAGGATCTGAATTCTAGAAGGATTGGTGAGGAAAGAAAACAATAGTAAAGGTAAATAAACATTGATTTTATAGATCAGTATTAATTATGCCAAATTTGTGGAATTAAAAAAAATCAGCACTGGACCTCAATCCTGGATAATTACATATTAATCAGGATGTGAGTGGTAGGGTTTAAAAGCACTCATGGTCCTTGTTTGAAAGCAGAATACAGATATTAATTTCTGTGGCAGTAAGCCTTGTCTCCTTTCTCCTCAGCTCTTGCTGTGGTACACAGTTGAGGCCTCAAACTCACACTGACAGCATCCCACCTCGATGTGCCACCCTTTTTCCTCTTTATGCTAAGATAATTAACTTTTCACTTAATTTAATAACTGTTAGACTTAATCTAACACATTTAACAACTGTTAAAAGCATAAAAATGGAGTGAATAAGTTCTAAAACTAGCATAAGAAAAGTGAGTAGAGGGAAAACCTCAATCTGAAAGAGGGAAGAAAGAAATTGAATAAAGAGTTTTTAAAAAATGGTAGAAACAAGGGCTGGGTGTGATAGCTTGCACCTGCAATCCTAAGTATACAGGATATATAGGTAGGAGGATTGTAGTCTGAGGCCAGCCCTAGGCAAAAATGGGGGGAGGGCTCAAGTGGTAGAGTGCCTGCTTAGAATGCACAGGTCCTGAGTTCAAACCCCCGTATCACTAAAAAAATGGTATAAGCAAAATATATGACAAATCATGATCAATGTAAAAGGGCTAAATGTTACAGTCAAAAGATAAAAAATATCAATATGAATTTAAAAGGCATAACAAAATAAAGTTCAGATTTGTGCCATTTACAAAATACATATCAAAACCCAAGGATATAAAAGAGTTGAAATTAAAGAAGAAGGAATAAAACATAACCACGCAAATGCTAAAAGAAAGTTGGCATCATAGTATATAATTATAGGTGTAATTATATCTTGGATATAATCACCATGGTTAGAGATTTTTAAAAAAAAACACTACAGCCTGATAAAGGTTTAATTCACCATTTATCTATAACAATTCTGAATTTGAATGTATTTTATAATACAACTTCAAAGTGTAGAAAGCAAAAGTTGACCCAACTGTAAGAACAAATTGACAGATTCTTCATCTCAGTTGGAGAATTTTTTTAATTATATTCATACGTGCATACAATGTTTGGGTCATTTCTCCCCCCTCCCCACACGCCCTCCTTTAACCAACCCGCCCCCCCCGCCCCGCTCCCTCCCTTACCTCCCCTAACCCCTCGCTACCAGGCAGAAACTATTTTGCCCTTATCTCTAGTTTTGTTGAAGAGAGAGTATAAGCAATAATAGGAAGGACCAAGGGTTTTTGCTAGTTGCAATAAAGATAGTTATACAGGGAGTTGACTCGCATTGATTTCCTGTGCCTGTGTGTTACCTTCTAGGTTATTTCCTGTGTGTTACCTTCTAGGTTATTTCTTTTTGATCTAACCTTTTCTCTAGTTCCTGGTCCCCTTCTCCTATTGGCCTCAGTTGCTTTAAAATATCTGCTTTAGTTTCTCTGGGTTGAGAGCAATAAATGCTAGCTAATTTTTTAGGTGTCTTACCTATCCTCACCCCTCCCTTGTGTGCTCTCTCTTTATCATGTGATCAAAGTCCAATCCCCTTGTTGAGTTTGCCCTGGATCTAATGTCCACATATGAGGGAGAACATACGATTTTTGGTCTTTTGGGCCAGGCTAACCTCACTCAGAATGATGTTCTCCAATTCCATCCATTTACCAGCGAATGGTAACATTTCGTTCTTCTTCATGGCTGCATAAAATTCCATTGTGTATAGATACCACATTTTCTTAATACATTAGACAGTAGTGGGGCATCTTGGCTGTTTCCATAACTTGGCTATTGTAAATAGTGCTGCAATAAACATGGGTGTGCAGGTGCCTCTGGAGTAACCTGTGTCACAGTCTTTTGGGTATATCCCCAAGAGTAGTATTGCTGGATCAAATGGTTGATCAATGTTTAGTGTTTTAAGTAGCCTCCAAATTTTTTTCCAGAGTGGTTGTACTGGTTTACATTCCCACCAGCAGTGTAAGAGGGTTCCTTTTTCCCCGCATCCTCGCCAACACCTGTTGTTGGTGGTGTTGCTGATGATGGCTATTCTAACAGGGGTGAGGTAGAATCTTAGTGTGTTTTAATTTGCATTTCCTTTATTGCTAGAGATGGTGAGCATTTTTTCATGTGTTTTTTGCCCATTTGAATTTCTCCTTTTGAGAAAGTTCTGTTTAGTTCACTTGCCCATTTCTTTATTGGTTCATTAGTTTTGGGAGAATTTAGTTTTTTAAGTTCCCTATATATTCTGGTTATCAGTCCTTTGTCTGATGTGTAGCTGGCAAATATTTTCTCCCACTCTGTGGGTGTTCTCTTCAGTTTAGAGACGACTTCTTTTGATGAGCAGAAGCTTTTTAGTTTTATGAGGTCCCATTTATCTATGCTATCTCTTAGTTGCTGTGCTTCTGGGGTTCCACTGAGAAGTTCTTACCTATACCTACTAACTCCAGAGTATTTCCTACACTTTCCTGTACCAACTTTAGAGTTTGTGGTCTGATATTAAGATCCTTGATCCATTTTGAGTTAATATTGGTATAGGGTGATATAAATGGATCTAGCTTCAGGTTTTTGCAGACTGCTAACCAGTTTTGCCAGCAGTTTTTTTTGAAGAGGCTGTCTTTTCTCCATCGTATATTTTTAGCGCCTTTGTCAAAGACAAGTTGGTTATAGTTGTGTGGCTTCATATCTGGGTCCTCTATTCTGTTCCACTGGTCTTCATGTCTGTTTTTGTGCCAGTACCATGCTGTTTTTATTGTTATTGCTTTGTAATATAGTTTGAAGTCAGGTATTGTGATACCTCCTGCATTGTTCTTTTGACTGAGTATTGCATTGCCTTGGCTATTCGTGGCCTCTTGTGTTTCCATATAAATTTCATGGTAGATTTTTCAATCTCTTTAATGAATGTCATTGGAATTTTGATGGGAATTGCATTAAACATGTAGATTACTTTTGGGAGTATAGACATTTTTACTATGCTGATTCTACCAATCCATGAGCATGGGAGATCTCTCCACTTTCTATAGTCTTCCTCAATCTCTTTCTTCAGAAGTCTATAGTTTTCCTTGTAGAGGTCATTCACATCCTTTGTTAGGTTTGCACCTAGGTATTTGATTTTTTTGAGGCTATTGTAAATGAAATTGTTTTCATAATTCTTTCTCTGTTCATTATTAGTGTGTAGAAATGCTAATGATTTTTCTATGTTGATTTTATATCCTGCTACCTTGCTATAGCTATTGATGGTGTCTAGGAGCTTTTGAGTAGAGTTTTTTGGGTCTTTAAGGTATAGGATCATATCATCTGCAAATAGGGATATTTTGACAGTTTTTTTTACCTATTTGTATTCCTTTTATTCCTTCTTCTTGCCTAATTGCTCTGGCTAGGAATTCCAGTACTATGTTGAATAGGAGTGGAGATACTGGGCATCTTTGTCTAGTTCCTAATTTTAAAAGAAATGGTTTCAGTTTTTCTCTGTTAAGTATAATGCTGGCTGTAGGTTTGTCATATATAGCTTTTATAATATTGAGGTACTTTCCTTCTATTCCTAGTTTTCGTAGAGTTTTTTATCACAAAATGGTGTTGGATCTTATCAAAGGCTTTTTCTGCATCTATTGAGATGATCAAGTGGTTTTTGTCTTTGCTTCTGTTAATGTGGTTTATTATGTTTATTGATTTTCATATGTTGAACCACCCCTGCATTCCTTGGATGAAGCCTGCTTCATTGTGGTGAATGATCTTTTTGATGTGTTGTTGAATTCAGTTTGCCATTATTTTATTGAGGATTTTTGCATCAGTGTTCATTAAGGAGATTGCCCTTTTTGGAGGTGTCTTTGCCTGGGCTTGGGATAAGTGTAATACTGGCTTCATAAAATGTGTTTGGCAGTTTTCCTTCCCTTTCTATTTCATGGAACAGTTTAAGGAGGGTTGGTGTCAGTTCTTCTTTAAAGGTCTGATAGAATTCAGCAGAGAATCCATCAGGTCCTGGACTTTTCTTTTTGGGGAGACTCTTGATTGCTGCTTCAATTTCATTTTATGTTATAGATCTATTCAGGTGATTAATGTCCTCTTGGTTCAGTTTTGGATGATCATATATATCTAGAAATCTGTCCATTTCTTTAAGATTTTCAAATTTATTTGAATATAAAAACCTCCACTTTGGTTTCAACTTCTCTATTAATATGGCGATAACATCAGATAACTAACTTCCTACAAGTGACCACTCACATGGGAAGGAGGTCTTCCCCACTCTCCTGTGGAGTTTTCCTCCCATCGCCACCTTAACAAGCTTTCCCGCTCCTGGTTGCTGGGCGAGTGCCACCACTCCTGCATTCTCCAGCCGGCTTGTTGTGAGGAGTTTCCTCTCCCCACTCTTTGGTGCTCAGGGCACCCCGCCCTCTTTGCTATGTGTCTTTTTTTGTTGTTATTGCTTATTATTCAATTTTTAAATCTTTTTTCCCTGGGTGGGGGTTGGTCTGTCCATGGGGCTATGCTGATCTGGCCCAGGGTTGTCTGTGGGAGTACTGCGTACCGCTTAGCTCACCTTGTGGTCTGTGTCTTCCCAAGCTGTCTGGGTGCTGCTGTCTTGTGGCAGTGCAGGAGCGCGCCTGGTTTCTCCATTTAACGTGAAGTGGAGATGCTATGTGCAGGCTGGAGGTGTGGAGGAGTCAAAGTTTTGCCTCTTCAAGGTGGTTTTTCCTGTAAGGTTACCTCCAGCATCTCTCCAAGATTTTACTTTAGGAGGCACGCTTTCTGCTTCCTCCCTCTAGCCACCATCTTGGAATCCTCTTAAAAAATTTTTAATTTAAGCCTTCCAACATGAAACTGGTTGACTATGAATATTCAATGGGTCCTTGCCTCTAAAGGGATTGCAATCATAAACTTGAGCACTTTCTCCTGCAGCACCATATCTGCCAGGTCCATAATTGCCGAGGCCACTGGGACAGTTGGAGAATTTAATATCTTGCTCTCAGTGAGTGATAGATGAAGCAGATCAAAGGATCAATAATGACAGAGGAGATTTGAACAACACATTAACAAGCTTAATTTAGGGGATGTATGTAGAACATCTTCTCATTGGAGAATATGCATTCTTTTCATGTATACATAGAACATTTATAAAAATTGATCAAGTGCTAGGCTCTGTACATTTCAATGAATCTGTATCTTACAAACCACATTCCTAGTGAAAAATTAAGCAAAAATGAATAGCAATGAAGAAAGCACAAAAAAATTGAAGAAGACTGATGATAAATGTACAGTAAATCACAGTGAAAATCTTACAAGTCAAATCTTGTGGGATACAGCTAAATTGGTGTCTATGGCCTTTATATTATAAAGAGGAGAGTAATAAAAGAAATAACTTACACATTGTGCTTTTTTTCTTTCTTTTATTATATCATTTTTACATTTACTCACACGTGTATACATTCTTTGCCTCCCTCCCCCACCTGCTTCTGGGCAGAACCTGATCTGCCCTTTCACTCTCCGGTTTTGTTGAAGAGAAAACATGAGATAATAAGAAAGACTAGCGTTTTTGCTAGTTTGAAATAAAAATAGCTGTACAGAGAGATTCCTAGTGTTGCTTCCATGCACATGTGTATTACAACCCATATTGGTTCATCTCTACCAGACCTCATCACTACCTCCTGGTCACCTTCCCATAGTGGCGTCTATCAGTTTAAGATTACTATATTTGTCCTTTTACAGTAAGCACATTAACCACATTCAAGTTTTAGGTTTCCTTCCCTTTCCCTATTCCTCCTGTGCATTCTCCCCTTAGTGTGTGACCCATGTTCAATAATATTACTGCATTTGTTTTAGGTCTATAATCCACATATGAGGGAGAACGTGTGATTTTTGCCCTTCTCAGCTTGGCTAACTTCACTTAAGATGATGATCTCTAGTTCCATCCATTTAGTTGCGAATGACAAAATTTCATTCTTCTTTGTGGCTGAGTAAAATTCCATTGTGTATAAATACCACATTTTCTTAATCCATTCATTGGTAGTGGGGCATCTTGGCTATTTCCATAGCTTGGCTATTGTGAATAGTGCTGCAATAAACATGGGTATGCATTGCCTTTGGAATAACCCGAGTTGCATTCCTTCAGGAATATCCCTAGGAGTGGGATTGCTGGATCATATGGCAGATCTATTTTTAGTTTTTAAGAAGCCTCCATATTGTTCTCCAGAGTGGTACTAGCTTACATCACTACCAGCACTGTATGAGGGTTCCTTTTTCTCACATCCTCACCAAAATTTGTTGTTGGTAGTGTTCTTGATGATACTTAATCTAACAGGAGTGAGGTGGAATCTTAGTGTGGTTTTGATTGCATTTCCTTTATGGCCAGGGATGGTGAGCATTTTTATTTTGCCATTGGATTTCCTCCTTTGAAAAAGCTCTGTTTAGTTCAGTTGCCACTTCTTTATCAGTTCATTGATTTTGGGGGAGTTTAGTTTTTTGAGCTCTCTGTATATTCTGGTTATCAGTCCATTGTCTGATGTATAGCTGGCAAATATTTTCTCCTACTCTGTGGGTGGTCTTTTCAGTTTAGAGATCATTTCTTTTGTTGTACAGAAGCTTTTTAATTTCATGTAGTCCCATTTGTCCATCCCTTCTCTTAGTTGCTTAGCTTAAGCATTGTACTTCAAAAGGTAAGCAATAACAGTAGAAAAAAACTCAAAGAAAGAAGGAAATTATAAAGACTCAGGCAGAAATTTAAAAAATGGGAAACAGATTCAAGAAAGGAGTAATGATAAAAATTGATTCTTTGAAAATTCTAATAAAATTGGCACATTTCTGCAACATTGATCAAGGATAAAAATGAGAAGAAACATGTAAATAGCATTAGGAATGAAAGGGACCTAACTATGCACCAACACAGCAAAGATTAAAAAGCAGTAAGACAAAATCATTGTTAGTAAGTTTTATTGTCACTGTACCAGCTCCCCGACAAAAACAACTCAAAGCAAAAACCTTTTTCAGCTTCAGCAGCCTCAGAGGGTTCAGTCCATGGTTTCTTGGCCCTGTATGCTTGGGCAGAATGTCATGGTGATGGGAATGTTTGGTAGAGAAGCTTCTCTGCCTTCTAGTAGAGAGGGAAGAGAGAGAGAGAGAGAGAGAGAGAGAAAGAGAGAGAGAGAGAGAGAGAGAGAGAGAGAGAGAGAGAGAGAGAGAGAGAGAGAGATTCCTCCAGCTAAGCCTCACCTCCCAAAGTTTCTTTCATCTTCAAAAATAGTGCCACCAGCTAGGGACCAAAATTTCAACAATGTGAGGGACATTTCATTCCACCACTTGCTCCCAAAGGCTCATGGCCATCTCATAATGCAAAATGCATTAGTTCTTCTCCAAGAGTCCCCAAATTTTCAACAGTTTCAAAAGTATTTAAAAGACTAAGTCTAGAGCTTCTGTGGAGACTCAAAGCAATCTCTTAGCTGTGAGACTCTGTAAGATCAAAAAGAAAGTTGCATACTTCCAAGATACAATGACATATGATAAATATTCCAATTCCAAAATGGAAGAATGGGGACATAGAAAAGAGGAATGGGACCAAAGCAAGACAAAGTCAATAGGGCAAGCATTACATCCTGTAGCTGAATTCCAGTATCCAGGGCATGTAGTGTCATGAAATAAGATCCCACAGGCTTGTATAGCACTGCCCCTATGATCTTGATGCTTCTAGTCCACATGCCCTCTCTCTTGGGCTGGCTCCCTTCTATAGATTTCCTTGGAAGATGTTCCCTCTTCCTGGCATCTCCAATATCCTGGGGTCTCATTGCCATCTAGACTTCAGGCTCATAGCTTCATGCATTGTCTTCTTAGGGGCTGCCTGTAGGTATCCAACCCTGTAGCACATTGCCTGGCCTCCCAGGATTATCTTTGAAATCTGAGTGGAAGCCTCCATGACCTTGTACCTCTTGCATTTTGCATGTCTTCTTGCATGGATGATGAAAATTTGCCATCACTGGAATGATAGCTGGGTCCCCTTGGGGCCATAGCTACAGAGTGACCCCTGAGTGTCTGGGTGACCAAAACCAGGAAAACAATTCCCTAGGCAGCTCTGTGAAAGCAGGGTACCCTGGAGCTAGCTATCTTTCAAATGAGTTAAAACTTTCACACCCTTGATTCTGAGATGAATGGGGTCTGGTGATTCCTGAGACACCACTCAAAAGGCATCATTTCTATTGTCTTCATGTACAATACGTAGCTTTTTTTTTAGTGGGACTAATCTCTTCAGCCCCCATACCTTCCATGGTGCCAACTTTACTGTCTTTTCTGAACAAACTGCAAGTTTTTTTTTTTGCTCTGCTTTTTGCACCCATCCCTCTCTGTAAACTTTACTAAAAGCAGCCAGCAATATCCATACCACAGCCTGAAGGCTGGGCTGCCTTGAAACTTCCTTTACCAGCCCTATTGGTCCATGACTTTTAACCTTAGCCTCCCACAAAGTCTCAGGACACAGACAAAATGTAGACAAGTTCTTTGTTACAATGTAACATGAATGGCCTCTAGTCCAATACAAATTAGAGCCCTTGTTCCCATCTGAAACCTCATGAGCCTGCCCCCACACTGTTCACATTCCTACTGGCTTTTTGTTCTTTTGAGCTCCCACCACAATTACCTACTCTAGGCTCTCCTTTCAGTACACTAGACTTTCTCTCCAAATTCTTCCAAATTCCTTCTGAAAACCAGTTCAAAAGGCATCTAAACCACATGGGAAGTAGGTACAGGAATGACCCCACTTCTCTGGTACCAATTTTCTGCATTAGCTACTTTTGTATCACTGTGACAAAATGCATGACATAAATAACATAAGGCAGGCTTGGGGGTTGGGAGAGATTTACTTTGGCTCATGCTTTCAAGGGTTCAGTCCATGGATTCCCAGTCTATGTGCTTGGGAAGAGCATCATGGTGGTGGGAGTGAGTGACAAAGGAGCTTCTTCACCATATGGCAGACACGTAGCAGAGAAAGAGGAAGGAACTGTGGACTAGGTATAACCTTCAAAGACAAGCCCCTAGTGATCCAGTTCCTCTAGCCAGGCTCTACCTCCCAGTTTCCACCACCTCCCCAAATAGTGCCATTGGATGGGAACCAAGCATTCAACACATAAGCCTGAGGCTACATTGCATATCAAACCATAAAAAATGGAAAAATTGGACTAATAATTTCAAAACCTCTGTAAGATAGTTAAATCCTTAGGAAAATAAAAATCTCTAAAACTTGTGCAAGAAAAAAGGACTTTATAGTTGTCAAGGCACTGATACGGTAATGCAATACTTCAAAAGCATTTCTTTTTTTCTTTTTTTTATTGTTTTATTATTCATATGTGCATACAAGGCTTGGGTCATTTCTCCCCCCTGCCCCCACGCCCTCCCTTACCCCCTACTCCACCCCCTCCCTCTCTCCCCCACCCCCTCAATACCCAGCAGAAACTATTTTGCCCTTATCTCTAATTTTGTTGAAGAGAGAGTATAAGCAATAATAGGAAGGAACAAGGGTTTTTGCTGGTTGAGATAAGGATAGCTATACAGGGAGTTGACTCACATTAATTTCCTGTGCGTGTGTGTTACCTTCTAGGTTAATTCTTTTTGATCTAAACTTCTCTCTAGTTCCTGGTCCCCTTTTCCTATTGGCCTCAGTTGCTTTTAAGGTATCTGCTTTAGCTTCTCTGTTTTAAGGGCAACAAATGCTAGCTAATTTTTTAGGTGTCTTACCTATCCTCACCCCTCCCTTGTGTGCTCTCGCTTTTATCATGTGCTCAAAGTCCAATCCCATTATTGTGTTTGTCCTTGATCTAATGTCCGCATATGAGGGAGAACATACGATTTTTGGTCACTCAGAATGATGTTCTTCAATTCCATCCATTTACCAGTGAATGATAACATTTTGTTCTTCTTCATGGCTGCATAAAATTCCATTGTGCATAAACACCACATTTTCTTAATCCATTCGTCAGTGCTGGGGCATCTTGGCTGTTTCCATAACTTGGCTATTGTGAATAGTGTCGCAATAAACATGGGTGTGCAGGTGCCTCTGGAGTAACCTGTGTCACAGTCTTTTGGGTATATCCCCAAGAGTGGTATTGCTGGATCAAATGGTAGATCAATGTCTAGCTTTTTAAGTAGCCTCCAAATTTTTTTCCAGAGTGGTTGTATTAGTTTACATTCCCACCAACAGTGTAAGAGGGTTCCTTTTTCCCCCGCATCCTTGCCAACACCTGTTGTTCGTGGTGTTGCTAATGATGGCTATTCTAACAGGGGTGAGGTGGAATCTTAGTGTGGTTTTAATTTGCATTTCCTTTATTGCTAGAGATGGTGAGCATTTTTTCATGTATTTTTTGGCCATTTGATTTTCTTCTTTTGAGAAAATTCTGTTTAGTTCACTTGCCCATTTCTTTATTGGTTCATTAGTTTTGGGAGAATTTAGTTTTTTAAGTTCCCTATATATTCTGGTTATCAGTCCTTTGTCTGATGTATAGCTGGCAAATATTTTCTCCCACTCTGTGGGTGTTCTCTTCAGTTTAGAGACCATTTCTTTTGATGAACAGAAGCTTTTTAGCTTTATGAGGTCCCATTTATCTATGCTATCTCTTAGTTGCTGTGCTGCGGGGGTTACATTGAGAAAGTTCTTTCCTATACCTACTAACTCCAGAGTATTTCCTACTCTTTCCTGTATCAACTTTAGAGTTTGTGGTCTGATATTAAGATCCTTGATCCCTTTTGAGTTAATATTGGTATAGGGTGATATACATGGATCTAGCTTCAGGTTTTTGCAGACTGCTAACCAGTTTTCCCAGCAGTTTTTGTTGAAGAGGCTGCTATTTCTCCATCGTATTATTTTTAGCTCCTTTGTCAAAGACAAGTTGGTTATAGTTGTGTGGCTTCATATCTGGGTCCTCTATTCTGTTCCACTGGTCTTCATGTCTGTTTTTGTGCCAGTACCATGCTGTTTTTATTGTTATTGCTTTGTAATATAGTTTGAAGTCAGGTATTGTGATACCTCCAGTATTGTTCTTTTGACTGAGTATTGCCTTGGCTATTCGTGGCCTCTCTTGTTTCCATATAAATTTCATGGTAGATTTTTCGATCTCTTTAATGAATGTCATTGGAATGTTGATGGGAATTGCATTAAACATGTAGATTACTTTTGGGAGTATCAACATTTTTACTATGTTGATTCTACCAATCCATGAGCATGGGAGATCTCTCCACTTTCTATAGTCTTCCTCAATCTCTTTCTTCAGAAGTGTATAGTTTTCCTTGTAGAGGTCATTCACATCTTTTGTTAGGTTTACACCTAGGTATTTGATTTTTTTTGAGGCTATTGTAAATGGAATTGTTTTCATACATTCTTTTCCAGTTTGCTCATTGTTAGTGTATAGAAATGCTAATGATTTTTCTATGTTGATTTTATACCCTGTACCTTGCTATAGCTATTGATGATGTCTAGAAGCTTCTGAGTAGAGTTTTTTGGGTCTTTAAGATATAGGATCATGTCGTCTGCAAATAGGGTTATTTTGACAGTTTCTTTACCTATTTGTATTCCTTTTATTCCTTCTTCTTGCCTAATTGCTCTGGCTAGGAATTCCAGTACTATGTTGAATAGGAGTAGAGATAGTGGGCATCCTTGTCTGGTTCCTGATTTTAGAAGGAATGGTTTTAATTTTTCTCCATTAAGTATAATGCTGGCTGTAGGTTTGTCATATATAGCTTTTATAATGTTGAGGAACTTTCCTTCTATTCCTAGTTTTCTTAGAGCTTTTATCATGAAATGGTGTTGGATCTTATCAAAGGCTTTTTCTGCATCTATTGAGATAATCAAGTAGTTTTTGTCTTTGCTTCTGTTAATGTGGTTTATTATGTTTATTGATTTTCATATGTTGAACCACCCCTGCATTCCTGGGATGAAGCCTACTTGGTCGTGGTGAGTGATCTTTTTGATGTGTTGTTGAATTCAGTTTGCCATTATTTTTTTGAGGATTTTTGCATCAGTGTTCATTAAGGAGATTGGTCTATAGTTCTCCTTTTTGGAGGTGTCTTTGCATGGTTTTGGCATAAGTGTAATACTGGCTTCATAAAATGTGTTAGGCAGTTTTCTTTCCCTTTCTATTTCATGGAACAGTTTAAGGAGGGTTGGTATCAGTTCTTCTTTAAAGGTCTGATAGAATTCAGCAGAGAATCCATCAGGTCCTGGACTTTTCTTTTTTGGGGAGACTCTTGATTGTTGCTTCAATTTCATTTTGTGTTATATATATCTTCAGGTGGTTAATGTTCTCTTGGTTCAGTTTTGGATGATCATATGTATCTAGAAATCTGTCCATTTCTTTAAGATTTTCAAATTTATTTGAATATAGGTTCTTGAAGTAGTCTCTGATGATTTCCTGGACTTCCATGGTGTTTGTTGTTATCTCCCCTTTTGCATTCCTGATTCTACTAAATTGGGGTTTTTCTCTCCTCATTTTAGTCAGGTTTGCCAGAGGTCTATCAATCTTGTTTATTTTTTCAAAGAACCAACTTTTTGTTTAATTAATTCTTTGTGTGGTTTTTTTGGTTTCTATTTTGTTGATTTCAGCTCTTATTTTTATTATTTCTCTCCTATTTGTTTTGGGATTTGCTTGTTCTTGTTTTTCTAGGAGTTTGAGATGTATCATTAGGTCATTGATTTGGGATGTTTCATTCTTTTAAATATATGCACTCATGGTCATAAACTTTCCTCTCAGGACTGCCTTTGCTGTGTCCCATAGACAAAAGCATTTCTTAAGACAGCAGGCTCAAAAGAGTTCTACAAAACTTTCAAGGAATAAATAATTACAAATGTCTAATGGTTTAGTGAGTTGATTAGAGGCCAGCTTGTTATCATTATGAAAACCTGGAGAAAAGGAAAGATATGGGTCATTTTAACTCATAATCATCAATAAAAACATCTTAAACAAAATATTAATCCAAAAACCAAAGATAGTATGTTCTGGTCAAGTTTTTTGGTCATAATGTTTTATTACAGGAATACTAGGCTTGCTTAATATTATAAAGCATACAAATATAATTTACATGAGAAAATTAAACGATTTGATAAAATAATAACTTTTTCATGGTAATATTCTTAGCAAACTCAGAAGAAATTTGCTCTATCCAGATAGACTACCTGAGATCAACAGTCAACATTATACTCAGTGGCAGAATATTTAGTATCTTCTTTTTAAAGTTAGGGACAAGAACTGCTATGACTCAGCAATGGAACTGCAAGTTGGAGCTTTTGTGAATAAAATTTAGCTGCCTGTATAGTCCTTTGAATGAGACAGACATCTGTGAGAGAATTATAGTTAGCTTTTTTAGGAGAAAAATTTGCAAAAGAGCTTCCCAAAGATAATGTGCCACACATCTTTTGGTTGTTCTCTGTAATGAAAATTAAGTGCTGTTTTTAAAAAATGTAATTGACTTTCTTCAAATTCTTTCCTTTTCACAAGAGGATCGAGTGTAAAAAAAAATTTAATAAAAATTTAGAGAAAAAAAAAGAACTGCTATGACTTCTATTCAATAACATAGTGGAAGCCAATGCAATTAGATAAGAAAAAAATCAATTGTAGAAGAACGAGATAGGAAAAAAACAGTATTAGCAGATAATGTAATAAAAAGCTCAAAACAATTAGCATTAGTAAATGAATTTAGCAGATTTTCATGTTTTTACTAATATAAACATTGATTATATTTATATATTCAGAGAATTAGATTAATAAATGTAATCAGTGATGCTACTTATGACAATAAAACAAAATATATCCAAGAATTATAAAAAGACTTAAATTATACTTATGGCTCATACACTATTCTAAGCACTTTTATGTACATATGTAAAGTGTGTTTTTATGTATATATCTATATCTCCATGCATCCTTGTAACAACCCTATGAGATAGGTACTATGATTAATTTCATTTGTACTTGAGAAAATAGAGACTGCTGTAAATTGTCCATAGTACATAGTAAGTTGCAGAGTAGGAATTCAAACCCACCATCTGTCTCCAGAATCTGTTCCTTTGCTGCTATTTTATAATTTCCTTTTTTGGAGAAAAATCACAAAGACATAAAAATGATCTAAAAAATGAGACAAATCATGCTTGTGGATAAGACTATTTAATATCATAAAGATATCAGTTCTTCCCAAATTGATCTATATGTTTGATGCAATTTTAATCAAAATCCTAACACATTTTTCATGTTATTTGACCAACTAATTAAAACATTTGTATGGATAACAAAAGGTCAAGAAGAGTCGATGGATTCCTGAAAAATAAGAACAAGGGAGGTAAGAGGTACTCACCCAATTATAACATGTTAATATTGTAGAGATAAAGAATGTGTTCTTGGCACAGGGAAAGAGAAATAGACCAACAGAATATAAGAAATAGTTTATAAACTGATCTCTGTATGTATGGAAACTTGATAAGTAACAGAATGTACCAGTGGGGGAAGATAGGGTCTTCAGTAATTGGCACTATGGAAAAAAGTGAAAAATAGATTCCTACTTCACACCATATACCAAAATGGATTCCAGATGGCTTAAGGTCTTAAATGTGAAAGATAAAAGTTTAAGACTTTTAGAAGAAAATGTGAAGGGATCTCTTTGTGACTGGTGGGAAGTTATTTCTTAAACACAGCACACAAAACCCCAGTGATAAAGAAAAAGATAGTAAATGTGGACTGCATTAAAATTAATAACTTCTAGGTATTAGAAGGCAACAGAGAAATGACAGGCCACAAACTGAGAAGAGATTTGCAACACATATAATTGACACTGGCCCAGTGTCCAGAATATCATAAAGAACTCCTTTGTAGAAATAAAGAAAAAAACTAACAGCCCAGAAGAAAGTGGAATGAAATAAATGAGTAGAAATTTCACAATAGAGAGCTTTAATGGCCAATAAGCATGAAAAAGCTGCCCAGCTTCTATAGTAACCATGGAATTCACATTAACTTTCTTACTGTCTTAGATAAACAGTAATGAAAGTATCTGTCTTAGATAAACAGTCTGAAAGTATCAAGTTAATCAGTAAGGAAAAGGAGCAGAAGAAACTTTCTTGCACTGCTGGTGGGACTGTGAACTAATAGAAATACCCCATTGGGGCAAGAATTTGGCATTACCTAGTGTGCTGGCTAATCTTGGTCATCATTGATTAGACTGGGAGGCAGTGAGGAAATTGGTAAAGCACACTTCTCAGTGTGTCTGTGAGGGTAGTTAGCATGTGAGTCAGTGCCCTGTATGTGGGCAGCACTGTCCAGTAGGGTGGGCACGTGGATGAAACAAAGAGCAGAAGAAGGAAGGAGGAAGCCCACACCTTGGTGCAGGCTGATTCTTGCTAAGCAGGTGCATTTTTTTTTTTTTTGCTGCTGCCATCACTTGTGGACATCAGATTTCAGCTTCTTCAGCCTTTCAATGCAGATTCACAGCAGTGACTGTCCGGGGCATAGCCTCAGACTGGAGCTGCAGCTTTAGTCTCTCTTATTTTGAGGGCTTCCAGGTCCTTGGGCTGAGCAGTTACCAGGTCTCCAACATGCAGACAGCCACTGTGGGACAATCTACTCTGACCATGTAAGCCAGTCTTAGAAATTCTCCTCTACAATACTACATTCTAGTGGTCCTATTCCTCTAGAGAACCCTGACTAATACACCTACCAAGGTGGAAGATACAAACACACTATGATGAAGCAATTTTATTCATATGTAAAAAGCCATAAAACTAGAACAAAATTAATGAAAATTATAACAAGGTGTCTTTGAAGAAATCATGTAAAACAAAATGGAAAAGTGCAGTGATACAATCACAATGGATATTGTGGTGTTGGTAGGCTTACCTACATGCACATGGCTCTGAGGCTGACAGTGGGAGAGGTCACTGGAGAGTGTTTTCAGGATGATAGTTATAGGGAAGTGAGAAAGGCAGAACTGGGCAGAAGGAAAGGAGACCTGTGAGGTGGCTGCTCCTGGAGCCTCCACAGATTCCACATGGAGCTCTGACACTGGGCAATTCCTTAGAATTATTTTTCCGTATTAAATTCTAAGGAATTTAATTTCCTTAGAATTAGATTATAATTCCTTAGATTATTATCATCATTGGGCTGATCTCTGGATGAGAGATTTCCTGTGGCAGAGAACTATTCCCAAAGAGACACATAGCTTTGCTCCCTCAGTAGCTGGTATTTTTAGTGGTCAGGGGACCACTTGGCCTGAAGACAGAAGATAGTGGAGTGCACAGTTTCTATTTGAACTCGTACTTCTGTAGTAAGTTTGCCCCACTGGAAATAGGTTTTTGCTCTTGTATTCATAGGTCTTGCTTCTGTTGTGTCATGTGGACCAAGGAGCAAGAATTGCTGGTGTTGTAGCCAAACATACTGCAGAGCTCTTTCCTTCTCCTGGCAGCAGTCAGCTAGCAACCTTGTGTCACAAATGGGTTGAACATCCACTCTCTTGAAACCAAAGGGGTCCACTGAAATATTCTGCTTTCTTAGGGATGTCATGAAATAACAACACTTTGTCCTTACTTTGGTGGAGGTCAGCATATCTTAAATCCTGGAACTCCTGAATTTTGGAAGGGTTTATCTTCCTAAGGCCTCCATTACTGTTGGCATATCGTGCTCATCCTTTGTGGTCACTAGAATGGAGCTCTTTGAGGTTCTGCCAATTGTGTGACTTGAGTTTATTTATTGGTATAGCTAATAGATGGGGAGGGAGCAGATGTTAAGAGGGATAAATTTTATCTTCTAAGGCCCCAGCTTTGTTGGAGTCTCCTGCATGATGTCAAGCAATAGAAATTCACTGTCTTCTGACAGATGGGACCCTTAGACACATCCAAAAGTTTCTGGGGAGTCTGAGAGTTCAAAAGCGTCAATGTAAATGTTGGGATACCTCCATCCCAAGTCTCAATGTTCCAATCCTTCCCTATAAACCTCTGACCCACATAGAAGACATGCTGGACAGGGAAGTCAAGTTGCTCTGCATCTCTACTGAGCTCCTGTTCTGGGTTCTCTCTGCTGTTTGCTGAGCATCTGCAGTCAGGGTTTCCTTACATGCTGACAAGGAGACACTCTGGCTTTCCCACTTTTTCTTGAATTGGTGATGAATCACACTGAGTCTATCACTAGTGCTCTTCAACACAGTTAGGACAATAGTCATTTCATTCCATTGTCGGTATAGTTTTACCATTCATCTGAGAGCCTCAGTTGCTCCTTTTACTGGTACTATTTTTCATGTAACTCATTAAACTGGCAGAAGAAGCCACTTTGTTTTATATCCTGTTATAATATGTGCTATTATATAATTTATTTTTTGAACCAAAAAAGGCTGTTGATTTTATCACGGTGGTTTTGGCCCACTATTCTGACTGGACAAGATCTTGAAACTTGGCTTCTCAGTCACAGTGTTATCTCCCAGTTTTATATTACCTGGAAATTTGGTTGGCATGCCATCTATGTCTTCATTCAATGTATTGGTAAAAAGACTTAGGGGCTGGGCACAGTGGCTCAAGCATGTAATGCCAGCTACTCAGAAGGCAGAAATGAGGGGAGAGATCATGGTTCAAGGTTGGCCTAGGCAAAAAGTTAGCAAGACCTCATCTCAACAAATAAGCCAGATGATGGTGGTATGGGCCTATAATTCTAGCTACTCAGGAGGAATGGGTGGGAGGCCCTAGGCAAAACAAAAAAAAGTCCAAAAAACAAAACCCAAAATGTGAAATCCTATCCAAAATGTGACTAGAGAAAGAACGAGCTGGGAGCATGACTTAAGTGGTAGAGTGAAACCCCGAGTTCAAACCCAGTACCACCCCTTCCCCAAAGATTGATTGGGATTGGGTCAGTGCTGATAGAAATGTTGACTAGGTCAAAGACAGAAGTAGGTTCTTGACACATGTGATTATGAGGCAGGCCTCATTAGTCTAACTGATTTGGCAAATATTTATTGAGTATCTGATATTTGCTGGGTAACCTGTCTTACATTAGGGATGTAATATAAGATCATAAGCACCTAGTCCTTCATACAGGTTTTCATTAATCAATTTATTTACTTTTTTGTGCTAGGGTATTCATCCAGGCTATAAATACACCAACATGTCTAGCCCTGTGGTTTGCAGAAATTTTAATTTAGTGGGTTGATAAAAAAGTTTTAATAAAATAATATGAATGAGGTGATAATACAAACAGGATTTTTTCCAACTGATAATCATACAAAGTAAGAATGTTGTTTTTAAAAATTCTTTGCCATGCTATAATTTTATAAAACAGGACACAGTCCCCACCCTTCTGGAGCTTACAATCTTACAAAAGCCAGATATTAAGCAAAGAAACAAAGGAATGAATATGAAGAAGTTGTGATACTTGTTATGAAGGAAACCAACTTACTTGTTTTTTTGCTTTTATTATTCATATGTGCATACAAGGCTTGGGTCATTTCTCTCCCCTGCCCCCACCCCCTCCCTTAGCACCCACTCCGCCCCCTCCCTCTCCCCCCCATCCCCTCAATACCCAGCAGAAACTATTTTGCCCTTATTTCTAATTTTGTGGTATGAGAGTATAAGCAATAATAGGAAAGAACAAGGGTTTTTGCTGGTTGAGATAAGGATATCTATACAGGGAGTTGACTCACATTAATTTCCTGTGCGTGTGTGTTACCTTCTAGGTTAATTCTTTTTGATCTAAACTTCTCTCTAGTTCCTGGTCCCCTTTTCCTATTGGCCTCAGTTGCTTTTAAGGTATCTGCTTTAGCTTCTCTGTGTTAAGGGCAACAAATGCTAGCTAATTTTTTAGGTGTCTTACCTATCCTCACCCCTCCCTTGTGTGCTCTCGCTTTTATCATGTGCTCAAAGTCCAATCCCATTGTTGTGTTTGCCCTTGATCTAATGTCCACATATGAGGGAAAACATACGATTTTTGGTCTTTTGGGCCAGGCTAACCTCACTCAGAATAATGTTCTCCAATTCCATCCATTTACCAGCGAATGATAACATTTCGTTCTTCTTCATGGCTGCATAAAATTCCATTGTGTATAAACACCACATTTTCTTAATCCATTCGTCAGTGCTGGGGCATCTTGGCTGTTTCCATAACTTGGCTATTGTGAATAGTGCTGCAATAAACATGGGTGTGCAGGTGCCTCTGGAGTAACCTGTGTCACAGTCTTTTGGGTATATCCGCAAGAGTGGTATTGCTGGATCAAATGGTAGATCAATGTCTAGCTTTTTAAGTAGCCTCCAAATTTTTTTCCAGAGTGGTTGTACTAGTTTACATGCCCACCAACAGTGTAAGAGGGTTCCTTTTTCCCCCGCATCCTTGCCAACACCTGTTGTTCGTGGTGTTGCTAATGATGGCTATTCTAACAGGGGTGAGGTGGAATCTTAGTGTGGTTTTAATTTGATTTCCTTTATTGCTAGAGATGGTGAGCATTTTTTCATGTGTTTTTTTGGCCATTTGATTTTCTTCTTTTGAGAAAATTCTGTTTAGTTCACTTGCCCATTTCTTTATTGGTTCATTAGTTTTGGGAGAATTTAGTTTTTTAAGTTCACTATATATTCTGGTTATCAGTCCTTTGTCTGATGTATAGCTGGCAAATATTTTCTCCCACTCTGTGGGTGTTCTCTTCAGTTTAGAGACCATTTCTTTTGATGAACAGAAGCTTTTAGCTTTATGAGGTCCCATTTATCTATGCTATCTCTTAGTTGCTGTGCTGCTGGGGTTTCGTTGAGAAAGTTCTTACCTATACCTACTAACTCCAGAGTATTTCCTACTCTTTCCTGTATCAACTTTAGAGTTTGTGGTCTGATATTAAGATCCTTGATCCCTTTTGAGTTAATATTGGTATAGGGTGATATACATGGATCTAGCTTCAGTTTTTTGCAGACTGCTAACCAGTTTTCCCAGCAGTTTTTGTTGAAGAGGCTGTCTTTTCTCCATCGTATATTTTTAGCGCCTTTGTCAAAGACAAGTTGGTTATAGTTGTGTGGCTTCATATCTGGGTCCTCTATTCTGTTCCACTGGTCTTCATGTCTGTTTTTGTGCCAGTACCATGCTATTTTTATTGTTATTGCTTTGTAATATAGTTTGAAGTCAGGTATCGTGATACCTCCAGTATTGTTCTTTTGACTGAGTATTGCCTTGGCTATTCGTGGCCTCTTGTGTTTCCATATAAATTTCACGGTAGATTTTTCGATCTCTTTAATGAATGTCATTGGAATTTTGATGGGAATTGCATTAAACATGTAGATTACTTTTGGGAGTATCGACATTTTTACTATGTTGATTCTACCAATCCATGAGCATGGGAGATCTCTCCACTTTCTTAGTCTTCCTCAATCCCTTTCTTCAGAAGTCTATAGTTTTCCTTGTAGAGGTCATTCACATCTTTTGTTAGGTTTACACCTAGGTATTTGATTTTTTTTGAGGCTATTGTAAATGGAATTGTTTTCATACATTCTTTTCCAGTTTGCTCATTGTTAGTGTATAGAAATGCTAATGATTTTTCTATGTTGATTTTATATCCTACTACCTTGCTATAGCTATTGATGATGTCTAAAAGCCTCTGAGTAGAGTTTTTTGGGTCTCTAAGATATAGGATCATGTCGTCTGCAAATAGGGATATTTTGACAGTTTCTTTACTTATTTGTATTCCTTTTATTCCTTCTTCTTGCCTAATTGCTCTGGCTAAGAATTCCAGTACTATGTTGAATAGGAGTAGAGATAGTGGGCATCCTTGTGTAGTTCCTGATTTTAGAGCAATGGTTTCAGTTTTTCTCCATTAAGTATAATGCTGGCTGTAGGTTTGTCATATAGCTTTTATAATGTTGAGGTACTTTCCTTCTATTCCTAGTTTTCTTAGAGCTTTTATCATGAAATGGTGTTGGATCTTATCAAAGGATTTTTCTGCATCTATTGAGATGATCAAGTGGTTTTTGTCTTTGCTTCTGTTAATGTGGAAACCAACTTACTTGTTATGTAAGAGTGGAGATAATGGAGGTAGTCAAGAAAGGCTGTTGATGAAGTGACATTTTGGCTGATACAAGAAGGGTGATGAAAAGGCCAGGAGTGGTGGAGCACACCTATAATGCCAACAACATGGGAGACAGAGATTGGGAGGATTGCAATTCAAGGCTAACCTGGGCAAAAAGTTAGTGAGACATCCATCTCAGCCAAAGGCAGATATGGTGGCATGTGCCTACAGTCCCAGATAAGTGGGAGGCATAGGAAGGACAATTGTCATCCAGGTCTCCCTGGCAACAATGAACAACATTATCTAAAATAAACTAAAGGCACAAAGGGCTGGGGACATGGCTCAAGTGGTAGAGTGCCTGTCTAGCAAGTACAAAGGGCTTGGGTTCAACCCCAGCACCACCAAAAGAAAAAAAAAAAAGACTATGAAGGAGCCAGCCATGAAGAAAGCCCCACGGACATGGTTTCAGGCAGAGAACAGAGTATGCAGAGCTTCCTGTAGTTCTTGGGTAGGATTGGTCACTCAGTATACTTGAAGAACTGAAAGGAGACTAGTGTGAGCCAGAAGCAGCCAGTGCTGGGGATGGGAGTATACAGAGGGGAGTAGGATTGACTGAGCAGGTTCCTCTCCATATTGCCTGCCAATCCTCTAGTGGGGACCAGTAACTGTTCCTCTCAGTGGGAAGGCTGTGCATGAGCTCAGCTCCCCACAAGGCCTCCAGGTACAGGAAGCATGGGGTTGCTGACTATCCCAGCAGGTGCCTGCAGCTCCCTTGAGCACATGGCATCCAGGCTCCAACATGAGGGTTTTCATAAGACCCTATAACTACAGGGAGTGGTATCCCTCTCCTGAGCACAAACCAGGGTGCTGATAAACTGGAGAACCCGTCATGAGTTTGTACTGGGACTGAGTAGTTTGTTGGGGTCTTGCTCAACCAAGAAGCTGGCTGGAGTCAGATCACGTGGGACTTGCAGAGCCACAGTGAGCTTGGATTTTATTCGAGGTACAAAGGGAAATCATTGAAAGGTTATGAGCGAGAAAGTGATCTGATAGATGTCTTAAAAACCTCACTTTGCTGGCTGCATAAGGGTTGACTGTATGAGGATGGGAGTTGAGCAGGATAACCAGTTTTAAGACTGTTTAATTAACCCAGATGAAAAAAGTGCTTGAGCAAGAGACTTCATATTGGGAGTGGATGGGAATCAACAGGTTCTATTTAGGAAGTGGAAATAAGAGTTATCCACAGATTAGATGCGGGGCATAATATGGAGGAAGAATTCAAACAAATGGAAGCCTAGGCAACTGGCTTGAGCCACCATCCAAGGCAGATGGCCCACATAGGCATTATGGGATGCGATGAGGTTCTATTTGCATAGAGGGGAGAGAAAGGAGAATAAATAATTTCAGGAGAGAGAACAATGGATCTCTTTTGGGCATGTGATACCCAAATGGAGATATGAAGTGTGCTGGCTGTTGGATGTATCAATCTAGAATCTAGAAGGGAGGTTTGAACTGAAGATGTACACATTGGAATACTAATTATTTAGAGTGCATTTAAAACTGTGGACTGATGAGACTATAGAAAGAAGAAAGTAGAAACAAGTACTGAGATCCTGGGAATGTCAATAAGAGGGGAGGGGAGAGTCAGAGGGGAGAGAGAGAGAGAAAGAGAAGAGAAGAGAGAGGAAGAGAGAGAGAGAGAGAGAGGGAGGGAGGGAGAGAGAGAGAGAGAGAGAGAGAGAGAGATTCTTTATCCCACACCCATGTCCTCAGGTGAGAGACCAAAAAGTGACTGAGTGGCAATGGCTGTCCTCTAACTTTAGTTGACATTATCCTGTTTGCTCCAAGGAAAGAATAGAGTGCTCTTCACCCTGTTGATACAAATGCATCTGGGAGAATGTTTGTGTTGTCCTTTCCAGTGTCACATTAGGTGTGACCTCTAGAGGCTGCTCTTTTTGGCATGTACCATTCTGGCATTTCCTCCCAGTGATGTGCCCATTCATAGTGATTGTTCTGCCTGATTCCTCAAGTTCATCCTATCTTGGGTGAACTTGGTTCTACTATGGTTTTCTTGCCAGTGATTGGTTTAGGGATGACTATAGTTATGGACTGCATTTGTATGTATAATACAAATAATTCCCAGTAGGGAAGCATTTGGAGGCAGGGCTTGAGGGTTAATAGTCACAAGCATGGAGATGTCCTAATTCCATTGGTGCCCTTTTAAGAAGAGATGCCGGAAAACTTGCTTCCTCTGCCTCTGATATCCACCTCCATGTCAGGACACAGCAAGAAGGCAGCCGTCTGCAAACTAGAAGGCCACCCCTCACCAGATCCTGGGGTCTGTTGGTGGCTTGTTTTTAGACTTCCCAGCCTCCAGAACTGTAATAAATAAATGTTTGTTGTGTAAGCCACTCAGTCTGTGGTAATGTGTTATGTACCCAAATTGATTCAATTTTCCCCAACCTACTAGAATCCAGTGCACAGGGAGGTCAGGACCAAGGGAATCTCAGAGAAGCAGAGCTGTGTCCTGTCCCACCATGCCTGCAGCCCACACACCTAGAAAATCTCTATGGTACAATATGTTTTCTTCTTCTTAAGTTCTTTGAGCTAGTACTTTCTATGTTTTTCAGCAAAGTCATGCTTCTCTTATACCTTCTTTTACCTCCCCACATCCTTCTGAAATTAAAGTTCATCAAAGAGCTCTCTGTACTGAAATGTTGGTTTCTTTAAATATGTCCACGTCTTTTTAATTGGTAGCAACTATAATTTCATCCTGAAGATGTCCTGTTTTAGGGCCTCTCAACATCTCTTTTTAAAATTTCAATGTTGTACAATTTGAAACACCTTTATCTGAGATGTTATTCCGCTAGACTATTAAAATATGTGCCTGAAACATTGTTTTGACATCTTGACTTCTTTTCTTCAGAGTTTCCATTGCACCAGCTGCAACATAAAATCTGTTGTCCTATGAAATGTCCTGACTTGTGGTTGGAAGATATGGTCACTGTTCTTTTACAATCTTTTGCTGGCATCAGATTGATGAGAGCATTTGAAACCTGCTTTTCAAAAGTGACATATCTGACCAGGTCCAATGCTTCTTTCATTCACAATAACAACCTCCAACCTCTCCCAAGTTTCCCGTCACTTCGACTTCATCAATTTTTTCTTCCTTCTTGTTCAGAATTAAGTCTGGAATAGCAGTCCCTTCTTACATCCTTTTCTTTCTGAGAGACGGAATTGTCAGCTCCATGAGTCAGGGAGCTCAACTGGGACAGACCCAGGGGATGTATTTGTGGTAATTCACATGCCCTGGAAGTAAGGAGTTTGATGTGTGCCTCAGATCAGCAGAAAAATTGGATTTATTTTGGACACTGTATCAGGAGGCAAAGGACCAGAGCTGTGGGAGAGATTGAGGTGATTGAATAGATCAGAACAAAGCTAAAGGCTGTGCACTTTCTGTTCAAGAAATGAAACAGTGATTCTTGGAGACACTGTGTCTGCATTAGAAAGACACTGTCAAGTGTTGACAGACCCCAGACAAGATGCAGATCACTTGGTGCTGGGGCTGGTAAGTGTCAGCCTGAGATGGAACAGTGTGGAAGTAGCCATTCCAGCAAGTCATTTGATGCTTCTCACTGCAATCCAGGTAGACCTTATAGGTGGGAATTCATGGCAGAGGGAAGAGGGATAGTGGCTGGTGGCAGGAGTGTGGGGGGAACTTTCTGTACCACTGACCCTTGGGGAGAGGCAGAATAGTGCAGTGGGTTTTAGGGTGAGGCAGCTCTGGGTTAGATTCCCCAGCTCTGATCAAGAAGAGCAAGTCAACACCCTTTGCACATCAGCACTTGCCTCTGTAGATGTGGATAACAGCATCTTTCCATAAAGTGATGAGGATTTGTGTTTAAGGTATGGAAATCATTTTATACAGAATTAGTGAAAGTAAGGACTCAAGCAAGAAATGGGGGGGGGTGGAGAGAGAGAGAGAGAGAGAGAGAGAGAGAGAGAGAGAGAGAGAGAGAGAGAGAATAGCACTTTCAAAAGGGAACATACTCTACCTGGGGTGAGAAGACTCCTGGGGAGCTCTACAAGAGGTGGAAAAGCTCATGTAAGGGACAGGACCTGGGATGGAAAGCCAGGCTCCTGGTGTACAGGTAGAAGAGTTTTTCTAGAGTTTGTGCATTTCCGGATCATGGACTATGTGCCTGTTCAACTTTACTAGGTAATGCCATCTAAGTGATCAAACCAATTTATATTTTTATCAGCAAGAAGGAGAATTTCCATTGCTTCCTTTCTTCATTTCACCCTCATTTTGCACTGTGTGTATAATATAGTTATATATATATATGTATATATATATATAAAATAGTCATTATATATATTCAATTTGTGTTTGTAGAATAATATACAGAGCTGTGTTTTCCAATCATTGTATAATGTACTCTATGGACAATTTGAGGAATTTGTAAGGGTAATAATACCCATACACAATTTCCTCTTTTTCCTTTGATATTAGAATATACCTCTTAAATAAAAATGCAGCTCCTCTGTTTTGAGAAATTAATTTTTAGTAAGTCACAGGAGGATTTCTGAGTGAGATGACCCTAAGACTTCTAGTATGCTTCTATCCCATGGTGGTTTGTAACCAAACATGCTGACTTCATAATGTTGGATAGGTTTTCTCAGCTAGGGTGGCTTAACTTGTCCTTGTGAGACATTCTAGAACCTTGGACAACCCAATAGTTGTCCTTGGTGAGGCATGAAAAGACTCCTGAGTTTGGATAATGGGTGTTGAATGCCTTATAAAGGCTGTAAGTCTACAAGAACCATTCAAACTGATTGAGATTCAGGGAACCTGCTGGAGCATTTGCCACTTGTGTTCTATAATTGAATTACATGGCGAGGTAGAGTGTGCATAAGTATAAATGTGTTTTTATTTGGTCAGTGGTAGACCAGAGAAGAATTACAAACATGAAGAGAATTTCTTATTTCTTAGAGTAAATGAGAGTGGACTAATGACACAGTAGTCTATGTATACCTGTAGTTTTTGGATTTCTTAAAAATTGTTTTGTCCCTTTTACTAGCAGAAATTTTTATGTAAGCAAAATAAGAAGATATTCCATTAGTCCATTTTTTAACTACAATGAAGTACCTGGGTCATGGTCACTTCATAAAGAAAAAAGGTTTATTTATCTCACTGTTTTGGAGGCAAAAATTCCATATGGTATAGCACAGGCTCTGGCATGGCCTCCCCTTGTCTGTCACCTTGTGACAGATGGCAATGTCAAGAGCAGGTTTGAAAGGAAGAGGCCATATCACAAGTCCAGAGAGAGATGGGACCCCAGAGTCCCTTCCTAGGGCAGCACCCCTAGTTGACCTAAGGACCTTCTACTAGGCTCCACCTTGTAAAGGTCACATACTGCCACCATGGGGACCAAGCTGCTAGCACAAGAACCTTTGGAGGGACACCATCTATAGGTAACTGGATAAACAACTTGTGATATCATCCTGACATGGCAGACTACTCAGCAATAAAAAGGAAGAATATGGATGTGTGCAACAATATAGATTGACCCCAAAACTATGTTGAGTGACAGAAGACAACACAAAATAGTACATACTGTGTGAATTCATCTACAGGGAGTTTAAGAGTGAGAACAACTCATCTATGGTAATAGAAGTCAGGCATGAGGGGATGGAGATTGACTGTAAGAGGACATGAGGGAACTTTCTAGAGTGACAGGAATGTTCTACACTTAATTTGGATGTTGACACAAGTGTGTATATATTTGTCAAAACTCATCAATTAGACAATGAAGCTCTGTGCATTTCATTGTATGCAAATTTATACCTCAATAAAAACGACCCAAAATATCAATTAAGGACCATCCATCAATTATTATAAGCACTTCAGTTATCACCATCTGATGTTACCTTGATGCTGTGAGTGACTCTTCTCTGGTTACTGTGTGAAGGTTATGTCATGCAAGAAGAAGCAAAAAATGGCTGCAAGGGACTACAGAATGCTAGCCAGCATGGACCTGAGCATGGCCTCGTATTGAACAAGTTCCAAACACGTGTGTAGCAGTAGTAGTGTTTCTCAAACAGCCTCACACAAGGAAACACAGGGAGGTCTTAATTAAAAAACAAATAGAACCCCCCAAAATACCCCAACACAAAAACTCATCCCTAACCGGTGACACATGTCTCAGAAGTTTAGATGTTTGTCACAGATGGCAGAAATTTTTCTGAATTCTAAACAATGATGCTCTAACCTGGTGTTAGGGATTTCCTTGGTGGCAGTGGTCTTCTGTGTGCTAACTGCTAAGATGCTACACATTCCCACACTTGTGCTGTTTTGCTTTTAAACTGTTAATATATGTTTATAATAAAAATCAAATGTTTGCAAAGCCCCTGAAGTACCTCCCAGGTTGAAAACCACTGGTCTAGCTACATGAACTCTGAGTTGGAGGACTGGATGCTGCAGTCTGTTTATGCAAAATAGCTTTGTTAATGGCCGGCCTTAAGTGTTAACAGTTTAGCAGTAATGGGTAAGCCGGCAGCATGGGAGACTAAATGACTCCTGTTAAAAAATTGATAATGGCTCCTTCTGGGCAGAAGCAAAGGATAGCTAAGTACAGAGAGGCTGTAACTGGTCCCATGAATCTATAGCAGGTGACATATGTTAGAGTCACTATGTCAACCCATTTGGGAGCAACTCACATTTACTGGGCCTCAGTTTTCTCATTTGCTCTGCCCAACTCATTGGGCTAGCATAGTGCTTTTCTGATTTTAATATGCATACAAGTCATGGGGAGATCTTGCTATGGTACAGGTGGGGTCCAGTGGGGCTGGGGTGAGGCCGGGGATTCTGCATTTCTAACAAAGTCAAGGGTGATACTGGTGCTGTAGATCTGAGGAATGCCTCTCGGTGACAATCAATTTAGATTAAGGGTGGATAGCAAGTGGGATTGGAAAAGGGATGAAGAGCCTAAGGGTTGTGCTATACAGTATGACAGCCACTACTCCCATGCAGCTATTTAAATGTGAATGAAACAGTTCAGAATTCAGTCCCCCAGTCTAAATGGCCATATTTTCAGTGTTCAATAGCCCTCAGTGTAAGGTGATCATGGCTAATGAATTCTGGCTAATGAATGAATCAGAACTTTTCTTTCATCACACGAAGTTCTATGGTGCAGCCCTGCTGTGAGCTTGACTTAGGAGCAAGCTAGAACCTAGGAGTGAGACAGTTTAGCAGAATGAGGCCTCTCACAAAGCTGTATCAATAGGCTGGGTGAAACTGGATGCTGCATTTATGCCTAATATTTGTGAAGGTCTGTCTGGATTTAAGCAGTGTCATTTGAAATCTTTGGACCTACTCTGCTCAGTGCCTGTTGTTGAGTCTCTGGCCACTTGCACATCATCACTCTTTCCATCCACTGGACACCTAGCACCCGTGATTTGCCTGGAACAAGGCTGGTGAGCCTGCAGGCCGAACAGAGCTAGGAGGAGCTCCATTCCAGTGTTTTTCTTCTAACTCATTTTCTGAGCAGGCCGTGGCATCCCAGCTCTAAACTCTTTCTGCTTCTTCGATCAGACCAGCTTCTGTTACTCTGTACATTGGTTTCTTTGAAAACAGACTTCTGGAAAGAATTGGTTGCACTTTAAAGAAAATTTCCAGCTCACTGATTCTGACTCAGCCATCTCACTTTACAAATGATGAACCTGGGTATAGAGAGTCAGAGGGCCTGACCTTTCCAAGGTCATATGGCCAATTAGCTGGACAGCAGAGGTTAGAAGTAGAGGCTCCCGACCTGGGCAGTGTTCTTCCCACCAGCTCACTGGTAATTATCTTTGTGAGTGACATGCTTGATGGCCCCAGCTACCTCTGGCTTGTGGAGGCGAGGAAAGGGCTGATGGGATCCTGGGAGCACTGCTAGGCTAGTGCCTGGGGTCACTTCCAGGAAGCAATGCTGTATAGTGAGTTCTGAGCTCTAGCAGCTTCCTGGGGGCTGAGATGATGAGGGGGCCTCAGAGGCAGAACACCTGCTGCATCAACGTCCAAGCTCATAGTTTGGAGGTGACTGTCTCTGTACCAACAACTTTCTGGGTGCGCCTGTGATGTAACTCCAAAGACCAGGAAAGGGTCATCTTAGGATACTTGTTCTTTCCTTCGTTGGGCCTGATGTCTAAGTCCCAGTCTTCCTGGGCTGGAACGTGTCTAATTTCTAGCCTCCTACTGGAGCTAAGTGTGCTTCCACTGTTGGCCTCATTAACTACGCAATGATGATTGCTGGCTCCCTAGCCTGCTGTCTTCCTCCTTTTTTGTTTTTATAGTAGATCTTTCTTGAGCTTCTATCTGTCCCTCTGGTAACACTTCATCTCTATATTCACACATGCTAACCATATGCCAAGGAACAGAAGTTTCTGAGTTTCTCCTAAGTGGCCCCGATGAGGGATTGGATCCAGTTAGACCATTGGCTACTGAGTGGGGATTGTTAGAGAATGGTTTGAGAAACATAGTTCTGACAATCGAGCGTTCCCCTTAAATTGTATTCTACCCCAGAGACCCGGGGCTGAATATTCCAGATATATAGCATTTCTTGCTTCACAAAAGAGTCCCATTTACCAGGCATGTATAATTTAGGTTAATTTGCAATTTATTCCAAATTTAGCAGTCTCTTTGCTTACTCCCAACATAGTGATTATTTATTGGCATTTGCATAATGCATGGGTTTCCTTGAATCCATAAGGCCATAAGTAGTGTACACCCCACATGCTTCTCAGATATCTGTGCCTCTGGATGTTTCTGTCCCTCCCCTCCCCCTGCCCTGCCCTCCCTCATGCAGCTGGATTTAGAGGCAGGAGACTCATCCAGATAGCCTGGCCAGCCCTGGTGTGTTTGAGAATCAGAAACAATGACACAGAGGACTAGGCTGATTGTATCACCCACCTCTCTGGTTGGTTTGTCAGTCCTCTTCTGGAAGATGTATGACAAAGTATGAGTTGGATCACTCAAGATCCATTTGACTTCTTTCTCCTTTGTCTTTCTTTGCTATAGACTGGAGAAAGCAAAATAATTTCAATTTCTTGCCTCACTTGTCATTATGGTGGTCATGTGACATCTTTCTGGACAATTGGATGTTGTCAGATTCTAGGGAAGAGCTTCCATTCCTGAACAAATAACCCAAGCCTCCTAAGGAGAAAGATTCTTTACTTTTAACCTCTCTCCCTTCTGCCTACTTGTAATATAGAAATGATGCCTGAAGGCACACCAACCTTTTTGCAAACACAGTGTTGAGAACAAATGTTCCAGGTTAAAGTTGGCAAGCTTTAGATAGAGGAAGTCAGAGAAACCTGGTTCCCTGATGGCAAGGAGGGAAGCAGCTGTGCTCCCCTGGGCTGCTACACTGATATCTCATAAAAGATAAGAAACCTACCTCTTGGAGCCACTGTTTGTTGGGTTTTGAATCACTCTCAAATGCATTCTTCAGTGAAGAAAGAATGAGAAATCATTAGTGCCCCCTTTTTCCCATGGCACATTTCTTGGTTAAGAACTCATAAGGTTACCAATGAAACCCCAGATTGAAAGTCAAAATTTCAGTGTAACAGGTAGTTAGATGTTGCTGTCGCTGAAAAACACTGATTCCTTGCTTGGGCCTGTGAAGGGTAAGTAAAAGCAGGAGAAAAGCTTGGCATCCCTGCCTCCATTTTATATCTGTGTCCTTTGCTTTAAGCTGTTCTCTCTGCAGTCACATTGTAGTCATCTTGGAATCCAGGAAGGACAGGACTGATGGATTAGCATCCAGTTACAGGGGAGAAAATTGTCACCACCAGGCAATGGTGACTTTCTAATTGTAATAAAGCCCCCACCTGACCAATTCTGAGAAAATGAGTAATTGGGCCATCTTTGATCAGACCATACCTGTGACTAAGACTGTTTGATAGTTATGTGTACTTCTTGCCCCAGCCCCCAGTTCTTCCTGAAGATGGCTCAAGTGCTTACTTTTCCCCTTCCCGTGGTGTGGCCATGCCATATTAATAAACCTCTGTTCTCTGCCCTTCACCACTACTCATCTCTTTATTTGGTGTATTGGGGCAAGTGACCAAACCTGACTTGTAGAATTCCTGGAGTTTGGTCCTTTGGTCTAAAACTTCGGTTACATTAGGCTATCATCTTGAACTTAAATAAACTTGGACCCAAAAGGAGATTATTACTATTCATTCTACCTGCCTTTTTGGATAAACGGATAAACCATCTTCAGTGTCTGTGCTTTCCTCTATAAATCATGGTGCTGAACCATTTCTGTCTTCCCTAGGACCATGTAAAGACTTCCCAGTCTATTTGTAAGGGATAAACTTCAAAATCCTTCCTTCTGGTACTGCCAAGTCCCTTTCTGTTGATGATATTCTACTGTTTTTCTATCTAACTCAATAGAGTAAGAATGCAAGTCACGACAAATAATAAACCACTGTCATTTTAAATCCATTAAACACTGAAACAGTTTGTTATGCAGCAGTGGATAACTGATACAAGGGCAATGGCCTTGCTTTCCAGCTCAGATGCTCAGTCCCCCAAGCCTATAAAAGCAGCTTTTTCTGTCACTAGGCCCACATTACCTGGAAGTCCAGAAGTGAACTCCCTAAACATAGGCTGGGGGCCAGCAGGTGTTCCTAGCTCTCCCTGGAGTCCCCCATCCCCTCCCTACACAGCAGCCCATTCCCTCTGGACTTGAGAGGATATAGCAAGAACAGCTGGTGAGAACAGCTGCAAGACAGCAAGGCACTGTGTGGGTCATTACTCAGATGCTTGTGGGATGCTGACTGGAGACTGAGGCTGCACCCATGAGCCATGTCTAGAGGGGAGACCAGATGGCCACCAAGAGGGCCTCCTCTAATCCAGGGGCTTCTGCTACCCTGACGCAGCAGCACTCAAATGTCCCACCTTCCGTGAATAAACCATGTGTTTTCCCATCTCCCTGTTCCCCGCCTGGGGCACCCCATCCTCTTGTCTAAGAGGAACTCCTACTTCATGTTAAACTCACTTGCACATCTCTGGGAGACTATTTTTTAACCTGCCTGGCAGAGTCAATTGATCCTCATTCTGCTCCCACTGAGCTCTCCTTAGAATACTATTAGCTATTACTAGAGATTGACTTGTCTTTCAGATGCTTTACTGGTGGGATTATATTGAACTGAGTGTAACAGAAAGCTCTAAAATGATAGCATCTTAAACAAGGCAGGTGTCTTTTTCTCATATACAGGAAACCTGGAGGTTGTGAGTCCAGGGCTTGGAGTAGTCCCAGGTCCTATTTCAAAGGTAACGTCAAGGTCTAAGGAGGCTGCTAGAGGTCCGACCTTCACATCATTCATATTCCAGCCAACTAAATAAAGGGAAGGTTAAAATGGGCACAACCCTTCCCTTTAAGCTCATTCCTGAGAAATTGTGCATTTTAGTTATGTCATGGCCAGAGCTTCAGTCTGGTAAAGCTGGGAAAGTCTTTAAACTCTACTAAAATTGAAAGTTGGATTTCTAAGAAAGAGTAGGATGATTAATTTAAAGGGAACAATCAGAGGGTTTTGTTAAAGAATTAGCCATATTTCTCACTAGAATGGCCTTCTGGGGGCCAGAAAACATAACCCATGAACCTATATTTTCCTCATGATGAGCACCTCTAAGCCTGATGCATGGTAGAGGTTCAATAAACAGTGACCTAGTGATTCTGCTTGCTGATTGAGGCCAGTTCCTCTGGGAGGGGTGACTCAATTCATATTTATAACTCAGTAGGAATTCGTCTCGGGTCTCCAAGTTCTGCTTCCTTCTTTCCTTTCTGCATTTTTTTTGACTTTCACATACCTACTTTTTTTACCATACCTTTTTACTTACCGACTTTTATATACCCCTGGGTCTCCAGGCCCTCCACTATTATCAGTCCATCCCACAAGCTCTCACCTGATGCTTAGGAGTGAGCCAGGGAGAGCTCCCAACTGGGAGGGCTGTGTTACTCCCATTGGTCAAGAAGATGGGGTATTTGAATTAGAAGTCAGGAAAGCTGGATTATAGTTTCAGTTTGGCCAACAGATAAATTTGTGACCAGAAGACCATTTTTTATTATCTTTACCTTGTCCTCTTCAACTATGATACAATAGAGATACTGTCTCCATCCCAGAAGTCTAGGGTATAGAACTGCATATCAAAAATCATATCTTTATAAGCATGTATGTGTATATACATAAGAGAAGTTTGCAAGGCATTTTATGTGATTGTGAAACTAAGAAGCAAACAGATTCTGTGACTCCCCCCCACCACAGTTGGTTGCCAAAGCAGGTATTAGATTGGAAAGGTAGGAGGAGCCTTGGTCTTCATCTTCCTCCTCTTTCTGGATTCATTTTACGGGCCTCCTGGTGCTTCAGCTCAGAGCCTGGAAGCCATTCGATCCCAGGCTTCGCTTGCAGGCTTTTCCACTGATGGGCCGGATGGACAGGGTGATAGATGTTGCTGTCATGGCCCGGCGATGGGGAAGTGTTTTGTCCTCTAGCTATGGAAGCCTCCTTACCATTGATTTTCCAATGGCTCAGAAGTTTGACAGATGTGAGCACAAGGTGGCCTGCAGGGCCCTGGGGATGGACTGGTCAGTTATCCACCCTCTGAGTATTTGGGACAATACTTAGCCTGAGAAGTATTTACTATGTTGTAAAAGTTTGGAGACGGGGAGAGGAATATAAATGGATGTGGGTGGTCTCAGGGGAGTGTCTAACCTCCAGGCTGCAGGCAGATGGTGCACTGAGTTGGCTTACTGTAACCTTCTACTTCTCCTTCCTACTGCCTGGGGATGCAGCCAGGAGAGAAAGCGGTCCTTCTAGAAGGCCAGTAATGTCAGAAATGGTCACTGAGCTGGCCCTTCCAGGCTTCTTTGCATGTATAGCCATGGGAGCTTTTTCTAGCCTTGACTTAGCCCCAAGAGGTTCAGACAGGGCAGCCCACCTTACTTTACTGTGCTCTGGATCACTGGTGACATGGAAGAGAATGGCAGTGAAAAGATCAGGCAGGACAAAGACGAGAGAAGTTATGCACAGCAAAGCATGTCCTGGCATTGGGATGATTGCTGGAGGGTGGCTGCAGACTGGCTACAGGTGTCTCAGGAGCTGAAGCAGAGGAGGGCACAGCCTCAACTGGAAAGACCCACAGTGTCCCCAAGAAAGGTTGAGAGCATGCTGTTGTCCTGATGACTGGGAAGGGCACAGTGTTTTGTGTTATGAATTGGGTTCTTTTAAAGAGTTGACAGTGACTTTCTTAAACTTCTGCTTGTACACATATACCGTGTGTGCCCTCCTGGTTTGCCACTCCAAGTGTGATGCCCAGGTACCATTTCAACAGAAAACAAAACAGACAATAAGGCTAACTCCCTTTAACTTGGACAATGATAAAGCCCTTAGTGGCTCATCTTTTTCCTGACACCTTCTTGTTTGAGAATTTGCCCCGTTGGTCCCTGGAAGTACAAATTGGGTCCTTAAGGCTGGATGGAAGCAAGAAATATCCCTGATCTAGAACGGGGAACAAAATGAGGGATTTGGCGTCTCTGCAAGAGAGAAAACATAGGACTTCAGAGATTCCGTTTCTGTGTTCTAAAGGGGTGTGTGGGGTTGGTCGGAGATAAGGGAGCCAAATTCCTCTGTTCTCCTGCAGCGTTGCCCACCTGTCCTGCCTATGGCAGCCTCCTCCATGTGCTCAGGATGAGAATGGGGCAAAAGGTTTGGATGTCAACTGGGAGAAGTGGCTCTGCTCGGCCTGCCTAACCCTGGACCAGGAGACTCTGGCTGCAAAAAACCAGATATCCTGGTCACCTCCAGTTGGGAGGTGACAGGATTGTCACCTGAACATGCTGCTGGAGCAGGTGTAGGCTCTGGAACATCTTTGAAAGGTAAAATGATGAGTATGAAGGGACCTTGGGGACCTGCTGGCTCTGCTGAGAAGAACTAATGCTGAGGCCAGCCCCAATAGGAAACGCAGAGGCCAGGCTGCACAAACCATTTGCCATCACTGTTGGTTGACGACCCGTATCCTCCTGGCCTTGCCCCCACTCTGTTGTGGGCTGGCAGGGCTGGACCATGGTAATGGCTGAGACCATGGCCCACAGTTTGGAGAAGAAACATCTAGAAGACAGTCCTTAGAGGGTCAGGCAATGCCTGGGCAGGACCAGAGGATTTAAAGTCTTGAGCTGAGGAGGATGGGTTGGCTGTACTGTAGGGAACAAGGAGAGGAAGGACCAAAGGCAGACCAAAAAGAGGGAGGAAGAAGGAGGAAGGAGAAAGAAGAGCAGAAAGGCTAGGGGCAAAGGTAACAGGCAGCTAACAGAAGGAGAAATATACCTAGGAAGGAGAAAAACTGGAGGTAAATTTGGCACAAATTCACCCTAGTGTTGAGGAGGGAACTCAAATACATGACTGAGGAAATTGCTGGAAAAGTACTTTATGTTTTTGGAGTATTCCTGGCCCTGCTATGTAACTACTAAAGAAAAGGCAGAGCTGGGTGGCCCAGAGGTCCAGTCTTTCCTAAAACAGCCTGGCTGTGGTGGGTGCTACAGCCTCAGTAACAGAAGTTGGCTGTCAGAATAAGCCTCAGGCTGGCGGGTGTGTGTTGGGGGGCAGTTTGTAGGTCAGGGGCTGTGGCAGCTGCAAGCCTCTCTCCCCCAGCATCCCTGAAGAGAGATAGCACACATTCAGAGGAGGGACCTTGGGCAACAAGTCAGAATAGCAGCACCAAGGAAGCCTGGGAAAATCATAGAATTCTGTGCCTCAGTTTTCCCACCTGTAAAATGGGAACCGAGATGACTTTTTTACCTATGTCCTTATAGTTCTTTCTTTTCCTTTTCTTCTTGTTTTCTTTTTTGAGGCAGGATCTGGTTATGTAGCTCAGGCTAGCTTTGAACCCAAGATCCTTTTAAATCAGCATCTTAAGTGCTGGGATTACAGGTGTGCACCATCATAACTGACTGTTTCTGCAAAGACTGAAGAAGACTGCTGTCCTTCCATTCCTTCCTCTCTCTCTCCCTCCTTCTTTCTTTCCTGCCTCCATGTACTCCACAAACCTTTACTGAACACTCAGTACTCGGCACGGCACTGATGCTAGGACCTCCAGGTGATTAAGGCAGGGTACTTGTTCCTAAGACGCTCCATGTTATGGGGAGGGGTCACGTGGATGGTCAGATCTTAAAGCTTAGTGTATGTATGTTAAAACAGTAACGGATAAAAGCCAGCCTCTTCTGAGTGGCTCATAAGTATCTCCTGGACCAGCATCTTCCCAGGAACTTTCTTGCTCAGTTATGGGCTGGCAGGGGTGGGCCATGGGGATGGAATGGCAAGGGTCTGGGAAAGAACCAGGCAACAGGTAGCTCCTTGGGGCCAGGCAATACCAAGGCAGAACCAGAGGGTTTACAGGTGGACCAATGCCTCTGCCCCTGGATTCATGGCTTGAACTGCTTGTCTTCTTCCTCATTCACTATCCTCGCTACCACTTCCAGAACTGGTTTGTTCATCTTCTCTAGAAAGACCCCTGCCCAGCCCTCCCTGCTGACTACCCCAGCTAGGATAGGTCCCTCTCATGTTGTTCAGAAGTTGCTTTTTTTGAGCAACTCTTTCTTCCACAGTATGGATATGGGGACAGGGGACCCCCATCTCGTGAACACTGTGTCTCAATAGAGAAGAAGAAAGGCAGTATTTGCTGAAAGCCTGTTGAGCTGACCCGAGTTGCTCTGACATCACAGAGGAAAGCCAGGCAAACTACAACTTAAAGTAGAGATAGTGTAAGGAGGAGAAAGGGTAGGGAAGCATGTCCTGGCAGGAAATGTGGACACTAAATGCAGGACTGTGAGACTGGGGGCCCTGGTTGGGAGTGTGATGGTGGGCAAAGGTGAAGGTGTGAGGACTAGGTGTGAGAACTAGGTCCTCCTGACTGGGCCATGGGATATTTGGGCACATGTTATTCTATGTATGTCTCTGAGGGGGTTTGCTTTTGTATGACACTGACATTTGATAGACAAACTGAATGAATCAGATCGCCCTTCCTACACAGTGGCTGGGCCTCATTCCCTCATTTGAAGGCCTGAATAGGACAGCAAGGCTAAGTGAGATGGAAGTGCTGCCTGACTGCCTAGCTGGGACATGGGACTTTTCCTACCTTTGGACTTGAGCTGAAACTTCAGCTCTTCTTGAGTCTGGAGCTTGCTGGTCTTGGCACTCAAACCATATACTCAGCTCTCCTGGAGTTCCAACTTGCTGACTGCACATCCTGGGACTTCTTAGCCTCTATAATTGCCTGAGTAATTCCTTAAAATACATCCTTTACCCTATTTATATAAATCCTGTTGGCTCTGATTCTCAGGAGAATACTGACCAATGCAAAGGGGGACATCCTAGGAGGTCATGAGCCTGGAGGTGACAGGGAAGCAAGGGGTTGCAGGCTGAGGAGGGTGTGAAGATAAAGCTATGCATTGACTTCATTGCACAGGGGAATGGGGTGGGGGAAATCTGGAGGGTCCTGGTCAGCTGCCCCAACCCTAGGCCTTTCTCTCCTGTCCCAGTCACTGTGGCTTTGTGTCTGCTTCATTGGTAATCTGAGGTCTTGGCTTCCTCCCACAGTCTGGGTGCTCCAGGCTGTTCTTCTCTCTGGGGCCCCCCCCCCGACCTGGGCTGGACTATGGATTCTGGCTGCAGGTGGATCCCAGAATTCCTTACAGGGTTGGGCCATACAAGTCAGGCTGTGGACTCACTGGCAGGATTAGAATCCTGAGTCTTGGACCATGATGTGTTTGAGCTTCTGATCTTAGTATTTGGTATTCCATCTGCCTCAGTTGTTCTAAGAGGAGTCAAGGGTAGGGTTTGTATATATGTTTGGGAGCACTTTAAAAGTGGGTAACAATCCTTTGGGACAGTTAGGAGCGGCAGGCCATGGAATGGCAGAATCTGGAGGGGAAGGGACAGTGTAGAGAAACTTCCAGAGCTTCTTGTTCCAGCTTTCTTTTCCAACCTGGAGACTGTCCTATCTGAGATTAAACCTTAGGAGGTGCTGTTTTATCTTAATAAGGGGGTCTCTTTACAGTCTGTCATTTGGCAAAGCTATACTCTTGGCAAGAGCAAACATGATTTTCCCTAGACTTTGGAGTCAGTCCTAGGTTTGCATTTTGGCACTCCCACTGCAGAGCTGTGTGCCTGGGGTGATCTCCTTCTGGGCTTTGTGGAATGTAGAGTTGTGCTCATCTTGCAGGCTAACAGAGACCTCCCAATGAGGTGCATGTGTTGAAACACATGGTATATAGGATGTGCTCGATCATGTCACATCCTTTTCCTCTGATCTTCCACTTCTGCAGGAAAGGTCTAGGTAAAGCTATCAGTCCTTCCTTATGGACTCCCTTAAGAATTCATTTTTTCCTCCATCTAATGGAGTCTGCACTAACAGCTGTGGTAGTCTAAGCTTGAAGGGGTCCTTGGCAAAGCTTGCAGCCAGTTAAGGACAGTGGGAATAAATTGAGCACTCAAACTCATTTTCAGAAAATGATTAAGAACTGTATGTCCAGGTCTAGCCTACTGCTGAGGCAGAACCATGACTCTTTAAATGTATCTCTTATTCCTTGTCCACAAATGGGAAGACCCCAGAAAGAGGCCAGGTCATAGTGCTGGGGAGAGAAGAAGCACTCAGATCCAGCCCTTGTGGGCAATCATTTTTGCCTTTTCTCATTGGGCATGGGATTGTGGGGGCTTCTTTGACTACTCATCATCTCTTACATAGGTACTTGCCATCCATTCATCCACCCATCCATCCATCTATGGTTATTCAGAGATCAATACCATGACTCCAGCTCTCAAGGTCTCAATCAAGTGTGGAAAAGGAGAAAAGATGAGTTTCAAAGCTTGTTGAGCCTAGTGCTATATAAATAGTGTGATTGGTGCATGTGCTGGACAGAGTATAGAGAAGGATTCCCAGACAAGTGACCTGTGACCTGAGTTGTTAAGAATGAGCAGAAATTTTCCAATGTAACAAAGATTGTGTGGCAGGGAGGGAGTTCCTGAAACAAGAGTTGGTCTTGTTAACAAGTTGGAGGCATGAGAATCATGTTGTGTTCAAGGGTTGGGACTGGATCAGACTGGCTGGAGGGTGGGAGCAGGGCGGAGGATGGACTGGATGGATGTGAGTGTGTGTTTGGGAAGGGGCAGGTGGGACTTGGGGTGGCAGTTGGGAGCAGAATGTTCACAGTGGTGGCATTGAAGGCCAGATGCTCACAGAGTAATTCAATAGTCTTCTGCGGGGAATGGGGAGCCTTTGGAGAACTGTGATCAGGAAAGTCATGTGGCCACATTTCTGTATTGATCTTTTTTTTCTGTGATGAGTAATAGATGTATTTGAAGAGTAATAATAGGACTGTTTCCTGCTTTTGTGGAGTTTAAGGTTCTAGTGAAATAGTGTATATACTCCTACGTCCTTCTTTTCTCTCTGATGTGTTTTTTATTTGCAGTATGATTGTCCTAGCCAAGGTTTCTCCAGACCTTGAACCCCAAACCCTGGCCCATGGGCTGAAGTCATAGAGCTCTGCTGGATTTGTCCTGTGCCTCATGGGTCATTGGGCCTGTTCCCTACCTCCTGTCATTGATTGGAGTTTGGCTATGGATGGTCACACTCTTCCTCAAACCAAAAGGCTGCCAACTCTGAGTGCTGCCACCTGTTGCAGTCAGTTAACTTAACAGAAATGATGACTGCCTAGATTGCCCCAGCTACCTCAAGGCAGGTGTGCAGGAGATCTAGGATATCCCAGTTAGTCACGCCTAGGCCCTAGGTTCAGCCTTGCCCTCCTCCTCTCTTTGGGGTGATGTTCAGAGCCCAAAAGAATTTGTGATTGAACTATTTCATCTCAAGCAGTTTGTGGCAGACTGGATTGGTTGTCTTCACATTCCTTGGAACCTAAAAGCTAAATAAGAAAAGGAAGACATGGGGATTGTCACAAACTGGCAGATAGAGAAGAGCCAAAGGGTGAAGGAGGTCAAAGGAAGAGTGTTAGCTGTCTAAGGGGACCAATCAGTCCCTTAAAACCCTCCGTGAAGACTTCCCCCTGAGGAGTTCCCCCCATGTGTGTTTTCCCTACTAGATCCCAGAATATGCTCTGCCATTGACCCTGTCTATTTGTGCTGCCAGGCCCTACCCTGTCCTTACAATTTTGCTTCAGGTGGATCCATTTCTCTCTATCCCTTCCTAGAAGACGTGACTCAAGAACATGCATGAAGATGAACCACTGTATCTATCAAGTTTGGAAACATGAACCACCCCTATTTGGGTGAGTTTTGGGTGAGCTTTGCCTTTCCTTCATCTATCCTTACTTCCAGGTGTGGCTTTATGTCTGAAGCCCACCTGTTTAATTTCCCTATCACACATAATACAGTTCTTGAAACTACTTTCATGGGAAAGGCCCTGTTTAAGCCAAGGGAGTGAAATGGGTCTTATGGCCTCACCTGAGTAGGACCTTGCTATGACATGCACACCTTAGCACTTGCTTTAGGACCATGCATGAACTAGACAGGTGGAGGGTGCTCAAGGGGGTTTTGAATGAATGAATGGGGAGTCCATCACTCCTGTCTGTGTTGCCCAGTTATTTTTTCCTAAAATGTAAGTCTCTAAGATTCCCTTTCTGTTGTTGTTTTTGAGGCAGGGTCTCACTATGATGCCCAGGTTGGTCTCAAATTCATGGGATCAGGTGGTCCTCCTGCCTCAGTTTCCCTAGTAGCTGAGACTACAGGTGGTTACCACAATTCCTGGCTTGCAACTCCCTGAGACTCTTGAAGGACAGTTTCCTTTTCTTTGCATTGGAAGAAGAGGATCCATTCCAACACCCTCAGAGATGTTCAAGTTCACCCCAGAAACTCCACATAGGACAAATGATGCTAATTTATGCATATTTCAGGCAACTGACTCTATACCCTCATGAGCTATATAGCCTTGTAAGTTCAAAGTTAGCCTTCCAACAATAAGAACAAAATTTTAATTGAAAAAAGGTAGTGCAGACATCTGACAGATGTGGCTTGGTTAGGGGGAGTCACTTAAATGACTCTGGTCTTTGTAACACATTCTTATTTAAATGAGATTCCACTTCCCCCCCCCCCAATAAAAAGAAAACCACCAGCATTTGCAATGTTTTTCAATGAACTGGGATTTCTTTCTCTTTTTAAAAAAATCATAATTGATTTATTTTGCAATGCAATATTGCCTAACATTCATGGGCTCATTTGAATAAATTATTCATAAGCTTTTGCTTGGTTTTAGTGATACACCAGCCCACACCTGCCTGGAGCTCCATCAACTCCCTTCCTGCCACTCAAGTTCAGGAACATGGTGCAGGCACAGCAAACAAGACAGAAAGCAGGGCAGGTTACTCTTAACTAAAGTCACAAAAGACAAGGTAACAATAGACACATGGTGGATCTCACCTCTAGTGGGAGGCAGCAAGGGGGAGCCAAGAGGTGGCTGTTTAGTGTGCACGTCTGTGCTATTCCCGAGTCTTCCTTGTAGTCAGGAGTGTTACAACACCAGTACCAACAAGCACACACACACACAGAACGACATATTTATTTGTTGCTCTGGGTGAGCACAATCATTATTCTAGGCCCTTCTTTTTTGATTCAGAACGTAGATTTAAAGCTGATTACAGATGGTGGAGGCCCCTGAAAAATACAAAGATCTTACAAATACTAGTTCAAGAATGAAGGTTGTCATCAACCAACATAGCCCTGCAGGGCCCCTTTTGTCCTCAGTGACTACAGTTACAATGGTTAGAGTCATTTAAGTGAGTATAAGATCAAGTAATCCCACCTCCTGTGCAGTGAGCTGTCACTGGTCCTGGCCTAGGGATCTCCCGGAATGGTGTTGTCTGGCCTTTTATGGTGGACTGAGACCTTGTCAAAGTTGCCCTGAGCTCTCTAGAAAGTAGCCTGGGAAAGGGACTCTGTGTGCTTGGGGACAGAGAAAAGCTGCAGGCAAACTTGGGTCTTGCCACTGGCTTTTCAAGGTGGCTGTGACTTCGGGTTCATTCCCAGGTGAGCAAGAAAAGGCTCCTCCCCTCCTTCTCACTGGAGAAAATATTGAGTCCTTGGGGTCCTCTGGCAGAATCCACCCCAGACAGCTGTCAATTGCTTAGAACAATCCTAAGATCACTATGTTCCCCACAGGGCTCTTTTATTATTATTTTAAAATATTAATAGAACTAATCAAATATGGAGGTGTGCTCCAGCCCTAATCTGTGGCTTCTCATCTCTCTTCCCGTCTTCCCTCTTCCTGTTGTGCCCGAGTGTGTGTACTGTCAGTGTCAAGTGAGGAAAGAAGGAGAAAACCAGGCCAGATAACACAGAATTGGTATGCTGGGCGAAAGCTGCAGACACAAGGGACTTCTTTTAATCCAGTCCATTAATCAATTTCTACGAAGAAATTGAATTAACTGTCTTTCATCAACATCACATCCCGGGACTTGAAAACACTATGTGCACACAGGAATGTAAATGTGGCAGGTGTTGCCTCCCTGCCCATGTAGGTGAGCCTGTGGGGCTTGTGTTCTTGTTCTTTTGGTCCAGTACATGAACAAGGAAGGGCCTGAAAGTCAAATGGGGCTGGCCTTGAACCTGGGCTCCAGGGGAGACACCAAAGCAATCTGCTGTTTTGTTTGTCTTGTTCACAGCCACTTAGAAAGGCTTCCTACTTCCATTCCTCCTTCAACCTAAATGTATTTGCCTTGGAATATCAATCTCACTGTAAGATTTTTTTATTTGGGCTTGAGTTGCACAAAAAAACAACCATCCCATGCTATGCAGCATTCCCACCTGAGCCCTTTATCCCTGCTGAGACCAAACCCTTTCTCTGGCTCAGCAGGTTCTGGTTTGCTCAGAGAATCTATGCAAGTATCTCCATCTCTGAGAGAAAAATTTGGATATTTCATTTTTTCTTAATATAGTTTTTCAATTGGCAAATAAAAATTATATATATTTATGGTATATAATATGATATTTTCAAATATGCATATATTATTGAATGGTGAAAACCAAGCTATCTAACATCCTCATCTCACATTTTATCATTTTTTGTGCTCACTGTATTTAAAAATCTGCCCTCTTAGCAATTTTCCAAGTATATGATTCATTATTGTCAAGTATAGTCACTATATTTCTACAATAGATCTCTTGAATTTATTCCACCTGTCTAAGTGAAGTTTGACCAACATTCCTTTAATCCCCCAACCCTTCAGTCTTGGTGATCACCATTCTATCCTCTGCTTCTGAGTTTTACTTTAGATTCCACATATAATTGAGGTTGTGAGGTATTTATCTGCCTGTGTTGGCTTACTTCAGGGATATTTCTATGTGTATGGAGATTCAGTTCCAAGGAGAGGTCAGCCACAGAAGGGGTTCCCCTTAGAGATTTGTGGGAAACAGATTCACTGTGAACTGGTTACAAGTTGGTTTGTGTCCAGTGAGACAAAACACCCATGCACACAAGAAGTTACATGAAGCAGCTTTATTACTTATTAAGAGGCAGCAAGGGACAACAGAATCCCAGGATGCATGGTGAGTCAGCCTCCCCATGGCTCAGGAAAGTTGCCTGAAGAGGCTGAAGCCTCATCTGTGTGTGCTCCACTTGAACCTGGCTGAGGGACCCCAACAAGTAGCCTGACCTGGGTTTTATGCCCTGGGGAAACAGATCTTGCTGGGCTAAAGTGTTGAAGGACATACTGTGTGTAAAGGGTTGGGGACCAGAACAGGGCCTGGGCTGTTCTCCTCAGTCTCCATTCTGAGAACATTCTACATTTGTTTTTGAGAGCTACCAGCAAGAGGAGGTGGAGAACTAGGTTGGTCCAAGCCCCGTTGGAGAAAGGTCCTACAGTTTTGAAATCTTACTTATTTAATAAGTTAACTAATAGATATTTCTTGGCCATCTGTAGGGCTCCAGGATCTTTGGTAGGTCTCAAGAGCACAAAGATTAAAAAACAGCCAAATAAAAAAATCACAAAGCAGTGATTGCCCTGGAGAAGTTGAGAATCTATTGAGGGAGACTGGTAGGACAAGAACCTCTCATTCCTGACTCATACATGCTGGAGCAGAAGTTTGCAATCTAAGGAGTGGGCAAGGGGAGCACAGAGAAAGAAGTGATTTTCTGCCACATGGGACCACCATAAAGAAGGCAGGCTCTGGAAAAGAAAACAGACTACTTGCTACAGGGAGCGAGGGATAAGAAGTAGATGCCAACAGACAGACTTTTGTCCTTCCTCTCATTTCATTCTTCATTCAATAATCAGATAAAAACATGATCATGCTTACAACCCCAGAGGTGTTGCACTACCCACAGAATAGCATATAACATTCTCCTGCCAGGCAGACCTCTCCAGCCTCAGCTTCCTCAGGGAAGACTAGTGTGGCTTCTCTGAACCAGCCTCAAAGATGGAAGACATCTCCTGTCCCTCTTCCTGGATATCCCACCCCCCTCACCACCCCCAGCTCCTGTCCCTGCCACGGACTGACCAAATCCTGGTCATTTGGACATTTTTCTTGGTTTCCCACAGTAGGTCAATGCCTTCCCTCCAGTGACATCTCCTCAGGACAGCGTGTACAACTCTTCCTAGTAATGAAGATGCTTGTAATTATTACTTAACATCCAGGTCTTCTATGATTTGGATGTGTTCCCCAAAAGCCCATATGTTGGAAATGTAATCCTTACATTCATATGTTGATAGTATTTGGAAGTGAGACTTTTGGGAAGTAACTAAGCTTAGATGAAGTCTTGAGGGTGAGGCCCCTATGATGGCGTTAGTGGCTGTAGAGGAAGACAGACCTGAGCTGGCACATTTGCTCTTTCACTATGTGATGTCCTCTACTATGTCACGATGCAGGATGAGACCCCTACCAGATGCTGGCACCATGCTCTTGGACTTCCTAGCCTCCAGAACTGTGAAAAATAACTTTATTCCTTTATAAATTGTCAGCCTTGGGTTTTCTGCTGTATCTGCTTATAACAGACTAAGACACCCTCTCCAGGCTTGAAATGCCAAGAGAGAGGGATTGTATCCATTTTGATCACTTTGGTAGAGTCAGGGCCTGTCCCACAGGCAATACTTAACAAATTCTCTAAAAGTATTTGCTGCATGAATGAAGAAAGGTTTGTGCTTAGACAGGCTTGTCTAGGAAGTGTTGAGTGCAGCCAGCAAGCAGCCTCATTGTGAGAGAGAAGATGAGGCTACATGTTGCACTAGGGGTTTGGAATTGATCCTGCAAGCAGAAGAAACCATGGCAGGCTTATAAGCAAGGGACTAACTTAACCTGATCTGTGTTTTAAAAATACAACTCTAGGGCATTTGATTCTGGAGCTAACTACTCAGAGTTGGCTCTTATTGGATTTCCTAGGTTCTTGCTTTTCCAGCTAAGCTAAGTGAAGGAAAACAAGTTTGGGGTTTCAGTGGTGGGTAGGTTTATGACTTGACAGGTGTACAGCTGTCACCCACACTCTCACCCACACTCTTCCCCACCCCTTGAGAGGCTCCCATTACCTGTAGTCTTATTTTGTGTCCCACTTGGAGCCATGACTTGCTGCTCTGCCTCATGGCTGTGTCCCTCTGGCCTGCATGCCTTTGCTTGCTTTGGCCTCTCTGACCAGAGTATTCTCTGTATCACCTTGGCTTTCCCAGTACCACCTATATCCTTCTGGCCCAGATCAAAACACACACCTGGTTGATGTACTTCCTATACAAGAATGAATATACAATTTTTAAGCCTGTTGAAATCACCATAAGAAAGGGACTATGGTAGAAAGGAGAAAAATAGAGGCGATGAATCAATTTGGGTTATAATACATATATACATGAAAATGTCACAAGAAAACTCCCTGTATAGCTATCTTAAACAAACAAATATTTCATTTTTTTACATAATTGGAGAACAGGAGGGCAGAACAGCTTCTGCTGGGGGCGGGGACCAGTGGGAGGGGGAAGGGGGTAGGAAAAGGATGTAGGAGGGTGAATATAGTGCAAATACTGTGTACACATGTATGTAAAGGAAAAATGAGATTTGCTGAAACTATTCCAGGAATGGAGAGAGGGAGGATAAAGGAGAATGGTGGAGGGGGTAAATTCAAGTATGATATATTGTAAGAACTTTTGTAAATGTCACAATGTACCCCCAGGACAGCAATTAAAAGAAAAACACTCCCTCGGTGGAGCCTCCCTGACCACTACAGGCCACCTTGCTCTAAGGAACTCAGAAATCACTTATGTTCTTTGCCCTTCAGACACTCATAGAACCAGAGGGCTAGGTTGTAGAGGTCACTGATGTCCTTTTGCAAAGGGAGGGGTGACTGAGGAGACAAGAATTATTGGAGTCATACATTTGGGGGGAGGTGGCAAAACCAGGACCAGATTTCAAATGGTGTATTAATCAGCTTTTTATTATTGTAACAACATACCTGAGACAATCAATTTGAAAAGAGGAAAGATTTCTTTTAGCTTATAGTTTTTGAATTTTCAGTGCATGGTGCTATTTTAGGTCTGTGGAAAGACTGTAGGCACATGATAGCAGGAATGCATGGTGGAGAAATCTGCTCACCTTATGGTAGCCAGGAAGCAAGGAGAGGAAGGAAGAGACAAGAGTCACACAACCTCCTTTGAGGGCACACCCCCAATGACCTAAAACCTCTCTCTAGGCTCCACCTGTTAAATATTTCCATCATCTTCCAATAACTCCAAACTGGGGACCAAGTTTTTAACACATGGGCCTTTCGGGGACACTTATCCAAACCCTATCAGATGACTTGACCCAAGTTCATTGCTTTTACTGCTCCATGAAACTGCCTAAATGGGGTCTGAGCACAGGGTCTCCTGTATTATTATTTAACTTCTCAGTTGCTGAAATGATTTCTCCAACAAAATCATGAGCTAGATGACCTGGCCATGGAACATCTCATTTATCTGTGTGGAAGCATCTGTTACAGAGTAGTTATTCAATAAAGAATCATTGATTTGAGACATTTCAGATGTGAACTGTCTGCTCTCCATAAGCTTCAGGTCTATTTATTAGGGCAGTGGGGGACTTGGGGACAAGACCATTGATTTTTGAAGCTCCAGGTGAGAGTTGGAGCAGGGGCTGATGGCTGAGGGCATCCCTTGACATCTCTGGAAGTCAGGTCTGGGGCAGCATTCGGTTATGTCTTAGGGTCCTTAGGAGGAACGGCTCTGTGCTGGTTAAATACCAATTGCCACCTCATCTGGATGATACCACCTGGATTCTTCTGCTCTCTGGCTGAGTTCTGGTGGACTCAGCCACTCCATCCCTTCCTCCTCCTGCCTACCTTTCTGCCTGTGCCTGCATTCCTACATAAAGCTTCCTGGAGGGGACTGCTTTTTCATGGCTCTGGCTCTTACCTGGTTCAGGTGACACTGGTCTTCTGCACATGTTCCATCATACATCTTGGCTTCTGTCCTTGCTGGTTTCAGGTGTCTCTATCCATTGTCAAAGGGCCTGTCATAGTCCCTTAATGGAATTCTCCCTCAAGTATGCTGTTTTCTGCTGGGATCTGGTTGATACATGGTCTTAAGGAAATTCACAGAAGCACTGGTGAAGAGGAAGGGCACCAAGACCAAGGATTTGGGCAACAGTGTAAGATGCTGAGGAATTGATGTGAATATAGTGTCATGAGCCTGCTCCCAGGAGTAGGGGGACATGAGGAACAAATGGCCAGAACTTCCTCCTCCTCCTTAGCTGGTCCTTTGGGTGACCTGCATTGTTTTTTTTTTTTTTGCTTCTATTTCACATTCATTCAAAAACTGTAAGATGTCACTTCTTTCAAAGAATCTCACAGTCTAGTGAGAACACCATGAAGGAATTTCATGGAAGGTGTGGAGCCGAAGGGACGAAGGCAGGGGTGTGGCTAGATGTGGAAGCCATCAGCCAGGGGCCTCCAAATATGGACTCTGATGTGGAAAGAATGGTGATTTTGGTGAAGAAAGATGAACTTGGACCCTGGATTCTTTAACTCCCTGCTGAACCTTGGTGAACTGGGGAAAATATCACTTTGCTTGTGGGCTCATTGTAAAGTTGAAGTGAGAGACCGTGGGCATGGTGCCTGGTGAGTGTGCTTTAGGGAGCCAGCGGCTGCCACTGGCAGGTGTGTGCTTCCTTTAACTCCCAGGGTGGTTGGAATAGAGATGGTTCCACAGAGCCAATGTGATGAATGAATGAAGGATTTTGTGGATAATGGGAAAGAAAGTAGCAGTTGCTCCCATGAGTAACCCTGTAGTAGGACCTGCCCTAAGGGAATGCAAATGCTGACACCATTATGTAGGAGTGTGATCCCTCACTTTCCTATTCCTTAGTTCCAGAATGTTCCCGCACAGGAAGCGAGAGGGAAACAGAGGTGGGCCAAGACAGAAGTGGCTTAAATTAACTAGTGTTTCTTGGGTATTCAGACTTACACCTTTGATAAAAATTCAAAACCTACTAGTTTATTTATGTTATTTGGTTACGAACCAAGACAATGGTGGCCGGAAGATATCAACTTCACTAGAAATTTTTTTTTTCTCACATTTCCTTTTTTCTCCTTTAAAAACCCTGGGCAACTGACCTACTTTTTTATTCCCTTTGAACTCAACTGAGGCAGCTCTTCTTCAAAGCAGGGTTGTAACATTCAGGTTCTTTGCTTTATGTGTGTCAGGGTGACTCTCCCAGTTACTAAAAAAGAAGATGAGCTGCAAACGCCATCTTTTAAAGCTGCTTTAGTGCTTGGAGCTCTTTTGGAATTCTTTCTTTTAGCTTTCTCCCTTGCCCTAAGTGTTTAAGTCATGGCAGTTGGCAGGAAAAATGTGTCAAAAAGAACGTTGTCTACTTGATATATTTACTAAGTGACATTTAGGAAGGAGCTGGGGGAATGAAGCATTGCCTAGTGCTTTTTGCACAACTGGGGTTCCATGTGGGAGTAGACTCCTATCTTCCACTCAGGATTTGGGGGACCAGCGTGCGAACAGTGTGATCTTGGCTTAAGTCGCAAACTTTCTTGCATTTGTTACCTGAAAACATCTCTCTTTCAGCCCTGTGTTGCTCTGGTAGCTCTGTAAGTCTGATGTGGGCTGAGGGTGAACAGGAGTCTTGTAAAGAACTAAAAATAGAAACATCCTCTCTCCTCCTGACAACTAGTACTGATATTTCCTTGCTGTACCAGCCCTGCGGGGAGAAGAACCAGTGAATACACAGCAGGGTGAGTAATCTCTCCCAGGGCAACTTGAGTTGTTCCTGATGACTATCCTGTTCCCAAATCTCTCCTGGACTGGTGAACCTTTAGCTTGAAATTTCATCATTAGAAAGTCATTCATTTGAGTGGGACATTACCGAATTCAGAAGTTTCAGGTTAAAAGGCATTTTGAAAATTTTGGCTATTGGAGGAATTTAGTTTATCAGACCACTTTCCGAAGAGGCCGATGGCTGAGTGCATAGCAAGACAGGTTGACATGTCCTGAAGGAGTTGGGGGATGGGAAACACGGAGTCCTAGTGGGGTATCTGGGACTAGGTGACATTCTGGGCAGGACCCTTGTGCCTATAAATAGAAGCCTCGGCAACATCCCATTTGGGGTGAGGCCTGGAGGGCCCTACCTCCAATAGGAAGTTCACCTCTATGTTCAAGTTCGTGCTCCTTCCTCACCAGCCTCAACTTTCCAGCCTCATGTCCTGGACCTTATGCTTACTCAGAACCACGGTGAGGTCCAGAGTACAGCCCAGGCCTCCAGATGCAGATTTGTCCCTAGCTCCCTCCCCCATCTCAGAGGTGTTTCAATTACTGCTGGCAGCTGGGGCCCACGTGCCTGTGCCTTCCCTCTGTCTCCTAATGCCAGGTTCTCAGAGATGGCTATTACGCATTTTAACAAATAACAGGAACACCGAGGCAAGGACTTTTATCGCAATATGAACACTGTAATTTCAACCTTTTAGAGCAACCAATCCATGGAATCAAATCCAATGGGAGGATGCAGAGCAGAGTTTCAGCTGCAGCTGCTTTGCCTGGAAGAGCTGCGTTCTGCAGACACTTGGTTGGACTGGAATGGGGCACCACCTTCCCAGGGGTCAGTGCTGTTAGAAGGTAAATGGGAATTCCTGGGGCCCTGGAAGGTGCACTGTTCCACCCTTTCACTCACATCTGGGTACAGCTGACTGCTTTGCACATGCTAAGTCCTGGAAGTGGAGGCAAACCTCTGTTTCTTTCAACATGAACACTGTCTCTGAGACTGCTCATGCAGGCAGTACTTACTGAGTATTTACAAGGTGCTCTAGTGAGTACTTTTCATAGAATTCTACAAGTAATACCCACACCCACTCCTTGGTGTAGGTGCTCCCATTAGTCCATTTGGTAAAGAAACCAAGGTTTACAGTGGTTTCTTTGCCTGAGGGCAGCGGCTTAAAAGGAGAAAAGGATCTCATTTCAGAGAACCCTGGATCCAGAGTCATTGCTGGTCGTGGTCCGTCTTCACTGCCTCTCTGAAAAGGTGACCACAACCCACCAGCAGCATTGACTTTATCTCAGTGTTCAAGTTCACATTCCTTTTTTGCAGCCTCCACTTTCCAGCCCTATTTCCAGGATCCCAAATGCATCGTCTTGACTCTCAAACTTAGTCTTTTTCTTCATTTTGTAGCTCTATGAAGGGAACCACCATGTTTCCGGTTACCAAGTATGAACATTTCAAGAGACAGCACGTTGAACATGACAGTCACTTAATAACCAGTAAGGGTGATGGCTGTTCTAGGAATGTGAATGTTGGATATGGTTTGGTAAAGTCAGCGTGGCCACAGGAGGGGAGGAGAGACCGGACTAGAAGGAAGAAGTTTGTTGTACTCCTAGATCACCACAGGCCACACAGGGCCAATAGTGATGGTACCAGGGTTTGGACAGGTGACAGGAGAAAGCTTGGGCTGGACCTTTATTAGGGTTTCTACAAGCAAAGTAAGGCAGAGAAGAGTGATGGTTTAGAATGAGCTAATTTGCATAGTTCCCACAGTCTTGTGCTAGACTGGGTGGTAGCTGGTCACCTGGTACCTGGTCATGTGATCATTTAGGGCAGGAGGAATATTGACTTGGTGTGTGAGTTAGATAAGGAGGTGGTTGGGGCTACAGAGTCAGGGTTGGTTGATTTGCATATGAGACCTACCCATGGAGACAGACCTTGACTGTCTCTAGGAACTGGCTACTAGCCAGAGGCAGCCTCTCCAGCCAGCAAACGTTTTAAGATGGCAAAACATGAACTAGAGAAAAAACTGTGATGAATACAATGTTTTCCTTTCCCTTTTCTCCCCACACTCAGTATCTGGTCAGTGGTGACTCAGTCTACTTTCTTTGCTGTCTAGTCCATCCTTTTCACATCCATCCCCACAGTCCTAATGATGTGTATCCAAGAGCCATCCAACCAGATGGAAAAGGCTTGGGCTGCCGTAGCACTAAATCTGCTCTTTAAGTTATTAAAGTGATATGCTACACAACAATGTTTCTGTCAACACACATATATGATGAATATATGACAGAGGCCCTGTAAGATTATAATGGAGATGAATTACAGTGGAGCCTGGGGACATCACAGTCATTGTAGCATCATAGTACAATACATCAGTCTCGTGTTTGTGGTGATGTTGGTGTAAATAAACCTATTACATTGTTGGTTGTGTGAAAGTATCACAACACAGTTATGTACTATACCTAACACTTGATCACAATAACAAACAACTATGTGTTTACTACACTATTCTTGTGTTATTTTAGTCAATACCCCTACTACTTATAAGAAGCAAAACAAAGCAAAACAGTGTGCCTTGTTATTCTGGCAGCAGCATACATCTTGTGCTTTCTGTGTCTCTTGACTGTATCATTTTGTCTTGTGCTTGATCTAATCTCATTGTTTTGCTTATTATGGCCCTAGGACCTCTAGGCTATAATATGTACATATGCATACATATATATATTCGCACACACATTTACACACATAAGTACACACACAGACACCATATAGCCTAGATGTGTAGTAGGCCATACTGTATAGGTTTGTGTAAGTACTCTTCGATGTTTGCAGAATGACAAAATCATATAATGACACCTTTCTCAGTATATGTTTCTGTCCTCAAGTGTTGCGTGACTGACATCTCATTTCCCCTCCAGCCATTCCATGGCCTTTTCTCTATCCTCATATTATTTTCTCCATTTAGTGTTCCTCAGCCGTCTTCTGAATTCAGTGCCAAGGCCTTTCTAGAAGTTTCTCCTCTTGGGGGGGTATCTTCCCCCTGACCTTTTCCCTTTCCCTCTGACTATCCAGGGCCCTTCCCCGCATTTCCTCTCTCCAACAGCACTCATTGCCAGTCCTACCACCTCGCAGGCCGTCTGCACACTGTATCCAGCTGCTCACATGCCATCTCTACTTAGAGGCTCAGTTTACATTCACTCAGCTAATCCCATTTCCCTAGGCAGAAATCAATTACCTCATCCCCTGCCCCCCATGGTGGTGTTGGTCTCACTGTTATGATTCAATTTGTCCTACATTTTGTGATAATTTCTCTGGGATGGGACAAAGGCAGCATGGTGCAGGCTGAGAAAACTGGCCCCTTCATCTGCTGGGGCTGACAGTGCAGTTCAGGCTAGTAAACCTGGATCAGTAGCCAAATGGGCCCCAGTGCTTTTATCTTCTCCCTGCAGCACCATCTGACCCTCAATCTCTTGCCCGGGGTTGGAGTTACACCTTGAGTAACTCCAGGGGGGTCCAGGACACCTACGTTTGTGGAGCTGTCCTGGGGCTTTGTTGCTGAGCTCCAGGTGAGTGCATCTCTCCCGCTAGACAGGGTAGTGTTTCTTTCTTGAGACTTCATGAGATTGAGCCACAGGAATGCTGCCAAGATATGGCCTCATGTGACTCCCATGTATGTCAGACAGGATGAGTTTGGGGCTCACCTGTGGTTTATCTCTAACCCTTCGGGTCAAGCCTCATGCAGACTCTGGCCCAAACATGTTCTACCTGCAGTGCTGCCTCCAGGCCACAGCATCTTAAGGTGACAGGCACAGTGGCAGATGTCTTTTATTCTGTGCATCACTGCTGTGGGAAGTCAAGGCAGGACTCTTAGCCCTGTGTCCTATGGTGGGCAGCCAAGGGAGGGGGGTAGGGCTGTCGAGACCAGCATTTTGCCCTCTAGTGGCCTTTCTGAGGATGTTCTCTCTTGTCTTGTTTGATACGTGGACGTGGTGCTCTGTCAGCTGGTTTTAAGCCATGCCTAACGGTAGACACCCTTTGTGTGGAGAATTCTTTCCTCATCCCACTCATGGCCCCCTTCCTGTCTTCCACCCAGGTGGCAGTACAGGAAGGCAGGTGTGCAGGGAATACTCCAAGAGATCAGGAGATCAAATAGAAGGAAGTCAGAAATTATGGCTTCAAAGTTCAAGAGGAGATATAGTTTGAAGATGTGATTTTGCATTTAGGCTATAAAATTCTAAGTGGTAAATCTAACATGAGCAGAAAATGAGCTAACATTTACATTTTCTTGTATATTCTGAGTAGATTTGCATTTATGATCATCATCAATGAAGCACTGTAACAGCTTTGAGAGTTATTTTATTGGAAACTGGTGTTCAGGGCAGCGTTTGGACAATGCAGTATCACATACAAGAAGTAAACAGCATTAAACACAGTAAACAACAGTAAATACAGGATTTTAGGGAAATGCAGAGGCAAGAAAACCTTTTCATTTCAATGAAAACAGATTTTATAAAACAATAATATTCTTAATTAATAATAGCATTGCTCTTTCTTTCTTAAGGTAGGATATTTACAATTAACCAGGAATGGCACATGTGATAATTTAGAAAAAGGGGAGCTATTTGTAGGTCTAAAAAGGAAGTGGTACTATACATATTCTATGAAGGATCTTCATGCACAGTGATTAGGCAACAAAGAAATACCCCTTATTCAAAGCTAGGAGCTGACTGACTACAGCCTATGCCTGCCCAAGGCCAAGTGTGGTCACCCCTATTTGTTCTGTGCCCATTTTCTCTTTCAATACAGAAGAGCTAACTGACATAGGCTGCTCCTGTATTCCTACCCTATTAGGATCTGCTGGGCAGGGAAGGTGGTGCTGTAAGCCTTGATTAGGAAATTGGTCCTAGTTTTTCTTTTTTTGGGGGGGCCCTATCTGACCCTGTAGTTTGCAAGACTAAAAAGACACACACCAAAGCACATTAATTTTTTTTTTGGCAATACTGGGAGTTTGAACTTGGGGCCATGTGATTGCTAGGCAGATATTTTCCACTTGAGCCACTCCACCAGCCCATTTTTTGCTCAGTATTTTCAAGATAGGGTCTTACAAACTTTTTTGCCTAGGCTGGCTTTGAACTGCAAGCCTGATCTCTGCTTCCTGAGTAGCTAGGGTTAGAAGCATGAGGCTGGCTACACGCATTAATCTTATGTGCTCCATTATAGAAAAAGGTTTCTGACCTTTATTCTAAATCTTCATTGATAAATCACTGTGCCTCATGTGAATTATGGATTATTTTAAAAGTCTTATTTTGAAACAGTTTCAAACTTACAGAAGAGTACTGTGTGGATAGTACCAACAGCTCTTCTATATTCTCCACCCGGAAACCCCAGTGGAGTTTTGCCAGTGTTCCAATAATGTCCTTTATAGCAAAAGGAGCTAGTCTAGGGCCACCACGTATACCCTCTTATCTCTAGGCTCCTTCGATATGGCACTATCTCTCTGTCCATCCTGAATTTTCATGACTGGTGTTTTTTAGTTTTCTATCTTGAAGTGGTTGTAGATTCACAAGGACTTGTGAGAACAGTGCAAAGAGGTCCCATGTAACCTTGCCCAGCTTCCCCCTCTCAGTCAGGCTTTTTCAGAAAACAGAGCCAATAGGATACACACCACACACCACACATACACACAAACACACGTACAAACACATACATACCCCCATATACAATGCACACACACAAACACACAGAGTCAGCTTTTTGTGGCTGGGACAAAATATTTGACAACTTAAAGGGAAGAAAGATTTACATTCCCTTTATGACTAAGGATGTTGAATATTTCTTCATGGATTTATTGGTCATTTGTACTTCTCCTTTTGGGAACTGACACTGAGATTCCATTACATCCCTGTCAGAATGGCAAGCATCAAGAAAACACACAACAACAAACTTTGGTGAGGATGCAGGGATGGGGGAAGGAACCCTTATTCACTATTGGTGGGAATGAAACTAGTCCAACTAGTATATAAATCAGTATGGAGGTTCCTCAAGAAACTAAATACAGAACTGCCCTCTGACTCTGCTATACCATACCTGAGTATTTCTACTAAGGAATGTGTCAGTGTACGGTAGGGACACCTGCACACCATGTTTATAGCAGCATCATTCACAATAGCAAACCACGGAATCAGCCTAGGTGCCTGTCAATGGTGAATGAGTGAAGAAAATGTGAATATATACAATGGAGTATTATTCAGCTCTAAAGAAGAATGAAAGTATGTCCTTTGCAGGAAAATGGATGGAACTGGACATCATTATGTTGACTGAAATAAGCCAGACTCAGAAAGACAAATATCACATGTACTCTGTCACATGTAGAATCTAGACAGACCTAAAAAAAATGGCTTGAGTGTAAAACAGGGGGGCCCCTTGGAGGTGGAAACCAATGGGAGGGTAAAAGGAGAGGCGAAGGGGGATCAAAGTACTTCATATGTGTGTATGGAAATAGAATAATGAAATCTGTTCAAATTGTATAAAAGGGAGAGGGAAGATAAGAAAGAATAATGGAAGGGGTCAATATGATCAAAGTACATTATATATGCCAAGGACCAGTGGCTCATGCCTGGAATCCCAGCTACTCAGAAGGCAGAGATCAGAAGGATCTTGGTTCAAAGCCAGCCCAGGCAAATAGTTCCACGAGATCCTGTCTTGAAAAACCCTTCAAAAAAAAAAGGCTGGTGAAGGGGCTCAAGATGAAAACCCTGAGTTCAAGCCCCAGTACCACACACAAAAAAATACATTAAATACATGTATGGAAAGGAAATATCATCAATGAAACCTCTTTGTACAATTAATATACACTAATAAAATATAGAGGGGAAAAAGGAAGAAAGATTTATTTGGGCTCTTGGTTTTGGAGACTTCAGTACATGGTCATCTGGCTCCATTGCTTTGGGCCTATGGGAAGACAGGACATCCCGGCCATAAGAACATGTGACAGGAAGATATTCATTTCATGGAGGCTGGGAACCAGAGAGACACAGTGAGGAACTGGCTAGAGACAAGCTGTACCCTTCAAAGGCACAGCCCAGTGACCCATTTCCTCCAATCAGGCCCTCCACAGTTTCTACCATTTCCCAATAGTCCATTGAAATATGAATACATTAGTGGATTAATCCATTGATCAGTTCAGAGCCCTCAGAATTGAGTCACTTCCCAAAAGCCCCCCTCTGAACATTGGACTGAGCCCAAGCTTTCAATACAGGAGCCTTGGAAGGACATTTCATATCCAAACCACAACACACACACACACACACACACACACACACACACACACACACACACACAGATGTATTATACAGAATCAGCTCAAGTGACTATGGAGGCAGGTGAGCCCAAAGTATGCACCATGAGACAGCAGAGCTGATGGTACAGATGGAGCTTGGGGAGGCTGTTTTTTTTTTATCCAGTCTATTGGGGCCTTCCATGACTGGATATGCTTTTTGCCCAGGTTGGCCTCAAACCTGTTCCTATGCCTGGCTCCAAGTCTGTTCTTCAGCTTCTTGACTTTACACCTGTCCCTGACCTCCCAACAGGATTGATCTTTCTCAATGCTTTTGGCATCTCCAGCCAAAAGAGAGGCTGCATTCCACCTTCCCTTCCTTCTTCTCCTGTCCTGTTACCTCAGATGAGGTTTCTCATTCTCTCCTTAGCTATTGGGGCCCTGATATTTACTTTTCCTACTGGTCACTTTTTTTGAAAAGTGGGAGGTGGACCACTCTCTCTTAATCAAAAATTACTTCTTCATAAAAATTATCTCTAATACACATCAGATATGATTATAAATCACAGGGCCACAGCCATAGTGGGATATTTTAATAAACCATTTTCAGTCTTCAAGTAATTTAATGACAAATAAGAATATTGAGGATTTGAATGATATATAAATAATTTTGATTTTAATAGATATTATTAAACATTGTGCCCCAAAGCCTTTTTAATCATACCTCTGTGGAACAGATTTTTTTGTTTGCTTTTATCATGTACAGTGCCAACATTTTGCTAACCTCCAGTTTTTACAGTTAACATCCAGTTTTTAATTAGAGTATTGGATACCTTAGAGCTTAAAAAAAACCTTACATTTCTCATTACTTAAGAGCTAAGCCAAAATAAAGCATTTGACCTCCCTGAACAACACAAGGCTTTTGTTTCCTTTGCCCCTTGTCTCTTTCTGCTTTTTGTTTCTTTAATCTCTATTTGTCTTATTTCACCAATTTTATGATTTTATAACCACTTCTTATGTGAATTGCCCAGATCTATTTTTTCTTGGTCTTAGTGCTCAACCAGGGGTTTTCTTGGTCTCAGTGCTCAACCAGAGCCTCCTGTCCCTATACCTCCTCTATTATGAATCCATTTGCCATGAGATTGTTTTAAGTATTATTTTTTCACAAAGGGAACTTTCATACTTTTAAAACTGAGCCTATGAAGAAACTGATTTTCTGTTGTCTTTCTGTATAAAATAATTGGGTCACATTTGTCACATTCTTCTTCCAGAATGCAAGATTTTTCTACTTGGAGATTGCTATCTTCTGTATCCTTTAAATGCTGATTGATTCTCTACAGCATGCAATCAAAGGTGGAACGTAGCTAGCTGTTATGGTTCTTCAAGCAGTCTTTGCTTATTTTGACTAAAATTGGCAAAGGACTCTCACGTTTTCATTCTCACATGAAACATATTTTCTACAATCTTCTTCTATACCCTGCAGTGGACCTACTTTAGTAGATGGGTTCTTCTCTGAGAACTGAGCACTTTGCTCTCCTATACTGCAGAATATTTTTGAAGGCTTTATATTCACCCAATGGTTTACTTAACAAACACATTTGAATGTATGTGCACCAGACACTGTTCCAGGCACTAGAGACATATTAGTTAATAAAATAGACAAAAACCGTTGCCTTCACTGAGCTTATATCCTGTATCACAGACTGATACTAAAGAAAATCATCTCTCAGTATTTGCAGGGGATCAGTTTCAGGATCCATCACAGATACCAAAATCCACAAACGCTCAAGTCCTTGCATAACCTGGTATAGTAATTGTGTAGAACCTATGAAAATCCTCCTATCTGCATACTTTAAATCATCTCTAGATTACTTGTAATACATAGTACCATGAAAATGCTATGTAAAGCGTTCTTTTCTTGGGGGCAGTACTGAGATTTGAACTCAGGCCCTAAACCGTTGCTAGTCAGGCACTCTACCACTTGAGCCCCTCTGTCAGCTGTACTTTTATTGTTTAAGAAATAATGACAAGAAAAAGTCTATTCATGTTCAGTACAAATGCAATTTTTTCCAAATATTTTTGATGTGTGGTTGGTTGAGTCTACAGATGTGCAACTGACAGGTATGGAGGACCAACTGTATATAGTATGTTAAATAGTGATGACTGCCAAGGAGATAAGTTGGAGGAACAGTAGGAACTGTTGGAGGATGTTGAAGTGTTAGTGGAGTTACCAGAGAAGCAGGTGAGATTTGAATAGAGATATGAAAGAAATGAGGGAAGAAACCACTGGGTATCTAGTAAACGTGGTCCAAGAGATAGGCCCTGAGGCAGAAACACACCTGACATGTTTTAAAAGCATCAATAATCAATGGGGCTGAAATCCAGAGAGTAAAGGGGAAAGTGACAGAAACTGAGGTGAGGAGGTAGCAGGGCAGATTCTGCAGGATCTTGAAATCCATGTGAAGACATCAGGCTTTATTCTGACTATTGAAGGGATTGGAGCAGATCTACGATATCATATTTTGATAGTTCACTCTGGGTGGCATGTGAAGGATCGACTGGTGGTGAAGGGCAGACACTTAGAAAGCAGTCAGGAAGCTATTGCAATAATCCAGAAGTTGTTCTGGTGGGTTGAACAGAGGAGTTAGCAGTGGAGACTGTAACAAATGGCATGTTTTTAGTTGCATTTTGAAGGTAGAAAAGGGTTTTGACAGACTGCACATGGTGTATAAAAGATAAAGGGTGAGTTAAGACTAACTTTACAGGTTTGGGGACTGAACAATGGAAAGGTTGATTTGCCATTAACTGAGATGAAGGAGAGGTTTGGTGTGCTTGGTGAGCAAGTATTTGAAGCTCAATGTAGACATGTGGGGGTTGAGATGCTTATTGGGTACCCAAGTGCAGGAATATGGACCTCAACTTAGGACTTGTGGAGCTTGAAATGCTTTATTAGACAACCGGATGTGGGAATCTGGAGTACCATTTTGGACATCTTGAGTTTGAGTTGTCTGTTGGACACACAAGTGCGAGAATCCAGAGCTCCATATTGGATGTGTAGATTTGAGATGCCCTGTTAAACATCTGAGTGTGAGAATCTGGAGCTCCATGTGGACAGCTGAAGGTTGAGATGCCTTGTTAGACAACCAAGTGCAGAAATCTGGAACTTCAGTTTGGACATGTGGAGTTTGATATGCCTATTGGACATCCAACTAGGATGATGAGTGAGCAGGCAGATAGACATATGAGCCTGAAGTTTGAGTGGAAGATTTAGGTAAGATGTGCATTTAGGAGATCATATTAGATATCATAGTGGAAACCATGAAAGCAAATGAGATCTTCAAGTCAGAGATGGAGAATAGCCACGCCAATGATTATAAGATATGGGGAACCAGCTAGCAAGCAAGAGGAGACTGGGAAAGAGTGGAGGAAAGACATGAAGAAAATCAGGTACTGTAGTGTTACAAAAACCAAAGAAAGAATTTGTACAAGGAGAGTGATCAGCTGTGCCGAACTCTGTGATTGGGCCAAGCAATTGAGAACAGAATTTTCCACAGGATTTAGCACCACAGAGGTCACTGGTATTTTAGAGCACTGCAATTCTGAGGAATAATGGGAAGAAAAGCCTGATTGGAGTGAGTGTGAGGAAATTTGAGAAACAAGTCAGTCCACTCTTTTAAGGGCTTTTGCTGTAAAAGGAAAAAAGAAGAAAGGAGTGGTCCCTAGAGTAGAGTGAGTTTAATAAAGGGTTTTCTTAATGGAAGAAATGACTGCCTGTAGTATGCTGTGTTTGTTTCTATTGCTGTGTAACAAATTACTATACACTTAAGGGCTTAGTACACTACGGATGGATTATTTCACTGTTCTTATGGGTTGGCTGTTTGAGTCTGGTGGAGCTGGCTGTCTTTGGCTCAGGTTTTTCACAAGGCTGCAATCAAAGTGTTGGTTGGGCAGTCTTGGGAGCTTCTTGGGAGATGGGTGGTCTTCTTCTAAGATTGCATAATTGTGGTTGGATTCAGTTCCTTGAAGCTACAGGAATGAGGTCCCTGTTCCCTACCTATCTATGAGCCAGGGCCACCCTGAACTCTGAGATGTTGCTTGTGGTTCTTAGACATCCCTCTCATGGCCTGGCAGTTTACATCAAGGCCAGGAAGAAATGTCAGCTCAGTGAAGTCCCGCCCTCTTTGAAAGGCCTTCCCTCTACTAAGAAGGCCATTCCGCCTAGGATAATACCTCTTTTGGTTAACACAAAGTCAAATGGATAGGGAACCTAATCATATCTGGAAGATCCTTTCACCCTTTCCATGCAGGTTGAGTTTCCATTATCCAAAATGATTGGGACCAAGTACCTCATATTTTGGATTTTTTCTGATTTTGAAATGTTCGCATGTATGTAATGAGATGGCTTGGTGGTGGGACCCAAGTCTAAACATGAACCCATTTATGTTTCATTTGTGTCCTATACACATAAACTGAGTGATTTTATACAATATTTTTAGTGAACCTGCATTTTGACTATGACCCCTTCCATGAGGTCAAGTGTGTAATATTCCACTTTTGTCATGTTGGCCTCAAAATGTTTTGGATTTTGGAGTATTTCTGATTTTGGATTAGGATTTCCCCCTATACTATACATATACATATATAATATATATTATATATGTATATGTATATAACATAATTGTTTCCCAGCATCTTTGCCATATTGTATTGAATAGAACTAAATTACAGATTCTACTGTGTAGAGGGAATTGCCCATGAAGGTGACTCATTGGGGTCACCTAGGGTGGGTGTGTTCAACACATGTACTCACTAGAAGAGGTCAGTAGAGAGGAAATACTTTAAAGACACAGGATGGCGGAAGAGGACACTGGGGCAATGTCCTTAAGTAGGTGAGAAATGATGGAGTTCAGTGTATAGATGGAGACATTAAGCTGAACCTGGAGTACAGCCAGGCTGTGGGTACCCTCAGGAAGGAAGGTAGAGAGACTGGATGCCAAGGTTGTGTGTGTGTCATGATGAAGCTTGAAGATGCCTCTCTTCTTTCTACTGAAATGATCTCAGTGAGCTAAGGTGATAAGGAGCTGAGAGTGATTTGAAAGAGGAGGGGTGGAAGGTTTATTTTATGTTCAAATTTCTTTTCATATAGCTCATTTCTCTATATTTATTAGAATGTCTTTTTACATCATTTTTATTTGTTGTCTACTCTTAACTTTACAGACAGAGAAAAGACAAGTTGTAGACTTGCCACTGGAGGTCCATTTATGATGAATGGACAGCGAGGAGTTCTGCCTGAGAGTGGTCAGATGCCAGGCTGGAGCTCTCAGATGAGGATGGGATGAAACACTCAGGTCTTGACCAAAGGGAAAATCAAAGGTCAAAGCAAAATGCACACCAAGAGGAGGCTGCTGGCTCAGGATTGAACAAGGTGGGGCTGATGGCCTAACGGTCATCACTGGGGGCGTTCAAGCATTGAGGATGCATTTAGCCAGTGATTCAGAATATGGAGCCGGAAGCCTAATAGACATTGCATATTCAATATTTTCATTTATGGCTCATAAATGTAGGGCTTGTCCTGACTTAGGAACTACATAGAACACCTGTATCACAATGTATTTTCCCCACATAATTTCCCAGGTAATTAGTTTTATGGAGTAGTGCCATTTGGCACATCTCTACCCCCTTTCCAAGCACTCCTGGGGATATCTGAAGTACCAGAAAAGAAATCTTACCACATAGCTATATTTAGAAGTTAAATGAACATAAAAACACTGTACAGTAGAATAGCAAGTATTACATGCTCGCTGTGTACAGAGAAGCAGAATTCCCAGTCAGCCTCAAGCTTAGAAATCCATCGTTCTCACCTCAGCCATTGAAATTTTCTTTATTGCATCTGCAGGATGGCACATGACACCCTGGGGGACGGTTGATTTTCTAGCCAGGCTTCTTGCCTTCTTGATTTTTCTAGAATGCCATGCAACCATTTATTTCCATCTCCTCTGTCTCTAGAGCTTTTCTAGACACATCCTTGCTATGCCTTCTCCAGAGCCAATCATGGAGGTCTCAGGAGCCCCTTTCTGAACTGCCACCTCTTCTCTCTACAGTAGGGGTCCTCACCTTTAAGTGTTCTTCATCTTTCTTTCTTTCTTTCTCTTTCTTTCTTTCCTTCCTTCCTTCCTTCCTTCCTTCCTTCCTTCCGTCCATCCTTCTTTCTTTCTTTCCTTCCTTCCTTCCTTCCTCCCTCCCTCCCTTCTTTCATCCTTCCTTCCTTCCTTCCTTCTTTCCTCCCCCCCCCTTTCTTTTTTTCGACATTACTGTTTGAACTCAGAGCTTTTTACTTGCTAGGCAAGGGCTTTACCACTTGAGCCAAATCCCCAGCCCTTTTTGCTTTTAGGTTATTTTTCAGATAGGATCTTACATTTTTGCCTAGGGCTTGCTTTGGACCATGATCCTCCTAGCTATGTTTCCTGTGCAGTTGGGAAGAACAAGTCTGACTTGTGCTCTTCACTCTCTACTGACAATAGGTTGATGGGTTCAGGGGTATAGATTCCAGTGTGCTCTGCATTTGAACTTGACACATTACTGTGCTCATTTTGTGATGGGGAAGAAGAATTTAGCTTGTTAGCTTTGTGGCTGCCACTTTATTCCTTTCTATCTCTCTGTCATTCTGTTCTTAAAAGTGAACTTTGGATCCTCTTGTAGAGAGGCTCTAGGGAGGCCTATGTTGCCCCCAATAAAGAAGAGTGCTCCTTTGGCCTGTACAAGCTTAAGAACAACACCCTGTGTTGCACAGTAGCAGATTCCAACAAGGATCTTCTCCCTCCAGCTCACCTCCCTGGGTTTTTTTTTTTTTTCAGTACTGGGGCTTGAACTCAGGGCCTACACCTTGAGCCAGTCCACCATACCCCACCCCCTTTTTGTGTGAAGGGTTTTTCGACATAGGGTCTTGTGAACTATTTGCTGGGTTGGCTTTGAACTGTGATCCTCCTGATCTCTGCCTCCTGAGTGGCTAGGATTGCACGGGTGCCTGACCCTGGGGTGTGATGTATCTAGAGGGATAAGGCAGTTCATCTGAGGAGAACTCATCTGCTTCGATCAGCTAATTATTACTTGAGTAGCTCTTTAAGTTTTGCAAATGACAGTGGGCTTTGATGCTCTGGAATCGCAGGACTTTTGGTAATTGTATCAGTTCCCTGGCTGTCAAAGGGAAGGTTTTATTTGCATAAGGAGCTTCAGGCTCCAGGAGGAGGGAACGGATTGGTCCCTTCCAATCCTGTCTTCCTAAGAGTTGTACTCAGAGAGCACACTTTATGGAGTGCTTTAGGGTCAGGAAGAGCCAGTAAATACCCTGAAATGAAGCAAAGTTAAGGAGAAGGAGCTAGTGACCCAAGCCCATAACAGGAAAGCAGGTGTTCTCTCACAGCAGGTGGTTGGCGGTGGAAGATGCTCTGGGCCTAACTTCTACATGTAATGACTGGTTACTTTCATATAATATTTATTTACTATGCTAGGTACTGGGCAGGGCTTTGGTTATACACTGATCGATAAAGTGTACAGATATCTATCTTTGAAGTGTTGCAACGTGACTGTGTTCAGAGAATGATGGCTAAGTACAAAGAGCTGATGCTGGGCTCTAGATCCTCACCATACCGGGGATACACAGCTGTGCAAAGTGCCGTGCTAGTCTGGAAGGAATCACAAAGCTTGGGTGAGGAGAAGCCATGATATGTGGGTCTTTGTCCAGATGGTAATTTGATGATCCCAGTTTAAACAGGTTGTGGGATGGAGAAGGGATTGAAGCAAGGTGGGAGGGATGTGGGGAGATACTGGGATGCTGTGCATAGCCAAGGCCAGTGGCCTCCACACTGTATCATCAGACAACTGAGCAATAGGAAGACACAGAGGAAGGACTGTGAATTCTAAAATTTATTTCTAGAATGTATACTACTATATTATGTGCCTTATTTTATATATAATATATAAAAATACTAATTGCATTATATATTATGCTATAATATGTATAACATATGCATACAGTATACATAAAGTATATATTACATGATTTATTATGTGACATTATTTATATATTGTATATTAACCTTGATGTTATTATATTATTTTATATGCATTATTTATATATCATTTTAGGTATTATTTCATTTTCAAATCAATACAGTTGGTTCCTTTCATATATAGTCATGCATAATATATAAAATAATATATATGTAATTACATATTAATAATAATATAACTAACATATATAAAAGAAATCCACAGTATTGATTTAATGATGAAATAATACCTAAAATATTTTGTTTCATTGTTTTTGTAAATGGGTCAAAAATAAGATTGGGTAGGCTTCATAATGTTTATTGAGTGATGGTGTATCACTTTTTAATAAAGCAATTCAGATACCAATTTTGAACTAGCATATCTCATATTTAGTCTTAATGTTCCTGGAAGGTACACTTCACAAAGACACTGTTGTTCATTCTTTTAGTCTCATCTGCCAAATACATGAAGGTTTCCATTGAAATCTGGGCATTACATTTCTATTTTTCTTGAGGATAGTCAGTTCTTCTTGAAAATAGATCAGAAAATGTTGTATTTTTGTATTTTCAACAAATGCCTTAAAAAGTTAAACAATTGAAAAGATTTTAGACCATTTACAATAATTTATTTTCAATTTTTAAAGTGAGTCTACATGAAAATTTTAGAATTAAATCATGTCATTTTTGGCAGCAAAATGTGACATTTAGAATTTTTTCACATACCCATTTCAAGATGCTCACTCCTTAGCACAAAATTCCTTGGAAAGAATCCTTATGATTCATTCTGCAGACATTGAGTTTTGAAGGAGGTTGACTCAGCGAGTTCTGTTTGGAAACTAATAACCAGGAAGTGTATGATTAATGTCCACCTGCCCTCCCAGAAGATCAGCACTTTGGGAGCATCCTCAGTCCTTTATATTTTGGTTGTTTTGGGGGGAAGGTCTCATGTTTTTACCTGGGACCAGTCTTGGACCATGATTTTCCTACCTATACCTCTTGAGTAGCTGGGATGACAAGAATGCACACCTTGCCTGGCTTACTTGTTTAGATAGAGTCTAACTCTCTGCCTTGGATGGACTCAAACTATAATCCTTAGTACTGTATTGTACATTTAAGAAGGTAGGTCTTATGTTAAGTGTTCTTGTTATATGCACACAAACGAATTGTAAATAGAGAAAGTAGGAAGAAACATTTGGAGATGGTAAGTATGCTCATGGCATATACTGCTGTTGATTTCATGGGTGTCTACTTATCTCCCAATTCATCAAGTTGTATACATTCAACATGGATAGCTTTTTATATGGAAGGAAGGAAGGAAGGGAGGAGGGAGGGAAAGGGAGGAGGGAAGGAGGGAAGAAGGGAGGGAAGAGGGAAAAAGGGAGGAAGGAAGGAAGGGAAAGAGGAAAGCAAAGCAAAGCAAAGAGAGGACAGTGTGTCTTAGGGAAGCAAAGACATTACCCTTTCTACAAAGTGGTACTCCCCATTTTCTCACAAAGCTCCTTGAATTCCAACATGATACCTGGGCTGGCTTGGAAGACACAAAGGATGTGAGGTGAGTCTTTAACTTAGCTGGTAACATTGGATGTGGGTGACTTCAATGAGTTCAAAGAGCTGTCAGGGGTGACCTTGACATACCTTGCAGATGGGTGGGATCCAGCATGTGGGCAACAATGGAAGTCCAGGGTGCTTTTCTCACTCCTGGTTTGTGTGGGGTGGGGAGCATGGGAAAGGAATACAGTTTGCCGAGGAGGTAAGACATTAGAGATTAGGTTGGTTCATTGGGAATTGGTTCTTGCCTTTGCTTCAGGTGGTGTCCTCAAGTGAATGTTTGCCTGGGTAGATGTGGAGGAGAGGCCTCTGCAGCTTGCTCTGTGACTGGTCTGTGAAGAGGCCCTGCCAGGAGGCAGACATTTCCGTGGATCTTGCCTCTTTCTCTGGATGACTTACTCTTCCTAGACCTTTTATTCAGTCTTGAAGAGGCAAAATATAGGGATGAGGGAGAAAGGCTGCCTTGATTCAGACTGAAGGAGTTCCTCATGTGGTGTAGTCTCAGTCTCCAGGTACTGCACCAGAATTTAGTTCTCACAATTATAAAGGAGAACTTGCTTGCCCTTGCCTCCTGCATATAGATTTCCCTTGTGAACTTCACAATGAGGGGTGACCTTGATAGAGTACAATTGATTGTTTAGGGCCTGGGATCCTGACATCTGTCTTCATAAGATTGATCAATATATCCATTTATATCCTCTGTCTGCATACAGTGGTTCCCCTTATGGCTGGTTTTGCTTTCCATGGAAAGCAAGTAATCTAGTGAGGTCTGAAAATGTTCAATAGAAAGTTCCAGAAATAAACAATTCATAAATTTTTAATTATGTGCCATTCTGTGTAGCATGATGAAATCTTACACCATCCTGCTCCAACCCAGCTGGGATGCCCAATGTATCCATGTTGCATTTGCCACTAGCCTACTTGTCACTTAGTAGCTGTCTCAGTTATCAGTTGAACTGTTGTGGTATCAGTATCACAGTGTTTGTGTACAATAAGTGTTATTTTAATTAATAATGGCCCCAAAGCACAAGAGCAGTGATGCTGGCAATTTTATTACAGAGCATTGTTCTTTTTGTTCTATTTTAGTATTAGTTGTTGATAATCTGTTAGCATGCTTAACTTATAAATTGGACGTTTTCATAGGTATGCATGCTTACAGACAAACAGTATCTACAGCGTTCAGTTATCTGTAGTTTCAGGTACCCACTGGGGGTCTTGAGACATGTCCCCTGAGGGTAAGAAGGGACTAGTATATAAACTTATGACTGTTTTACTTCTATACCTGTCTGATCCACCTTCTTTTTTGGAAATGATTAACCTCTGAAGAAGAGCGTGTGTGTGTGTGTGTGTGTGTGTGTGTGTGTGCATTAGTGTGTGTACAGCATTAGTGTGTGTGCATTAGTGCGTGTACAGCATTAGTGTGTGTGCATTAGTGTGTGTACAGCATTAGTAGTGTAGCTATGTAGCTAGGATTGCAGGTTCTAGAGTCTGACAGACTTATTGGCAACCCAACTCATCTTCCAACATGTGTTCTCTTGTTTATGAATGTATTTCTTTGCAGCTCCATTTCATCATAGGAAAAACAGCAAAAATATCATATCTACTACAGGAACCCATGTACATGCAAAATACTTGGCTTTGTGCTTGACACAAAATAACCCTCACCAAATGTGTCTGTAGCCATCTACCCCATGGATACATAAAACAAGTAAACAGTCTTTTTGTTTCATAGTGCTTCATTCAAGGGCCTGTTCCCATAAGGCTGATCTTTTGTGACCCATATTGTAACAGAGCATTTTTTATACCTTTATAAGCAAGAGCATAGTTTTTTTTAATCCAATGACTTCTGGCATAAAATTTACATTTGCAAATCTCATCATGAGTGACTGTTCTCTCACCTTGTTGGAAAAAGTTTTACCTCACTGATTTATTCCTTCATCAATTAGTTCTTCCCTCCTTTTATTTGTCTGACCCCTTACCATGGGCTAAGAATGATGTGTGCAAGAGATCATTAAAGAGTTTGAAGTCCAGAGAACAAACTGACCTATCCAAACTTATTCAGAGAGGTGCTAGACATACAGCACACACAGGAAGGAGACAGTAGTCCTGCCCCTGTACTGTCACATACAATGACACAGAAATACTCAGCTCATCAGAAAGGTGTGGGGTACCTGAAAACTGGCTGGGAAATCAAAGGGCAGCTGGAAATACAGGGCAGAGAGGTCAAGAGAAGGGATAGAAGACGAGGTGGCACAAACACATCCTGAATCTCGTTTCCTCTTGTGGGCAGAGCACCTATTTAATTCTTTTCCAGTGGTTGAAACTGAGTTTTTGTGGATTGGCTACTCCCTGCCCTTCTCAGCGTAGTGGATACCATCCATCCAACCATAGAGATTTACATACAGTTCTTCAGTGTCTCGGACTTTCATCCTTGGCTCGTGGATGCTCGGCAGTTCCTTCCTCAATGAGGCCTTTTGCATGGGCCAGACTGCATGGGCCAGACTGCATGGGCAGCTGCTTCTTCTCTGGTCTTCAAAGCACCAGGAAAGTATCTTTATCACAACACTTCTCAACCAGTGTTGAAATGTTGATTTTCCTGTCCATCTTCTTTCAGAGACTTGGAGTTTTTAGAAGAAAAAGAATCTGTCTTACTCTGGAAGTCCCTGGGTGAATATTTGATGAGGATCCTGTGGATGGGCAGGTTCAGAGGAACACATGTCCTAAGCAGCACCATGGAGCCATGGAGGACAAGCTGGTGGCCTTTCTGCTGGGGCATGCCCAGAGCTTGCCAGTCATGCCCCTTTAAGGCAGGCTGTGCCTCAAGGAGGCAGAGGGACCATTCTGTCTAGCTCACAAGCCCTCTCTTGTCTTCTGATGGCAAACACAGACGGGCACTGTTTGTTTCCAGACACCCATGTCCTCTTGACCTTTCCCTAGCTCCCGAGCCTGACTCTCTATCATAGCTGCATTAAGTTGTCTCACTGCATTCAGGGCGACTCGATTGACTGAAGCTTTCACAAGCGATTGCTTTTATCTAAAATTTGAAGAACCCACTTTGGTAACAATTTTTATTCCAGCTGTGCATTTTCAAAGCTATTAACTGTACTTTGTCCTCAAAATGGGACCGAGCCCTTACTTGGGGGTCAAAGCTTCTTATTGGTAAGTCCAGCTCTGGAATGAATGGCAGTAGGTTCCTCCCCCTCCTGTCTGAGCTGGGAGCTGCCCACGCCTCGCCTCTCTGAGATGGACAGTTGGCAGTGGCTCCCTGGAGAGTGGAAGTCCCAGAACACTCACTGTGAGAGGCTCCCCTTGGGGACTGGACTTTTATCAAGTGCCACAACACGGCTCTGGTTCTGGGTAGTATGCAAATTTCAGAGAATGGGTCTTGTTGCATCCCAGATGGCCTTCACAGCCTGCCCCGTGTCTACAGGCAGCAGTTGTGCCTGCGAGCACTGAGAACCACAGATTGATAGATTAAAGGACAAAGCGCAGGAGGAAGCCAGAGGGCATGAGGCAGGTAGATACACCTATGGTAGAAGCCTCAGTTACTGTCCTGATTCTTCACCCTCCCCTGTAGCCACACTCAGCTATGTGACTTTGATCACTCTCTTCTCCTACTAGACATGCAGTCAATTCTCCTACTTCCACCCCTGACTTTAGGCTAAGCCTATGTTATGCTTTGGCTTGAGGCTTATGGGTAGAAGTGACAGCATGCTAGTTCCCAGGCTATCCCTTAAAAGAATGATGGGTTTCTGCTTACTTATGATCACTATGCGATGAGTTCTCCCTGTCGCTGCCTTATGTCTGCAGTTTCAAAATGAACACGAGTGAAGCAGACCTGAATTTAAACCTCAGCAAAGAGCCACATCCAGCTGGACCCATGGCTTAAAGCAGAGCTGCTCCTTCACATCAGCGAATCTGCAAGCATCCCAGAAAAAGTGATGTTTGCCCTGAGTCTTAAGATATGTTGGTATACCCCAGTAATTAACAGATACAATGTTGCAGTGTAGCATTCTAAAAAGGGTAAAATGTGTCCTTAATACTGTTCAAGGTATTTCCCCCAAATTTCCTTTTCTGCTTGGGTACAAATCTATTCCTGTAATAATAAAAATTACATTAATAACAGCACTATTTATATAGCACTTACAGTGTGCCAAGTTCCAAGCACTTATATATATTACTCCATTTAATCCTCCCACAAAGCCTATGTGCAAGTCATTACTATTACCTCCATCTTACAGATGAGGAAACAGAGGCCCAGAGAGGCACATCAGTTTACCCAATTGTCACAGCTAGGACATTGTGCAGCAAGTATATGAGCCCTGATAGTCTGGCTCCAGAGCCCATATCTTTTGCTGTCACTAACTGTCTCCACTGCTGTTCTTGCTTTTTTCTTATCAGGGATCCAGAAAGAATTGAGTTCAATCCTGTCACTTAGCATGACTCCAAGGTAGCATCTGTGACATGTTAGGAAGCTTACCCCTTAGTCCTCGGGCTGAGTGGATTAGGAGAGTCTCTACTCGTTAAGAGCACATCAAGCATTACTGAGCAAGTTGGTGAATCAGGGTTGTAATGGGCGCTTTTCTTTGCTTCCTAAATGACGCTGCTGAGGCTGACGCCCATGTGGCATTTCAATGCACTGAGGTTCTGACTGTGATGTCTTTTCTAAAAGCACAGAGCAGAATCTTTGGGTGTGCCTCTCCCTCTCTGAGGCTGTGTGGGTGATGTAAGGAGTTCTGGGACCTTGTGGCAGCTTAGTCTCAGGAGGGTCAGATTTCTGTTACTGAGGGCTAGTGAAAATGGCTACAGACTGTGAACATCTACACGTGCTACTGCTTAGAGTGAAGACTGCCAAGATTCATCGCATGGAGACGGAAGCACCCTCTAAGTAAGAGGGACTTTTCTTTGCTCATGCCCTGGACCACTAAGGCAGTAATTAAAGGCATGTTCTCAACATCCCTTAAAGTTCATTTTCACCAGTCTCCCTTCCTTTCTTCCTCCCCTTTTCCCTTTCTGGCTGTCTCCCCTACTTCTGTCCTCCTTCCCTTCTCTCATTTATTCCACAGAGTTTATTAGTCAGGAGATGCCAATTTTTGAGATAGGCACTGTGGGGTGGATGCAAAAATCAGTGAGTTACATTTAAAACCATCCCAGGATTGCCCATCTCCCCCTCCATCCACACTGGGTATCTGGTAGTCTTGGCTTGTGTCTCCTTTCTTCTGCGGAGGACCGCACACATTCAATAACAGACTCAGTTTCCATATACTGGGGTTTTCTAAGCCCCTTTGCTCCCATACCACAAGCCTGAGTAATAGAAGATGCATGGGGCAATATCCATATAAACACCAAACTCAAGCCTGGGGAAAAGAATAGTGGAGAAGAACAAAATCATGTGACATGCAGAAGAGGAAGAATAAAGTATCTAAGACATGAAAGGGAGGGAAATGCATATGTTGTAACCTCATCTTATGTAAATAAAGGTGGATGTGGTTGTTTTCATTGGCTCCAGAAAACTGAAGTGTCCCAAAGGGAGAAAGTACTGGTAAGAATGAGATGCTGGTTTGGGAAAAGCAGGCAGTAGCTCTTCGTAGTGAAAGCTGGAATATGGGCTGCTTTTAATTAAGCTTGAGTTGTAGAAGCCCAGCAAGGAGGAGTACAGGGCAGCAGAGGCTCTCTTCAGTCCAAGCTCTTGGCATGAGCTTAAGAAGCTTCTGAGTGCAAATGCACCCAGTTCAGGTGCCAGCAGGGTCTAGCTTAGTCCCTGGGCCTCAGTAAGGAAAGAACCCATAGTCATAGGCAGATACTGCCATTGTCTACCTCTGCCATCCCAGGGTGCCAGAGCAGAGGTGGGTGGGAGAGCTGCAGTGGGAACTTGAGGTTTGGGCTATATGTCATAATCATGCAAGTAGAGTGAAGTAAGCTGTGTGTGAGTGTTGGTTTGGACAGATTTCCAGGGATGCATCTGTTGGCAATGATTTGAGGGGTAGGCTTTTCAGGAAGCCTCAATCTTTAACCCTAGGCATGGCCAATGATACCCTAGCAAGTCTACTGATCTGTTCTTGAGCACATCTGGGTAGAACTTTTGTAGTTGTCACACAGGGAAGATGAGCTTTTGTGCAATTAAGGAACTGGAGACCAATGACAAGATAACGCTGAGACATGTGTAAGCTGGTGGTTTATATTGTTCATTTTAGAGCCAGGAAATCCAGGCAAAAGCAGCAGGAGAATGGGGAGAAATGGAGCTTGATTACAGAACATTTCTTCAACAAAGATGGAGAAGAGGGGTGGAGCAACTGGAAACAGGGAAGTTGGTGGAAGAGACAATGTGTCCTGGGAGAGGAGGACTCTCACACAGCTAGAAAACAGCAACCTACCATCATGTTGACCTTATGAAGTACCCTGGCCTGGGTTAGAATCCTGGCTCAGCCATGGTGGCTCTGTGACTTTGGGCAAGTCGTTTAAATGGTCCTTGCCTCAGTTTCCCTCTCTGTAAAAGGAGGCTTAGCATGATAATTGAATGAGTCAGCATTTACAAAATGCTTAGGATATTGTTTGGTACATAGTCAAGTTTCTTATAAGGATTTGTTTAGTACAATAAGATAATTTAAATAGAAAACACAAAGGGCTTGTCTGTGGTAAGATGGCACAGAGGAAACAGAGAAGCAGAACAGAGTCCTGGAGGCTGTGTGGAAACAATGGAAGGAGATGTTAGTTCACTGAAGGTAGCTAGGGAAGAAGAGTATGGAGTGCTCCTAGATTGGGAGCCAGAGCTGGTTGGCTGGGTGATGGGAAAGTGCCAGGGATGCTGCACCCTCACAGGGCACTGAGAAACCACCAGATGTCACAACAATGTCCTTGCTGCAGTGTGTCTACTGCTATGGTTGTAGGTATTTTTCTGGCAGAAAAGAGATGATGGGTATGGAGAGGCCATGGAGACAAGAGATGTGGTGGTCCTTCTGTGACTTTGTAGGTTCATAGGTAAATCTTGGCCTAAGCCAACCAAGCAACTATTTATTTTAACAGCAGACATGTGGCGAGGCAAGTGTGGATGCACTTGGACATGAAAGGTTTTCAGTGGCCAAGGCTGTTTTCTCTGGAATCTGGAACCCAGATAATGGAGCTTCTGTTTCCCAGGTCCAGTGTTCACCTGGACAGAGCCACTTCTTCCATCTCTAGGTTTCTCTGCCCCTGCCTTTCTTGCTAAGTACTCAGCAGCAAGCCAAGCAAGTACACTGGGGCCATAAGGGAGCCATGGGGCTTTCCCTTGACATGCTACTGTGAGGAGCAGTTGTAAGCCAGCCAGGTATTGACCTTTGGCCTTCAAAAGCAAAAACTCCCAATAATGGATTTCGTTTTCTGGAAGTAAGTTAAACATTCCTGCGTTAATGGGTGTGGAGCAAAGAGATGAAGGGAGTGAACAGGAGAGAACCAGAGAGCCAGATGTCAAAGGAGGTGGGGCAAGGATGGTTGAAAGTAGGATGAAATGTTCTTATAGTTATGTTCTTATAGTTATTCAGGGTACTAATGAAATTAATAAACACCCAAGACTTGGTTCCATCCGTGCTTATCACCTTGTGGGAATTATCCAGCTGTTGAGAGCTGTTAGATACCAGGAATAAGGATGAGGATAGAGATTTCCCCTGGGAACTCACCTCTCCCCACAAGCTGGGCCCTGCCACGGCTGTGAACTAGGCTTATGATAAGACTCCACATGACATTTCCTCCATATCTGCCCCATGAGAGTGCCCGGCACAGCAATTCTACACCATCTGGACCCTGCTTGTCTTGACCTCAAGAAGTAGCAGTGGAGAGAAGCTCTCAGATGTACTCTGGGTGAATGGCAAGTGCCTCTACCTCTCCAGTGGGCTCCAGTAGGATGGAAAGTGTCTACACTTGGAGCCAGGACAAGTGATGATGTATTTTTGCTTTCTGGAAAAAGGGGTTTCAGAGCATGGCCACTACCATTTCTGGAATTTGGCTATTTATTTCTACCTCTTGTCTCTCCATCTCTATTCCATTCAGGGTTGAAACTCAGCTTCCCATGAGCCCTAATGTGCCTTTATGGTGGAATATTACACCAGAAATACACATCCAGGCCATCAGTGAGCCTTATAACATGGACTTCAAGAAGGAAGACAGACTTGACTCAGACTCAAGCCTTAAAGACAGGAATTTCTTCCAGCTTCCTCCAGGGCAATAGCTCTGGTCTAGAGATAGGAAGCCTAAGGTACCCTCTTGAGTCTACAGCTCATCAGCTTGTTATTCTTGAGAAAGTCACCATGCTTTTATGGGTCTTAAGTCTCCTTCTCTTAAAACTGAGGATCTGGGGATGGGCTTTGGGCTGGTGAAACCCTTGAAGCTAGTTATAACATTCTCTGTGTATGATTTTATGTTTGAACATTTTTCTGACTAAATTTCATGGCTTCCATCAGGAGGAGGTTCTGGGAATAAACATTCCTTTGTTCTACTTGACATCTAAAAATGCTCTGAGTCCATAGCTTAGGCATAGGCCCATTCTTGCTCATCTTTAGTCTCCTCTGTTGGGTTTTTCAGCCAGTTCTCCTAGTCCTATTATTACCTTGATTTTGTTGCTGTTGTCATTGTTATTTCTTTTTCTTGCTCTCTGGGCCAGTCCTTGCCTAGACCTTTAATGATTGGAGAGTCCAATCACCATATCCAGATAGCATCTGACATGGATTTTAACACCATCTGAGACATGAGAAAAGCATGGAAAACACAGTTTAAATGTCCAAATCATTACATTTCCAGGAAATTCTCATGTGTATGGAAACAGACTCTTGGAGATTGGTTGTTGGGCACCTTGACTCTTTCTTTCTCATTAATTGCCTTATTTTTTTCTCCTTCTAGTTGAGATTCTGGTCTCTTTTGACACATGGAACATCAAGCTTGGAAAGCTTATTTCAGAAAGGAAACATTTGCTCAGATCTGCCAAATCCTAGTTGTCCAATACTTTTGGATATGCTTTGGCTTTCTCTAGGCATTATTCATAACAATCCCTTTGTTTGGAGAAATTTTTTAATTTTTTAAGGCTTTTACTTGAAAACCCTGTCATGATAACTCTGTCAGGTAGTTATCAGATGAGATGATACATATGAAAACACCTTGTCATGGGACAGGTGTAAGATGGGTAGGTGAGAGAGCATCCTTTTACAAGTGGTTGTATGAAAGCATAGACTAATTTGATGTGAGTTGGTTTAGCACAGAGGTTAAACCCTGGAGCTTTGGAAATAGGCAGAAGGAGGGGTGAGTACCATTTTAACTATGATATATTGGGTACAATGCTCAAACTCTTTGGGCCTCTGTTTCCTTACATGTAAATGAAGTAGTGACAGTTATATCAGGGATGATAGGAAAACGAAAAAGGATTGTCAATACAGAACATATAGCAGAATGCCTGGTACACTGTGGTGCTTAGTATCTGATAGGTGCCATCGTTTTGGAAAGATAACATAGAGATGGCCATTCCACCTCCATGATGGAATTTTTGCATCTACTCCTAACTGTAAGTTACTAGACTATCCTAAAACAGCAACAAAACAAAAAAAGTTTGATATGGAAGGAAAATTAAGGTCCTCTATCCCATTCCAACTCCAGAGGGACAGGTAACATTGAAAGTTTTGTAGTCCAGAGAGAGGAAATAGTTTTCTTAAGGCACACAGCTATTTAGTAGACAGAAACAGGGTACTTAGCTAGTGGTTTCCCATGACACAGGACTTTAAAGGCTAAAACCAGCACAATCCTAGGCCAAGTGAAATGGGCTAGTCAATATAGGCAGCAACAAGACAAAATCTGGCCCCAATTCCTAGCCAGACCAGTAGTAGCCTTTTCACTTATGAAACAGATGTTTTGAACCAAACCAATATTTTCTCAGTGCTTACCACCTGGGTGCAGAAAAGGCTCTCTCACTGATACAGCTGGTGCTTCACAGTGCTCTGCCACCTTTTCTACAGCCCACCACTTCAGCTCATTCCTAAGTTTACAGTCATGGGAGAATCTTTGGGCTGCATTGGGGCAGTTCACAGCCCAGAACTGGAGGACAAGGGCTGGGTGGGTGATAATCCATTACCTATGTTCTGGCCATCCAGGATGCATGGAGGTGAGGAAGAATAAGAAATGTGTGTGGGAGCCTGGGCTGATCATATAGAGAATGACAAGTGACATTAGGTCGAAAATAAAGTTGGAAGGTGGAAGAGAAAAGGAGTGAGGAGTTGAGATTAGCAGCATGAAGCTCTGTTGACACTATGTCACACTTTCTGTCTGAAGACAAGGAACTTATCTCCAGAATGTACAAAGGATTCCTGTAAGCCAATGAGGAAAAGACAATCATGAGAAAAAATAGGCAGAAGCCTTCTCAGAACATATCAGTAACATATGAAAAAGGTGCAACGGTTAGGTAATCAGAAAAATACAAATTAGCACCATATACACTCACCAAAGTGGCTAAAATCAAACATCAGCTATTGTGTAGAATGTTGAGCATCTGGAACTCTCATATGGGGACTGGCCTTTGACCATCAAAATGAGAAGCTCACAATCATGGGTTTTATTTTCTGGGAGTAAATTAATTCAACAGTCCCATGTAAAGATGTGAGGAGAAAAGAGAGAAAGGAAGTGAACAAGAGAGAACCAGATACCCAGGTGTATCACTTTGAAAAATTATAGGGCAATATCTTCCAAATCTGACTGTCCACATATACCTCATGGATTGGGTGTGTACCCAAATAGCATTGTACAGAAATGCACACCAAGACAGAAAAATGTCCATAGAAACTTTACCTATAAAATCCCCAACCTGAAAGTAACACATATGTCTACCAATGACATGAATAAATAATCATGATACATAACACAATGGAATGTTATATAGCAGTGAAATGGATGAAATTGCCACGTCCAACAACATGGATTAGACACAGAGAGGTATATATGACATCTGTGATTCCATTCACATCAAGTTCCAAACTGGGCAAAACTAACCTGCAGTTTTAGAAATGAGGCTAACGCTACCTTGAGATTTGGTGACTCGGGAGAATGTGTGGGACTCCTTGACATGTTGACCTGACTGATGGTTCCATGAGTGACTTCACCTTGTCAAAATTTATTGAGATAATCCCTTACAGTTTGAATAATATCTTTCCTCCATGGCCTAAGTCACTGTTGCAGTTGTGAGCAAATAGTCAGTGCCTTGATTTTTCCAGAACACTCCCCTGCTATCCTTGCAAAAGTTAGGGACCCATACCTTCCCTTGGGTTCTAGCTCACAAGTCAGCTCCTTCTGCTCCAGCCACAGGAGGGAAAATTCCACATGCAATTGGCCCCTTGCGGTCCTAGCACGTACTTCCTGTCTACAGAAATAAACATGTTTTCTGTTTGTTCTGGGCCCCAAACCATACCCAGTCACCTGTTCTAGACCTTTAACAAATTGACTCCTGCCAATCTCCTCTCTTCCTCCAGCCATCCCACTTCATTTTCAGACCACTTAGCCCATTTTTTCCCTTTTTTGTCCTTGGTTTTCAAGACATCCCATTTGGGCTGAGCCCTATTCGATGACAAGTTGTCAGAACAGCTCAGACCTCAGTTCTGTTGTGTGATTTAAGCAAAAAAAAAAATTGACTGGGGAAATTAGATGGAGGTGATTGCAGCTAAAGTGCCTTTTATTGAAGCTTTTGGAAAACGTAAATGTCATCAGTCTTGTCAAAGCCAGACACAGGAGAAAATAACAGGACTAGAGGCAGGCCAGGATACATGCTGGGACTGTACTAACTTAGAATTAGCTTTCCTATTTGTTATTATTTTTTCCTTGTACGTAGTGGGCTGGAAGGGAGAGGAGAGAAGAAGACAGATAGGAGGGGAGTATGGGGCATGGTGGGAACCTGGATGAAAAATGCTAAGCCTGAGCGGTGGTATTTATTATTTTTTAATACCTCTAGGGTGTTGACTATATCCCCATGACTTCTGAGCAACTGAGATGAGAGGAGCTACGGATTGAAGCTTCATCCTTGTCTGGGAATGGGAGTGGAGGACAGTGGACCCGGCTGGGCTGGCAAAGGAGGTGGGATGCTCAGGCCTCTGTGCTGTCATCACAGCTGCTGAGCTTTGGCTATCTCATTCAGGGTGCCCTCGCTCATGACACAGGAGAAGCATGCCTGCATGCAAAAGATTTACTCATCATTCAAAGACCTCCTGAGAACCTACCACATGTGAGACTCTGGATGGAACAAAGAAGACACAGAATAGTTTTGTCCTTAGAAGAGCATGTGTCTAAGAATCTTGTTATGGTTTGGATATGAAGTGTCCTCCAAAAGGTTCATGTATTGAAGGCTTGGTTCAGAGCCTCAATGCTCAGAGGTGGGGCTTTTGGGAAGTGACTGGGTGATAAGAGCTCTGACCTAATCTATAAAGGATTCATAGTTTATTGGCATTATTGGGAGGTGGTGGAAACTAAGAGGTGGGGCCTAACTGGAGGAAGTGGGTCACTGCGGTTATGCTCTTGAAGGGTATACCTGGTTCCTGGTCTTCTGCACTCTACCTCTGCTTCCTGACGACCATGAGATTAAGATGCCTCCTGTACTATATTCTCCTGCTCCCCTGATAATCTTCCTCAGCACATACCCACAGTAATGGAGTCAGCAGACCATGGACTGAAAACCCTGAAACCATGAACCAAAATAAACCTTTTCTCCTGTAACTTGTTTCTCTCAGATATTTTGTCAGAGTAACAAATAGCTAACACAAATTTAGAATTGTGATTCTGAGGAAGGGTTGGTGGTAGCGACGGATCTGTAGCTGGAGGAAATTCATAGTGCAAATCAGTTAAAACTTGGGTCAGGAATCAACAGATTAGTGGAAGATGAGAAAGAATAAGAGAGAGGTGAATTACTTAACCAGAAATCCAGGTAAAGGCTGAGGTTGTAGCATACCAGACAAGACTCAGAGAGATGGTCTGGATGAAAATGTGTGGCCCAGCAATGGTCATGGCTGGGGAGGGCTGGCAGGAGGCAACAAGTAACCACACACAAAGAGAGGTGAGAGGTCAGGGAAGAGAATGTAGCTCCTCCATTCTGGGCCAGGGTGTGCTCAACGCAATCAGGTAAAAGTCAATCCAGGGTATGAAGAACAAAAAAACTTTAAGGAACATAAGCTGGACCCAGTGTTAGAGGAGTAGAAGGATCAGGGTTGGAGTGGAGGTCTAGGAGCAAGGTTATCCCCTAAGATCTCTGAGCCTATGACTGCAGGGTCCTAAAATTTCACCTGTCTCAGGACAATACTAATTCTTTGTTCTACAAGTGGATAAGATTGTATTTGGGAGTTGAGTACAGCTCCTAAGGTTGGCAGAATGTAGAGAGCCAAAGAGCTCCTTGTGTAAGACTGCACCTTGCCAGCCCACTGCATCTAGGATCTGGTTTACAGGTCAGACAATGAAGAGCTTAAGGCTAAAGTCTTCTGAATGTTTTGTGAAAGAGATGGGGCTCACATTCAAGTTCCCATCTCTTGTCCAGTACTCAAGGATTGAGACCAGTCAGATGGTAAAACAAAATGAGTGTCCTTAGTCTGAAAGCCCCAAATCAAAATGCTACAGAAGCTGACCTTTTGAGTTCTTACATGACACTGCAAGAAGAAAATTCTATCCTCGACCTCATGTGATGACTCACTGTCAAAATACAGGCACACAAAAAATCCTGTATACAACTACCTTCAAGCTATTGCATGTAATAAGGTATATATAAGACATAAGTGAATTTTGTGCTCAGGTTTGAGTCCCAGCCCTAAGGTATCTCATTATATGTGTGCAAATATTTCAAAATTTGAAACAATTTGGTCCCAAATATTTCAGGTAAGGATACTCACCTGTACCTGGAAGCACCTTCAACATTTCACAGAAACATTAAATTGTACTCACTAAATTGCCTTTTGAGGAATAACTCCCCTCATTTGTGAATTGAGACTTTGAATTAAACACTTTTTAGGATCATTTCCCTATCCCATCTTTTGTAATATGTCACCATTGCTTGGCATTGATATACTTGAGTATGTCACTAATGATCCTTTGTCATTTCTAGTTTAATATCTACTTTTCCAGATCTCTGAAGGCAGGGAGTTTGTCTCTCTTTTTCATAGCATGTATATGACAGAGAAACTGTCATAAGGGGGCAGTCGATACTTATTTATTGAATGAATGAATGAAGAATAGCTACTATTCTTTGATACCTATCCATAGGTTTGTGACATCAAGAGAGAAAAAATGCCCTTCCTACTCCCACCCTGCCATTTATTCTTCTTTGATGCACTGTAGTATCTGAACTATCATTCTTGGGGGAGATGATGTTTAAAGGATTTTAAACCTCATTTTAAGCCTGGTAAATCTAGAGGCAGATAACCCATGGCCCCAGTTAGACGGCCAGAGGGTAATAGGCTTCAGAAAGATAGCACATGTGACTTATATTCCCTTCCAACAGCAGGGGGAGGACAGTGCCCTTGATCCAGCATCAGGCACAAAGTCCCTGGAAGTGAAGACAGCACCACCCATGGCCCTGTATACTTCCCTGAACTGATCTACCAGCCATCTCAGGAAATCAGCCTCACTCCTGACTGGATTCCAGTGCTGTCATAGAGTCTTATCCTTCTTAGAATGCAAGTCAAAGCAAATTCTCAGACTTTTCCTTTGGGTGGGCCCAAGTTTCTGCCTTGGGGAAACCTAAGGGCCTGAGTTCAGTGACTGGGTGGTCCCTCTGCTTCCCAGGAGTTCTGGTCCCTGCTCTCCCCTGGGGAAAGCATTCAGTTCTTCTTTCCTTTTTAATTTTCATCAACAATGGCAGAACTATGATAAGGTAGGGAGCCCTGGGCTACTGGCCTCCATGTTGGCTACCTGGCAAATGCTGCCAGCAACTTCTCTGGGTGCAGTTAATTACCTTTCCCTGCATTGAAGAGAGGAAGGTTAATCAAGACCAAGAAAGCAGGGGGAAGGGGCAGGGAGGCCTCTGTCAAGCCCTTTTAACTGAAAAATAAAACAGGAAAGAAATCTTAAGGCTCTAATGGATTTTGGAGAGTTCTCCAGTCCATCTCCACAGGCAGTACCTGCAGTCATTGCATTCTGTGATTTTGTGATCTGCAGATGGCTGAGTGGCTGGGACAGAAGGGCAGGGTGAGCCCCGTGATTTCTGTCTTCTTGCTTTGTTTCCTGACTTCTCACTTCCCACTCCCATCTGACTTCTCATGGGTACCCTGTCTGATCATTTCTTTCAATGATTATCTCCACTCCCAGTCATGCACCAACTCCAGCTCCTTTGCTTCTATCTCATTTCCGGTCAGTAAGCTCTTTCCTTCTGGCTCATTCAACCTCCGTTCTTTATACTTTGTACATTTGCTTCCCATTTGATAAGCTCATGCTTTCCTTGGGAAGCCATCTCCCTAATACCCAGACTGCCCGTGCCCTCGAAATAGAATAACAAATTGTGATGAGTTCCTATGAGATGCATTTTCTCATCACTGTGACTCAAAGCCAGTTGTATTAGTTTCATTCTCCAGATGAACAAACTGAGAAGGAGGTAGTAGCTTTTTAAAGTCAAACTACATGTAAACAGCAGTCTGGGTTCTACATCAAGAAATTGCAAGTCCAAGTTCAATGCCTTTACCATTACATAACAGCTGCCAAGGGCCAGGGAGCTAATATGGCCAGGACAGTCATGAACTTTCACTTTGAAACAAAATGTCATAGATTGTGCCCCTAGTGGCAATTTCCATCTGTGATGTATTATCAGGAATTTTTTGCTAGGAAGCTGCTTTCTTTTTTGTCCATTGGCCATTCTCCTTGGACAGAGGCAATAGGAGGGGCTGTGAGGAGCAGGCGCTCCCGCTACCCTACTTTGTCTTGGCACAGTGAAGAGGAGTGTTCTCAGAAAGGAGAGGGGAGATGACCTGGCCAGCAGGCACCTCAATTAGCAGATGCATTTTGGAGGGTGAATTCATTACTGCAGATTAATTGGAAACTAGGAGTGAGGCTGGATAGAATGGCTTAATTGCACAATTAGAAAAGCCAACCTCCTGGCCTCCAAGATGCAGGAAGCTCCTGAGGCTGCAGTCTACAACTCTCTCTTCTCTTTCCATAATCTTCTCTTGATTTCATGAACTTGAAGTTTTGCAAGCCCAGCAGAAAGGCAGTTGCTTTAATGTCTTTCTTCTCTTGCATTTGGCTATTTAAATCAGGCCCCCTTGAAAGCCAGCTCTGTTTGAGCCCAGTTTTCATTGCAGAGAGCCATTTAATATGGCCTCGGTGTTTGCATTGTGTTGAGCACTTTCATTAAGGACTTGTTTAGTCACAGGCACCCGGTCCCACAGAAGCATGATTTGGCCCACCTTCAGCATAGAATCTGGGGTGTGAAGGTCAAATGTTCACACCAGAAAGAGCAAGGACACTGGAACCAGACCAACTCAGGTGTAAATCTCAGCTCTGTTGCCCACAAGATGTGAGATCTTGCTTCCTGGAGCATTCATTCTAAATTACAAATGGAAAAAATAATATGTACCTTTAGGATTGTGAAGAAGGAATGAGACAACAGATGTGAATTGCTTCCTCCTCCAATTGGCATGCAATAAATTTCAGCTAATACTCCTTCTTTTCTTCTTGCTCTTTGGGGCCAAACTGGATTCACAAACTCATTTGACTGATATCTTCCAGCTGCAGTGATTCTCCTCCTCTTCTCTCTTCCTTCCTTCCTGCTTTTTCCTGTCACACTTCAAATGCCTTCCAAACCTGGTGGTCAACTTGTGACAGCTTGATTCCACCACTTTGTTATTTGTGGTTAACTTTACCCAGCAATTTAAGACATAGATTGATTTGCAAGTGGCAGTATAGTTTCAGGGTCCTGTGGCCTCAATGTGACAGAAGTGTACATTTCACATCATTCTAGGTGCTAATTATTAATTTTCAAGAACTATATCACATCCTTTTTACCACATTTTGTGAGGCATAAATTAATTTAAGTAATGCTTAATCTTCTGCAGTATCTGAACCTGGAGACTTGAAACAATACACCTTTAATTCTCAAAGGAGAGAATTGTATAGAGAGGAACCTCTCAAAAAGGTTCACCACATCAGTGATGTGGGCACGTGCTTCCAAGGTGGAACTGGGCTTGGGAAAAAGCTTGTAGAAAAGTGAAGCAAGACAGGGGTGTTTCTACAAGTTTAAATTTTGTTTGTTTGTTTGTAGACTAGATGAGGCATCTGTTCTTTTCACATTCTTATTCCTTTGACCAGAACTCAGTCATTTGGCCATCCCAAACCACAAGGGAGGCTGGGAAATGTAGTCCAACCCCATTCCCAGAAAGCAAATGAAATGAGTTTGGTGAACAGTTAGATAAGTCTTTGCCAAAGGTAGTATTGCCATCCTCACTTTGCAGATGTGAAGAAGAGCTGGCACACAAAGCAAACGGAAGAGCCAGTTTCTGAATTCAGACTTCTGCTTCATTTCTCTTTCATCTTCCAAGGATTTTGTCTTTGAATTTCCAAGTACATATCAGTAACACATAATTTTTTGTTGTTGTTTTGAGACAGATATTCACTATGTAGCCCAGACTGGCCTCATACTCTTGATCCTCATGCCTCAGCCTCCTGATTGTTGGGACTATAGGCCTGTACCATCATGCCCAGCTAGAAATATATATTTTTATTGAATAAAAAAACCAAATTCAGTCAGACACTAGCGGCTCATCCCTGTAATCTTAGCTATTTGGGAGGCTGTGATTGGGAAGATTGTGGTTTGAAGCCAGCCCTGGCCAAAAGTGGGACCCCATCTCAAAACACAAAAAAGGGCTGGTGGAGTGGTTCAAATGGTAGAGTACCTATTTTGCAAGTGCAAAGCCCTGAGTTCAAACCCCAGTTCCACCAAAAAAAAAAAAAATCAAATTCAGACAAAATTTGAACCAAAAAAGGATAATTATAGCAATTCTTCTCAAAATCAATTATGTATTAGTAGACCAGGTAATATAAGACTATAGACAAATATGGCATAGTGGAACCACTGACTTTTGTTTAATAGTTATATAATTTAGAATATTTCTCTGTTGAAACAAAACTGGATAATTATGCAGTAGAATGCAAAATTTGAATGAATTGTAAAGATAAAAAAGTGGACTTCAGATAAAAAAAGACTTGCTTGTAGTCACTGCCATGGGTTGGATGCCTATGGGTTCAAGGTCATTCTTCTTAGCTTTACTAAGAGAAGTTTGGGTTTGGCATTTTCAATGGAAAAATTATGTGATACATTTATTTGTAATTTCTGACTAAGTTCCTACAATTATTCTAAATAACAGCTATAATAGCTACAATAACAATGATTACAGTAATAATGACGCATTTGGAACTCACCTCATATTTTACTTAGGTTGTTCATATTCTATCAATATCTGGAGCTCATCTTAGAGAGCTTGAGACTCTAAAATCTCTCTCTTTTTTTTTTTTTTTTTGGTGGTATTGGGGCTTGAACTCAAGGCTGCTAGGCAGACATTCTGCTTGAGCCACACCACCAGCTCTTTTTTGCTTTAGTTTTTTTTCAGGTAGAGTTTGGCATTTTTTGCCCTAGGCTGGTCTCAGCTGTGATCCTTTTACCTATGCTTCCCACATAACTGGGACTGTCAGCACAGGCTACCACATTAGACTTATTGATTAAGATTGGATCTTGCTGACTTTTTGTCTGGGCTGGCCTCGACCCGTGATCCTCCTGATCTCTGCCTCACAAGTAGCTGGGATGACAAGTGTGAGTCTCCACACCTGGCCTCTAAAATCCTTTAAAGCATATGTCAACTGACTGTTTACTTCTTCCTACAGGGATTGTCTTACCATCCTTTTTCTAAACAAGAAATATCCCTTCTTATGTCTTTAGTTTGGAGCTACTGTCAGCTTGCTCTTAGCTAAAAGTCTCTTTGTCCACTGGGAACAATAAAAACCTCAAATGCTTTTCTTACCAAATCAAGAGAACATCATTCCAAGTCCTCTGTTTTCTCTATTGAGTTAACCGATTTACTCTGCATGTAATGACTGGGGCTAATTAATAGTTTTCCCACATCTGGTTCCCTCCAGAAACATTTAACAATCGCCTTCTAGTAGGAGCTGCCCTAGAATCAGAGTTCAGCCCAGCAATATGTCCTTACAATTGAGCTGAGCATTTTCGTCATGCCTGGCTTCATGAGGAAAGGTGGGCATGGCTTGCTGTTGTTGTGGACCGCACAAATACAATATGATGGGAAAGTCTCTTCCTTTATTTTTATCTCTTTATTTCTTTGATTCCATTGTTGGTTTTCCTTTACTCTTAAGTACCCTCACTTCTATTTCCAGAAAATTTTGAAAAATTTGAAAATTTTTGCCTATTTTAAAATTCTCTCTAAACCTTATTGTTAGTACATCATTTACTTTCAACATTAGGGTTTATTTAGTTTTTATATTACCTTTTCTACTTTTAGGTGTGTTTAATTGTTCCTTTTCTTTATTTTTATTAGCATATATTCATTGTATAGGGAGAGTTCATTGTGACAGTTTTGAATAGCCTTACATTGTACCTTGATAGATCACCCTCACCATCTTCCCGCTGCAACCCCTCCCCACCCCACCGAAAGCATTGCAAGAGATTTCATTGTTCAATTGCAAGTGCATGTATGTGAAGTCTATCAATCAAACTTCCTCACCTTCATCTCCTCCTTCACCCTCCTGCTTCTCAACAGTACTTCCCTCCAAGTACTGTACCTATTTCACAGTCTGTCTTTCATTTTTAATTCCAAAGTCAGTGTTCAGAGGGGTTTCTTTGTGAGTATACTTTACTTTGGTCAGTTCAACCCGCTTTATTATTCTATATTTAGTTTTTTTAAACAGTGTAATGATTGCTCACAAAACCACCAATGTAAATATAAGCTCAATCTTTGATAACAGCCCATGTTTGTCACGATTTTGCCATCCCTTCACATCCCTTCTGCCTGCCCCAATTTGAGCCAAATCTATCCTCAATCCTGTATTCCTCACATTCTTTTGAAGATTGTTTCATTTCACCTCTATGTAGAGCTATTTTGATTTTATTTATATTCGACTTTATAAAAATGATATCAAGATCTGTGGAATGTTCTGGGGTATTGTTATAGTTTAGATTTCAAGTGTTGGCTTTCTTCCCAATGCAGCAGTATTCACTGGTGGGACTTTTGGAAGGTGATTCAGTCACCTGATGTGGTCAGAGGGATCTGACCATAAATAGGTTAGTCCAGTGATGGAGTCATAATTTCATGACACTATTGGGAGTTGGTGGAAATGTTGGGAAATGGGGCCTAGTTGGAGCAAGCAGGTTGCTAATGGTGTGCCCTCAAAGGGTATATCTTGTTTCTGGCCACTTCCTCCCTCTTCTCTCCCTCCATTTCTCTCTCTCTCTTCCTGGCCACTATCAGGCGGGCATCTTTCTTCTGCAACACCCTGCTACCATGATGTTTCTTCCTTACTATAAACCTCAAAGCAACAGAGTCTCTGAAGATGCTAGGTGCAAGTAGCTCCTTGGGAGGCTGAGATTGGATCATGATTCAAGGCCAGCCTGGGCAAATAGTTTGTGAGACTTCATCTCCAAAAATAACCAGAGCAAAGTGGACTAGAGGTGTTGTTCAAGTGGTAGAGTGCCTGCTTTGCAAGTGGGAAGCCCTAAGTTCAAACTGCAGTTCCATCAACAAAGCAAAACAACAAAACAAACCCACTTTTGAAACCATGAACCAAAATAAGCCTTTCTTCCTTTAAGGTGTTTATCTCAAGTATTTTGCCACAGTGTGCTAGAGTTAACTAATACAGTTAGTTTTCCACCTAACATTAAGTTACTAAAATTTATTCATATTACTACAAGTTAATACAGTTTGTTTACTTTGTCTGCTTATAATATTCTATCATGTGAGCATTCCGTACTGGCTTATCCATTCTCCCACTGATGAGTGCTTGAGTAGTTTTCACTTTTTTTCCTAATGCTGAATGGTAACAGTATGAATGTTCATATACATATATGTATGCATATGTGTGTGTGTGTGTGTATTTCCTGTTATACATGCTCAATGTTTTCTTTCTGTATATATGGAGTGGAATTGGTGGTATATAAATGACTAAATTTAGGAAACACCACCAAATTATTATTCAAAGTAGTTGTACCAATTTATTGCAACAATTCCAGGAGTAATATGATCCTGCAGATTCATGTCTTTTCCAATACTTGATTTTGCCAGATTTTAAATGTTTGCAGTTAGTTAGCTATGAAATGGTATTGTACTTTGTTCTTTATTTTCGTGCCTATGATTAAAGACATCTTATGTTTCTTGTCCATGCATTTTTCTGTGAAATATCTGTTTGTGTATTGTCTAATGGGTTGTTTATGTTTTTTATATTGATTTAAAAGAGTCTTTTTATTTTCTTATGTAATCATTGGTGGGAGTTGAGTATTTATTATAAATATCTTCTTTCAATTTCTATCTTTTGTTTTTACTTTCCTTAGAGTACATTTTGAGCAATAGTTTATAAGAAGACTATTTTGTTCATTTTGTGTTATAGTCTGTCAGTCTCTCCATTGATTTAATTATTTGAAACATCTAATAACGTTTTAAAACTGTCTTTGTAGTCTTGCCTGGCTTTTATAAAGTACATTTTTCAAGCATTCTCTAATACTGTTATAAATTGTGTCCTATAAAAAAAGACACCATGTGTATAGCTGTTCTCTGATGTATTATAGGCTGATGTTATACCCAGCTAACTTGCTAAATTCTCCTATTCTAGTAATTTATTTGTAGATTTTTCTAGGCTATCTACTTAAAGATTTGTCATCTGCAAATTCTAATGAGTATAATTTCTTTGTTTAGTTTGTTTTACTAGCTGGAGATCTGGGATATAAGTTGTCATTGTAATTATTCTGCAATTACAAAAGGCTCATACCTTCACTAGATTTTAAGTCATCCTTCATAAGGATGAAGGATGGAAAGTTCTTGCTTATTACTGACTTAAAGAGAAATTGTTAATAACGAGTGTTGAATTGCATTAAATTTGTTACCTATATTTACTGATAAAAACATTTTCTTCTATTAACCTCTTAATATAGTAAGGTATGATTTTTGATTTTTAAAGTATTAAAATTTTTTTGCATACCTGAGATAAATCAATTTGGTTCAGGTATATTTCACCCATGCACAGGAAATCAATGTGAGTCAATGCCCTGTATAGCTATCCTTATCTCAACCAGCAAAACCCCTTGTTCCTTCCTATTATTGCTTATACTCTCTCTACAACAAAATTAGAGATAAGGAAGGGCAAAATAGTTTCTGCTGGGTATTGAGGGGGGGAGCGGGAGGGGGTGGAGTGGGTGGTAAGGGAGGGGGTGGGGGCAGGGGGGAGAAATAAACCAAGCCTTGTATGCACATATGAATAATAAAAGAAAAATGAAAAAAAAAATAAAATGTATTTATTACATTTTAAATAAGTTAGATTTGCTAATATTTTAAAGAATAGTCGCCTTCATATTCAAACTATAATGCCATGCATGTTTCTTTTCATGCAAAATCTTTATGTATTTTTACTGTTAAGACTTTGCTGACCTCATAAATAAATTAGGCAGAATGTCCCCTTTTCTGGTTTTTGGAAGTGTTTGCATAATATTTGGACAGTCCATTACTTAAAAGTTTGGAAAAAAATCGTCTATAAAACCAGATCAGGTATGTTATTTGTGGAAGACATTAAGGTAAAACTTTTTATAAAACTAATATTTTTATTTCTCCTTTAGCTCTAGTAAGTTTTATTTTTCTAAGATTTTATCTACTTCAAGTTTTCAAAATTATTAATGAATATTTGTTGACAGCATTATTTTATTATCATTTAAAACTTTTCCTACTTTTTATTGTGGTAATACATGAAACATAAAATTTACCTTCTTAAACATTTTTAGGTATTCAGCTCAGTGGAGTTAAATGCAATCCTAATATTTTATAAGCATCCACCTCCATAGTTGTCATCATCTTCTAAAACCGAAGCACTGTAAACATTAAACAGTAACTTCCCAGCCTATCCCTCAGCAACCATAAACCCTCATTATACTTTTTGTCTCTGATTTTGACTATTCTAAATACCTCATATAAGTGAAGTTATATAGTATTTGCCTTTTTGTGACTGATGTATTTCATGTCACACAGTGTTGTCACGGTTCATCCATGTTGTAACATATATGTCAGAATTTCGTTCTTTTTTTCAGACTGAATAATATTCCACTGTTCGTGTACATCACATTTTGTGTTGACACTTGTGTTGTCTCTCTGTTTTAGCTATCGTGACTAATACTGCTATGACCCTGAGTACATAGTGATGCCCTAAGTACATCACTAAGTTTTTTATATGAAGTTATAGATTTCCCCCTTTTAAACTCATAATATTTTTTCATTTCTTTTTCTTCTTCTCTATTAGTAGTCAGAGGTTTCTTAAATTTTGATTTTGTTGCTGTATTATATCTTTGTTAATTCCTACTCACATTTTTATTTTGTTTTATCTTCTATTTTTATTAATTTTTATTTACCTTTTTGTTCACTAAGATAAAGAAGCCCAGAGATAACATTATATTCAAACTAATAAGCACAGTGAAGTTGGAGAATAAAAATCAATGCACAAAAATCAGTAGCATATCTTTATATTAGCAATGTAATTTCTAAAACTTAAATCAAGAAATCTCATTTACAATAGGTACAAAAAACCCACAAAGCACTTTGGAATACCTTTAAGAAAGGAAGTAAAGGAGTCATATAGTTAAAATTATAAAATGTTAGTGAAAGAAATTGGGGAAGACAAATAACTATTATCTGTGTACAAGGGTTGGAAGAATTAATATTATTAAATATTATATTAAAATGTCAATACTGCACAAAGCAATCTATAGATTCAATGCAATTCGTATCAAAATTTTAATGTCATTTTTTTCATACAATTAGATAAAAGAACCTTAAAATTCATATGGAGCCACACAGAATAGCTGAGTAGTCAAGGAAACCATATGCAAAAAAAGGAGGAATTGCACTAATTACAAACTATACTAAAAATTTAAACAGCATAGTACTAGTATAAAAACAGATTAATTGACCAATGGAATGGAATAGAAAGCCCAGAAATGAAACCATGCATTTATGGTCAATTGTTTTTTGAGAAACGTGTCAAGAATACCCAAGAGGAAAATGGCTGTCTTTTTAATAAATGGTGCTAAGAAAACCATCTATAAATGGAAGCATAAAATTGTACACTAATCTTACACAATATACAAAAATTAACTCCTAATGGCTTAAAGACTTACACATGAGACCTAAAACTACACAACTTCTAGATGCAAACATAGCAGCATTAGTATTTTTAGATTTGACCCAAAAAGTGAAGGCAACAAAAGTAAAAATAGATAAGTGGGTTACATCAAAATAAAAAGCTTCAGAGGCACCTGCACATCCATGTTTATTGCGGCACTATTCACAATAGCCAAGTTATGGAAACAGCCAAGATGCCCCAGCACTGACGAATGGATTAAGAAAATGTGGTATCTATACACAATGGAATTTTATGCAGCCATGAAGAAGAACGAAATGTTATCATTCGCTGGTAAATGGATGGAATTGGAGAACATCATTCTGAGTGAGGTTAGCCTGGCCCAAAAGACCAAAAATCGTATGTTCTCCCTCATATGTGGCCATTAGATCAAGGGCAAACACAACAAGGGGATTGGACTATGAGCACATGATAAAAGCGAGAGCACACAAGGGAGGTGTGAGGATAGGTAAGACACCTAAAAAACTAGCTAGCATTTGTTGCCCTTAACACAGAGAAACTAAAGCAGATACCTTAAAGCAACTGAGGCCAATAGGAAAAGGGGAACAGGTACTAGAGAAAAGGTTAGCTCAAAAAGAATTAACCTAGAAGGTAACACCCACGCACAGGAAATCAATGTGAGTCAATGCCCTGTATAGCTATCCTTATCTCAACCAGAAAAACCCTTGTTCCTTCCTATTATTGCTTATACTCTCTCTACAACAAAATTAGAAATAAGGGCAAAATAGTTTCTGCTGGGTATTGTGGGGGGGGAGAGGGAGGGGGCGGAGTGGGTGGTAAGGGAGGGGGTGGGGGCAGGGGGAGAAATGAACCAAGCCTTGTATGCACATATGAATAATAAAAGAAAAATGAAAATAAAATAAAATAAAATAAAAAGCTTCTATGTAAGAAAAGAATCAATGAAGAAAAGAGAAAACATATGGAGTGGAAAATATTTACAAGCCATACACTTGATAAGGAGTTAGTATCCAAAATATGCAAGGAATTCAAATAACACACAATCTGGTGAAAAAATAGGCATCTCTCAAAAGAAGATGAACAAATGACCAACAGATACACGAAAAAACTGCACAACATCTTCAATGGCCAAGGCAGTGAAAATTAAATCCACAGTGAAATCTCACACCTGTCAGAATGACTGCTATGAAGAAGGTAAAATACAAGTGTTGGCGAGGATATAGAGGTAAGGGAGTGCTTATGCAATGTTGGTGAGAATGTCATCACCACTACAGTCATTACGGAAAACAGTACAGAGCTTCTTCCAAAAATTAAAAAATAGAATTATGTTTTCTAGCAATCCCACTAATGGTCATCTATCCAAAAGATTTGAACTCGGTACCTAATAGAGATACCTGTACTAGGTGTATTGCAGCATTATTCTCAATAGCCCAAATAGGAGATCAACCAAAGTGTTCACCATCAGATGAAAGGATGGAGAGAAATATATATATATGCACACACAATAAAATATACTCAGTCTTAAAAAAGAGCATGTATCATTTGTGGCAGCATGGTTGGACTTGTAGAACGTTATGGTACGTGAAATAAGCCAAGCACAGAAAGAGAAATACTGCATATTCTCAGTAATGCGTGGAATCTGGAAAAATCTAGAACAATCAAACCCCAAGAGGCAAAGAGTCGATGTGGTTAGCAGAGGCTGAGTGGGTCGAATTGTGGAGATGAAGGTCAAAGGGTACAAAGCTTCAATTAGACAGGAAGAATTAAATTTTGGTTTTCCTTTGAGATATATTGTGTGCTTGGTGAATGGTGAGCAGTATTGCACATTTCAGAATGTCTAAGCAAATTTCAAATGTTCTCACCACAAAACATCATAAACACTTGAGGTGATGGATGTGCTAATCAGATTAATTTAATTATTCAACATTGTATGCCTAAATCGTGACACCATTTTAGACCCCACAAATTTATACAACTAAAAATTTTAAGTTAAAATTTAAAAGAAAAAAATGGAAAAAACTTATACTGAAAAATTTTATTATAATTTCTTCCTTAACTTATAAGCTAAGCACAATACATTTTTAAAATTTGAAATTGTAAGAATTAATTTTTGTCATTAGTATGTAACTTAAATTAGCTGTGGTCAGAAACCATGATCTGTATGATAGGTTGAAAATTTTGAAAGATTTTATGTGGGTCCAGTGAGTGATTAAATTTTATAAATATTTCAAATAAACTTGAAAATGCACATTATTTGGCATTGGTACTTTATATGTGCCCATTAAGTCAATTGACTGTGCTGTTCACGTTGTCTTTATCCTTGACAGTTTTTCTCTACCCGACTTAGCAGTACTGAAGAGGGAGTGCTGAAATCTCCTATTGTAATGCTCATTTGTCAGCTTGACTCAGCCATTCTATCATTTTTCCTTTGCATATTTTGAGATTATTTTATTAAATGAATAGGTTTAAAAATTGCTAAACATTTTTGGTGAATTGAAGCTTTGTATCAATAAGAAGTGGGCTCTTTATGCATCACGTTTTTGAGTAGTCTAGTGTAAATCATGTTAAGGTCAATCTCATCCTTTCTTAGGTTAGATTTTGCATGATACCTTTTTATCAATTATTTCTATTTTCAAGCTTTTTTTTGCCTTTAGGATTTCTGATTTAGAAAGCATAGACCAGCTTGGCAACAGTGGCTCACGTCTGTAATCCGCGGTTCTGGGGAGACTGAGATTGGGAGGATCATGGTTCAAGGCTAGCCTGGGGAAATAGTTTGCAAGACCCCATCTCCAAAATATCCAGGGGAAAATGGACTGGAGGTGTGGCTCAAACTGTAGAGCGTTTGCCTTGCAAGTGTGAGGCCCTGAGTTCACACCCCAGTCCCACTAACAACAACAACAACAAAAAAAGAAAGCCTATGACAGAATTTTAAATGTTTCTATTTGCCAATTTTAGTGTAATAATTGTCTAAAATGTATTTTATTTATTTACATAGTTGGGCTTATTTATAATATTTTAATTTGTCTAGTATTTTCGGATTATGAAAACTCCAATTGCCTTAATTCATGCATCTTTTGCAAGATCTCCTGGATTTCTTGCTGTTTACTTAAGCACTTTATTCTAAACTGTGTTTAATGCAGATCTTTCTGTGGCAACTCATTTGAGACTTTGTATACTCAGAACATTGTTACGACTCTCGTATTCCAAAGTATACGAGACCTTTATTGCTGTTCTTTTTTCTGAAAACTTTGAAATCTCTACTCCATTGTCTTCTTGCATTCAGTATTGTTTTTTACAAAAATATGTATTAACCAGATTCTTGTTTATTGAGTGTTATATATTATAAATATTTGCTGCAGTAAAAATTATGTGAATGTGGTCTTTCTTTCAAAAAATCTTATTGAACTATATTCACCATTCAAATTCTCATTTGAACCAATTTTACCATTCTGTTGAATTTACCAATCCATAAATTTGAATTATGATTTCATTATGATTTGAATAAGAGTCATACTTTTAACTTTTTGAAAATGATTCCTTGAACTCCCTTTTAAAGTTATTCAGGCTAATTTTCTATGATTAACATTTCCCTTCAAATTATTCTACTTTTAGTGCACACTCTAGCCCAGCATATATTTTGCTTTTGAAGTGGTTATGCCCCTCTGCCTGCCCACACCTGGCTGTCTTGTGCCCTGTGTGTCTCTGTTGGAGCTCCTAGGGCTGTTGTTAGGAGGGGGCCCCTATCCTAATGGTTTACCATCTTGGGAAAATTCATGGTCAGCTGCAGAACCTCACTATGGCTCTCTGATGCCCCACTGCCCATGGCAGATTTGCTAGAACTGTTACCTGTCCCTTGGTCCTGAGATTCCATTTCTTTGTCATGGCTGTGCTTTGCCTCTACTGATCCTGTTATTCCTGGTGCCCTTGGAGATCCCTGCTGAGTCCAGCTGTCCCCTGGTGGGGCTGCTGTCCCATAACTCTGGCTGCAGGAATGGGGACATGGCTCTCCACTTAATCACATCTCAAAGGTGGTACAGTCTCTGTCTTTAATTTCCCATACCACAAGTGTATCAGGTCTAATGGTCACCCTCAAAGGAAAAAAAAGTCTGATTGGACACTGGGAATATGATCTTATTTGGAGAGTAAATTAAATTAAGGACCTTGAGACAAGATCATCTTAGAAGACCTGGGTAGTCCCCAAATTCAGTGACAAGTGTTTTTATAGGATACAGAAGACAGAGGGCACAGGTGCAGAAGAGAGGGCCCTGTGAAGACACAGACAGATCTAGAGTGGTGTGGCTGCAATCCAAGGAGTGCCTGAAACCAAGCAGAAGCTGAAAGAGGAAGGCTTCTTCCCTGAGTCTTTATAAGAAGCACAGACCTGTCAACACCTTGACTTTATACTTCTGGCCTCCACAATTGTGAAAGAATAAATTCCTCTTGTTTTAAGCTAAGTTTGTGGTCACTTCTTCCAGCAGCCATAGGAAATTAATCCACATAACCAAATCCAGCTGTAACCTTAAGTGTCTTCACTAAAAATTTTCTGGATGGTAAAGGGAAGAATAACAGAGAGAATAATTTAAAAACTTAGCATAGGTCCAGAACCATTCTGACACACTTCCTGTCTGTTGTCATGATTCAACTTCACTGGCACTCCAGAGAGAGGAGGGAGTGCTTTTCCTCACAGCTGTTGAAGCCTGGTTGTTTTGTCCTTCCCTGCCATCCCCCACTCCACACTGACCTTTCTTTTCATGAGAAATCCACCCCCACACCCACATGTTCTAAATGCCAATACTTCCAGTCATCCAGTTATCCAGCTAGTACTGCTATGGTTTGGGTGAGGTTTGAATGTGTCCTCCAAGAGTTCCTGTGTTGGAAGTTTGGTCCCCAGTGTGATGGTGTTGGGAGGTGGTAGAACCTTTAGAAGGTTGGGCCTAATGGAAGGTACTTGGGTCATTGGGGTTGCTGCCCTTGGAAAGGTTTACTAGATTTGTTGAGTACTATAAAAAGAGCAGGACTGATCCCTTTATGGTCTCTAGTTTCCTGAGATTTCTCCCCCTTCCACAAGCTCTTGCCACAATGCATGCATTCACTGTGTTGTGATGTTGCCAAGGGAGGGCTCACCAGATATGAAACTAATGGATCCACCTAATCTTGGTCTTTAAGCCTCCAAGACTGTGAGCTAAATAAACCTCTTACCTTTGTAAGTTACTCAGGTTTGGGTATTTTGTCATGGCAATAGAAAATGGGCTAATTCAGGCACATTTTCCAAAGTCTAGGTTTTTCTGTCGTGAATAAGATATGTGCGCTAACAACAGTGTGGTGCAGGTGAGGTTGTTCCAAGTTGAGGCCACTGCATTTTGTTTTTTCAGGTAAGCCTGGGCTACATATCTAGTTTAAATTCAACCTGGGCTACATATGGAGACATTGGCTTAAAAAAACCAAAACCAACCAAACCAAACCAAAAATTATCAAACAAAAAACAACGCTCCATCTTCAGAGGTTTCAAGGTTTCAGAAATTGATCTGTTACACTGAGTTCATTTTCAATCCCCTGAGCTTGAGTTGTGATAAATTTTAGTAATAATTATATCTACATGAAGTCAGTGCACATGGGTGATGACTGGGGCCTTTTGTTAGGGTAGTGGGAGAATGTTTGGGTCACATGTGAGATTATGAGTGAGATTTTTGTTCTTTATAACATGGTTCTTAATGTTTCTTGCAAGGTGTACAGTTATGTTTTTATAGCAGATAGGGATAGTCATAAAGTTTTGATGCTATAGAAAAAGAAATATATTCCTCTGATTATCTCCTCATCACTTTGGGGGGAAAGGTGCCAGTTGCTAGGAACAAATTTTTCTGCTGAGAGAAACCCTTATAGCTTATGTGCATTTCAAGTATTTGTAGGTCTATTTGGGAAGAAAACTGCATTCCTCTCTTCTTCATGGAGAGGAAAAATTTTCTCTTGTTATTAAAAAATATCAGTCATGAGGTACCAATAAGTTTGGGCAAGGTGAGAGGGGGAGAGATAGAAGGAGAGGGAAAAGAAGGAAATGACAGAGGGAAGGAAAGAGGGAGATAGACAGGAAGAGAATAAATCAGGCCAGGGATGGGAGGAGGATGGGGACTTAAGAAGATTGCAGAGTGGTCCCAGGGACATCAAGGTGACCCTCCCTTAATCAGCTACAACCCCTGCTGGGCCCAGGCAGAGGAAAGCTGCTGGCAGAAACTGTGCAAAGACCACTTAGCAGATTTTGGAGTGTGGGAAGCACTATGTAGTCTGCTCTGTCTTTCTGGAAAGTACTTTCCTTCTCTACCTGCTGCCATTCAACAGGCCTTGTAAGATTCACCCTAACAGGTACCTTTTCTGTAAAATCTTCCTCAGTCACTCTGCTTCATTAGACACCTGGTCTATTAGTTTCTCAAAATGTTGTCAGGGAAACTGAGGCAGGAAGAACATGAATTCAAAGCCACCTTAGGTCACATAGCGAGTTTGAAGCCAGCCTGGGATACATGTAAGACCCTGGTGCAAAATGAATAGTTAAAAAATAAGAAGTAAATAAACAAATAAATAAGTTAGAGGTTGAAATGTCAGTGGTGGCAGCTGGGTCCCTGACTTCTTGGTTGCTAGGTCACTGTCATCCATAGTGGGGATAGCCTGTAAGGAATGATGCCCACAGTGAGGAGGGCTCAGATGGCACGTGTAGGGCCCTCACCTTCTTTTTCCATTCCTGTGGGTGAGAGTGAGGACACTGCATGTCTTCCTGAATTCACATCCTGGGGAGCATGAGTGACCCAAGTTCATCCCTTCCCCTATCTCCACACCCAGTCCAAGCCCTTTTCCTGGGGAGATAAGAATCATTCCTTGTTCCACAGCGCTTTTGTGAGTCCCTTTCTGACCGGCTGTGAAGAGGAATAAAGAGAACCTGAACACTGTGAGGTACTGGCCCACAGCATTGGTTTGTAGCATTACTGTGCACAGTGTATAGGACCTTAAGCTCCCCTTTTTTATTTGTGCTGATTGATGGCTATCACACTGATCTTTCATTCCTTTGCTGATAACAGGAGATAAATAACTTAAACAGGAAACATTTAGAACAGCCCCCCTTCCCTGCAGAGAGTATGTTCCAAAACCCCCAGTGGATGCCTAAAACCACATAGGCACTTTTCAAATAGCAATGATACCTGGTACCAGAGTAAATCTGTCTTCCCAAGTTTTATATCCTGGTGCCTCATCCTTTGCATCACTACTTGGTATATCTTGCATCTAGACTGTCCTCCAAGGCTCATGTTCACCAGCCTGTCATATGACTGGGAAGTGATGGAACTCTATAGATAGGGCCTAATGGCAGGAAGTTAGGTCACTGGAGACATGCCCTTGGAGATGATACTGGAACCCTGGGTCCTTTCTCTCTTTGAAAGGAGAGATCCTGTCTCTCTCTTTGCTTCCTGGCCACACAGAATAGTCCTCCTTTGCCACACATTCCTGTTATAGCCTTAAAACAATGGAGCCAACCACCCATGAACTGAACCTTCTGAAGTCATGAGCCAAATGTAACCTCTCTTCCTTTAAGTTGACTATCTCTGGTATTTTGTTACATTTATGAAAAACTGACTAAAACACTACTTTTGTGTTTTGGGGCCATTATTAAGTAAAATAAAGGTGATTTGAACACAATCACTATGATACCATAGCAGTCGATCTGGTAACTGAGATGTCTACCAAGTAACTAATGGATGGGTAGCATATACAGCCAGGATAGGCTGGACAAAGGGATGAATTGTGTATCAGATGGTACCAAACAAAACAGTGAAAGATTTTATCATGCTATTAAGAGCACACAATTTAAAATTTACAAATTGTTTACTGATGGAGTTTCCCATTTCATGTCTTCAGACCTTGGTTGACTGAGAATAATTGACACTGCAGAATGAAAAATCACAGATCAGTGGGATTGCTGTATTATATTTCACCTTATTTATGCCTCCTTCTTGCCTTACTTAACCTCTCACCTTTCCTACCCTCCATGTGTCCTCCACACCTTACCTTATAAGAGTCTAAGGGCAGTAAATGTGAACATTTTTAGTGTCTACCTTGTGTCTTCCATATTGTCAAGAAAAATATGCTTATATAAATGAAATTGAGGTCCAGTGATAAAATGAAGGCTAATTAAGTTTGTGTCAAAATAGTAATACAGATCAGTGAAAAGAGTATTAAATTTTACTTCTCTATTTGTTTTTAAACACTAGTTTTAATGTATAAGTCATAAAAATTAGTTTCTACTTAAACAGAGTCGTATTTTGTGTAAGAAAAACAACAACAACAAAAGACTGAAAGGACACGGTCCTCTGTTAACCATGCCTTTTGTCAGAATCTGTCTGTTGAGACCATGAAGCCTAATCCAGTCACCACCAGATGTGATTGTGTTGGAATGACAGCAGCACCAGGTGCACTAAAGGATCACAGAAAGCTTAAACTCTCATGTTGTATTCAAAATTGATGTCTACAGTTCCTTGGAACTCAAAGGTTCATTGTTCCATGATTATTATTATTTAGATAAAAGTAATAACTAACATTTGTTGTTGCTAACTTGGTACTAGACTCTTGCAAATACTTTGTATGTGCTCACTAACTTAATTTTAATAACTTGATGTAGCAACTCGAACATGAGGAAGTTGGTAGACAGGAATTGCTGGAGTCCTTGATCTAAACTGTGAGGCTTCCTCTAGAATTCACACCCTTCCACTGATACTCTCCTGACTCTTCAAGCCTTGTCTCCTTCCACAAAGGTCGTTGCAGAAGGCAATGAAAAAATATGAAAGCAATGGCTATAATAAAATTTGGAAACATGATCTTTTATTCTTCAAGGTCTTCCTTTTTGAGAAGGTAAGGAGACAACTCAGCGTTGTCAAGGTAGCATGCTAGGGCGAAGGTGACATAGTGATAAACAGTGTGCACAGGGTAGACTTGAGCCAGCTCCACCACTAACCAACTATGTGACCATGAGAAAGTCACTTAGCCTCTCTGAGCGTTATTCTATCTTTCAGTGGGTGTTTACAAGGACTGAGTTAATGTGTATAAGGCATCTAGCTCAGTGCTAAGCATAGAGTGCTAGAGAAGTGATTGTTGATGTATGATGGGTTCATTTGATGCACTGTCTTCCAGGGACTGTGCTAGGCTCTGGAGACAGAGACATGGACAGGTCATTGTTTGCCCTTAAGGGAGTACTTGACTTAGTAGAGAAGATCAAATCATTCTAATGAAATGAAGTTTCCAAGAACTGAAGTGTACCTAACTTTATCTAAGTAGGAAGAAAGACACTTGGCCGTCTGTATACTTAGACAGAAGCAGTTTTTATCTATGCAGAATAACTATCTACTTCTTGTCTGATTTTCTCCATTTCCAAACCACAGTGCTTAAGATTTCAAAATTAGGGATTTATTAATTTGGGTCAAGCATTTCCCATTTCCCAAGGGCTTCTGTAAAACTGCAAATTAACTTGGAGTTTGCAACAGTTTCCTAATGACATTTTGATGGTGTCTTACATGGCAAGTCACAGGGACTCATAACCCCCTAGAGATCCAATTCACTAAATCTGGAAGGGGCTTAGAAATATCTCAGCTGGCTCTGAGGCTATGGCACCCATACATTCTACCCTGGAGGTAATAGTCAAAGGATCCTGGGACAAACTGATGACCCTTTTCATGTGAAGGTCAAAGGTACATGAGGGAAGTAGGTGTATAAACAAGAGAGGGGATACAGGGAAATGTCTGATCACTGAGTGTTGCTGGGTCATTTCTCTACTCTAGTGGGTCTTTTATTCCTGTTGATAGGAAGTGCTTTGCAGGATCCAAGACCCAGGACTCTCATGTCCCCATCTGCCTTCCAGCCTGTCTGTTCACTCTGTGTTTTCACTGAGCACAGTGCCTCATATCAGTCCTCAGCCATGTGGCTAATGAGAGGCCTATTCAGCCCTCATTAGGAGATCAACTTGGTTTCTTCTGCTCTCAGAAGCTAATTATGTCTCTTTCATTAGTTCAATTTCAGCAATTAATGTACCTCCATATACATAAATGGCCGTTTGTTTTCAGTCTAAGTGACACGCACACCACTGTCCTTTCCTCACACACTTTTGCCTCTTAATCTTACAAACAAGACTTTGGGCAGGATTCTAGTTTTAAGCAACAGATAACAACACAGAAAATTTAATAGCTAAAACAGATTTATAGTGCCAATACTGGACAGCTCTTGCAATCAAAAGAAGTGCCAAGCAATTGATCTCAGAAACAAGAGGAAACTCTGGGTGCCCTAAGTTCTCTTAAATAACAAGGGTATTTTCATCTTGCATTTGGGTTTCACCAGGCAGAGAGGGGACCCAAAGTTGAACAATTTGGTGGCTAATGACATCATCAGGGACTCATGTTGCCATTTCAATATTTTACTTGTTTTCTCTATTTTTACACCTTAATCTAAGGTGTGACATGCAGATAGCTACCCCCTGTAGCTGCAAAAGAGGTAATGTTTCTCCTCCCCTCCTCTTCCCTTCCCTCCTCTTCCTCCCCTCCCCTCCTCTCCCATCTCTTCTTTTCTCCTCTTTTCTTCTTCTCTAAGAAAAAGTTACTGGAGAGACCTCTTCCTAAGAGTCTCTGAGCAAACACCCCCTCATGTTCCCTTTGTCAGGATTGCATCATCTGCTCATTGCTACCTAGTTACTGGAAACTGTCGTGATAGTCCGCATCCCCAGGGTCTGGACCCTTCTCAAGCACACAGCCACCTGATATGTACGAGTAAACGTCGGGTCTACAGAAAGAGAACAATGTGTGTGTGGGAGCAACAGCTGGGAGGAAGCACCAAGAAGGTGTTTGCCACAGCAATCTCTCAAGAGTGACACAGAATGAGGGAAGGACCCTCTCAAGTTGAAAAGGCAGCTGGGGAACATCAGTTGCAGATATCCATCATTAGCTTCTAAAAACTCTGATTTCAAAGTTCTGCTAATAATCAGAACTGGAAGACTCATGGAAGACTCATGGAAGACTCATGGAAGACTCATGGGTGGAGGTTAGCAGGAAGAGATGCTAAATTCAGCAGGAAATTTGCCCTTAACTTTATATAGCCATTCATAAGCCACATGGCTTCTCTGTTACTCTCACCACGGTTTCCAGAGGCAAATATTACCCTACCAGTCTCAGACAGCAAACTAAAATCCTAAGCAAGCCATTCACTTTGCATAGATTATCCAACATGACATTTGTCTAAATTCCTGTTAGGCCAAGGGAAGCATGGCCTTAGAAGAAGGTTGGAGAGACAGAGTATGAGGTTGGCCATGGACCAGAAATTTGTATATTTCCTCACTCACTTGTAAATGAGCAACGGCACTGTTCACATATCCACACACTGGGATTGTTTTCCTTCTGCACTGTCTTCTAGGCAGCCACGGTCCATTTTTGGCTTGTACACATGTGCCACTCCAACCCATCCACAAGCCAGGCTCAGGGTTTTCTTTCTTCTTTTGGCTAGTGGTACTGGCTCCCCATTTGGCTATAGATATGAGCTGGGGTGGAGAAGGCTAGTGTGATTATGGCTGTTGACATGGGCTTCTGGACCACCTGCTCACACAGCTTCTTGATTTGCCTTTGGATCTTGCTCAGACTTGATCCTGATGTACCAGTTCTTGCATGTGGTGACCACTGCTGGGCATACCTGACTTTGTTACTTGGCAGGTTCAATAGAAAATGGCTCACAATTGACCTTACTAGAGGTCAGGTGGTCACTTTGTGTCCCATGGTCAAGCATTCTGCCTTGACCAGGGCCTGATGTTATGCCGGGGACTATTTTTCAATACATGTATAATTCTTCATTGTGAACAGCATAGCCTTCCTCCAGAACCCAGGAGATTGTGATATGCTTCTCCCTCTGACCTTTTCAAAAGCCCCATGATGTGTTTTTCCTTATCACTAACATCTCCAACACCATAGGATCTGCCAGATTGCAGGGACTACACTGCAGAGCTGCTTGTACTGTAGCCCTTAGCTGCCACAGAGCTCCTTCCTGCTCCCACTCCAAACTAAGAGCTACTGCATTACCCAGTATGCTGATTGGAACACTATTTCTGGGTGTGAAATATGTTGTATCCAGAACCCAAAAAGCCCACTGGGTACCATGATTTCTTCTTGTAGCTGAGAATCAATATTCAATTATTTGTCTTTTACTTTGGAAGGGATATCCTGGTATACCCCTGATCATTGGATACCCTAAAAACATCACTGAAGTGTCAGATCCTTGAAACTTTATCTTAAGCTTTTAATTTTTTAAGACTCTGAGTCTTGTAATAACACTTTCCTTAACACATAAATATATTGTTTAGCTGTACAGAAATATTTTTTCCTATGTTTAATTTTTTTGTTTTACATTTTAAAGTTTTTTGTTAAAAACCAAGGCATACACATGTTATGCAAAGCCTACACAGGGTTGGGGATCATCAATATCACTGTCTTCTGCCTCTACCTTTTGTCCCACTGGAAGGTCTTCAAAGGACAATAACACACATGGTGCTGTCACTTCTATGGTAACAACGACTTCTGAATTCCAACTAAGGGACCTGCCTCAGGTTTTTTCACCATTAAAAAATTTTTTAATTCTAATTTTTTACCTTTATTTTTGTGCTGGATGGGGGTACATTGTGGCATTTACACAGGTTCTTACAAGGTATCAAATATATCATACTTGAATTCCTCTCCTCCACTGCTCTCCTTTATCTCCTCCTCCCCCCGATTCCTGGAATAATTTCAATAGGTATCATTTTTGCATTTACATGTATGTATATTTTTTGCACTGTATTCACCCTTCTACCCCCTTTCCCCACCACGTCTCCACTCCCACTGGTACCAACTCCCCTCTGCTTGGGCAGGACCTGTTCTGCCATCCTGTTCTCTAATTTTGTAGAAGAAAAAAGAAAGAAAAATGACATTTTTTCCCATCTAAGATGAAAGCAGCTACACAGGGAGTTTTCTTGTGGTATTTCCATGTATTATAACCCCAATTGGTTTATCTCCTCTAATTTTCTTCATTTTACCTTTGTCCTTTTCTAGTTAACTTTTTTTTATAAGTAGACAGGTACACTCTAAAATAATTATAGCAGAATAAATGCATAAACCAGTAACATAGTCATTTCTTATCATTATCAAGAATCATGCAGTACAATGATTCTATGTGCTATACTTTTATACAACTGATAGTTCAATAGGATTGTTTCCTCTCACATTGTCACTAACACATGAGGCATGCATTACACTATTACATTTCAACAACTGTAATGTCACTAGGTGATAGGCAATTCACAGTTTCATTATAATCCTATGGACAACCATTGTGTCTGTGGCCCATGGCTGGTGAAGCACACACTAGTCTCTAAGGGCCCCTCTACCCTAACCTGTTGATAATTTCTTTTAATTGCTTGCTTAAAAAGGAGCAATAGCACAAAGGGTGGGTAAATTTAGGGGACAAAGCCAGGGAAACTTGACGCTGTCCATCAATGACTCCTATGTCTTTCCAACTGGAACAGAGCTACCAGACTTCTCCATGTGGAACAGAGACACTTGCCTTGGTGTCCATGCTCAGCCACATCAATGGTAGATTGTGCCTCCATCCTAGTCCTAATCTGCCCTCCCAGAAAGCCTGAGAGAAAGAAGTCACATTCCAAGTCATGCCTTCCCAAAACTCTATCCAGGAGCCCATCTAGTCCCAAATGGAGCCAAATTAGACTTTACTGACTCCTTCCTTTCAGCCTACCAGCCTGCTTACATCTGTCCCATCCTAAAACAAAGAAACCAAGATACTTTCTAATATGGGCAATTAAACCTAAAAATTTTCCTCTAGATTCTGCTTTAGTTGCAACCCATAAATTTCAATATAACATACTTTTTTCCATTCATTCAAAAGATTTTCTAATTTCCCTTAAAGATTCTTCTCTGTTCCATAAATTGTTTAGAAGTTATTTTGTTGGTTAATTTCAAAATAGTTTCTGACACATTAAATATCTTTTGACTGATGGACTTTAATTCTCTTATGAACAGAGAACATACTTCAAATAATTTTAATCATTTTTAACTTAGTGAAATTTAAAGACTAGCATATGACCTTTCAGAGAAAATGCTCTTTAAAAGAATGTATGTTCTCTGTGGGATTGGGGTTTTCTCTAAATATCAGTTGAGTTACATTGGTTGGTAGAATTGTTCAGGTCTTCTACATCCTGAGAGACTTTTCTGTTGTATAACAAAATATCTGAGGTTGGGTACCTTATAAAGAAAAGAAGTTTATTTGACTCACAGTCTGGAGGCTCAAGAGAATGGCACTATCTACTTGACTCTAATTACGGCCTCTGGTTGCATGACAACACGGAAACTGGCATCACAATGTCAGGAGCACATGTAAGAATGGCAAGCAGTGCATACAGAAGAGGGATTTGGGGGAGGTAACAGGATCCTTAATGACAACCCATTGTCACACGAACTAAGCCACTCCAAGAGACCAGCGTTAGTGACTAATAAATTAATGACTAGTCACCTTCCACCAGACCCCACCTCTTAAAAGTCTTGCCATCTCAACACTGCCACACTGGGAACCTGGCTTTCAGCACATGGATGTTTGAGGGATAACCTCAAAGCATGTATACCCATTGCATTTTCTATCAGGTTGCTTTTTTCAAATATTATGAGTGTGCCGTTAAAATCTCCAGCTCTAATTATTGAGTTGTCTGCTTCTCTTCTCAATTCTATTTTAGATTAGTATATCTGGGAGCTTTTCTGTTAAGTGCATATACATTTTAACTGTTATATCTTGCCAATACATTGGCCCTTTTATTATCAGGAAATGCCCTCTTTTTCTTTAACAATACTTAAATTCTGTTTTTCCTAATGGAAATATGGCCACTCCAAACCTCATATAGTTGCATACTGTATCATTTTCCATTCTGTTACTTTTAAACTGTGCTTTTAAAAATAAAATATATCTCTCGGGGGTAGCATAAAATTGTATTTTGCTTTTGGAAAATTCCAATCTTGTGATCTTTGACTACTTATTGGACTGGATAGTTCATCAAAATTTGATATAATTATTATGTTGGATTCACATTTGCCCTCTTGCTTTTTATTTTCTATACATTGCATGCTGTTATTTCTTCCATAATTCCCCTTTATGTTCTTCTTTTCTTTTAAGCAAATTTTCCCTTAATTCCTCTTTTACTTTTAATTTCTACATTTAATTCTTCTTTTGAAATAGCAATGTATTCACCAGCTACTTTCTTGCTGTATAGATTACAAAATGCATCTTAAGTCATCACAACATACTCTAGTTAATACTGACTTCATTATAGTAAAATACAGCAATTTTCTCCATTTTCCCTCTTCCTCTGTTCTATAATTTTCATATATACTATATGTTATAAACTCAAAATATAGTATTATAATTGTTGCTGTATAAAATCTTCCAACTTTTAAAGAAATTACTATAAGAAAAGTAAAGGAAACATATTCACATTTTCTTTTCTCTTTATCTACATATTTAATAGTGTCTGGTGCTCCTCATTTCTTCCTGTGAATTCCAGCTATCACCAGTACCATTTGCCTAATAATCTCAAGGACTTCCTTTAGTGTTTCTTATAATGTAGTTCTGCATCTCTCAGTCTTTGTTTCTGGAAATGTTTACATTTTACATTCAACTTAAAGGTATGCTTCTTCCTAGAAGTAGAATTTCCATTACTAGTATTTTTCCTAGCACTTAGAGCTGCCATTCCACTGCCTCCTGGCTTCTCTTGTTTCTGTCGAGAAGTCATCAGTTAATCATGCTGGTTTTCTCCTAGTTGTGATGAGTCATTTTCCCCCTGTGACTTTCAAGACTTTCTCTTCATCTTTCAACAATTTATTATAAAGTGTTTGGATACCACAATGGATTAGCTCTTTAGGCCTATTTTACTAGAGGTTAATTGATTTTTTAGATAAGTATATACAATGTTTTTCACCTAATTTGGGAATTTAGAGGCTATTGTTCTTTGAAAAATTTTGCTGTTATCTCCTTTCTTCTTCTAGAATTCCCATTACATGTATCTTGGTATATTTGATGCTGTCTCATACACCTCTAAAGTGCTTCTCATTTTTCTTCTATTTTTTCTCTCTAATCTTTAAATTGGATAATTTCTGTTATCCTATCTTCAATTCCACTGATACTTTCTTCTGCCAACTCAAATCTGCTATTGAGCCCATGCAACAAGGTCTTCATTTCAGTTATCATATTTTTCACTCCATGATTTTCATCTTTTCTTTTTAAAAAGATTTTACTTCTTTATTGATATCTTTGTTGAATCATTTGTTATAATTTGCTAAATTATTTATGGTCATTTTTCCCTTTAATTTGTAAAAGTTACTTTAAAGTCTTTGTCACTTAAATACCTCACATGAACCCATTTAGATGTGGTTTCTGTTGGCTGTTTTATTTTGTTTCCCTGAGCACTGATTACACTTTCTGTTGAATATTGGATGCCAAGTTCTGACATCCCATACTAGGCTCCCTCAGCTTCCCCCACAGGGCACATATCCTTATCGGACTCAGTACTGCCTGTGTACTCAAAACTGAGTTGTTCAGTTCAATGAGGGAAGGGATTAAAAGCGATAGGAAAGAATAAGAAGATGAAGAGCCATTTACTTTTTGAGCCTCAACAACTATGTCACAGGTTGTTGTGAGGCTCAAATAAGATGTTTTAGATAGTCACATTTTGTAAATTCAAATATAAAAGAATATTTACAGGAATAGTGTTTATTATTATTTTCTTCCTTTAGTCATCAAATAACTAACCAACCTCAACGGTGATGGCTGGGAAGAATCAGGGATAGGAAAAAGAATGAGAATCATGTGCCTAGAAAATTTGTCCTTGACAAAGAAAAAAAACCACAGGAAGAGACAGAAAAAGAGAAAAAGCATAAAGAGAGGAAGAAAAGGAAACTTAAGAGAAAGAGAAGATGAAGAAAGGGAAAAAGGGAAAGGAACCTTTAAGCTTCTTCCCTTTATCTCTCCAGAAACATATCCCAAAAGTCATTATTAGTGTTGTTAACCTTGTAGTAAAAGTTTTAAAGATTCCCACAAGGTCCTGTAATCAATTACTCTAGCTCTGAATATAAGACCCTCGTGAGAGGCTAGAGCAGTAGTTGTGCCTGTTGGGTGATAGGAAATGTGGGTCATGACCAAGAAATGAGTTTTTTTAGTGTATGTCTTTCTCTCTTCCTCTCTGCTCTCACTTCCTTCCAGAAATGTTGCCTTCTGAGTACTCGGTTTTCCTACTCCTTGCTGGACTCTGGTGGCTGTGGGTAGCAGCAGCCTGACCAGGGATCCAAAGATATCTAATATGAAAGAGAAAAATTTTGTTAGGATGCTGTCAAAATCTAGGAGTTGCCAGGAAAGGTACCTCATGTGCTCAGGAGCAGCGGCTCTTAGCTGGCAATCTTGTCTCAGTAATGGTTCCTGGCAACTATTAACATCTTGAGAGCACTTTCACATTCATTAGCTCAGTGTTTGATCATAGATAACATTCTCAGAGATCCCTGGGTTTTCTCCAATAATTTCACTTTGAATATTTGAGTTCTTATCATTATAATCTAAAGTGAATAGTTATATAACAATATAACTAATTATAAATGAGTCTGTCACATCATTTTGATATCCAAACTTAAAATTTGCACTAATAATCACATAAAAAATACTGTGATAGTTTCTTTGAACTAATAGTAAGAGAATCAATTATGCTTACTAACCAGAGGCCATTGTCACTCACGCAAACTGCACTAAAGCAACTACTATACTGAAAGGAATAATTCATTTTTTGTTTTAAAAAATTATTCTTTCAATTACTTTGCTTATTTAAACTGTATTGTTGCTGTAGACTTGTTCGTATTTAATTTATGAATTTGGTTTGCTTTTATATAATGATACAATTAAGCATAAGCAGGAGTTTATCCTTACTTTTATATTTGTAAATACACAAGTAATGAGATAATAAAAATATTTTAAATCAACAATGAAGAAGGGAAGGTATATCAAAGTATTTTTTCTTCTATAAGAAGTCTACCCATAAATAATACATAATATATGTATATATGAAGGATATATTATCTCCTAGTTCATCACTATACCTCAACAAACAAAACAAGTGGGAAGATATTATCTCAGTTGATAGAGCCAATGATCAAACAGGACAAATGACAAGTCCAAGATGGCATGACAAGTGTAGTATTATTAACCAAGAATTGGGCTCCAGGTCAACCCACCCACCTGTATCATGTAGCCCTTCTCTCAGCAGGGATCAAAATATTATAGAATCTGAGCATAAAAGAGACTAGAGGCCCATTTGCCCTGTACCCCCTAAATTTAGTAATTTCCCCCGCAATATTTCTGTCCAGTAGAATGTAAGACTTTTCTTAGAAAACAACAGGGAACTAAAGGTAGTGGCACGTACCTGTAATCCAGCGCTTGGGATTCTGAAGTAGGAGAATCCTGAGTTTGAGGTCAGCCTGGGCAACATAGCAAGACTCTGTCTCAAAAGAGCAAAATAAATAAACAAATAAAGCAACAAAGGTACATCCTAACTACCCCACCATGAATCTGTTTCCACAAAATAATGTGATATACCAAAAAGGGCACTTAAATTATAATAACAGGATAACATTTGAGCCACAATTTGGTCATTCACACAGATAAGTATAAATAGCACTACTTTGCTTAATTCCTCACCTCCACCCCATTGTATTCTACCCAATTACTCTCCAATTCTCCTGCCACCCCATCTTCTTTATGGAGGGAAGACTTAGGTAAAAAGCTAAACTTTGCCCTCTCCCTCAAAAGTTCACATCCTAATCCCCAGACACCATGCAGTTACGGATGACTTACCTGGAAAAAGGAACTGTGCAGTTATAACTAAATTAAGATCATGAAATGGGAAGATTATGCTGGATTATTCCAGTGGACCCATATAATCACTCTTAGAAGAAGGTGGCGGGAAAGGTCAGAGTTGTTGCTATGACTGTGGAAGCCAAGGCCAGAGAGATGTGACTGTTGACTTTGAAGATGAGAGAAAGCCACAAGCCAAGGAATGCTAGTGACTTCTAGAAGCTAGGAAAGATCAAGGACAGTTTCTCAAAACCTCTAAAAGGAAATAATCCTGTCAACATTTTGACTAGTTTGTGAGACTTCCAACCTCCAGAACTATAACATCATCGGTTTGTGTTGCTTAAATGACTAAGTTTGTGGTCCTTTGTTGTAGCAGGAATGGGGTACTGACACAGATCTGCAGCATAGTCTGCGGGTCCTCCAGCCTCATCCAATTTCCTCCTTTTTTATCCTCATACACATTTGATTTTGCCTGGCATTTGCCTTTGGAGGATCAAAGCTAACACCAGTGTTAGCAAGAGGGGGCTTTGAGGCAGCAGGCAGTAGGTAGTGTTTTGGACTGGCTCACTGAAATCCAGATTCTAAATGGTAAGTGGTGCAAAGATGGCCCATGACAAAAATGGGTGGCTCAATCGCTAAAGATTCTACTGGTACTCCATAGGAACACTTCCACTGCAGGTGGGAAGTGTTGTGGTGGAGGAAAACACTTGCATCCACAATGATCCCGGCCTACAAAGAAAGTGGAACTGGTTGCCTATGTTGAGTTACACTGATGTGCTCAAGGATATTGAGAAATAATCAGTTGGTGGCTAAGTATGCAAGCTTGCCATATGCCCTTATATTGATGATGGCTAAGTATGTAATCTCACCAAGATGCCCTTTTGCCATGTGGTAGCAAGTTCCACCTATGTTTTAATGCTCAAAAAGCAAATATCTGTTATGTTAGGGTTGAGGGTCTGGTGGAGAAAACCTAAGACCTACAAATATGGCATTGGGACATACAGATAAATTCCCCTGAGCATCTTAGCTTTCTGCAGGCTCCCTTGACACCTCAAAGCTTACAGAGGGGGCTTGTGCCTCCCTAAAAAATGCTTAGCACTTTTGCTGTGATGGAATATTCTATAGAGGACTTTCTCCTACAAGGCAACAGGTGCCTCCCTTCAGAGATACCTCCTCTTCCTTTCCTGGCTGATAAACTGATAATTAAGATTAATCTAGTTACAGACATGCTATGCCTAATAAGGGAAGGAATCAGACATGTTCCAAAATTAACTAGAAAGTTCCAGCAGGAGACAGAGAAGACAGGATTGGATTTTAGTGGTGCTTGATCAAGAGGACCAGAATAAATGTAAGACTGGATAAGAAGGAATTGATCGACTTGGGAATTCTTTCTTAGGAATCCCCCTAATAAGGACCCTTTGGATAGGGGCAAACTTACAGGTGGGCTGCGGTAAGAAGGAAGCTCTTAGAAGCCCAGAAAAAGAGAGAGCCAACACTGGTATAATGGGACTGCCTGGGTTGTCCTGGAAGAAGGCATAGGAAAAAATAAGGAGGCTGAGGAATGTGGATGTTATTGGAATGGACATATTTTGAAAGGACAGAAGACTGTGACCCATGGAGGGGCCCAGAGAGCAGCCAAGGTGGCTTGACACATGGGAAATTCCAGAGATGGTTTATAGAATACCATGCTTATAGGAGAAAAAGAAACAGGTTAGCCAAAAAGAGCTGCTTATCATCAACACCACAAAAAAAGGCAACAGTGGAGAAGGAGATTGAGGGAAGTCACCCTAAGAAGTTGCAATCACTTCTTCAGTTCCCAAACCTGCATCCATTTTCAGGTCCAAAACCCATTGCTGGGGAGGAAGGAACTTGCACTCCTACTGCAGGTTTATAATATGATAAATCCTCAGTCTTTTCCCAAGGAGACCTATGGTCATTTATCTAAGTGTCCGTATTTTGGGAAAGGGGTTAATTGAGATATTTTGGGGATTATTAGACCCAGGGTCTGAATTTAGTATTGATATTCAAAGACATAAAGCATTAACCTAATTCCCTTCTTAGAGCTGGATTTAGAGCATCAAGTAGTAAATGGAGCCCTAGTTGAAGTCTGACACAGGAGGATCCTCTGAGTCTATGGACCCACCCAATAGCCATCATCTCTGTTCATGAGTATGGAATTGCAATCAATACACTAGACATCTTGAAGTAACCTCCACATTGGCTCCTTGCTTGTGGGGAAAATGTTATCATAGTAGAAGCAGCCAAACAGGGACTTCTGAAACTAACCCAACAGTGGTCACAATAGTAAGTTAAAAACCATATTCCGTCCTGGAGCCAATGTCAGAGATCAGTGCCATCCTTAAAGACCTGAACAATGCAGGAATGGTTGTCCCTGTCTAACCCCCATTGAATTGGCCAGTGTGGCATTTACAGAAACTGGATATCCAGTTCCTGATGAGTGACTGAAAACTAACGTAGGATTAAGCCAACTGGAGCTACTCATAACCATTGTTCCAGACATATGTTTTTGTAAGAGAAGATTAATACAGTTTCAAGTACATAGCATGTGGTCATTGATTTCACAGGTGTGTTCTTTTCTATGCTAGCAAGATCAGAAACTTTACACTTGCATGGGATGTACTGTATTTATTTGTGGCTTTGCCTCAGGGCTACATTATCTCCCTACCCTCTCCCACATTATTATCGAACCCTGTATAGGGTTTGCATAACATGTGTATGCCTTGGTTTTTAACAAAAAACTTTAAAATGTAAAACAAAAAAATTAAGCATAGGAAAAAATATTTCTGTACAGCTAAACAGTATATTTATGTGTTAAGGAAAGTGTTATTACAAGACTCAGAGTCTTAAAAAATTAAAAGCTTATAAAGCCCAAAGTAACAGTAAGCTGAAGTTACTAAAGAAGGAAAAATATGTTTCATAAATTTGACACAGCCTGTGTGTACAGAGCGTATAAAGTCCACAGTAGAATACAGTGCTGTTCTAGGCTGTCAGTCAGCCCTCACTCAAAGTCTCACTCAGAGCAACTTCCAGTCTTGGAATCACCATTCAGGGCAGTTGCTTTAATAGGTGTATCATTTATCTATTTTATACCGTATTTTTTTCCTGTACATTTTCTATGTTTCATTGTGTTACAGTTGCCTATGATTTTCAGTACCTTACTGCTGCGCAGAGGCTTGTAGCCCACCAGCCACACTCTGCCACGTAGGCTGGGTGTGCAGTAGACTACACCATGTGAGTTTGTGTGAGTACATGATGTTCACACAATGATGAAATCACCTATTGCCACATTTCTGAGATGGTATCTCTGTTGTTAAGTGACACAACTGTATTTGATGTGCTATTTTTTATCTCAGGAAATGCTTGTCTAAACAGTGATCAGGCCAAAGCTATAAGAGTAAAAGAGGTCTAGGACCAGAACCCAGGCTCTCTGGCTCTCTGTCCCATATTCTTTCACTTTTTCCAGTTTAGTCTTTGTAACTTGCTGGTCACTGGCCTGGGATGAAAGTAATTCTGTTTCCCTTGTTATAATTATCATTATTTCTGTCATTGGATCTGTTTGCATACCAGGAGTTTCATCACACTTTGACTTTAAAGAAGTCACTAGACCAGAGCAGCCACCTGTGCAGATATCTTTGCACCCCTTGTTTCTACTCATTCCTGTGGACACACAGATAAAACCTGCCAACAATAGGAAAACTGCTATTTCTTTACACATACCAAGAGCCAGGCGTGGCATTAAAACACTTTCTTTATTCCAATGAATAGGTACAATTTCTATGGTCATTTTTTTTTACAGATAAGCAAACTGAGGCACAGAGAAATAAAGCAATTTAGCCAAGGTCACCTGCCAAAAGGGAAGAGCCTAAACTTGATCCCACCAATCTGGCTTGCTGGCCTATGCGTGTCATCTCTGTGCGTACTACCAAAGTGGGCACTTAGGAGGGCAAGTGCCTGCTCCTCAGAGTTCCAGCTGATCAGTGTGGCTTCCCTAGCTCAGCCTCTACCCTTACGAGCACCCTGTCCTTGGAACCTGTGGGAACCTACCATGGGTACCTCCCCTTCTCTCCACTTCCTGCTCTCTCAGAAGCCTCCTTCGGCTGCAAAACCATTCTGGCAATTCAAGCCTGACGTCTAGTGAATTATGTTGCTCCAAATTGCTACATTAATAAGGGCCGTGTGTTCCTAGAGGATCATTAATTACAGACACATTTTTATTTCCCTCTGAAATACAACTTGTGTTTCTGCTCCATGCAGCTTAGGCACAATCTCGCCCAACATGCCTGATGTTGGTTCTGACATCTCTTTCTGACTTTCTGGCCAAAAGCCCTTGCATGCATTGCTCTCTGCCTCTTTCTCCTTGCAGAGCATTTTGCCCCCAAACTGATCTCCACTGTGTGAGCTTGGGTGGGATGGAGGACCCCAATTCTCAACTTGCTTGGATTCAGATCAGTGGATGTGGCTGAGGGGGCAGTGCAGAGCTACAAGACACCTTACTGATAGTCTCCTCAAAGACCTCTCTTGGCTTAAGGTGGTTCCAGTAAGTGGGATGTTCTGGATAATGAAGGAGGTGCTGGCTTACCCCCTCTGCCATGGTGCTTCCTCAAATCAGATCTGTTATTCATGGGCACTCCTTGGCCCAGGGTCTGAGAAAGGAAGGCTGAGGAAACCTGTCAAGAACTCCCTGTTCTCCTACCGCTGACGTTTGGAGATAGAAATTCTATCACTGAATTCATACTCATGGTGCCAGGAGTGAACCTCAGGCAGTTCCAGCTTATACATCCATGAGTTGGAGCAGTTCCTACCTTCTCTGCATCATTCCTATTCATAGATGTGGGCTTCCTCCTGATTTCTACTCCTCACTCTACCTGGACACCCACTCAGGACTTTATTCTCTCTCTACACCAGTGGTTTGCAATCATGATTACCTATAATAATCACCTGGGGAAAATTTCCAAGACCCTCATGCCTAGGACACCCCACTGCCTAATTCAGAATCTGAGAATCACACGCAGGCACCAGTCATTCATAGAGCTTCTTGGGGCCATTGAAATATGCAGCCAAATTTAGGAAACTGCTCTAATCCTTGCTACTCACAGAGGAGTCCATACTGAAGCAAGTGAACAGTGCCTGGAGGCTGATTAGATATGCAGAATCCCAGAAGTGAGGGTGTTCTGGCTGTGACATCTGTCACCCTAGTCATTGTTAGGGTTGATCCAGCTGATCTGGTTGGCTAAGCAGGTGTTCCATGCTTCCCTCAACTCACCAAATGTGTCCCTCCCAAAGCTGTGTGCTTGGTTGAAGAGGATGACCTTTCCAAATAAAGAAGAACTCTTCTTTGGTCAAGGATACATCGTAGGTCTTCTCCCCAACTAGAGCCTGCAAATAAGCTCTCAAGAAATGCAGAATCTCAGGCACCACAGCAGACTAACTGACTCAGAGTCATCTACATTTTAATAAGCTCTGCAAGTGATTTGTATGCGCTTTAAAGTTTGGAAAGCACTCCAGCTCCAAATGTTTTTCAAACTTTAGTCTGCAAAAGAATCACCCAGAGAGCTTGTTAAAAATAAAAATCCAATTCGGTAGGTCTGGGATCGGGTGGGGGATCTGCTTTTTTAACAAGGTCCCCAGTTAGTTCTGATGTGGCCTGTCCTGGCATCACACCTTGAGATGCATTTCATTTAGGGTGTAGGCTTAGGTACCTGGCTGTGGGCCAATAACCTGGATGAGACTCTCCATCTTAGACAGCAGCTCTCCCTGTGATGAGAGATCTGGGTCGGGGCATGTGTCTGGCTGTTTTCTCCCACAACCGGGCAGATTGTACCTTCTCACCCTTGCCTAATCTGGTGGAGCACTCTGGTCCCCACTGAGGCAGGTCCTCTGTCCCCTTGTCCTCAGCTTGCCAATGTCTGCAGTTTTCTAATTGAAATATAAATCACATAACATAAAATTCATCTTTTGAAAGTGTTCAATTCAGTGGTTTTAGCATATTCATTTAGTTTTGCAACCATCACCACAATCTAATTCCAAAACATTTCCATCACCCTCCAAAGAAACCCTGAACTCATTAGCAATCAGTCCCAACTTCCTCTCTTCCCCATCCCCTGACAACTGCTAATCTACTTTCTGATTTTGCATTTGGCAGTTCAGGACATTTTGTGTTGATGGAATCGTGCAGTGTGTGGCTTTCTGTGTTGCCCACCTTTCACTTACTATGAGACTGGCATCTGTATTGTAGCATGAACCAGATTTTCATTTTTGGCTTTCCTACCTATACCTGAGGCCATGTCTGGCAACAGGAAGCCCCTTCCTCTAGTCCGTATCTTAATTTCACCTCTTTATTCTCCTAATCCCTACAGAGTAAGTTCTAACACCACATTGTTGGCTTCTGGCTGGTACCTTTAAGGATCACTAGAACAAGAAAGGGTCTTCTAAGCAGTATGGTACAGCCTCTTCACTTTCAAGACAAGGAAACTGAGGTCAAGAGAGTCTTTCCGGCCTTCTGCAGCCACTCCAAAACACTCTGGGGCTCCCCATGATAGACAAGAAAGCTGTGACAAAGCAGAGGAAGATTTGGAGGAAAGGCACAGAAATTGGGAATGAGAAGGTGTACCAGGAGTCATCCATGTTTCAGTCTGGAAGCCATCTTCTGGAGGAGAGAAAAATGAAGCCTCAGACTGAGATTTATATCTGGGATTTTTAAGTTTTCATAAGAGAATGCAGAAAGACACATTTATTGAGAGATGATAAATTCCCTCTGTAGATTTATTAGAACTTGTATGGAGCTGGATCATAGATTTTTTTTGGCGAAAACCTTTAACTTTTATGTCCCATCATAATGGTAAATGAAGTCCAGTAAGCAGTTTAAATAATTCTTGATTAAATGATCCTCCCCTGCTGCCCATTTCAAGCCCCCGCCCCTCCAGCTGGGCCTAGACAGAGGCATCTTCAGGCCCACTGGGAGGCACAAAATCAGTGAAGAAAATTTCTAGAATGGTAAAGAATTGCTTCAAACTAGAGTCCAGGGGCTAAGCTCCAAAACAGTACAGAGTGGGCATTTGTCTGGTGAGCAAATGATCAGATTTAACTGATTTTTGAAACTGAACATCCACTACTTGGTTCGTCTTTCAACATTCAGTGCCCCATTTAATGGATTGGATTTTCTTATATAAATTTGTCTTCATCTTCTCCTTTCCCCTGTTTACTCTGTTCCAGTCCCACTGGCCTCTTTGTTAGTCCTCAAGCACACCAAGCACTCTGCTGCCTCAGGGCCCTTGCACATTCTGTATCCCTACTAGAAAGTCTCTTTTAGATGTACTTATGTCTTGCTCCTTCACCTTTTTCAGGCTCCTTTTTAAATGTCACTTACCTAGAGAGACTTCCTCTGGCTATCAGAAATACTCCTTTCCTCCCTTTCCTGCTTTATAACTCAATAACCCAGGGCATTTGATGGGAAAAAGTGGAAAAAAGAGTTGAAAAATATTTCACGTAAGGGGATATGTAGATGGCAGATAAGCTCATGGGAACAGGTTCAGCATTTTTAGTTGCTAAGGAACTGACAATTCAAAGTGAGAGGTCACTATATATATGATCACTAGAATGGCTCAAGTTAAAAAGTCTGACCATACCATGTGTTGGCAAAGTGGTGGATTAACATTCTTACAATGCTAGTGGAAATATGACCAGAATAACTACTTTGGGAAACATGTTAAAAATGAAAGATACGCTGACTTTTTGAACCAGCCATTCTACTTTTTGGTTTATATCCAAAAGAAATAAAATGTATATCCTTACAAAGACTTGCACTGGATGGGCTTTTTTTTTTTTTTTTGCATGACTTCTTATCTCAGTATGATTTTTTGAGATTCATTCATGGTTTCTTGTGCACTGAGCATTCATTTTCTTTTTTTGCTGGGTAGTATTCCAGTGTATGAACACAATGTGGTTTATTTAACATTCTCCTATTATAAATTTTGGATTTTTTCCATTTGAGGCTATTATAAATAAAGGTGGGAGTGAGGTCAGGATAAGTAGGAGAAAGGGTTTATGAAATAGGATGAGAAAATTTTTGGAGATAATGGGGCTATCCATTACCTATTGTGGCTATTGTTTCATTGGCATAAAATGTCAAATTTTAGACATTGTATATGGGCAGTTTCTTATATGGCAATTCTAGTTCACAAAATCTACCAAAAGAAAAAGAGATTTCCATCTCCCATCTCTGGACTGAATCTGTAGATCATGGGGCAGGAGGTCCTACTCCAAGCAGAGCTTGTCTCTGGAATGACAGGATCCCATGGACACTGCCTGCTTGAAGTCAAGGCATCATGACCATGAGGGAAGGCTAAACTCTGTTATGCTCTGTGTAGTTCTCCTTCTATAGTCCTACCCTATAAGTCTTGTTGATTTCCAGCCCTGTTCTCCATTCATCTCTGATCCCCTAATCTCATGGCTGGGATACGATGCACCCCAGATGTTTCTACAGCTCTTCTCAGCTCATTGTGTTGCAGCCTCCAACCGCAATTATGGATTTATCTATTTCTTCTTATAGTTCCATCAGTTGCTGCTTCTTGTATCTGAAGCTCTGTAATCAGTGTACAAACATACATAATTACATGTTCTTCTCATGAAATGACTCTTGTATTAATAGGAGCAAATACTCTACATTCCTGTAATATTATTTGCTTTGAAATCAACCTTGTCTGGTATTAATATGGCCACTTGACTGCAGCTTTCTTTTGATAAATATTACCATGGTGTTTTCCTTCTGTGTGCTTAGATTTTAACCATTTGTATCTTTATTTTTCAAATAGATTTATTGTAAGCAGCAGCATATTGTTGGGTTTGCTTACTGATGCAACTTGGGAATCTGCTTTTTATTTGAGTATTTTTATCATTTATATTTAATATAATTATTGGTATGACTAGATTTAAATCTATCCTGAAATTTGTTTTCTATTTGTCCCATCTTTTCTTTGTCCTTTTGTCATTTATCTTCCTGTTTTTGGACTGAGAAATTTTTCTTGTTCCACTTTATCTCTTTTGTTGGCTTATTAACTCTATTCTTGCCTTATTAACTATACTTATCCCTTTTTCTTTAGTAATTCTATTAACGTCATGGAATACATTTTACTATTTCATAGTCTAAGTTAAATAATTTTATATCAATTTATGTATAGAATATGTACATGTAATTTTTCTTCTCCTGGTCCTTGTACATATATTATAAAGCCCATATTATAGTGTTAATGTTTTCTTTAAACATTCAACTATCTTTGAATCCAGCTTGAGCATCATCTAGCTTCTTTCACCAACTTCCATTATCTATTTGTGAATTCATTTCTATTTTTTATATTTACCTAATATCTGCCAAGCATTTGAGTACAGTGATGAACAAGACACGCACATTCATGTTCTCCTGAATTTGCAGTCTGGCAGAAGGAAGAGACAGTAAAGCACTAATCAGGCCATTTCTACTTCATTGCCATCTTGGTAACTGCCAGGACAGCCTTGGGCAGATGAGTGTGGGTGGGATCGAGGGGAGGAGGGATGGACATCTGAGGAGAGCACAGTGACCAGCCTGCTGCCTGTCCTGTAGCCTCAGCTCTTCCTCCCTCCCTCTCTCGTAATTCAGGGACTTCCTGAGGGGACCTTTGCAGTGCAGCCATTAGCATAAGTCAACACAGTCCTGCTCCTGGGAGCTCAGGTGCTGCTCACTGTGGGCCCAGCTACTGTGCAGAATCAGTTTTCTTGGCAGAACCAATATGCATAAGATTAAAATACACACGGTTTTGTTTTACAGTCTCCTGGGAGCTTCAGAAACCTGTGCTTTTCTGTGTAAATAGAAAGTTGGTTGACTCTTCCTGATCCCTGCTTTAATCAGAACTTGAATTTCTTATCCCACCTCCCTATAACCAGATAGCCAGGCCCTATGCCTGGCAAAAGCACATAGGCCAGGTGGGCCAAGGATTGTGGAGTTTAAGCATTGCAGGTGTGTGTGTATGTATGTATCTCCTTATATGTGTGCCTGTGTTTATGTCTATATATGTCTCTCTGTGTGCCTGTGTGTGTATCCTGTGTGTGGTGTATATACTCCGAGTACGTGTATGCTGTGTGTGTATCTGTGTCTGCATATGTGCATGTCTGCATGTGTGTGTTGATGTTGTATATCTGTCTATGTCTGTGGACATGTCTTTGTATATCTGCATTTGTGTGTATGCATGTATGTGTATGTACATCTCTATGTTTGTGTTTTTGTGTATGTCTGCATTTGTGCATGTCTGTATCTATGTATCTGTGTATGTATGTGTGTCTGTGTCCTCTGTTTGTCATATATGTGTCACTTATGTATGTCTGTTTGTATGCTTGTGTATGTGTCTGTGTGTATCTACATCAGTGTGTACCTGTGTATGCTTGTGTCTGACTGTATGTGTCCATTTGTATGTGTATGCGAGCTCCGTGTGTGTCTTTTTTTAAAATTTAATTTAATTTAAATTATTTTTGTTATTCATTTATTCACATGTGCATACATTGTTTGGGTCATTTCTCCTCTCTGCCCCCCTCCCCAACCTGTGTGTGTCTTTGTGTGCATGAGTGTCTCATCTGTGTATGTGTGTGTGTTAGTCAGCTTCTGAGAAAGTCAAAGTTTATTTTGGTTTATGGTTTCAGTCAATGACCAGTTGAGTCCCTTGTTTTTGGCCTGGGGTGAGGCAGCACACTCATGGTGGAAGCAGATGGTGTAGCAAAGCTGCTTGTCTTGTAGTACAATACTGACTGGGAGAGAGACAGAAAGAGGAGGAAGCTAGGGTACCAATATACCCTTCAAGAGCACACCCTCAATGACCTATCTTCCTCCCACTAGGTCTCACTTTTTATTGGGGGTCTCACCTCCCAGTAGTGACACAGGCTGGCAAGCAAAGTGCTTAACACATGGGTCTTTGGGGAACACTCCAGATCCAAACTATTGCATTGTGTGTGTCTGTTTGCATGTGTCTGTATGCATATGTGTATCTGTATTCATGTATATCTCTGTGTGTGCAGTCTGTATCTCCATGTGCATATGCATGTATGTATAGTATGTAAACTTGCCATTTTGATGCATTTTGGATGAAGTTCTGGGGCTCATTTTCAGTCCTTACTTGATTCTCCTGATTCTTCCTGAGAACGGCATGTCCCTAAGGGTCACATTTCATGCGAACTGCCCTTCCTGATATCAGTTCCTAGCCACATGCCTGTTCCCAGCCAACTTTGTCTTGCTCAGTGCTTATCTTCTGCCAGCCCATCTGTGTTGTGATCCTTCTCCTTCTCACTCCTGTTGTTATGCACAGGCTGTGTCTGTCTCCTTCTGCTGTGGACCAGTCCTTCTCTGACCAAACCACCTGCCTCTGGTCTTAGTAGTCCAGAGGGATGCCTGTGTGAGTTAACATGTGAGAAGCTCATATTGAGCACAATCACTCTGTAGGGTGGTGATGAGGATTACATCCTTTTGGGGTGAGGAAATGCAGCAAAGAGAGGTTCAGTCACTTGCCTAAGGTCATACAGATAGAAACTGGCAGAATCTGGCTCCAAAGACCAAAATAGGCAGGATGTATGTTATTCAAAGAAAGGTGTGGCTTCCTGAGAAGAAAGTCACCAGGCCCAAGCAGAAGAGAGCAAAAAGAAAGGGAACAATATATCTAAAAATGTTCCTGCAGGGGGTAGGCAAGTGCTTGCTAGGCACAGGGGTGTGGGAAAGAGGTGTAGGGAGTTGGGGCATGGCTTTGCAGCTGGGCAGATCAGCCCTGCAGGGTGTCTGGTCAAGTTCTCTGACTTCTGAGATAGAGCCTATCTTACAGGACCAGAAGCTGGCTCCTAGAGGCCACATCTGCGGAGCATCTGACATGCACTGGGCATGCACAATGAGTTGGAACTCTGATTCCCTTCATGGATTGGGGAAGGCACTTTTCGTGTGGTCAGGCTGGTGAACACATCTCCCATTCTGTTAGCACCTGAATTCCATCATCTGTGATTCTCTCCCACGTGCTATCTTTGTTTCTTTCACTGTGCCTCATCTGAAGAAGGGCCACACTGCTTATTTATTATAGAAGTGGCAAGGTGAGGTAGGAAGGTCGGTAGGTTTTAATCAATTTGTGGGGGGCTCTTGTATAAAATTCAGAGCCTGGGGCCCCCTCCCAGACCTACAAAATCTTACTACGGGGTAAGGTCATGCCTATTAATCTGTATTTCACAAAAACATGTTGATAATTAATCGTTGCATATCCTAAGGTTTGAAGACCACAACTCCTACCCTAGTGGCTTATGTTTTTCACTTTGTGGAGAGGTTGGGCTGCATTTTCCCCACAGATTTTCTTTGGATCTACAGAGATGCTCAGCTAACTCTGAAAGTTATGTCATATTTTGAGGTGGTTTGGGGAAAAAGGAACAGCTCAACTGTGTCATTTCTTCACTTGGGATTCTGCCCTGCAGTGGTCAGAACACCCCTGGCTCTGACTGGCCACCGTCACTCTCCAAACTTTTTAGAATGGTGCCCTCCTGCAGCTGTAGTCAAACCCAGGAGAAGAATTCACCTTCACATGAGGCCTGAGGTTGTCTTCCACCTGCAGCCTCAGAACCCCAACCCCAAGAGATAATGACAGTATGGTATACTGAACTGACCACCTTCCCATCCTCTCATTTTCCTCAGACTCCTCCAGCAACCACGGCTGTGAAACAAGTTGTCTTTGGTTCCCAAGGCTGCCGCTGGGCTCCTCGCATACTCTGTGTTCTCAGAGTTGCAAGGCTTTTCAGTGTTTGATTTTTCAGATTTTTTTTTTCCTGTGTTGGGGTGGAACCAGCCCACTCCATGAGCAAAATCTATAGCACTGAGAAGTGGCAGAAAATTGGCAAGGCTTAATAAACCTCATGCCTGACGTGTTCCTGTGGCTATATATCAAAGGCAAAACAAATATATTGACTAATTCCTCTTGGAAGAACATCCATAAATTACAGCTGTTTGAAACCAGCCTGTGTGGAGAAAGGTTACGGATGATGTCATTTGAACCATGGTGGGTGTCATGGTAGCTCTGTGGGTCCAACTTGTCCCTTACAGTTTCTTAGATATTAGCATGGGCTGGACCCAGCATTCTAGGCTCATGTGGCTTTCGAACCAGAGCAACACAATACCCTACATTTGTCTCATGGGAGTTGTCTCCCACCAGGGGCTTCCTGAGATCCATTGAGAAGGGCTTGGCTGCTCAGAGACAGAATGAAGACACTGACTGTGGGTTGGGGAAACCGAGCAGATGCAAGTTTATTGACCATGGCCTTGTGCTCTGAACAGAGGGTCTTAGACGGGCCCAAGTGCAGCTCTGGGCCAAGAAACTCCAGCTGTCGCACACCCACGGGAGAACTTACATGGCTTACCCCCATCCCTACTCTTACAGGACACCTGGGAGACTCTCTATGTCCCCTAAGCTCCCTCTGTCCCCTAAGCTCATGGATGGCAGCTCTCTATGTGCCCTGAAAAGAAAAGCTATACTTCTGCCTGCAAGTGGCCACTGCTAGAGCCAGGGGCACACTCCAGCAATATTCCATGTGGCCATGTGACCTTCACTTGCCATTACTGATGCATTCAAAATTAGCCCTGTTCCTGTGCTTACCTTAGGCTGCTTCTTTGATCCCTGACTATTGAGAGGGGTGAGCCCAACAGATGCAGAGCTGTCCCTGTGTGTGTGATCAAATGGATGACCTAGTACTCTACTCTGCCTCCCAGACCTGCATCCCTCTGACAGAGCACTGCCTTCAAGCTTAGCTCCACATCATCACTGGCTGCATGAAAATGCAGATTCTGGGGCTCTAACCTCAGAGAATCTGAGACCATGAACCTGGATGTAGTTGTGATGCACTTAGGTTAAGAACTCCAGGAACTGGCCAAGTCCCTTTGCAAAAACAAGATCACGTGGGCCTTTCCTTGGCATCTCTTAACTAAGTATACCCATCTGAGGTTTTGTGGCACTCTAATTTGCTGCCTCTCTATGCTTTCCTGAATGAACCTCCAGAACTGGCCCAGGGGCACAGGAAACCTGGAGCCTGGGCTGAGGCTTTCAGAAGGGACCAAAAGCAACCAACCACCAGTCATCAGAGCATAAAGAGGAGGTAGGTAGTGAACTTCATCAGAAACCTGAGGCTGGAATCAGTCTTGCGAAGTGGCTTGGTTTGCTTATTGGTTAAGTACTACCGTATGTAGTGTCTGCCAGCATTGCATCCTAACTGTGTCAGGAAGGATTCTCATGTTCTCCGGGAAGTGAGGTTACAGAGTCCCCTTCAGCCATGCTCCGAGCCCTTGTCCCAGCCCCAGCCCCAGCACTCTCCTCCTCCTTCCCAGCAGGTGTGGGAGCAGAGGCAGCTGTGCTGACGCAGGCTGGCAACCCCACGTGTGTGATTGCAGTAATTGTTGCTCCGTGTTTTGTGTTTGTCTACACACACCCGTCAGTGGCAGCCACCCACTCAGTTTCTCTTGGAAAGCCTCTCAGCCTCCTCTCTCAATATGCACACGTACACACACACACACACACACACACACACACACACACACACACACAGCCAAAGGCCCAGCTCGGCCCACTCTGGCTTGACTATTCAGAAAGCAAAAATAGCCTGTGATGTGCTCATGCATGAGTCTGATTGGGCTGTAATGCTCTCCCCCTTCTCTGATGACAGGCGAGAAGCCACCCACCTTCTCTTTGCTTCCTTGGAAGGATTAACTGAGATCCTGTGTGGAGGTGGGAGAGCAACACAGGGCGTAAATGGGCCCCTGCTTCCTTCTTTCTTCACTTTGTTCTAGAATGCCTGCTTCCTGAAAACTTCAGGGCAGAACCAGCAGGGAGGGATAGGAATAGGAGTGCTCTGGGGTTTTGTGCCTTGAGAAGAGATCCTAAATTTCTTGGGTGGGTGAGTGTAAACTAGACCTAAGTGCAAGGAAGAGGTACAGTTCACAGATGACTCAGAATTGGGAAACTGAGGAGCCAGTCCAGGCAACATCTCTTGTCAGGAGAGGAGAGTTTAGTAATGCTTTCCAACCTATTCATTGCTTTCTGTCATTGTTTCTTTTTAGTTTGTATGGTAAAATTGAGTGTGTTGGAGGTGAACACTTCTGTGAACTTTGACACATGCTATCTGTGTGGCTGACATCACAATCAGAACAGGGAGCATTTCCGTCACCTTCAAAACTCCTAGGATTTTTCTTGGTAATCATGCTCACCCTGTCCATATCTGTCCTCTGTCACTTTTGCTTTATTTCAATAATGTCAAACAAGTAGAAAAATGGGACCAATTGAGACTAGTTTTTCTCAGCCTGCATAATTCCTCCAAGGTGGTCCATGAATGAATAACTGGTTAATTCTTTTTTAAAATCTATTCTATCATGGAGATATGCCAGTTTCTTCATTCATTGATTCATTGAAAAACATTTGAGTTAGTTTCCCCGCCCCCCACTTTTCAGTGCTGGGGATAGGAATGCTAGGCAAGCACTCTACCACTTGAGCTATGACCCGATCTCTTTTGTTTTTATTTTGTTTTTGAGACGGGGTCTTGCTGCTACCTTTGCAGGGGCTGGCCTCGAAACTTGTGATCCTCCTGCCTCTACTTCCTGAGTAGGTGTTATTACAGGTGTGTATCACCATGCCTGGCGTAATTGCCTTCTTTTGATGAGTATGAATAAAATTCTTCACAATCATGAATAAGTTTTTATATGAACCTTGGTTTTTGATTCTGTAACGTACATACCCAGGACCAAGATTACTGGGTCATATGAAAATGTACATTGAACTTTGTAAGAAACTGTCAAACGCTGCAGAAATGGCAAACTTTTTCTCATTTTTCCAGCAATGGATGATTTCTCACTAGCATTTGACATTACCATTTTAAAGAATTTTTAGACTCTCTAGTAAATATGCACTGGTATGTAACTATGTCTTTAACGTCCCTTCCCTAATGACTAGTGACATTAAATAAGTTTTTGTGTGTTTAGCTGTCATCTATTAGGCAAAGTGTAGTTTAAGTCTTTTGCACTGTTGTAAATTTTGACACAGGGTTTTCCTATGTAGCCCAACTGGCCTTGAACTTGTGATCCTCCTGCCTCACTCAGCCTCCCAAGTGCTAAGATTACAGAGTTTCGAGTGTGCTCTGTATATTTTAGATCAAGGATTATGTAGGGTAAGCGATTTTTTCTCCCAGTCTGTTGCTTGTCTTTACTCTCTTATAACAGTGGTTTTTTTTTAAAGTGTTCAATTTTAATGTGGCACAATTTAAAATTTTTCCTTTATAGTTCATATTTCCTACTGTCATGTCTAGGGACTCTTTGGTAACTTGTGTTTCACAAAGATTTTCTCTTATTTTTTTTAAGTTCAAAATTTTATTTTTATGTTAGATTGATGGTCTATTTTGGTTAATTTCTCTGTATTATGTAATAATTAGGCTGAAGCTTTTATTGTTATTTTTGCAGAAGGATGCCCAATTGTGCTAATGGTATTTCTTGAAAAGACTCTCATTTCTCCCTTGAATAGCTTTTGTGACTTTATAAAAATTTTGCGTTTGTGTGTCTTTTTCTGGACTTTCTATTATGTTCCATTGATCTAAATATCTTTTCATCAACACCACTCTGTCTTAATTGCTATGGCCATATAATAAGTCATGAAATTTTGTAGTTTGTTTTTTTATAACTGTATTCTTTTCTTTCAAAACTATTTTAGCTATTACAGTTTGCGTGTTTTTTCATATAAACTTTATAATAACTTGTCTACTGTACAAAATATTTACAAAATCATTGCTGAAATTTTGATAGAATTGCATTCATTCTATAGATATGGGCGAGAACTGACATCTTTTCTATCCTGAGTCTTCCAGTTCACGAACAGAGAATGTCTAGTCATGAGAGATTTTTTTGGTTTTTACCTTCATTGATTTTTCTCTGTTGTTGTAGTTTTAAATTTCATTGATTACTGATCTTATTTTTTAATGATCTTACTTTTACTTCTTTCTTTCTTCTCTCCTGTCTGCTTTGAGACTGTTTTACTCTATTTTTTCTTAAATATTTCATCAGGATTTTGAAATTTTTAGCATAGAGAATCTGTATATGTTACATTAGGTATACATTGAAGAATTTCATTTTTGAAATTACATTAAATGATAATGCTTTGTCTTCAAATTGTATATTGCTTATACATAGAACTGCAATAGATTTTTGAGTGTTGACTGTAATCTTGTTAAGCTACCATGAATTCTAGGAGAGTTATTATTATTACTGTTATTTAGATTCCTTGAGATTTTCAACTATGTTGTTGCAAGTCTGGGCATTTTTATTTCTTCTTTTCTAATCTTTGTGACTTCAAATTACTTTTCTTGCCTTATTGCACTCACTAGGAGTTCTAGCACCATTGCTTTGCTCCTGATCTTAGGAAAAGCTCTTATTCTTTTGCCAATAAAAACAATGTTCATTGTAGGCTTTATTTTAAAATAGACTTCCTTTACCAGATTGAGGAATTTCCTTTCTATTCCTGGTTTCTTGAGAGTATACTGAGTGGATATTAAATTTTTCAAATGATTTTTCTATATACTTGATTTGATCATCTTCATATGGTTAAATTGTATTATTGATTGATTTTTTAAAATGTTGAAGTAGCTTTGCATTTTTAAGATAGATTGTACTTGATCACAGTACATTATTCTTATATATTGATGAATCTGACTTGTTAATACTTTGTTGATGATTTTTGCATCTATATTCTTAAAGGATATTGAACTGGAACTGTTTTGGTACTGTATCTGGTTTTGGCATCAGAATAATGATTACCTCATAAAAATGAATTGATAAATGTTTCCTCCTTTCTTATTGAGTAGAATCCTTCAATGTTTTGCATAATTTGCCAGTGAAATTATGTTGGCCTGGCGCTTTCTATTCAGAAGATTTTAAAACTAAAAATTTTTAATTTCTTTAATGGCTATAGGGTTATTTTAATTATCTCATTTTTGGTGAATTTTGTAGATAGTTTTTTTTCTTACTCTCAGTGACTTTATTTTTTAATAGCTTTATTAAAGTATAGTTGGCATATAATAAACTGAACATATTTTAGATATACAGTTTAAATTTTTGGGTGGAGATTCAGAAATAGATTTTTAATTGTCATATATTAAATTGTGCATAGTAAGAGATTTCATCATGAAATTTCCATACATGCAAATAATTTACTTTCATCATATTCACCTCCTCTATTACTCTTTCTTATCCCCCATTTCATCTTCCCCTTCCACTTTCCCAGTAGTCACTCTTCTACTCTCATAATCTTGTTTTATTTATTTTTGTTTGTTTAGTTTTGCTTCATTTTGTTTTGTCCTAGCTTCCACAAATGAGAGAAAAGATGTGATACTTGTCTTTATGAGAATTGCTTATTTGACTTATTATGCATTCTGTGTTTTACATTTTCCAATAAACAATTCCCTTCTTCCTAATGACCAAATACAACCCCATTGTGTACATATACCACATTTTCTTTTTCCATTCATCCATTGGTGGGCACCTAGGTTGATTCCATAATTTGGCTATTGTGAATAGTATTGCAATAAACATGGGCATGCATGTAATCTCTATAGTAAGCTGCCTTTTATTCCTTTGTTCTACTTATTACTGAGAGTAGTGTTAAAGTCTCCTGTAATTGCGAATTTATTTTTCATTAGTTCTTTCAGTCATTGTTTTATACATTATGGAGCTCTGTTGTTAGGTACATGCACATTTAGTTTTATCATATATTCCTGGTGAATTAATTCTTATATCATTATGTAATGTCTGTCTTTAGCTCTTGTAACTTTCTTTGCTCTGATATGTACTTGGTTGCCATTCTCATAACACATCATTTTCCAGTATTTTGCTTTGGCTTTCCTATATAATTATATTCAAATGAGCTTATTTTGGATAACACACAGCAAAGACTTATTCAATATCCATTCTTATCATGTTTATATTTAATTTATGAGTTTAGACCATTTATACTTAATATAATCTAAGCATATCAATATATGTTTGGATTTTAGTCTATCATTGTATTATTTTTCCTTTATTCTTTCTATTTTTCCTTCTTCTGTTCCCCTTTCTTGGCTTGTTTTAGGTTATTTCAATTAAGTTCATTCATATCAGGTCAAACACTTAAATTATTTCAGTACTTAATTTTATTTCAACTACTATAACATAATGTCCTTAAGTACAGGGATTATATCTTACCCTTTGAATCTTTTCTCTTTCTTCTCTATCACTGTGGGACCAAGAAAGTACTTTGCATATAGTGGTGACATAGTAGTTTTTCATTAAATGAACCAATGAATACTGAGTGATTTCAATTTATGTTTGATGTTTGTGATATTCATGTTTGGGGCATTTTTTCCTCTTCTAGAAGGGATAGTATAATTTCTTCCCCCTCTGATATATGGTTTAGCTTTAAATTCTTAGTATTGGAATTTTGCACTTATATTTAACCATGGCTATGGATATTCAGACTAGGAGAAAATGTTCAGTTAGTACTAAAATGAAGTTGCTTCATGAAAAACCTTAGGAATTAGTTTGCTTTCTGTGTTAAAGATAGTATCAACTCTTTAAGGATTTTAGTAGTAACATATAAAAAAGCCTTCCAGGTCAGTCAGACTCATCTATAACTAGACTGAAAATATTAACATGTCAAAAAAAAGATGTTAGTCAAAAGTGGCTGTGAAAAGTGGCAACAAAGAGAAAGAAGATACAGAGGGTAATGCTGGCAGTGTGGATCTAAGTATTGCCTTTGGGATACATGGAATTTGAATAGTGCAGTACCTTGGGGAGAACCTCCTATCTGTAAGTAGTGGTAGATACATGAAGTTATCTTAACCTTATTCCATAAAGCATTCAATTACTTCAACCTCTCTTTGTTCTGGTTTTGGGATCATCAAGGAAACTTCCTTATAGGCAATTTTCTTTTAATTATGAAAGTACAAACTATGGGTACAGTGGAAAATTAAACATGTGCATTTACTTTGGCTTCCTTCTGAAAGTCAGTGAATTCACAGTAAGAGGAATTTTTTCCTAAAGAGGCATAAATACCAACAGGATGAAATGATGATATAGCAACAAAACTTTGAAGGTGGAGAGTATATGCATGAATTGTCTGTTATCAGTTCCAAGGAAATAGAATCCTTTGGAGGCAGTGAAAATATGTTCACAAATGCAGATGGTTTAAGAACTGTCTGTAGCAGGCATGCCTGCAACTGAGGTGAAGAGGGACCTTATAACAAGTGGATAGGTTTCAAGTCAAGGTGTCCAAGTTGGTGACTTGCCCATGTTAGCTAAAGACCAGAGGTTTCTTACTAGAAGGAGAAAACAGAAGATCTTTGAATTTGAGGATCCAAGACTGTGTGTGCATCACTGAAAATTGAAGGGCCATGTAAGAGCCCCACCTCAATTCTATTTACACACTTGGCTTCCAGTCCACTTGCAGCTGCATTTTTACCTTTCAAGCAAGAGGCTAGGAATGTTGTCTCTGGTTATCCAATCAGCTCAAGAAGAATGGCCTAGTAAGTTCCTGAATTGGCATTTTCTTTGAAATGAAATAGTTCAATTCATCACACAGATTCCTGTAGTGTGATAAAGCCAGTCAGGAAGGCCCATCCACACAGTCAGTGCTTTTAGATTCTTTTAGAACAAACTAAGGAGAATCATATATTTGAGCAAAGCCCCTATCAGGAAAAATAGACAGCAGAAGAAAGAAATAGAAGAAGCCAACTTGGTAGGACAGAGACTAGACAGAGAGCACAAAAATAAAACCACTGTGAATGTCTGTAGACAAATAAGAGAATATATTTCAATCCTGAAACAACATAATAGTTTAAAAAGGAACATTCAGAGAACTCCATCATTTAGAAATTAAAACTATGATGGCAGAAAATAGAAACTAAACTGAAAGGCCAGGAGATAAAGCTGAGGCATTTTCAAAGAAAGTAGAAAAAAAGTCAAAAAGATAGAAAACAGGCCTGAAAAAAAACCCTGGAAATTAAAGGACCTGTGCAGGAAGACATTTTTAAATAATATTTCTAGAATGAGCAAGCAGAGAGAACAGAAGGGCTAAAATCATCAAAAAATTATTTAAGGAAAATTTCTATATTTGAAAGAAGCAATGGATACACAAACAATAAACATATTTTGGAGAAATTTTAGAATGTTGCAACTAAAATACAATGCTACACATTTCTAGGGAGGAAAAAATGGTAAGCTACATACAAGGGCTAAACAAACAGAATGACTTCCGACTTGTCAATAGCAACCTGGAAGTTAGGACTACTCACAGTTTGATAGAAAATGAGCTACAACCTGGAACATTCTCTTAGTCAAATAATAATTACATGCATAGATAGAATAAGACTTAAGAATGTTTCAAGATATTTACCTCCAAGGCATCCTTTTGGGCAGGAAGCTATGGGTGACTATGCTCCACCAAACTTACTTGGCAAACTAAGAGAGAGGAAGGCATTGGTGACAGAAAATAATAGTCCTAATGGTCCTACATGAGAGAGGCAAAGGGAAGTGAGACCCCAGGATTCAAGGGCAAGTACCTACAGGGCTCACAGGTTGAGAGAATGAGTTCTCTAGGAAAAAGGAATCTGACAGAGTAGATGTTGGGTCTAAATTTATCAAAAGGAAATACAGACATGAGCACAGAGTTTGGTGTTGAAATGTGATAAAGACAAAAAAAAAGTGAACAAATGACAAAGCAAACCAAGCCAAAACAAAAGCAAAAATCAAGACAAAAGAGAATTGAAGATAAAGCAATCACAGTATTCCCTAAGGCTCAGTCAGGCATAGAATCTACCTAGTGATAATAATGTACCCTAGGTGAATATGCTGACAATGTATCTTTATTGGTAGAATGTAGGGATTGAATAAGAATATGTGTGTGGGGGGGGAGACCTGGGGAAGGGAAGGAGAGCAAGCTCATACCTCACCTTTCATATTAGAAGTCAAGAGAGAGCACAGGATTGGTAAAATTCAAGTAGTAGTTAAACATGCATGCAATTTAGAGGAATGGAGATGAGCACTGAATGAGTCTGCTATAAAAATTGAACATATTTTGTTACAGTGATTGAGCAGTGAAGGAAATTGAGGAGAGGGGGCTGCCATTTGCCTTCTGAGGCATACCTGAAATAATAAGCACATGCATGTGAGATAAAATGAAAACCCACCAAATAGGTAAGACAATAGAGAGGGGAAGAAAACATATTTTCTGTTCATATCTACCTTAAAAGAAAAAGGAATAGATACATAAATACATGAATAGATATGTAAATTAATACATAAACAGATACATAAGTTATAGAAAAATTGGAAAGGCTAGTAAGTTTGGTTGATTTCACTGTTACTTTCACTGCTTGTGGTCTTTTCATTTCCACCCACTGACCCAATTGACGTGGCCAACCTTGGCTATGTGAACCTTTTCACTTGTGACTGGAAGCGACATGCGACTTCCTAGCAGAAACCCTTCTGGTTTCTGCCCAGAAGAGAAAGTTCCATCTCAGCTAGGAGAGGTTTCTTTATTGAGTACAGAAGACAAGTGAGGTTGTGGACTCACAAATGCATCTCAATTCCTCCCCAGCCCTCCTGTGACTTTAAGTGTTTTCCCAACAGGCACTGTGTAATTCCCTGCTCCTTGGCCTTTCTTTAGCTCTGTTGACTTGGTTGGGCCAACGGGATATGTGCTAATTAAGTGACAAGTAAGGGATGCAGATAGAATCTGGAGATGGGCTTCTGTGATTGGTTTGCCCTCTTGTGTTACTGTCATAAGAAGAGATGTCCTGATACTACAGGAAGTTGAGGGACAGCCATCCTCTCTGCCCCTTGTAGCCCCACTCCTTAAAACTTCTTACGGGAAATACATCCTAGCAATGCAGGAGAAATGAGTGCTTCTTTTTTCTGCCTTGGGTGGTAGGTTAAACAGCATTTTGTATTAAGAGCTAACAGATACAAATGCCTGTCCTTTAATTCTTTTTCAGTGGACGCATACATGATTTTCTGAAATAGGACTAATATTATTCTGTTTTATAATTTTTTTACTTAATTTAGCACCACTTATTCATGTAATTAGGCATTCATTCTTCTGGAGCGTAATCCTAAATAGTTAAATAGAATTGTACTGTTGCATATTTAAACAATTGTCTACTGTTCAACACTTCACTTTTCTTATTTTTTTTGTCTTCACAAATATTTATGAGATTAAAAATTCTCATACACAATTTTATACACTTATGATTATTTCTTTGTCTTGAATTCTAAGGTATATGAGAAAATAACAAGGCTTTGATAATTATTGTCAAATGTATTGGAATAAATGTCCATTTCTCAACATTTCACTAATATTGAAAATTTGTTACTTAAATCATTTATGAAATTGAAAGACAATGACTCTGTATTTTACTTTACATTTCAATTATGAATTGTCTTCAAATAGCTTTATGAAATACACTTTATATAGCATATGCTGTAGTTTGGGAATGATGTCATTGTGTTTCCCCAGGGTGGTGCTGTAGGGAGGTGCTGTGGACCTTTAAGCAGTGGGGCCTAGTGGGAGGTCCCTAGGCTACTGGGAGGCATGAGGCATTTCTCCTGCAACCCCTTGGTAGTTCTGCAAAGCCTTGCATTCTCAAGAGTGGGGAGTTATAGAAGGAGCCCTCCCATCCTCTCTGCTCCAGTTTGATATACGGTCACCTCCTTGCTCTGGCAGTATTCTTGCCTTTGCTGAATGCACCATAAGCCAACGGACAGCTCTTGCTGCAGAGCCTACACTATGCCATATGGATTCTGAACTTCCAAACTGAATGAAAACAGCCACTTCTGCCCTCTCCATAAGCAGCCTGTTTCAGGTACTTCATGATAGAGACAGAAAGCGGCTAATATACCACTAAAGACACACAATTCAAACATACAATTCAGTGATTCTCACTCATCTGAGAGTTGTGCAATCATCACAACAATCTTCAAGTGTTTCCATCACCCACAAACAGGCCTTGAGCCCATTTTCAGTCCATTCCTGTTCCCTTTGCCCTAGTCAACCCCATAACTACCTTCCAACTCTTACAGATTCATTGATGTCTCCTGTTTGGTGAAGTGCTCACTCTGCCTACCTGCCTACAAGCAAGAGTGCTTGTCTCACTGATTAACAAGAATGATTCACAGATGAATCGCGTAATTATAATTAAAAGGACAAAACTCTGATATACCCCTGATCACCTGTCCAGTTGTTCCTCTTACATTTTACCATCTCAGCAGTGGCTGCAGACATCACGTTCTTCATGCTGTTTCTGCCATAGGCCACAGATGTCTTCTTTTTGAATCAACAACTTGCTACCCTTGTTTCACTCCTATTCATCAGGGTAGCCTCAATACAAATGACACTTTACAGAGAGATCCTCCTTGACCATTTCATCTAAGGATAGATCCCCTCCAGGGTGGCTTCCCATTATTTTGGCTTCAGAGGGACTCGTCACCATTTATAAACACTTATTTGAGGGTGGTCCTGATTTTAATGTCTGTCTTCCTTCTGGCTTAAAACCTTCTTGAAGGTAGAGATTATACAGGTTTTGTTCATCACTGTATGTCTGGCTCTGGGTTAGTTTCTTCTTTTCTTTTAATTTGTTTCCTCTTAATTTTGCTTATAATATCTTTAGACCTTTAAAAACATTTAAATGCTTATAAAGTCAAGATTTTATTTTTTTCATTTATGGCTTTTCCCTTTACTTTTATGCTTAGAAGAGACTTTCTCCATGAGACTAGACACATACTCATGTTTTCTTCTAGGTCTTTTTTTAATAAAAAAAATTTTAGTGCTTTTTGTCTATTTGGAGTTTATATTGGTTTATAGTATTAAAAGTACAATGTAAGGCCACTGTGTTTCTACAAACAGTTCACAAATTATTCTAACTTTATTTGTGAAATAAATCCATCATCTCCCCACTGGTTGGAAATGCTACCTTTCTTGGATACTAAATTCCTATGTATGCTGCATTTTAATTCTTGACATTCTTGCAGGTACCATTGCTTTATTGCTTGATTTATTTTATACACAGTGAGTTTTACATAGACCAAGGGAACTTCTGATTGCAGGGCTGCTTTGTATGTAGCATATTCTCATTATCAAGATGACAAGAGTATTCCAGTCTTTAGAATCATTTTCTTTGTCATTGCAAACTCATCACTGGCTCCCCTGACTTCTTGTGACACTGTTTTCAGTCCACTGAGTGTAAGGCATCTTCTGTCTAAACACCATTTCTTGATGTGCTTACAAAATCACATTTCTGGATTATCAGGTTATAGGTCAGATGCCTTTTTACATTACTGTATGATGCTTACCTTTACAGTGCTGTGTTCAGTTCTCAAACTCAAACTTTCCAGACAAGACTGGTAATAAAAAATAGTAGGCTACATGTGAGACAATATGGAGAAGTAGGGACTGTGGTTTCTGGTGCACTCAAGTCAGTGTGCAAGCATCTAAATGCTGAAGAAGTGTGGGCTAAACAAGATGTGTTAGTCAGTTTTCTGTTACTATGCAAGACAACCTAAAGAGGAAAGGTTAATTTTGACCCACAATTTTGAAGATGTTAGTTCATGATCAATTGGTCTCATTGCTTTTGGGCGGTCGCCCAGGCAGCACTTCATGGCGGGAGTGTGTGGTGGAGCAAAGCTTTTTACCTCTCATCGTGGCTGAGAAATGAGAAAGGAAGAGTAAGAGATCAGAGTCCTGCAACCCCTCTAAAGGGTAAACTCCTGACAAACTAACTTCCTTCAACTATAGCCCACTTCCTAGATGTTCTACCACCTTCCAATAGTGCCATGGTCTGGGAACAAAGTCTTTTCAAGATCCAAATTATAACATAAAAATAGAGCAGACTGTATTTGGCCAGAAGACATGTACAGCAGCTATACAGCAACATGTGGTTTATTTATACATCCTTTCATTTGATTCCAACAACTTTTAGGTAGAAGCTACCAATATGCTCATTTTGTACACTAGGTCTTGAAGAGACTGAGCAGCTTGCATATGGCTTTAGAGGCAATATAGACCTATGACTTTGACCCCATCTCAGATTCTTCTCTCTTTCTTCCATCCATAGCATGGCACCATCCACAAAAGGTGCCAGAATAACACTATGAGAACCTTCTATGAGCTATTTCTGTTACTGGATTTAAAAATACCAGGATCTAAGTGACCTACAAAGCATGAATGAGCTTGTCTTTAGCTGGCTTCCAAATGTCAAGGTGCAAAACAGGGAGAAGTGGCCCTAGGCAATGAGGGTTTCTGCTGACAGCAAGGTCCTGACACACATCTGTCTGAAACACCCGGAGTTAGTCTGGCCAGAGAGCCGGTACACTGAGAAGCCTGTTGCTTTCACCTTCTCAACATTGCAGACATTCAGGAAACTCCCAGAGAAAGGCTAATAGGGATGATGCAGAGACATTTAAATTACCAGTGGGTCTCCAAAGCCGATGGGGTATCTCCTCTCCTCATCTCCCTCTCTCTCCTCCTTTCTTCTTTTCCTGCCTGTGTCACTATAATACTAGGGGTGGACCACTTCTGGAGGTCACTGTTAAAAGCAGGAGGAAGACCTATCTCGTTTCCAACTCTGAACCTCAGTAGTTTCAAACTTTTCCGAGCAACTTGCTCAAGCCACATGAAGTCACATGAAGACTCATGTGCTGTCCTCCAAGCACACTACCCCATGTCCCTGGCACAAAGGCTGGGGACTCACAGGCAAGAGACCTCTTCAACTCCACTTGAAAAGAGAGGGGAAAGGCATCCTGGAGAATGAGACCTTTTCTCAGAGAACCTGTGCTGTAGACTTTGGAGCCAGGAGGATCCTGATGACCTTGAATGTGGAGTAACAATCATTTCTTCTTGCTGGGCACTGATTTTCAGTGTGTTTGTGAGAGTGCTGGGGACAGGGTAATGAAAGGTCCTCTAGATGAGAAAAAATAGCGCATTCAAGTGAGCCAGACAGGAAGCTCCAGGCCTCCTGGGTTTTGCAGTAGTTTTCTGCTGGGGAACTTGCTCGTGTCTCCTCATTAAGTCTGTGGATTCTGACCAGTAAATAAAAGAAATTCCAGACCAACACATTTACAGAAAAAATAGGAAAACTACATCCACACAGAAGATACCTCACCCATACATGGCTAAAGTACCTGCCATGATTTGATTTTGGAGGGAACCCTCCAAAATCCATGCTGAAACTTAATTCCAAATTCATATTTTGATGGTATTTGATGCTTTGGGAGTAATAAGGATTAGCTAAAGTCATCAGGGTGGGGCTTTATGATGGCACTGGTGGAGTTTTAAGAAGAGAAAGAGACCTGAGCTGACACACGCTCTGTCTTGCCATGTGGTGCCCTCTGTCATGTTTCAACACAGTATGGTTCCCAGAAGATGCCAGCGCCATGCTCCTGGACTTCCCAGCCTCCAGAAGCATGAACCAAATGAACCTTTACTCTTCATACATTGTCAAGTCTGTGGTACTGAGTTATAGCAACAGAAAACAAGCTAAGGCACTATCTAAGCCAAGGAGTAATGGAAGGCTGTAGACAGGTGTGGTAAGTCACTGTGCTAGCACAAAAATTCAAGACATCTAAATACAGAGATTGGATCTTTTTCTTTTTCATTGTTGTACAATCCATGTGATAAAATTACCATCTTTACCATTTTTAAGCACTCAGTTCAGTAGTGTTAAGTACATTTACACTGTCGTGTGATCAGTCTCCTGAACAGCTTCGGAATTGAAACTGTCTCTATTAAACCACATTAAACACCCATTGCCCTTTCACCCAGCCCCAGGCAACCACCATTCTACTTTCTGATCTAGGAAGTTGACTCCTCTAAGGACCTCATAGAAGTGGAATCGTATAGTATTTATCTGTTTTGTGCCTGGTTTATTTCATGTAGCATACTGTCCTTGAGGGTCATCTACGTCATAGTTTGTATCAGAATTTTCTTCTTTTTTTTAATGGTGAAAAACCCATTGCATGGATATAGCACAGTTTGTTGATGGACATTTATTTTACTTCCACTTTTGGCTATTGTGAGTAATGCTGCTAAAAACAGGGATGTATAAATATCTCTTCAAGACTCACCTTAATTCTTTTGGATCATACACCCAGATATGGAATTTCTGGATCAATTGGTAATTCAACTTTTAATGTTTTAAAGAATTATCACAATGTTTTCCATAATGGCTACACCATTTTCATTTCCACCAACAGCATGCCAGGTTTCCAATTTTTCCACATCTTCACCAACACTTATTTTCTATTTTTTTTAATAATAGGGATTCTAACAGCTGTGAGGTGGTATATCATTATAGTTTTGATCTTAATTTCCCTAATGATTAGTGATATTGATTATCTTTTCATGTGCTGGTTGTCCATTTATATATCTTCTTTGGAGAAATATCTATTTCAAGTCCTTTGGCCATTTTTTTTTTAGTTAGATTTTGTTGATACTGTTCTGGAACTGTAGGAAAATAATAGGTCTTTCAGGCTCATATTTTCAGCATCTAACAGCTGTCATGAAAAAAAAAAATTCTCCCTAATCCAATGATCTTATGCTAAGATTTAAGTCATAAGCAATAGCTAGAGTTGAGAATTTACAGTGATGGGAAGAATATAAGTATATGTTAAGAATGAGATTATTTAAAAGTCAAAGACATGGATTTTGTCCTCTCCCACTTAGTGGAATTAATGTGTCAGGGCCCCATAAGATTCCTTGACTTCTCCTGATTCTGAAGTTACACCCAGTGTCCAGCAATCATGACGATAGGAAAAGAAGAAAGGGAAAGAGGCATTAATCACAAATATTACCACTTCTTTGAAAAATACATATGTAGTAAAGGCAGCAACACTACTTAGGAGGTTAACAAACTTCTCATCTCTTCTGGCCCCATCTTTGATTTACATGGAGCATTCCCTGCTGCCAAAAAGCCTCTAGATCTTTGCAGCAGTGGGTTAGCAGTTGGATTCGAAAAGTAATTGATCTGCACCTCCCGTCTTGCCACTGGATGGCAGTACACCTACACCCCTGCGTGCCCTTAAGGAGAAACCTCTGTCAGCAGAATCTTGACTTGTCCCATTGGAGAGCATTTAGCAGAAACTCACTTTGTATTTATCCCTGAGTTTCTGTGACACAATGGCTAACATCCTCCTTCTTCATGTTTACCCCAGAACTCCAAAGCACCTTGGCTGTGGTATCACCTTTTTTCATACTTCTTCCCTTCCTCCTCTTCTGATATCTTGTCCCCCCCATTCTCTGATACTACCTGCTTTAATTTGCTTGATGACACTGCCCTGTAACCAACCACCTGTTGGTTTGTATATCTTCTCTGGAGAAATGTCTACTATTTCTCAATTGTGTTTGATTTTGTTGCTGTTGTTGAGTGATAAGAAGAGGTCAGATGCTCTCATATCTTCAGTACTTAGCACAACTGCCCTGCTGTGGAAAACATACACACGTTTGTGTGTTATACAGGGGGAAAGCTGATTTTCTTATTTGACTTTGCGTTCTGGCACTTAGCATGATTCCTGTGCACAGTAGGTAGTCAATCAAGACTCATTGAAACCATCAAATAGGGTAAACAGTGATAAATGACCACTCATTTACCCATACATTCAGATGGCATATATTCCTAAAACTAAGTTTTAAAATAATTCGTACATTTTAATATATGTAATTTGATAGCTAGTAAAATATTTGAATTTATATATCTGCATATAATTAATATTGACTATTTCTTTTGTGTTTGTTTTCTTTTTCCTACTTGTATTTTTTTTCCAAATTGTCTCCTACTGACCCTTCCCATTTTTGTCTATTGTCATACTCGTGTTCTGAAAGCATTGAGATTTTTCAGTGTCATTCTTAACTAATCCCTGCCACTCAGTTCTTGAATTCAATCAGTCATCAGGTTGGCTTGTTCTATTTCTTAAGAATCCCTCTGATTTGTCTGTATCACTACATCCTCATGGTTCCCACCTCCTTCCTCTAGGCAGTGCACCAGTGCCCAGCTAGATTCTCCACCTCTGATCTTGGCTCTTTCCAGTTCTCTCTCCATACTGCAGCTGGAATCACTTTTCCAGAGTGCATGTCATACCCCTTCTGCCATGCAATGCTGAAAAACCCCAGCCTGTGAGACAAATCTGCTCTCATCCCTCTCAGGGTGCTACTCTGATGGCCAAGGTTCCCTCTCAGGTCTTTCTTCCCAAATAAAGGCCTGCAGCTTGTGAAGGTTGCAGATTCATCCTCTGAGTGTCTCTCCTTTTTTATCCTGAAGGGCCTCAGTTTTTCACTCATTTTCTTTTTCATTTGATGTTGGAACCCGGGACAGAGTTTTGAGCAGGGGGAGTACCCTTCTGGGGCTACTGCAATTCCACTGTGATCCTCATATGGTCTTGGCACACCCCATTGAGGTCTCTGGTCTAGTGTTAATATGGACGTGCTTTGGCTAAGAGGCTTCTCAGTTTCCATGAGGGATGTGACTGGTGCCCACTTTCATCCCCAAACCACCTGACCTCTCTCTGAATCTCTTTCTCTCCTCACTGTTTTTTCCATGACTCTGGAACTCTTATATGTTGTTCTGAGCCTTCCCATTATACTGACAATTTTTGGAGTGTGGGATTAGGCATAAACACTCCTTCTGATTGGACTCAAGCTGAAAAACATTGTTGGTTGACTCCTTCTGTCTAACAGTTACATTACTCTGGAGTCTGACCTTCTGGTCATACAGACACCCTTGACTTCCTGTTCATCTGTGACCACCTGCAGGGCCCTTCGCCAATTCCAATTTGCACACTCAATACCAGCTCCGATTTCTATAGGGTTGGGTAAGACCTGGCCTTTCTGTCCAGCACCCTATGGTGCCTCAGTGTGCCAGTCTATGGCTATTCTCACCTTCAGTATCCCTATTCTTCCCTCTCCCTCTTACATTCCAGCCATTTGGCTATGTAGGTCAGTGACATCTGCCTACCACCCCAGGTTCGTCCCTCTGATTTTGCGAGTTTTCTCTGGGGGATGCCCTAGGGAAAACTTCATAACCATGCCCATGGGTAATACCCACTCAAAGATTCCCTCTAACTCACCTCTGGAGTGCCTTTTACACAACCTTACTGAACTGGGCCTACAGGGTCATCTGTTTGTCTATGGAAATTTGGCTTCAATACAAATTAGATAATTCCTCTAAATGGCCCAAATTTGGAACTTTTGGTCCCAATGTCCTCCAAGACCTTGACAACTTTATCGTGAGAAATGGCAAATGGCAAGATGTTCCTTATGTCCAGGCTTTCTTCTCAGATCCCGACCCTCCCTTTGTTCAGATTGCTACCCCTTTCAAATCCTTCTTCTAGACTCTCATCCCTCTCCATCAGCACCCAATCCCCTTCTATCAGCCTTTGACTCAGACCCTGCTGATGGTCCCGCCCCTACTGGTTACCTCCTCCCCTCAGTCTGACTTTTCCAGACTCCCCTTCCTTCCCGGAAGGTCCCTCCTCCCTCTCTCCAGAAAATCCCTCCCCAGGTCCAGCCTTTTCCCCTCTCTTGTCCCTTCCCCATTCTGGTCACAGTCACATGCACCTGCCCACTTACAGTGGCCTACATCTGCCCATCCCCACCCAATTCCCATTCTTCCCCTACAAGAGGTGGCAGGAGTGAAAGGGACAATTAGGGTCCATGTCCCTTTTTCTATGATAGATATCTCCCAAACTGAACAACAATTGGGTTCTTTTTCAGATAATTCAATGAGATATCATAAAGAATTCCTCTGTCTTACTTGGGCCTATGCCCTCACATTGGGTGACAGTTACAGTATCATAAATGACACCCTCACGGAGGACAAAAAGGAGAGAATATGGAAGGCAGTAGAACAACAAGCTGACCAACTCCATGAATAACAACCCAAGGGACACCCCGCTGCCATAGAGGCAGGGCCTGAAACCGAGCCTCGTTGGACCTATCAAGATGGGGACCCGGGATCATATGATCTCCTGTCTACTAGCAGGCATGGACAAAAACAGTCATAAACATATTAACTATGACAAAATTAAAGAGGACACAGGATCCAGATGAAAACCCCACCTCTTTCTTAATGGCTTAACTGAGGCAATGACCAAATGCACCAATTTAAACTCAGCCTCCCAAAAGGGTTGTATTTTCTTACATCTCCATTTCATCAGCCAGTCAGCCCCAGACATCCAAAAAAGTTACAAAAACTCGAGGAGGACCCCCAAACTCCTCCAACAAATTATGATTAATCCAGCCTTTTAAGGTCTTCAACAATAGGGACAGGTTGGCTGCTAAAGGAGACCTAGATGAGACTTTACCTTGCCCCGGGGCCCTCCAAACCCCTTTTAATCTCCACAAACAAGCCTTATCAAGAGCCCCTGAACTTTCTATCTCAAAGCCCAACAAGATGATTCACCTATATCTATACTTGGATATAGGTGTAGGCCTCCAGCCTGGTGTTTTAGAGTGCAGGAGATGCGGTGGCTCCCATAGCCTACCTCTTAAAACAACTAGACCCCATTTACAGGGGCTGGCCCACCTGTCTGAAAGTACTGGCCGCAGCAGCTTTCTTAATACCAGAAGTCCTATAACCATCTGGTCATTCACAATATTCGGGACTTAATCAGCCATAAAGCCCTAACTCTGTTTTCCCATCCTGTGTTCAAATCTTCACTCTTTTCTCTTACAGTCTGACCTAACTTTTCAGCAATGTCAGAGACTAAACCCTGCTACCCTCCCACCCTCAAACATCCACCCCACCCAGAACCTTTAATCCAAGACCATTCAGATACTTGATGATTCACTCACAACATTTCATCACATCCTAGACACTCCCGTATTAATGCCTCCACCTGGCTTATAGATGGTAGCTCTACAGAAGCCTCTACTATCACCCCAGCTAGGGCAGGATATGCAAAAGTTGAGGGGCATCCAAACAGCACAACATACACACAGTCATAGAGACAGATAGCCTTCCTCCTACAACTACTTCCCAAGAGGCAGAACTATATGCTCCTACATGAGAATTACAAAGGGCAAAAGACAAGATGGTTAACATTTATATGGATTCAAAGTACACCTATAACACCATTCATTCCAACAATCAGATCTAGAAGGAATGAAGTTTCTTAACCATGAAGGGATCCCCAATGACAAATGCAGAGTGTATTATGGACCTTTTACAAGCGGCTACCATAACACTTTCATATCTATTAGCCATAATATAGTGGGCACCACTGTAAAGCAGGTGGTCCAACAAATGCACTTCCCAGGCAATTAACACCCCATTGAGAAATCCTCAACATTCCACTTCATGAAGAGTGCTTCCTCCTATAATGGGCTCTATCACTCAGACCAACCTCTATGGAACAGCCCCTTTATGTACACAAAGACCCCACTTTCTGGACTCTCAACCCAGAGGCTCCCTTAATATCTCCCAGTGTGCACCAGTTCTCTGTCTTCCACCCCACATTATTGGCAATTCAAACTCTTTAACTGAAGGGGTAACAGGTACAGGAACCTCAAAGTGGCTAACTACTGACCCCTAGCTTACCCATTTCATTGCACTAACCTCCTCACCCCAGGGCAATTTCACTTCAGCTACTTCAGACTTTTGTAATAGGAGACTTCACTGGCACTCTACCCAAAACCCTTCTCCAAGAGTAATTGCAAACTGCTATTCACAGCTCACTCCTGGCTTTTTCTTTACTTGCCAACCCACTGACTCATTATGGAATCTCCCACACCCACCAATGCCTGTTCCCCCTCCCTCTTACAGCCCCTCCTAATGGCCTCCCTTGCTGTCTCTTTCCACTTTTACCTAAGAGAGCAAAATAAAGATGGAATGGAACCCCATCCTCTCCTTCAAACTAAAAAGATGTCTCTCTCCCTCCACAGGAATCTTCTTCCTACATGGATCACAGATATATACATGTTTGCCTACAAACTGGATGGGAGTTTGTACACGTCTTCTTAATTCCCCCAGTCTCATACACCACCATTTCAGAAATTATCCCCATTCCTGTTGTTAACTTCATATGCACAAAAAGGGATGGTGGTCTCATCCATCTCATTCGTTGTGGAACTGGGCCTTCTCACCGGAATTGAAGCAGGTTCAGCTGGACTAGGAGTGCTGATTAGCAATTTCCAAAACCTGTCAAAAGCTCTAAAAGGAAGCCTTAATGATATTGCTTTACAAATCTCTGCAATCTAGGACCAAATCAACTCCCTAGTGGCAGTGGTCTTACGAATGAGGAGAGGACTAGATTTCACAGCTGAAAAAGGTGGATTATGCCTTTTTCTGGGGGAAGAGTGTTAGAATGTTGTTTTTTTCACCAGTAAGTCTGGATTAGTAAGGGAGGAGATTAAAAAAAAAAAAGGCACAGCTGACATCCTTACAACCTACTAATATTCTTTCCTCTTTATACCCATGGCTCATCCTGTTGGCAGTTCCTCTCATCCTTGTTTGTTTTGCTCTCATGTTCCTACCCTGCCTTATTAAAAATTTCCAAAATTTTTACAGGAATGTATTTCTGCCATCTCCTGAGCTACCTCAAGGGGACAACTCAAGGCCATAAAGCTTCTACAAACTTTCCAGGCTCAATGACCTCCACCACCACGTAGTCCCCAGCCAGCCTGAAGTAGCCAAAAGACAAACGGCACCCCCATGCCCTATATAACAAAGAGCCTAAAATGTTGGAATGTTGGAATGCTGAGAAACACTGAAACAATATAAATATGGCTACCCCAGATGAAAGAGTGAAAGAAAAACAACACACAAAACTGCCCAGCCCCAATGGCCTTCCTGTCAATATCCAGACCTCCCCCATCCTCCTTTACAGCCACGCTACCTAAAGCCCACCCTTTCTGACCTTCCCCTTTCCTGCAACATGATGCTTAAAAACCCAAGCCTGTGAGAAAATTGTGCTCTCATCCCTCTCAGGGTGCTATTCTGATGGCTGAGCCTCCCTCTCAGGTCCTGCTTCCCAAACAAAGGCCTGCAGCTTCTGAAGGTTGCAGATTCTTCCTCTGAATTGTCTCTCCTTTTCTTTCCTTAAGTGCTTCAGTTTTTCCCCCATTTTTCCTTTCACTTTCTATACTTATAGCCTGTTTGGGGCTTTTATTCACTGATATATAAGCTCTTCAATATTATCACAGTATTTTATAGTTTGTGTTTGCTTGCCTGTTATATGCACTCCCAACCCAGAAATTTTCCCTTTTCAACATTATCTTGGTTAATATCATTTACTTTTTAAGGAAAAATTAGTATTTTGTTCTCATTCTTGAAATAGATATTGGAATAATTATTTAAAAATATAAATAGACCACATGCTTATTATGCAGAAATATAGAAAATTAAAAGAAACGAAATCCAGAAGTACTAACATTTTGCTTTGTTTTTACCTAGTTTTCCTCCTATGGGAATGTGGGTAATACAACTGGGCCTATTGCAATCATCTTACTTCTTCCATCCCATCAAGTTAGCTCATAACCATTTTGATAGCTGATGAAACTTTAAAAACATGATCTTTAATGTTGCACAATATTCACTAATATTAAAAGTCTACTAAATGATCTTATTATGGTGGATCTTTCAGTTATTACCAATATTTGCTTCCTTTAAATAGGGTTGCAGTGAAAAAATATTTTTGTTCACATTTGATCATTTCCTTAAGATATATTTCTAGATCTGGGTCAGCAAGAATGCACAGGTATGCACAATTTTAAGGCTCCAAATTGCTTATTTAAAAATTACACCAGTTCAAGCTCCCACTAGCAGTGTATGAAAATGTTTGCTTCCATTGTATTCTTGCTATAACACGAGTATCATTATCTCATTGAGATTTTCATTGGGGTTCTGTTAAATCTATAAATCAACTTAGAAAAAAATTGCCTTCTTTACAATATTGATTTGTTTCTCTCAGGAAAATGGTGTGTCTTCATTTAATTAAAATTTTATTTTATATCTTTAGTGAAGTTTTGTTGTTTTCTTTATATAAATCCTACTCATTTATTATTGGGGTCATTTCTAAGTGTATCATTTTTTTCTTTTGGAGATTGTGAATGTCATTTTGTAAATTTATATCTTCTACTTTCTCCAAATGGTCCTACAAGAATTTGACCTTCCTGATTACTCTGTGAAAAATAAAGGAATTCTTTGTTTAATTGCTTTGGGAAAGGTTATGCCCTTCACTTTGAAAGTCTTATGACATATTCATAAAAAATTGAGGTCCTATTTGTAAAGAAACCTATTTAACATTATTTATTACTACAACTAACACATATGGAACTTATCTGATCATAGAATATTTCTTTTTTAGGTAGAACATAAAACTTTAATATAAAATCTATAGTCATTCAGTAGACTGATATTCTGGGAAATCTGTTATGGACTGACAAATGGCCCCGGTTCTTCATTCCTCCCTATAATTATACCCTCTGGCATATAACTCTGAAGTGCTCTGCTTTGACCCTGAGTGTGGCTATATAACTTGACCAATGGGATGGTAGCAAGCATGAAGCACACGGGCTTTAAAAATGGTTTTCTCATTCTTTCACTCCTCCATATCCTTAAGAAAAATGTGCCCAGGGTACTCTGTTAGTAGATGGGACATAGGGGAGAGAATCACATTATAGTAGCTACCCCAGTTGAGACCAGACTACATCATCCAAAAACCAGTCAACCCTTTAGAGAAATGAGGTCACTCAAGACTGAAAGAACCACTCAGCTGCCCTTCAGATTCATGAAGCTGAATAAATTCTGTTTTGAGCCTCTGAGTTTTTGGGTGACTTAGTAAACAGAATTATTATAGCAGTAGATAACTGATATACCTTCTTTAAGCAGTATATAATATAAGCAATAAGGTTAAGCATGGTAGTCTTTGTTATGTTAAGGAAATTCACTTTCATTTCTATTTTTCTAAATGCTTTTTATCAAAAATGTTATTTGAATAATATTTGGGCAGTCATTGGGTTTATTTTAAGCTGTTCTAATTGATGTGGTATTTTATATTAGTAGACTTCCTAATAAATATCTTGTCTTGGCCTTCCTGTGATGAGATATTCTTAGTAACAGTTAACATTATTTTTGATGTACTATTGAATTCCATATGCTAGTAATTTCCTTAGGAATTAGTATATATATTCATAAGTGAAATTAATTCACAATTTCCTATTTTGGTTCATCTTTTTCATTTTTGGTATGAGACATATGCCAACTATATAAAATGACTCAGTTAGCTTTTCCTCTTTGCCTATGCTCTAGACCAATTTTTATAACATGGAAATTACTTAATCTTTAAGTGACTAATGGAATCCCTGCCAACACCACCTGGTCATGTGACCTTTCTGATAGTTTGTTAATTATTTGATTATCTTATTTGTTCATTTTTATTACCTCTGATTATTTAAGGTTTCCTACATATTTTAATTAAAATTTTAGATTCCTTTCAAGATGGTGAATATTATACATCTTGCACTTCAATGAGTTTGGAAACTACCTTTCAATCTTGCTTAATGTCTGATGTAACAAATAAATTCCAAGACATTTCAATAACTGCAGTTTAATTTTACACCTAATATCAGTTTACATCTTCATATGACCCAATATTTCTGTGTCTGTATGGGTACATGTGTGACCAACATGTTTTAACTTTTGGTAGTTGGATAGTTGATGTGTCTGACACTTTGATGTGCATCTTTCTTTCTTTCTTTCTTTCTTTCTTTCTTTCTTTCTCTCTCTCTCTCTCCCTCCCTCCCTCTCCCTCTCCCTCTCTCTCTCTCTTTCTTTCTTTTACATTATTGGGATTTGAACTCAGGGACTTGTCCTTGCGAGGCAGGTGCTCTAACACTTGGGACACACCTCCAACCCCTTTTTTTGAGTTATTTTTGAGATAGGGTCTCCTTTTATGCCTGGGCCAGCCTGAACTAAGATCCTCCTATTTATGCTTCCCTATTATCTGGGATGACAGGTTCATTCTGGATACCCAGCTTTTATTGGTTGAGATAGGGTTATGCAAACATTTTGCCTGGGCTGGACTTGAACCTGATCCTTCTGATCTCTACTTCCCAAGTAGCTAGGATTACAGACTTGAGGCACTGTGCCCAGCTTCATGTGCTTCTATGGTTGAAGAAGACAGGCTGATAGCTCATAGAAGTAATGTGAGGTAAAGGAATCTCTCTTTTACATGATTTATGAACCTAATGTAAGAGAATACTTGAAAGTGAAGCTTTTATAAAAGCACTAGAACCAGATCATCATATTTATTGTCTAAAGTTATGGTTAACACGACATTTGAGACTTAATGGTAATGTGTATTGCTTTCTGATGTGGAGTGTCTCCTCAGTGGCTTCAAGATAAACTGAGGAAGGGAAAGAACTTGCCATCCACAAAGCCTGATCTCTGTGTTCTGCAGCTCCACTGTGCACCCAATTATTCACTTCTTGGGTTTTGGGTACCTGGTTTTACTGGCAACAATGGCAAATATTTATTCAGTGTGTACCACATTCCAGGCACCACTCCATGCATTATTATCAGGTCCATTTTATAGACCAGGAAAGGGAAGCACAAAAGGTTACATGAGTTCCCTATGCTCACTAGTTTGTCAGTAGTGACACTAAGATTGAAATCTAGGCAACTGGGCACCATGAGCTGTGCTGTCAGCCCCTCCACAATGCTTCCTCTCCTGCTTTCTCATTTTGCCTTATTTTCTACCTGTCCACCACAGTGCCTGACTCAGTGTTGGTCTTTTAGTAAGTGGAGGATACTGTAGATTTATTTATAGATGAGGATAGAAGGGGTGAGGAAAGACAGAAGTCAAGATATGTTGAAGAAGAAAGAGTGACAGGATGTCATAGGGAGTTGAGACTGTGATCCTAGGTATGAAAAAGTAGAAATGACAGAATATCTTTCTCAAAAGATATTGGAAGGATTTCCTGAGAAAAGACTGACACATAATTAACTCTCAATGGACATTTCTTGTTAATTATAATAAATGATGATGGTGCTGAATGACGACCATAAAAACAAGTTTCTGCCAGCAGCTGGCTCTGTGGCCTTACTCATGTCTCTGCTTCCTGGGTCTCTGTGTCCTCATTTGTTACAGATCCATAGACCTATGACCACATGATCTGTGAGCCACAGTGGAAACTGAAGAGGACAGTAGGTGAAAATCTAGAGTAGAGGCCACTGTTAAGCAGGACATCTGATTAGCGAGTTTGAGGACTCCTCTTACACTTGGGCATGAAGATAACCATCGGTCTAGCTCATCTCACTCACCTCAAGCATCTCATAGACTGGGAACCTGAACTGGGAATGAGAGTGGTATCCACAGTAACTTTCTACATATCACTCAGTGTCTTTATGACCCTTCAAGAATAGGATTGATTAATTGAGCAAGTAAACAAGGAAATTCTGATTTGAATTTCAGATAAACAGTGAATGTTTGAACTACAGCTTGTTATGTAAACTCAGTTTCCTGGGTTTCCCTGACTGTTCAGTGTGCAGGTCTCTCAGACGGGAAGACTGTAGAAAATCTACACCAGGTCAAATTATTCCCTGGAATCAAAGATCTGAGCTCTAGAATTTCTATCTTCCCTGCTCATTCTTTAGGAGAAAAGGACAGAGTAACTAAGTGAGGAAATTTGTATGCCATAAATTACCAAAAGAAGAGCCTCTCCAGATTCAATAAGGCAATTATTGTATCTTGAATAAAGAACAATTGATTATTTCAAACAAATGTACCAGACTGTGGTTTAATGGAAATCTGTATCTATAACCTGTTGTAGTTGTTAAGTCAGAAGTAAATATGTTCCTAATAACCAACTGGTATTTATTTAATGTACAATAACTTGCCTGCTAAGCTTAAGTGAAATGCACAGTTAATTAAAACCATCTTTGTACCAAGTCCTCTAGGGAAAATATTTTACACACACTCTAATGTGGGATTGTTTTTTTCAACCATCACTTCTCAACTGAGCCCCTGTTGGTAGATTTTAATATGATCTGTTTGGGGGGGTTATCTGCAGATATTTTTTTGTTGGGCAATGTTCATCCTGCTCAGAGACACAGAAACTTAATTTATCCAGAGTGGAGAAAATTTCAGAAAGCCCTAAGGTGAAAAGGCACAGGTTAGTGCCACAAACTCTGCTCTGGCCACTTGCAGATGGAGGTCATGGGTGACTTTGTCTACCAGCTCATGCATGGCCCCAGCTGGACCTTTCACTTTGCCTCCCTGAGTCTGAATTTTTAATTTGTGAAACACATGTAACCTTTCAGATCCTTGGCCAATAGGACAGAAAAGAGGGTTTGGAAGCATAGGTTAACCTTGACTTCTTAAATGGGCCTCTATGCCTGCCAGTGTCCTCTGCTGTGTGAGTCCAGAGATGGGTTGGAGATGTTCATTTATTCTCCCATTCATTCATTTCTCATTATTCATGAAGTATTTTATTCCCAAGTGCCTACAGGACTGGAGTCCACATGAGCACATGATTTGGGAGACCCTCCCAGTGTGTCTCTTGCAGAGATATAACTTGAATTTATGTAGTTCAAGGAGGTATTCTATTCCACAGAGTTTGTCCCTTTTCTGCAAAGCAGAAATCCCTAAAAATCACTGAATGACTGTGAGGTTCAAATGAGACAATGTATGCACACACACTTTCAAAAGTCGGAAGAATTAACATATAAATGTACATTTCCCCCAATAGCAGCAGTTCATGGGAGTTCACATGGGATTTGCAGATCTGTGGAATGCTAAGGACAGAATGTGACAACCTGTGAGTGCCAGGGCAAGCTTGGCAGGCCAGGGGGAGGGACGGGCAGCTCACTCTCCCAAAGGACCCCTGGGTGAGAGCCAGCCAAATAATTAATAAAGCCTGATGCTCAGGTGGAATGTAGAGAATAAAAAGTATATTCAAAGCCATGACTTTATCTGATTTTCATAGCATCTTTGTGAGGATGCCAGAGCAGTTTCCTTTTTCCCTTTTTATGGCTAAAGAAACTGAACCACAAAGGAGAGGAAACAACTAGTTCGAGGTCATTCCATACATAGCTGTTAAAATCAGGGCTAGTGTGCAGGTCTTCCCTTTACACCTCAGTTACTCTTAAGGTAACAAGCCACAGTAGAGTGGGGGGCTGGGCTACGGCTCCATCAGGACATGGGTGGTGTGTGTGTGTGTGTGTGTGTGTGTGCATGTGAGTGAAGAAAGACCTGTTCCATGGTGCAGAGCTTATTAGGTAAGATTGAACTGGCTTTCAGGCCCCATTGTCCCTTGCCGGATACAACTATAATGAGGGCATGAGGTGGTCCTAGGAGGTTGAGGGCTGACTAGGCTGGGCTGCCTTTGAAGGAGGTCCCCAGGATTGCTGATGTTCTGGAGAATACCCCAGGCTTCCAAGATGTTGTAGTTGTCTTCATGCTGTTTTGAGAGGGCATGATAAAAAATTAATATCTGATTGCAGTGGGAAGCCATAGGCTACTATAATTACTCTATAATTACTTGGGTGTGTTGATATTAAGATTTGATGTAATTACAATTCTGAGGTCATGGGGGGAGTGCACTCAGCAAGGCTTTGTGCTAGTGTTGTCTTTTTTTCCCTTTGTCTCTCAAATTCTCTGCTGTTTCCTAAGACAAAGCTTCTCCCTCATCTCTTCTTACTATGGTTAGTGTTTGGAGGTGGGACTCCTGACTCCCTGCGGGGATTTCTAGGGTTGCCCATCCTGTGCTGGGAACCATTGCAGTTTTTCATTCTTGTCCTCAGCCAGGAAAGAGTAGGGCCAAGGGAGTGGGGAGTCCCCTCTCTATCCTAACTCTGTCTCTGAAACAATCCTGGGGTGCCAGCTCCTTCAAACTCTCTTGTCCCCAAATTCCCATCTCAGAAATGAGGAGGTAGATAAGGATATCTTCCTAGGGCTCCTATAACTGAACATTTGGTGTATCTGGGGAACTGTGCTCCATTTAGGAATACCAGGTGCAGGCCTCGATGACCAGAGACAGAAGAGAGCCCGTAGGCTCAGGAATAGCGGGCTGGACTCCCAGGGCAGGGAGCACAGTTGTCTGTGCTTCTCACACAGTAGCCACTAGCGACACATGGGTTTTAGAATTTTAATGACCTTAAATGAAATGCAAAGTAAATGAAGACTCCATGTCCTCAATCTCACTGGCCACACACATTTCAAGTGCCAGGTAGCTGTATTTTCTTGAAGCTATAATACTGGAGAGTGGGCATACAGAGCATTTTTATTATTGCAGAAAGTTCTGTTGGATCAGTGACAAGGATGGTCGTGGGAGAATGCTGATTGGTTATGGGGCCTGAGAATAGGGTTCAGGAGAGAAGGGAGGTCTGGGGTCTGCTCAGGTCTGGCCTGTAATCCTGGATCTGTTGTTTAAAGTTATGTGACTTTGGACCAGTCACTCAATGTTTTAAACCTCTGTTTAAAGGGGGATTCTGATACCACTTTGTGGGGTATTTTAAGTATTAGTGATTTGAGGATTATTATGTTGAGAAGCAAAATAAAGTAAATACAAAAGGAGAGGTGGTGGGGCTTCTACATATTTCTTTTAGCAGTCCAATCTCAGAAGAGTATCCTTCTGAGTTATCCTGGGCAGAGATATCCATGGACAGACTTTCCATGGCTTTCCCACTATGACATTTTAATAACCAATGCTTGTATAAGTCTTCTGCCTTGCAAAGGAAGCTGTTGCTTGCCCATTTCTCCTTGCCCTCCCCTTCTCCTCCTACCCACTCCCCCATCCCACCTGTCACATGCCTAGGGTAGCCAGATTTATCCAGTAAAAGTGCCAGAATCAAGTTAAATTAGAATTTCCACATAAGCAACAAATAGATTGTTCTAGTTTACATATTTCCCATGCAATATTTGGGACATATTTATCCTAAACAGTTATTCATTCTTCATATGAAATTCTAATTTAACTAGGCACTCTGTGTTTTATCTGCAACTGGACCTACTCTCTTACCATTGTTAGGCCTGGATGGATAGCAGGTACAAGAACAGAGGGTGTTGCATGTGTGAGGCCTGGGGAGTGGGTGTATGTCTCATCATGGGACAAAGTGTGACAGTGAGTAGAGGGAACACAGTGGTCTGTGCAGGTGTAGGGAGCTCTAAGTCTGGCCTAGTTTTCACAGGTTTCTTTCTGTGTTCCTTCAGTGAACCTGTGTCTCTGCTTCTCTGGCTCCATCATCTTGATGCCCCAAAAGGAAAAAAGGGACATGTACTACTCAATTGTCAGTCTGCTGATCGGTTCAGTGAATGTTTTGTTCCCATGAGTGGACCTAACTGGAAGGACGGTACCCTCACAGGTCAGGATGTGTGGAGGGGGCTCCTGACTCAGCAAACACCCCTCTGTGTGTCATGGGGCTCCCTTCCTTCTCCCACTCCATCTGAGTTCTTCTGGGGCCACTCCCAGTAAGGTACTGAGCCTCACACCCGATCTGTTCTGGTCTCCTATTCTACCTCCTACTTTTGCTGTGGGATCTACGCAGCTGTGTACATTCAGGGTGGGACTGGAGCAGCAAGGCTGATGATGCAGGTGAGCCTCTTGATGCAATTCCTCACTCATGCTTTTATTTATCTCTCTCTCCCTCTTCCCAGTTCCCTTCTCTCAGGTGGACATTGGTTAAAAGATTGGAAACAAGACCACCTGACTCATGCAGTTCATAAATGTCCTGCTTTCAGGTTCCTTTGGTCACACAAGTCTTTGAATAGATGCTGAAAATTGTCCTTCCCAACTCCCCCCACCATCTCCATACCTCCTCTACAGGAAGCTTTGCTAACATGGCTTCCAAGACAATTGAGGTCCATCCTAAGCCTATGTCCCTTCCTAGACTCCATTCCTCCCTGCCTCTGCAGGGAGATTTGCCCCTCTATTTCCTGCTTCCTTCACGACTTCCTTTCTTGCAGGCTCTGCCCCCTGTTGCAGGCTCAATCAGAGCCTGGCCTACTTTGTGGGCATCAGCATGTGTTGCTGTATGGTTTCTGGTTACAAATCTGCTCCCTCCTCAGTCACCTGTGAACCTTTAAGGAGAAGAAATGGGTCCCAAACCATTAGCATTTCTAGTACCTGACCCAATGTGTTTTCTGCACAAATATTTGGCAGTAAAGAATTAACCCATCAGAGACCCCACTGAGGGACCGCAGTCAGAGAGGTCAGAGAGAAGACCATCTTGTGCCGAACACTGCCATTGTGGATTGTATCCAGGACTCATGATATTATTTACTTTTGCATATGATTAGAGCTAGGGAACTCATTTTCAAAGAAAGCATCATGCAGAACTTTAGCAGACTGGACAGATACCAGTTCAGTTGCTAGGGAGAATGAGGAGGGCTCAGGGCCTGCCTCTGTCCCTAAGGATGTTTTGCAGAAAAGAGTTGCAGCCATGTGCCCTCCACCTTGTCATGTTTGGGATTCCCTTTTCTCCTTTCTGGTTTGCTCTCTCTCTCTCTCTGTTTGCTCAATGGTTTGGCTAACACTTGATAGTGCTAATTTGTGCTCTGCTTCCCTTTTGGTGCCTTTTCCTAATAAATAATGTAGTGGGAACTTAAGACCAAATCCAGAGGGTCTGTCATGTGCCACCCTCCCCTATCACTCCTTCTGAGCCCTGATCTGTGTGCTTCAGCAGAAGGCTGTGAGTGCTGGTGTTGCTGCTCTGCTTCACGGTCCTGCTCCTTCATCCTGGACTGTGAACATCAAACTGGTCTTTTTCAGATTGTGACACACTGAAGAGCTAGAGGAATTTTTAGCTGTACGACAGGACTGGCTGATGGGCCTGCTTCTCAGGACATTGCTGGGCTCTGTTACATTTCTCTCTGTGGAGGCACTCCACCCTCATAGGCAGGGGTTATCTGTGAGCCTCTGTCTCCTTCTTCTTTCATGGAGTCTGGGATGGTCTTGGTAGGAGTTGGAGGATGCAAAGGTTTTTGGATAAATTTTGAATAATACATGTTCCCTTTCTGGTTTTGCATAATATATGCTTATCCTTTGGGAATCTCTGAGAGTAGGAGCTGGCAGGGTGGTAGTTTAGATCTATCCCTCTTTAGAGGTGCCTAAGGAGGACTATTCCTTATGGTCCATAGCCTGTCACTGCTTGTGAAACTTTTCTTAAAGCATTAATTTCTGCATCTGTTAGGAGGACTCTGATCCCATTTTGTAGGTAGGAATTTGAAGTAGATTCTAAGTAACTTCTAAGATAGTGGTGATTCTGGGTCTACAGTCCAGGATACAGCTATAAAGCAGGATGAATAATATTGAAGGTTAGTATTTTTCAGCTCTTTGTGTCTACCAGGCATTATTATAACTATTTCATACATAGCTACTCATTTATCCCTCCCAACAAACCAACAAGGCAGGCTCATTTTACCAAGGACGAGGAAAGGTTAACCACTTCCCCAAGGCCATCAGCTAGGAAGAGAAGGGGGTAGGGCTTGAATTCAGGCAGTGTGGTATCAGTACCAATGTCTCTCCCAGTCCAGCAGTTCTGGTCCTTCCTACTTGGCAGAGTTGTCATGGAGTTCAAAATGACCAATGGATGATAAGGCACTTAGAAAAGCATAAAATTATTATGCAAACACAAGGTGTTTTGTGGAAGGCTTGTTCCTTCACCATATGTGGGGAATGACAGTCAGATTGTGACTTTTTAATTAATTTGAAAGCAAGCCTGTCAGGTGGAGGTAAGGAACATAGGCCCAATAAGATTTTAAGTGCATCTGTCTTTCTTGATGCATTCTGATGGATTTGAATTTCTCCTTGCTAAATTCCTGAGTCCTGGTCTATTGAGAATTTCAACTGGGTGCATCTTCCTTACTCAAAGAGTGAGATGGCCTCAGAATCAACAAAAAGAGCAGTCTTTGAGACCAGGGGATCATTCAGTCTGGTGAGCATCTGACCTGGACCTTCCCTAGCTATGCTTTAATAACTTGCTATGGACCTGCCATATATGGTTTTTTCTAAATCTACTCATATGTATTATTTATATACCATGTGTGCTCCCTTCCCAGAAAGCCTGTGCACCCACAGGATATCCACGAGAACCAATGTAGAACTCCAGACTCAAAACAACTGGACAGGAGTGTAGTCTGGGTGAGAAAAGGACCTTGAAGCCAGTCTGTGCAGGCCTTTGCCCTCTGCTATCATCTCTGAATGCCCATGGCAATAAACAGCTCCCTGCACTTGAACTTCCATCTCCACTGGCTCCTTACCCTTGCCTCAGGGAGAGTCATAACACATGTACAGTTGGTCTTTTAACTTTCTCGACAGTTCCATAATTTTTCTGAATGCTCCTGGGTTTCTGCTCTCAGTTAGAAAGGTCAAGCATCCAGTTGTATGTATAATCTAGTCTTAGAACTGCATCTCTTTTTTGGGGGCGATCTGACTAGCAGAATTGGGGCTTGACTTTCCTTGAGCTCTTGGTTCCCATGAACTTGTTCCTGAGCGGCTCTCACTGTGTTTAGGGTTTCTACACCTTTGTCTGCTTTATTTCCCAGAGTTACCCACAGTTTTCTAAGCTTGTTGCTATGGGACCCTGCCTCCACCTGCCTCTTGGGATGTATCACACCTGCTTGTCAAGTTCTTTCTTCTTATCTACAAAGTGTATATGGTTTGCAAGAGAGAGAAACAGCAGAGCATGAATAAAACAGAATGACTTTGAAAGCAATAAACTTGCTTCAATCTGTGGTCAAAGTATCACTTTCATGGTCTAAAATCCAAATACTTAAGAGCAAATTTGTGAGGTCATAGCCATTTTCATCTATTTTTTAAAAAAGCATCATTACTTTTTGTTCTTTTCCTTTTCATTCTGGGAAATTAATCTAAAGGTTCCAAAGAAAATACAAATCTTATAATGAAATGATTAGCAAGTCTTTTATTTTTTATAAAAGAAATCTTATAATAAATTCACAGCCACAAATTGAGCATCTTCCATGTGCCAGTGGACATGGTATAGATTTAATCCAGCTGAATAATGTAGGAATGATAAGCATGTCAGGATTACATAAATGGTAAACTTCAGATAAGAAGTCAAGACTCTGGGCAGAAGGACTATTTTGAGTTTAATTCAGAGCAAAACAGAGACCACACAGTCTTGTCACCCCATGGATGGGTGATAGAGTCATCCAGTGCTGACATTCCACACACTGTACCTGGCATAGGTCTACAATAGAGTAGGTGACATGAGAGGACCCAGGGGCACAGGTAATCACAATCGTGACCTACGCCCATGTCTATCCCTAAGCATCAGTTCAGCTCATCAAGCATAAATGGAGAGTCTGTGATTTGCTCATTCATGATTCATCTACTAGGGAGCTGGAAAGAAAGATCCAGAGTGAAACATAAATTCTAGTTGCTTCCATTAAAGACTTTATAGATCTAGGAGAAACAACAGAAAAAATGTGTAAAGTATTAAATGTAGACACAGGAGAAAGGACAAATAAGAAACATAGAAAGAAATGAACTAGAATATGAAACATTTAGGAATCTAAGTAAAACCTCATGGATCAAATCAAGCTGACCACAGTTCAGTGGAACATTTGGTGCTGTTTCTAGCACTATGTTAAGTACTCTGAGAATCACCAAAGCTGTAACAGGAGGCTCTTCTTCTAAAAAAGTTTGTAATTAGTCAGAGAGACAAAACACACCCAAACCACAAATTGGACTCACCAAGGCCTGGACTGGGAGACACAGCCTACCAGGTTCACAGGGTGTATGTGTGCCGTGTTGCAGGGAGAGGGCTGTGATGTCCCTTTAACTACTCTTCCATTCCATCTCAGGTCCTTGGCTGGCACTGACATGCTCCTTTTTGAGCACACTGGGAAGTCCTGGTAGGAGGGGGCTCTCAGACACCACCTGCCACATTTAACACGGACTTAGGGTAGCTGATGAGCTCCACAGCTCATCCTTAATTAAGAAAGCTGCTAAAAACACCACCAGAGAGCCCTTCCCAGAGCTGCAAAGCGTCTGCTTGCTAATGCCGAGTTGCTTGGGTTGATTGATACTTGTTTTGCGATTCCTTCCGTCAGCTTTCTCTGGTCCAGCCATCTGTTTTCTACCCAACAAGAGGCATGCTGGCTGCGATCCTTGCCTGATTTGCAGTAGAGGCGACATGATGGTGGGCCAGGGGCTTAAACTGGGGGCTTGGCAGTGATTTGCATTTGGCATAGAATCATCCCTGAGCAAATGTAGCTATGTCAGGCTGAATGACTTCTTGGGCTTTGGGTTTTCTTGTCTGAGATTCAAAGCAAAGTTAGCAGAAGGTAATCTGGAAGCTCTGATGATGCTTCTTGACTCCACATCTCATCTTCCAGAACATTCTAATATCTTCCCATTGAACAAAGGGCAAGACTAATTCTTTTGAGTCAAAGCTCTTCCTTCTTTAGCAATAATCACACAAAGACCATTATACTGAGAGAGAGAGAGAGAGAGAGAGAGAGAGAGAGAGAGAGAGAGAGATCTAACTCCTGCATTTGTAAAACTTATATATGTTTTGATTGCAAACACACACACATTGCAAACTTGAGGTTTAAGTTATATTTCCAATAGTAGTCTCAAGAAATAAAGAGATCAGTAAGTTCAAAATGGTCAGGAAAGTCTTAAGCATGAAAGCAACTTATGATTTGAGCTTTAGTACATGAATAATAGCTGGATAAAAGAAGCAAAAACAAAAGGTGGATAAGAAATATAGTGAACACATATGTACACATGCATGTTATTGTATGGACTATGCTTTGCTTTTAAATAGCAATCTGAGAGCAAAAGAAAGTCATTCCAGAAAAATGCTAAGCTGCTAAACTGTGGTTGCTAAATTATCTCCCCAGAGTCAGTCTAAGGATGCTAGTGGAGTCAGCAGGGAGGAAGACTGTGCACCCCAGAAGGAAAGTCTAGGAAAAGCACATCCACACTGGACATGGTCAACTGGAAGAGATAGAGTGGGATTAGGTGGGCTGGCTGCTGAGTCTGGAGTCAGCAAGGGGAGGGGTGCCTGGGAAGATAAGGGTCAGTGACTGCCATCACCGCATGCCACATTCTGGTTCCACTCCGTGGGGTTTGGGTACTGAGAAGACAGAAAGGAGTATCCATCTCATCAAATATCTGGGATGACTGGCAATGGCATCATTCCAGTTATTGACAGGGAGTGTAGAAAGCAACAAACAACTCCAAGGTTTCCAAGGTCAAGCAAGAAAGCTGGAGATCTGGGCTCACCACTGGTTGTGGCTGTGGTGTGCTGACTCGGGAAAGGAGGCAGAAGTCCATCCAAATGCAATCGAACAATGAGAAGTAGTATTCATTGAGCAGTTTGTGAGTTTGAGGACCTTGACAAAGAAGGAATGAGAGTTACAATTGTAGAGACTACACAATGGGCAGTATATGGGATGTTGTTGAGATGGACCTTGGTGGTGAGGCTTGGTACCATCCTCTCACCAGTGTATCAGCATGTCTCATGACATCTTCATCCCACAGTGTCAGCCAGCTCCTTCCCTAGCATGATAAGGCAACATCCAGGGGCTGAGGAAACCAGCTGTGAAAAACGGCAAGAGTCGGTGGATCTGTTGAGTTCTTAAGGCTGCAAGTGAGAAAATCTTTCAACTTAAATGGACTTAATAATAAAATTATCTCAGAATCTGTGGCCCTAAGGCAGGGTGGCTCATAGGCCAGCTAACTCAACTGCTAAGCAGTGTCAAGCCCTCAGAGTTACTGCCTCACTCTGTTCTGCCATCCTCAGCACAAGCACCTGTCCTCAACAGCTGCCTCATGGTTAAGTACTTACACCTGAAGACATCCAAGGGCAGAAAAGGGATTCTTTCCATGTCTCTTTTTCAAAATAAGCAAACGTTTCCCAGAAACCCTCAATAAACATTCCTTTATTTCTTATTGGAAAGAATTAGGATATCCAATGGCCCAACCATTGACAAAGGGTTTAGGACCACTATGATTTGCTTAAACCAACCAAGATGAGGCCCTGATTCTTGGAGAAGAGGGCAGGTTGTTATCCCCTGAAGCACATGACTGAATGCAGGAGAGTGGGAAACGACCAGAATCTGAATTGTGTTAAGAATGAAAAGGAAAGTATCTAATATGGGTTGGGTTAACATCTAATATGACTGAAAAGGTAAGTAGGAATTTAGCATACCATAAAGAAGCTGACCTCTTAATTCCAGAAGGTGCAATTCACAGACCTCACCTGAGGTTTGCGGATACAAATCCAGAGGGAGGAGATGGGAGATGGTGACAGGTACAGTTCTAGGGACCCGTAGCACTTCCTTCTGAGGTGCACAGGTGCTGAGAGATGAGCACATGATGGTCAGAATTAGAGGAAGATTTAAAGCTTGTTGAAGTGAGTGTAAGAGGAAACTGGATACACTTAGGTAAGTTTGTATCACAGTGACAGCAAAATGCAAGGACAATGCACTTCTCTACTATTTAAAGGTAGAATCTCAACAGAAGAATGGCTTTTGTTCCATGAACACCAGGGCTCAGTGATGAAGGCTGAGTAAATTTGAGATGTGAAGGAATGTACTGGGCCTTTGGGGCTCCATGGCAGTCCTCTTTGTATTTGGATTCATTGCTTCTATACCTAATGTGACCATCTGTTCAATCACTCAGAGAGGTGCCAGAAGTGGGTTTACTCACAAGGGAACAAGAGAGACTAAATGAAAACAAAAGCCCAGACAAGGAAAGAGAAAGGGTAAATGATCAATCCTTCCTTTGACAACTTTCCTCTCCTACTATTTGTTCTGTGTTGCTATAACAGAATTCATGAGAACAACAAGAAAAGTTTATTTAGCTCCCAGTCTAGAGTCCAAGTGCACGTTGCCAGCGCTGGCTTTTGGTGAGGACCTTGTAGTAGATGTCATCCCATGGTGGGAACATATGTAAGAGAGTCACATGGTAGTAGAGCAAATAAGAAAGTGAGCCAAGAAAGCTGAATTCGCTTTCTAACAACCTGTGCTTGTGGTAACCAACTCAGTCCCATGAGACCTAAGCCAATCCCTCTAATGGGCATTAATTCCTGCAGAGGATGGTGCCCCAAATAACCTAACTACTGGGTCTCACCTCTGAAAGGCTCTACCACCTTTCTATACAGTTATTTTGAGGACTTCCAGCACATATACTTTTGGGGAATAAGCCACATTCAAACCATAGATTCTCCTGAACTCTGTACCAACTGGCGTTGCCCTCTTGTGTGCCCTCTTGAGCCCAAGTTCACCCGAGAAAGAAGAATCTGATCCTGATATGATCTGAGGGGTATATAGTGAATGCAAAGCAGTTTCTACTTTTCTATTCCTTCCTAATGAAGCCTTAAATTTTCATTTTATTTTCCTTCTCCACCTAAGAAGAATAAGGTAAACACACAGCTCTGGCACGCGTCTCCCTCCCAGCAGTCCCGCCCCTGGGCTGCTACCCCCTGCCACACCGCCTCTCTCTTTATCCCTTCACACCAAACACTTTCAAAGTTAATTTCAAAAAGCTGGGAACACTTGATAGTTTTAATTAATCCTATGCCTGGGGAAATATGATTTTGTGCATGCGAGGCCTCTCAGCTTCTCTGGATAGATAGCTTGTTCTGGATAATGCCAGCATTTCCAATTTAGTTGTGATTATGCCACCAACGCATTTGTTTGTTTGTTTGTTTATTACCTAAAAGAGAAGCTAATGCTGATGCAGTCTCAGGAAGAGATATCTAGTTTTCTTAATAATGCACTTAGTTAAGCAGCAACAGAGGCTCATTATGGGGCCCCAATGCAGCATCCTTACAATGACCTGTGAGATGGGGAGGAAGGTGCCATTCCCCACTTAAGAAGGGGAAACTGAGGCCCAGGGAGATTTGATGATTTTGGCACAGTCACACAATTAGGGAGAGTGAGAGGCAAACCAATGCTGATTCATTCGTAGATCAGGATTCTTTACACAACTTATTTTTCTTCCTATAAAGGATACTGTTCTGGTTGGTGGAGTAGCTCAAGCAGTAAGAGCACCTGCCTAGCAAGTGTGAGACCAAGTTCAAACCCTGTGCTGTCAAAAATAAAATAGATACTATTCAGTGTATTGTTATGAGGAGTACTTAGAAAGGTGCCTGTGGTCCCCTTTATGCTGAAGGGTCTTTTGCTCCTTAGGAACAGTCATTGTTACCATGCTAAGCCTTTGAGGTTCAACTGAGGGGACACTAGGCCTGTGTTACAATTCTTCATGCCCTTACCTGATCCTTTGTCGGTCCCCCAACTCCATTGCACAGTAAGAGGGCACATGTCATTTGCGAAAATATTAGGGTTTTTCAAAGTATAATAAACACCAGCAGGTAAGTCACAGATAAATAGTTCCATATTCTCGGGCAAGAGTTCCAGCTCAAGTTGCCTTGGATAACAGTTGTGTTCAACTTTGTAGAGCTAGGTCCTATTTGGTTTAAAGCAGTAGAAGAATCCAACCTGTCTAGCTTTACCATAACTGAGAAGTCCAGTTCTAAGCTTGATATCAGATGTTGCTTGATGCAGGATTCAAACAATGTTCTAATGATTCAAGTTTCCTCCATCTCTTGACTCTTTACTACTCTCTCCACTCTCAGGCAAGATCTCTCATTGTGCTTGAAAAGCCTTCTGTGCTTCTAGCTCTTATCTCCTTTCAACTTCAAGTTTTTGAGATAGAGGAAAATCTTTTTCTCATGACTCCACCGAATCCTTGAGAACCCTACTGATTGGGTTGTTGATGTGTCCACCAATCTGTGATGAGCTCATTGGTGTGACCAAGGTCATGTGCTTCACATCCAGTGCTGGGGATGGGGTCAAGCCTACCCAATAGCTGGTAGACTGAGAAAGGGAAAGGGGTCCCCTAGGAAAGAAACCTGAATAGTTATTAATGGAAGAGAAACAGATGCTTTCATCATGCCAAGCATCATGAACTGCAACATTGTCTTTTCCATTACCTTAACATACTCCTGCTTTCTTGGCATGACTCCTTGCTCAAGTGAACATGTTTTCTTCAACTCTTCTTCCTTCTTCCTACTCCTTACTTCTCCTTCTTTTTTTCTTCCTCTTTTTTTCCCCCAAAGTCAACTTTTTCTTTATCCACTACCCCATGCACACATGCTCCCTTAGAAATAGAGACGCATTCTGGGAAGATTGTAATAGGTCCTTTTCTGGAAAATAAACACAGAAGCCACTCATGGAGCCAATATGAAGAGCTGTTCATGCAATCATTGGAACTGTGCCAAGCACTTCGAATCTCAACCTTCTCATCACATTTTATGGAACTAGAACCTTATGGTCATGGTTAAGACTTCCTGGGAGATACTGCCACTCTCCTTGCCTGTCCACTGTTTGTGACTGGTTTCCAGGGTACCAGATTTCTAAGAGACGTATTTGAATGAGGACATTTTCTGAAAGCTCACCCCTATGGCTTTTAACAGGCAGAGAGTTGAGAGACCTCTCAGTTGTTTATGAACACACTCAATTCAAACCTGTAAGATTTATTCACTTAAGTATTTTTTTTCACATTATTTTGATTATTTCCTTCTCAGTTCATGAGATTTTTCTGGTAGTTGGTGTCCCTGCATTTAGAGGACATTTTAAAATAAAGCATCTTTATATTATTGAAGGAAAAAAAGTCACTGGGCAAAGACCAGGAGTGAAGATGAGATAGGAGTAGATCCATGGGTGCAACATAGACAGCTCTTCTAGCAGCTCCCAGGAGACTTGCAGATTAGCAGTGCCTTAAATGCACACAACCTGCTCTGGCAACTTTACGATTCTCCCTGGAAAGACAGAATGTAGATTAATATATTTCTTTCTTGTCCTCTTTCTCCTCCTCCTCCTTCTTCTTCACTTTAGTTTGCCTGCTTTTATAGATAGAGTCTCGTGCTTTTGCCTAGTCTAGCCTCAGACTGCAGTCCTGAGTACTGGGATTTCAGGCATGCACCACCATGCCTAACCCCAGATTACACATTTCTTGATGACAGGAGAAGCATCATTCATCTTCTCATTCTCTCAAAGTACCAAATATTCACTGGGTTCAACGGGTTATGGCTAATGAGTAAATGACAATGCTTGAAGGACAAATAAACAATGAATGAGTGTGAAGAGAGCCATTTGTAGAGTGTGATACATCACTGGTAAGTGTGATACATCACTGAGTCTAGTCTGACTCCTGTCTCATCACTTGTAAGTTAGAGACCTGTGGTTACTATAAATTCCCATAGGTTCATGACACCTCAGAGTAGCCCAGTGTAACAACTATTGCTGAAATAAAGTGTGCTTTAAATAATCAAATTATTTGGTTTTCTTTAAAAGCCATATTTTTCTTTCAGGAGCTCTTTCATGTGACTCTTCCAGTCTCCCAAGAGGGCAGGAAAGTGGGACCAGGAGCTGGGATTCTCTCTATGTAATTATTCTGCCCTGATTGGCAAGGACAGCATGGCTGTGTCATTAGCCAAATGCTACTTCTGCTGCTCGGGAATTCTCCTATGCCTATTTATGAGATGCCCAATGGAAAATGAAGGGCATGGTTCCACATGGTCCACCATAATTGGACCCTCGTGTCAGTTTGTGACTCCTTGTGTTACTAGGACACTTAGGAAAGGACACAGAATGGTTTTAATGGGGCAACTCCAGAATGTGGCCTAGGGATCTGTCTTCTCAGGCCCATTGTTACTCTAGTCCTAACCCCTCAGAGTTTTCCTCTTTATCACTCTTGCTAGGACATCTTTAGGGCTACATGCTGGGTCTTGGGCCTCCTGTTTCTGGGAAATCAAGGGGAACAATGCAACATCCTCCATAGCTCTTGGTGATACAGCCTGGTAATGGGTTATCTCTTAAGAGAAAGTCTCATTCTTCCTCTTTCTTCCCACTCGTCCTTCAGGCAATTTGTTCTAACAAACATATAAAGCTGAATAATAAGAAACTGAGCCCTCAGGCAGCAGAACAGGAGGATGCTAACTGATGAATAAATAATTACTGAATTAAACCTGAATTAGACTCAGGAAAACCAGCAGGAAGATTGGGCAAAGGAAAGTTCCTTCTAGACCTTTCCTGATAATGGGAGAGGAAAAAGCAAAGTACAGGATGCAGGATGGACCACTAGAAATTGCTCTGGAGTCAGGCAACCCCAGATTTTGAATACTGGCTTCACTTCTCATTAGCTGTGTAGACAACTCAATCAACATCATGGAGCAAGTATGTCTTCATCTTTAATAAAGAAATCATGCTCACCTTCCAGGGCTGGTGAGAGAAGTACCAGCAACATCCCATCATTCATTCATTCAATAAAAAACATCTGTCAAGGTTAGTTAAGTACTTATCAGAGTTCCTAGCAGATACTAGGGTCTCAAAATGTGATGTTTAACTTTTTTTGAATTCTTCGTTTTCCTCCCAGAAACCATGGAGGTGAAGGACTCCTCTCTAAAATTTAATAACACAGACATCACCCTCCCCGCACAATGCGAGTCTGACCACGGAAACTCAGGTTTTCTGGCTGGGCACAGACCTGTCCCTGGAAGCCAGCTGCCCCATGCCTGTGCCTGAGCTCTGCCATCCAGTTAGCTTTGGGGAAAACTGTGCCTATGCAGTGGTTTGTAGCTGGTTAGCATCAGCTGGCATTTGCAAATGACATTTAAAGGTCACCTCCAATTCTCCTGCTGGGGAAGCAGGGAGGGAAGGTGCAGCAGAGAATGAGCGCTTGGATTGAATCTAATGAGCTTGGGCAAGAAGTTGTGAGGCTGCAACAAGAAGGCAAGCAGTGAGAAAGGCTTTCCTCTGCCTGAGTTGTGGGAGAAGTCCACAGGTGATCAATGCCCTGGAAGGATGCAGAGGATCTATTCAGGTCTGAGAAGAGTGGGGCTCCCGAGGTCAGTGATTTCATCTTTACCAGTGTGAACACACTCAGGTCCTGAGATTTGTGTCCTTCAAGAAGTGTGGTTGGAGAGGAAAAGGTTGGTGGAAAAGGAATGGAGAAAATTCCTCTGAGTCCTTCCTTAGAAATCCTGGATGCTGCCCAAGGAACAAGACCACCATGTGTCTAGAGAGGTTCATTGAGCATATTGTCTGAACCAATTAGGACATATTATCATAAAATGTGACCAGCCAAAATCTCACCATGTAGGGGAGAGATAATGGACTTCCTACTTGATATTGAGGCTACCTTGGAAAGTAGGATATAACCTCTAAGCAGGTGCCTTTCAAACCCAAGGAGTACAATGCTACTGAGGGAATGCATCAGTCATGCATTCAGAGAACTCTCCCACAATGGGAACAATGGGTAATGCATGCCCTGTTGCCAGCCCTCCTATTTGTTACCTGCTCAGTACTTCTCCTTTCCTCCTGGGGTCTAGGCTCTTTACTTTCCTGCCACTCCCTTTCCTTCCTCACCAACAGTGACTCCTGTGACTGCTCCTTCTCTGCCATGCCCCAAGAGGTTGTGTGTGACTAACAGAAAGCATCCTCCATCTAAGAAGAGATGACCTGTCTCACATTGGAGGCTAATTGTGACTGATTTTGAGTGTGGAACACAGTAGTGATGAAATGACTGTACATCTCTCATAGGGAAGGCATTTTTGTCACATGGTTCTCTGCTCTAGGAGGGGTATCTTGCAATCATTGGGGTCATAGGAATTCACTTGCCTTCCATCTTTGTTTAATGCCTATCTATCTTCAGCCCCTGGGACTCCATATTAACTTAAACAAATGTTGAATAGTTAAAAAAAAAGTAATACTTTTCCCAGCAGCCCTGTCTTCCTAATTTCTCAGTGCCTAGTAGGGTGCCTGCCAGAAAGTAATCTCTCACTACATGTCTGAGGAATGCTCAGAAATGGGTCACCAACTAGGTGGGAAGACACACGGAACCCTGTTTGCTTTCATGCATCTCTCCTGCCCTACCTTGTTGAGCACAAGGCTGCATCTTTTTCATCTTTGAGGACCATTGCGCTGTGTGTTAAGGAACCCCCTGATAAAATGAAGGCGTCCTGGGGAGGGTCTAAACTGCATTAAGCTAAAAGCACATTAAGCTGCTGTCAGTTTCAGCTGGGACATTTTAGCGGGGATTAATTTATCAGGCCTCTTTCAGATGTGACACCTAGTTGAGAGGGATTTGGACTCAGCAGAGAAGGAGTTTGATGCCAGGAAACAGAAGGAGAAACAGACAGGAAGAACCACAGGAGGGGAAACTTTCCACCTTGGGAAGCCAGGCTGTGTAGTGTGACATGACACTAGTGACCATGTGGTGGCTGAGTTGCATGTGACCAGTTAGGAGGGGAGTTGAGAAAAAATGCACATCTGGTGAGGACAGAGGGAATGGAGGAGTTGATGAAAGGCTCCAGACATTGGCCTGGTCTACACCTGTGCAAAGGCCAGCCCTCCTCCAAGTTCACATGGCTGCCATATCTCCCTCCTGGTGTCTTGGGAACCAGAACAGCTGCAGGAGCTGAGTGCGGTGCAGAGTCCCTAGAGGCAGCAACCAGTCATTCGCTCAATCCTATGTTCAGGGTTTTCCTCTGATCTGTGAAATGCCTTGTGCTCCATTATTTTTATGGGTTGATCCCTGTGGGAACTTCAGCACAGCTTCTATTTCACCTTCCTAATGCATAGCCCAATCTCTTGGCTCTTCCCTCAGGGGGAGAGATTCTTCAAAAACAAAAACAAAGAAGCTAGAGCTGGAGATGTCTTTAGCCCCAGTCCCCCCCTTGGGGACATTATTGACACAAATCTGAGGCAGGGATCTCTGTCATATTATACAGACATCATCAGAGGGACTAGAAATAGTTGGGTCTGTTGTTTTAAACAGAGTCTGTTTTTTGAAAAATGTAGGAGGAGCAGGCTAGAGAATCAGATAGAGGAAAAGGAGGAATAAGGAGGAAAATGAGTGCCTAGTATGTGCTATACACTCTACCGAGCACTGCACACAGATCTCATTCTCTCCTGGCCATGAGAAAGCACCATGTTGTCATTTCAGGTCCAAAGATGACTTTCAGAGATATTTAGTGACTCACTCAACTGGGCAATGATCTGATTTCCAAACCAGGTATATCTGATTCCAGAGGAAAAGGAATAAATGAGAAATGAGGAAGGTGGGAAGAAGAAAAGTCTGCTTCTTGCAGAATTAAGTACCTGTGCCACCCTTTGGGCCCATATTTACTGGACAGTGCAGATGGGATGCAGTAGAGATTATGGGGTATTTTCCAGGGAACTGAACCCATCACTTCCAGTCAGGAGTAGCTATGGGAAGCTTGTAGGACTCAGGGGCTCTGCACTGAAACTGACCAGAAATTGAATAATGTAGACTGGAATGTCTTCATGCTGGAGGACTAGAAGGTTACTTGCAGTGTATGAAAGGGCCAGTTGGACAGATACCAGGGATCAGGTCCAGAGTTGGCTCTGCAATAGTGGATTGGATGATTAGGACATCTGTTTCATCCTTGGAATTCTCCCAGCTCCCATCCTTGCTCTTACCAAACTTCCTCATAAAGGACAAGCTCTCTGGGATGGTCAGGTAAGAGGGATCTTTCTGATGTTTAAGTAAAGAAGTAGGAAACTTCTTCTACTGGCTATTAGGGCAGAGTGGACATAACCCCAGGTCTAAAAGAGGAAACATAAAAGCATCCCTAAATATTACCTACTGCTATATTGCAGCTCTCCACATACCTCTCTCTTTTCTTCCTTTGTATTTCTAGAAAGTTAAAAAAAAAAGTAATTTGGTGAGTGAAAGTTAGTAATTACTTGTTAAATTCAGTTGAATATATGGAATCCCTGTACAGTTTGAGATACCTAGTAACATGCAGTTCCCTCCTTGGTATTGGTAAAATAAGAGCATGTAAAAACAATAGCAACAATCCAACCATGACAATGTTGAGGATGGTGTGACTTTTCTTTATAATGTGCTGTACGGTATGAAAATGCACCAGCCCACATTTTATTTAACTCCACCCTTAGAGTGAGTTGTGCACAATTGGCACACTGTCCCCAGGTGACAGATGAGAAAATGGAAGTTAAGGAGAGTTAAATCAACTACTCCCCAAAATGATGAGTTGTTAGTACCAGAACTGGAGCCCAGGCCTCCGTCTTTTAATCCAAAACAGTGAGTACCCAAAGGGCTGGATCTACCTTGATCATATCAGCCTGTCTGTAATCCCTTCCAATGCTAGGGTCCCAAGTTTTGGCTACAAACTCTATTTCTGCAGTCAGCTGCACGCAGTCTCTGACCTGCTCTGGACTAGAAAGGGAAGCTGTCCACAACCACAGCCTATCAGTCTATGGGGAATTGAGTCTTGCTGGCATAACCTGTGATGGGTATGTGCCCTGAATCCCCTGAGTGCGCACATGTCACAACCTTCCCTGACACCTTGCTTTGAAGCCTAGGTTTTATTGTTGCCATTATTATTATTGTTGTATGGTGAACATACAACAATATGTGGCCAACAGGTGGCCAACTTTGAAAAGATGGTTTAATATATTCACAGATCTCCAGAGATGGGGGTACACCATGCCACAGGGGGCCACATGGGGAAACACTGGGGTTGACTTGGAGGCAGAGGGAGAGAAGAAAATCATGGGGTGTAGTCGCTATTTGTGGTTTCCCCAGGAAGGAGTAGACAAGGCAGGATAAGCAGGTTTCGGATTGGCTAGTTTGGTAATTTCATCAGGCTGCAGGACATAGAAACTTCCCTAGTTGTCTGATATGTGGCCCTGGGATGATTTGGGCAAAGAAATAATGAACTCAAGTGTAAGGTCCCCTAAAGTGGCTGGTGGTATGTGCTTTGGAACAGTGGTTTGAAAGGCATGTTCCGGGTGAGTTGAATTCCCTACTCCTGAGAGGGTCTATCCTTCCAGGGACAACAGGCCATAATTGCCAAGCATCAGAGTACAGAAGATAAAAGACATAGCTAATATATACTAGCTACATGGCTATAGTCTGACTGGGCTGGTTTCTTTGCTCAGCACTCGGGCACCTGTAGGAGAATTATGCCCCAATTCTAGCTCCTACCATTGGCTGTAATAATGATCTCATCCTTCTCTCTAATATTCACAGTCACAAGCCAGTGTCATGGGTGAAAGCCCTGCTTATCCTGAACCCCCTCCTCTTGAGTCCTGCCTCACCCAGGACATCTAAACCTCTTCAATATGAGCCAAGGTCATAGGACATTTACACATTCAAACAAGGAATTTCCTTTGGGCCAATGGCCCAATAGAGGAAGTAAAGTGGTGAGAGAGATACAGTTATGCATAAGAAACAAGTCAACTGAGTCATCAGAACAAGGATCACCTCACCTCCACTGGGCTGGTTATTAATACTCAGAATTCTTATCCATTCATTAGTGTGGCAAGCACTGTCTAGTGACAGGTTAATTACGCAGCTCTGGGTATTTAGAAAGTAAATATATGTTAAGAGGACACCACTGTCAAGATAAAAAGTATCTATTCGAAAGCCCTCTTGCATGGCAAATTCCACCTTCATCTTTTCAAACCAAAGATAATTTTTTCCTTTGTTGTGTTGAGAAAATTCTCCTCTGCTTTTCCCTGTAGCTAAGATGTATTCAGTTCTGGCTCTTCCCCACCTCTTTTGCTTCCCCCTTCAGTAATGTACCATACTGGTCCAATTTGGAACTCTGCTTCTATTCTGGGTAAATGTCTCTAAATCAAACCCCTTGCATGTGAGATTTACAGATCTAGTGTAGCTAAGAATAGTTTGGGAATAATTCCTGAATTCTCCAGAACCCAGTAAGGTGAAAGGCAGAAGGACAGGAAGATAACCCCTCTAGAACAAAGATCCTTTTCCTCTATTGCTGTGTGGCTGTGCGAGAATGGAGTGTGCACCACACTACTTCCATGGAAAGCATGAACTGTTGAACTCCGTAACCCACTCCCCCAGAACTCACTGTTGGACATCAACAGCTGCTGCACAACTTTCAGTTAAACCGAGTCTGAATTGTGTGGCTATTGCCAGTGTGGCAAGCAGGTGTCAAGGCTCTACTGGGCCATCAGAGAGCAGGCAATGACCTGGGGTCAGCCTACAAGGCATGAGGTAAGGAAACTATACAGGCAGTGTTTGGTCTCAAGGGTGCTATCTTAGGTTTGCTACCTCCTGGTCAGTAAACTACTTCATTTCCAATGATTTCCCTGATTGCTAAAACATACCTGGACAGAATAGGGGACAGGAAGGGGAATAGAATGAAGATGGAAATGGATCTGACAGAACATGTTGGCTAGTCCTTGGTAAGGTGGAGTGTCTGTTGGGGGCCCCATTGCGTACTCCCACTGTGGGGTGGGGAGGGTCATTCCCATGGCTCCCCTTCCTTCGGCTTTTCCTGTCAGCAGGAAATGACAGCACTCAGGAGACTCACTGTCCACTCCCAACACCCCCCATCACCTGGAGCCGGCCCCTCAGCCTTACCTTCACAAGGGTTGTCAGGAGCCTTTCCAAATGTGAATTGATGCTCTCTTAAGTAGCCTGGCTTCCTGATGACATCTCCTGACATGACATTAATGGGGAAAACAGCAAAATGCATCCCCCTGGGCCGTACAGCATTGATTTCTTGTTTAGACCCTTAGCTAAGCATCAACAACAGATGTGGCAAGTCTGATTAGGTTTCTCCACAACAGGCTTCACAGTAGGGAGGAGGAAGTGATCAGACGCAAAGGAACTGGGGAGACGATGGATAGAGGGGTTTAATTCCTCAAGTCATAGTCTTGAGACAGAAGTGGGAAATGTGTATAATGATAATGAAGGGGTGGAACAGTGAGGACTGGGTGAGGAGCCATGTTTTCTCCTTTTTCCTTTGGAACAGAACAATGCATGCAGGCATCCCTCCTGGGGCATTTGACACCCCAGCACTAGAGTGCCCCTCCTCAAAAAGAAATGCTTACAATATATTCCTCTGGCATTCTCTCCATACTCTGTTGTTCTTATACTATGGTGTCGGTATCAGAATTATACTGACCTCCAATTTCTGAATCTATACAGAGCATCCTAGCACTGATTTAACCTGTAACAAAAACTTTCCCTTTAAGCAAAGAAAATGTGATGACTAGGACATACCCAGTGGAGTTTCCACCCAATTAAAACTTTTTCTGGAGTTGGGTAGACCTCAAGTTATTCTCTATCAAAAACCTTCCATTACCATGAAATCCACTCCTTGCTGTAGCACCATAAATAAAACATTCTCACAAAAGAATAATATTTATATTATCATGAGGAGTACAAAAAAACCCCATACCAAATGAAAGATTTTGGCACTGATCAGCAATGCCACTTCCTTTATAGTTCCTGGACCTCTTATACAGCAAGTCACCAGCCCCAGCCCCCAAGCCTGACTCTTATTCAAATATACATATCTCTATGTATGTGTATATATCTCATCCTTGAATACATATAGATAGATAGATAGATATTATCTCTTTAAAATATTAAAATAAATTACATCTTTGCACAGAATACAGACATTAATTCTGTTTCCAGGAGATTTGTCAAATCAGTGGCCTGTGTTTGCATAACAAGCTCTTTGGTTATGCCGTGTAGAATATAAATTACCATGTTGTCAGCTCCAGATGAAAATCGCCAGAATTTCAGCAGTGTCACTTCCATTGATTAAGATGAGCTTTGGGGTAATATTTGTAGGTAGCTGGTTCTTCCTGGAAGTGACTATAGGTGCAGGAAAAGGAAAACTCCAAAAAGATCCAGGAAGAAGAATCATGCTGTGGGTGGAAAGCTTCCCTATCCCATCTGATGCCCCTGAATTTTCCTGAGTTTTAAAAGATAGGCAACTCAAAACAGTCTCACGAACTGCAAATTCCCAGGAATTTCTCTCATCTCTAAGTTTACCTATGGCTTCTAACAACAATTAATATTTCCTAATGCCTGCTAGTGCCACATACTTTTCTAGGAGCTTTATGTGTTTATGTCATTCATTCCAACAATCCTGTGCTAGGCTCTGATATTATTTCCCTTGTGGAGTTCAGAAAGCATGGGAACTTCCTTAGGGGCCACAGACAGGAAGCTGCTCTTCCAGGTCTTGATCACAGGTCTGACTAAGTCGGAAGTCCAGGCCTTTAACGGGCTGTGTTTGGATACTTTCTGCTTCACTGGAGGCAGCATTGGGCTTCTCACCCAGAATTCCTGTGGCCTATTCAAACAATACTTGATACCTGCTGTTTTGGTGGGACAGAATTAGAGGTTGCAGCAGAGTTGTTAAACAAATTCACATATTTAGTGCAGGAATTTTAAAAAGAACAAGACTGGTTTCGTTAGTTCCTGCTTCTCCTCACCCTTCTGCCTCTGTTCACCAAAACTTGCACTGTGAGGTCCTCAGTGCTCATGAAATTTGGAGCTGAAAGGAGCTCTGACTTACTGGTCTATTTGCTCATTTTATACATGAGGGTATTGATATTCAGAAAGGAGAGAGGACATGTATGCCTGGGTGGGACTATTAGGACGGAGCTAGTGTTGAGACCTTCTCAGATTGTATGACTCCTATCTATAGTTCAGAAAAAACTCATCTAAGATGACTTTGGAAGGGAGCAGAACTGGGCCAGGGACATTTTCTGGAGCCATGCTGAGGGATGCTGTGGACTCTGGACTAGAGAATGACACAGCAGCTGGGACCTACTGGATGCCACACTCACTGGATGCCACATTCACCAGTGCAGTAAGTGAACTTAACTGGATGCAGTAAGTGAACATAATAGGCCTTTGGCTTGCTCACTCTGGTTTCTACAAAGCCAGTTCTACATGATGGTGCTTTGGTACCATCATGGCATTTTTTTTCATGATCATTTACAATTGAAAAATACATCTAAAGCAGTTTTCACAAAACTATAAAATTCATTTCTGCTCTGCTTTCTTTTTGAAATGTTCAGTTCAGCAAGAGCAAAGGCCAACGGATAGAAGAAAATTCAACTCAGATTTCAGCCATTCTTTTCCCAGTCTTGATATTTTTCCATCCAAATTACATTTATATCAGAAACCTTTCTGTCCACAATTTTCATGACAATACATAAAAGTCATCTCTTGGTTGAGCAGACAAGAAAAACTTCTTGGGTGTCTCTTCGGTATTCACTGAACTCTTTGTTCCATGGGACCTGATTGTCCCCTAAATAATAGCAATGGTAATTGCAATCAAAATATGTTGCTTTTATTTTCCCATTTATCAGTAGGACTAGATTCAGCTGACACCACATGTGTCCAAAACTGGATTTGGGGAATCCTCAAACAGTTGATTTTTAGGAGTTTTTTTTTTTTTTTAATCTACCAATGGAGAGACCATAGATTTAGACTTTGAAGTTAGTAAACTATGGTATGGCAAGGATTCCTAATTACTTCTTAATATCCATATTTCCTTTGTATATTAACTGAGCCCAATTTTTAACTGGGCCTATTATATCCCAGATAAAAAGATACTTTTCCCAGAATCCCTTGTTCCTAAGGAAAACCATATGGCTAAGTTCTCGCCAATGATTTATAGGGGAAAGTCTAGAGAGATACTTCCAACAAATCTTTTAAGGTAGGGAGGTTTGTCTCTTCTTTCCTTTCTTCATTGTGCATCTTGAATCATAAAGATGATTGCTAGAGCACTGGTAATTTTTTAGGACCATGAAGATGAGGACCACATCTTAGACATAGTGGAGCAGAGAGCTAGAAGAAGTTGATTTCTGATAACTACAGATATGCCATGATACTCCTTGACTGCTACTTCTAGTTTTTTTTAATGAGAAACCACAATTTTTAGTTCTTTATTCATCTAAGATAAGTCTAATACAGGTGCAAATATTGTTTTTATCAAAATATTGACCTATAAACCTCAATTTCCTTATTGAAGAGTTTTAAAGTTTTTTACTTTTATAATTTTCTGAAAACTGAACATCAAATAAATACCCAGATAGATGCACAGCACAGCATAGATCCTGCTGCTTTCTCGCCCTTCATATATTCAGGATGCTACGTGTTCAAGAAGCTAGGTATAAAAACCAATGTAATGAGAATGTTCAGAGCAATCAAGAGTTGAACTATATGGGCAGGTGGTCAAATTACAGACTCTCATTGCTTTATTAAGTTTGACATCGGTACAGTAAATGATCAGACTTTTAGTCTCTGTCTTCTTTCCATAAACTGTACCTTGTTTTCACAGTTGTCCTGTTTTCTGCTTGACAAGGAAGTACAGGCCTTACTGAATTTTTTTCAAGTATTACACTTGTGAAAAGGTCTATTTTGCTGAAAAGGTCTATTTTGCTCCACTGAACCTCTTGATATTGTAATTCTTAAAGTCACAAATCTTTACTTGTCTGTGAATCTATATTTTCTCTCTTTGTTGTTACACTTCTGCTTGCATGGATAAATACCTACTTTCAAGCCATTATGACACTCTCCGAATTTGTACAAGGACACCATTTAGCTACACTTGTAGTTTCTTCCACTAGAATCTTTCTGACCTTCAATCTCTCCTCCAGTTCCTCCATCCTGCCCCATTCAGTTTATATCCTGTTTATGTAGCATATTACTCTTTCGAAGTTTAGGCAAATTATCTGTTTACATAAAACTGTTTTATATTTATGTATAATCTAATTTGATCTCTACTATAACCTTGCTTGGAAGATCATGTTGGTATTATTTCTTTCATCTTTGGCATGAAGAAATCAGGGCCTTGTACAAAAACACACAGATTGTTCCTGTTGGGGATAGGCCCAAAATCTCATCTTCAGATTTCAAGTCTCATGTTCTTTTCATTATGCACCAAAATCCCAGCCCCAAATTTGAAAGCCACTCATGTAAGCTGCCTATCAATCAGATATCACATTCCCATTGTGATTGCTGCTGCCTTTTCCAGACAGATTCAGTCTGATCCACATATATTTTTTGAGGATGAAGGTTTCGTTACATTTCACATTTGAATAACACTTTCACATTTTTCCAAGTGCTTTATTGTACATTGTCTTATTTGATATTTGTAGTATGTCTATAAGTTAGGTAAGGCAGGGTTTATTCTTCTCCTATTCTACATATAAGGAATGACTGCATTATCTGGACTCAAGATCAACAGAATATTAGTGACAGAATTGAGACTGTCCTCTGATTGGGGAATTACATTTCCAAAGGAAGGATATGGAAAGTAGCCCCTATAGAGAATAGCAGGTCATGCTCTATGTAAATGAATTAGTAGCTCTCAGATTCCTTATTTAAGTTTATGCAGATAAGACAAACCCTCTATCTTGTCCTCCCTCTGCCATTTTCAGGTCAATTAGTCACTTACCAACTGAAATACCTATAATCCGAGTCTAGAGGAGGAGGGCTCAGTAGGAAGGTCAGATGATTGTCAGTATAAAACCAATACTGCTCAGTGCTGAGTGGAAGCATCAGAGAGTTAGTGCAGATGTCCATAGGAGTGTGATGCCAGCAGTCCTTAGGGAAGGCGTCAAGGAGGCTGGGGCTGGGTGGTTCTCTGTCCTTACACTTGGTATAGTCATGGGATGAACTCTAGACTACATGTCAGTGAGAGGAGTTTCGAGTCTCAGCCTTAGCACTGACCTGCTCAGTAACCTTGGGTAAGTTACTTGATCCTCTTAGAGCTCAATTCCTGTATTTTACCAAAGCTAGCTTTGAAGTACCTGTATTAAAATATAACAGTAGTTCATTAGGGATGTCATAACATATACCCAAACTTGATGTCTCACACAAGAGAAATGTGCTAGAGCCTGGAATTCCAAATTGAGAATTTTTTCCTGAGGCCTCTCCCCTTGGCTTCTCTTATTGGGTCATCTTTTCTTTTTGTCCTCACGTGATCATTCCTCTATACCCATTTGTGTCCTAATTTCCTCTTCCTGTAAGGATGTCAATCATATTGGATTGGGGCCCACCATAATAACTTCATCTTACTATAATTACTTCTTTTAAGACCCCATCTCCAAATACAGCAATGCATTGACATACTGGGAGTGAAGACATTGACATACGAATTTTGAGGGGGACACAATTCAGTCCATAACAGTGTCCAAATTTAGTTAATCAGATGAATTGCTCAGGAAACTTTGAAAATTTCTGAACCTCAATCCTATTATCTAAAAACTGCTTCTTGTAAGAGATTCCTAGTGACAGTATACATGCCAACTGTGGGACCTTCTGCACTAGAGGATCTCCAAGGGCCCTGTTTGTGCTTAAGAATATGTAAGTCATATGGGAAAAAGACATTCTTGTGTGGAAGATGTCTTGAAGGAACAGGGTAGGGGGCACAGGCTGTGAAAGATGGTTTCAAAAAGTGCCCCCACACCCATGTTTATTGCGGCACTATTCACAATAGCCAAGTTATGGAAACAGCCAAGATGCCCCAGCACTGACGAATGGATTAAGAAAATGTGGTATCTATACACAATGGAATTTTATGCAGCCATGAAGAAGAACGAAATGTTATCATTCGCTGGTAAATGGATGGAATTGGAGAACATCATTCTGAGTGAGGTTAGCCTGGCCCAAAAGACCAAAAATCATATGATCTCCCTCATATGTGGACATTAGATCAAGGGCAAACACAACACGGGGATTGGACTTTGAGCACATGATAAAGAGAGAGCACACAAGGGAGGTGTGAGGATAGGTAAGACACCTAAAAAATTAGCTAGCATTTGTTGCCCTTAACGCAGAGAAACTAAAGCAGATACCTTAAAAGCAACTGAGGCCAATAGGAGAAGGGGACCAGGAACTGGAGAAAAGGTGAGATCAAAAAGAATTAATCTAGAAGGTAACACACACACACAGGAAATTAATGTGAGTCAACTTCCTTTTTTTTTTTTTTCATTTTTCTTTTATTATTCATATGTGCATACAGGCTTGGTTCATTTCTCCCCCCTGCCCCCACCCCCTTCCTTACCACCCACTCCGCCCCCTCCCTCTCCCCCCCACTCAATACCCAGCAGAAACTATTTTGCCCTTATTTCTAATTTTGTTGTAGAGAGAGTATAAGCAATAATAGGAAGGAACAAGGGTTTTTGCTGGTTGAGATAAGGATAGCTATACAGGCCATTGATTCACATGGATTTCCTGTGAGTGGGTGTTACCTTCTAGGTTAATTCTTTTTGATCTAACCTTTTCTCTAGTACCTGTTCCCCTTTTCCTATTGGTCTCAGTTGCTTTAAGGTATCTGCTTTAGTTTCTCTGCGTTAAGGGCAACAAATGCTAGCTAGTTTTTTAGGTGTCTTACTTATCCTCACCCCTCCCTTGTGTGCTCTCGCTTTTATCATGTGCTCATAGTCCAATCCCCTTGTTGTGTTTGCCCTTGATCTAATGTCCACATATGAGGGAGAACATACGATTTTTGGTCTTTTGGGCCAGGCTGACCTCACTCAGAATGATGTTCTCCAATTCCATCCATTTACCAGCGAATGATAACATTTTGTTCTTCTTCATGGCTGCATAAAATTCCATTGTGTATAGATACCACATTTTCTTAATCCATTCGTCAGTGGTGGGGCATCTTGGCTGTTTCCATAACTTGGCTATTGTGAATAGTGCCGCAATAAACATGGGTGTGGGGGCACTTTTTGAAACCATCTTTCACAGCCTGTGCCCCCTACCCTGTTCCTTCAAAACATCTTGTATAGCTTCCTGTATAGCTATCCTTATCTCAACCAGCAAAAACCCTTGTTCCTTCCTATTATAGCTTATACTCTCTCTACAACAAAATTACAAATAAGGGCAAAATAGTTTCTGCTGGGTATTGAGGGGGTGGGGAGGAGAGGGATGGGGCGGAGTGGGTGGTAAGGGAGGGTTTGGGGGCAGGGGGGAGAAATGACCCAAGCCTTGTATGCACATATAAATAATAAAAGAAAAAAAAAGTTCCCCCAAAGACTTCTAGTTGCATCTTCATGTACAGAAAGACTGAAATAAGTGTTGGATGGAGAGCCACCCCTCTCTGCCAGTCACTTTCAGAATCACAGAAGCCTAAATTTGATTTCTTTCTGGGTGGTGTAGCTGGTGCTTCTGAGTATTATATTAGTGAGAGATTCTGGCCTTTGGGTGTGTGAATATTATTTTTGTCAACTTAACTGAGCTAAGGGATGTTCAGATAGCTGGAAAAATGTTTTTAGGTGTGCCTGTGAGGGCGTTTTCATAAGAGAACAGCACTGAATTGATAGATTTAGTAAAGAAGACCTGTCTTCCCCATGTGGGCAGCATTAGCCTAACCTCCGAGGCCCCTAACAGAAGAAAAGGGTAAGGAAGGGTAAAGACGCTCTCTGTCAAGCTGAGACATCCTTCTTCTCCTTACCTCAGACATGGATGCTATTATTCTCAGGATGAATTATACTTAGATTGGATCATATCACAGGCTTCCCTGGGTGTCCAGCTTGCAGATGGCAAGTCATGGCACTTTTCAGTCTCCATAATCAATGATCCAATTCCATAATCAAGCTCTCTCTGTCTGTCTCTCTCTCTCTCTTCCTCCTTTTTTTTTTAACCTTTCCTTCCTTCCTTCCATTCTCCATGGGAGACATATATGTATATGTACACACATGTATATCTCATTTTATACACATACACATCCCACAACTCCCATTGGTTCTGTTTCTTTAGAGAACTTATAAGAATACAGGGCTAAAAACATGATCCCAGAAAAGGTAGAGAAGAGGTGTTAGAGTGGAACAGTCAAAGAATCTTAATCAGACAGTTCTTATCTGTCAACCAAAGCAAGGATTTTGGGTGTACCATTTGCAAGGGAAGAAAAAAGCATGGACTTGGAAGATAAAGATTTTTGGTCACTATCTCATTTCTGTCACTTACCATGTAAGTGAAACAGGGTAGATGACTTGGAGTTTCAGAGGTTTGTTTTCATCTTCCATGATAGTGTGTGTGTGTGGAACAGTGTTCATGAAAGCTTAACTAGATGATGCTTTAAACAGTTTCTTTCAGTGCCTGACAATTAGTAGGTCCTGATTAATCAATCAGAATTTGTCATTCTAAAATCAAGTTTCCTCCTCTTTTTCCATATCTACCTATATCTATATCTATATCATCTATATCTATATCTATCTATCTATCTATCATCTGTCTAGAGAAGCAGAAGAAGAGGTGTAGCAAAGGAAAGCAGAGACTGCAGCATTACACTCCAGACTCGTAAGAGGTGATGCTGCTTAAATTGTCTGTTAGCTTTCTATCACTATGACAAATACCTGAGAAAAATCAACTTAAATGAGGAAAGATTTATCTTGCCTCATGGTTTCAATACATAGCCAATTGGTCTCATGGCTTTGGGCCCATCATGAGGACATCATGAAAGAAAGGGCTTCATCTCATATTGGTCAGGAAGTGCAGAGGGAGAGAGAGAGCAAAAGAGAGAGGAAAGGTCTGGGGACATGTTATACCCTTCAGAGGCACACCCCTTTGGCCTACTTCCTCCAGCTAGGCCCTGCCTCATAATAGCCTATCAGCTATGAACTCATCAATAGGTTAATCAATTGATGAGGTAGCATCCTATGTTCCAATCTCCTTTTAATAGCGCTACCAGCTGGGACCAAGCTTTCAACACATGAATCTTTGGGGGTCATTCCAAATCCAAACTATAACAAAAGGGGAGGATGATACGGAACTATTGGAGGCTTATACTCACTTTCTAATTACTAAGCCAAACATTTCTCCCTCAAAGAGTGTACTTAACTCAGTATTAAGCATAAATGCCAGGAGTGGCCCAAACCAAATCTCTGTTCCACTGTCGTTATAACCTTAGACCTATCAATTAGAATGGAGAATATTTACATTTGAAAATCACTTTTCAAAACAAACGAATGACTTACTTGCAGAGTTAACTTGCAAAATTAAGAGCTACGTTTAATTATCGTCTCTATTTTCCACATTAATCGTGTTTTTCAGATGGAAAACTAATGCAGAACTCAGAGGTAAATACAGTGCCATGAAAATATGGGGCTCCCAATAAAAACCCAATGAAGATGGAGGAATTTTGGAGGGGAATAATGCAGGTTGGGGAATTTAGTGGAACGTGCATAGAATTTGTCTTAAAATCATTCTCTGTTTGTTCCCAATGTTGGCTTTTTCTTTGCAACTGGGTCATAGCTTCCTTGTGGGTAGGCACCATGACTGGACATCTGCATGCCCACTAGCACTTTTGTGCCATTGACTCAGAGCAGATGGCAATGTGTATGCTCCATGGGTTGAGTGGCAATGTGGCCACAAAGGAAGGGAGAGTTGCCTTCCTCTTGGAGACTGGGCCTGGGATCAAGGTGTGTGGTCCTTGGGAAGTGGGGTCCCTAAGCCTGGGTGATGCTGCTAACCTTGCAGATCATGTAACTCAGTCATCACTGGACAGATGTGGAAGTGAAGCAACGTGATTGACAGGTGATGCATTTCCATCTCACAGCCCTCACTGTGCTACGTGTGCACTTCCAAAGAGCCTCAGGGAGCTGGTTCTGGTTTAATTTTCTTTCTTTTAATTTTATAAGCAAGAACCCCTGGGTTGATCAACATGAAAGAAAATGGTAATTTGCAAAGTTTCTTTTCTTCCCTATGTATTCTCCTGGGTTGTTTACCACAGGAAAAAGTGCCTTCCATGCAAGGTGTTTTTTTCCACTGAACATATATTCTTCTGTGATTAATTTTGCTTTATTTATTTATTAATTTCTCTCCTGTAGTGTTTTGATGGTTCTCTGTGTCTTTCTAGATTTAATCTTATCATGGATCATTCATTTTAGGCTACAGTTTCTTAAGGGTAGGGATGATATCCATTTGGTTAATCCTGTTGTTATGACTGAATATTTATGTTTTCTGTGAAATTTGTTTTGAAATATAACCCCCAGTGTGATGGTATTAAGAGATGGGGGCCTTTGGGAGGTGACTAGGCCCTGTGTGAGGAGCCCTCATGGATGGGATTAGCACCCTTTAAGAGACCTGAGGAAGCTGATTTACAACTTCTACCATGTGAAAACACAGCAAGAAAACACCATTTGTAAGCCTGAAGAGCAAGCCTCTCACCAGACATCAAATCTGCCAGCACCTTGATCTTGGACTTCTAAGTCCCCAGAACAACAAGAAATAAATTTGTGTTGTTTATCAGCCACGTAATTCAGTGTATTTTTTTAAAGCACTCTGAATGGACAAAGACAATTTCCTTGCTCTTCCTGGAGTCATTAGCTCTTTTTTTTTCTGTTATTATTTATATGTGCATACAAGGCTTGGGTCATTTCTCCCCCCTGCCCCCACCCCCTCCCTTACCCCCCACTCCACCCCCTCCCTCTCCTCCCCACCCTCTTAATACCCAGCAGAAACTATTTTGCCCTTATTTCTAATTTTGTTGTAGAGAGAGTATAAGCAATAATAGGAAGGAACAAGTGTTTTTACTAGTTGAGATAAGGATAGCTATACAAGGTAGCTCCAACTTTCAACATCTTAAATGTTTCAGATGATTATCTGAGCATTTTTCTCCCCAAGCCAAATCTGCAGCTTCCGAACCCCATCTGACTGAATACCAGGTATGCTATGGGCACAGTAGCTCCTGACTTGCTTCAGGGCCCTCATGTGGCCTCCTTACCATGTACAAATAGTGCTTCCTTTCCTTCTGTCTTCCTCACCTATAGCCAAGAAGAGAAAAGGAAATGGGTTTTAGAGCCAAGCAGCCCCAAGACAGAACTCTGGCTTGGTCGCTGGACCTATTGGCAAGGTCATGTCCAGCCTCAGTGCATTTATAAAATAAGGAAAGACCTTTTGAAGGTTGTGGTTGGTGGTAAGGGAGATTGAGAGAACATAGGATAATTGCCTTGTGTGATCCAATGCAAGTCCTGAAAACATTGCTTGGTTGATTCCAGGTTTAGTAATCTTTTCCTTAGATCTTCCTTATTCTCTTTTAAGGTCTTGGCCAGGTGAATCTTCTCTCTCTTTTTCCTTGTTTCGTGTGTGCCTCATTATAGGCACTGAATCACAGCACAAGACACGTGCCTGGGATGCAGCACTAAGAACTGAACAAACCTTCATTTGCAGGGGTTTGATGGGGAAGAATGCCCCATTTAGCGACTGAAAGATGTGATGACTTTTGATCTTCACAGAACCTCTCTTCTTCCTCTTCCTTTTCCAATTAAGTCCACCTTTCTTCAAGAACTGGAATTTGAGATGAGTCAGAACCATTGCTTCTTATTCCACGCTATTATTTTTTTTCTGTTTTAATTATTGGTTTTGCAACAATATTTTCCTATCATTTTTCTTTGCAAATTTATGTTATTTCAGTTACATTATGGTTTGAATAGGCTTTTGAGTAAGATTCAGGGAAGCTAGCCATCATTTCCAATATAGTTTCTATAGGAAAATAGAATTTGCACTGGCATAAAAATTATATTACAGATATCTTCACTTGCTTGATCTCTGAGTAGACAGGAAGCTTTAGGAAGGCAGCAACTGATTTCATGTGTTTACTCTCTAATTTCTAGGGCTTAGAAGAATGCCTAGAAAATAGTAGACACTTGATACTGAGTTTTAGGATGGAACAGTAAATATGAGTCACAACCCTTACAGAGAGAAAATAGAAATACTATCAAAAAGGCATTCAGGATAAAATGCAAATGTAACTCATGATAAAAGTGTTAATATAGTAGAATAGACAGATATTTCCTTAATTTGATAAAATATACTTCTACTTATCCAAGGTTATACATAACGGTATGACACTGTAAATTGTTTGCATTAAAGTCAATAACAAGATAGGAAAGTCTAGTACTAGAGGCATTCACTCGCATAATTAAAGAAGAGAAAGAAACAAGTAGCATAAATATTGGAAAAATGGAGGTACCTTTATTAGTAATTGTAGAATTCATGAATCAAATACCTGGAAAAGCTATGTGAACAAACTTAAAACTGTTACAAACTGTAAGAGAATTTGGTAAGCAGGCTGACAGAAAGCAATATTCACCTAATGGAAGCTTTCATATGTATAAATAACCAGTAAGAGAGTAAAAAAGAAAAAGACACAAAATGATAACTTGGAATCATAAAAATATTGCAAAGTTACAATAATTAGAAGAGTGTGGTTATGGATATATTGCTAGAAAAGTCCATAACTAGACTGGAAGATACAACACTAGTCCCAAATGCTTGGGGAAATCATGTGCAATAAAAATAACAGCACACTCATTCTGTGTTCTGATCTGATGTTGCATCCCCAAGTTCATGTTCTTACTCAATGTGCTCTGCTGCCTCTCTTTCTTGATGTAGGGATATTTGAAATAAATTACATAAAGTAAATTCTGCAACAAACAATGTTGGAATATCTATATAGGTCCCCAGAAAACTATAAAGTTTGATTTCTAGATCACCCTTACTCTAAATTGCAAATGAATCAAATGTGTATCCAAAAAGACATCAAAGGAATTCTTGGGAATCTATTATTATTATTTTTTGTGGTACTGAACTCAGGGCCTCATGCTTGCTAGGCAGATGCTATACCACTTGAAACTACTCTACCAGCCCTTTTCTTGTTGGGTGTTTTCGAGATAGGGTCTTGCAAACTATTTGCTCAGCTTGGCCTTGAACTGCAGTCCTCCTGATTTCCGCCTCTGGAGTACGAGGATGACTGGCGGAGCCACTGGTGCCTGGCTGTTATTACTGTTAACCCTCACAGAGTGGGCAATGTTTTAGAGTTTGACACAAAACAGTCTTAACCAAAAAGAAACAAACCCTGGAAAACTGGACTATATATGAAAATTTTCTTCATGGAGAAAATTCAGTTAATGAATTTAAAAAAATATAAATGACAGAAAGAAAATACTTGTAACACATCACATGTATTATGTGACTCAAAATACCAATACGGGAAAAAAAATCCTAGTAGTCCAAGTCAAACACAAGGGAAACACGTGAAGAACTCACATGAAAGGAAATACAATGATCTCTAAGTATTGAAATACACTTCCCCTTACAGATAAGAAGAGAAAACCAATTTAAAGTTACAATTAGATACCTATCATCCTAACAAAAATCAAAAGGTTAATGATGCAGTGTGTTAGGCATGTCTTGAGTGAAAGGGACTGCTCACTATTGCTGGTAGGACCATGATTCATATACTGCTTATCATAATTAAACACACATACCCATTGGCTCATTCATTCCACTACAGGAACCTATCCTGCAACCGCAGCTGCACATATGCGCGACATTGTTTGCATCAGGTTTTTAACATAACATTGTAGAAACTAAGTAAAATTGTAAGCAACTCAAATGTCCACCAATCGGGGTCTGGTAAAATAGGGATGATCATCTCTCTACAGTGCTGTTAGCCGTCTCCATTCATAAAAGTGCAAAAGACTTCAGCTGTTGATATGGAAATAGTTACACAAAGTATTGCACCAGAGCTAGCAGAGTTTGCAACCATTTATGTGAGAAAAATGAAGAATGTCTCTCTCCCCTCATAAATATATAGGCTATCTTTAGAAAGACACATTAGAAATAACTAACAGTTATAGATTCTTTGGGGAAGGGAAACTGGGACACTAGGTGTAGGAAGGGATGTGAAGGACACTCAATTTCACATTTTGTACTTTTGGAATTTTACAACTGATCTAGACAGCATTTATTTCTCCATATAAATGCTTGGCCATGACCACACTGTAAGTGCTCATGAGGTTGTCAGATACTTACCTGTACTGAGAAGGAATCCATTTGAGTTTAAGAATGGATCAGAGGGAATTCTGTGTGAAAAGGAAAGTAAGATGAAAGCACATAGGTATGAATGGATGCTAAAATGCAAACCATGATTAGGATGAGCCTTTATAGAGGATAAGAAACAGCACAAAATGACCTTAAGAAGAATAGAAATATCTACTCAAGGAAAGTACAGATTGTCTCGGTGGAAAAACAAGGACATTTTTATCTTTGTAGATGACCTGTAATTCCTATCTAAGTGTCTGTGTGACAGAGAGAGTCATGCGAGATATAGGGTAATGCTCCCTGTGTAGGACTGTCCCACTGACTGCAGACCTGTAGACAATCTGCCATGCCTGTCCTGCCTGCTAAACCTCAGTGCTCAGTAGCAACCTTCAGTTATGACAGCTAAAGACACCCCACCAACTTCCAAAAGCACCCTAGTGAGAACCACCTGCATCCTCATGTCTAAACACAGTGGGCATGCTGCTTACTTGCTCCCTCAGTGCTTCTCCTGAGGACAAGGCATGTGCTTGTCAGAGCTGGCCATGCAGGACACCTGGTTACACTTTACTTCCATACCCAACTCCAAGTCTAAGGGTGGGGAAAGGGGAGCAGTGATGGAGGGAGGGGAATGGAAGGATCAAGGATGGGATTGCTGTTAGAAGTAGTAGATGCATTCTGAATAGGGAGGATAGAACCAGCTGAAGATTGGGGGTGCTTATCATCACTAGGGGGCTGGGTTGCATGGATTCCCTGGACACAGTTCCCCTTCAACACGTGTTATACCTATCCTCCATCTGATCCATCTGACACTGAACTGGAATCTCCCAACAGTGGATGCCAGGTCTAGGGGACATGCCTAAAGGAGGGACCTTCTAAGTAGGCCATGTTTGGAAAAGAGGAGTGCCTTGTTAGAAAGGCTGCCATAAGAATTCAATCTAAGAGGTGATGAGTTCTTCCACCTAAATAGGGCCATCATCTCATTGGCTTCCTTGCCTGGATAATTTTTCACTTCCTGGGGCTGTTGAGCCCCACATATCCTGCTATTAGTCCTAGTTCCTGCCTAGACAGATCCACAAGGATATGATCAAGCAGTCAGTCTAATAGTTAGAGAAGCTTTCTTCAGATACACAACCTTTGCTTCCTGTCCTTAACAATTCTGTCACCCACCAGGGCTTTTCCAGGCTCCATAGCAGCCTGGAACTGCCAAACTCAAATACAGGTCCCTCACATCTATCTAGCCTGCCACATAGTCCCTACCTCTTGACTCATATCATGGACAGTATTGCCAATTAAAAAGAATTAATAAAAATGAAATCAAAAGTAAACCCTAGTGGTTGGAGTTAAATTCCAGTTCCATATCCAAATTAAAGATCATTTCTTTTCCTTACCCTCCACTCAGGCTTTTCCTGTGGGTAGAGAAATTTGCAGGGTGTCAACTCTGCTTTTTCATTCTTTCCACCCTTACCTCTTCTATTCTTGTTCCTCCAGGGTTGCAGTTTAAGGCAATAGGTGGACAAGGGAAGAGGTAAACGCTTTCTTGCTCAGGCTGGATGTTGTTTGTTGTTGTCCGGCAATCCGTGCCTTCATTCTGGTGGCTGTCCTAATACTGATCACTCATGGGCAAAAGAGCTCTTCCTGGAGATTCAATTCTGAGAGTCTCCTCTTGTGCTCCACTTCAGTTTTGTCTTTTGGTGTTCATCTCATTGTTTCCTGCTGTTTGTTCTTCACACCAAATGGGTCACCTGTATTGTATGGCAAAGTAGTATCTCTCAGAGTATCATTTGGTTCATAAAAACTACTGCTTCTTTGGAATGCCAAATACTGGAGTCTTCTCTACCTCACTGCTTCTCTCCCTGTGCGCTATTCCCGTTCATAAAAATATCTTTTACTCAGCTAGCAAGCAATGGAGCAGCTCAATAAGTGCCCTGCGTAAATCAGCATCCACCCTGGGAATGCAACAACTAGTTATAGCAAATGATTAAATAGCCCTTAGAAGGTGCCAAGTTCCATTCTAAAGTACTATATATGTGTCTTAGTCATCTCAGGCTGCCATAATGAAATTCCATAGCCTGGTTGGCTTAAAAGCAGAAATTTATTTTCTCACAGTTCTGGAGACTGGCAGTTCAAGATCAGGGTGCTGACATGGTAGGTTGTGGTGAGGGTCCTCTTCTTGATGTATAGATATCATATGAGGTTTCTACTATTGTCTGAATTTTACCAATGAGGCAAATGGCTGATAGGAATGTTGAACAGCATGGTCAAGGTTGCACAGCTGGGGCTGGGCTAGTCAGCTTTCATAGGTAGGCTAGTGTCTCTTTGTTGTGCTTGAAATCTTGTGCCATGCTGTCTCCATAGCAGATGGTTTCAGTCAGTGCTCCCCTGGTCCTTGGCTATAATTTGACTCTGGAATGTCACTCAAAGGCCCATGTGTTGGAAGCATGGCACTAGTAGGAGGTACTGCAAAATAAGAGATGGAGCCTAGAAGAAAGGGACATGCCCTTGAAGGAATGGTGTGACCCAGCCCATCTCTTACTGCTTTTTTCTTTCATATCTGGCCATGAGGTGATTGAACTTCTGCACCAGGCCCCAGCAGGAAGTACTGTGCTGCCCTAGGACAAAACAACAGGATCAAGCAGTCATGACTGTCTCACATAGATGGGGAGGGAAGGCACTCAGTGAGTGGGGTGGTTGGCATCAGTTTGTTCCGTCATCCTGCACGCTTAAAAAATTATGGCTTTTATTTAAAAATTTGTATTGTGTTAGGTGGGGGTACATTGTGGAATTTACAAAAGTGTATGTATTGATAAAAGTAATGATATATTAAATATATCATACTTGAATTCACCTCCTTTATCATTCTCTTTTATCCCCCCTCCCCTTATTCCTGGAATGGTTTCAATAGGTATCATTTTTCCATTTACACACATGTGTACACAGTATTTGCACTATATTCACCCTCTCACATTTTTTCCCCACCTCCTCCCCCTTCCTACTGGTACCACCCTCCCCCAGTCCACCCCAGGCTGGACCTGTTCTGCCCTCCTGTCCTTCAATTTTGTAAAAGAGAGAAAAAAAAGATGACATTTTTGCTTGTTTAAGATAGCTACACAAGGAGTTTCCTTGTGACATTTCCATGTCTATATTATAACCCAAATTGGTTCATCTCCTCTATTTTTCTTCTTTCTACCTCAATACCCTTCTTATGGTGATTTCAACAGGTTTAAAAATTCGATATTCATTCTTTATAGGAAGTACATCAACCATATTCACATTTTTAACTCCCTTCTTTTACACTTCCTCTGTCATATGTGACCTCCCCTTAGTGTGACCCATTTTTCATAATATTACTGTAGTCACATTAAGTCTATATTCCACATATGAGAGAAAACATATGCTTTTTGGCCTTTGGAAACCGGCTAACTTCACTTAAGATGATGTTCTCCAGTTTCATCCATTTTCCTGCCAATGACAAAATTTCATTCTTCTTTATGGCTGAATAAAATTCCATTTTGTATAAATATCATATTTTCTTAATTTATTTGTCAGTAGTGGGGCACCTTGGCTGTGTCCATAGCTTAGCTATTGTGAATAATACTGCAAGAAACATGGATGTCTCCTTGCACGAGATCTGGGTAAAAACTGGGTCCAGTTCAAACTATTGGAAGCTATCTTTAGAGTATAATATTCTCAATTATTTTCAAATTTTGCCAGATGAGGGTCCTACTTGCTGATTCTAGGATACCAGGAAATGTTCCTTCTAGCATCCTTTTACATTTGTGTGGGAGAGAGAGCAATGCTGGAAGTGAAGTCCTGAGAACTGGCTCTATTTACTTGTGGTAATGGAGACAGGAGAGCAAGTCAACTTGACAAGATCCAGCAAATTCAATTACATGTCATTCCTCTGCTCGAAGCTCCTAAATATCCCATTACCTGAACTATAAAGTCCGAACTCTTAATCTGGTTTCACCTGATTTTTCCCAAGAACTTCTTGCTTTGGCCCAGAATGGAGCTCTCACTCCAGCCCAGCAGCTGTACTTAGCCACTTCAAAACCACAATTCTCTATCTCTACTTATGACTGTGTCCTTCAAATGAGATAATGGGTCTGAAATGCTTCATAATCCATGTGTTGCTACACCAAGGATACCAACCACTAACCTAGGGTGAGCATGGATCAGTTAAATTACTCCTCATAGTGTCCCTCTGAGTTAGAAATTATCCTTCCCATTTTACAATTGAGGATGCTGAGAATCACCTGGCCAGCAAGTTCCTGAGCTGTTAGAAGATGCAGAACTTCTGACTCCACATCCTATGCTTCTTTTATTAGCTTCTGGAGGAGGAAGAATCAGAAAAGAAGGAAGAGGACTGGGAAAAGAGAGAGAAGAGAGGAAGGGACAAGGGTCACCTCTGACCCTTCTGTGTGTCCTTGAAGCTTCTAGAATTGATAGACAGTAGGGGGGATGGGCTATCCAGCCTCAGAATGTCTCTTTTATGAATGCTGTGTTGGAAACTTGTGGCTCTTTGGATCTATGGGTCAGGAAACTTTTATTTCTATTGATAAACACAGTGGAACAAAAAGGAAACTCCAGAAAGTGGGGCGGATGGAATCTCTTAGGCTCACAATTCAGAGAAGATAAAAGCTTGTCAGACACTTAATCATTATTTCTACACAGTTGCCAGCCACCTACATCATTAGCTTAGGTTTCCTTTTGCCCAGCAAGCACTACACCAGCAGTAGTGAACACTCACTGGGCTAATCACTTTACGTGGATTATCTCAATTAATCCTCCCAACAACCCATGAGAGAGGTGTTTAATATTAGCACACTTTACTCAAGGAGAGATCCCCATTCATCTATCCTTGTCATCCATCCTTTAATCACTCAGGTAAAATTACAGCTGGTTGTGCACATGTGTTCACAGTCGACTCCTGCTATTTTATGTGAAGAGAAGGAAACAGAGGCTCTGGTTATAATGCAAAGATCACCTATTTAGCTTTGGAATACATCTCTTGGTCCTGCATTTGAAAATCACTGCATAGGACAACTGGAGAATTCCCAGTGCAGTCAATGGAAACCAAATGAAGACACTGCTTTGTGATGCTCTGACCCAAAAGGATGGGGAGAGGGTTATTGGTCTTCCTTCACTGGGAGAGGCAGATCACCTCTCTACCTCTTCTTCCTTTCTCCATTCTCCTCACTCCTATTCTCATTATTATTAATGCTGACAAGTGTCACTAAATAAAGGATGCATCTGCACCAGGCTACAGTGCATGTGCTAAGCCTTCAGTGACTTAGCCTTCATGAACTTGCTGTGTGGGTTTCAGGGATGTGTAAGAGTTGCCTCCTACCAGTTCACAAGAGCTGATTGTTAAATTTTCAGAACCCCAGTGAGCTGGTTCTTAAACAGAGCTGTTACTAAATATAAAATTATATAAGCTTGTAATTAAACACAATACATTAAAAATAAAGGTAATAAACACAATAAGATCATTAAATATTTACCAGCACACTGCTGGAAGTACTGTATTATCTTTGTTTTACAGATGAAGAAACTGAGGTTGTGAATACAGCACATGTCACACAGCTGGGAAGCAACAAAGGCAAGAGGCAGACCCACGTGGAGCTATGTCAAAGATACTGATGTAAGTTACCTAAGTAGCTGTTCTTTCCTTTGACTGCTATAAGCTACATTTTGGCCCATTCAACTCATGGTGGGGAGTTGGAGGTGGTGACCAAAAGACTTAGTTCTACTTGGTCTTTAGGTGGCCCATGGGAGAAGTCACGGCCGCCATAATGGGGATTCTGGTATAGCAGTTTGGCCCTCTCTACTTATGATATGAAAATGTGCCTAGAGCCAGAGCTCACCAGCTCATCAGCTGCTGTGTTAGGGTACTCTCCTAGTTTTAAACATCTATTCCTTTGTCCCTGGTACCTCTGTCTCCCAACAGGAAATAAGTGTCCAGGACATTTTGGGGACACAAAGTCTCATTTTCAGAGAGGAAACTCACCCGTGAGGACAAGGGGATATTCTAGCTCTTCCCTGAATCATGAAACCAAACGATTACAAGAGCAAGTAAGGACTATCACCAGTGGCCGTGGAAATTTTTTAAAGGGAAAGAGGAGGTACTTGGTGCTTCTTACTGAAGAGCTCCAGATCCATAAATATATCCTCTCGAATGCAGGACAAAACATAATGTATAAAAGATTGAATAGAAGATATATTATGCTATTGCATAGCAATCCTGTCTACAGGAATTTATAGCTTCGATATATTCCCCATTAAAAGTGGTTCAGCTAGCTGGTAGAGAAGCTCAATTTATCTTGCATCTGTTGCAAGTCATCAATATTATGGTTTACCCATTTAAACTGGAAATGGGACCAAATATTTGGGCTATTTATAATAAAAAATATGAAAATCTTTGTATTGGTGCTCATTTCCTAACTTCTCCAGTTTAATCAGAAGTCTGTTTACATAGAGCTCAGAGAAAATTTCTCACCTGTGAAATTGCTAGGATCCAAGAGGCAGGAATAAGAAGGAATACCAGGTCTCAGATTTCTTTCCCCAAGTTGCTGGGGAAAGCAATTAGTGTCCCCACCATGGTGGCTAACAGTGACAAGGAAGACCCTTTGTCTACAGGAGAGTAACAGGGGTATTTGCACCAGCAAAAGCTTGTGTGTTTAAGGTAAGGAGGGATGAGCAGGCTGAGATTTGGAAACAGCTATCCATATGGAGAGGCCAGCCCTTGAAAGGTCTGGCCTCCATGACTCACTTCCTCCAACCAAGCCCTGCCTTCTACAGTTTCTACCACCTCCCAATAGTCTATTGGAATTTTGAATCCATCAAGCCTGTCATCCCAGCTACTTGGGAGATAGAGGCAGGAGGATTGGAAGTGTGAGGCCAGCCCAGGCAAAGTTAGAGAGATGCTATCTCAAAAACAAAATATAAACAAAAGGGTTGGGGATGTAGCCCAAGTGGTAGAGTGCTTGCATACCACGAAAAGGACCCAGGTCCAATTCCCACTACTGAAGAAAATTAAATCCAGCAATTCATCCAGCAATTGACTAAAACATGGTTTAGGCCAGTGTCCAATGAGGGGCCCAAGGCAGTGATGCCTAGGACAGTTCTACACAATGAAACATACGCCTTAGCTATTTCTCCATTTCCCTTTTCCTGGCTCTTCTACCCCAAACTTTTGTTTGTTTGTTTGTTTGTTGTTGTTAAAATAGCTTTTTTTAAATTCATATGTGCATACAGGCTTGGTTCATTTCTCCCCCCTGCCCCCACCCCCTCCCTTACCACCCACTCCGCCCCCTCCCTCTCCCCCCCCAAATACCCAGCAGAAACTATTTTGCCCTTATTTCTAATTTTGTTGTAGAGAGAGTATAAGCAATAATAGGAAGGAACAAGGGTTTTTGCTGGTTGAGATAAGGATACAGGGCATTGACTCACATTGATTTCCTGTGAGTGGGTGTTATCTTCTAGGTTAATTCTTTTTGATCTCACCTTTTCTCTAGTACCTGTTCCCCTTTTCCTATTGGCCTCAGTTGCTTTTAAGGTATCTGCTTTAGTTTCTCTGCGTTGAGGGCAACAAATGCTAGCTAATTTTTTAGGTGTCTTACCTATCCTCACCCCTCCCTTGTGTGCTCTCGCTTTTATCATGTGCTCATAGTCCAATCCCCTTGTTGTGTTTACCCTTGATCTAATGTCCACATATGAGGGAGAATATACGATTTTTGGTCTTTTGGGCCAGGCTAACCTCACTCAGAATGATGTTCTCCAATTCCATCCATTTACCAGCGAATGATAACATTTCATTCTTCTTCATGGCTGCATAGAATTCCATTGTGTATAGATACCACATTTTCTTAATCCATTCGTCAGTGGTGGGGCATCTTGGCTGTTTCCATAACTTGGCTATTGTGAATAGTGCCGCAATAAACATGGGTATCTACCTTAGACCCATCTTCTTGGTTTTGAGTCTCTTTGATATATCTCACTTCTGTGCTGGGTTCTGGAGTCTTGACTGAGCACCTGAATTCCAGTGCACCCACAGCCCGGAGGGTGACTCCCACTGTCGGCTGTCCAGGGTCCACATGCTGTGGGAGCCTGAGCCCAGCCACAGGATGGAAATGAAGATGAATCTCTTTACTCTTCTGTACCTTGTCTGGCTTTCTCCTATCGACTGCTTCTACTCTGTCCTCCTGTGCTCTTTCGTGATTTCATATACTTTCCACTCATGGCAGTGGGATTCCCTTCATCAGCCTCCATCACTAATAGTGTCAGTCCCTTTATTCCATATATTCATTCTGGAAGCCCCTTGTCTGGGGAGCACCTTCTTGCCAATAACCTCTTGCCAGATGAACATAGGCAAAGGCCCCACTGTGGCCTTGAGCTCCACACTGTGGCCTGAAGCTTCTACTGCCTTGAGCTCCCAGGGTGGGGAAAGGTCACCAGTTCAGTGTCCGCCCTCCTTGAGATACTCAGCATGTCATTCTGTCCTTTCTGTGTGTGCCCAGGACTTTCAGGGCTATTTTTAAAAGCTGGCTGCACTTACTATCTGTGCTACCCACTTGGGTAGTTAGTCATCACTGTCTAAAAGCATCACCTCCTGATGGCATGATGTGCAGAGAAGTGCCGCAGTCCAGTGGAGAAGCAGGGCAGCCAGTGGGCATGGGTTGGGGGGACTCTGCCATTATGACTCTGGACAGAGATAAAGAGAGCCAGGTCAGCACATGGACCCAGATGTAGGATCTGAGACATAGAAGAAGCATGTGACCAGAGGCTAGATTTCAAAGTAGTGTTGACTTTACATCATAAAGTCTTGGACAAGTCCCTTGACCTCTATGAAAAGCATTCTCTACACTCGTGCAGAATATCTAGAATTTTAGGGAAGACATGGACTGTTGGCTCCCATGTTCTCCCAGGAGGGGACAAGATTACACTTACTCTTCCTTGGCTAGTAAGATTAGGATAAAAATTCCTGCTCATGTGTTACCAAGTTTACCTGTTTAGTCCACCCTTCTCAGAAGGGAAACCTATTTTCTTTTTTCACTCTTGGTCCCATGCAGTTGGGCCACCTTGTTCCCTGCCCATGGTCTGCCTGCTTGTGTAGGACTGGGGCCCCAGTCCATGGGGGTTCTGTGTTGCTCCAGGGAGCTGAGTGCAAACAGGAAGGGTTTCCCAGGGGGAACTTCTTCAAGATGAAGAACTAAGAAAAGTCTTCATCTTGGTCACAGGTCCAGGTTTGATACAGGCTGACCATTAATAAAGCGGGTATTCTACCCTACCATGGCTTTATGTCTCAGCTGGCCAGTGTCTAGAAAGTGGAAGTCAATACCCTTACAGCTCAGTGCATACTAACCTGTTGGGATGGTTATGTGGGTTCTTTCATTAAATGGTGGCCATTATTTAACAAAGGGACAAACTGAGTGACTTTTAAAAGTCATATGAGTCAACCATCTGATTGTAGACTCTGCTTTCCAAAAGGAAGTTGATCTCTGGAGTATTCGTGTTAAGAGCGTAAACAGTTGCCATCCTTTATTTTCTTAAAGTTGTTTTCATTGCAGAGTATGCAATCCATTATTTTATACATAATAAATAGGTAGGTGGCATTTCTTGAGTGATTATATGTGCTAGGCATTTTCCAGAGGACAAAACTGAAGCAGAGAAAGGGTGTGCTTTTCTGGAAAGAGATAGCGCTTGTAATGAAAGCTAGATGGGTGGACTCCAGAGGTACTGCTCTTAACCATTCTGCTGACCACCTATCATGTACTAAAGACCCCACCTTTTGGGGAGATTACTGAAGATGCCCAGGATATCCAAGGTAACAAGTGGGAGAACCAGAATTTAAATTCAGTCCTCAGTGACTCCAAAGCTTGGCTGTATCTGGCACCAACTAGTTCCTTCTCTCTTAGTATGTGGTCATTTAGCATACAATGGAGAGCCTCTAGTTCTGGCAACTCCTTTCTCCCTGCCCTGCCACATTCCCCAAGGCCTGCCAAAGGCCACCCAGACCTATCTCGTTGGAGCTGCAAGACTCTACTTTCTGGATGACAGGACAAAGGAAAGAGGAATAGATTTTCAGTTTTTAAGTTAACATCTCCTTCCATCTGACAGTCTCTGTGTCCTCCTCCCAGGCAGATGGAAATGAACTACAAACTTAGCTCCCAGAGACTACATGCAGCATATATTCTCCCCATAAACTGGTTATCAGCACTCTCAGTCAGTCAGAGATTAAGTATTTACTGGATTTCTCTTTGGCAACTTCCCTGGAGAAAGCCTGCATTGTAGTCCAATCTCCAAGCTTGGCCCATTTGGGAGTAGTGAAGCAGCTGATGGATGTGAAAATGCAGGAAATGAAGATGAATTATGCTCTCCCACTCCAGCAGCTGAGGCTACACTGGTAAAGAAGGGTGGGTGCCAAGATCTCCCTCCAGAGCTTGTGGGGGTCTTTAAGATAGGGCTATGAGCTTTAAAAGACTACAATTTGTGCAACACACATGCATCTGTGCACGTATGCTCACGTGCATCTATGTGCTGACAATGGAGGTGGGTTGCATCCAGGTGTGAACATGTCTACATGCTGATCAAATTAGTTATTGACTGTAATACCCTGGGGCGCATTGGGTGTGGGCCAAGTCCTATGCAGCTGCAAACAGGTACTCACAGGAGCCACGCAGCGGATATACAAGGACCCCATCTCTTTACTTGCCTTTGCTACTACAAGATGTTTACACTCTGAGCCTTCTGCTGCTTTGTGGGGCAGATAGAGATGGGCTGAGGGTCTTTTGTAGAATCTTTAGTGGAGACATGCAGAGGAATTCAGTTCTGAAAATTTCTTTGTTCTCCTGCTTAGTGAATCTGTTTTTAACTTTGCTTCCTGGTGGAATCACAAGCCTCAAAGAAAAACCTTTACAAGGATGCTCTTACTATTTTTCTAAGGCATGCTTGCCTCCACCTGGCCCCAGCCATTCCCTGACCACCTCCCACAGTGAGGCAGCATTGGCTATGTACCAACACAAGACCTGTATGCTGGTTCTTGCCCCTGCCTTCCTACACCTTGAACACTTTTCCCACTCACCACCTTCAGTCCAAATGCTATTGCCTCACTGTGAAGACCTCACATTAAGGATTCCTCCCCCATGGAGTTCTGTCTGACCCTCTCTAGCTCTATTGATCTTTCCTTCTTTGATTTATTGGCCCTCTATTCTTTAGACTTCCAAATGAATCATCCTACAATATTTTCTTTTTGTTTCACTTAAGTAAATCCTGTCTACTGAGATTGGGGAAAATACTTTCAAGATCAGCTAATGAAATAGGAGAAAAAGAGCAGCTTTGCAGTCCAGATACCTGGGAAGCATTCCACCAGTCTGATGACCAAGGCCAACATCAATGGAGGTAAGTCATGTCAGTATTGTGTACCCTTCATACAAAGGGATGAGAATGGCTCTTCAGCAATGTGATCTTCTTCCTCCAAACTCGTAATTCAGTCTGATCATGAGAAATACATCAGAAAAATCTTTACTGGGTGACATTGTACAAAATACCTGACTGATGTCCCTTAAAACTGTCATTATTATCAAAAACAGGAAAGGTGTAAGAAATTATCACAGCCAAAAAGTACCTAAAGGGATACATGACCAACTGTTATGTGGCCTCCTGGATGGGACCCTAAACTAAAAAAAAGGGGCGTGGAGTGTTAGTTAAAAACTGATAAAATCTGAATAATGTGGGGACTTTGGTTATAATAACGTATTGATGTTGGTTCATTAGTTATGACTAATGTACTGTAAGACTTTAATAGTAGAGGAAGCTGGATGCAGGGAAACAGGCACTCTGTATTATATTCCAGCATTTCTGTAAATTTAAAATTGTTCTAAAGTAAAAAAAAGTTTATTTAAAATAGCATAGTTGGGCTTGGGGTATAAATCATCTGGTGGAATGCTTGCCTAGCATGTATAAGGCCCTAGGTTTAATTCCTACACTATAAAACAAAATAAACAAAGCAAAATAAAAAGAAAAACCAGTAAAGAGCTATGCGAGAAGAAAATATTTCAATGTTTGTTACCACGAACAGAATAAAATTCCCATCAAATGAAATGTTTGTGGGAAAGAAATAAAGAAAGAAAAGATGGAGCATCCAGTGAGTGTAAACTACCCTGCAGGGCTCTTTTACGCTACTGAAGTCTCCAGCATCCTCCAAAGAAGACATCAAGACTTTTTTTTTTTTGTAGGTAGAATATTAGATGCAAAGAAGTCATGACTTGACCAAGCTCAAAGGGTGAGGGACAAGGTCAGGATGCTAGCTCAGATCTTGAGAGTCTAAATCCAGGCCTTTCCCCAATCCTGTGAGATACATCGAGTTCCAAATATTTATAGCCATGTCTTCCTTGACAGTTGAATTCACACTGTGAACTTTTCCCAATCCTCTCATTATAATTGTTGCACTCTGGTGGACACTTAATCTGTACTCAGTTAACATTGCTCATTAAAAGAGATGAAATACATTAAAAAAAACCCCTCAAACTTTACAGGCATCCGGGAATAAAAGGTTTACTTTTTCTTTTTCTTTTTCTGTTTATATATTTACAAACATAGCAAAGAGGTAGGGAGACTTCATCTCATATTGAAGCCCTTGACCTCTGATGAATTTCCCATCTGCTGGGCTAAATGATTATCTATCCCCAAAATCATATGATGACACCTAATCCCCAATGTAGCAGTATTAAGAGCTGGAGGAGGCAATTAAGTCATGAAGGTGAAACCCTCATGAATGTGATTAGTGCCCTTATAAAAGGTGACCAAGGGAGTCCATTGGCACTTTTACCGTGTTGGTAGCATCCAGAGGCACCACCTATGAGAAATGAGACTCCGTTAGGCAATGACTCTGCCTGTGTCCTGGTCTTGGACTTCCCAGGCTCCAAAACTGTAAAGATCACATGGCTATTGTTTATAAGTTGTCCCAGTTGTGATATTTTGTCTTAGCAGTCCAAACGGACCACTACAGTTTCTAATTCTACTCATTACCACATTGCATCCAAATTATTTCGTGAATGTACACCTGGCCTCCCTAATGGACTCTAGGCTTCCTGTGTACAGGCAGACCCTGGATTTTTCTTCTTCCCTGTTCCCACTAAAGACCTGGTGCAGTTTGGTGCATGAAACTGGGCTTGTTTTCTGCATTAGCCTGCTGGTGAGACCTTACAACAGATGGTGGACCAAGGACTATATTGAAAATATTTAGCATTTGGCACAGCACACACACCAGCCAGTCTCAATGACACTGGTTTTCTTTTCCTTCTTTTCTTAAAAAATTGGTTATTGGTAGTGATGTTTTCTTTTTTAAAATTTTTTCTCTTTTTGGCAGTACTAGGGTTTGAACACAGGGCCTTGCAATTGCTAGGTAAGGGCTCTACCACTTGAGTCACACCCTTAGTCCTTTTTGCTTTAGTTATCTGTTTTTGATAGGGTCTTGCGCTTTTGCCCCTGGCAGGCATCAGATTGAGATCCTCCTTCCTCTGCCTTCTTGCATAGCTGGAATCATAGACATAGGCCACCCTCCTTGGCTTGTTTTTTGAGATAGAGTCTGGCTAATGTTTTTCTCAGTCTGGCCTTGAATTGTGATTCTCCAGTCTCTTCTTCCTAAGTAGCTGGGATTACAGATATGAGTTACCATGCCAGCTTTTTGTTTTTTGACACAGGATCTTCTATGTAGCCCAGGCTGGCCTTGAACTCACAATCCTCTTGCCTCAGACTCCTAGTGCTAGTATTACAGACATGAGCCCACCATGCTGTACCAGATACTGGTTTTTAAAGGAGATGTCCAGGCAGCTGTTGTCTGAAGGCAGCCTTAGTTTATCTGAGGTTATCTGAGCACTCAAGAGCTGTCTCAGTCCACTCGAGCTGCTAGAGGAGGATATATGGACAGGATGGTTTATAAGTAGCAGAAGTGCTTCTCACAGTTCTGGAGGTTGGGGAGTCTAGGAGAAAGGCACTGCCAGATACAGTGTCTAGTGAGGGCTCATTATCTCACGGAGGGTGTCTTCTCACAACATGGCAGAAAGGGTGGGGGAGGTTTCTCTAGCTCTTTTTATAAAGGCGCAAATCCTGTTCATAATGGTTGTACCCCCATGACCAAATCAGCTTCTGAATGCTTTTTCTTTTCATACAGTCACACCCAGGGCATGGATTTCAACATACAAAATTGAAGGCAGGGAAAACCAACATTCAGTTCATAGCAGGAAGCATTACCAAGAGGGGCCTTGAGCCTATGAGTGCCCTGCCCACCCTCACCTTTGCCCTCTGGTGACAAGCAGACAATGACAAGGCTATGGTGACATGGAGCTAGCTTGGACTTTGGAGTCATATAGACATTCTGAGTCCTGCTGTAAGTTTTGGATGGCCTCCCCACCTTGGTACCACAATGCTAGACTGCTATCACCTGTAGCATAGCTGCTTGATTGAGTGATGCCTGGTTTCTTCATAGAGGGTGGGGTGGGAAGAAAAAGTATGAAAGGTGGAAAGGTGTGAGTTACATCCACAATAATGTACCCTCTACTTTTATCAAACATGTCTTAGTTTCCTTGCCTGAGAAGTGGGACGATGACATCTAAACGGCAGTGAGAATTAACCCAGAGCCATGCATTATCTGCTTACTGCACAGAACATAAGTGAGACATCTGTGATAAGGTGGGTGCTCAGTTTTACTGATGGGGTGGAGTTTGTACCCCTTAAGGCTCTGGGGCCCTTCCCCTGCTTCATAGGGACTCAGCCTTCTGTTCTTCATGGTGCTCATGCCTCTTTGTCTCCTTTTGTGGCTGTGTAGAGTTAAAGGAGGGGTGACTTGGAAGGCAATTGTGGCCTCATGGCAGAGAAGAGCAGTTACTAGAAGTTACAATATCATTTTTGACTCTCAAAATTCCACATCCCAGCTGGAGAGGGTGGTCTTTATCCATCCTTGCCCTACTCCTATAATGACAATTTCTATAAGTGCTTAAAGAGACAACTTTGGCAGCCCCTCATCTACACAAGGTGACACTGTGGTCAAACAGGTAGTGATAGACAGAGCTCTGACCCTCTGACTCTCTGTCCAACAGTTTCTCCACTACTGCTTACCTTTTTCCTCTTCCTGGGTTAAATTGAATGTCAATTATGGTCTCCTGTTGTCCAGGAATCATAGCGAAGGCCCAAAGCTGAGCACCAACAGTATGAAGTTCCCCTCTCCTAAGTATAGGGGTCCCTGCAGTGGGAACTGGCAGGATCCTTCAGGGTTTGCTGTAGGGGTTGGAGCTACAAAGGTCACTGCTCTCCCCAGAATCTCCCTGATGAACACAGAGGAGGAGGGAGACAGAAGGAGGAAGAAGGGAGGAGAATGCTTTCTTTGCTCACAACTCAGCGTGGGGAATCCTGTAGCAGGAGCCAAGAGGGTGCAATACAGAAAAAGCTGGAGCTGGACCCTCTATCCAGGGGAATTAGGCAGTGGGGAGGTCCCACAGAGCCCCCCAACCTTGTCCAAAGGTCAGCAAAGCCAGACCAAGATAACCAGAGAAGAAACATGGTTGTCACAGTAGGCAGTGGCCCTGGGCAGTAGGCTGGGGAAGGAGGCGTCTCTACCCAGGGTACCCATTCTTCTTGACTACTCCTGGAGCAATGGCACTGAGAAGGAGAGGAGGGGGTACTGGGAGCCAAACTGTGCGTGTAACCTCACCTCAGGGTTGCCAGATAAAATATATAATTCCAAGTTCAAGGTGAGGTTCAGATAAACAGTGAGTATTTTTCGGGACAAGTATGTTCCAAATCTTGCCTGGGAAATACTTATCCCGAAAGGATGCATTTGGACATTTTCATTCCATATTCAGTATTTGTCTGAAATTCAAGTTTAGTTGAGCACTGTGCATTTTTATTGTGAAATCTGCCCACACAGCCGTCTTCATCTCTCACACACACACACACACACACACACACACACACACACACACACACACCAGGTAGTTGTAGCCCTAGGAGGGGAGCTTTGATCTGAGTTTGAGATTGTCTTAAGAAGAGCCTGGCAAGTTATGAAATTAGGCTGATATGTCATTAAGGGAGCTATCCAGCGAGAATGGTGGGGCTATGAGTGAGCACCACTGGGAACATTTATTAGAAAAATAAAGTCCTTTGCTAGTTGCACCTCTGAGGGTTAACTGACTATCCTGTCCTACAAACTGATACAGCTTTTTCAAACAGCCCTCATGTCTTTCCTATAAGGCTCTGTTTCCTCTTCTGATCTGGGCCTCATCTTCCCTCTGTCCTGGATCCTATGGCTTTGTCCCCTTGCAGTACTAAGCCTTGTACCTTTCTGCACCCCCTCACACATATGAGATGCCCCCTTCCCTTGGAGCGGAGGCTGGAGCTGCAGTACAGGGATAGGAAATAGCCAAAGGCATGCTTGGCTCACATGACCCTCTAGCTCATGATTAACATTCAAGCAAGGCCTGATATAAATAAGAACCTCACAGGTGCAGTCTCCTGATCCTGGTCTTCCTCCCTCTCCTTCTCTCCTCTCCCTTCTGCCTGTCTGTGTTAACCTTGACCTAACACATGGGCCAACTCTCTACTTGGTCTCACTTTCCCCTATTGCCATCTCCACCACCACTGCTACTGACCCTGTGGCATGTTCAGGCATATCTTGTTTATCTCACCATGCTGTCATATCCTCTGGTCCTCCCTGAGCAGGCTGTTTGAGAGGCTGAGGAGCTATGCTCCATCCTGGAGTGCCTTTCTGGATGTCCCAGCCTTCTTATCTCAATACATAAGTGCATATTTGTGCCTCTACTCAGCCCTGCTGGTGTCCTCCAAGAGACAGGCCTGTGGATACAGAGCTGGGTTGTAATTGCATCAACTCCCTGCCCTGCACCACCTATCAATCACTCCTTTCCCTGGGCATTTAGTAACAACCAATGAGATGCCAGAAGCTGGAGGATTGGTTGACAGATGGCAGGCCCCTGGGTGGGCAGCTGGACAGGGAACTAAAGAAAAGTAAGGGTGAGTACATCATGGCTGGGCTGGGCTGGGCTGAGAGCTGGAGCTGGTGTGAGTCTCCAGCAAGGAGCATCCTAAGAGGAGACCCTGCAGAGCACAAATGAAGGTCTTTGGAAAGGGGCTGTGGACGGCAGTACAGAGAGAGAGAGAAAGAGAGACAGAGGAGAGAGAGAGAGAGAGAGAGAGAGAGAGAGAGAGAGAGAGAGAGAGAGAGAGAGAGAACTGGATACAAAGAGGAAGAGCCAAAGTAGATATAAAGAGGGCATAGGGAAACAGGTAAGAGAGTAGAGAGAAAACAGAGATGTAGAAGGGTGGGAAGAGGGAAAGAGAAGGGAGAGAAAAATCCTAGCTGGAAAAGCTACATTTTCAGAGAGAAGAGGTAATTTAATCAGGCAGGTTGTCTAGAGGTGAGAACACCCAGGAAATGGCCCCAGACTGTGTGATGAGCACAGGAGGTGCCATCCTATCAAACCTGCACACATGGCTGACTTCTTCATTCACAGTCATCACAGGGGGCAGTGCTGGTCTTGCTTTCCCACCTCAGATCCAGTCAGATGGCTCCAAATGGGCTGCCTGATGTTCCTTGTGGAAAAGAACAAAGACTCGGCTCCCACTCTTCTCCTCCATATTGGATAGTCCTCTCAGGGCAAGGCCTGGAATATGGCCCAGAAGAGCATTCCCTGTCCCTGGGGCTGGGTACTGCAGGGCAGTACCAGATCACCCAGAGGGAGCCAGAACCTCAGAGGCAGCAAAGGGCAAGGCAGTGCAATGGAAAATTGCAAAGAGGCAGTTGGAAACATTTGGGGAGATTGTGATGGAGGGCCCTGTGTTGGGGGCTAGCAGAGGGTATTGCATGGTAAACCATGCTGATTGCTCACCTGCTTACTGCCTCCTCTTCCCCGGGCTATTGCTGAGTCCATTGTTGCATGGCTTGGCTGGTGTGGGGTCCAGGCCTGCAATCCCAGCACTCAAGAGGCAGAGGCAGGCAGACTGGGAGTTGAGGCCAGCTTGGACTACATAGCAAGACCACATCTCCAAACAAACAAACAAAAGTAATTGAAGGCTCAGAGAAGTCACTTAGTTTATTCTGCTTTCCAGCATGTTTCTATTGCCACCATTGGACTTTCTGAGGTGAGCAGACTCAGAGTTTGAATCCATTCCCTCCACCTACAACAGTTAAATATCCCAGAGTGTGGGAGCACAAAACCTATTTGAAATCTGCCCCCTCTGTCAATTTCACCTTGAAGGCAGCCTGACTAGCATCATGGGACTGTGTTGATTGTATTGTGGTGCTGATGATGAAGATGAGGGCAATGGGGCTCCCATTTCTTGAGGACTTACCATGTGCTAACTGCTCTGTGGGTAGGAAGCCAGAATATCCTCATATTCTCCTGTAATGCTGCTACCACTATATAATTACTTGTTAACGTTACATGTGCCCACACATACATTGTGTTCACAAGGAAATGGAAGCAGAGTCACACACAAGAAAAAGGGATGCTGTGGTAAAGCATGTGTAGTATCCATACATGGAAAGCTGTAACGACCAGGGTCCCCTTCACCTTGTGTCATCATATGCATCCCTCCAGTCTGGCTGCCCTGGGCATCCCAACAATGAGACTTGCTCTCATGGCTCCCAGTCTCCTTAGCTGGCAGGAAAAAAAAAACCCAAAATAAAACAAAACAATTTTGACTTAACTTAGGAGTTTAGACCAAGGCTGTTAGGATAAAGAGTTAAAAACAAGAAGCTGGCCTGGGCAAATCAACACTATTAGTAGCAGAGTCAAATGGGGAGCCAAATCCCCCAGGTCACTATTTAGTACCCACTGATGGAAGGTCATGCAATAGCTCCCCTCTCCCTTCCTAATACACTGGATTGCATTCAGGTCCACACCCTTCTCCCAGAATTATCCCCAGATAATTTAGGGGAATATAGCCCCACTCAGTGCTGGGTACAGATGGTGTGTTTCATTGATTAACAACTTGTGTGTGGTGTGGTCCTCATCCCCTGCTGAAGACACTGAGTTTTAAAAGATAAGTAGAATGGGTGAGTTTCATTTTTACCTCAGTAAGTAGGAACTGGACACACGGTGTCTTGTGGCCCTGAGGGGAGGCAATTTAGAGAAGATAACCACATCTTGAGTTTCCTGAATGGATCCTTTGTTTTTAAGGCAGAGCACTAAAAAAAAAAGAACCAAACCAAAACAAAACACCCAAATACAAATGGTCCTTGAGAGGTAGCTGATGGAGACCCATACCTCTGGATTTCTTGTTATATGAGACTGTAAAATTTGGGTTGTTTAAATTAGTTGAGGAGTGTGATTGTTTTGTTTGATCTTGCAACAGGCACCTCCTACCTAATCAATCACTTTGGAACAGTACTTATCAAATGCCTGTGGAATCTAGTGCTCTCAGGGCTACCTCAAGAGGAGGTGCATGTGAGATGAAGGAGCACAGAGCCAACCTCCTCAGTTCTCAGCAGTGTTTGCAAGCAGAGCCTCTTCTGCAGAGCAGTGTTCAGAGGGTCCCACTGCTCAAACCAACAGCTTGAAAACTACTGTAGCAGATCATCCTCCCTCCTCTTGGGAGGCTAATGAACAGCAAAGCCTGTTGTGTTCTGACTGTAGATGCCTCTGCTTTCTCCATGGTATCTTTTGAGAAGACATCAGGAGAGCTGCCTGTACTCTCAAACCACGAAGAGTCCTGCTGGAACAGGTACTCACCAGGTCACCTCTCTTCTTTGTGACTTTGACTCCTTCTCCTGCCAAGCCCACCCAGTCTTGCCTTCTTCTTGCCCTTGCTCTCATGCCTGCCTAGAACATCAAATCTGCGACTTGATGGCACTGTTGTCAGTTCTATAAAACCTGGTCTTGAAGTATTGCCTAACAGCCAGTCATGGTAGCTCATGCCAGAAATCAACGAGGTGAAGAGGATGAAGCAGGAGGATCACGAGTTGAAGTAGTGCCTGACACATTTCAGGCAAGATGACTGGGAAGCTATGAGGATGCAGTGCCCAGGGTGACTCTGCATGAAAGAACTGTAGTTCTGGAGGACTGTGGAATTTCTTCTGCAGCTGAGGGTGGCATCCTCAGGTACCACGCAGTACATTGAAGTTAAAAAACAAGAACAAACCAACAGAGCTTGAAAGGAAATCAGGTGTCTTTTGGTCCCAGTCATGTGACACTCTGATGAGACACTAAGGACAAAGAGAGGGAGACATTTTCCCAGACTCCATAACTTGAAACCCAAAATCCTTGAGAAATCGAGCTATTACCTATTCCATACACAACCCTCCCCCTGTTACCTACCTCCTCTCTCTTCTCATGCTTTGCCCCCATCTGTGGAATGTATATTTGGATATTTCTCCAAGTCTCCAGATTTATCGGGATGGTGAACTGAGATGTGCTCTGCTTCAGATACCTGCTTAGGGCCAGGCTCATGTAGAACCAAACACTTGAAAGTCATGCTTTTTGAGTAGGTTTTTTGCTTTTTACCCCTTGAGAAGCCCTTTGTTGAGGGGGCTCAGAGCTCAGGGTCTACAAGCAAGCACAAGTTCTTGTGCTTACTCTCTGGGTGACTGTAGGTTCCTCTTGCAGCTGGACCACTGCTCTCAAGAGCAAGGACTGAGTCATGGATTCCCATTTCAACAGACATGTTCTTGTATGAGAGAATGAGTTACACACAACTTAATGACAACAAAAAAATCTAAAACTAATTCTATAAAGGAAGAAGAGATAGAGGGGTTTTGCTGTTTTAAGAAGATGGGTAGATGCATTAACCAAGGAAGAAAGAAGCTTGGGTCTGGGAAGGTACATTTCACAGCCCTGCCTCCTGCTGAGCCTGTCCCTGGTCAAGATCAATGAGAGTCTTTTGTAGCCGTCACTGCCATCAAAGAGCCATTATTTCATGAGTGCTGTGTATCAAGGCAGTATAATAGGAATGGTTTAGCAACAATGGAGAGAAGCAATGCCTGCAGGCAAGAGAGGAAGGTGGATAACTGATACCAAGTTTAAGTTCTGGGGCCAAAGGGGTGATGCAGATCAATAATAATAGAGGCAAATGAAAAAAAGGCCTGGCACCTGGCTCCCAGATCCTCTCTTAGAGGGAGCAGGGTTTCAACCTCTTTGACCAGCTAGTATTCAGACTGCATCAAGTCATTCTCATCCAAGGAGGAATCTGAAAAGCATCCTTCCAGGGGGAATGAAACCCATTGAGCCAGGCTGCAGGCACTCAGTCTCAGGCACACTCAGGAGATACTTGCAGGGTGTGGGGCCCTAGCCCCTGGGGAAAGACTCATTCCAGAACCGCAGGTCCAGGACTAGTAGGTGTACAAAGGCTAACTGGAGTGCCAAAGAAACCTATGTGGACAAGATATGTGACAATGGGGATCCTGCCGAATCTGGGGGCAGAACCTGGTATACAGACTTGGGTTGGGACGTTGCTGTCAGATACAAGGAAGGGCTCATGTCTTGGCACTGGACCACTGTCTCCTCCTATCAGTAAGTGTGCATGGATGCTGTCACTCAGATGCCTGTGTTGCTGCTGATCCTGGGATGCTGGGGCAGCATGAGCCTACAGTGGTGATTCTGGGATGAGAATGACAGCTGCAGAGGCTGGAGCAACTCTTTCCCTCACAATGTTATAAGCCAGATAGTTGGCATAGGGCCAGCCCTAGAAGCCATGTCTACATTTTTCTTTTGGATGTGTGTCTCAGCCTCCTGTGTAGGACTCCTTTGTATGCATTTTTGGTATTTCCTGTTTAACCCTTTGCCTACTTCTCTTTATACTCTATGAAAGTTCCAAGGGGACTAGTACCCACTCTCATGGCTGTGGGTGCCCTCAGCTCTGTGTCTGCCTGCCCCCAGCTGACCTCTTTCTTAAGCTGCAGACCCATGTCCTGGAGTTGTTCCCTCAGTTTCTCTTCCTGTAAGGGTTCCCAGTGCAAAGATTCTACTGCTCACAAAAAGAGCCTGACATTTCCCTGCAAATCTACTGCTAATGCTGGATATTTTTATTTGGAAATGTCACTGTCACCCACCCAGGCACCAAAACAAGTGATCCAGTATTTTACCCTCCCTGTCTTCCTTCCTTCCTTCCTTCCTTCCTTCCTTCCTTCCTTCCTTCCTCCCTCCCTCCCTCCCTCCCTCCCTCCCTTCCTTCCTTCCTTCCTTCCTGTTACTCCTGATATGGAATCATTTCCAAGACCTGCTAATTCTGCTTTCTTAACATGGTCCTACCACTCCATACCCTTTCCTGTTGCTTACATGTTTCTGGTCATAACCCCTCCCAAACTAGATAATGACTAGAACCCCAACTTGTGAAGTCTTCTTTAGTCTTTAGTCCTTGGTCTTACACAACTTCCCAGTCACAATCCCATTTCACGTCCCCCGTCCAATAGGAGTCATCTTTGAAAAAACAAAACTAGGCTGGATGTGGTGGCTTTTGCCTGCAATCCCAGCTATGTGGAAGGTACAGGTAGGAGGATCAAGATGTGTATGGAGGAAGCCTGAGATTCTACCTGAAACACAACCTAAAGCATAAAGGACTCAAGGTCTGGCTTAAGTGGTAGAGTGCTTGCCTGGTAAGGGCAACGCCTCAGTTCAAACTCCAGTACTGCCAGTAAATAAAATAAATAAATAAATAGAAGAAGAAGGAGGAGGAGGAAAAAAGAGACAAAATCAGTGGCATCCCACCCTTAGTGTGCGTGATGTATGAGGTCCCGCCCTTGGTGTGCGTGATGTATGAGGTCCCGCCCTTAGTGTGCGTGATGTATGAGGTCCCGCCCTTAGTGTGCGTGATGTATGAGGTCCCGCCCTTAGTGTGCGTGATGTATGAGGTCCCGCCCTTAGTGTGCGTGATGTATGAGGTCCCGCCCTTGGTGTGCGTGATGTATGAGGTCCCGCCCTTGGTGTGCGTGATGTATGAGGTCCCGCCCTTGGTGTGCGTGATGTATGAGGTCCCGCCCTTGGTGTGCGTGATGTATGAGGTCCCGCCCTTGGTGTGCGTGATGTATGAGGTCCCGCCCTTGGTGTGCGTGATGTATGAGGTCCCGCCCTTGGTGTGCGTGATGTATGAGGTCCCGCCCTTGGTGTGCGTGATGTATGAGGTCCCGCCCTTGGTGTGCGTGATGTATGAGGTCCCGCCCTTGGTGTGCGTGATGTATGAGGTCCCGCCCGTTGGTGCTCATTCCCTTAAGGAATCTTTCCTTACAGCTATATGGAAGTACATTTGATTGTAGAAGTTTTGTATTTTTAAATCTTCTACCAGCATATATTATTTCCCCTTATAATTCTTACTTAACTTTTGAAAGTCCACTCAGGTGTGGTTCTGTTGGTGAGCCTTCCCGGACTCCCCAGCAGAGTCCAGTGTCCTCTGTATTCCATGATCAGAACACTGAAACTATGAAATTTACTGGCTATTTTCCAATCATCTGCTTCTGTTCTGTGCCTGTTAGCCCTGCATTTTGGAGTCTAGCATTTAGTCCCAAGTTCATGAATGAATGAATGAGTGAATGATTCACTCCACACATTGTATTTTAGCTTAGTTGATTGAACTAGGGAAGACGATTGGGGAGGATTTCTAGATGTTATCTTCTAGTAGGCCTTTTGAGGTTAGGCACACACATGTAAACACATGCATGCATGCCTTCTTCCTAGTACAAGGGTTGGACTTCCTGCAGTACTTCCTTAGCTGGTTAACTTTGAGCACGAGCTTCCATCTGGACTCTGCTTGAGTGGGAGGGAAGGCCCCTAGCCTCCACTGCACAGAGGAGGTTATAAAACTTCACAAAGAGAAAAGATTGGCTTGTTGCTTCCAGACAAGAATTAATAGGTGCAACTCATAATCCTGTCTTGAGGGAGATGAAGGGAAAAGGAGCAAGAGAGACTATAATGGCCAAATCCCCCCATCTTGCTGCTTGAGTGCCTCTCTGGTGTTTGAAGTTCAATGCATAGAAAATGAGCAGAGAGACTTGCAGGAGTCAGCACTTTGGGGGAGTCCGGCAGCAGGAGGCTCCCAGGGCAGCTCCAGCTCCCCGCTGCCAGCCATCAGAGGCAGGAGAAGATAAAGAGAGGCAGCCTTCAGCTTCTAATCCCATCCCCCCGGCAGGCAACCATGCGGGATGTTCTGTGTGCTCTGGCATCTCTGACCTGAGATAGCCAGTAGCCAGCCTCTCAGAATCTGTTAGGGAGACTGTTAGATGTGGTAGGAAAACCACCTTCTTTCTACAGATGAGTGTCCAGAGACTAAGATGGTGGAGGGAGCCTCTTCTGGGGTCCAACAGGAGAGAAGACTGAGGCTTGACATGGGGTGGGAGTTGGGGGTCAGGGAACTTAAGTCAGGCACAGTCCTCCCAACAACTTGAAAGTGACATCTTCTTGGAAACCTGTGCAATGAGTTATTCTGTTGCCCTGAGAAATTCCTTAGATCTTCATCCAGCTGGGCAAAATAGCTGTCCCCAGCACCTGAGATCTCACCTGGTCATAAGCCTCTACCTGGACTGCTGTCAGGATGCTTTTCTTTCTACTCTACCTAGCTTTAGCTTCTAGCTCCCTCATGTCCAGCACTGGACTAGCCACCAGAGAATTCTTAGTACATTAGTGTGGGTAACTTTGATGTTGATCATATACCAATCACCACCATTCGTTGAGTGTTTACTATGGATTTTCTACTTCGCACACGGTATCTCATTGATTCTTTCCAGCAGATCATGACAGCCTCCAGTTCTTGCATCATGGGGATTCCAGAAGCACCTGCCTCCCAGGGTCTAGGAGATGACTGAAGGGGTTCATTCACTAAAGTTCTTCCCCAGTACCAGACATATAGTGAGCATGGAATAAATATCATATACTCACTAATTCTCACTCATTAATTCACTCAACAAAGATTCATTATGCCTCAATATGTGCCAGGCACTGTTCCAATCTCTGGGGATATGTCTGTAAACACAATAGATCAAGAACTATTGTGATCAAGTGCTCACATAGAAATCAATTCAAGGAAAGGGAGATAGGCAATAAGCAAAATAAATAAGTAAAAGAAAGACAAGAGGTGAGTGACAATAAGGACTTTGGGGGAAAGACCACAAGGGAGTTCTAAAGACCTGACTGAGGGAGGGTTTGAGTGAGACGGCTACTTAGGGCTCAGTCTTTGAATGACTGAGGGATGCATTTCCCATGTGTATCAGGGGAAAGGCCTTCCAGACAGAAAGTACAGCAGTTGCAAAGGGCTCAAGGCCCAAGAGTGCGTGGTGAATTCAAGAAGCAACAAAGTTAGGCTGGTGTAGTTGGAACAGATAGGACCAGAGAGAAAGCAGTAGGAAATGAGGTCTAGATGGGGTCTGAGGTGGGGACTGGGAATGAGCGCAGAGCCTATGGGGCCTTGTAGGCCATTGGGAAAGTTTTGGCTTTTGTTCTGAATGAGATGGAGACCCTTTGCAGGGCTTTTGTGGCACAAACTCTTGCATTTAATGGGTCCACTTTATTTCATTCCTGTGGCTACTAGAGGGAGTTCAGGAAGGTTGGAGACCAATCAGGAGCTAATAACAGCAGAGGTGGTGGTGGTGTGGAGTAAGGTGGTGGAGACTCAGTGGAAAGTGATGGTTTATAGGATATATTTGAAGGTACATCTAAGCTAGGAATGTTCTGTGTTGAGCAAATAGAATGATGGGGGAACCTTGAGAGGAGGTGGTTTGCAGTAAACTTCTGACAGAAGTTTAGCTTTTGGTCTGCTAGGTTTGAGATGTTTATTTGTATTAGTCAACTTTCCATTAAAAAATCACCTGGAAAAAAATCAACCTAAAGGAGGAAAGATTTATTTTGGCTCATGGCTTCAGAAGTTTCAATCCATGGTCACTTGACTTCTGGTAAGGCAAAACATCATGGTGGGGAACATGTGGCAGAGCAGAGGTGCTCACCTCATAGTATCTGAGAAGCAAAAAAAGAAAGAGCTAGAAGCTAGGGACAAAATACATCCTTTGGAGGTGCATCCCCAGTGACCTGCTTCCTCCAACTAGGCCCAAACTCCTAATAGCACCATCAACTTGGTAGCATCAAACTTTTAGCTTTGGGGGACATTTCAGATCAATGCTTAACTCTATTAGTCATCCAAATAAAGTTAGTAACACTGGATAGACAGTTTACCATTTACGGTGAAAAGTCTATGCTGGAGTTATAAATGTGAGCGCCTCAAACCCCACTTTACAGCAAACAAAGCCAAAAGTCAGAGCAGTTAATTAACTTGCCAAGGGCTGTAAGCAGTAGCTGGATAAAACTTACACCCTCATCCATTCCTTTCTGTTTTCTACCCCAGAGACAGTGTGGGTATAAGAGCTAAGCCTTCTTCCTAGGAATGAGGAGGAAAAAGTGAAGGCAATGCTATAGCTACAGATTCAGGAAGAGAGCAGGGAGAGTGGGGCCTGGAACTTGACAGATCAAGGACAGTGTATTGACCTAAGAAAATTTCAGCCATTAGAACTAAATCAGAGCACAGAACCCTGTTGGTTTAAGTTTGGACTTAAACCAGCAAGGAGTCAGCCAGGAGCAGGAATAGTGTGTTCCAATGTTACTCATGTCCCATTTTGCTGAGATTATATGCTACCTGCCCATCATAGACCCAGGCCAACAGAAGATCCAAAGTGGTCTGTATGCCTGACCATTTCTCCCAAACATACATCATTTTAAGAGACATTTGTTCCATGGAATGACAGGGGTGGAGGGAATGCTTTTCTGATGCTTGGGATCGCTGTGGCTAGTAGATCTTCTCAGCATACCCACAACCTCCTGTGGTGGAGCCAACATGGATGAGATGCCCTCTTCTATGACTCTTCAAGAGTCTGAAAACTCATAGGGGATATTCAGCAGAGTCACCCCTAATGGCCAGGGTCATGTTCTATAATTGAACTCAGGCTGGCTTCCCACAGCAGTGTCTGCATCTGCCTGCTCTGGAGGTCAGTGGCCTGTGTCACATCTGGAGCCCTAGGTGAGGAATACTGTCTCACATTAAAGCTCAGATCCCAACAATCTCCACTGCATACTGTTATTGGTTCCTGTTTCCTTGGCCTAGTTTAGCCTCACAGCCACTGTGAGGATAGGAATCAAAAACATCCAGAGAAAGGGCAGCAGGAGGTACTTGACCTGGTTTAGGGTTGTGGGAAGCAGGGAGGGAGGCTGGACCAGGGGACCTGGGGGAAAAGGTAGTGAAGGTTGGAGGAAGGACAGTCCAGAGTCCCCAGGGAAGAAGCACAGAAGCTGCTGTTGATAGTGTTTACAAAAACAGTCTTGTCAGGATTGCCCCCTGGATAAAGAAGAAAGAGAGAGAGAGAGAGAGAGAGAGAGAGAATGTTTACAAACATGTGAGATAGTGTGAGTGTGGGGATGAATGTGTGAGCATGTGAGTGAGCAACTGTGTCGGGTAGTGTGAATGTGCACGTGTATATGGCTATAGGTGAGGGGGTGAATGTGTACATAAGATAGTGTGAGTGTGCGAGTGTATGACTGTAAGGTAGATTCATGTGGGAATGTGTGTGTGTGGGTATGTGCATGTGTGAGTGTGTGTGACCGAGTCTGTGATACTGTATGTGGGGAGGAGTGAATGTATGTGCATGACTGAGGAAGTGTGTGTGAGGTGATTGTGAGTGTGTGAGTTGATGAGTGAGTGTGTGGAAGTGAATGTGAGTGTGTATGAGTGTGAGTGTGTGTGAGACAGTGTGAGTATGGGGGGTAAATGTGTGTATGGCTATGATAGGGTATATGGATGTTGTGAACTTGAGTGTGTGTAGCATGTGTGTAAGAGAGACCATATAGGAGATGTGTGTGTAGCATGCGTGTAAGAGAGACCATATAGGAGATGTGTGTAGCATGTGTGTAAGAGAGACCATACAGGAGACAGTGTGTGGGGGAGTACGTGAAGACACAGGCATTGGTGGAGTGTCTCTCTCTGACTCCCTCACCAACCTCCTCTAGATAATGGCTCTGGGAATGCTGGAGAGGTCACTGGTTTTAGTGATGTTTGCATTGCCTCCCTTTTCAACCACTTTACCTTTTGCAGGAGACACCCCACCCTCAACAATGAAACAAAGAAGCCACAACAGACAGGAGGCTGTGTGGGGAGATCAAAGCCTGCCCTCCTAGCCCAGGCCCCTCCTTTCTCCTTCCCCTTCTCCTGGCCTGTCTTACACAGCCACCTCTCCTTTCTGCTCTCTCTCTTTATTCTGATCACTCTCCTTTTCTTCAAAGGCCTCCTTTCTGGAAAAAGAATTGCACACACTTTGTTTCAAACATGCTGTATTTTTTGTTAACAGCAGCATTGCACCAAAAGAGATCAAAAGAGGGGCAAGGAAAAAGAGGGAAAAGATTCCACCCCGAGAATGTACAATTTAACCCTCCCACCTAGGAAATACGGCTCTAGAGCTGGGCAGGGAGCACCACTCAGCCTCCCTGTGCCCCATGGTCCACTTTCTTGCTCCAACTGTCTTCTGATGCTTCTCTGGACTTTGGCAGTTCCTTCTGGGATGAGAGAGGAGTAATTAAAGAACAAGCATCCCACCTGACCTGACTTTGCCAACCCAGGCTGCCTGTCTCCAAACCCCGCCATCCTCACACTCTGATCCATTCAGAGTTGCATTTTGTTTTTTAAACTAACATGTCAGGCCTGATTATATTTCTGGGCATGACTTTTTTGTTCTCCTGTCTCCCCTCTGAATCCTCCTGTGTCCTGAAGGCTGAGAATAAGGTGCACCTGGGCTGCACAGTAAATTCAGCAGAGTTATTTCCAACCTTACAGGATGTACAGCCTGGATTCCAGGGCTCGTGGGATTCCTGGCTGGTGAGCATACATGAGATGGGTAACTCTTTGGAGTTGGAGTGCAGGTCAGGTTCAAAGACACTTGGTTCTGCCCAGGCAACCCACTGTTAGCATGGATTTTGGATTTATATCAAGTCTCCAAATACTGTCGGTTGTGTGAGATGATCAATGAGGGCAGTAGAAACAAATCATCCATCATCTCCTTTTGTTGAGCACTTACTACTTTTAAGGCACTGTGCAGAGCTGTGTGCAACATGTGTATATTAGTCTTTTTGGCCACTGTAACAAAATACCTTAGATCAGGTGATTTGTAAACAACAGAAATTTATTGCTCACACTTCTGCAGGTTTTGAAGTACAAGATCAAGGTGCCAGCAGAAATGGTGTCAGGTGAGAGCCTGTTCCTCACAGGTGAAACCTTGTGTGTCCTTACTTGGGGGAAGGGCACTGATCCCATTCATGAGCCCCACTGACCAAATGAACTCCAAAAGGCCCCACCTATTAAAACTATCTCATTGAGGATTTGGTTTTAACATAGGTACTGCATGTTTGTGAGGGAACAAACGTGCAAACTATAGCCAATGCTCTCAGGACATTACTATCTAGTTGAGGAGGTAAGAGTGGCAAGTCAGAGAGAGCACTGGGGATTGTGGGAAGGGAAAGCCTGAGAGGAGGTGAGGTCCTTGTCATTATTTGGGGGAGTCAGTATTTTGGAATTTTGCCATTCTAATTAGTAAGATGTGTAGTATGATCTCTTTATTTTAATTCATATTTCTTTGATACAAGATGTATAGCACTTTTAATATGCTTATTTGCCATTTGTATGTATTCTTTGGTTCTTTGGTGAGATGTCTGTTAATGTCTTTGACTAATTTTTAAATATTTTTTATTATCACATTATTGTTGTACTGGGTGCACGTTGTGACATTTACAGAAATATTTACAATATATCTTAGTTATTTCACCCCCTCCATCATTCTCCTTTGGTTTATTTTCTGATCAGGTTGTTTGTTTTCTTATTGTTGAGTTTTAGGACTTCTTTGTGTATTTTGGATCACAGTGTCTTTTTTTTTATCATGTGTGTCTTTTGCAGATATTTTCCCCTAATCTATGCCTTGTTTTCTCATTCTCTTGACATTTTCTTTGTGAAGCACACTTTAATTTTAATAAAATACAGCTTATTAATTATTTTTGTGTGGATCATGTCATTGGTGTTTTAACTAAAAAGTCACAGCACAGAGAAGTTATGGAGTTTTTCCTTGTAGGAGTTTTATAGCTTTACATTTAGTTCTGTGATTAATTTTGAATTAATTTTGAGGGGGGGATATAAGATCTGTGTCTAGTTTTATTTATTTATTTAGCATATGGAAGTTTAGTTATTTCAGTGGCATTTGTTGAAAACACTTTTTTTGTGTGTGTGTTGCTGTTGCCCTGTTGTCAATGACCAGTTGCCGATATTTGTTTGGGTTTATCTCTGGGCTCTCTATTCTGTTCCACTGATCTGGTTGCCTATTTTTTTTTGCCATTTGTATGTTGATTATTGTTATTTTATAATATTAAGTCTTGAAGTCAGGTAGTGTCAATTCTCCAAATTGTTCTTCAATATTGCTTTGTGTTTCTGGTCTTTGGCCTTTCCACATAAAGTTTAGAATTAGTTTGTTGATAGGTACAATATAACTTGCTGCGATTAGGATGCAATGAAACTATAGATTAATTTGGGAATATCTGCTATCTTGACAATACTGAGTCTTTCATCCATGAATGTGGATTAGCTCTCCATTTACATCATCATGGTTTTGTAGCTTATTACGTGCACACATTTCACAAAATTTGTTATTCTGGCTTTGTTCATGTTGGCTAATATTGTTTGGGCAGTTGGGGATCTTTTGTGGTTCCGTACATATTTTAGGACTCTTTTTTCTGTTTCTGTGAATAATGTCATTTATATTTTGATGGGGCTTAAAATGGATCTGTAGTTTGCTTTGGGTAGTATAGACATTTTAACTATATTAATTTTTCCAATCCATGAAAACAGAATATCCTTCTATTTATTTGTGCCCTCTCCTTTTGTCAGTGTCAATGTTTTATTGCTTTCAGTATAGAGATCTTTTACTTTCATGGTTTTTCTTTGTAGTAATTATAAACCAAACTATATTCTTGAATTGTTTTTCATGTATTTTATTATTAGTGTATAAAAAAGCTACTGATTTTTTGTATGCTGATTTTGTATCCTTCAGCTCAAGTAAATTGTCTATTCGGTCAAACAGTTCCTTTTTTCCCCTTTTGGCATAGTCTTGATGGCTTTCTATATGTAAGATAATATCATTTACAAACAGGAAAAATTTGACATCTTTATTTCTAATTTGATTTCTATTCTCTTCTCTTGCTTAATTAACTATTACATTAAGTACTATATTGAATAGAAGTAATTTATGCCACCTTTTTCACAGAAAAAATTTGAAACTTATATAGCAAAATTTATCATGATGGACTATAATTGTGGCTAAATCTTTTTTAATGGCTCTGCAAAACTGAGATTATTAACAATAACTGCATTAGTGCTTTCATATTGTATATTTAAGGTGTTAGTTAATCTTTTGGGGATAAAGCAGGGATTCTAACTTTAATGATTTGTTGGATGGATACCTATCAATAAGATTCATTGAATTATCCACTTTGTCCACACTGTACAAAACCACATTTATCATATACAGTTATCATATACAGTGGTACGTGTTTACTTATCTTTGGCTACATTTCTTCATTCTCTTCTGTCTCCTTCATGTCCCTTTGTGGACATTTTTCCCCTGATCACTATTGCCAATTTATAAAGTTTAGCTTACCTAAATTTTATGAGATAAAGTTACAGAATAATGAAGAGAGTACTGATGTCTTTATCATCCTGAGTCTTTCTAACAGAAAGTAGACATGGCTTTCCTTTGTTCTTTTTCCTTTTGTTTCATATAAAAGTTTAAAGTATACATCTTATGCAGTTGTTAAACTTGTTACTAGGTGAGCTATCTTTTGGGGCATTGATGTAAATAAAATCTCTTTCCTCTATAGTTTCTAATTATGTGAGAAAATTACAGATTTTTATGTTATTTTTTAATTCTTCCATCTTTTGTAACAGATTTTACTTGATATTCTAGAGATTTTCTGTTTTTCAATCATATAATCTATAAATAATTCAAACTGCATCTTCTTTTTTATTTTTGCCCTATTTTATGTTGTATTGACTAATACTTTAAATAACATTAAGTCATAGTAGCAAAATTTAACATTATCTTGTAGTTCCTGACATTAATAGGAATGCTTCTGATATGCTTTTCCATTAAGCATGAAGTTTTTGGTTTGAGAATTGTGAAATTTTTATTATAATGAGAAGCTGTGTATATTTAACATTTTTCTAAGTCAAGAAAGGATGTTGAAATTTTTAAAAAGCCTTTTCAACATATATGGATGTTATTTCCTGATCCAGTTATGTGGCTAATTATATTAATAGAGTCAAACCATCCTTGCATTCTCAGAGTAATCACTACTTAGTCATGGTTAGCTATTCTTTTAGGTTTTTTTTGCCTGATTCCTTATTCTAATATTTTATTCAGGATGCATACATTGTATTCATCATTGAAATCAGTCTGCAGGTTTATTTTGTGCAAAATTTGTCAGGTTTTATTATCAGTGCCATTCTAACTTTATAAAAGAAACTAGGAAGTAATCTGCTGTTTCTATGACTGGGATAGTTTAAAATAGCACTAGAGACATATGTTACTTACACATTAGATAAAACTATTCTGTGAAACTCATTGGCTTTAATTTTTCCTTGCAGGAGATTTTTTTTTATTATTATTCATATGTGCATACAAGGCTTGGGTCATTTCTTCCCCTGCCCCCACCCCCTCCCTTACCACCCACTCCACCCCCTCCCTCTCCTCCCCACCCCCTCAATACCCAGCAGAAACTATTTTGCCCTTATTTCTAATTTTGTTGTAGAGAGAGTATAAGCTATAATAGGAAGGAACAAGGGTTTTTGCTGGTTGAGATAAGGATAGCTATACAGGAAGTTGACTCACATTAATTTCCTGTGTGTGTGTGTTACCTTCTAGGTTAATTCTTTTTGATCTAACCTTTTCTCCAGTTCCTGGTCCCCTTCTTCTATTGGCCTCAGTTGCTTTTAAGGTTTCTGCTTTAGTTTCTCCACATTAAGGGCAACAAATGCTAGCTAATTTTTTAGGTGTCTTACCTATCCTCACCCCTCCCTTGTGTGTTCTCGCTTTTATCATGCTTGCAGGAGATTTTTGACATTATTTTTAAAAATCAAATTTTTCTCTTGGCAATTACTCCACTCAAGATACTTCTTTGTGGTCAGTTTTGATAATTTACATTTTCCTACAAAATCATGTGTTTCTTTCAGATTTTCAAGTTTTTACACCTGAAGATTATTGAACAAAATTAAATGACTCTTTTAGTTTCCTCTATATCATTTAGTCTGTTTTTCATGAAATGTTTGACATGATTAATTGTGGAATATTATGTACAAAAGGCATTTAAGTTAGGATATGAAGTTATTGGAAATGGTATACCATGTGACTGTAAACTGAAGGACATGAGGAGGGACAAGGAAGAAGTGTTGAACATGTTTCTTGGAGTCCCAAGGTCTAAGAATCAAGCATTATGATTAAGCAGGGGCTTGATTGCTGTTTCAGAAAGGTTCTCACCTCATTCCATTCTGTAGATAGGGAACCAGTGAAGGGAGTCTCATCTAATTCTCCCACTCAGATTATCACTTTTCCTAAAAGTCACCTACTCCTCTGTCTAATCTAGCATCTTGCCTGGTCCTTTATGGCCTCAGACTGGTTTTGTCTGGTTCTTCAAATCAACTCCCAGGTATGAGTATGGAGGATTCCTCTCAAGTGGCTTTTTTCCTTTCTAGAAACACAAGATGACTAGTTATATCTGTATCCATGAGCTTCCATTCAGTATCTTCCCAGGAAAGAGAAATATGAAATGTCAGAGAATTCTCTTTTTCTTAGAATACACTAGGACCTTTTGGAAAACACAGCTGGATCTTTTTCTTGTTCTTGATTTGTTGAATGGGGAGGCATTTCCTTCTTTGGCACCTTCATCTGCTCACTTCATCAGGGGAAATGCATAGAATGTGGTCCTGAATTCAAGTGTAATTTGCCTGTGAGTTCCCAGAGAGAGAGAGAAAGAGAGAGAGAGAGTTAGGGCTGGTCATTTTATCTGTGTGACTTAGAATAGTGAATAGAAATAATTGTATATGTTCTACTGTCCGTACAGTCCTACATATGAAGATGGCCATTTGTGTGTGTGTCTGTGCATGTGTGTGAGACAGAATGTGATGATTTCTAGAGAAATGCACTCTTTCACCTACAAGTTGTGAACCACTGATTATAATAAGTAATTTTATCAAACAGAAATTAAGCATTAGCACATGTACATGATATTACATAGTAAGACCACCTTATTTATAGATTTATTACATCTGGTTTTGATCAAGTGCAATAAAAATAACACATTAAAAATGTCAAAAACAAAAATTTTAAATTTCTGTATGCATTATGTAGCTCAGTACATGTAGAGAAACTCTCAGTCAGTTCTGTGTTATTGTCAGTTGTGTTTATTTCATGTGATCTGCTGTTTCCTTGCCCTTAATTTTTGTGAATGTATGCCTCCCCAAAATCAAATGATGCCCCAAAAGCAAACTAAAAGTTATGGTAATCTTCTGAAGCTAATTACAGAAAAAATGAATCAAGCATCTACAGTAACATACTGAACTCTGCAGACTGAGCATTCATGGTTTTTTCTCAGTGGTGGTCTCCTTTGAAACATATACCTGTCTGTACAAAGGATTTACTGTACTACATGCTATACCAATTATTGCTTGGCGTCTCTGACCTGAAAAGGTATTAAAGGAGAGGTAACAATTAAGCATCAGAAAATCTTCAGTAAACTAGGGGTGGATCTCATCCACAGGCACTCTGGGAAAGGATATGGGATACTGAAAAGGTGTCGTTGCCAAGGCTGGGCTCTGTCTCCATTCTGAGTCTTAGATTGTCCATCCTTACTGGCTAAGGGAAGAATAGTGTTTCTAAAACCTTTGAGGAGACTGGGGCAGAGTTGGAGTAGCTGGTAAATTACATTAAA